>NC_132909.1:43255430-44553930 GCF_047675955.1 Chlorocebus sabaeus
GTGAGGTAGGGATCCTTAAGTTTTCTCTCATAATATGTCCTCTGTTGAGACCTACACTATTAAGATTTTCAACACAAGATAACTCTTGGACTGGCCTTGTAAAAATGGAGAGTAAACATTTGACCCACTTTGTCTGTAGAAGCTTGGTGCAGACTTCTGCTAATATCTCATTCGTTCTGTAGATGGACTTCTAATTTTTGTCTCTCTTGTCTTGCTCTTTCTTCAGTCTCCCATTTAAACTTCTCTACATATTCTATATCATGTTCATTTCCATATGACTTTTCAGATTTACTACTTCTGTTACAGTCTTGCCAATGCACCACAGTATAGCAGTTTTTTGTTCTCTGAGGTAGTATGTGGAGTTCTTTGTCTTACTTCCAAGAATATTAAGGAATGCAGACACAAGGGTGAGATTGGAGCAAAAGTTTAATAAGCAAAGAAAGAAAGCTCTCCGCAGCAGAAAGTGGAGACCAAATGGATTGCCCACTATGAGGCTGGGTCTGGGATTTTTATAGACTGGAAAGGGGAAGAAATGTGCTGACTAGTCTGAAGGCTGTCTTGGCAAAGCATGATTCAGCCTGGCCCAGGACCTTGGCCTGGGATCAATCAGAGGCTGAAGTGATGATTCATAGAGGCTAAAGAATGTCTAAAAAAAGAAAGTGCCCACCAGAACCCACCAGAGCCCACCAGGTATATGCCCATAAAAGGAGTACAGGCTATTTCCTGGAAGCCCACTAGTTATACAAAGGATGCAGGCATTTGTATGTTGGGCCTTGTTCCTTTCTTTAAGTGAGCTAAAGGTTTGTGCAAGTTTCCTCATCTGAGTGGGCTAAAAGTTCTATCTGTGCAGCTGTGGGCATATCTCTAGGCACGACTCCCTGTGCTAATTATTATTATTTTTTAATCCAATCAGAGAACTTGTGATATGTGGGAAGAAGGCACTAACCAGTGGGTCAGGGGCTCTCCAAAATCCCTTCCCTTGCTGTTTACCTAAGGCAAGCTAGCTAACTCCTCTCACTTCTTGTTCTAACACCTTTTTATTCTTCTCAAATTCTTTACATTTCTGATGTATCGTTTTTGTAGGTAATAATTCCTGTTGAAGAACTTGATTGTTTTCAGCCAGATATAGACATTTTGAAGATGCACCTTCCAGTTCTGCTGTAAGATTATCAATCTTGTATCTTTTTAATCTGAATATTCATTTCAAGTTGACTGGTTTTTAAATATCCATGGAAACTAAACTCTTCAGTTTCATATTCATTTAACTTCTTTTCTGTCATTGCTAAGAGTTTCTTATGCATCCTAGTTCATTTTGAGACCATGAAACCATGCACACATTTAAGAGCAGCTTCTTGATTGTAAGCAATATGGAAATGTCTTCAATTACATATGCAACCCTTTCCACCACCTTAGGATGAACTGAAGGACTGAGGAGGGAGGACTTGGGTCCCAACAGACCTTTCTTGGAACCTAGTCTGAAGTTAAGAAATACTCCCAGCCCTTAGCTCACATATGTGACTGCACAGAATTGAGAGGGCTCCCACAATCTGCCTTTAACCTTTCATCAATGTCCTTGGTTCAGATCTTTGGGGATGCTGTGGTTCTGAAAACAAAGGTGCATCCCACAGTTCTCCAATGGGATCTGCCTGCAGACACCCTAATTCATGGTTGTCAGCATCATGTTACTCCAAGGCTGTCAGGAGGTCATGTCCAGCTCCGCTTGAATTTGGGAGGCAGAGGTTGCAGTGAGCCAAGATCACACCACTGCACTCCAGCCTGGGTGACAGAGACTCTGCCTCAATAAATAAATAAAAGTTCACACTAGAACGTTTCCCTGTGACAACCCAGGTAGCTCTAAAGTGACAGGGTGGAAGAAGCCATGGCAGAATGTGTGTCATGGGACACATGCCCCTTGACCATACAAGATCCACTGTCCCATAACCACCAGCTCTGCACCAACCACCACAGAAGCCTCAAAACCAACAGTGGCATCACAGACACATAGCCCTACCATGTCCCAGCTACAGGACAGTCAGACAAGATCAGACACGTTCAGGGCGGTATGGCCATAGACTGCAGGACACAATCAAACTTCTTACCTTCCCTAACTTGCCCACCCCAGATTTTCTGGCACATTCCACCTGGCTCGGGCACTGACAATGACGAGGTCTTCTCTCCTCTGTGCATGTCACGTGTGCTGCTGCAGGGCTGGTTTCATAGCCTTGCCTCCAAGGCCAGCACTTACTGCTTTGTGGAACAGAACCCACCCTGCAGAACTCCAGCCTTGTGGTATACGGGAAGCTGCCATGTCAGAGAGGTGCCACTGGCCATGGAGCCCACTCGCTTCATGTCACTCCCAGAATGCAAAGTATACTGAACTCGCAAGAAACTGTGTCCTGACAGCACCGAAGAGTTCCTTCTTTGCTGAGCTGTGCAGCCATGGTAGGTGTCAGGCCCTTCCTTTGGTGGAGGCAGTGCCCACTGTTACCTGGATAGCAAGTCAGAGTGTCCTGCCAGAGATGTGGCAGGAATGAGGGAAACCAGCTCACCATCCAACCTCACAACAACTTCCTGCCTTTCCCTGGATACCAGAAGTGATATTTCTGTCACTTCAAGATGTTTAGTCTGAGTTTTGTAGGCCTCCATCCTACCCCAACAGCAGATGTGGGTCAGGGGGCAGCCTTGCAAGGCTTGAGCATGGTGGGGCCCTGTGGGGCCATCTGGAGCGAAGTCTGCTGGCAGATGTGCCCTTAGTGGAGGTGAGGGCTACCAGGAAGAGCTCAGAGGAGGGTGTGCGGCTGAGCCATGAGATCCACACCTTTGCTGCCCTCACTGTGCTCTCAGTGGAAAAGCAAACGGACACAGGGTCAAGTCATGAGGGATGTTTCTGGAATCATCTACAATTTATAACAGTTGAAGGACTGAAGCAGCAGCATCAATCCACTTCCAGCCCTTTTGCATCCTTGAACTCCCATTTTCTACTTTTACAGAAAAGCACTTTTTAGAGTCTGTATGCTCAAGTGGTGTAAAATGTCTTCCCCATCAGGATGGGCTAAAGAGCCACTTTTTGTGAGAGGCTTGGGGGCTGGAAGGCACCTCTCTGCCACATGGGATGTGGGTGAGAACAATTCACTCTTTGAAGATTAAGTGTATGTGAGCTTATGGTGAGGTTTGTGTAAAACCTATTTGTGTGTCTGTTTGAGTCCTTCAATTCAATAAGTGTTTCTTTGTTTTGTTTTTTGAGACAGAGTTTCACTCTTGTTGCCCAGGCTGGAGTGCAATGGCGCGGTCTTGGCTCACTGCAACCTCTGCCTCCCAGATTCAAGCAATTCTCCTGGCTCAGTCTTTGGAGTAGCTGGGATTACAGGAGTGCACCACCACACCCAGTTAATTTTCATATTTTTAGTAGAGATGGGGTTTCACCATGTTGGCCAGGCTGGTCTCGAACTCCTGACCTGAGATGATCCACCCGCCTCCGCCTCCCAAAGTGCTGGGATTACAGGCATGAGCCACCACACCTGGTTGATTCAATAAGTATTAATCTCCTCGATATAACAGGTTCTCTAGTTGGTATAATGAACAAAGCTATACTAATATCCCTGTCTCCTCCAACCTGACATTCTAGAAGAGAAGAAACAAGAAAATAAGCAAAACTATACAGATCACAGTGGTTATTCCTCAGGAAGGAGAAAAACCTGGAGTAGAGGGGGCAGGTCTGGGGTCTGTGTGTCTCTGCAAGCATCTGTTGGTATCTCTGGGCCATTATATCTGTGAGTTTGTGAGATTATGTGTTTGTGTCTGGGTGTGTCCACCTGTGTGTACAGTGAAAATGGTTATGTCTCTTGTATATTGGTCTGGGAGGCTGTGTGTGTATATTTTTTAATCTAGAATGCTTTCATTTCATTTTCTTGCCTGATTTTCATGACAGCATCTCCCTTTAACACACTGAGTAAAACTAGTTAGGGCTGGGCATGGTAGCTCACGCCTGTAATCTTAGCACTTTGGGCAGCCAAGCGGGCAGATCACTTGAGTCCAGGAGTTTGAGACCAGCCTGACCAACATGGTGAAACCCCGTCTCTACTAAAAATACAAAAATTAGCTGGGTGTGGTGGCATCTGCCTATAGTCCCAGCTACTCGGGAGGCTGAGACGGGAGAATCACTTGAACCTCTGGGAAGTGGAGGCTGCAGTGAGCCGAGATGGTACTACTGCACTGCAGCCTGGATGGCAGAGTGAGAACTCCGTCTCAGGAAAAAAAAAAAAAAACAAACAAACAAAAAAAAAAACCTGTTAGAGCATACATCCTCTTTTTCCTGATCCAGTTTTTCACCATCAAAATGATGTGGGTTTTTCATATATGGCATCAATTGAGATGATTGTCATTTTCCATCATGTTGCTAATGTGATATATGATAATTATCAGTTTTCATATTTTGAACCATTTTTATGTTCCAAGAATAAATCTCACTTGTGGTTATGTAATGCTTTTAATATGTTGCTTCCTATGGTTTCCTGGTATTTATTTGAGGATTCCTGCATCACCATTCACAATAGGAATTAATGCAATCTTCCTTGCTGTCAAGCCATTTCACACCTGGTTGTGAGCCCTGCCCTGAGATCTCACTTATGCAATAAGCCTTTTTATACTCACTGTGTGTCTGCCACATAGCCATGCGGGTCAACATCAGAACCACATGTTTTCAGGCGACACTGGCAGTTGGCACCATGAACAAGATGTCTAGATGCTGGTCACCACGCCACGGGTCTGTTCTCTCCTCTGGGTTGCTAACCTGCTCTGCTGCCCAGCAGCCAGCGTGCACTTTAAGCTGCTGCTTGCTGCCCCATGTTGCATTGCTGAGGCCTAGCCGGCCTCAGTTCCAGATTCAGCTGAGCTAAGTCAGTAGTTTGTATAATTCCTTTACATTAAGGAGCAGAAGTATGGGATTGCAGCCCCAATTTTTTGTTGTTGTTGTTGTTAGACGGAGTTTCGCTCTTATTGCCCAGGCTGGAGTGCAGTGGCACGATCTTGGCTCACTGCAACCTCTGCCTCCCAGGTTCAGGTGATTCTCCTGCCTCAGCCTCTCGAGTAGCTGGAATTACAGGCATGTGCCACCACACCTGGCTGATTTTTTGTATTTTTAGTAGAGAGGGGTTTTCTCCATGTTCGTCTGGCTGATCTCGAACTCCCAACCTCAGGTGATCTGCCCGCCTCAGCCTCCTAAAGTGCTGGTCTTACAGGCATAAGCCACCACACCCGGCCAATTGCAGCCCCTCTTACACAGTCCTGGGTTATATGTTTTGACTGGGACCTAGCTGTGGTTTTTTGTTTTTGTTTTAGTTTGTGTTTTTTAGACAGAGTCTCCCTGTGTTACCCAGGCTGGAGTGCAGTGGTGTGATCTTGGCTCACTGCAACCTCTGCCTCCCAGGTTCAAGCAGTTCTCCTGCCTCAGACTTCCAAATAGCAGGGATTACAGGAGCGTGCTGCCACACCCAGCTAATTTTCATATTTTTAGTAGAGATGGGGTTTCATCATGTTGGCCAGGCTGGTCTCGAACTTCTGACCCTAAGTGATCCATCCGCCTCGGCCTCCCAGAATTCTGGGATTATAGGTATGAGCCACTGCACCCGGCCTAGCTGTGACTGTGTATTTTAGAATGAAGCTGTGACTAATGCTGGGTATTGGCCTTTATCTAGGGTGTAAGCTGGTGGGAAGATTTTTTTTTTTTTTCTGTGCAAGTTGTGAATCCATCAGGTAGTCATTCCCGAAAAAGTAGTCATCAGAAAAACAGAACAAAAAGAGTGGGGACTGGGAAGCTGCTATTGGATGGTGTCTTGAGGTCCCACTCTCCAGGAACCTTAAATACCTCTGCTGTTGCTGCTGCTGCTCATGCCTCTAATGCAACAAAAACCCAGATCTCCAAGGTTGTCAGAAATAACCCTCATGGCATCCTTGTAGCTCAGCAAAGATGTTAGTTCAGACCTAAATAAAGCCCTGTGTCCTTCAACCACACAAAGCATCTCTCACCATGCAGGAGGCCCCTAACTGATAGTAGTTATTCGAAGATCTCTGGAGGAAAAAAAGTACACGTGCTGTAGTAGAGAGGGTCCTCCCCTCCCCAAAGTATTTCCAATGAGCAGAAAACAAAACAGTGAAGGAGAGCTGGGCCCGGTGGGACACGCCTGTAATCCCAGCACTTTGGGAGGCTGAGGCAGGTGGATCGTCTGAGGTCAGGAGTTCAAGATCAGCCTGGCCAACATACCGAAACAACGTCTCTACTAAAAATACAAAAAAAAATTAGCTGGGCCTGGTGGCGAGTGCCTATAATCCCAGCTACTAGGGAGGCTGAGCCAGGAGAATTGCTTGAACCCGGGAGGCAGAGGTTGCAGTGAGCCAAGATCGCACCATTGCACTCCAACCTGGACAACAAGAGCGAAACTCCGTCTCAAAAAAAACAAACAAACAAAAAAAAAAAAGTGAAAGAAGGAAAATAGATTTTTGTTGTTTTCTTTATTCCAACAACAAAACCTGAAACAAAAGTCCATAATTTGAGCCATTTGGAAATTGAATATATACTAAAAGCATCTGACAAAATTCAACACCCCTTTCTTGATTAAAAAAAGAACAACCTAGGTCGGGCACGGTGGCTCAAGCCTGTAATCCCAGCACTTTGGGAGGCCGAGACGAGTGGATCACGAGGTCAGGAGATCAAGACCATCCTGGCTAACACGGTGAAACCCCGTCTCTACTAAAAGATACAAAAAACTAGCCGGGCGAGGTGGCGGGCGCCTGTAGTCCCAGCTGCTCGGGAGGCTGAGGCAGGAGAATGGCGTGAACCCAGGAGGCGGAGCTTGCAGTGAGCTGAGATCCGGCCACTGCACTCCAGCCTGGGCGACAGAGCGAGACTCCGTCTCAAAAAAAAAAAAAAAAAAAAACAAAAAAAAAACAACCTAACAAACTAGGAATAGAAGAAAAATACCCAGGCCAGGCGTGGTGGCTCACGCCTGTAATCCCAGCACTTTGGGAGGCCAAGGCGGGCAGATCACCTGAGGTCGGGAGTTCGAGACCAGCCTGACCAACATGGAGAAACCCCATCTCCACTAAAAATACAAAATTAGCCGGGTGTAGTGGCGCATGCCTGTAATCCCAGCTACTTGGGAGGCTGAGGCAGGAGAATCACTTGAACCTGGGAGGCAGAGGTTGCCATGAGCTGAGATCGCGCCATTGCACTCCAGCCTGGGCAACAAAGAGAGAAACTCCATCTCAAAAAAAAAAAAAAAAAAAAGAAGAAAGAAAAATACCCAGCATAATAAAAGCCATATTTGAAAACGCAGCTAATACCATATTCAGCAGTAAAAAACAAAGCTTTTCCTCCAAGATCCGGAAAAAGGACATTCCTTCTGTTTGACATACTGCCAGCCCTTGCAGACCAATTAGACAATTAAAAAAAAAAAAAAATAGAAGGCATCCACATTGGACAGGAATACATAAAATTATCTCTTTTCGTCAATGGCAAGATCCCTGTGAAGAAATCCCTAAAGATTCCACCTTTAGGCCAGTCATGGTGGCTCACACCTATAATCCCAGCACTTTGGAAGGCCGAGGAGGACAAATTGCTTGAGTTTAGGAGTTCAAGACAAGCCTGGGCAACATGGTGAAACCCTATCTCTACAAAAAAAAAACAAAACTTGGTCAGGCATGGCGGCTCACACCTGTAATCCCAGCACTTTGGGAGGCCGAAGTGGGTAGATCACTTAAGGTCAGGAGTTTGAGACTAGCCTGGCCCACATGCTGAAACCCTGCCTAAACTAATAATACAAAAATTAGCTGGGCGTGGTGGCACGCACCTATAGTCCCAGCTACTAAGGAAGCTGAGACATAAGAATTGTTTGAACCTGCAGGCAGAGGTTGCAGTGAGCTGAGATCGCACCACAGTACTCTAGCCTGGCCGACAGAGACAGTTACAAAAATAAAAAATATATATATATACACACACACACACACAAAAATACAAAAATCAGCCAAGTGTCATGGCTCACACCTGTAGTCCCATCTGCTTGAGGGGCTAAGGCAGGATGATCGCTTGAGCCCAGGAGGCAGAGGTTGCAGTGAGCCAAGATTGTTCCACTGTACTCCAGCCTGGATGACAGAGCGAGACCCTGTCTAAAGAAAAAAGAAAGATTCCATTTTTAAAACTTAAAATTAATGTAGTTCTTCAGTATCCCTGGAGAACTGGCTCCAGCGTGACCCTTGGTACCAAAATTTATGGAAACTCAAGGCCCTTATATAAAATGGCCCAGTATTTTTATAGAAATATCAACCTAAGGCCAGGGGCAGTGCGATGGCTCACGCCTGTAATCCCAGCACTTTGGGAGACTGAGGCAGGCGGATCAGGAGGTCTGGAGTTCAAGACCAGCATGACAAACATGGTGAAACCCCATCTCTACTAAAAATACAAAAGTTAGCTGGGCGTGGTGGCACATGCCTATAATTCCAGCTATTCAGGAGGCTAAGGCAGGAGAATCTTTTGAACCCAGGAGGCGGAGGTTGCAGTGAGCTGAGGTCATGCCACTGCACTCCAGCCTGGGCGACAGAGCAAGACTCGGTCTCAAAAAAGAAAAAAAAAAAGAAAAAAGAAATGCCAACCTAAAAGAAAGAGGCTGAGGCGCAAGTATAATTTAACAAGTTTACTTGAGCCAAAGTGAGAGCAACTTCCTGGGAGACTCAGACCCGAGTGACCTTGGATATGAACTCCGTTCCACCTTTGTTACAAGCAGGTGTGTTTTTTTGGTGGTGGTTGTTTTCTGGTTTTTGTTTTTGTTTGAGACAGAGTCTTACTCTGTCACCCAAGCTGGAGTGCAGTGGTGTAATCATGGCTCACTGCAACCTCCACCTCCTGGATTCAAGCGATTCCCCCACCTCAGCCTCCTGAGTAGCTAGGATTACAGGCACCTGCCACCACACCTGGGTAATTTTTGTATTTTTAGTAAAGACAGGGTTTCACCATGTTGGCCAGGCTGGTCTCAAACTCCTGACTTCAGATGATCTGCCTGCCTTGGCCTCCCAAAGTGCTGGGATTACAGGCATGAGCCACCACACCTGGCCAGAAGCAGGTTTTTAAAGGCAAAATGGGGTACAGGGAGGGACTGGTATAAAGTTGTTTGGCAAGAATTCTCATTGGCTTACAGAAATGACATTGATTAGTAATTGGCTATCCATTGTTAAGCTATAGGACATGAGTTATAGTGTCTGGTGCAGCATTAGTAGGTTAATTTACAGCTGCTTGTGACAGTAGCAAGCAGTTTTAACAGGTGAATGCATCGCTTAAAGTAGGGGGAGGATGTGATTACTGTCTCATTTTCATGCTGTCTCAGCCTAATTTTTTTGTTTTGTTTTGTTTTTTTGAGATGGAGTCTCGCTCTGTCGCCCAGGCTGGAGTGCAGTGGCGCATTCTCGGCTCACTGCAAGCTCCGCCTTCTGGGTTCACACCATTCTCCTGCCTCAGCCTCCTGAGTAGCTGGGACTACGGGCGCCTGCCACCACGCCTGGCTAATTTTTTATTTTTATTTTTTTATTTGTTTTTTTATTTTTAGTAGAGACCAGGTTTCACCATGTTAGCCAGGATGGTCTTGATCGCCTGACCTCATGATCCACCGGCCTCAGCCTCCCAAAGTGCTGGGATTACAGGCGTGAGCCACTATGCCCGGCCCCCCCCCCAGTGCCAACTCTTAAGTCCTTTGTAATTCTGGCTTTCTCTAATAAAAAAGCCACTTAGTTAAAAAAAAAAAAAAAGATATAAGCGATTGACTTATTTTAATCTTATTTAATTGACTTAACTAAGGTCTGAGTCCTGAAGACCTTCTTCTGGAGCCTCAGTAAATTTACTTAATTCTAAATGGGTCCAGGTGCTGGAGTGATTACCCTTCTCTTGTCTCCAGCTAAATCCTGGAGGTTTGGGGAGTTCCTTCAGACCCTAATAAACTTGTTTGTGGAGGCCTGGGGAGTTTCTTCAGACCCCCAGTAAAACTCGTTTAACGCTTGATGGTTCTTTTAAGAATTCCTTCGTGGCCCTGCTCGGTGGCTCATGCCTGTAATCCCAGCACTTTGGGAGACCGAGGTGGGCAGATCACGAGGTCAGGAGATCGAGACCATCCCGGCTAACACGGTGAAACCCTGTATCTACTAAAAGTACAAAAAATTAGCCGGGCATGGTGGCACGCACCTGTAGTCTCAGCTACATGGGAGGCTGAGGCTGGAGAATCACTTGAACCTGGGAGGCGGAGGTTGCAGTGAGCCGAGATCGTGGCTGGGCAACAGAGTGAGACTCCATCTCAAAAAAAAAAAAAAAAAAAGAATTCCTTCATTATTTTTGTCATGCATTAAAGCCCAGGAAAGGCCTAGGAAAAACTTTTTGGTGGGCTTTTGTTACATCCCAACCTTTACGTAAGGGCTCTGGCTTTTAATATTTAACTTAACCACTCAGTACTGAAACAGTTGTTACGGAGGTCTGCGTTACTGAAACCTGGCCTGCCACAGTCTCACATTCTTCAGATAAAAGTTCTTTTCTCATAACCTGCACTCATCTTCCTATATACTTTAAATCATCTCTAGGTTATTTATAATACCTAATACAATGCAACTGTTGTGTAAATAGTTGTTATAGGCCGGGCGCGGTGGCTCAAGCCTGTAATCCCAGCACTTTGGGAGGCCGAGACGGGTGGATCACGAGGTCAGGAGATCGAGACCATCCTGGCTAACATGGTGAAACCCCGTCTCTACTAAAAAATACAAAAAACTAGCTGGGCGCGGTGGCAAGCGCCTGTAGTCCCAGCTACTCGGGAGGCTGAGGCAGGAGAATGGCGTAAACCCAGGAGGCGGAGCTTGCAGACAGCTGAGATCCTTGGCCACTGCACTCCAGCCTGGGCGACAGAGCGAGACTCCGCCTCAAAAAAAAAAAAAAAAAAAGTTGTTATAATAAGTCGTTTAGGAGATAATGAGGGGGGAAAAAGCACATATTCATTACAGACACAGCCAACCAATTTTTTTCTGAATATTTTCAATTCATAGCTGGTTGAATCCATGGACGCAGAACCCAGGAATATGGAGGGCTAACTTTATGAGATTTCAGCAAAGTTGAAAGAAACAAAATCAGCGAAAAAAATAATAAATTGTGTTTCTACACACTAGCGGTGACCAGGCAGAAAAGAAAATTAAGAAAACAATCCCATTTACAATGGCACAAAAACAAACAAATACTTGAGAATAAATGTAACCAAGAAGATAAAAGACTTTTAAACTGAAAGCTACAAAGCATTGCTAAAAGAAACTAAAGACGCCGGGCGCAGTGGCTCACACCTGTAATCCCAGCGCTTTGGGAGGCCTAAGGCAGGCGGATCACCTGAGGTCAGGAGTTTGAGACCAGCCTGGCCAATATGGTGAAACCCTGTCTCTACTAAAAATACAAAAATCAGCCGGGCGTGGTGGTGCACATATGTAGTCCCAGCTACTCGGAAGGCTGAGGCAGGAGAATCACTTGAATCCGGGAGGAGGAGGTTGCAGTGAGCCGAGATCACACCACTGCACTGCAGCCTGGGCAACAAGAGACTCCATCTCAAAAAAAAAAAAAAAAAAAAAAAAAAACCAATACCTAGAAAGACATCTGTTATATTGTGAAATATTGATTTTGATTTGTTTCCTTGGCCTACAGCTCCTAAAAGCCTTGGAATCACCAAAGTGATGATGAGGTGACTAGTGACTGGGGGCCCTGGATAGCCTCAGGATGGGGTGGTTGCCCGGGGAAGCAACCGTGTGATTAGATGGCTGGAATACTCCGCCTCACCCCTGACCTCCCTGTGTTACTGGAAGGAAGGCCATGAGTGTGAGTTGTCCAGGTGTGGGGAAAAGAGAGAGAGATCAGGCTGTTACTGTGTCTATATAGAAAGAAGTAGACATAAGAGACTCCATTTTGTTCTGTATTTGAGATGCTGTTAATCTGTGACCCTACCCCCAACCTTGTCCTTGCAAGAGACATGTGCTGCGGTGACTCAAGGTTTAATGGATTTTGGGCTGTGCAGGATGTGTCTTTGTTAAACAAGTGCCTGAAGGCAGCTTGCTGGTTAAAAGTCATCACCATTCTCTTAATTTCAACTACCCAGTGACACGTACACGGCCAAAGGTCACAGGGACCTCTGCCTAGGAAAGCTAGGTATTGTCCAAGGTTTCTCCCCATGTGATAGGCTAAAGTAATGCTAAAAGGTTTATGGAGATGTTTGCATATGCATCTTAAGGGACAGCATTTTCCTTTAAACTTATTCATGTCACAGAGGTTTTTGTTCATATGTCTTACTGCCGATTTCCTCCCTACAATGATCCTATTGTCCTGCCACTCCCCTGTCTTTAAGATGGTAAAGATAATTATCAATAAATACTAAGGGAACTCAGAGACCGGTGCCGGCGTGGGTCCTCTGTAAGCTGAGCGCCGGTCCCCTGGGCCCACTTTCTCTTTCTCTATACTTTGTCTCTGTGTCTTATTTCTTTTCTCAAGTCTCTCGTTCCACCTAACGAGAAACACCCACAAGTGTGGAGGGGCAGGCCACCCCTTCATCCAGGTCCTTGGAGTTTTTGAACAAAGAACTGAACAAAACACACAAAGGAACGAAACCCAGGAACGAAGCCACAAAAGCAAGGGTTTATTAAAGGGAGAAAGCACATTACAGGGTGGAAGTGGGCCCGAGCAAGCAGCTCAAGGGGCCAGTTGCAAAGTCTTCTGGGTTTTAAGTACACCTTTCGAAGTCCCCATCAGTTACCCCTTATCTGGATGAAGGATTTAGCTGGTGGCTAATTAAAGGCTGAGGTGAATTGGTGCCCTCTGAAGATGAAGGGATGGCCGGTGCTTGGCCCAGAGCCAATCCAGGGCACTTTCCCTTCCATCTGAGATGTGGCGGAAGTGGGAGGGCTGGAGGGAAAGCAGCCTTTGATGCTTTGCTACTCCAGGCTTGGGAAGATGGGGTTTTTCCATTTGGTTTAGCTTTAGGCAGTTGGCGTTAATTGGCCTTAGATTCCCTGCCCCTAGACCTTGGTGTTTTCCTTTGATCCAGCTTTAGGAAGTCAGCACGAATTGGCCTTAAGTTCCCTGCCTCACCTGGAGGAGAGAGGGGCTGAAGTTTATCACCAATATCCAATGATGTGGTCAAGCCAGGTGCTTGATGACATCATTTCTTCAGACCCCCAGTAAAACTTGTTTAATCCTAATGGTCCTGTTAAGAATTCCAGGCCGGGCATGGTGGCTCATGCCTGTAATCCCAGCACTTTGGGAGGCCAAGGCAGGCGGATCACAAGGTCAAGAGATCGAGACCATCCTGGCCAACATGGTGAAACCCCAGACTCTACTAAAAATACAAAATTAGCCAGGCGTGATGGCAGATGCGTGTAGTCCCAGCTACTCGGGAGGCTGAGGCAGGAGAGTGGCGTGAATCCAGGAGGTGGAGGTTGCAGTGAGCCAAGATCGCACCACTGCACTCCAGCCTGGCGACAGAGACTCCATCTCAAAAAAATTAATTAATTAAAAAAAAAAAATCTGGCACGTGAGGTGAGGGCAGTCTTATGGCACTGGGACCCGAACCTGTGGAATCTGATGCTATCTCCAAGTAGCATCCGAATTTAGTTCAGTTAGGCAGCAGCCTCCTGGTATCTGCTGGAGAGAAATGTGCAGAATTGCTTGCTTGGTGTGTGTGGAAAAATCCCCCACATCTGGTCGCAGAAGTGTTGCATGTTATTGTTTGATAGTAAGAAAAATAACTATTGTGTTTTTCTGTATTCTCAGAGAATTCCATGCTCATAGATCGGATGACTTAATATTGGTTTTTTGTTTTTTGAGAAAGAGTCTCGCTGTGTCTCCCAGGCTGCAGTGCAATGGCGCCATCTCGGCTCACTGCAACCTCCACCTCCTGGGTTCAAGTGATTCTCCTGCCTCAGCCTCCTGAGTAGCTGGGATTACAGGCACACACCACCACATCTGGCTAATTTTTGTATTTTTCATAGAGACAGGATTGTGCCATATTGGCCAGGCTAGTCTCAAACTGGCCTCAAGTGATCCACCTGCCTTGGCCTCCTGAAGTGCTAGGATTACAGGTGTGAGCCACTGCATCCAGCCCTGAGGACATTAGGCTGAGTGAAATAAGGCAGTCATCATCCAACAATAAATGCTGTAGGATCTCGTCCATATGGACTAGCCAAAGTAGTCAAAATGCAGAAACAGTGCAGCAAGGTCGTTGCTGAGAATGGGGGCTGTAGAATGGGGCTGGGGTGGTAGGCAGTTGGTTTAATGGGTATAGATTATGGGTTTTGCAAAGGTCTGAAGATCTGTTTTCCAACAGTGTGAATAGACTTAACACTGCCGACCTATACACTTGGGGTTAACATGGTATATTTAATCTTTTTTTTTTTTTTTTTTTTTTTGAGACAGTTTGCTCTTGTTGCTCAGGCTGGAGTGAGTGCAGTGGCGCGATCTGGGCTCACTACAACCTCTGCCTCCCAGACTCGAGCAATTCTCATGCCTCAGCCTCTTGAGTAGCTGGGATTATAAGCACAGAGCACCACGCCCAACTAATTTTTGTATTTTTAGTAGAGATGGGGTTTCACCATGTTGACCAGACTGGTCTTGAACTCCTGACCTTAGGTGATCCACCTGCCTCGGCCTCCCAAAGTGCTGGGATTACAGATGTGAGCCACCATGCCCAGCCGGTATATTTAATCTTAAGAGTTTTTGCCACAAGAAAAAAACAATAAATCTTCAAGCCTTTTAAATTTAAAAGAAACTACTAAACAGAATTTCCATATGACATCAGTTTCTGTTGTAGGTAGAAATAAATAGAAACATATGTCCACACAAGACCTTGAGCATGAATGTTTATAGCAGTGTTATTCATGACAGCCAAAAGGTAGAAACCAATCCATTATTGAATGCACGGATAAAATATGTAATAGCCATACAATGGAAAATATTAATAATTCCATCATAAATCTAAATGATGTACAGGACCAAACTACAACATGGATATCCCTTCAAAAAACAATGGTAAATGAAACTCAGTTAAAAATTCCTCATATGGTATAATTTTGTTCATGCGAAAGTCCAGAGCAGAGAAATCTGCAGAGAAAGAAAGTCAATTGCTGACTGCCTCGGGCTGGGTGTTGAGGAAGGAAGGTGGGAGAGGATGAGGGGGGAGTGGATACCTAAAGGGTACAGGGTTTCTCTTTCAGGTGATGCAAATCCACTGTGGTGATGATTGCATGTATCTGTGAATATTCTATACCAATGAATTGTACACTTTAACTGGGTGTATTCTGTAGGATATGCATATTTGAATAAAGTGGTTGGAATAAGCAAATTCATTAGGGGTTTTAGTCCAATTTGTTGACAGTATTGAGTTTCCAGGTTTATGCCAAATTTACGTACCCCTTTTTTCTTTTTCCTCTTTTCTTTTTCTTTTTTGAGACAGAGTCTCGCTGCGTCACCCAGGCTGGAGTGCAGTGGCACAATCTAGGCTCACTGCAATCTCCACCTCCTGGGTTCAAGCGATTCTCCTGCCTCAGCCTCCTGAGTAGCTGGGATTACAGGTGTGCGTCACCATGCCCAGCTAATTTTTGTATTTTTAGTAGAGGCAGGGTTTCACTAAATATCTTGGACAGGCTAGTCTCGAACTCCTGATCTCCAGTGATCCGCCCACCTCGGCCTCCCAAAGTACTGGGATTACAGGCATGAGCCACCACACCCAGCCTCTTTTTTTTTTTTTTGAGACAGTCTCACTGTCACCAAGGCTAGAGTGCAGTGGCTCAATCACAGCCCATTGCAGCCTTCACCTCCTGGCTCAAGCAATCCTCTCACCTTAGTCTCCTGAGTAGCTGAGACTACAGAAGCAGGTGACCACGCCCTGCTAATTTTTAAATTTTTAATAGAGATGGGATTTCACTATGTTTCCCAGGCTGGTCTTGAACTCCTGGGCTCAAGCGATCGGCCTCCCAAAGTGCTGGGATCACAGGTGTGAGCAAATGCGTATGGTCTGTTTTTCTTAATATACCAGTGAGAATAGGAATTTGATTGCCTTGGAGATATCATGGCTTTTTACATTTCAAAATTCTGTAAGAGTCAGGAGTGGTGGCTCATTCCTAGAATCCCTTTATTACATATGGTGACATCACTGTGAGATGTCTGTGTTTCCAAATAAGGGTGACAGTTTTACATATATATATATATATATTCTAGATACTAGTTCTTTGCTGTATGTACAGTTTGAAAATAGTTTCCCACTCAGGAGCTTATTTCATCATCTTAACTGGTTGTTTCTTTTTTTCTTTCTCTCTTTTTTTTTTCGAGAGAGTCTCACTCTGTTTCCCCGGCTGGAATGCAGTGGCGCGATCTCAGCTCATTGCAACCTCCACCTCCTGGGTGGAAGCAATTCTCCTGCCTCAGCCTCCCAAGTAGCTGGGATTACAGTCGCCCACCACCACACCTGGCTAATTTTTGTATTTTTAGTAGAGATGCGGTTTCACCCTGTTGGCCAGGCTGGTCTCGAACTCCTGAACTCAAATGATCCTCCCACCTCGGCCTCCCAAAGTGCTGAGATTACAGGCATGAGCCACCGTGCCCAGCCTAACTGGGTGTTTCATAGAGCTAAAGGGTTTTTTTTAATGATCTTTAAAGTTTTCATACAAAATTTTATTTTATCCATTTTAAATGCACCATTCTGTGGCATGAATTATATTCATAATGTTAAACCATAACCATGCCAGGTGCACACCTGTATTCCCAGCACTTTGCGAGGTCAAGGCGGGAAGATAGACTGCATCCAGGAGTTGGAGATCAGCCTGGGCAAAGGAGATCATCTCTACAAAAAACAAACAAACAAACAAAATGTAGCTGGGCCGGGTGCGGTGGGTCATGCCTGTAATCCCAGCACTTTGGGTGGCCGAGGCGGGTGGATCACCTGAGGTCAGGAGTACGAGACCAGCCTGGCCAACATGGTGAAACCCTGTCTCTATTAAAAATACAAAAATTAGCTGGGTGTGGTGGCAGGACCTGTAATCCCAGCTACTCCGGAGGCTGAGACAGGAGAATCACTTAAACCAGGAGGCAGAGGTTGCAGTGAACTGAGATTGCGCCATTGCACTCCAGCATAGGCGACAGGAGTGAAACTCCATCTCAAAAAAAAAACAAAGGCCAGGCCCAGTGGCTCATGCCTGTAATCCCAGCACTTTGGAAGGTCAAGGTAGGCGGATCACAAGGTCAGGAGTTCGAGACCAGGCTGGCCCACATAGTGAAACCCTATCTTGACTAAAAATACAAAAAGTAGCCATGTATGGTGGCAAACGCCTGTAGTCCCTGCTACTCAGGAGGCTGAGGCAGGAGAATCACTTGAACCCAGGAGGCAGAGGTTGCGGTGAGCCAAGATCATTACCACTGCACTCTAGCCTAGACAACAGAGTGAGACTCCATCTCAAAAAAAAAAAAAAAAAAAAAAAAAAAAAAAAATTAGCTGGGTGCACACCCATAGTCCCAGATACTCAGTATGTTGAGGCAGGAGGATCATTTGAGCTCCGAAGGTCGAGGCTGCAGTAAGCGGTGATTCTGCCACTTCTCCCAGCCTGGGTGAGACCCTGTCTCAAAAAAATAAGAAAAAGAGGCCAGGTGCAGTGGCTCTCACGCCTGTAATCCCAGCATTTTGGGAGGCCAAGGCAGGCGGATCACAAGGTCAGGAGTTCGAGACCAGCCTGGCCAACATAGTGAAAGCCTGTCTTTACTATACAAAAAAAAAAAAAAAAAATAGCCAGGCTTGGTGGCGCATGCCTGTTGTCCCCGCTACTTGGGAGGCTGAAGCAGCAGAATCGCTTGAACTTTGGAGGTGGAGGTTGTAGTGAGCCGAGATCTTGCCACTGCACTCCAGCTTGGGCAACAGAGTGAGACTTCCTCTCAAAAAAATAATAAGAAAAAAAAGAATTTTTGTGAAGTTGAAGACCTGGACAAACTGATACATTGATTTGTTAATACAAATTGAAACAGACACGGCCTTTGGTGGGGCAGGTAAGTGTTAATTGACAAGTTACCAAGGGGCTGATTCCTGAGTTAATGGATATAACTGATAGTTTGATAGTGCTGTTATATGCTGCAGGGTATATAAAGTTTTAAAAAGCTGTAAAGCCCTGCAGTTGATGGACACATTTCACTTTTTTTTTTCTTATTTTTATTTTTTAATTTTTGAGACAGAGTCTCACTGTGTCCCCCAGGCTGGAGTGCAATGGCACAATCTCGGCTCATTGCAACCTCCACCTCCTGGGTTGAAGCAATTCTCCTGCCTCAGCTTCCCAAGTAGCTGGGATTACAGCGCCTGCCACCACACTGGGCTAATTTTTTGTATTTTTAGTAGAGACGGGGTTTCATTATGTTGGTCAGGCTGGTCTCGAACTCCTGGTCTCAAGTGATCCACCCACCTCAGCCTCCCAAAGTGCTGGGATTACAGGTGTGAGCCGCCGCAGCCCAGCCTCATTTCACTATCTTTTAATTTTATATAAGTACAAGAAAGAGGGGGAGAGAATGATTACACAGCAATGGAGGCAGGCCCATTTCATTTACAAATCCCACTGCCCAGTACAAGCTGTATAATGGACCAATCCAGGATGCCTGTTGCTGGCTGGGTTCCAGGCAGAATGTTGAGGGTTATCTGGAATTTGTTGTGATACTGGGATCCATGGTTACTGGGTACAGTCCTGTGGTGGCTGCAGTGCCACGGAGGGGCTGTGATCCTCTGTGGAGCTGGGCTCTGGGCTGACCCTTGGGAACCTGGGCAAGGTGGTGGTGGAGCTGCTGCCCTGTGACCTGAGTCCGCAGCTCACTTTCCACAGCCTCAAGGGGGTGACACTGGTGCGTCCACATCTCATCAGCTTACTAGTGGGTCTCCTGGTTTTTTTTTTTTTTTTGAGATGGAGTCTCGCTCTGTCGCCCAGGCTGGAGTGCAGTGGTGCGATCTTGGCTCACTGCAACCTCTGTCTCCTGGGTTCAAGTGATTCTCCTGCCTCAGCCTCCTAAGTAGTTGGGACTACAGACATGTGCCACCACGCCAGGCTAATGTTTTGTATTTTCAGTAGAGACGGGGTTTCACCTTGATAGCCAGGATGGTCTTGATCTCCTAACCTTGTGATCCGCTCACCTCGGCCTCCCAAAGTGCTGAATTACAGACGTGAGTCACCATGTCTGGTCATGTCCCCTGTTTTTATTGAGACTTGTTCAGTCTGTTAGGAGTCAACTTTATGGAAGACATGAAAAGCAGCTTGCGGAA
The DNA here is from genome assembly GCF_047675955.1 of Chlorocebus sabaeus. Taxonomy (NCBI): domain Eukaryota; kingdom Metazoa; phylum Chordata; class Mammalia; order Primates; family Cercopithecidae; genus Chlorocebus; species Chlorocebus sabaeus. Next base: position 43,274,759 of record NC_132909.1, read on the forward strand.
GCCGTGGCTGCTCAGATTGAGGAGAAATGCCAACTCTTGCCAAGCTCAAGTGCTGCCAAAAGAGTATGCAGAGAGGGAGGCATCTTTGGAGAATGCCAGGCTAGAGAAGGCATCTTTAAAAATACCCAGCCTTGGCTGGGCGCAGTGGCTCACACCTGTAATCCCAGCCCTTTGGGAGGCTGAGGCAGGTGGATCAGGAGGTCAGGAGTTCAAGACCAGCCTGGCCAAGATAGTAGAAACCCTGTTTCTACTAAAAATACAAAAATTAGCCAGGCATGGTGGCGGGTGCCTGTAATTCTAGCTACTCGGGAGGCTGAGGCAGAGAATTGCTTGAACCCGGGAGGCAGAGGTTGCAGTGAGCTGAGCTGAGATCACACCACCGCACTCCAGCCTCGGCGACAGAGCGAGACTGTCTCAAAAAAAAAAAAAAAAAAAAAAAAAAAAAAAACCAGCCTTACAGATGCTTACAGAAAGATGAAGAGGATCAACTCGATGCTGATGGAAGACTTAACTTCCCTGTCAAGAACTGCAAGAGGAGAGGTTCAAAAACTCTAAACAAGAGGCAATGGAGGAGGTGCTAAAAACGCTGGAGTCCCTGAAAGAGGTCATAAGAGTCACTCCATCCCAAGGACCTTTTCCAAACCTGCCCAGAGGCAAAGAGCTGAGCCTTGCTGGTCCCGTCCCCATCAGCAGGCCTGAGCTTAGAGCAGTGCTATTCCCTCCCCTCCATTCAGGCCTCCTGAGCTTCCAGGCTGTGTTCACCCACTTCGACTGCATCTGAGGGTCATTGAGGCCAGCAGATCCCAGATCCCAGATCCCAGATCGGGGAGGCACTTATCCCTGGGCTGGAGTCCCTTCACCTCCACCAAATACAGCAGTCAGCTCTTTCATGGCTGAATCCTCCAAGTCTAAAAAGTGGACCTCCTGGAACACACCAAGAAGTGAGGGACTTTTGCTTCACAGAAAGTTTGGATTCTCTTTCATTAGCAATGAAAAAAAAAAATGCTGTCCTTGAGAGCCTAAAGAGGCTAATCTTTTGGGTTTTTGTTTTGTTTTGTTTTACAGGGTCCCACTCTGTTGCCCAGGCTGGAGTATGTCTTGGGTGCACTTAGCTAGAGCCAGTTTCAGGGGCAGTAAAGAAACTTACCAAGACAGTTGTGGGTAAAGAAAGGCAAGTTTAATAGAGAAAGTATGAAAATACATTGCAAGTGCAACGGGTAGCACAGCAGAGAAGGAGCTGTCTGCCAAGAGGTGGGGGCTGGAGGGAAACTTTATAGGGTCATGGGGGAGGTCATTGTGCCCCTGAGTTGTTTTGTGATTAGCTGTTTCTCAGAACAATTGTTGCGTCTTCCCCCACCTGGGGCCCCTTCCTTTTGGTTGCTTACTTATCTTAGCAGGACACCATGGAGGGCACCCAGCATTTCCGTTCCCAAGCCCACCATGTGTCTGGCCACCACTGGACTTTTTTTCTTTTTTTTTGGGACGGAGTCTCACTGTGTTGCCCAGGATGGAATGTAGTGGCTCAATCTCGGCTCACTGCAACTTCTGCCTCCCAGGTTCAAGAGATTCTCCTGCCTCAGCCTCCCGAGTAGCTGAAGTTACAGGTGTGTGCCACCATGGCTGGCTAATTTTTTTTTTTTTTTTTTTTTTTTTTGAGATGGAGTCTCGCTCTGTCACCCAGGCTGGAGTGCAGTGGCCGGATTTCAGCTCACTGCAAGCTCCGCCTCCCGGGTTCACACCATTCTCCTGCCTCAGCCTCCCGAGTAGCTGGGACTACAGGTGCCCGCCACCTCGCCCGGCTAGTTTTTTGTATTTTTAGTACAGATGGGGGTTTCACTGTGTTGGTCAGGCTGGTCTTGAACTCCTGACCTCAGGTGATCTGCCCACCTAGGTCTCCCAAAGTGCTGGGATACAGGTGTGAGCCACTGTGCCTGGCCTTCTTTTTTTTTTTTTTTTTTGAGACAGGGTTCTATCACCCAGGCTGGAGTGCAGTGGTGCGATTATGGATCACTGCAGCCTTGACCTCCTTGGCTCAAACGATCCTCCTGCCTCAGCCTCCCAAGTAGCTGGGCCTACAGGTGTGCACCACCACAACTGGCTAATTTTTGTATTTTTTATAGTAATGGGGTTTCACTGTGTTGCCCAGACTGGTCTCAAACTCCTGACCTCAAGCAATCTGCCTGCCTCAGCTTCCCAAAGTGCTGGGATTACAGGCACGAGTCACAGTGTCACCTGAGAGGAGACTTGAGACTGGGACCTTTTGTCACCAGAGTAGAAATACCAAGTGCTCAGGAGGACGTGAGGTAGAGGACGCAGAGGAGTGAACACAGCTGCCCCGACAGGTCATGGGGGAGTGATGCTATGCAAGGAGAAAATACGCTCAAGGTCTGGGTGGATTCCAGGGGTTGAATTCAATGGTCCTTTCAGAGGCCAGAGCTGTCCCTGGGTCTCTTAGTATCAACAACATCCCAAACTCTCAAGTGTGACCACCCCAACTCGGTGTCCACACGACAGGGCTTCAGCTGTGCAGAATCCCCTTAATGCAGTCTCCAATATACATAGGTACCTGTATATGTCACGTGCTGTATATAACGTTACATACTGGCAAAAGATTCAGTCCTTGACCAAGCTCTCACAAGGCTCTCCTGAGCCCTCTTATCAACTGGGCCTCTTCCTTGGCATATAACATCCACAGACTCAGCACAAATGATTTTCTCCACCTCTCCCCCCACATTCAATGACTTGAATGAGGCCAGGCACAGAGGTTCATGCCTGGGAGGCACTTTGGGAGGCCGAGGCAGGCGGATCACATGAGGCCAGGAGTTCGAGACCAGCCTGGGCAACATGGTGAAACCTTGTCCCCACTAAAAATACAAAAATTAGCTGGGCGTAGTGGCACACGCCTATAATCACAGCTGAGATTTCAGGAGGCTGAGGCACAAGAATCACTTGAACTTGGGGGTCAGAGGTTACAGTGAGCAGAGATTGAGCCACTGCACTACAGCTTGGGCAACAGAGCAGCGATACTCCATCTCAAAAATAATAATAGTCATGAAGTGTGTCCAATTTACTGATTTTGAACTTTAAGCAAGACTTTGTCTCAAAAAAAAAAAAAAATTGTGGGATATGCTGGGCACGGTGGCTCACACCTGTAATCCCAGCACTTTACGAGGCTGAGGTGGGTAGACCACTTGAGGTCTGGAGTTCAAGACCAACCTGGCCAACATGATGAAACCCCGTCTCTACTAAAAATATTTAAAAAAAAAAAAAAAAAAAAATTAACCAGGTGTGGAGATCCCAGCTACTCAGGAGGCTGAGGCAGAAGGATCGCTTGAACCCGGGAGGCAGAGGTGGCAGTCAGCCGAGATCACACCACTGCACTCCAGCTGAAGCGCGAAACTTTGTGTCAAAAAAAAACACAACAGGATCATCCCAATAGATGCAAAAAATCATTTGAAAAAGTTCAATACCACTTGATGAAACACTCAATAAATAATGAACAGAAGGGAACTTCTTCAAACTGAATTAAGGCATTTATTAAAAACCTGCAGCTAACATCATACTTGATCAGGAGACTAAATGCTTTCTCCATCAGATTAGATAAAAATATTGTCATATCACAGGGCTGTCCTTAAGTCAAAATGAATCATCCAAATAATACTCAGAAATAACAACAAAGAGTAAAGGGCAAAAAATGAGAATGAGTCACATGAGACAATACTCTGGTAAACTTTACATACTGATAAATTGATACCAAGTCCTTATTAGCAAAGAAAATGAAGTAAACATTGAATCATGCCAAAAAGAGTAGTTTTCTCCATAAAAAAGACGCGTTTTCCCCATAAGAAAGGAAAGTGGAATACATATGATGGGTGAGGAATATGCAGAACCTGCCACATAACACCAGTAAGAAATCTCTATTAATAGACTCATGGGCCGGGCGCGGTGGCTCACTCCTGTAATCCTAGCACTTTGGGAGGCCAAGGCAGGGTGCATCACAAGGTCAGGAAATCAAGACCATCCTGGCCAATACAATGAAACCCTGTCTCTACTAAAATACAAAAAATTAGCCAGGTATGTCAGCGTGCGCCTGTAATCCCAGCTACTCGGGAGTCTGAGGCATGGGAATTACTTGAACCCAGGAGGTGGAGGTTGCAGTGAGCCAAGATTATGCCAGTACACTTCAGCCTGGCAACAGAGCAAGACTCCGTCTCGAAAACAAACAAACAAACAAACAAAAGACTCATTTTGTAGTGGCTCATGAATCACAGAACAATTAAACACTACATAAAAATTAAATCTGCTTACATATTAGAAACAAATTTCAATTCACCCACAGATCCAACACTCTTTAAAATGGATAGAAAAAGAAAACGAAAACTAAAATGGATAGAAAAAAATTTTATTAATTGACTTAAGATAAAAACACTTCCTATTAAACCTCAGGTACCACTGCTTAAAGAGTATCTGTGGAATTCTCAGGTTTCCTTGCAAAAGTGGAAACCCATAATCCAAAGAATGAGCCACAGGGGATGGGCGTGGTGTCTCATGCCTATAATCTCAGCACTTTGGGAGGCCGAAGAGGGTGGATTACTTGAGGTCAGGAGTTCAAGACCAGCCTGGCCGGCGTGGAAAAACCCTGTCTCTACAAAAATACCAAAAAATTGGCTGGGCATGATGGCGTGCGCCTGTAATCCCAGATGCTTCGGAGACTGAAGCAGGAAAATCGCTTGAACCCAGAAGTCGGAGGCTACAGTGAGCCAAGATCGTGCCACTGCACTCTAGCCTAGGCAACAGAGCGAGACTGTGTCTCGGGGGAAAAAAAAAAAAGGCTGGGCGCAGTGGTTCACACCTGTAATCTCAACACTTTGGGAGGCCGAGGACGGCGGATCACGAGGTCAGGAGTCCGAGACCAGCCTGAACAACATGGCAAAACCCCATCTCTACTAAAAATACAAAAAAATTAGCCAGGCGTGGTGGCATGCACTTGTAATCCCAACTACTCAGAGGCTGAGGCAGAACTGCTTGAACCCAGGAGGCAGAGGTTGCAGTGAGCCAAGATTGTGCCGCTGCAGTCCAGCCTGGGCAACAGAGCAAGACTCCATCTCAAAAAATAAAAAATAAAAGAAAAAAGAATGAACCACTGACAAATGCTATATAACTTTGTGTAATAACTCATTCATGATTAAGTTTTTGAGCATTATATAATTATTAATTTGCATCAGGCTTTCAAAACTACTTACATTTATAGGATTTCTTTCAAGTGGGTGTTCTCACGATTTTTTAGACAGGGTCTTGCTGTCGCCCAGGCTGGAGTCCAGTGGCGCAGTCTCCACTCACTGCAACCTTGACCTTCCAAGCTCAAGCAATTCTCCCACCTCAGCTTCCTAAGTAGCTGGGACTACAGGCAAACACCATCATCCCTGGCTAACTTTTGTATTTTTTTGTATACATGGGGTTTCTCCATGTTGCCAGGCTGGTCTCGAACACCTGGCCTCAAGCAATCCATCCACCCTAACCTCCCAAAGTGCTGGGATTACAGGCAAGAGCCACTGTGCACAGCCCATGTGAATTTTAATAATTGTTAAAATTGAATTTCCTGTATTTTCCAAACTACTAACATTTCCATCCAGTGTGTATTCTTCGATTCGTATCATCCATCTCCACTGTGCACGGACATGTGTCTTTGAATGGAGATGGTAGCGATGAGAGTTTCCCCATATTCTGTACATTTCTACAATTTTTCTCCAGTATTAGTCCTTTTATGGCTGTGAATAGAACTGGGATATCTGAGGTCTTTGGATTTTTTTCCAGTTAGTCTTTTCATATCTTTGGAAACTGCATGCATTCCCATATTCCTTACATTCATAGGATTTATCTCCTGTATAAATGAGAACTATTTCTTTCTTTTTTTTTATTTTGAGACAGTCTCACTCTGTCATCCAGGCTGGAATGCAGTGGCACAATCTCAGCTCACTGCAGCCTCAACCTCCCAGGCTCAAGCGATCCTCCCGCCTCAGCTTTCTGAGCAGCTGGAACTACAGGTATGCACCACCCCACCCAGTTAATTTTTTTTTTTCTTTGGAGATATGGGGACTTTTTTTTGTTTTGAGAGAAAGTCTCACTCTGTCGCCAGGCTGGAGTGCAGCAGCACGATCTCAGCTCACTGCAACCTCCAAGTCCCTGGTTCAAGAAATTCTCCTGTCTCAGCCTCCCGAGTAGCTTGGATGACAGGCACACGCCACCACACTGGGCTAATTTTTGTATTTTTAGTAGAGATGGGGTTTCACCATGTTGGCCAGGATAGTCTCAATCTCCAGACCTCATGATCTGCCCACCTCGGCTTCCCAAAGTGCTGGAATTACAGGCGTCAGCCACCACACAATATGGGGCCTTCTTTTTTTTTTTTTTTTTGAGATGGAGTCTTGCTTTTGTTGCCCAGGCTGGAGTGCAATGGTATGATCTTGGCTCACTGCAACCTCCCAGGTTGCCTCCTGGGTTCAAGCGATTCTCCTGCCTCAGCCTCCCGAGTAGCTGGGACTACAGGTGCCCGCCACCATGCCCAGCTAATTTTTTTGTATTTTTAGTAGAGACAGGGTTTCACCATGTTGGCCAGGCTGATCCCGAACTCTGGACCTTAGGTGATCCACCCGCCTCGGCCTCCCAAAGTGCTGGGATTACAGGCACGAGCCACCGCACCTGGCCGATGTGGGGCCTTATGTTGCCCAGGCTGGTCTCAAACTCCTGGGCTCAGGTGATCCACCTACCTCCTGCCAAAGCACTGGCTGTGCCCAGCCAAATGAGTTCTTTCATGAAGCCTAAGGTAATTTGAAAAAGTAAAGACTTTACCACACTGTTTACAGTCAAAGGGCTTTTCTCCAGTGTGAATTATTTCATGTCTTCGTAGGGAGCTGCACGACCCAAAGGCTTTACCACACCTTTTACATTCATATGGCTTTTCTCCACTATGAGTTTTTTTATGTCTTCGAAAACAACTGGGATAATTGAAGGTTTTACCACATTTATTACATTCATAAGGTCTTTCTCCGGTGTGCCCTCTTTCATGTTCTCGAAGGGATGTGGGGGATCTAACGACTTTGGCACATTTCTGACATTTGTAGAGTTTCCCTCCACTATGGGTTCTTTTATGTCTGTGAAGGGAACTGGAGCAACTGAATTTTTTCCCACATTCCTGACATTGGTGGGATTTCTCCAGCGCGTGCAATCTGATTTCATGTGTCCGAAGGTAACCTGCGGAAATGAAGGCTTTACCACATTGTTTACATTTGTAAGGTTTTTCTCCAGTGTGAGTTCTAACATGAATTTGAAATAAACTGGGATAATCGATAGGTTTTCCACAGTATTTACATTCATAGCGTTTTGCTCCAGTATGCATTTTGCCATGTTTTCGAAAGAAACTGGAAACGGTGAAGGCTCTCACTATTTCCCTACATTTATAGGACCTCTTTCCAGTGTGAGTTCTTTGATGGATTTGAAATAAATCAGGAGAATTAAAGGCTTTCCCACACACCCTGCATTCACAAGGTCTCTTTCGAGTTGGCGTTACTATGCGCTGTGCACCACTAGTGGGAGAGATGGAGGCTTTCCCACGTTGTTTCTGTTTACGGGGCTTCTCTCCCCATTCCCCACCACACTCGGATCTTGTGTGTCCAGCATGAGCTCTCATGTGCCTGTCCAGGAATGAATGACGGAGGAAGACTTTCCCACACACGCTGCATGTGCATGGTTTCACTCCAGTGTGACTTTTCTTGTTCAGGTGACAATCAGGAATCTGCCTGAAGGTTTCTCTGTGTTCACTCCCTTCTTTACGTCCACAGAGTCTCTCCCCCAGACTTCTATGAAAAATGACAAGCGCATGGTTTATTCACGCTTTTCTATTAATAGACATGTCTTAAGACTTATGCTGCTACCCAAATCAGGAAAAGTGGAGGTTTTCGGCCAGGTCAGAATTATTAGAAAGGAAGTGTATTGATGATTCTGCTACCCAGCTCCCCATAGCTATTATCCAAACAGTGACATCCATGTCACAGATTCTTAGTACCCTGTCCAGACACTCAATATCTATATTACATTGAAGGATAGATTTTTGGTGGCAATCTTCTAATAATCAGTTAAAAATCTAACATTGTACTTATTTGTCTTGTATTTTTTTTTAATTTTCCTGACGTGCTAAGATTCCCTCAAGAGAATCTTTATTACATTCTTCCTCTTGTGAGTGCAGATTACCTTAGCTTAATCCCCAGATTTTGGTACAGATTCTCAGTGTCCTGGTCTTTCCATTGGATTCCTAAAACGTAGACCCAGAGAAATCATTACGAATTACTTAAAATTACGGAAAAATCACTAGGTTCTAAGTTCATTAAACACTGCCACAATACCTGATTTTTTCTTTTTTTTTGAAACACAGTCTCACTCTGCCATCCAGGCTGGAGTGCAGTGACACAATCTTTGCTCACTGCAGCCTCCACCTCCTGAGTTCTAGTGATTCTCCTTCCTCAGCCTCCCGAGTAGCTGGGATTACAGCTATGCACTGCCACACCCAGCTAATTTTGTATTTTTAGTAGAGACGAGGTTTCGCCACGTTGACCAGGCTGGTTCCAAACTCCTGACCTCAGGTGATCCACCCGTCTCAGCCTCCCAAAGTGCTGGGATTATAGGCATGAGCCACCACAATTGCCCACCCCCCACCATTTTTTTTTTTTTTTTTTAAAAGAGACAGGGTCTCATCATGTTGCCCAAGATGGTCTCAAACTCCTGGACTCAAGCAATTCTCCCACCGTGGCTTCCCAAAACACTAGGATTACAGGGGCAAGCCACTGTACCTGGCCCACGATGCCCGATTTATTTACCAACATATTCTCTTTCCACATTCCAAATTGTGCAACCACACTGGTGACCAAAGCACACTTGTCTTCTAATTGACTAAGAAAGGAAATGTTGTCCTTCTTACCGACAGAGGCCAGGTTCCTGAAGGTTTCCAGCATCACATCTCTGTAGAGATTCTTCTGGGAAGGACTCAGCAAAGCCCACTCCTCCTGGGTGAAGTTCACAGCCACATCCTCCAAGGCCACTGAGTCCTGAAACATCCCACAGGGGTGGAGGAGGAGGGGTGAGACTCAGCACTGGGGATCTCTACTCAATACATGAGTGATCCCATGACGCCGGGTTCTCCAAACACTCACTCCATGACTGAGTCATCAGCCTCCTCCTCTCTATCTACATGCACTTCCTCCCTCACAGCAGTTCCGGTGTGAGAACTGACCTACTCAGAGAGCCAGCTGCAGAGGAGGAACACCCTCTCCGTGGTGGGTCCAGGGAGTCAGTTGTGCTGCTGCGTTGCCCCGAATGCTCTTTGCAGAGAGGATCTCTAGTACCCGTCACAACAAACTGCCACCACCTGGTGCGCAGACAGCACTCCTTTCAGCAGTCCTGAGTCTGGGTATCCTTAGAAAGGCCTGTTCACCAAGTTCAACCTTTGCTACTATCAGGGGGAACTTAGACTACAAGAGGGATCCCATCAACCTAAGTGACAAAGTGGCTCACTGTGGCTAAACGGTTTACTATTGACAAACAGGATGGTACTGACTGAACTGTTTTCCTTCTGAAAGCCTACTCTTTTGCTCCAAACTAGCAGCGGTGCCTAGGAGACTAGCCCCCAAAAAACACTCTGGGCACTGAGTCTTTAATGAGCTTTCCTAGTAGACATGTCACACTTGTTGTCACAACTTGTCCACTGGGGAATTGAGCTCATCCCATGTGGTTATACCAAGAGAGAATATTCTGAAGGTTGCAAGCAGTTTACTCTAGACCAAATTTAATCAAGTAGTAAATAAGACTCATAATCAATATTTAATCGTCCTCACGGAAGAATTTTTAAATTTCTATCAAAGTAGAATGGAGTAAGTGTAAAGATGACACGTGTTCCTAGAAAAACCTCAATAAGATGTCCCTTTTTCCAAATGATATCCTTATAAAATTTCATAAATACCCAATATAGCTGGGCATGGTGACTCACACCTGTAATCCCAGCACTTTGGGAGGCCGAGGTGGGCGGATTACTTGAGGACAGGAGTTTGAGACCAGCCTGGCCAACATGGTGAAACTCCATCTCTACTAAAAATACAAAAAATTAGCTGGGCGTGATGGCACATGCCTGTAGTCCCAGCTACTTGGGAGGCTGAGGCAGAAGAATCACTTGAACCCAGGAAGTGGAGATTGCAGTGAGCCGAGATCATGCCACTGCACTCCAGCCTGGGCAACAGAGCGAGACTCTGTCTCAAAAAAAAAAAAAAAAAAAATCCTCAAAACAGACATTTTAGGTCAACAAAAGCTAAGTTTCCAAACCTCCCACCGCCTGGTGTGCAGGAATTAACATCTAATAATTGCCAAAGTCTCCTGAATAGCTGGTGGATGGCTTGCCTAACAAACACCAAGGATTTCCAAACCATCACATTCAGGACAGCATACTATTAGCACGGAGATAAACAAATAGATCAAAGGAAAAGAAGAGAGTCGGCCGGGCGCGGTGGCTCAAGCCTGTAATCCCAGCACTTTGGGAGGCCGAGATGGGCGGATCACAAGGTCAGGAGATCGAGACCATCCTGGCTAACACGGTGAAACCCCGTCTCTACTAAAAATACAAAAAAAATTAGCCGGGCAAGGTGGCGGGCGCCTGTAGTCCCAGCTACTCGGGAGGCTGAGGCAAGAGAATGGCGTAAACCCGGGAGGCGGAGCTTGCAGTGAGCTGACATTCGGCCACTGCACTCCAGCCCGGGTGACAGAGCAAGACTCCGTCTCAAAAAAAAAAAAAAAAAAAAAAAAAAAAAAAGAAAAGAAGAGAGTCTTCAATGGGCCAGTATTCATATGAAAACTTAGTTAATAATAGAGCAGATATTGTAGAGTAGTGGGGCAGAACACTTGAGGTCAGGAGTTAAAGACCAGCCTGGCCTACATAGTGAAAACCAGTCTCTATTAAAAATACAAAAATTAGCCAGGTGTGGTGGGCCTGGGCAAAAGAGCAAGACTCCACCTCAAAAAACAAAAAAAGTAAAAGTTAAGGCCATCTCCAGAAAAAAATTTTTTTTTTTTTTTTTTTTTTGAGACGGAGTCTCGCTCTATCGCCCTGGCTGGAGCATAGTGGCCAGAGCTCAGCTCACTGCAAGCTCCGCCTCCCAGGTTTACGCCATTCTCCTGCCCCCCCCCACCCCCCCAGTAGCTGGGACTACAGGCGAGTAGCTGGGACTACAGGCGCCCGCCACCTCGCCCGGCTAGTTGGTTTTTTTTTTTGTATTTTTTTAGTAGAGACGGGGTTTCACTGTGTTAGCCAGGATGGTCTCGATCTCCTGATCTCGTGATCTGCCCATCTGGGCCTCCCAAAGTGCTGGGATTACAGGCTTGAGCCACCACGCCCGGCCGAAAAAAAATTTTTTAAACATTAGCAGGGTATGTTAGCAGGTGCCTGTGGTCCTAGCTACTTGGGAAGCTAAGGCAGGAGGATTGCTTGAGCCCAAGAATTCAAGGCTGCAGGGAGCTAGGATTCTGTTGTTGCACTCCAGCCTGGGTGACAGAGTGAGACTTTGTCTCCAAATAAATAAATAAATAAAGATTGATATAATATTTTTTTTGAGATAGGATCTCACTCTGTTGTCCAGACTAGAGTGCAGTGGTAGTCATGGCCCCTGCAGTCTTAACCTTCCAGGCTCAAGCGATCCTCCCACTTCATCCCCTACTACCACCACACCCAGCTAATTTTTGTATTTTTTGTAGAGATAAGATCTCCCTGTGTTGCCCAGGCTCCTCTCAAACTCCTAGGCTAAAGCGATCTGCCCACCTTCGCCTCTGAGAGTGCTGGAACTACACACATAAGCCACTGTGCCCGGCCTATTATCTTTAAATGAGGCTAAGTCATAGGTCAATAGAATGCTTCCCCTCACCTCAACCCTTACACTCACAACAGCAGCAGCAGAATACATACATACAGCAGAGCACAAAAAACTATACAACTGTACAACTCAGGCTTAGTTTCAGAAGTCCTTCAGAATACTTCAGCAAATTAGATAATTGATTACGTGGACAAATGTCTACACATACACAAGATACCAAGACTGAGTCATGAAAAAACAAAAAGTCTGAATAGAGCTGTAGTAATAGGAGATTGACATAGTAATAAATTTAAAAAAAAAAAACAAAAAAAACAGCCGGGCACGGGGGCTCATGCCTGTAATTCCAGCACTTTGGGAGGCCAAGGCGGGTGGATCCCCTTAAGTCAGGAGTTCGAGGCCAGCCTGGCCAACATGGTGAAACTCCATCTCTACTAAAAATACAAAAAAGTACCTGGGCGTGGTGGCAGGCGCGTGTAATCCTAGCTACTTGGGGGGCAGAGGCAAGAGAATCACATGAACCTGGGAGGCGCAGCTTGCAGTGAGCCAAGATTACGCCATTACACTCCAGCCTGGGCAACAAGAGTGAAACTCCGTCTCAAAAAAATAACATAAATTAAGAAAATTAATAAATTGGCCGGGCGCAGTGGCTCACGCCTGTAATCCCAGCACTTTGGGAGGCAGAGGCGGGCAGATCATGAGGTCAGGAGATCGAGACCACCCTGGCTAACACAGTGAAACCCCGTCTCTACTAAAAATACAAAAAATTAGCCAGGCATGGCGGCAGGCGCCTGTAGTCCCAGCTACTCAGGAGGCTGAGGCAGGAGAATGGCATGAACCTGGGAGGCAGAGGTTGCAGTGAGCCGAGATCACGCCACTGCACTCCTGCATGGGCGACAGAGCAAGACTCTGTCTCAAAAAAATAATAATAATAGGCTGGGAGCGATGGCTCACACCTATAATCCCAGCACTTTGGGAGGCTGAGGCAGGCGGATCATGAGGTCAGGAGCTCAGGACCAGCCTGACCAACATGGTGAAACCCTGTCTCTACTAAAAATACAAAAATTAGCTGGGCATGGTGGTGCATGCCCGTAATCCCAGCTACTCAGGAGGCTGAGGCAGGAAAATCGCTTGAACCCAGGAGGCAGAGGTTGCAGTCAGCCAAGATCATGCCACTATACTCCAGCCTGGGCAAAAGAGCAAGACTCCATCTCAAAAATAATAATAATTTTAAAAACCTCAACAAATACAAAACCCAGAACACCAAAGAGTTTCACTGCTGAAATCCACCAAATATTTAAAAAAGAATTGCTATCAATCCTCCTCAAATTCTTCCAAAACTGAAGAGGAAACATTTCCAAACTCCTTCTATGAAGTCAAAATTATGCTGACACTACAAAAAAGAAAACCACAAATGTCCTTTATGAATATCAATGCAAAAAATCCTCAATAAATGCTAGCAAATCATACCTGTCATATTTAAAGGATTATATGACATGATCAAGAGAGATTTATCCAGAAAATGCAAGGATGGTTCAATGTATGAAAAACAATGGGGCCAGGTGCGGTGGCTCACGCCTGTAATCCCAACACTTTGGGAGGTCGAGGTGGGTAGATCACTTGAGGTCAGAAGTTCAAGACCAGCCTGACCAGCATGGTGAAACCCCATCTCTACTAAAAATACAAAATTAGCCAGGTGTGGTAACCCATGCCTGTAGTCCCAGCTACTCGAGAGGCTGAGGCAGGAGAATCACTTGAACCCAGGAGGCAGAGGTTGCAGTGAGCCGAGATCACACCATTGTACTCTAGTCTGGGCAACAGAGGGAGACTGTCTCAAGACCAAAAAAGTCAGTTGCATTTATATGCACCATAAATGAATAATGAGAAAAAGAAATTAAGAAAACAATACCACAAACAATAGCACCAAAAAGAATTGAATAGGCCGGGCGCAGTGACTCCCATCTGTAATCCCAGCACTTTGGGAGGCCAAGATGGGTGGATCACAAGGTTAGGAGTTCAAGACCAGCCTGGCCAAGATGGTGAAACCCCATCTCTACTAAAAGTACAAAAATCAGTCGGGCGCGGTGGCAGGCACCTGAAATCCCAACTACTTGGGAGGCTGAGGTAGGAGAATCACTTGAATTCAGGCGGCAGAGGTTGCAGTGAGTTGAGATCACGCCATTGCACCATTGCATTCCAGCCTAGGTGACAGACTCCGTCTCAAAAAAAAAAAAAAAAAAAAGAATTGAACACTTAGGAATTACAAAACCAAGAAGTCAAAAGACTGTTTGTACACTGAAAACAACAAAATGTTGCTAAATGAAATTAAAGACACGAATTGAAAAATATCTTGTGTTCATGTGTTCAAAGACTTTACATTATTTGGCTGGGTGTGGTGGCTCATGTCTGCAATCCTAGCACTTTGGGAGGCCAATGTGGGAGGATTACAAAGTCAGGAGGTCGAGACCAGCCTGGTTAACATGGTGAAACCCTGTCTCTACTGAAAATACAAAAATTAGCCAGGTGTGGTGGCGTGTGCCTATAATCCCAGCTACTCCGGAGACTAAGACAGGAGAATTGCTTGAACCCAGGAGGTGGAGGTTGCAGTGAGCCAAGATCATGGCACTGAACCCCAGCCTAGGGGACAGAGCAAGACTCCATCTCAAAAAAAACAAAACAAAACAAAACAAAAAACAAAAAACGCCAGGCACAGGCAAATCACCTAAGGTCAGGAGTTTGAGACCAGCCTGGCCAACATGGTAAAATCCCATCTCTAATAAAAATGCACAAAAAAACTAGGCGTGGTGGCATGCACTTGTAGTCCCAGCTACTCAGGAGGCTGAGGTGGGAGAATCGCTTGAACCCAGGAGGCGGAGGCTATAGTGAGCCTAGACCGTGCCACTGCATTCCAGTCTAGGCAATAGAGCAAGATTCTGTGTCAAAGAAAAAAGAGACTCTACATTATTTGGAAGGTAATACTACCCAAAACTATCTGCAAATTCAATACAATCCCTATCAAAATCTCATGTCTGTTTTTTGTTTTTTTTTCAGAAATAAAAATACCAGCCAGTCACAGTGGCTCATGCCTGTAATCCCAACACTTTGAGAGGTCGCAGTGGGAGGATCGCCTGAGCTCAGGAGTTTCAGACTGGCCTAGCCAACATGTTGAAACCCTGTGTCTACTAAAAATACAAAAAATTAGTTGGGCGTGGTAGCAGGTGCCTGTAATCCCAGGTACTTGGGAGGCTGAGGCAGGAGAATCGCCTGAACCCGGGGAGCAGAGGTTGTAGAGAGCCAAGATCACGCCACTGCACTCCAGCCTGGGCAACAGAGTGAGACTGTCTCAAAAAAAAATAATAATTAATTAAATAAAATGTATATAGAATCTCAAAAAACCCAAAATAGCAAAAACAATAGGGCCAGGCATGGTGGCTCGCGCCTGTAATCCCAACACTTTGGGAGGCCAAGGCAGGTGGATCATGAGGTCAGGAGTTCGAGACCAGCCTGACCAACATTGTGAAACCCCATCTCTACTAAAGCTACAAAAAATTAGCTGGGTGTGGTAGAGGACGCCTGTAATCCCAGCTACTTAGGAGGCTGAGGCAGGAGAACTGCTTGAACCTGCGAGGCGGAGGTTGCAGTGAGCCGAGATTGTACCATTGCACTCCAGCCTGGGCAACAGGGCGAGACTCTGTCGCGAAAGTAAAAAAATAAATAAATTTATAAATATATAATCATACCTATAATTTATAAATACATATACAAAATCATACATATAATTTTTATATGTACACACAAACACACATTATTTTAAGAGATGGGCATCTCACTATGTTGCCCAGGCTGGACTTGAACTCCTGGGCTCAATTGATCCTCCTGCCTCAGCCTCTCAAGTACCTAGAATTACAGGTGTTTGCCAGTGTTCCTGCCCTCAGTTCATCTTGAATTGCTAGTTACAAGCCGCTGAAGTAAATTTTTAGAAAATAACAAAGCCTACTGAAATTTTTGTTGAAGTCTGAAAATGTCTCATGAATAAAATGATTATGATGAAAAAAGTATACACTGAAAAATATCAGGCCAGGCACAGTGGTTCACACCTGTAATCACAGCACTTTGGAAGGCTGAGGCAGGTGGATCACCTGAGGTCAGGAGTTCAAGACCAGCCTGGCCAACATGGCGAAACCCTGTCTCTACTAAAAATACAAAAATTAGGCTGGGCATGGTGGCTCACAACTGTAATCCCAGCACTTTAAGAGGCCGAGGCGGATGGATCACCTGAGGTCAGGAGTTCAAGACCAGCATGGTCAACATGGTGAAACTCCGTCTCTACTAAAAATACAAAAATTAGCTGGGCGCTGTGGCGCATGCCTGTAATCCCAGCTACTCGGGAGGCTGAGGCAAGAGAATCGCTTGAGCCTGGGAGGCAGAGGTTGCAGTGAGCCGAGACTGCGCCATTGCACTCCGCCTGGGCGACAGAGCAAAACTCCATCTCAAAAAAAAAAAAAAAAAAAAAAAAAATTAGCCAGGGATAGTGGCGGATACTTGTAGTCCCAGCTACTCGGGATGCTGAGGCACGAGAATCGCTTGAACCAGGGAGGCAGAAGTTGCAGTGAGCTGAGATTGCACCACTACACTCCAGCCTGGATGACAGAGCAAGACTGTCTCAAAAAAAAAAAAAAAAAAAAAAAAAAAAAAAAAAAAAAAAAGGCCAGGGACAGTGGCTCACACCTGTAATCCCAGCACTTTGGGAGGCCAAGGCAGGCGGATCATCTGAGGTCAGGAGTTCAAGACCAGCCTGGCCAACATGGTGAAACCCCATCTCTACTAAAAAAAATACAAAAATTAGACGGGCGTGATGACCGGTGCCTGTAATCCCAGCTACTCAGGAGGCTGAGGCAGGAGAATCACTTGAACCTGACAGGTGGAGTTTGCAATGAGCTGAGATGGAGCCACTGCACTCCAGCAGCCCCAAATTCACATTGAAATCCTAACACCCAGCCGGGCGCGGTGGCTCACGCCTGTAATCCCAGCACTTTGGGAGGCTGAGGCAGGTGGATCACGAGATCAGGAGACAGAGACCATCCTGGCTAATATGGTGAAATCCCGTCTCTACTAAAAATACAAAAAAATTTAGCCAGGCATGGTGACAGGCGCCTGTAGTCCCAGCTACTCGGGAGGCTGAGGCAGGAAAGTGGCGTGAATCCAGGAGGCGGAGCTTGCAGTGAGCCAAAATCGCGCCACTGCACTCCAGCCTGGGCAACTGAGCAAGACTCCGTCGCAAAAAAAAAAAAAAAGAAAAGAAAGAAATCCTAGGCCGGGCGCGGTGGCTCAAGCCTGTAATCCCAGCACTTTGGGAGGCCGAGACGGGCGGATCACGAGGTCAGGAGATCGAGACCATCCTGGCTAACACGGTGAAACCCCGTCTCTACTAAAAAATACAAAAATCTAGCCGGGCGAGGTGGCGGGCGCCTGTAGTCCCAGCTACTTGGGAGGCTGAGGCAGGAGAATGGCGTGAACCCGGGAGGCGGAGCTTGCAGTGAGCTGAGATCCGGCCACTGCACTCCAGCCTGGGCGACAGAGCGAAACTCCGCCTCAAAAAAAAAAAAAAAAAAAAAAAAAAAAAGAAAGAAATCCTAACACCCAAGGTGATGGTATTAATATTAGGGGGCAGCAACTCTGGGAAATAACTGTGATTACATGAGAACATGAGAAAGCCCTATGAGTAGGAATAGTATCCTTAGGAAAAGAGACGAGTATCTATCACTTTCAGATGTCATTCAGTATTTTTTCCGTAATAAACCATTCAGTAAACAAAAGATCATATCTGACTACTTCTAAATGTTGCCAAACTTATCCCAAAGGACTCAGCATTAATCTGTCAAATCCAGATAACACAAAACAGAACAGTTATCCACCATCACAAATTCCCCAGCCTGCAAAGGAGACGAGCTGATGTGCTGGTGAATCTTTGTAAATTAGTAATTTCTGTGTATCTACCATACCTTTTTTGTTTTTGTTTTGAGACAGAGTCTCACTCTGTCGCCTGAGCTGCAGTGCAGTGGCACCATCTCCGGCTCACTGCAAGCCCCGCCTCCCAGGTTCACGCCATTCTCCTGCCTCAGCCTCCCGAGTAGCTGGGACTACAGGTACTCGCCACCATGCCCGGCTAATTTTTTTGTATTTTTAGTAGAGACGGAGTTTCCCCGTGTTAGCCAGGATGGTGTCCATCTCCTGACCTCGTGATCTGCCCGCCTCTGCCTCCCAAAGTGCTGGGAGTACAGGCGTGAGCCACCATGCCCGGCCTACCATGCCTTTTTTTTGTGGGAATGTATTCATATTCTGCATCCATAATGGAAGATTTCCTTTTTTTAAAAAAGGGTCTCACTGTGTAGTACAGGCTGGAGTGCAGTGGCGCAATCACGGCTAACGGCAGTTTCAACCTCCCAGGCTCAGGTGACTCTCCCACCTCACTCTCCTGAGTAGCTGAGACTACAGGCATGCGACACCATACCCAGCTAATTTTTGTATTTGTTGTAGAAATGGGGTCTCGCCACGTTGCCCAGGCTAGTCTCAAACTTCTGGGCTCAAGAGATCTTCCTGCCCCAGCCTCCCAAAGTGCTGGAATTACAGGCGTGAGCCACCTGGGCAGGAGAATCCTTTTTGACTTCCAGAGAAGACTGGGCAACATAGTGAGACCTTTTCTCTACAAAAAAAAAAAAATTAGCCAGGCATGGCGCATGCCTGTGGTCCCAGCTTCTTGGGAGCCTGAGGCAGGAGGATTGCTTGGGCCCCAGAGGTTGAGGCTGTAGTAAGCCATGACTGTGCCACTGCATTCCAGCCTGAGCTGCCTCAGAAGGAAGTTTCTTTCTACTGTTTCTGGCCCCACCCCACCCCCAAGGGCCAGCAGGGACTCCCTCTGGAATTTCCTAAGGAAATTTATTTTCAAAAGAAAGAACTCCTCCCTAGGAGGCTCATCAAACCACCAGGAAAGATTAATCACACCAGGACAGACTTTTCACCCGTTCTTCCCAGGGCAGCTGGAACAAATCCCTGGACGGTCCTGAAACCCAGGACCAGTAAGATAGGAGGGTGGGCTGAGGACCCAATACCCTCTGAAGTTCCCAAGAGGAGCCTCCACCCAAAGACAGTCTGACAAGGTGTCCGCGCCTAGGTAAGGTAAAAAGAAGGCAGGCACAGTGATTTTTTAAATATCGGAGTGTCTGGGGGTTATTTTCTGCTTTGTTCGCATGTGAAATGTTCACAAACGGAAAACGAACCTTTTAAGAAGTGCCATCTAGGGCTCCTTGGAAAAGATGACAATTAAAACGCTGGGCGCAGTGGCTCAAGCCTGTAATCCCAGCACTTTGGGAGACCGAGGCAGGCAAACCACCTGAGATCAGGACTTCAGCATGGCCAACGTGGTGAACCTGTCTCTACTAAAAATACAAAAGTTAGCTGGACGTGTTGGCAGGCACCTGTAATTCCAGCTACTTGAACGCGGGAGGGGGAGGTTGCAGTGAGTCGAGATTGTGCCACTGCACTCTAGCCTGGGCGACAGAGCGAGACTCGTCTCAAAAATAATAGAAATAATGAAAATAATAATAATGTGAAGCGAATGTAGTGGAGGGAGAACTTAGGGTTGAGGAATGCGGGGAAATTTAGGGATTTACTGCAGTCCTGGGAGGAGCGAGGCTGGGGGACGGGGTCGTGGGTTTGAAACCCAGTTTCCCACACCTTTGGAAGACTCCGAAGGAAACGGGGGCCGCCTAAGGGAGGAGGAACTGGGGACCCCACAGGCCACGGCTCCTCCCGCACGAACCCCACACCCGAGGCAGGATCCCCCCAAGACCCTCCTGTGGCCCCAGCACAACCTGGGGAGACGCGGGGCTGCGGGCGCGGAGCTGCCCTGAGAGGGCTCCGGGGCCGGGACATGACACCCGGGGTCCCGGCGGCTGGTCAAGCTCCACCTGGGGGACTCGGGTCCCAGACCCCACAGTCGCCGCGGGGAGCCCCGGGTCCCGCCACTGCCGGTTCGGACCAGCTTTTCCTCAGGTCTCTGGACGCCCGACTCCGCACGCTCACCATTTCCGGCTTCTGGGTTTCCTGGGTCCTCCCTGGGGCTGGAGCAGCCAGAGCAGGTCCCACAGGACAGAATCTGCGGTACCCGGGGCACCAGGGGCCTCACCGAGGGACTAAAACCCGGACCCGCCTGTGGGCCCGCGCGAAAACTGATCGCTTCCGGCTTTGGAAGTTGCCCCTCCTCTCGGCGCACCTGATTGGACAGCTTGCCCCACAGCGCCTCCGACTGAATGGCGCCCCAGGCCCCGCCCCTGGGGCTTGAGCGGCAAGGAGAAGTGATCGGAATCCTAGCTGTGTGGGGTGTGACAGACAGGTACTACCTGCAGCCCCTCGCAGGGCGGGACTATCTCTGGGACCTTAGACTTGGGCTTGCATGGAAGCAGAACTTGTTCCTGTTAGGGTCAACCCAACCAGACTGTTCCCCTCCTTCCCCCATAAGTCTTACAATACAGTCCTTTGTGACCTCCACACAACTCCCCCCGGGCTAGAAGTAGACCCCCTCCCCACTGACCCTTCCAGTAACTGTTCAAAAGACTTCAGCTGAAATGGCAGACAGTTGCAGGATGCGGTCAGAACACCTGTCCACCTTGCATAACAAAGCTGGCAAAAACATCTCCAGGATGCGGTCAGGACACCTGCACCTCCGACTCAGTTCTCACACCTCGACTCAGTTCCTTGCCCTATAAAGTCCTGTAGTCTGTAAGCAGGGCTGCCTCCTCTGACTGTGGTGGGGCAGCCCAGCAGGTTAATAAAACTTACATGATTGACTTCAGGTCTCTTTGTCCTTTCTCTCGGCTGACCTTACAGCTCCTGGTTTTCCAGAGCAGGCCCTATCAGCTTCCTGTACTCAGTGGGTCCTTCCTGCTGCTGCTGCTGCTTTTTTTTTTTTGAGACGGAGTTTCACTCTTGTCGCCCAGGCTGGAATGCAGTGGCACGATCTCAGCTCACTGCAGCCTCCGCCTTCCAGTTTCAAGCGATTCTCTTGCCTCAGCCTCCCGAGTAACCGGGATTTCAGGCGCCCTACACCACTCCCAGATAATTTTTGTATTTTTAGTAGAAATGGGGTTTCACCATGTTGGCCAGGCTGGTCTCGAACTCCTGATCTCATGATTCGCCCGCTTCGGCTGTGGGGAAAAGAGAGATCAGGCTGTTACTGTGTCTATATAGAAAGAAGCAGACATAAGGGACTCCATTTTGTTCTGTATTTGAGATGCTGTTAATCTGTGACCCTACCCCCAACCTTGTCCTTGCAAGAGACATGTGCTGCGGTGACTCAAGGTTTAATGGATTTTGGGCTGTGCAGGATGTGTCTTTGTTAAACAAGTGCCTGAAGGCAGCTTGCTGGTTAAAAGTCATCACCATTCTCTTAATTTCAACTACCCAGGGACACATACACGGCCAAAGGTCGCAGGGACCTCTGCCTAGGAAAGCTAGGTATTGTCCAAGGTTTCTCCCCATGTGATAGACTGAAACAATAATGCTAAAAGGTTTATGGAGATGTTTACAAATGCATCTCAAGGCACAGCATTTTCCTTTAAACTTATTCATGTCACAGAGATTTTTGTTCGTTTACTGCCGATTTCCTCCCTACAATGATCCTATTGTCCTGCCACTCCCTTATCTTTAAGATGGTAAAGATAATTATCAATAAATACTAAGGGAACTCAGAGACCGGTGCCGGAGTGGGTCCTCTGTAAGCTGAGCGCTGGTCCCCTGGGCCCCCGCTTTTCTTTCTCTATACTTTGTTTCTGTGTCTCATTTCTTTTCTCAAGACGCTCGTTCCACCTAACGAGAAACACCCACAGGTGTGGAGGGGCAGGCCACCCCTTCACTTGGCCTCTCAAAGTGTTGGGATTACAGGTGTAAGCCACTGCGCCCAGCCCCTTCCTGCTTCTTTTTCCAGAACACTGGTCACATGAGTGCGCATGGAATTCCAGACTCCATGTTCAACGAAGCCATCCCCATGCCTTGGAGCTGGGGAGACTCCCAGGTCACTGGAAGAGGTAGGAGACCCTGATGTCCTCCAGAGATCAGGAATTTAAGATGAGGCTATTAGTCCCATGGCCAAGGCTTCCTACACTTTACTTCTCAGGCTACTCGTTTTCAGTCAATAAAATAAAAACAAGCCTTAAAGGGAACAAAATTATTATTACTTTTTTAATTATTATTATACTTTAAGTTCTAGGGTACATGTGCATAACGTGCAGGTTTGTTACATATGTATACTTGTGCCATGTTGCTGTGCTGCACCGATCAACTCATCAGCACCCAAAGGGAACAAAATTATTAAATGCAGGGAGAAACTGGAGTAAACCACTCTTTTTTTTTTTTTTTTTTTTTGAGATGGAGTCTGGCTCTGTTGCCCAGGCTGGAGTGCAGTGGCACGATCTCGGCTCACTGCAACCTCCGCTTCCCAGGTTCAAGCGATTCTCTTGCCTCAGCCTCCTGAGTAGCTGGAACTACAGGCACATTCCCTCATGCCCTGCTAATTTTTATTTTTTGTATTTTTTTGTATTTTTAGTAGAGACGGGGTTTCACCGTGTTAGCCAGGATGGTCTCCAGCTCCTGACCTCGTGATATGCCCGCCTTGGCCTCCCAAAGTGCTGGGATTACAGGCGTGAGCCACCCTTGCCTGGCCTGGAGTAAACATTCTATAAAGGTATTGCTACCAGAAAGGGGTCCAGTCCCAGACTCCAAGAGCAGAAGGTTGGACCTTGCATGGGAAATATTGGAGAAAAAACTGAAAAAGTAAGTATACCGAACTGTATAATGGGACTGAAACATGTCATTCCTATTTTTACTGAAGATTATCTTATTCAATACTATCTGATTATTAAGTCCTATTACATTTCCTTTCTCCTTTTACAAAGTCATGTATCTTAAGAATATGCAGCCAGGCATATTCTCCAGCTTGGGCAAGAGTGAGACTCCGTCCCAAGAAAACAAAACAAAAGACAAGGACCGGGCACCGTGGCTCACACCTGTAATCCTAGCACTTTGGGAGGCTGAGGCGGCGAGGTTATTAGAGGCCAGGAGTTCAAGACCAGCCTGGCCAACATGGCAAAACCAGTCTCTACTAAAAATACAAAACATTAGGCTGGGAACGCTGGCTCACGCCTGTAATCCTAGCACTTTGGGAGGCCGAGGCGGGTGGATCACAAGGTCAGGAGTTCGAGACCAACCTGGCCAACATAGTGAAACCCCGTCTCTACTGAAAATACAAAAAATTAACTGGGCGTAGTGGCCCGCACCTGTAGCCAACTACTCGGGAGCCTGAGGCAGGAGAATCGCTGGAACCCGGGAGGCGTAGGTAGCAGTGAGCTGAGATCGTGCCACTGCACTCCAGCCTGGGCGAGAGTGAGACTCCATCTAAAAAAACAAAGTACAAAAATTAGCTGGTGCAGCGGCACACGCCTGTAATCCCAGTTACTTGGGAGGCTGAAATGGGAGAATCGATTGAACTCGGAAGGCGGAGTTTGCAGTGAGCCGAGATCGCGCCACTGCACTCCAGCCTGGGCCACGGAGTGAGACTTCATCTCAAAAAAATTAAAAAAAGAATATGGAACAATATAAGCTACAAAATTTAAATATCCAATAAATTTTAAGTTTAAATAAATTTGCCATATTAGAGGACAAAAAGAAACATAAAATATTGTTACTATTTGTCACACATACTAATTGTTTAATCCTACTAATTGGTACTGGTAAGTAGTCCTATTGTGGTTTTGTTCAAATTGCGTTTATGCAACAGTACAGTTAATAATATAGAACTATGTAATTTCAAGTAAACACCAAATTTTCATTTTTTATGTTAAAGTAGTAACCTTTTGTAATTCTTTTTTTTTTTTTTTTTTTCGGAGACAGTCTTGCTCTGTTGGCCAGGCTGAGCAATCTTGGCTCACTGCAACCTCCGTCTCCCAGGCTCAAGCAATTCTCCTGCCTCATTCTCCCGAGTAGCTAGGATTACAGGCATGTGCCACCACGCCCGGCTAATTTTTGTATTTTTAGTAGAGATGTAGTTTCATTTTTTTTGAGACAGTTTTCTTCTGTTGGCCAGGCTGGAGTGCAGAGGAGCAATCTTGGCTCACTGCAACCTCCGTCTCCTGAGTTCAAGCAGTTCTCCTCCCTCATTCTCCCGAGTAGCTGGGATTACACGTATGTGCCATCACGCCCAGCTAATTTTTGTATTTTTAGTAGAGACGTGGTTTCATCATGTTGGCCAGGCTGGTCTTGAACTCTTGACCTCAAGTAATTCGCCCGCCTCGGCCTCCCAAAGTGTTGGGATTACAGGGGTGAGCCACCGTGACCGGCTAGTTTTTATAATTCCTATCTGGTCCGGTTGTGGTTGTGTTCCGGGGCGGTCCCTGACCCCGCCCCTCACAAGCCCCGCCCTCGCAACAGGCCCCGCCTCTGGAACGCCGGAGCTCCCGACCCCGCCTCTGCAGGGTGCAGGCTCCGCCCCTCGTGACAGATGGTGCTGGTGTAGTCACGGAGGAGGGCTCGCTTTTTTTGATTCAGTTTGTCATGGTGGCGCCCAGCTCGCCTTGCCGGCCTTTTCTTTTCCGGTCTCGGTCCGGCGTGGCAGCGGAGGCAGGCAGCGTTAGGTCTTTCAGTCCCTCTCTGTCATGGCGACGCCGTGCCTCTTCTTCCGGCCACAGCCTGTCATGGCGGCATCCGCAGTAGTCCCTGCCGGGGCCCGCCTGCTTTGTTGCCCCGGCTCTTCCTAGTCCAGGCCGCCATGGCGGCGCTCAGGGCTTACCGGAAGTAAAACTTCGGAAGTGAGGCGTTCCTCTACCCGGAAGTGAGCGCGGGCGCTAGGAAAGATGGCGGCAGCGGCGGCGGTGGGCAACGCGGTGCCCTGCGGGGTCCGGCCTTGCGGGGCCCGGCCTTGCGGGGCCCGGCCTGACGGGCAGCCCAAGCCCGGGCCGCAGCCGCGCGCGCTCCTTGCCGCCGGGCCGGCGCTCATAGCGAACGGTGACGAGCTGGTCGCTGCCGTGTGGCCGTACCGGCGGTTGGCGCTGCTGCGGCGCCTCACGGTGCTGCCATTCGCCGGGCTGCTCTATCCGGCCTGGTTGGGTGCCGCAGCCGCTGGCTGCTGGGGCTGGGGCAGCAGTTGGGTGCAGATCCCCGAAGCCGCGCTTCTCGTGCTTGCCACCATCTGCCTCGCGCACGCGCTCACTGTCCTCTCGGGGCATTGGTCTGTGCACGCGCATTGCGCGCTCACCTGCACCCCGGTAAGTGTGTACGCGCGAGCCCGACCCCCAGCACGGTCGGGCCTCGCCGTAGGTCCCAGCTGCGGCCTTCCTGTCGGTCACCATCCCGACCTGGGCCACCCATCTGCTGGGCCTGGGTCCCCAGGGGCACCCTCTACACTTCGGCGGAGGCTTAATCATGACCCCGCTGCTGACTTGCTGTGCAACCCTGGTGCGGGTTATTTCCTTTCTCTGAAGTCCTCCCTGGTATGGTCATTTAGATTCAGTAATGTAATATTTGTAAAAGGCTTAGCGCAGGGCCCAGCATACGCCGCCCTGGTCAGGTAGGACTTGTTAATGCTAATTCCCATATTAGCGACTACTCTTGTTGTTTTGGAAATGGCCCTATCTTCCTTCTCGTTTGTCTCCTACCTTGGTTTTCAGAGTGTAAGGCGAGACCACTGGGATAGGTTTCCCCCATCTATGAAGCTTAATTTGTTCGTAGACTGAACCAAGTCTTGCTGTCCAGTGCTCAGTGGTCTTCCATACTGTGATGGAAAGGAGCATGAAATGCAGTTAATTACAATGTTGAAGAGAGGCAGAAGTGTTTATGAGCGAGTCACTAACATGATGTCTTTTCGCAAAATGAGGGTGGTGATAGTTCTGCTCAGGATACAACAGCAAGCAAGGTCGCGCTCCTGAC
The DNA here is from genome assembly GCF_047675955.1 of Chlorocebus sabaeus. Taxonomy (NCBI): domain Eukaryota; kingdom Metazoa; phylum Chordata; class Mammalia; order Primates; family Cercopithecidae; genus Chlorocebus; species Chlorocebus sabaeus. The sequence goes on from NC_132909.1 coordinate 43,300,633, forward strand.
CTATAGTTCTGAATGACCAAGTGTCGTCGGAGGAGTTGGTGACTGTGAGCTGCCCTGGGCCTGAAGCAGTGACTGTGCCATCTCTCTGGGCCTGCCTCAGGTGACACCAGCAGGTTTGCAGCCATGGACACTGAGGTATATCAGGACGCTTCCCCTCTGATCCCAGGAGTGTGTTTGCCTCAAGAAGAGGAAAAGGGAACAGCATCAAGGGCTACAGAAAGACAGAAGTCCCCTACCCTCTTTGGCTCTGAATGTGGGTAGAATCCTCATTCTTCTCTCCTGAGAGACTGAACCTGTTCTGTCCTTCAAAGAGATTTATCCCAGGGGAGGAGCTCAACTTGGTGGCTTTGAGGTAGTACAGTGAAAGATGCCAATGAGGGACAAAATAAAGGAGAGGTTAAGGGGACTGTGGCACCGCTCAAACTTCAGCTGCCTTTTGACCTGCAGCTAAACAGCTTAGCTCTTAACTTCCTCTCCAGGGCTGGAGAAGTGGGAGGAGCTGAACAGCCATCAGCCAGGAGAGGCGGGTCTGGGTTTGATTCAGATCTCAGAAAGGGCCGCTTCTGCCTTCTGAGTTTCAGTTTCCCCGTTCTGTAAACTGAGAACCGTAACACCTACCTCTGGGTGCCATCATGAGAACGGAGATGATATCTGCAAAGTGCCCTCCCTGGGGCCAGCATGGCGTATAGCCTCTTGTACCTTTCTTCCATGACATCACATTTGTAGTTATGTGATTATTATTATTTGCTGCCTGGTTTGGAGGCCCATGAACCACCCGTGGGATGGCGCTTTGTTTCTGTGGGTCGTCATTGTGCTCCCGGGTCTCCATGCGGCTCCGTCTAGCAGAACCACAGAGGGATGGATGCGGTTCACGGGATCCAGGGAGCACTGAACGAGCTCCATTCAACATTTCTGTGTCCTTGGTGCTGGGGAAACAGCAGTGAACAAAACAGACAAATCCCCCTGCCTTTGTGGTGTTACTGGGAGGGAGAACTCATGGTCAGCAGTTGATGCTAAAGAGAGATGACCTCTAACATCAGGACAGGATGGGACATTGCCGGGAACTTTAGATGGGGCAGCCCGGGAGGGGCTCCTGGGAAGGTGATGTTTCAGCAAAAGCCTGAGGCAGCAAAGGAGCTGTGTGAATGTGTATTCCGGGCAGAGAAAACACGTGCGAAGGCCCTTTGCTGAGGCTGAAGCTCGGTGGAGCCCCATGTGCATGTGGAGCTGTAGAGCGTAGTGAGCAGGGTTGGTGGAAGAGGCAGAGCTGAGCAGAAGGCCAGGGGGCCTGTGATGGGGGCGGGGGCTTGGCTCATGTGAATTGAGGGCATACTGGGTGGGTACCTGGCAGCATTCTTCCTATTTGAGTTCATGTCACCATCAGCAGAGCAGAGTCCTGGACATTTGGTGCTGTCTGTGCACCCAGCTTCCCAGCTTTTTTGTTTTTGTTGTTTTTGTTTTTGTTTTGTTTTTTGGAGGTTTTTGTTTGTTTTTGAGACGGAGTCTGGCTTTGTAGCCCAGGCTGGAGTGCAGTGGCACAACCTCGGCTTACTGCAACCTCCGCCTCCTGGGTTCAAGTGATTCTTCTGCCTCAGCCTCCCAAGTAGCTGAGACTAGAGGTGACTGCCACCATGCCCAACTTTTTTTTTTTTTTTTTTTTTTTTGTATTTTTAGTAGAGACGGGGTTTCACCATATTGGCCAGGCTGGTCTCGAACTCCTGACCTCGTGATTTGCCCCCTCCCCCCACACTGCCTCGGCCTCCCAAAGTGCTGGGATTACAGGCGTGAGCCACTGCGCCCGACCTTTTTATTTTGAGACGGAGTCTCGCTCTGTCGCCCAGGCTGGAGTGTGGTGGCGCAATCTTGGCTTACTGCAAGCTCTGCCTCCCAGGTTCATGCCATTCTCCTGCCTCAACCTGCCAAGTAGCTGGGACTGCAGGTGCCTGCCACCACACCCGGCTAATTTTTTGTATTTTTAGTAGAGATGGAGTTTCACCGTGTTAGCCAGGATGGTCTCAATCTCCTGACGTTGTGATCTGCCTGCCTTGGCCTCCCAAAGTGCTGGGATTACAGGCGTGAGCCACTGTGCCTGGCTGTTTTGTTGGTTTTTTTTAATTGAGATGGGGTCTCACTCTATCACCCAGCCTGGAGTGCAGTGATGCAATCTTGGTTCACTGCAACCTCCGCCTCCCAGGTTCAAGTAGCTGAGATTATAGGTGTGCACCACTGTGTCCGTCTCATTTTTGTATTTTTAGTTGAGACAGGGTTTCGCCACTTTGGCCAGGGTAATCTCGAACTCCTGACCTCAAGTGATCCGCCCACCTTGGCCTCCCAAAGTGCTGGGATTACAGGTGTGAGTCACCGCGTACAGCCTTGTGCTCTCAGCTTTAAGTATGGCACCAGAGGCACAGCAAGGTGGTCTCCTTTGTCCTGATGATAGACGAAGGAGTGACAGAGGCAGCACCAGAGCCCAGTGGCATGTTTCAGAATATGCCCATAGAGCTGCTGCATCCAAAACCTCCCCAGGGGAGGTCTTGGAACTGTAGGTTGAGAAGAGCTAAGCCGCAGTGCTTTCTTTGTCTCTGTCAGGAGTATGACCCCAGCAAAGCAACGTTCGTGAAGGTGGTGCCAACCCCCAACAATGGCTCCACAGAGCTTGTGGCCCTACACCGCAATGAGGTAGGGACTGCCTGCTGGGCTCCTGGAGGAGGGGCTTCAGTGGGATTCTCAGGCGCTGACACCCCAAGGTCAGGGGCCTCTGTGGCGAACACATCTTCTGCCACAGGGTGAAGACGGGCTCGAGGTGTTGTCCTTCGAATTCCAGAAGATCAAGTATTCCTACGATGCCCTGGAGAAGAAGCAGTTTGTCCCCGTGGCCTTTCCTGTGGGAAACGCCTTCTCATACTATCAGAGCAACAGAGGCTTCCAGGAAGACTCAGAGATTCGAGCAGCTGAGAAGAAATTTGGGAGCAACAAGTGAGTCCTTGATTTGCATGTAGCACCTTTGCCTTTCTGTCCTGCTCCTCTCCTGATTCAGGATGCCTAGGAAACGGGACAGAGGCATCTGCCCTTTTATTTATTTATTTATTATTAATATTATTTTTTTTGAGACTGAGTCTCGCTCCGTCACCTAGGCTGAAGTGCAGTGACGCAATCTCAGCTCACCGCAACCTCCGCCTCCCTAGTTCAAGCAATTCTCCTGCTTCAGTCTGCCAAGTAGCTGGGAATACAGGCCCCCCCCACCACCCATGGCTAATTTTTGTATTTTTTAATAGGGACAGGGGTTTCACCATGTTGGCCAGGGTGGTCTCGAACTCCTGACCTCAGGTGATCCTCCCATGTTGGCCTCCTAAAGTGCTGGGATTACAGGCGTGAGCCACTGCACCTGGCCAAATCTGCCCTTTTAGCCAAACATCCCAGGTGAATGTGATGCCGTTTGAGCAACATGCTCTAAGTCCAGTCTCCCCTGAACTTGCCTGTTGGCAGGAACCCCAGAGGGCCTGCAGCTGGAAGCCCGCGCCCTGAGGTGTGAGACCCTGAGTATAAGTTTCTCCACAGGAGTCTGGCCTGTGGCCCCTCCTCAGCAACTGCTTCATTTTAAATTCTTTAAAAATGTTTGTTTATTTCTGTAGAGATGGGGTCTCGCCATGTTGCCCAGGCTTGTCTCAAACTCCTGGCCTCAAGCGATCCTCTTAAGTCAGCCTCCCAAAGTGCTGGGATTACAGGCGTAAGTCACTGCACCCAACCTGAACATTTCAATCCTCACTATTTCGTGTCTGTGCGTCTCAGCGCTTCAGGAATGGTGATGAAGACAGTGACCAGGTCTGGTCTTTTGTACTGAGTAAAATGGCCACTGTGCGATGCACACCCTATCCCTTCATCTTCACCAAAACTGCAAATGCTGACACGTGGCTGGGAGCTGAGAACTGGGCTCCAGACCCCATCATGGCCTTGTGACAATGGTCCTCAACCTGGAAACCCACAGACCACCTAGGGAGCTCTTTCCTGACTTAATCACTGTTCAGAGATTACAAATATGTTGACTACAACTATCAATCTAATACAAGGATTTGTAAGAAACATTTAGCGACTTCCCCTACCCCAAGGTTGGCCAGTCACATTAATGACCTGTGGCAACTACGTTCCCTTTCATGCTCTTCTTACTCACGCAAAGGTACCCAGCAAGATACAAGGGAAGGGCTTATTGTTTGATAGCAACGGGATTGCTCTTTGGTTTCCTCTTCTCACATCCCATACATAAGACGTCCATCCAGTTAAAGGGCAGAGCAAGAATGACCCTCGTTGACATGACTGGCGCCCTGATCAGATTGGGCCCTAGCACAGAGTGCTGCAGAACACACCCTTAGGCCCGAGTTGTTGCATTCTTGAGCGTTTTGTTTTTGTTTGTTTTGTGGTTTTTTTTTTTTTTTTTTGGAGACAGGGTCTAACTCTGTTACCCAGGCTGGAGTGCAGTGGTGTGATCGTGGCTCACTGCAGCCTTGAACTCCTGGGCTCAAGCATTCGTCCTGCCTCAGCCTCCCAAACAGCTGGGACCAGAGGCACGCACCACCACCCCCAGCTAATTTTTAAATTTTTGTAAAGAGAAGGTCTCGTGGTGTTGCCCAGGCTAGTCTCCAACTCCTGGGCTCAAGCACTCCTCCTGCCTCGGCCTTCCAAAGTGCTGGGATTACAGGCATGAACCACCCTACTTGACCCATTCTGGGGCTTTAATTCAGGAATCGTAGAAAATCTCAGCTTTGGTGGGGCTGGGTCTCAGTGTCTTCTGCTGTCTGTAGCTTCAGGGCCTCCATCCTTCAATCAGAGGTTCCTTCTCTACTTGCTGCGTCATTCGACCAGATGATGGGCTCTCGTCTGACACCAGCCCCAGGCTGCCAGGAAGAGCATATTGCAGATTCAGGAGCTTCATCTGGTTTATGCAGAGCCGAGGGCTGTGGGCGGGCAGCGTGTCTACCCCAGGCGCAGCCAGGATGAGGGAGAGCCACAGTCAAATGGATCCTCCCATCTGGAAGCTCGCCAGGGCTCCTGACACCCACATGTGGCTCTTGGTTTCTTGAGAGGGGCCTGCCATGCTCAGGTTGGAGGGGTCAGGGTGGAGGCTCCACATCCCAGAGGCCTTGCCCTGGGAACAGGATGGGGCCTGGTCTCTTGCAGGGCTGAGATGGTGGTGCCTGACTTCTCGGAGCTTTTCAAGGAGAGAGCCACAGCCCCCTTCTTTGTATTTCAGGTAAGGCAGCAGCTCTGGCCCATCTCCCCATTTCCTCCCTTGGGGCTTTCCTAGCCGGAGCAAGCCTGCCCACCACTTCCAAACCTGGAAGATTCTCCCCGTCCTCACATGTCAGAGCCGGTGGACAGAAAGAAGGGGCTCATGGGAACAGGGCAGGTAGAGCAAGGACAGACGGGCTGGCATCCCACAGGTGTTCTGTGTGGGGCTCTGGTGCCTGGATGAGTACTGGTACTACAGCGTTTTCACGCTATCCATGCTGGTGGCGTTCGAGGCCTCGCTGGTGCAGCAGCAGATGCGGAACATGTCGGAGATCCGGAAGATGGGCAACAAGCCCCACATGATCCAGGTGCGGCTGCTGGGGAGACCCAGGTGGGGGGCGCGGCACAGATGTGGCTTCTGTGCTGACACACGCGTGTCCCACCCAGGTCTACCGAAGCCGCAAGTGGAGGCCCATTGCCAGTGATGAGATCGTACCAGGGGACATTGTCTCCATCGGTGAGGCCGGGTTCTGCTCAGTCTCAGTGGGACCCCCAGCCTCAGGGCCTCTGGCCAACCCTCCTACCTCTGCCCTGCAGGCCGCTCCCCACAGGAGAACCTGGTGCCGTGTGACGTGCTTCTGCTGCGAGGCCGCTGCATCGTGGACGAGGCCATGCTCACAGGGGAGTCCGTGCCACAGATGAAGGTGCTTGGTGGGGGGTGGGGATCCTCAAACTACTCAGGAGGAAACAGGCCAGGAGGTGGAGGCCCAGGGGGTGGCAGGGATCCCCCCCAGGCACAGGTGGAGGAGGCAGGGTGAGCATGGATGAGCTCTGTGTACTAGGGAGCTGGGTGGTGGGGGCGAGGAAGGAGGTGAGAGAGCCAAGGCCATCCAGGGTACATTGGTGCTCTGGGATGTCAGACCAAGGTGGGCTGGGAGCAGCCTGGAGCGGGTGGGTCCCGGACGAGGCTAGGTGCAGGCCCCAGGGAACAGGTACTGTGAGTGCAGTGGGGAAAGACAGGACGGGGTGAGGGTGAGGACCCGGGAGCTGGGTGGAATGTGCTGGTTGGGTGGGGAGCCCTCTGGCTCATTCCAGCCTCAAGGTCCAGCTGTCCAGGAACTCAGATGGAAAAGGAACCAAGGTGGGCCTGGTCATCCAGATTCATGATCTTTCTCCCCAGGAACCCATCGAAGACCTCAGCCCAGACAGGGTGCTGGACCTCCAGGCCGACTCCCGGCTACATGTCATCTTCGGGGGCACCAAGGTGGTGCAGCACATTCCCCCACAGAAAGCCACCACGGGCCTGAAGCGTAGGTGCCTCACGAGCATCTAGGGGTATCTGGGCTCCCACCCACTTTGCCCGTTTGCTTGATCTTGAGAGAGTCAGGACGAGGAGACAGGCATGACGGTGACTCTGCTTCTCTCCCCAGCGGTAGACAACGGGTGTGTGGCCTACGTCTTGCGGACCGGATTCAACACATCCCAGGTGCAGGGTCAGGTCTGGGGAGGGTGGACCCCAGGGCAGTTGGACAGCCAAGGCATCAACCCTTTCAGACCTCAGAACATCTACCCCATGGGCTGGCTCTGGCAGCACAGCCCTGGACCTGGGCCAGGGTGCAGAGGCCACCCCAAGACCAGGCCCCCTCTCCCAGGCCTGAGGTGCTGGAGGGAGCCGAGACAGCAGAAAGACTGTCCCTCCATCCCTCCAGGGCAAGCTGCTGCGCACCATCCTCTTCGGGGTCAAGAGGGTGACTGCGAACAACCTGGAGACCTTCATCTTCATCCTCTTCCTCCTGGTGTTTGCCATCGCTGCAGCCGCCTACGTATGGATTGAAGGTAAGCGCCACGGCCTCTGCGGTCCCCTACGCCCACCCTCCGAGGCCCCAGGCTGGCAGGCCCTGTCTCCACAGGTACCAAGGACCCCAGCCGGAACCGCTACAAGCTGTTTCTGGAGTGCACCCTGATCCTCACCTCGGTCGTGCCTCCTGAGCTGCCCATTGAGCTGTCCCTGGCCGTGAACACCTCCCTCATCGCCCTGGCCAAGCTCTGTGAGTGTGTCAAATGGGGTGGGGCCGAGTGGGCTGGGGCCAAGCAGGACCCCTGACCTCACTCCCACCCCTAGACATGTACTGCACAGAGCCCTTCCGGATCCCCTTTGCTGGCAAGGTCGAGGTGTGCTGCTTTGACAAGACGGGGACCTTGACCAGTGACAGCCTGGTGGTGCGCGGTGTTGCCGGGCTGAGGTGAGTGTCAGGGGGCCTGGGCCAAAGGTCACCCAGATGGGGTTTCTGGGAAGTCGAGAGACAGGTGGCCCATCCACCCCAAGCCGTTGCAGTGAGGGCCCGTCAGAGGCCCTGCCTCAGGGGTTCATTTCCAGGGGCTCCCCACAAAGTCCTGGGTGTGAGCCGTGGCAGCAGCATGGGGGCTCAGCTCAGGCCTGGAACATCCCCCGCCAGCCATGCGACCGCAGTACCCCCATGCATGATGCCTGGCTTCTGGGGGCATCTGTGAAGCAGGTGCGGGTCTCAAAGACACAGTTGGCGCCCAAGGCCCCCAGTGACTGGCACAGAATGAATGTCCATGGGGGTTTTTCTGCTGATGGAGATGTAGCTTCGCCCTACCCGCCTGCACCCTGTAACCAGCTGTTCCCCGTCCTTGCAGAGACGGGAAGGAGGTGACTCCTGTGTCCAACATCCCTGTAGAAACACACCGGGCCCTGGCCTCGTGCCACTCGCTCATGCAGCTGGACGACGGCACCCTCGTGGGTGACCCCCTAGAGAAGGCCATGCTGACAGCCGTGGACTGGACGCTGACCAAAGGTGAGGGGCTGGGGCCTCAGGCCCAGCAAGGGGGAGCCACTGGCTCTCACAGCCCTAGGCAGGTGGGCTGCACCCTTCAGAGGATCTTGGGGACAGGCAGACCTACAGCTCTGATGCTCCCTGAGGTAGATGGCCAGAGGTTCACCTTAGAACCGGGACAGGCCACATCCTTGGGTGTTCCTCTGGGTTGTAATGTGCCCTGTCCTGGCGGAAGCCACAGTGCCGGGGTCCTCCGAGCCCAGGTCTCCCAGCTCTGGACCAACCCCTGCTCTAGCCCGCAGCCCCCGATCAGGCCCTGGGGGAGGCAGGAGGGAGGTGGGGAAGGCCGGGGGGAGAGATAGGGGCTTGGCTGCCTCTTTGGAGCAAAGCCCCTCAGGACTCGTACTTATTTGTTTCCAGATGAGAAAGTATTCCCCCGAAGTATTAAAACTCAGGGGCTGAAAATTCACCAGCGCTTTCATTTTGCCAGTGCCCTGAAGCGAATGTCCGTGCTTGCCTCGTACGAGAAGCTGGGCTCCACTGACCTCTGCTACATCGCGGCCGTGAAGGGGGCCCCCGAAACCCTGCACTCCATGGTGAGCTGACCCCAGCCTGGGGCAAGGGGTGGGGCGCGGGGCAGCCCGTGACATCCCCCTGCGTTCCCTGCAGTTCTCCCAGTGCCCGCCTGACTACCACCACATCCACACCGAGATCTCCCGGGAAGGAGCCCGCGTCCTGGCGCTGGGGTACAAGGAGCTGGGACACCTCACTCACCAGCAGGTACGGGCCCAGGCTCCCCCACCCGCCTTCACCATGTGCCTGGCCCGTCAGCTCCTCCCTGAGTCACTTCCTGTGCCCTACAGTACCAAGTTGAATGGTCGCGATTTTGTCCTCCTTGCCCCACCTCTAGCTTCTACCTTTGGAGACCCCAAATGGCACTCAGTTGGTCTCCTGCTGTGGGGAACCACCCGGTCCTGGCTCATGCAGAGCACATGCAGGCCTCACCCGCCCCAGTCCTGGTGTGTCCCTGGCTCTACTCTTCTGCCCTGGTCTTGGGCAGGGCTTGGTGGCATTAGCCCTCTCACCATCCATCCTCCACACATCCCACCCTCCACCTCCACCACCGGCACATCTGTGGCGTGGCTTCTTCCTGGGCTCCTGTTCGTTCTGCTTGCATCCTACAGTTGCAGATCCTTCCAGAATTTAGCCTTAGGTTGCAGTGCTGTGTGCAGAGCCCAGGCCACGGCTCACAGCCTGCATGCTCTGCCCCGTTCCTGCACCTGGAGCCCCCTTCCCAGTGGCACAGGTCGTCATCGCCTTCAGAGTGGGCACTTCTGAGCCTTTCCACACCCCTGTGGATTCCATTCCCACCTCCTCTCTCGTCCGCTCAGTACTCTGATTTCTGTGACCTTCTTGATCATGCATCTCCCCTGGTGCAGTGTGAGCTCCCTAAGGCCAGGGGGTCTCTGCCCAGTCACTGGTATGTGGTGGAGCCCCGGGGAGTAAGTTCATGGCTAAACTCCTACATTAGTGGGAGAGTCCCTACTTCATTGACTTGGAAGCTGAGCCACAAGGGACTCTGTGGTGTGCCCATGTCCACAACCAGGACATAGAGCCACATTCGGGGGACCCAGACTCCCCAGTCACTGCCAGATCCCACCCCCGAGCGTGCCTGGTACCCTCCTGGCATTTCTCCCCTCCCAACCCTCGCATGTCCCCGCTACGGGAACAGGGCCTTCCATCATCCCCCTGGTTCCTAGCGCATGGTCAGAGCTCAGGAAATGCAGACTGTGGGTAGAGGGAGGGACAGATGGTGAGGGTACCCCGTCTGTCCACAGGCCCGGGAAGTCAAGCGGGAGGCCCTGGAGTGCAGCCTCAAGTTCGTCGGCTTCATCGTGGTCTCCTGCCCGCTCAAGGCTGACTCCAAGGCCGTGATCCGGGAGATCCAGAATGCGTCCCACCGGGTATGGGGACGGGTTGGCTCCACCCTCTGCATGGGAAATAGAGGCGAGGAGATGACAATTACAGCTTCATGGTGGGGGTGGGCACCCAGGTCTCACAGGCTGCACATTTTGGCTGAGCAAGATGATAGCTCAGGTGCTAACGTTGCTCCTAGCCCAAGGACACTCTGGGACCCGCCTATGCTGGCTCCTCTTACTTCCACAGACCACTCCCCCCCCACATCATGGAAAGCTGGGGGCGCTTCTCTCCACTTCCCTGATCCACCGCCATCCTGGAGAGAAGGCAGCTGAGGCTGGGGAGTTGAGGGGTAGGGTGCAGTGTCTGCCTGTCCTGGTGGCTTCTGGTGGCTTGTGTTTTCTATTTTGGGACTTAGGGTGTCTTTTGCTAAAAGACAAGGGGCGAGTGAGCTGTCTCAAAGGATGATGACTCTGGGTCAGATGGGTGATGTGGTTAGTCCCCGCCAGGCCCAGAGGTCATGGTCCCATTCTCCTGTTCATTGAAATATTACCCCCATAGGCAGCTACCAAGCAAAGAGGGCCCACCTCAGGGGCAGGTTGTTCATTTGTATTGCAAATCCAAGCTAAGGGTGTCTTCAGAAGGACACATACACGTGTCATTTGTGTAAAATGACCTGGGTGGGGGTGGATTGTGGCCCTTGGAAGCCCATTCAGGGTCTCGGTTAGAGGCCCAGGATCTCCCACTGTGGCCTGCCTTAGAAGGAGACTTGGCAGCCTTGTCTCTGGCCTAGAGCTTGGCCCTAGGCTGCCCTGCTGAGCTTCTGCCCCTCTCTCCCCAAGGTGGTCATGATCACAGGAGACAACCCGCTCACTGCATGCCATGTGGCCCAGGAGCTGCACTTCATTGAAAAGGATCACACGCTGATCCTGCAGCCTCCCTCTGAGAAAGGTGAGGCCCTAGCCCGGCCCACAGTGGGGAAGGGGGACCCTGAGTCCAAGAACAGCGCCCATCGCAACAGCCCACCTGTATGCCAGGCCTCAGCAGCACAGTGTCTTCAAATGCCTGGCACCACGGTGGCACCACTAATCACAACCCTGGCCCACTGGGCACCTCGGACAGCATGCGAGCATTCACTGGGTCACAGGTCCCGGGAAGTGTGGAGTGTAGGTGTTTATTTACCATAATGAGGCGACAGTCTTGACTGCCAGCTCAGGTTTCCTGTGCACTCATGGGCAGATACTGCTCCTACTGCGCTTACTCCCTATCCTCAGCATCATCCTCATCTCACACCCTTTTTGGCCCAGCAAGCTGCCCATGTACCGAGTGCTCCCTTCCCAAGCACAGGGACTGCTGGCATCCTCAGCTGCAGTTGATGGCACAGTTTGCCCAGTGTTCAGCCTGACCAGACCCCAGGCGGAGCACTCCGTGCGTGTTACTACGTTGGTCCCTCCACCCCACCCTGCACCACACGGGGTGGCTTGCCTTCCCCACGCCACAGAGGAGGAAGCTGGCTGGGTCAGCTCTCAGGGCCCCTGCTTTGTAGAGAAGGGACAGAAGCTCAGAAGTGAACCCACTTGCCCAGGTCACTTGATGTCCCCATGGCTAAGGATTGGAACCCAGACAGCTTGACTCCAGAGCTCATGACTCCAACCTGTCCCTGGTGACCTCTTTGAGCAATGCCCTGGATTCAGACTGATGAAGAGGCAGACATACAGATCCAGCCCCTCCCAGCTAGAGGTGTGGGGCTTACCAGATACCTGCCCCAGGGCTAGAGGTGAAGCCCCCTGGGCGCGCACAGTCCAGGGCCTGCATGAGTGTTGACAGAGGGCCCTAAGGAGAACCACATGGCGTGGGGTTGCCACAGGGCTGGGCCAGAGCGGCTTCCAGAACCTCCAGGCCACCTCTCAGAGGACTCGGTCCCTGCCCTCCTTCTGTTCTGTTGGTCCCAGGCCTCCCCCTGTCCCAGCCCCAGCTACTGGGGTCTTCCGGGGCCTGGGGATTGTGGGCAGGTGGCCTGGAGCGGATGAGCAGGACTGTTGATTGAAAAGTGAAGCTGGTCTAGCAACAGCTGCAGCACCAGCCCCCCCGGTGGAGGTGTGCTGCCCTTCAGGGTGAGACGGTCCAGGTTGAGCAGGCCAGTGCCGGGAGGGCTGGTGGGCCGCCCTCGGCCATCGCAGTGCCCAGCATCCAAGCCAGGGCCAGCCGTCAAGAAAGGGGAAGTGGAGCGAGAGGACGTTGAGAACTCGGGGGCCCTGTCAGAGTGGGGAGGGGGCCCAGCCCCGAGAAAACAGGATTTCAGAGAGGCCAGAGGCGCAGGGATAAATGAGGTGAGGGCCTGGTGTGGAGTTTCCCAAGGAGAACGCCATAGCCCTGTTCTGTGTGTTTCAGGTTGGGGGGCCTTGCATGAGGTGGGCGCATGGCTTAGCTGGGGTCAGACTGCCTGGGTTCTAATCTGGCTCTGTCCCATGCTCTCAGGCAAGTAGCTCAGGCCCCAGGCTCTTAGTTTCACCCTGCACACCTGAGGGACGTTCTTTGTGGAGTGCCCAGAGCAGGGCTGGGGGTCACCTGCGTGGTTAGGGAGGTGGGGGCTCCGGAGAAGAGAGACTAGCCAGTGCTGGGGTCCGAGTGGAGGGAGGGCGCTTCTGAGCCCAGGGAAGCCAAGCCCCCAGCCCTAACCCTAGGTGCTGCCCGCAGGCCGGCAGTGCGAGTGGCGCTCCATTGACGGCAGCATCGTGCTGCCCCTGGCCCGGGGCTCCCCAAGGGCACTGGCCCTGGAGCACGCACTGTGCCTCACAGGCGACGGCTTGGCCCACCTGCAGGCCACCGACCCCCAGCAGCTGCTCCGCCTCATCCCCCATGTGCAGGTGTTCGCCCGCGTGGCCCCCAAGCAGAAGGTATGTGTACAGCCCTAGGGGTCGGGGCACAGAGGTAGGCACGCAGCCCCTGCTCAGCCTGTTTCCGCCGACACAGGAGTTTGTCATCACCAGCCTGAAGGAGCTGGGCTACGTGACCCTCATGTGTGGGGATGGCACCAACGATGTGGGCGCCCTGAAGCATGCTGATGTGGGTGAGTGCTGTGGGCTCGGGTGGTTCCTTCCTTTGTGGGCCAGGTGTTGAGGACATGTCACTGAGCTAGAAAAACAGACCCAGCCCTTGGTGACAGCCATGGGGGCGCTAATTCCTATGAGGAAGCAGTGCAGGGGATGGGAGGGGGTGGCAAGGTCAGGGGCTTTGAGGGCAGGAAGGGATTCGAGTATCCCAGGAACAGAGCAGGGTGGAGGCCAGAGGCCAAGAGAGAGGCAACAAGTTGGAAGAGTGACTCAGAAAACCCAGAGCTGAAGCCGTAAAGATGGTTCATAGCCCCAGATGTCTGTCAAAAGCACACACATGGCTGAGTACTGTGGCTCCTGCCTGGAATCACAGTGCTTTGGGAGGCTGAGGTGAGAGGATCACTTGAGTCTGGGAGTTCAAGGCAGTGGTGTGATCCACTCTAACCTAAGTGACAGTGCAAGACCCTGTCGTTTTTTGTTGTTTTTTTTTTTTGACAGAGCCTTGCTCTGTCGCCCAGACTGGAGTACAATGGCACGATCTCGGCTCACTGCAACCTCCACCTCCCGGGTTCAGGCAAGCAATTCTCTTGCCTCAGCCTCCCAAGTAGCTGGGATTACAGGCACGTGCCACCACGCCCGGCTAATTTTTGTATTTTTAGTAGAGATGGAGTTTCACCATGTCGGTCAGGCTGGTCTCCAACTCCTGACCTCAAGTGATCCACCCACCTTGGCCTCCCAAAGCGCTAGAATTACAGGTGTGAACCACTGCATCCCACCCAACCCTTTTTTTTTTTTTTTTGAGACAGTTTCTTGCTTGTTGCCCAGGCTGGAGTACAATAGTACAGTCTCAGCTCACTGCAACCTCTACTTCCCAGGTTCAAGCAATTCTCCTGCCTCAGCCTCCCAAGTAGCTAGAATTACAGGCGCCAGCCACCATGCCCATCTAACTTTTGTATTTTTAGTAGAGACGGGATTTCACCATGTTGGCCAGGCTGGTCTCGGACTCCTGACCTCAGGTGATGCGCCATCTAGTGTTGTGTGTATTTTCATTGCATTTTTTGTGGGCGTTTGTTGTTGGTGGTTTGTTTTCTTAAAGTAGTTTGTAGAAAGCAACATGGACGCTCTCTGAGGTCTCCTTAGGGTGTCAGGTGAAATGGGAAGTCTGGGAACTGTCCTCATGGGAGCCAGCTGGGGGGCTTCAGGAGCAGTGGCTCTGAAGCCACCAATCTGCTCCTCCGTGGAGCCCGCTCTTCTGCGTCTGATGCCCTCCTGCCCCCCAGGTGTGGCGCTCTTGGCCAACGCCCCTGAGCGGGTTGTCGAGCGGCGACGGCGGCCCCGGGACAGCCCAACCCTGAGCAGCAGTGGCATCAGAGCCACCTCCAGGACAGCCAAGCAGCGGTCGGGGCTCCCTCCCTCCGAGGAGCAGCCAACCTCCCAGAGGGTGAGTCCCAAGACGGAAGGTGCTGCACCCCATCCTGGCCAGGGCTGACAGCCTACTGCCTACCCTACAGGACCGCCTGAGCCAGGTGCTGCGAGACCTCGAGGACGAGAGCACGCCCATTGTGAAACTGGGGGATGCCAGCATCGCAGCACCCTTCACCTCCAAGCTCTCGTCCATCCAGTGCAGTGAGTTGCCTGCCCCCGCTCCCCCTCCCTTCGTTCCCCCCTTGATACCCATACCCACACCCACACCTGCCTCCCTACCACCCTGCAGTCTGCCACGTGATCAAGCAGGGCCGCTGCACACTGGTGACCACGCTACAGATGTTCAAGATCCTGGCGCTCAATGCCCTCATCCTGGCCTACAGCCAGAGCGTCCTCTACCTGGAAGGGGTCAAGTTCAGTGACTTCCAGGCCACTCTACAGGGGCTGCTGCTGGCCGGCTGCTTCCTCTTCATCTCCCGTTCCAAGGTGGGCCCCAGAGGTGCTGGAAGGCCAGGGATGCATGGGCCAGCCAGGGCCAGGCTGTTACAGGCATGGGAATTGTCATCCCCAAGTTACAGGACCCGGGGCCCCAGAGGTGGTGGCTGTAGCTCGGATGGCTCAGGAAATGCCGGCAGGGCAGGTGCGGACTGAGGCACCCAGACCCCTCCAGGTGGCACAGCTTGGGGTCCCACACCTGTCCACAGGCAGGGTTCCCAGGGGTGGGCCCCACAGAGCCCCACCAGCAATGAACAATCATCAAGAGGGTAAAAAAACAACAAAGCGGGTCACAGGCTACACAGGACAGGCTGGTGGACAGCTGGGGAGGCCTGTGTGACACCAACACTCAGGCTGAGGTGTAAAGAACCAGGGGGGCCAGCTGCCGGGAACTGGGCATACAGGCTCCAAACAGGCATGGGCTGACGCCGGTGGCTGGAGGGGGTAGGAGATTGGCTGGGCGGGACTGTGCCTGTCCCAGGGAGGGCAGGGAGGGCTTCATGATTGTCAGGCCCCTGTGGCTGCCACGGGGAGCCTGGATGGCGGAGCCAGGGCTAGGGAGGCAGCCCTGGGCTCGGGTGAGAGGCAGGCAGGGCTCTGGGGACTGCTGCCGACCCATGGAATCCCCCAGGATTTGGTGGCGGCTCTACACAAGCTCTCCCAGGAGGTTATTGCCTGTTGAGTGGGCCGGGTGGCCCTGAGTGAGCCAGGTCCTGACTCCCCCACCTGCCTTGCTGCTGCAGCCCCTCAAGACCCTCTCCCGAGAACGGCCCCTGCCTAACATCTTCAACCTGTACACCATCCTCACCGTCATGCTCCAGTTCTTTGTGCACTTCCTGAGCCTCGTCTACTTGTACCGTGAGGCCCAGGCCCGGAGCCCCGAGAAGTAAGTGCTGCCTTGGAGGAGGTGATGTCCCTGCAGCTGAGAGTAGCAGGAGAATGACTCTACAGACATCAGCAGGAGAGCCTGGGGGTTGTCCAGGGAGTCCAGGGAGAGGCACTAGGCCAGGCAGATCACTAGCTCTGTGCCAGAGTAGCAGGAAGCCACAGAGTGTTTGTGAGCTGGAGCAGGAGAGAGGGCCCTGACTCCTGTGTATCCTTGTAGGCAGGAGCAGTTCGTGGACTTGTACAAGGAGTTTGAGCCAAGCCTGGTCAACAGCACTGTCTACATCATGGCCATGGCCATGCAGATGGCCACCTTTGCCATCAACTACAAAGTAAGGCCTGGGCCCCACCCAAACACTCCGTGTGTGCCCACCCAGCCCCACCCCATGAAGCCATCTGTCCCTCATCCCCACAGGGCCCGCCCTTCATGGAGAGCCTGCCGGAGAACAAGCCCCTGGTGTGGAGTCTGGCAGTTTCACTCCTGGCCATCGTCGGCCTGCTCCTCGGCTCCTCGCCCGACTTCAACAGCCAGTTTGGCCTCGTGGACATCCCTGTGGAGGTCAGTGGCCCTGTGGAGGTGACCCTGGGGCTCAGCTTGATGGGTCCCTCCTGTGGCAGTGACCCTGGGCTGGGCTGCAGGTCTCCAGTTCACCATCCCTCCCTGCCCCGACAGTTCAAGCTGGTCATCGCCCAGGTCCTACTCCTGGACTTCTGCCTGGCGCTCCTGGCCGACCGTGTCCTGCAGTTCTTCCTGGGGACCCCGAAGCTGAAAGTGCCTTCCTGAGACGGCAGTGCTGGTACCCACTGCCCACCCTGGCTGCCGCTGGGCGGGAACCCCACCAGGGCCCCGGGAGGGAACCCTGCCCCCAACCCCCCACAGCAAGGCTGTACAGTCTTGCCCTTGGAAGACTGAGCTGGGACCCCCAGAGCCATTGGCTGACTTGGCCAGCAGAACCAGCCCCGAGCCAGCACCTTTGGTAAATAAAGCAGCATCTGAGATTTTAAAAAGCCCTGCCTCCACTTCGTCTGTGCCACACTGTGTTTGCTGGGGGCTCGGGGACAGAGGGTCACTGAGGAAGGTCACCCTCCCCACAGGCCTTGTGATGTTGGTGAATCTCTCAAGCACTTTCGGCACTTGAACATGGACTTGTCCCTGCCCAGAGAATTCAGTGCATATTTTCTAGTTTAACAAGAACCCCCACATTTCTGTGGTCTGTTTCACATTTTAACAACTCAGGTGCTGAGAGAAGCCTTAGGATGTGTGGTTATTTTTTTCTTTCCCGTGATGCGTAACAGCATGCCTTCCTCTCGGGTGGTGTCTGAGACTTGAGGAATATGATGTGCATCATTACAAGTCCTGACTCTGTCACGCTCTTTGGGGTCCTGCGCTGCTCTACCATCTCCTGTCACAGTCAGGGAGCTCTGGCTGAGCATCAGCCAGGATGTGACCTGGAAACCTGGCTTGGCTCTTAGGTTGATAGTGTTGTTCCTTTCAATGGACTCACTCATCACAACTCGAGAATTGCAGAGTAGGCAGCGCGGAGCCAGTCAGAGAATCTTTGCCTCCTTAACAGCCAAAGCCTTTAGGACGCAAAGTTATAAACATACTTTAAAGTCTCTTTCCAGCCCCAAAATTCCAGTGTGCTGGGTGTGGGAACATTTTTATAACTGACAAGCGGCTTGTGGCAACCCCAGAGCTGGTGCTTCTGGACAAACCTCCACCCTCTACCTAAAAGGGCTGCTCCCTGGTGTGCTGGAATTGGGGCCTTGAACCTGATCCAGCTTTGAGGAGGGAGCATCCCCCAGGCCCCTGGCCTCTGGTTCGTCAGCCCCAGAGTATTAGAATTTTGGTTGGAATCGGACAGAATATCAGGCCTCCACTAGGGGGCACCATGGCTCCAGCGGGGCCCAGGTGGTTTCAGGGCTCTGAGAGACAATCTGGGCAAGGGAATCAGCGGGGTCGCGGGTTGTGGGAGCTCCTGAGAGGGGCTCTCCGGGACGGGTGGATTCTGTAACCATTCAGGGAGGAGGGAGCTGGGGTTCCGTGGGATTCGGGGTAGCACAAATACCTGGGAGGGAAACTATGGCCTAGATGAAGTCTTAGGATGCCCAGTTCAGGGGCACTGCAGCCTCTAGTGGTCGCTTAGGGGGCCCTGGCCCGACCCAGTTTCAGGCGGCTCAGGTAGAGGAGGTCACTATCAAGGCTTCCGGGCTACGGGGGCGTGGTCCGGTATGGGGGCGTGGTCTCTGCTGGGCGGGGCGACGCGGAACCCGGGTGGCGGCAGCTGCGGCGGCAGGAAATCGGGGCTCGGCCCCGCCGGCGCGCGACCCCATCCCCATCCCGGTCCCCGCAGAGCGATCCCCGGGCCCAGACATGGACGCAGCAGAGCCGGGTAGGGGGTTGCGGATCCGGGAGGGGTCTCCCCCAACTATCCCCTGCTTCCTACATTGAGGGGACACGCTTGTCCCGCTCCGTCCCGAAAGCCAGGAGAGGAGTTCCTGAATGGGAAGGACCCAGGGATCCTCCATTGTGGGGAGCCCTATGCCTGGAGGGGTTCGGGACGCCAGCCCTTGATTCCCCCTCCCGCTTTTGATCCCTCACCCAGACGCCTGGGGGAGGGGGCCCAGGAAGGGGAAGTGGCTGCTTCTGCTTCTGATTTTTGTGATGGGGGCAGGGTGCTGAGGGAGAGGGCAACGCGGTAGGATCCCCACAGAGCTGTTCTATAGCCCTGGGGAGCGGGCAGTGCTGGTCTGGGCCCCCTAGGAGAGGGGGCAGGGGGGCAGCAGCAGATATGTGGCAGGGTCCGACTTGGTGTTTCCGGCCGTCTTTGTGTCTGTGTTGTGTATGTGGAGTGTCATTCGGTCTTTATGTCCCTCATGGCTTCAGTCTCTCCATGTGTGTTTCTGCCTCAGGCTCTGCCTGGCTGTCCCTTGTGTATTTCCATCTGTCTAGCCTGGGTCCATGTGGTTCCATTGTGAGGCCGGCTCTCTTCTCGGAACAGCCTGGTTGCATCTGGGGCATCTGTTTTGTTGGTTTGCTTCTGGGTGCAGGCAGACCTAGGGTGTGGGTGTCTCTGTTCCCCGAGCAGCTGTCTCTGGTCTCTGGTGGTGTGTGAGTCCATCTGCCTTCCTCAAGTTGGCCCCAACCAAGCCCTCCTACTCCTCTCTTTCTCTCTCTCTTTCCCTTTCTCTTCCACCCCCTCCAAATGAGACTGGTTGAGGTGCCGTGGGTGGAGGGAGGCAGTGGTTAGCCCATGTATTACACTCCCCTCCCCCAGGGCTCCCCCCGGCTCCTGAGGGCAGGAAGAGGTACAGTGACATCTTCCGGAGCCTGGACAACCTCGAAATCTCACTGGGGAACGTGTGAGTCTGAGCCTGGATCGCCCCCAAATCCTGCCAAGATGCCCCAAGCCCCTAACCGCTTAGGTGCCCTGAAGTCCCATTTGGAACCTGTAACATCTGGACCTACATACCTAATAACCAGAGAAATCTAGGATGGGAGCCTCCAAAATGCCTGGGTATCCCAAAAGTGTCTCCCTAAATAGACTGGAAATCCCCAAAGTGGTCCTAGAACCCTACATATTCTTGTAACCCCTTAATACATTTGCAATCCCTATAATCCCACTCTATGAACCCCAAAGTTACCAGGGCCCTTCAGACCCTTTTTCAAGTCCCATTTTAAAAAAACTCACCTGATTCCCCCAAAACACCATTCTTCAGACCTCCTAGATACAAGAGATGCCACAGAGGTGATGTTTGCCACAAACAACCCTAAGGTCCCCAGCACCCCTTGGCAGGACAGACTGGGTGTAAGGTGGCATCCTGACACATCTTTATCCCCCAGGACCCTTGAGATGCTGGCTGGAGACCCTCTACTCTCAGAAGACCCAGAACCTGACAAGACCCCCACAGCCACTGCTGTGAGTGGGGAGTAGGGGAATAGGGAGGAAGGCCTCAGGCAGAGGGGGCCTTAGGAAGGCCAGGTCCCTGCCCTGTTTGCTTCTGAATACTGTCTCCCTCCCCCACAGACCAACGAAGCCAGCTGTTGGAGCGGCCCCTCCCCAGAGGGTCCTGTACCCCTCACAGGTAGGGGGGTCTGGAGGCCAGGACAGTGGGGACAGAAAGCAGTCTTTCCTTCAACAAATCACCACTGACCCCCTCTTCCATGCGAGGCATTGTTTAGGTTTTGGGAACATGGCAGTACACACAACAGATCTCAGTCCCAGCCCTCAAGGAGACCCCAGGCAGGGTGGAGGCTGAGGTAGGAGGATCACTTGAAGCCAGGAATTTGTGACCATGCTGGGCAACAGTGAGACACCATCCCTACCAAAAGAAAAAAAAAAAATGTTTTAATTAGCTGGATGTGGTAATGTGTGCCTGTAGTCCCAGCTACTTTGGAAGCTGAGGCTGGAGGACTGATTAAGCCTAGGACTTTGAGGCTGCAGTGAGATATGATCGTGCCACTGCACTGCAGCCTGGATGACAGAGCAAGACCCTGTCCAAAAAAATCAAACACAGGCTGGGTGCAGTGGCTCACGCCTGTAATCCCCGCACTTTGGGAGGCTGAGGTGGGCAGATCACCTGAGATTGGGAGTTCGAGACCACACTGACCAACATGGAGAGAGCTCGTCTCTACTAAAATTACAGAAAATTAGCCAGGCGTAGTGGTGCATGCCTGTAATCCCAGCTATTCAGGAGGCTGAGGCAGGAGAATCACTTGAACCTGGGAGGCGGAGGTTGTGGTGAGCCGAAATCACGCCATTGCACTCTAGCCTGGGCAACAAGAGCAAAACACTGTCTCAAAAAAATAAATAAATAAAATCAAAAATCAAAACCAAAAAACAGTGAATCTGTAAAATTGCAACCAGGACAAGTGATCCCAAAGCAGCATTTCGGGAGCTGTGAGGCTATAGGACAGGGGCCACTGGTCTGGTCTGGGGGCTTAGGGAAGACATCCATAGCAGACTAGGGTGCAAAGGTCAGAGGTCCATCCATTTTCCCCAGGGGAGGAACTGGACTTGCGGCTCATTCGGACCAAGGGGGGTGTGGACGCAGCCCTGGAATATGCCAAGACCTGGAGCCGCTATGCGAAGGAACTGCTTGCCTGGACTGAAAAGAGAGCCAGCTATGGTGAGGACCCCTTCCATCCAGCCCCAGGCACCAGGCAGTCCCCAGACCCCAGCTAGACCTAGAGCCCTGCTCTCTCTTCCCCCAGAGCTGGAGTTTGCTAAGAGCACCATGAAGATCGCTGAAGCTGGCAAGGTGTCCATTCAACAGCAGGTAGTCATCACTAGACCCCCCAGAGAGCCCAACCCCCACTAGAACCTCACCCTTGCCCCCCACAGATCTTCAGTATCCTCCTACACCACTCTGTCTCCCCCAGAGCCACATGCCTCTGCAGTACATCTACACCCTGTTTCTGGAGCATGATCTCAGCCTGGGAACCCTGGCCATGGAGACACTGGCCCAGCAGAAAAGAGACTACTACCAGGTGAAGGGGCGGGACGGAATGTTACAGAGAGTACCCTGCTGTCCTTCCTCCCAGCAAGCTGGGAGGAAGGCACCACTACCAACATCACCATTTCACTGATGAGGAAGCTGAGGCCCAGGGATGCTCGGGAACTTGCCCAAGGTTACCCAGCAAAGATTCAAGCTGGGCTTCCTGTGTAATTGCAAAACTTCACTTTACTTTTTTTCTTGAGACACAGTCTCTTGCTCTTTTGCCCAGGCTGGGGTGCAATGGTGCGATCTCAGCTCACTGCAACCTCCGCTTCCTGGATTCAAGCAATTCACCTGCCTCAGCCTCCTGAGTAGCTGGGATTACAGGCGCCTGCCACCACACCCGGCTAATTTTTGTATTTTTAGCAGAGATGGGGTTTCACCGTGTTGGTCAGGCTGGTCTCCAACTCCTGACCTCAGGTAATCCACCTACCTTGGCCTCCCAAAGTGGTGGGATTACGGGTGTGAGCCACCACGCCCAGCCAAAAACTTCGTTTTTGTTTGTGGGGAGGGGCACGACGTGCTGAGTGTTCTCAGGAGGAAAGCCTTGGTATCTCTGCTTCCAAGCAGAAAGGATGGGGTGACTTGAGACTTCTGGACACAGGGGTTGGGGAGAGCAGGTCTGGAGGAGACCCCAGGAGGAGAATACTGACTCAGAAAAAGGGTCCAGCCAGGCACAGTGGCTCACGCCTGTAATGTCAGCACTTCTGGAGGCCAAGGAGGGAGGATTGCTTGAGCCCAGGAGTTTGAGACCAACCTAGGCAACACAGTGAGACCCCCCCACTCCCGTCTCTACAAAAAAAGAAAAAAAAGTTTTTTAATTAGCTGGGCCTGGTACACATGTCTGTAGTGCTAGCTACTAGGAGGCTGAGGCTGGAGGATTGCTTGAGTCCAGGAGTTCGACTAACCTGGGCAACACAGTGAGATCCCTGTCTTTATCTACCAAAAAAATTTTATTTATTTATTTTATTTTATTTTATTTTATTTTATTTTATTTTATTTTATTTTTTGAGACAGAATCTCACTTTATCATCCAGGCTAGAGTGCAGTGGCATGATCTCAGCTCACTGCAACCTCCACCTCCCGGGTTCAAGCGATTCTCCTGCCTCAGCCTCCCAAGTAGCTGGGACCACAGGAGTGTGCCATCACATCTGTATAATTTTTGTGTTTTTGTAGAGATGGGGTTTCACCATGTTGGTCAGACTGGTCTCGAACTCAACTCCTTACCTCAGGTGATCTGCCCACTTTGGCCTCCCAAATGCTGGGATTAAAGGCATGAATGAACACACCTGGCTAACCAAAAAAAAAAAAAAAATTGTTTTTTGAATTAACTAGGCCTAGTGCACATGCCTGTAGTCCTAACTATCTGAGAGGCTGAGGCAGGAGGATTGCTTGAACTCAAGAGTTCAAGTTCAATGCTGCAGTGAGCCGTGATTGCCCACTTGCACTCCAGCCTGGGCAACAAGAGCAAAACTCTGTCTCAAAAAAAAAAAACAAAAAAGAGTCCAGAGGCGGCAAAGCACATGGCGCAGGAATGGAAGGACTGGGTGGCTGCTTCTGGGGTCGCCCTAAGGCAGCGTCTCCATCCCCATCCCCAACCCTTGCCAGCCCCTCGCCGCCAAACGGACTGAGATTGAGAAGTGGCGGAAGGAGTTCAAGGAGCAGTGGATGAAGGAGCAGAAGCGGATGGTGAGGCTTGGAATGGGTGGAGGGGTAGGCTAAGAGAGAGGCCTGGACGCTGACGTTCTCCTCATCGATGATCCCCCAGAATGAGGCGGTGCAGGCACTGCGGCGCGCCCAGCTGCAGTATGTGCAACGCAGCGAGGACCTGCGGGCGCGCTCCCAGGGGTCCCCTGAGGACCCGTCCCCCCAGGCCTCGCCGGGACCTAGCAAGCAGCAGGAGCGGAGGCGGCGCTCGCGGGAGGAGGCCCAGGCCAAGGTGGGCACCCGGCCCCGAGCCTCTGTAGCGCTTTGGCTCCCCCTGCCCTCTGCTCTCGCCCACACGCGCCCCACCCCGCCCCTGGCCTCCGGTTTCCCCAGGCGCTGGAGGCCGAGGCGCTGTACCAGGCCTGTGTCCGCGAGGCCAACGCGCGGCAGCAGGACCTGGAGATCGCCAAGCAGCGAATCGTGTCGCACGTGCGCAAGCTGGTGTTTCAGGGGGATGAAGTGCTGAGGCGGGTGAGGCCCATCTCCAAGGCCATCCCCCCCTCACCCCGTTGGGGCCCCGACTGAGTACCCCGCTCCTCGCCCCTAAGCCACCCTGGGAACACCAGGACTAGGCCATTTCCCTCGACAGCCAGTTCCCGCCCCCAGACCCATTGTCTCCGCTCCACCCCATGAGATCCTGTCCCCTGGATGACCAGCCCCTGCTCTGACCACGCCTGGGTCCCCTGGCCGACTGCCCTAGTTCCTAAGCCGCCCAGGTGCGTCCCAAACCCTGACCCCGCCCCAGCTCTGGCCCTGCCCCCAGGCTCCCAGGCCCCGCCCCTCCGCAACCTGGTGTCTCCACCCGGCAGGTGACCCTGGGTCTCTTTGGGCTGCGTGGCACGCAGGCGGAGCATGGCCCCCGTATCTTCGCGGCCCTGGCCGAGTGCTGTGCGCCCTTTGAGCCCGGCCAGCGCTACCAGGAGTTCGTACGGGCGCTGCGGCCCGAGGCCCCGCCGCCCCCTCCGCCCGCCTTCTCTTTCCAGGAGTTCGTTCCCTCCGTGAACAGGTGGGTCACTGGAGCAGGGAGTTGGGAACGAGCCCTGGAATCGCGATGCCAGGCTGTTGGCACCGCAGGCTGGGTACTCGAGGTCAGAGAACGCAAAGCCTTAGTGGAATTTAGTACTCCAGGCTCTCCGGGGTCTTAGGAGGTTAAATGGGTTGTCCCAGTCCTAGGGGCAGGGGCAGGAATTTGGGGCTACTGTACTGCAGGGGCCACAATACCCGTGGGTGTCAGGGCCTGCAGACCCAAGTGCTTGGAGTTGGTACCTAGACATGATGCCTGGGTGCCATCACCACAGGCCAGTTTCCTGGGATTCAAACCTTCAAACCTCTGTTTTCTCAGCTCCCCTCTGGACATCAGAAAGAAGCTCTCTGGGCCTCTACCTCCAAGGCTAGATGAGAATTCAGCTGAGCCAGGCCCTTGGGAGGATCCGGGCACAGGCTGGCGCTGGCAAGGTGAGTGCAATGAGGGCTGGGTGGGAGTGGTGCCAGGAGTTCATTCCACCCACACATAGGTGGGCTACAGGAGTGGGGTTTGGGAGCAAGGGACCATCCTTATTGACCTGTCCCACCTAGGGACTCCAGGCCCCACTCCGGGCAGTGATGTGGACAGCGTGGGTGGCAGCAGCGAGTCTCGGTCCCTGGACTCTCCCACTTCCAGCCCAGGTAGGGATAGGACCTGGTCCTGACCCACACTCCACCTGTGACCATCCTCCAGCCCCTGGTCAAGCTCTGACCCTCAATCTTTATCATTTCACCTCTGACCTACCTGACACCCCTGACCTATTTCCTCAACCTCTTTTTTTATCTTTTTAAAAATTATTTATTTGTTTATTTGAGACAGAGTCTCATTCTGTCGCCCAGCCTGGAGTGCAGTGGCATGATCTCCCTGCAACCTCCACCTCCCAGATTCAAGCGATTCTCCTGTCTCAGCCTCTGGAATAGCTGGGATTATAGGTGTGCACCACCACACTGGCTAATTTTTGTATTTTTAGTAGAGATGGGGTTTCACCATGTTGGCCAGGCTGATCTCGAACTCCTGACCTCAGGTGATCCAGGTCTTCCAAAGTGCATTGATTACAGGTGTGTGCCACTGCGCCCGGCCTTTTCTTTTTTTTTTTTTTTTGAGACAGGGTCTTGCTCTGTTGCCCAGGCTGGAGTGCAGTGGTACGATCTTGGCTCACTGCAACCTCCGCCTCCCAGGTTCAAGCGATTCTTGTGCCTTAGCCTCCCGAGTAGCTGGGACTACAGGTGCCTGCCCCCATGCCTGGTTAATTTTTGTATTTTTAGTAGAGACAAGGTTTTGCCATGTTGGCCAGGCTGGTCTCAAACTCCTTGCCTCATGTGATCCTCCTGCCTTGGCTTCCCAAAGTGCTGGGATTACAGGGGTGAGCTACCGCATCCGGCCTATTTCCTCAACCTCTTGATCCAGCTTATGAACCACGCCCCAGGCTGCTGACCCAATTCTCCAACCCTTAACCACTGACCTGTCCAATCCCCCTCCTGGCCTCTGACCCCTTAGGAATTAGTGGGTAGTTCTGGAAGCCCTAAAAACTAAGAGTGCCTCCACAGCCCAGGAATCTCCCATGATTCCTCTGACCCCAGGCGCTGGCACGAGGCGGCTGGTGAAGGCTTCGTCCACAGGCACTGAGTCCTCAGATGACTTTGAGGAGCGAGACCCTGGTGAGGCTGAAGCAGGGTAGGGCAGGATGGGACAGGGCAGGGCAGGAGGTGGACCAGGCACCCCTGACCCTGTCTCCCTGCAGACCTGGGAGACGGGCTGGAGAATGGGCTGGGCAGCCCCTTCAGGAAGTGGACGCTGTCCAGCGCGGCTCAGACCCACCGGCTGCGGCGACTGCGGGGCCCGGCCAAGTGCCGCGAATGCGAAGCCTTCATGGTCAGCGGGACGGAGTGTGAGGAGGTGTGGCCCGGGCTAATGACCAAATGACCTTTGCTGATCCCTGATCATCTCCCTGACCTGAGCTTCCTACAGCCTTTCTGCCCCCAGGACCCTAACCTGATGTCTCCCATGAGCCCCCATTCCTTGAGGATCCCTGTAACCTTCTCTTCCCCTACTGGTCCCTAATGACCTCCCTGTCCCTGTGACCTTCCCTGCAGTGCTTTCTGACCTGCCACAAGCGCTGCCTGGAGACTCTCCTGATCCTCTGTGGACACAGGCGGCTACCAGCACGGACACCCCTCTTTGGGGTCGACTTCCTGCAGCTACCCAGGGACTTCCCGGAGGAGGTACCCTTTGTGGTCACGAAGTGCACGGCTGAGATAGAACACCGCGCCCTGGATGTGCAGGTGCTGCCCTGACCCTTTATCATCCGCAGAAGTGACCTGACTGAATCAATGGCCTGATCACGAACCAGGCGTCTGTTTCTCACCCTCACCCTGCAGGGCATTTACCGGGTCAGTGGGTCCCGGGTCCGCGTGGAGCGGCTATGCCAGGCTTTCGAGAATGGCCGAGCGTTGGTGGAGCTGTCAGGGAACTCGCCTCATGATGTCTCGAGTGTCCTCAAGCGATTTCTTCAGGAGGTGGGTGCTCAGGACACTGAGGGGAACGTGGGCAGGGGCCCTCCACAGCCCACCCACACTCGTGTTGCGCCCTCCGTTCCACCCCCAGCTCACCGACCCCGTGATCCCCTTCCACCTCTACGACGCCTTCATCTCTCTGGCTAAGACCTTGCATGCAGACCCTGGGGACGACCCTGGGACCCCCAGCCCCAGCCCTGAGGTTATCTGCTCGCTGAAGACCCTCTTGATACAGCTGCCTGACTCTAACTACAACACCCTGCGGCACCTGGTGGCCCATCTGTTCAGGTGTGCATGGGTCCCTGAGCCTTGAAACACGACCCTCTTCCCTGGACATGTGACTACTGACTACCTTGGCTGACCCCTGACACTGACCTCTGGCCTTTGACCTGTGTTTTCTGAACTCTCAACCATAATCCATGATTCATAACCTTGGGTACTAATCCCTGACCTCCAGCTCTGGATATGTGGTTGCTGGTCTCAGACGACTTACACCTGTGACATGGGCAAGTCACCACTAGGCTGGCCTGTGGGTCCCACCCTTACCCTCAGACCAATGACCTTGCACCCTGTACCCTGACCTTTCTCTTCACACCATCCCCAGGGTGGCTGCACGGTTTATGGAAAACAAGATGTCTGCCAACAACCTGGGCATTGTGTTTGGGCCAACACTGCTGCGGCCGCTGGACAACCCACGGGCAGCCGGTGCCATCCCTGTCACCTGCCTGCTGGACTCTGGGCATCAGGCCCAGCTTGTGGAGTTCCTCATTGTGCACTACGAGCAGATCTTTGGGATGGATGAGCTCCCCCAGGCCACTGAGCCCCCGCCCCAAGACTCCAGCCCAGCCCCTGGGCCCCTCACAGCCAGCTCCCAACCGCCACCCCTGGACCTTGACCCGGACTCCCAGCCCCCAGTCCTAGCCTCGGACCCTGGCCTGGACCCCGGCCCAGACCCCCAGCCCCACAGTGCCCTGGAGCAGCATCCCACAGCCACACCCACCGAGGTAGGAACCCACTGGGCCCACAGCCATGGAAAGGGTCTTATCTCTGTTCAATTCTCTTACCTTCTCTTTCATCTTCCTTCCTTTCCTTTAAAAATTTCCTTCATTCTCTTCCTCCCTTCCTCATTTAACTTGTGTTCATTCTGGAAGGAATAGTGAGGAATGAGCAGTGGGCAGTGATGATGTAACAAGAGGGAACAGCCCTGCACAGGTACTAACATGGGTGATCATTCATTCCTCCAACAGAATATTTATTTATTTATTTATTTATTTATTTTTAATTAATTTATTTTTTTGAGATGGAGTCTCGCTCTGTCACCCAGGCTGGAGTGCAGTGGCACGATTTCGGCTTACCGCAAGCTCTGCCTCCCAGGTTCACGCCATTCTCCTGCCTCACCCTCCCAAGTAGCTGGGACTACAGGTGCCTGCCACCGCACCCGGCCAATTTTTTTGTATTTTTAGTAGAGATAGGGTTTCACCGTGTTAGCCAGAATGGTCTCGATCTCCTGACCTCATGATCTGCCCGCCTCGGCCTCCCAAAGTGCTGGGATTACAGGAGTGAGCCACCGTGCCCGGCCCCAGAATATTTATTGAACACATACTATGGGCCAAGCATTGTCATAGGCACTGCAGATACATCCATGAGCTAAATATCCAAAGACCCTGCCCTCTCAGTGCCTGTGTTTCAGTGGGGAAAGACAAACCATAAACATGACACAGTCAGTTATCTGAAATGTGATGAGGTGATGATGATAAGGGTAATGGATCATGCAAAGGTGGAGTAATGGCCGGGTGTGGTGGCTCACGCCTGTAATCCCAGCACTTTGGGAGGCTGAGGCAGGCGGATCACCTGAGGTCAGGAATTCGAGACTAGCCCGACCAACAAAGAGAAATCTGTCTCTACTAAAAATACAAAAATTAGCCAGGTGTGGTGGTGTGTACCTGTAATCCCAGCTACTCAGGAGGCTGAGGCAGGAGAATCGCTTGAGCCCATGAAGCAGAGGTTGTAGTGAGCCGAGACCACGCCACTGCACTCTGGCCTGGGCAACAGAGCAAGACTGTCTCAAAAAAAGAAAAAAAAAAGTGGAGTAAGACACATGACACCAGGGAGCAGCACAGTGGGAGGTGGAGGGCAGTTTGTAGCACTAAGTAGGATGGTGGGGGCAGGTCTTAGAGAGCAGATGGACTTGAGCAAAGACTGGAAGGACGTGAAGGAGTGAGCTGGCCACATGGAGCTCAGATGAAGGGTGTTCCAGGCAAAGGGAACAGCCAGTGCAAAGGCCCCGAGGTAGGAGCGTGCCTGGTGTCTTAGGGCGCAGCCCCACCCTGTAATGAATGAGGGGAAGGTGGTATGAAGTGATACCAAAGAGGAGTGGGCCCAGGTGGCTCTGCCAGCTACCCCGACCTTGCATCTGCTATTCACAGGATGTGGACCACCACAGAGCACCTCCTATGCATAGGGCACAGACCACCACTGAATGCGCACCTGCTATGCAGGGGACACTATAGAGACTTCCTGTTGTCCTCTCCACAGTCCTGAGAGGTAGATAGTATTAGTGAAAATCCTTTACAGATGAAACAACGAAGGTTCTGAGCAGTTAATGACCCTAAAAGGGGACTGTAAGCAGTTGGAATCTTTTTTGTTTTGTTTTTTTTTTTTTGGAGACAGAATCTCACTGTGTCGCCCAACTGGAGTGCGGTGGTGCGATCTCGGCTCACCACAACCTCCGCCTCCTGGGTTCAAGCGATTCTCATGCCTCAGAGACAAGGTTTTGCCACGTTAGCCAGGCTGGTCTCAAACTCCTGACCTCAAGTAATCCACCCACCTCAGCCTCCTAAAGTGCTGCGATTATAGGCGTGAGCCACCGCACCTGGCCGCAGTTGGAATCCTTTATTTTTTTAGACAGAGTTTCATTCTTGTTGCCCAAGTTGGAGTGCAATGGCACCTCCGCCTCCTGGGTTCAAGCGATTCCCTTGCCTCAGCCTCTTGAGTAGCTGGGATTACAGGCATGCACCACTACACCCGGCTAATTTTTTTTGTATTTTTATTTTTATTTTATTTATAATTTTTTTTGAGACGGCGTCTCGCTCTGTCGCCCAGGCTGGAGTGCAGTGGCGCGATCTCGGCTCACTGCAAGCTCCGCCTCTCGAGTTTACGCCATTCTCCTGCCTCAGCCTCCCGAGTAGCTGGGACTACAGGCACCCGCCACTACACCCAGCTAGTTTTTTGTATTTTTCTTTTTTTAGTAGAGACGGGCTTTCACCATGTTAGCCAGGATGGTCTTGATCTCCTGACCTCGTGATCCGCCCGTCTCGGCCTCCCAAAGTGCTGGGATTACAGGCTTGAGCCACTGCACCCAGCTTTGTATTTTTAGTACAGACGAGGTTTTTCCATGTTGGTCAGGCTGGTCTCAAACTCCTGACCTCAGGTGATCCGCCCACCTCAGCCTCCCAAAGTGCTGGGATTACAGGCATGAGCCACCGTGCCCGGCCTGGAATCTTTAATAAAGGTCACCAGTCTGGATTCAGAGCTCAGCTGTGAACCAGGAAGACAGCAGCACCCGCTGCTCCGGATTGCTAGAACAGTCCATGCCCAAGGCCTGTGCTGCTGGTATCTTGCTGCATCTGCCATTCCTGAGAGCAAGGATCTATCCTGCAGCAGCCCGGAGCTGGGAAGCAGCTGCTGGTGAACTGTGGGTGTCTGAGAGCTGGAATGGCTCATGAAGTGCTCGGCATAGTGTCTGATGTGTAGACACTGCCAACCATTTAGCTAAGGATGGAACAGTAAGGTTGGTAAGGTTGCAGAGAGCAGCCCAGGATGGTAGTTCAGAGGTACTATCTGGTCCTAATGTGGAGAGGGCTGAGCCACTCCCTGGGCTGGCTGTTTGCTAAAAAACGATTTTCCCACCCTCATGGAGCCCACGGTCCAGACTCAGTGAATGACACTGCTCTGTGCTGGAAGGGCAAGCAGTACACTTATTATTATTTTTGAGATGGAGTCTCATTCTGTTGCCCAGACTGGAGTGCAGGGGCATGATCTGAGCTCACTGCAATCTCCACCTCCCAGGTCCAAGTGATTCTCCTGCCTCAGCCTCCCTAGTAGCTGGGATTACAGGCATGCACCACCACACCCGGCTAAATTTTGTATTTCTAGTAGAGACGGGATTTCACCATGTTGGCCAGGCTGGTATCGAACTCCTGACCTCAGATAATCCACCAGTGCTGGGATTACAGGCATGCACCACTATGCCTGGCCAAGCAGTACACTTATAAGGGCATCGTCTATCCCCAAACACCAACACTGCAAAGGATGACAGGCACACATTCAGTGCTGGTCCATGCCCTGTGCATAGGAGGAGTTCAGTGGTGGTCCATACCCAGTGCATAGTAGGTGCGAAGTCAGGGGTGGCTGGCAGAGCCACCTGAGCCCACTCCTCTTTGGTCTCACTTCCTACCACCCTTCCCTCATTCATTACAGGGTGGGGCTGCGTCCGAACACACCAGGCACACTCCTACCTCAGGGCCTTTGCACTGGCTGTTCCCTTTGCATGTGCAGGAACAAGCCCTCAGCTCTCTAGGAATCTCAAAGAACTGGGATTTTAGTGTTGGGGTCGGTTTCTCCCTGCAGATCCCAACTCCACAGAGTGATCAGAGAGAGGACGTGGCTGAAGACACCAAAGATGGGGGAGGGGAAGGTGAGTATGTTAGGGAGAGGCTCAGGAGTTCTGGGGGTGCCTTGGCCCCAGGGTGACTTGGCTAAAAGATGACTCCTGGGGGGGATATCCAGAGAACTTGGGGGTACTCTGCACTGACCACCCACCCCACACACAGTGTCCAGCCAAGGCCCAGAGGACTCACTCCTGGGGACACAGTCTCGTGGCCACTTCAGCCGCCAGCCAGTGAAGTATCCCCGGGGCGGTGTGAGGCCTGTAACCCACCAGTTGTCCAGTCTGGCCCTGGTGGCTTCCAAGCTGTGCGAGGAGACCCCCATCACATCAGTGCCCAGAGGGAGTTTGCGGGGGCGGAGGCCTAGCCCTGCAGCTGCCTCCCCTGAGGGCAGCCCCCTGCGCCGCACCCCGCTGCCCAAGCATTTTGAGATCACCCAGGAGACAGCCCGGCTACTCTCCAAACTGGACAGTGAGGCTGTACCCAGGGCCACCTGCTGCCCGGACGTCCAGCCTGAGGAAACCGAGGACCATCTCTGACCACCCTGGCACGCTAAATAAGGAAGAAGCCCAGATTGTGAAGACGGATGCAATCTCCCTACCTCCCACCACCTGGTGGCCAAACAGCCTGCCAGGAGTTCAATACTGGGAGAAAACTGTTTAATACATGGCCTATGGGAGGCCTAAAACCCTTTCGGGGGCAATGTCCTGGAATCCCCCAACTGGACACAGGTCACTGCCAAGCATCAGGGCCACTCAGGCTCAGAGGTCACTCAGAGTCAATACTCAGGGTCAATACAGGTTATGAGATCCTGGGGGTTTACCCTAGTCTCCCACCTCTGGGACAGGGGTGCTTTTGCTACTTTGGTTGTGGTCACTCCCCCACACCTGCCTGCCCCCTTCGTGGACTCGAAGTGACCTTCCTGGAGGAGGTGGGCAGCTCAGACTCCACATCCTGGTGGTGCCTGGGGTCTGATGGCCTCTAATAAACTCTGTCCTGTATGCCCTTGGGTGCATCTCTGCTAGGGGAGAGGCCAGCACGGGCAGCACTCCTTTCCCCCGTTTTACCGGGGGAAAGACCTCTTTTTTTTTTTTTTTTTTTTTGAGACAGAGTCTTTCTCTGTCGCCCAGGCTGGAGTACAGTGGTGCAATCTCGGCTCACTGCAACCTCTGCCTCCCGCGTTCAAGCGATTCTCTTGCCTCAGCCTCCTGAGTAGCTGGGACTAAAGGCGCACGCCACCACGCCCAGCTAATTTTTTTGTATTTTTAGTAGAGACGGGATTTCACCATGTTGGCCAGGATGGTTTCGATCTCCTGATCTCGTGATCCGCCCGCTTCGGCCTCCCAAAATGCTGGGATTACAGGTGTGAGCCACCGCGCCCGGCCTCAAGGCCTCCTTGCATCATCAAACACCCTGCAGCATCTACCTAAAGGCAGTTGGGGCTGGGCCGCAGCACCCGGCTGAGTCACGCCAGCCCGGCCCTCCCGGAGCTCTGCGTCCCGGATCTGGTCCTGCATAATCAAATACAGTATAACAAAGTGCAGATAACCGGGACAATGGGGCTGTGTGCCCCGGACCGTGGGAGCCCGGGCCCGCCGCAGGGAGGCGGAGGGAGGAAGCCACAGGGCAGGGCAGGGCCGGGCTTTGCAGGGGGCAGCGCTGTCCCAGGGTGAGGGGTACGGGGGCGGGATTGCAAAACCCTAGCTTGCGCCCGATGATCAGCTGGGGCCGCAGGCGTGGGCCTCGCACAGGAGGCCGCGGCGCGCTGTAGCTGCGAGCTGGGAAAGCCGAGGATGGGCGGGGGTCCGGGCGGTGGGAGCCAAGTCGGATCAGGGAGTGGCTTGTAACTCGGCGGCCCATTGGACACGAAGAAGAGAGCGGGGTGGGGCTGGGAGGGTTGGGGGTCCGGAGAAGGGGCGCGGACCCAAGACCACCTGGAGCTCCGCCCGGGCTGCGCGGAGTCGCGGCGGGAATTTTGGGGTCGCCGGGTGACTCAGCTCCGCAGGCTCGAAACTGCGGGTGCGTGAGGTGTGCAGGGACCGGGGTGGGGGTCCCGCGCCGGAAATAGAGGCGACCGAGGGGCCGCGAGGCGGGGAGGAAATAGGGGGGCTGCGGTTCCGGGCGACACCGCCCCCGACGCGGCCGCGGAGGCGGGGCTCCCCCAGGTGGCGGGGCGGGACTCCCCCAGGTGGCAGGGGCGGGGCGCCGGGGAGACCCCGCCTCCCGCGCCCTCTCAGCAGCCCACGCAGGGCGCACCCGGACGCTCCACCGCTCCCGCCGTGGTCGCCGGGCCATGGGCCTCGAGCCCGCCCCGAACCCCCGCGAGCCCGCCTTATCTGCGGCGTGACGGGAGGCCCAGGTGAGGCCGGCACGGACGGGAGGCGGGCGGGTGCGGGCCTGGGCCCGGGGGAAGGGCGCGGCACGTGCCTGCAGGGCCAGGACGCCACCCCCTGATCCCTTAACCCCCTACCCCTTCCCCAGTCTGGAGACGCCTGGAGGCCCGGCCAGCTGTCCCTTCCCCAACCGCTGTCTTTGTCCCGGAGACCGCCAGTGTCCTCCGTCCCACCCGGAACAGCCTATTGCCCCGCCCGCTTGGGAAGCACTGGCGCCCAAATCCGGCAGACCAACTTCTGGGACCGACTCTCTGTCCACTCCGATCACCTCCACGCCTCGGCACCGCTCCCTCGCAGGGTCCTAGCAAGTGACCTCACTCTTGTGGGCACACGCTCCCGGGTCTCTGCTCCCCACACTGACTCCAGCACCTAAGTGACCCTCCCTCGTCTCGTCCCGCAGCTCACACCCCTTTGTCTTGCCCTGACCTTCCTCTCCCTACAACCCAAACTGGGTCACACATTGGCGGCAGGTGGGCTGGGATTCGACCATAGATGGGTTTTATTTCACTTCTTCTGGTTCAAAACCCTATTGACTTGGGTTATGTCTTGCACACAGGTCTTATTAGTAGGTAAGAAACAGCAGCTCCTCCACCCCCACCCCAGCCCCATGGAGCTTGCTTTTTCCAGGCCACCGTGGTCCTCACTACTGCCACTTTGCTCTGAGGCATCTGAATTCAAGACCCTTGTCCTTCCTTGTCCTCTGTAGCTGCCGCCCCTCCCTGTGTCCTTCCAAGAAGCGCCACATGCAGTGATCTCTTGTGTCCCCAGATGGTCACC
This sequence comes from Chlorocebus sabaeus, assembly GCF_047675955.1. NCBI lineage: Eukaryota > Metazoa > Chordata > Mammalia > Primates > Cercopithecidae > Chlorocebus > Chlorocebus sabaeus. The sequence goes on from NC_132909.1 coordinate 43,335,009, forward strand.
ATGGGCCATTGCTACTACAACGAGACCATTGGCTTCTTCTATAACAACAGTGGCAAGGAGCTCAGCTCTCACTGGCGGCCCAAGGATGTGGTCGTGGTGGCACTGGGGCTGACCGTCAGCGTACTGGTGCTGCTCACCAATCTCCTGGTCATAGCAGCCATCGCCTCCAACCGCCGCTTCCACCAGCCCATCTACTACCTGCTAGGCAACCTGGCCGCGGCTGACCTCTTCGCGGGTGTGGCCTACCTCTTCCTCATGTTCCACACTGGTCCCCGCACAGCCCGACTTTCACTTGAGGGCTGGTTCCTGCGGCAGGGCTTGCTGGACACAAGCCTCACTGCGTCGGTGGCCACACTGCTGGCCATCGCTGTGGAGCGGCACCGCAGTGTGATGGCCGTGCAGCTGCACAGCCGCCTGCCCCGTGGCCGCGTGGTCATGCTCATTGTGGGCGTGTGGGTGGCTGCCCTGGGCCTGGGGCTGCTGCCTGCCCACTCCTGGCACTGCCTCTGTGCCCTGGACCGCTGCTCGCGCATGGCACCCCTGCTCAGCCGCTCGTATTTGGCTGTCTGGGCTCTGTCGAGCCTGCTTGTCTTCCTTCTCATGGTGGCTGTCTACACCCGCATTTTCTTCTACGTGCGGCGGCGAGTGCAGCGCATGGCAGAGCACGTCAGCTGCCACCCCCGCTACCGAGAGACCACGCTTAGCCTGGTCAAGACTGTCGTCATCATCCTGGGTGAGTGGGGCCCTCAGGGGGCAACAGGCACCCTGCTTCCCCCTGTCTCCCACAAGACACTTCAAAGCAATTAACAAAACAAGCTACCTGATAGAGGGTGACAGGGGGAAGACTTAGGTGGAGAATGTTCTCCAGGGAGGTGATACATGAGCAGAGGCCTGAATGCTGAGGATAGGAACAGAGAGAGTTCCAGGCAGAGGAAACAAAGTAAAAACCTAAAGGCAGTACGAGGCCAGAGCCTCTAAAGAGGAAAGCGGGCTTGTGAGGAGGAGAGTTCAGCAAGGCCTTAAGGGGCACAGACAGGAGTCATATTTTGAGTTTCATGGGAAGCCCTTGAGAGTTTTTAGCAGTGCTGGCCGGGTGCGGTGGCTCACACCTGTAATCCCAGCACTTTGGGAGGCTGAGGCGGGCGGATCAACTGAGGTTGGGAGTTCGCAACCAGCTTGACCAACATGGAGAAACCCCGTCTCTACTAAAAATACAAAATTAGCCAGGTGAGGTGGAGTTTTTTGAAACTCCGTCTCAAAAAAAAAAAAAAAAAAGGTTTTAGCAGTGCTAAGCCTGGTTTAACAAAAAGCCTTTAAATTATTTTTTAATCTATATGTATTTTTAAATTATTATCATTATTATTATTATTATTATTTTGAGACTGAGTCTCGCTCTGTCACCCAGGCTGGAGTGCAGTGGCGCAATCTCAGCTCACTGCAACCTCTGCCTCCCAGGTTCAAGTGATTCTCCTGCTTCAGCCTCCTGAGTAGCTGGGACTACAGGTGCATGCCACTATGCCTGGCTAATTTTTGTATTTTTGGTAGAGATGGGGTTTCACCATGTTGGCCAGGATGGTCTCGATCTCTTGACCTTGTGATCCACCCGCCTTGGCCTCCCAAAGTGCTGGTATTACAAGCATGAGCCACCGCACCCGGCCCATACTTTTAAATTTCGAAATTTTTTTTTTTTTTTTAGAGACCAGGTCTTACTCTTGCCCAGGCTGGACTACAGTGGCTCCATCGTAGCTCACTGCAGCCTCGACCTTCAGGGCTCAGGCAATCCTCCCGCCTCAGCTTCCTGAGTAACTGGGACTACAGGCATGTGCCACCACACCTGGCTAATTTTTTATTTTTTGTAGAGATGAGGTCTCACTATATTGCCCAGGCTGGAACTCCTGGCCTCAAGCGATTATCCTGCCTCAGCCTGTCAGATGCTTCAGTGAGGTATGATCATGCCACTGTACTCTAGCCTAGGTGATAGAAGGAGACCCTGTCTCAAAAAAACACACACAGGCCGGGTGCAGTGGCTCACGCCTGTAATCCCAACACTTTGGGAGGCCGAGGCAGGCGGATCATGAGGTCAGGAGATCGAGACCATCCTGGCCAATGTGGTGAAACCCCATCTCTACTAAAATTAAAAAAAAAAAGCAGCTGGGCGTGGTGGCGGGCACCTGTAATCCCAGCTACTCTGGAGGCTGAGGCAGGGGAATCTCTTGAACCTGGAAGGCAGAGGTTGCAGTGAGCCAAGATTGCACCACTGCACTCTAGCCTGGCGACAGAGCAAGACTCCATCTCAAACACACACACACACACGTGCACACACACACACACACAAAATGTCCAGTGCCTTGGCCACTGTGTACCAATTAGCAAAGATGGCCCATCTTAGCGGGTCTTCCTGTCACACTGCAGAATCAGCAAAACAGGCAACTCTTGCACTGCAAACTGCACCGTTATTGTTTGAGCTCTGGAGACCTCTCCAACCCCAAACTGAGAGCTGTAGGTGCCGCGCCTCTGACAACTTGCCCAGCTCACTTCCGCCTCTGTCCCACAGGGGCTTTCGTGGTCTGCTGGACACCAGGCCAGGTGGTACTGCTCCTAGATGGTTTGGGCTGCAAGTCCTGCAATGTCCTGGCTGTAGAAAAGTACTTCCTACTGTTGGCCGAGGCCAACTCACTGGTCAATGCTGCCGTGTACTCTTGCCGAGATGCTGAGATGCGCCGCACCTTCCGCCGCCTCCTCTGCTGTGCGTGCCTCCGCCGGTCCACCCGCGAGTCTGCCCACTATACATCCTCTGCCCAGGGAGGTGCCAGCACTCGCATCATGCTTCCCGAGAACGGCCACCCACTGATGGACTCCACCCTTTAGCTACCTTGAACTTCAGCGGTATGCAGCAAGCAACAAATCCACAGCCCCTGATGACTTGTGGGTGCTCCTGGCTCAACCCAACCAGCGGGACTGACTGACTGTCAGGCCAGGGTCTGGCACAGCACAGCACCACTGCCAGCCCTCCCCAGGCACACCGCTCTGCCCAGGGAATGGGGGCTTGGGGTCATCTCCCACTGCCTGGAGGAGTCAGATGGGGCACAGGAATCTGGCTCTTCAACCATCTCAGGTTTAGGGGGTTTGTAACAGACATTTTTCTGTTTTCACTGCGTATCCTTGGTAAGCCCTGTGGACTGTTCCTGCTGTGTGATGCTGAGGGTTTTAAGGTGGGGAGAGATGAGGGCTCTCTCGGGCCATGCTACCCAGTGTGACTGGGTAATAAGGACAGACTTGTGGACGTCCCACCCACCTGAGGCTGATTCTTTAGAGCAGAGACTGAGGGATGCAGCGTGTGAGCTGGGAAAGGTTTGTGGCTCCTTGCAGCCTCCAGGGGCTGGCCTGTCTCTGTTAGAATTGAAGCAGTCCCCTGGGAGGGGATGATACAAGGAGTAAACCTTTCTTTTCACTCTGAGGTCTCCAAAACATTTGTTGTTATCAATTCAGACAGTGTATCTCCCCATGTGTCCGGGAATTGTCTACCTTGGCCCAGGTCCAGCAAGGATCCTTCAACATGGTATCTCCTTGGCCCTGTGCTCCGTCTTCGTCAGTCTGGCTGGCTGTTACTCTCGCTCTCTTTTTTTTTTTTTTAGATAGAGTCTCACTTTGTAGCCCAGGCTGGAGAGCAATAGCACAATCTCAGCTCACTGCAACCTCCACCTCCCGGGTTCCAGATTCTCGTGCTTCAGGGGAAGCTGGGATTACAGGTACATGCCACCACGTCCAGCTAATTTCTGTATTTGTATTTTTATTATTATTTATTTGTTTGTTTGTTTGTTTTTGAGAGGGAGCCTCACTCTGTCGCCCAGGCTGGAGTGCAGTGGCTTGATCTCGGCTCACTGCAACTTCTGCCTCCTGGGTTCAAGCGATTCTCCTGCCTCAGCTTCCCAAGTAGCTGGGTTACAGGCATCTGCCACCACACTCGGCTAATTTTTGTATTATAGTAGAGATGGTATTTCACCATGTTGGCCAGGCTGGTCTTGAACTCCTGACCTTGAATGATCCACCCACCTCAGCCTCCCAAAGTGCTGGGATTACAGGTGTGAGCCACCGCATGCCTGGCTAATGTTTATATTTTTAATAGAGGTGGGGTCCCACCATGTTGGTCAGGCTGGTCTCGAACTCTTGACCTCAAGAGATCCACCCATCCACCTTGGCCGCCCAAAGTGCTGGGATTATAGGCGTGAGCCACCACGCCCAGCCCCTCTCTCTTACTGGGGTCTTGCATCTGTTCCCCTCTACCTCTGTTCTTTGTTTCCCCTGTCTGTTGCTCTGCCTCCATCTCACTGCCTGTCTACCTGCCTTTCTCTGCAGCTCAGGGTAGTGTCTGGACCCTATGAGCCCCCTCCCTCCCCACTGCCCTTTTGTTTGAGCCCTGATGGTTCAAGGTCATGTGCCCAGCCATTTCTATCCCATTGCCCACGACCTGCATTCACACTTCCAGCCACAGGTTGTGGGGTTCAGGTAGTGGGATGCAGGATTTGAGCATTACCATTTCTCAAGCTCCTCTGATGTACCTGGCACACTGGTAAGCACTTTAGGTGCTTTATTTTAAATTTTTTTTTTTGAGACGGAGTCTGACTCTGTCCTCCAGGCTGGAGTGCAGTGTGCGATCTCGGCTCATTGCAACCTCTGCCCCCCAGGTTCAAGCGATTCTCCTGCCTCAGCCTCCTGAGTAGCTGGGATTATAGGCGCCTGCCACTGTGCCTGGCTAATTTTTGTATTTTTGGTAGAGACGGGGTTTCACCGTCTTGGCCAGGCTGGTCTTGAACTCCCGACCTCGTGATCCACCCTCCTCGGCCTCTCAAAGTGCTGGGATTACAAGCATGAGCCACTGTGCTGGGCCTTTTTTTTTTTTTTTTTTTTTTTTTTTTGAGGTAGAGTCTTGCTCTGTTGCCCAGGCTGGAGTGCAATGGTGCAGTCTCGGCTCACTGCAACCTCTGCCTCCCAGGTTCAAGTGATTCTCCTGCATCAGCCTCCCGAGTAGCTGGGATTACAGGCGCCCACCACACCCAGCTAATTTTTATTTTTAGTAGAGATGGGGTTTCACGGTTTCACCATGTTGGCCAGGCTGGTCTTGAACTCCTGACCTCAGGTAATCTGCCACCTCAGCCTCCCAAAGTGCTGGGATTACAGCTGTGAGCCACCATGCCCAGCCTTAGATTCCTTATTATTTAATCACCTGCATCTTATGGCCCTATCTTGGCCCACTGCAACCTCCACCTCCTGGGTTCAAGCAATTCTTCTGCCTCAGCCTCCAGAGTAGCTGGGACTACAGGTGTGCACCACCATGCCCCGGGCTAATTTTTGTATTTTTAGTAGAGACAGGGTTTCACCATATTGGCCAGGCCTCCTGACCTCGTGATCCACTGGCCTTAGCCTCCCAAAGTGCTGGGATTACAAGTGTGAGCCACCGCACCAGGCTCTTTTTTTTTTTTTTTTTTTTTTTTTTTGGAGACAGAGTCTTGTTCTCCCTCGCCCAAGCTGGAGTGCAATGACACAATCTTGGCTCACTGCAACCTCCACCTCCCAGGTTCAAGTGATTCTTCCACCTTAGCCTCCCAAGTAGCCGGGATTACAGGCACCCAGCATCATGCCTGGCTAATTTTTTGTACTTTTGTAGAGATGGGGTTTCACCATGTTGGCCAGGCTGGTCTCAAACTCCTGACCTCAGGTGGTTCGCCCGCCTCAGCCTCCCAAAGTGCTGGGATTATAGGCATGAGCCACCGTGCCTGGCCCTTTTTTTTTTTTTTTTGAGACAGAGTCTTGCATGATCTCAGCTCACTGCAACCTCCGCCCACCCGAGGTTCGAGCGATTCTCCTGCCTCAGCCTCCCAAATACCTGGGACTACAGGCATGCACCACCATGCCTGGCTAATTTTTTGTATTTTAGTAGAGATGGGATTTCACCATACTGGCCAGGCTGGTCTTGAACCCCTGACCTCATGATCTGCCCGCTTTGGCCTCCCAAAGTGCTGGGATTACAGGTGTGAGTCACCATGCCTGGCCAGTCTTACTGATTTTTATGTGAGAACACTGACTCAGACATGTTGTGTTCTGGCCCATGGTTAACAGCTTGGAGAGGGCATATACATTCCCCGAGGGATCAGAGAGGCCCCTGGGAAAGGGACTTCAGATTCCCACAAAGCCCAGAGTTGGTCCCAAGCTCAGCTGGGCTTTCCCTACCTCACCCCATAGCACCCAACCCACGAGTGCTAGACCCGTGATGCGTCCCCCTCTGAGATGCTCAGGGAAGCCCCCTCCAAGGCACAGTGTTTGCCAGGATCTCATTCTCTGCTCCCACCTCACCAGTGAGGAGGTGGGGTTATGTCCCTACTTATGAGTCCCATGCTGAATAACAGCTAGAATTTGAACCCAGGTTACTCACACATGAGCCACCACACCCGGCCACCTGTGCCAAATTCTTAAACCACTAAAATACGCATTGTCAAAGAACCCAAAACTCCCAGGTCCTTCTATATTAACTGGGCCTGGCCGAGCACTTTGAGTACCAAGGCTGCCAACTAATTTCTATGCAGTAGAGACCCCCGATGACCTCCAAAAGGCAACTATGGGACGGGCGAGGTGGCTCATGCCTGTAATCCCAGCACTTTGGGAAGCCGCGGCAGGCTGATCACCTGAGGTCAGAAGTTTGAAACTAGCTTGGCCAACATGGTGAAACCTCATTTCTACTAAAAATACAAAAATTAGCCAGGCGTGGTGGCGGGTGCCCGTAAGCTACTCAGGAGGCTGAGGCAGGAGAATTGCTTGAACCCGGGAGGCGGAGGTTGCAGTGAGCCAAGGTCGCACCACTGCACTGCAGCCTAGGTGACAGAGTAAGACTTCTGTCTCAACAAAAAAGAAAAAAAAAGAAAGAAAGAAAAAAAAGGCAACTCTATCTCAGGCTTTCTGAGCTAGCTGTTCACATCAGCTCCTCCAGGTTTTAACCTGCACCCCGTGGATCTCCTTCAAGACCTTGTCCCATTTCCTCTTGTCGATCTCCCCTCTCTACCAAGTGGCATCAAATTTTCTTTTTGTTTTTGTTTTTGTTTTTTTTTTTTTGGAGACGGAGTCTCACTCTGTCACCCAGGCTGGAGTGCAGTGGCCGGATCTCAGCTCACTGCAAGCTCTGCCTCCCGGGTTCACGCCATTCTCCTGCCTCAGCCTCCCAAGTAGCTGGGACTACAGGCGCCCGCCACCTCGCCCGGCTAGTTTTTTGTGTTTTTTTAGTAGAGACAGGGTTTCACCATGTTAGCCAGGATGGTCTCGATCTCCTGACCTCGTGATCCGCCCGTCTCGGCCTCCCAAAGTGCTGGGATTACAGGCTTGAGCCACAGCACCCAGCCGGCTTCAAATTTTTGTCTCTGCTGGTTCCTGAAGCTTCCAGTGCCCACAGCCCTCCAAGTTCTCTGAAGGTACTACTTTTTTGGGGTTGGGGGCAGGGTTTTGCTCTCTCTTCCAGGCTGGAGTGCAGTGGCATAAACATAGCTCACTGTAGCCTTAACCTCCTGGGTCCAACTTATCCTCCCGCCTCAGCCTCCCAAGTAGCTGGGACCATGACCAGCTAATTTAGCTAATTTTTTAATTTTTATTTTTGTAAAGATGGGGTCTCACTATGTTCCCCAGACTGGTCTCGAACTCCTGGGCTCAAGTAATCTCCCACCTCAGACTCCCAAAGTGTTGGGGTCACGGGTGTCAGCCACTGCGCCCAGCCTGAAGGCCACTACTGTTCAGGCCTCCTGGGCAGTGCTGTGCTTGCGGGTGACCTTTTGAACAGGCACTGGTCTCCGTGGCTCCCATGCAATCTATTACTTCCTGTCATTGCAGCCAAGTGTCGGTGGTTTCCTTCATCACAGAGCTTTCCCTATTGTCCAGACACTCAGTCAATGTCTTTCATTTTCACTCCCTACCGTCCCCTTTGGAGTCTCCGGACGCTCTCCAATCCAGCCATACCAGATAGTGTTTGAATTTCCTCCCCAGCAGCAATGGAGAGAACATGGGCCCCACCCTGGAAGGGTTCCCAGCCAGCAGGCTAAGGACCTTTTACTGAGCCCACATCTGGAGCCTGTCCTCATAGCAAATAGGCTCCAGGAGGTTCTGTGACTTTGGAGAAGCGATTCATGTCCAGTCCATTCCTTTTTTTTTTTTTGAGACCTAGTCTCTGTCAACCAGGCTGGAGTGCAGTGGTACAATCATGGCTCACTGCAGCCTCAAATTCGCAGGCCCAAGTGATCCTCTCACTGCAGCCTCTCAAGTCCCAAGTAGCTGGGACCACAGGCGTGCACCACCACGGGGTCTCACTGTGTTGCCCAAACTGGTCTCAAACTCAAGTGATCCTCCCGCCTCCGCCATCCAAAGTGCTAGATTACAGGCGTGAGCCACCGCCCAGTTCCTTTTCTTGTGCACTAGGAACCTCTGATGCTGTGTCCTAAGGGCTAGAAACAAAGATATGAGGATTCGCTCTGATTTGGGGCGCACTACAGGGGAGGCTCTCAGTAAACCTCCTTCCTTCATTCGGTAACCACGTGGTAGCATTTTCTATGCCCAGAACTGTAGACTGCGAAGATGAATAAACAAGCGAGGTCACTCTTTAGCTGGATCTTGAAAGGTGACTGGAATTGATTTCTTCAGTGGAGAAAAGCGCTGCGTTCTGACCTCCTTGTTGCCATCAACCATGCACACCTGCGCTCCCTTGGCCGGGTGAAGGGGGCGTGGAAAGCTCTAGAGGAAGAGCCAGGGGCCCCAGTGGCCCACCTGATGGGGCTGAGGCTGCAGGGACCATTAGAGGGACTGAGCAGGGGTCTGGGGCTTGGGGCTTCTGGAAATGAATGGGGGTTGTCGATCAAGCTATAAGAGGTGTGGGGTTCTGAGGAGGAGAGGGTGGCTTGAAGGAAGAGTTGGGGTGCTCTGGGGAGTGAGGGTCTCTGAGGACCGAGGGCTTTGAGGAGGAGCAGGGGGCTCTGAGGAGGAGCAGGAACTCTGAGGAGATGAGTGGGGCTGAAGGAGGCGTGCACCGCGCGAGTTGTGAGGGATGGGGGCCTCTGGCTGGAGCGGAGCCAGCGCTGCCCTGTCTCAGGCTGGAGGAGGGCGCTTGTGAGAAGTGCCGTTGCCTCGGCAACCGCTAACCGAGTCCAAGCCCGGGGTGAGGGAAGTTCGGGGCGTCTCCCGGGGCGGTGCGTGGCGCCGGTTGGCTGACGGCGATGAAGGGGCGTGTCTGTAGGCAGTGCAATACACGGGTTGGCTGGCGGCATCGGCAGTGGGCGTGGCTTAGGCGCGAGCGCTGGCTGGCGTGGAGCGCAGGCAGCGGCGGTTGGCTGCGGCTCGCGTGCTAGTGCTCCAGGCTCGACGGCTCCTTCACAGCGCCCGCCTGGCCCTGCCGCTCATGGCCGCCACGCAGCGCCCCGCGCCATCGCCCCCCGCCCCGCGCCGCCCGCGGCGGCCCGACACGAGCGACGTCCTGCAGCAGATCATGGCCATCACCGACCAAAGCCTGGACGAGGCGCAGGCCAGGTGCTGCCCGCGGGCTCGGCGGGGCCACGCAGGGTCGTGGCAGTGAGGGTGGCGGACAGAGGGGACAGGGCGGGGAGGGCAGACTGACTAGGGACGCTTGAGGAGGGCTGGAGGGGGGTCCCGAGGACGAAGGGATATATGGGGTTCAAAGGGAACGGGCTGGACGGGCCTTATGGGGCTGAGCAGTGGCGTGAAGGATTTTCAACAGTTCATCTTGGGGTGAGAATGTTGGGTTTAGGGAGTAGGGCTGAGAAATGGGCACGTAGGGTACTTTTGACGAGTGAATGACTAAATGGGTACGTTAATGGGACTTCTGCAGGTGGGAAGTTTTTTGTTGTTGTTTGACACGGTCTCGCTCTGTCGCCCAGGCTAGAGTGCAGTGGCGTGATCATGGCTCACTGCAGCCTCCACCTCCCCGGCTCACCTCCCCGGCTCAGTTGATCCTCCTGCCTCAGCCTCCTGAGTGGCTGGGACCACAGGTGCACGTGCCACCACGCCCGGCTAATTTTTTTGTATATTTTGTAGAGACGGGGGGTCTCACTATAGTTGCTTGAACTCCTGGGCTCAAGCAGTTATTCCGCCTCGGCCTCCCAAAGTGCTGGGATTACAGGCCCCAGCCACCAAGCCCGGCTTGTGGGTGGGAAGTTTCCAGGACAGATGATGGAGAGTGAGTGGTGGGGAATGGGACTCAGGAATGTCTCTGCAGGAGATTGAAGAATTGAATTGGGGTAACTTGGTGTGGGAACCATCCAGAACTTTTGGGAAAAGGGTTAGTGGAGTGGGTGGAGATGGAAGACCTATTTTCTTTTTAATGAATTCAGCAAATTTTTATTGAATCCCTACAGTAACTGCATAAGGAACCGGGTGTTGACAGTCCCTGAGTTCATGATTTAGGGGAGGGAAAGTAAATAGCAAAAAATAGGACTGGGTGGAGTGGCTCACATCTGTAATCACAGCACTTTAGGAGGCTGAGGCAGGAGGATTGCTTGAGCTCAGGAGTTCGAGACCAACCTGAACCATGTAGTAAGACTTCGTCTCTACCAAAAATAAAACTAAAAAATTACACAAGCCTGTAGTCCCAGCTACTTAGGAGGCTGAAGCTGCAGTGAGCCGAATCAAGCCATTGCACTCCAGCCTGGGTGACAGAGCTAGACAATATCTCAAACAAAAGCAAAAAAGTATAAGCCAGGCATAGGTAGGTAATCCCAGCTGCCTACCAGTGGGAGGATCACTTGAGTCCAGGAGTTTGAGACGAGCCTGGGCTGGGCAACATAGTGAGACCTCCCTGCACCAATCTGAGAAAAGAAAAAAATAAAATAAATGGCAATAAAAGCTGTAGGGATAGGGGTTGCATGCTGTAGGAAGCCAGATGGAGAAGAACATCTGTGGAGAGGACAGCACCTTCAGAGCCCCTGAGGTGGAAAAGAGGATATAAAAAGCGGAGCCTGGCTTGGAAGAGAAAGTTCCTAGCCAGGGGGGGAAAGAGTTGAGTTTAAAGGGAGGCTGGGGCCAGGTACGGTGGCTCACACCTGTAATCCCAACACTTTGAGAGGCTGAGGTGGGTGGATCACGAGGTCAGGGGTTCAAGACCAGCCTGGCCAACATGGTGAAACCCAGTCTCTACTAAAAATACAAAAATTAGCTGGGCATAGTGGTGCACGCCTATAATCCCAACTACCTGGGAGGCTGAGGCAGGAGAATCACTGGAACCTGGGAGGCGGAGGCTGCAGTGAGCCGAGATCACACCACTGCACTCCAGCCTGGGTGACAGAGCAAGATTCTATCTGAACAACAAAAAAAAATAGTGTTAATAAAGGGAAGCTAGAACCCAATTACATGGGGCCTATGAGTCTCAGTAAAGAGTTTTGTTTTTTCAGCCAGGCACAGTGACTGATGCCTGTAATCCTTGCACTTTGGGAGGCCAAGGTAGGCAGATCACCTGAGGTCAAGAGTTCGAGACCAGCCTGGCCAACATGGCAAAACCCCATCTCTACTAAAAATACGAAAATTTGCTGGACGTGATGGTGCATGTCTATGGTCCCAGCTACTTGGGAAGCTGAGGCAGGAGAATCATTTGAACCCAGGAGGCGCCTGGGTTCAAGCACCCCTGCACTCCAACCTGGGCGACAGAGTAAGACTCTGTCTCAATAAAAAAAGAGTTTTGTTTTTGTCATCGGGGGTAACAATCAGTAGGGAGTTTGGACTATTTATTCCAGTTGCAATGGGGAAAAATAATGGCGTTTTAAGACCTCCCATCCCGTTTACCTCCACTCACCACTTGTCAGCCAGCCAGAATCTGTAGAATCTGCTTCACAGGGCAGCCCACTGTGTCTGGGTCCTGCAGTGATTATTAGAGAAAAAGAAAGGAAAGGACTGAAGTCCTTTTGGAGGATGAGGCCTTGTTGAATGGGGACTGTTGTAAGGTGAAGGACGGTCTCTGAGTATGGGACTAGGGTCTGGTGGTGTGGACTGTGTACCCACTAGAGCCCTGTAGTGGGGAGGGGTTACAAAGCCAGGTAAAGAGCAGTACTAGGAAGGAAGAGGTAGAGTAAAAGGTGGATAATGCTTGCATTTATTCTTCAATGAATTTTGTGTGTGTGTGTGACGGACTCTCACACTGTTGCCCAGGCTGGAGTGCAGTGGCACGATCTTGGCTCACTGCAACCTCTGCCTCCTGGGTTCAAGCAATTCTCCTCCCTCAGCTTCCTGAGTAGCTGGGATTACAGGCACGTGCCCCCATGCCTGGCTAATTTTTTGTTGTTGTTTTTTTTTTTTTTTTGAGACGGAGTCTCGCTTTGTAGCCCAGGCTGGAGTGCGGTGGTGCTGTCTCGGCTCACTGCAAGCTCCACCTTCCAGGTTCACGCCATTCTCCTGCCTCAGCCTCCCGAGTAGCTGGGACTACAGGTGCCTGCCATCACGCCCGGCTAATTTTTTGTATTTTTTTTTTTTATTAGAGACGGGGTTTCACCATGTCAGCCAGGATGGTCTCAATCTCCTGACCTCATGATCCGCTCGCCTCGGCCTCCCAAAGTGCTGAGATTACAGGCGTGAGCCACCGCGCCCCGCTCATTTTGTATTTTTAGTAGAGACAGGGTATCACCAAGTTGGCCAGGCTGGTCACAAATTCCTACCTTAGGTGATCTGCCCGTCTCAGCCTCCCAAAGTGCTGGGATTACAGGCGTGAACTACTGTGCCTGGCCTGTTCTTCAGTGAATTTTTAACAAATTTGGCCAATATTTATCGGACCTTTACAATATCTGGGTACTGAGCCGGGCGCGGTGGCTCAAGCCTGTAATCCCAGCACTTTGGGAGGCTGAGACGGGCGGATCATGAGGTCAGGAGATTGAGACCATCCTGGCTAACATGGTGAAACCCCGTCTCTATTAAAAAAATACAAAAAACTAGCTAGGCGAGGTGGCGGGCCCCTGTAGTCCCAGCTACTCGGGAGGCTGAGGCAGGAGAATGGCGTGAACCCGGGAGGTGGGGCTTGCAGTGAGCTGAGATCCGGCCACTGCACTCCAGCCTGGGCGACAGCAAGACTCCGTCTCAAAAAAAAAAAAAAAAAGAAAAAAAAAAACAATATCTGGGTATTAAACTCGGTTCTGACAGAGCTCTCAAGTTCTCCCTGCTCTCAAGTTCATGGTTTGGGGATAGAAAGTAAATTTGTTCTTCAAACTTTCTTTCCTTCGCTTCTCGGGGAATGTTGACTCTTTTTGTAGTTTCGGATGCTCTATGTGAGAAGTTAGAGTCCTTGTCACCATACAACTATTTGGCTTTCTTTGTGTGTGTGTGTGTGTGATACAAGGTCGCGCTCTGTCACCCAGGCTAGAGTGCAATAGTGCGATCATGGCTCACTGCAGCCTCAACCTTCTGGGCCCAAGCAATCTTCACACCTCAGCTTCTTGAGTAGCTGCGACCACAGGCCTGTGCCACCATGCCTGGCTAATTTTTCTTTTTTTTTTTTGAGACGGGCTCTCACTCTGTCACCCAGACTGGAGTGCAGTGGTGCAATCTCAGCTCACTGCAACCTCTGCCTCCCAGGCTCAAGCAATTCTCCTGCCTCAGCCTCCTGAGTAGCTGAGATTACAGGCATGTGCTACTACCGCCCAGCTAATTTTTTTTTGTATTTTTAGTAGAGACGGAGTTTCACCATGTTGGCCAGGCTGGTCTTGAACTCCTGACCTCAAATGATCCACCAACCTCGGCCTCCCAAAGTGCTGGGATTACAGTCATGAGCCACCATGCCTGGACTAATCTTTCTATTTTTTTAGGTCTCCCTATGTTGGCCAGGCTGGTCTCAAACTCCTGAGTTCAAGAAATCCTCCCACCTCAACCTCCCAAAGGTCGAGGATTTCAGACGTGAGTCACTGCGCCTGGACTGCGCCAACTGTTTTCGTTGTGGTTTTTTGTTTGTTTGTTTTTGTTTGTTTGGCTGTTTTTTTGTGTGTGTTTTTTTGTTTTGTTTTGTTTTTTTTGAAACAGAGTCTCACACTCTGTTGTCCAGGCTGGAGTGCAGTGGCATGATCTTGGCTAGTAAGCAACCTCCGCCTCCTGGGTTCAAGTGATTCTCCCATCTCAGTTTCCCGAGTAGCTGGGATTATAGGTGTGCACCGCCACACCCGGCTAATTTTTTGTATTTTAAGTAGAGATGGGGTTTCACCATATTGGCCAGGCTGGTGTCGAACTCCCTACCTCAGATGATCTGCCTGCCTTGGCCTCTCAAAGTGCTGGGATTACAGGTGTGAGCCACTGCGCCCAGCCATGGTTTTTTTTGTCACCTAGGGTCTTATTCTGTCACCTAGGCTGGAATACTGTGGTGCGAACTCAGCTCACTGAAACCTCTGCTTCCCAGGTTCAAGTGATTCTCCAGCCTCAGTCTCCCAAGTTGCTGGGACTACAGCCTCAAACCACCAATGGCTGGCTAATTTTTGTATTTTTTGTAGAGATGGGGTTTCACCATGTTGTCCAGGCTGGTCTTGAACTCCTGAGCTCAAGTGATCCACCCACCTCGGCCTCCCAAAGTGCTGGAATGATAGACATGAACCAGTATTTTTATTCTTTTTGGAGCATTGTACCAGGTGCTAGAGAAACAAGATGGCTAAGATGTTCTCTGCCTTCTTGGAGCTCATTGAGAAATAGGGTGTGTAGGAGACCAATTTGTAAATAATTGTTATAACAGGAATGTGCTGTGTAGAGGTAATTCCTAGCACAGAAGAGCTGTGCCTGGAGAGGGTGCCTTCCGTGATGCCCTGTCTGTTAGGCTAGTCGGAGAGCAGTGGCTTTATTATACTTTGTGTTCCCAGAGCCAGGATCAATGCCTAGCACCTTGCATTCAGGACAGTCTCATGACACTGAGGAGATTCTAGAGGGATTAGTAGGAGTTGGGAAAGGGGGAAGATGGATTTGACACACCCAGGAATGTCACCACAGAGGCAGAGCTTTGGGTGTGTCCTGGAAGCTACTTTTGTACTTTCCAGACTGGGATATTACTGCTTAAGGGGTGAACTCTGCTCAGATGTGGCCTTCCTCAGGCCCAGCACAGCCTCAAGGCTGCTGTATTTTCCTTGTAGCAATCTCCTGAGATTCTAGTTTCCCTAGATAGGCTTTAGATTTAGAATGGAATGCAGCCAGTTACTTCCTTTTTTTTTTTTTTTTTTTTTTTTTTTTTTTTCAGATGAAGTCTCCCTCTGTCGCCCAGGCTGGAGTGCAGTGGCGCGATCTCAGCTCACTACAACTTCCGCCTCCTGGGTTGGAGAGATTCTCCTGCCTCAGCCTCCTGAGTAGCTAAGATTACAGGCGCCCACCACCACACCCGGCTACTTTTTGTATTTTTTTTAGTAGAGACGGGGTTTCACCCGGCTAATTTTTGTATTTTTTTTAGTAGAGACGGGGTTTCCCCATGTTGGCCAGGCTGGTCTCAAACTCCTGACCTCAGGTGATCCACCTGCCTCGGCCTCCCAAAGTGCTGGGATTACAGGCATGAGCCACCGCGCCTGGCCAGCCAGTTACTTCTTTACCATTTTCAAAGACAGCTCTTTTTGATTTAAGGCTAAGAAATTAGGCTGGGTGCAGTGGCTCACACCTATAATCCCAGCACTTTGGGAGGCTGAGGCAGGAGGATCACCTGAGCTCAGGAGTTCGAGACCAGCCTGGGCAACATGGAGAAACCCTGTCTCTACTAAAAATACAAAAATTAGCTGGGTGTGGTGATAGCCGCCTGTAGTATGTGCCAACTACTGGGGAGGCTGAGGCAGGAGAATCGCTTGCACCCGAGAGACGGAGGTTGCAGTGAGCCGAGATCGTGCCACTGCACTCCAGCCTGGATGACATAGAAAAAAAAAGAAACTAAATAGTGTGGTGGGGGGCATTATTCATGCTTGATAACACAGGTGTTAGGTAACTGGTTCCTGGTTTCTGGCCTCTTTCTGAGTTGGGATGACCCCTGGGGCTTTTATTTTGAGACTTTGGAAGCTTCAAATCTCCCTCATGTCTTTGGACCTAGCCTTTAGATGAACTCAAAGCCTTAAAGTTCACTCAAGTCCAGACAACAATCTTCCATCCTCAAATGGGCCACTTCTCCCGCTCTGGAGGAAATACGGCTCCTCACAGTAAACCCTGCAGCCTGGTAGATTACCAGCCTGGGCTGGGAAGCAGATTGTCTCTTCTGATCAACTGATCCTGTGAGGCTTTTGCAAATCTTTCTGACCCTGCCCACTCTCAATGTGCCAGTCACCCCTTTCATCACCCCAGCAGTCGGTTGAACTCAACTGTTTAGCAAGAAGGAATTTTTCATCTCAGACGTGAGGCCCTCTCAACATGTTTTGTTGCCATACGTTTATTTACAGAAGGAAAATATAGCTGTCTCTTCAAACCTGGGTGTTTTGTTTTGTTTTGTTTTGCTTTTTTCTTGAGACAGTCTCGCTCTGTTGCCCTCGCTGGGGTAGAGTGGTGCGATCTCAGCTCACTGCAACCCTCGCCTCCCGAGTAGTTGGGGTTACAGGCGTGTACAGGTATGCACCACCATGCCCGGCTAATTTTTGTATTTTTAGTAGAGACATGGTTTCACCATGTTGGCCAGGCTGGTCTAGAACTCCTGGCCTCAGGTAATCTGCCTGCGCCTCAGCCTCCCAAAGTGTAGGGTTTACAGACATGAGCCACTGTGCCCAGCCTTAAAATTTTTTTGTAGATGCAGAGTCTCACTATGTTGCCCAGGCTGGTCTTGAACTCCTGGGCTCAAGCTATCCTCCCGCCTCAGCCTCCCAAAAGGCTGGGACTACAGTCATGAGCCATTCTGAATGCTCACTGTTATACATGTTTTAGGAGCAAGCAGTGTGGTGTGTGAGATGGCATAGCTAAAACCAAAATGTATTTAGAAGTTGGTTTTAGGCAACCCAACAGTGCCTGCATCGCTTTTCTTAGGAAGAAAACATATCTCTGAACTTTTCTCTCTTTTTTTTTTTTTTTTTTTTTTTGAGACAGAATCTGTCACCCAAGCCGGAATGCAGTGGCGTGATCTCAGCTCACTGCAGCCTCTTCTGCCCCCTGGGTTCAAGTGATTCTCCTGCCTCGGCCTCCCGAGTAGCTGGGATTATAGGCGCCTGCCACTGCACCCGGCTATTTTTTGTATTTTTAGTAGAGGCAGGGTTTCACCATGTTGGCCAGGCTGGTCTTCAACTCCTGACCTCATGATCTGCCTGCCTCGGCCTCCCAAAGTGCTGGGATTACAGGTACAAGCCACCGTGGCCGGCCTTCTCTTTTCGATTTGATTTTTACTAATATGACCTCAACTAGTAGAGATTTGCATAAGTTTCTTAGTCCCTCCAATATTTCTGCAGATTGACTTTGCTGAGATATGGTTTAAATTCCTATTATGAAGGGGAGATAATGAAGTGATTTTGACTATCCTTTAAACTTACTGAAGAGGCAAGGCATGAACTGATACCTGAAATGTGTTCCCCTAGGCTTGGTACTTTTGTAATAAGGAATATAAGGTCAGAACATATATACTTATAAAGTATGTCTACTTATGTATGTTCTTTTTTTTTTTTTTTTTGAGACGGAGTCTGGCTCTGTCGCCCAGGCTGGAGTGCAGTGGCCGGATCTCAGCTCACTGCAAGCTCCGCCTCCCGGGTTTACGCCATTCTCCTGCCTCAGCCTCCCGAGTAGCTGGGACTACAGGCGCCTGCCACCTCGCCCGGCTAGTTTTTTGTATTTTTAGTAGAGACGGGGTTTCACCGTGTTCGCCAGGATGGTCTCGATCTCCTGACCTCATGATCCGCCCGTCTCGGCCTCCCAAAGTGCTGGGATTACAGGCTTGAGCCACCGCGCCCAGCTACTTATGTATGTTCTAACCTTATATTCATACATAGTTATAAAGCATGCCAGTGAGCATTCAGCTTTCTGCACACCCACTCAAAGAATGCAAAAGCTCTAGAGGGAATTTATGATGTGGAATTTCCCAGAGCCAGATAGCGTTAGCATGAGAGGATCTATCAGTCCAAACCTGGGAAGCAGGATTTCATATTTGAAATTTTCTTTTTCACTATCCCTAAGGAGATTAATTAGATGCCAGTTGACTTTGTGCCTTGTAGTCTTTCTTCTTATCTTGTTTGCAGGCTTTAGTTATGCTCTTAGGTTAACATGCTTAGCTTGACTTGGTCTAGTGCCAGGGGAGTCTTGCTGTCTTTGGTGTACTTTTCCTAACAGTTGAATTGTGTTGGCTTTTGTTGTTGTTTGACACGGAGTCTTGCTCTGTCACCCAGGCTGGAGTGCAGTGGTGTCATCTTGACTCACTGCAACCTCCACCTCCCAAGTTCAAGTGATTCTCATGCCTCAGCCTCCTGATTAGCTAGGATTACAAGCGTGTGCCACCACACCTGGCTAATTTTCGTATTTTTAGTTGAGACGAGGTTTCACCATGTTGGGCAGGCTGGTCTCGAACTCCTGACCTCAAATGATCATCCCGCCTTGGGTTCCCCAAAGTGCTGAGATTACAAGTGTGAGCCACTTTGCCTGGCTTGAATTGTGTTGGTTTTATTTTTTTAATTTTATTTATTTATTTATGTATTTATTTATTTTGAGACGGAGTTTCTCTCTTGTTACCCAGGCTGGAGTGCAATGACGCAATCTCTGCTCACCCCGCACCTCCGCCTCCCAAGTTCAAGCAATTCTGCCTCAGCCTCCCGAGTACCTGGGAATCCAGGCACGCGCCACCACGCCCAGCTAATTTTGTATTTTTAGTAGAGACAGGGTTTCTTCATGTTGTTCAGGCTAGTGTCGCACCCCCAACCTCAGGTGATCCGCCCACCTCAGCCTCCCAAAGTGTTGGGATTACAGTTGTGAGCTACCGCACCTGGCTCTTCACTGTGTTTCTCGATAAGCAATCAAGTGGCCAGATAACTGGAGCATAGTTGGATGGAGATTTGGGCATGCTCTGTTGAACTCTGGGGCTATACTGCCTGCCACCTGCCTCTGCTTTTCCCAGGCATCCTACAAAACTCACTGAAATCTGACTTGCTTCCTGCTCAGAAGAGACCAGCTGATTGGGTGCTGTGGGAGATCAGACAGTCAGACTCAGGCTTTACAGGACACTTTTAAAAGTACATTATCACAAACTAAATATCATCTATTCAATAAACATGTATTTTGTGCCAGGTCTGGTGCTGGGCGTGGAAATGCAGCAGTGAGTCCTGAAAAGAGATTCATTTTTTGGAGAGGCAGACATCGGAGAGTGCGGTGACAAGGGGACCAGGGAGGGCAATGAGGAGTTAGCCCTTCAGCAAGACTAGAGCTTGTGGAGCATGGGCAATCAGAGTGCATGACTCCGGAGTCTAACTGAAGTCAGGCGGGAGACAAGGAGCCTTGAGGAGACGGCCAAGATCTGGACTTGAGGCTTTGCCTAGGCAAAGAAAGTGGGTGTGGCATTGTAGGCTTGGTGCAAGCATGCATGCAAGGCAGGCGTGGAACATGAAGGCATGCATTGCGGTTCCATCAGGCATGAGTGGTGGGTGTGACCTTGGAAGGGAGACTCGGGGGTGACTGCCTGCCTCAGCTGCTGTCCTACCAAGCATGGCCTTGAACTCCTTGCCAGGTAAGGAGTAAGAGTGCGGTTTGTTCCAGACTTGTACAGTGTAAGTACTTTGTACTTTGCAAAGTATTCTGACCTTTCTAAGGTATTTGTACTGGTTTGTTTTGTTTTGTTTTTGAGACAGAGTCTCACTCTGTTGCCCAGGCTGGAGTTCAGTTTTCTTTCTCTCTTTTTTTTTGAGACAGGGTCTCACTTGCCCAGACAGGAGTACAGTGGCACGATCTTGGCTCACCGCAACCTCTGCCTCCCAGGCTCAAGCGATTCTCCTGCCTCATCTTCCTGAGTAGCTGGGATTACTGGCACTCGCCACCACAGCCTGGCTCATTTTTGTATTTTTAGTAGAGACGAGGTTTCACCATATTGGTCAGGCTGGTCTCAATCTCCTGACCTCAAGTGATCTGCCCACCTCGGCCTCCCAAAGTGCTAGGATTACAGGCATGAGCCACTGAGCCCGGCCCGCAGTTTTATTTCTTAAGAGCAGGGAACATGTCTTCTAGATTTTTGTTTGTACCTAGATCTGTCTCCAGGAGATGTATAATATTGCTGACTGCTTTTGTCAGCTAAAATAATCCTTCTAGAACTGAGAATAATCAAGGATAATCTAGTCTATCTTTGGTTAAGGTGTTAGAGTCATTGTTGCTCTCGGGAAGGCTTTTTCAAGTAGTATTCTATTCCATGGGGACTGAAATATCTGAATATATCTTTAAATCAAATTCCCAAGTAATTTAAAATGATACCTTGCTGAGGAAAGCAGACTGTTCCATAATTTGGGAAAGTAAATTACAGCTAAAATTATCAGCTAAAACATCCTGTTGGTAGATACCAGAATGTGGATTATGTTTTTATTCATTTTCATGTTCCTTAGCCCTTATACAAGGACCAGCATATGGTTCTCTTCCACAATAAATGTCTGTCCCATAAATATTGAATAAATGAGGTTGAAGTGGGATCAAGTTCTTTGCTTTCACTTTCTAGCATTTTCTATATGACTCTCAATTGTTTTGCTACAGATTTTGAATATTGGTTTAAAAATGATATTCAGAATTTTGGTTTTGGGCTTTTCTGGTTTTTGTTTAGGTTAGAAGACTCCTTGGAAGTCAACTGAAAAGATTTACTGTTCTTCCTTTTTTTGGAAGGATAAATATTAGCATAAATATCTCATAAATATTAGCATTTTTAAAAACTCAGATATGTGGCCGGGCACAGTGGCTGACGCCTATAATCCCAGTACTTTGGGAGGCTGAGGTGGGTGGATCGCTTGAAGTCAGGAATTCTAGACCAGTCTGGCCAACATGATGAAACCCCGCCTCTACTAAAAATAGAAAAATTAGCCACGAGTGGTGGCGTATACCTGTAATCACCGCCACTCGGGAGGCTGAGGCACGAGAATCACTTGAAGCTGGGAGACAGAGGTTGCAGTGAACTGTGATCATGCCACTGCACTCCAGCCTGAGCAACAGAGCAAGACTCTCTCAAAAACAAACAAAAAAATTCAGATATGCGGATTTGGTAGAATATGTCATATACTTGTGTTTTTTGTGTTTTTGTTTGTTTGTTTGTTCGTTTATTTTGAGACAGAGTCTTGCTATGTCGCCCAGGCTGGAGTTTAGTGGCACGATCTTGGCTCACTGAAACCTCCACCTCCTGATTTCAAGCGATTGTCATGCCTCAGCCTCCCAGGTGGGATTACAAGCGTGTGCCACCATGCCTGGCTAATTTTTGTATTTTTAGTAGAGACAGGGTTTCACCATGATGGCCAGGCTGGTGGCCAGGCTGGTTTTGAACTCCTGACCTCAGGTGATCCACCTGCTTCAGCCTCCCTAAGTGTGGGATTACAGGCATGAGCCCCTGCACCCGGCCATAACGTGTCGTATACTTGTTAGACATACCAGCACCAACCCCATTTTTCTCCCCACAGTCCCCATTCTCTGGCTTCCAGTCTATCTCATTATCAGCTCTCTATTGCTTTATAACAAATCACCGCAAGCCTGGCAGCTTAAAACAGCAAATATTTATTATCTCACAGTTTCCTTGGGTCAGGATTCTGGGCACAGCTTAGCTAGGTCCTCTGCTCAGGGTCTCACAGGGCTGCAGTCAAGGTGTTGGCTGGGCTACGTTCCTATCCAGAGCGTGGGCTTCTCTCCCAGTGTGGCATGGTTGATGGAAGAATTCACTTCCTGCAGTTGAAGTACAAAGGTCCCTGCTTTCTTCCTGGCTGTCAGTGGAGGCTGCTCTCAGCTCTAGAGGCTGCCTGTGGTTGCTGCCACCAGCTCTCATGATATGGCAGCTGGTGCCAGTGGGTGACTCCCTAGTCGTCTAAGGTGGAGTCTTAGATAACAACTTAACCATGGCAGAGATGATACCATCACCTTTGGCACATTGCAAGTCACAGGTACTTCCTGAACTCAAGGAAAAAGGATTATACAAGGACATGACTCATTGGGGGTTTCCTTAGGGTATGTCTACCAAGTAAGTGATTTCATCCCCTTGGGGAAGTTCTCACTAGTCAGTCCTCTTTACCTCATTGATTTGCAGCAGCTGCTTGATCGCTGCTAGCTCAAGCACATGCTCAAAGCTTGGGAACTTGTTTTCTTTTCCTAATAAGCCACAGAAACTATGAAATTACTTTGTATGCGTTAAAAAGTGCTTTCTACTGTATCTAAAGTAAAATATTTTATAAGGAGAAAACTGGTAAAAACAACAACAACAACAAAAAACTTAGAGCCTTTGCAGAAGCAGAACAGCCAAATTCATTTTCTTTCCTCTTATTGTTAAAATTAAGTTTCCAGGCCAGAAACAGGGGCTCATGCCTTTAATTCTAACACTTTGTGAGGCCAGAGTGGGAGGATTACTTGAGCCCAAGAGTTTGAGACCAGTCTGGACAACATAGGGAGAACCCATCTCTGTTTTATTTATTTATTTATTTATTTGACAGGGTCTCACTCTGTCACCCAGGCTGGAATATAGTGGTGTGATCACAGCTCACTGTAGCCTTGACCTCCTGAGTTCAAGCGATCCTCCCACCTCAGCCTCCCTAGTGGCTGGGACTACAGGCACATGCCACCACACCCAGATAATTTATTTTTTGTATTATTATTATTATTTGAAACAGAGTCTTGTTCTGTCACCAGCCTGGAGTGCAGTGACGCGATCTCAGCTCACTGCAACCTCCTCCTCCCAGGCTCAAGTGATTCTCCTGCATCAGCCTCCTGAGTAGCTGGGACTACAGGTGTGCGCCACCACGCCCAGCTGAGTTTTGTATTTTTAGTAGAGACGGGGTTTCACCACGTTAGCCAGGATGGTCTCGATCTTTTGGCCTCATGATCCGCCCGCCTTGGCCTCCCAAAGTGCTGGGATTACAGACGTGAGCCACTGTGCCCAACAATTGTTTGTTTTTCTGATAGAGATGGGGTTTCACCATGTTCCCCAGGTTTCTTCTATTTTTATATTAAAATATATTTTTTTAAAGAGAAAAAGTTAAATTTCCAGAAGATGAGCTATAACCAGAGTCCATTTTAATTAATGTTAATACCGCTACTGTGGAAAGAAATGTTTAATATTTTAAGCTGAGTGTCTCATGTGATCAATGACTGTATACCTTATAAGAAAGACTAACATGGCCGGGCGTGGTGGCTCACACCTGTAATCCTAGCACTTTGGGAGGCCGAGGCAGATGGATTACAAGGTCAGGAGATCGAGACCATCCTGGCTAACACAGTGAAACCCCATCTCTACTAAAAATACAAAAAAGTAGCCGGGTGTGGTGGCACGCACCTGTAGTTCCAGCTACTCAGGAGGCTGAGACAGGAGAATCACTTGAACCTGGGAGGCGGAGGTTGCAATGAGCCAAGATTGCACTACTGCGCTGCAGCCTGGGCGACAGAGTGAGACTCCATCTCAAAAAATAAAAATAAATAAGGAAGACTAACGTTCAGGTTTAAGATTTTCAGAAGTTCATATCTCATCTCATCCCCCATAATCATTTTATATTTGAAGTTCAGAGACAAAGATTTTAGTTCTGCACCCCAGTTGTATTCCTTTTTTTTTTTTTTTTTTTTTTTTTTTGAGATAGAATCTTGCTCTGTTGCCCAGGCTGGAGTGCAGTGATGTGATCTTGGCTCACTGCAAACTCCACCTCCTGGGTTTAAGTGATTCTTGTGCCTCAGCAAGTAGCTAGGATTACAGGTGTACACCACCATGTCCATCTAAGTTTTTTTTTTTTTTTTTTTTGAGACGGAGTCTCGCTCTGTCGCCCAGGCTGGAGTGCAGTGGCCAGATCTCGGCTCACTGCAAGCTCCGCCTCCTGGGTTCACGCCATTCTCCTGCCTCAGCCTCCCGAGTAGCTGGGACTACAGGCACCCGCCACCTCGCCCAGCTAGTTTTTTGTATTTTTTAGTAGAGACGGGGTTTCACCGGGTTAGCCAGGATGGTCTCGATCTCCTGACCTCATGATCCGCCCGTCTCGGCCTCCCAAAGTGCTGGGATTACAGGCTTGAGCCACCGCGCCCGGCCCCATCTAAGTTTTTGCATTTTTAGGAGAGACAGGATTTTGCCACGTTGGCCAGGCTGGTCTTAAACTCCTGAGCTCAAGTGATCCGTCCATCTCGGCCTCCTAAAGTGCTGAGATTATAGGCATGAGCCATCGTGCCAGCCTCTCATGGTGTTAATCAAATCTGATTTCTGTTGTGAAGTTATTGATTTTCAGATACGTTATTCAGCTGTGGCTTTTAATAATGGATCTTTTAATAATGGATGCTTGAATGACAGAGTTACAGGATTTAAAATCATCATAATAGTAAATGTTAATAGGATAGTACTCATCAAAGTTGTTCACAGAACTTCTGCTACACGCGCATACCAGTTACCCTATTCTTTTTTTTTTTTTTGAGACTGAGTCTCACTTGCTGGGATGCAGTGTCGTGATCTCAGCTCTCTGCAACCTCCACCCCCTGGGTTCAAGCAAATTATCCTGCTTCATCCTCCTGAGTAGCTGGGATTACAGGCACACTCCATCACACCTGGCTAATTTTTGTATTTTTAGCAGAGACCTTGTCTCACTATGTTGGCCAGGCTGGTCTTGAACTCCTGACTTCAAGTGATCTGCCCACATCAGTCTCCCAAAATGCTGGGATTACAGGCATGAGCCACTTTGCCTGGCCAGTTACCCTATCCTTGCATTATCAAATTCTCTCTCTAGACTGGCTTTTTGGCATATAAACATGTGCTAGTACCTCCTATCTTTAAGAACAGTCAAAGACAACAGGCTGGGCATGGTGGCTTACGTCTATAATCCCGGCACTTTGGGAGGCTGAGGCCGGTGTATCATTTGAAGCCAGGAATTCAAGACCAGCCTGGCCGACATGCCAAAACCCCGTCTCTACTAAAAATACAAAAATTTGTTGTGTGTGGTGGCAGGCGCCTGTAATCCCAGCTGCTCTGGAGGTCGAGGCAGGGGAATCACCTGAAGCCACGAGGTGGAGGTTGCAGTGAGCCATGATTGCACCACTGCACTCCAGCCTGAGCGATAGAGTAAAAGTCTGTCTTAAAAAAAAAAAGAAAAGAAAAAAGGAAAAAAACCTCCTTTGACTTACCGCTTGGCCTTGCTTTGTACCCGGGATTTGTTTTAATGAGGAATGGTAAGATGACAAGCATGGAGACAACTGCTCTGTTGAAAGGGAAGTTTATTACTTACAGCTCCAGAGGAGGGGGCACACCGTGCCATGCAGGGCCACATGGGGAAGCACATGGGTCAGTGGGCGACAGTGGAGGGAGGGAAAACACGGCCCAGAACTTTTATAGTGATTTCCACAGGAAGGAACGGGCATGGCATGGCAGGCAAGTTTGAGCAAGCTTAGGTTAGATAGTTGAAATAATTTTGGCAGGCTCTGCGCCAGAGTGGTCTCTAGTTGGTCAGTACCTGGCCCTGGGGTGATTTAGGGCTGGGAAATTATTGGCTTTGTGTGTCGGCATTAAATGAAGAAGATGAGTGGGAATGTGGGCTTTTGATTGGTTGATTTGCATATGAATGGCATGTTCTTTGGCAAGTTGTTTGCTGTCTGTAGTAATAAGCTAGTCCTGGGGAAGACAGTCTCTCCAAGCCCCAGAATGTCAAAGCAAGACAAAAAAAACGTAATTAATAGTCCAGGCTCATGCCTATAATCCCAATACTTTGAGGGGCCAAAGCGGGAGGATCTCTTGAGTCTAGGAGTTCAAGAACAGCCTGGGCAATATAGTGAGACTTCAGCTCTGCAAAAACATTTCTTAAAAATTAGCCAGGCGTGATAGCACCACTTGTAGTCCCAGCTACTCAGGAGGCTGAGGCGGGAGGATTGCTTGTGTTCGGGCACAACATGGCCACTGCAGTCCAGCCTGGGCAACAGAGCGAGACCCTGTCTCAAAAAGAAAAAGAAGAAAGCATGATTAACACACACCCTGTCTTTTGGCACCTGTTATGTTTGTTTGATCTCCCTTATGATAAACATCAAAGACTTTGTGATTGCTGCTTCCGCTTCCTCTTCACCTCCACATTCTCTTCCAACCTTGTTTCCCCGCTGCAGAGCTACCTATGACCTTCATGTTACTAAATCCGAATTCTCTTTATTCATTTATATATTTATTTTTTAGAGACAGGTTCTTGCTGTGTTGCCCAGACTGGTCTTGTACTCCTGAGCTCAAGCGATCCTCCCATCTCAGCCTCCCATAGTGCTGGGATTACAGGCGTGAGCTACCACGCCCAGCCTCAGATTCTCTTCTGGGTTCTTATTCTGCTTGATCTCTCAGCAGCATTTCTCACAGGTTACTCTTCTCTCCATGAAATTCTTCTCTTGACCGAGCGCAGTCTGGGCAACATAATGAGACCCCATCTCTACAACAAATACAAAATGTAGCCAGGCGTGTTGGTGTGTGCCTCTTGTCCCAGCTCATTGTCTTGCCATGTTGCCCAGGCTGGTCTCAAACTCCTGACCTCAGCCATCTGCCTGCCTCGGCCTCCCCAAGTGCTGCAATTATAGGCATGAGCCACCGATTTTACGTTTCTGTAGGTCAGAAAGCCAACATGGGCACTCTGGGCTAAAATCAAGGTGTTGCCCATTGAGCCCTTGGACTGGTTCCTTGCCTTTTCCAGCCCGTTGAGGCCACCTGCATTCTTTGCTCATGGTCCCCTCCTCCATGATAAAGGCCAGCAACATAGCATCTCTCCAACCCTTACATCATCAAGACTTTCTCTGTCCACATCTGGGAAAGGTTCTGTACTTTTTTTTTTTTTTTTCCCTTGAGACGGAGTCTTGCTCTGTCACCTAGGCTGGGGTGCAGTGGCCGGATCTCAGCTCACTGCAAGCTCCGCCTGTCGGGTTTACGCCATTCTCCTGCCTCAGCCTCCCGAGTAGCTGGGACTACAGGTGCCCGCCACCTCACCCGGATAGTTTTTTGTATTTTTTAGTAGAGACGGGGTTTCACCGTGTTAGTCAGGATGGTCTCGATCTCCTGACCTCGTGATCCACCCATCTCGGCCTCCCAAAGTGCTGGGATTACAGGGGTTCTCTACTTTTAAGGGTCATGTGATGACAGTAGGCCCACCCAGATAATCCAGGTTAATCTCTCCATCTCGGGGTCCTTAACTTTAATTACATTGGCAGAATTATTTTTCCCATGTTTTGTAAAGTACCATATTTAGGGTTCTGAGGATTAGCATGTGGACCCTTTTGGGAGCCATTATCCTGCCAACCACAGTTCCCATCCCAAGCAAGCAAAAACTAGAGTTGTCCCCATGACTTTCGAGGCCCTTAGAGTCAATCTCCACTTGCCACTCTAGCTCTCTCCCTCACTCCTAACGCTCAGCACCCTGGTCTCAAATAGCCAGTACTGAACCCAGTGTGTTCCCACAGGGCCTTTGTGCGTGGCTGTTTCTTCTGCCTAAACCATACCTCTCTCCAGCCCTTTTCTTGGTTGATTTCTCCTTCTCATTCTGATCTCAGCTTTGATATCACCTCAGAGACATGGAAATTCCAAAAAGCCTTCTAACCATCACTGTCATGTGACCCCAGTCGCCCCAAAGCAACTGCCACGGCTGATGGGTTTCTTGTTGGTGTGTATTTTTGGTGTCTCACTCCCTCCATCTTAACCGCCACATGTGTAAAAACCTCAACTGTCTGTGTCTCTGATGTCAGAATGGTGTGTGGCACATAGTAGGTACTCAGTAAACACCTGCCAAGTGACACTGGAAGAAGATGATTGGTGCTTTTGCTTATGCACCAGGATAGGCCACTGCAGGACCATAGCGTGAACACAGATTTCAAGTCATTGGATCTTGACATTTCATAGTTCTTTTCTTTTTCTTTGCTTTTTTTTTTGAGACGGAGGCTCACTCTGTCGCCCAGGCTGGAGTTCAGTGGCGCGATCTCGGCTCACTGCAACCTCTGCTTCCCTGGTTCAAGCAATTCTCCTGTCTCAACCTCCCGAGTAGCTGGGATTACAGGGGTGCACCAACACGCCCAGCTTTTTTGTATTTTTAGTAGAGATGGGGTTTCATCACGTTGGCCAGGCTAGTCTCAAACTCCTGACCTCAGGCAATCCATCTGCCTCGGCCTCCCAAAGCGCTGGGATTACAGGCATGAGCCACTGCCTCCAGCCTTTTTCTTTTTTTTTTTTTTTCTTTCGTCTTAATGACAAGGTCTCTTATGCTGGCTGGAGTACAGTGGCGTGTTCATAGCTCACTACAGCCGCTAACTCATGGGCTGAAGCCATCCTCCTGTCTCAGCCTCCCGAGGGACTGGGACTACAGGTATACCACCATGCCCAGCTAATTTTCAAATTTTTGAAGAGAGTGGGTCTCACCATGTTGCCCAGGCCGATCTTAAATTTCTGGGCTCAAGTGATCCTCCTGCCTTGGCCTCCCAAACTGTTGGGATTACAGACATGAGCCACTAATGCCTTGCAATAGTTTTTGATGAGTTATTTGCATTGCTTAATCTTTAACATATAATGGGAAATGTTTTGAATATTTGTATATTGCTTTATATTATTATTATTATTGTTGTTGAGACAGAGTCTTACTCTATTGCCTAGGCTGGAGTGCAGTGGCACAATCTTGGCTCACTACGACCTCTGCCTCCCAGGTTTAAGCTGTTCTCCTCACTCACCTGAGTAGCTGGGATTACAGGTACATGACACCATGCCCGGCTAATTTTTTTTTTTTTTGAGATGGAGTCTCACTCTGTCACTCAGGCTAGAGTACAATGGCACGATCTCGGCTCACTGCAACCACTGCCTCCCGGGTTCAAGCAGTTCTTCTGCCTCAGCCTCCTGAGTAACTGGAATTACAGGTGTGCACCACCACGCCTGACTAATTTTTGTATTTTTAGTAGAGACAGGGTTTCACCATGATGGCCAGCCTGTTCTCGAACTCCTGACCTCAGGCAATCAGCCCACCTTGGCCTCCCAAAGTTCTGGGATTA
This sequence comes from Chlorocebus sabaeus, assembly GCF_047675955.1. Taxonomy (NCBI): domain Eukaryota; kingdom Metazoa; phylum Chordata; class Mammalia; order Primates; family Cercopithecidae; genus Chlorocebus; species Chlorocebus sabaeus. Next base: position 43,364,100 of record NC_132909.1, read on the forward strand.
TAGGCTTGAGCCACCGTGCCCAGCCAATTTTTGTATTTTTACTAGAGACAGCGTTTTACCATGTTGTCCAGGCTGGTCTCAAACTCCTGACCTCAAGTGATCTGCCCGCCTCAACCTCCCAAAGTGCTGGGATTACAGGCGTGAGCCACCACGCCTGGCCTTTATGTTGATTTTGTGCAAATCAAATTCATGAAATGTGATTGTACTGCATTTTCGTAAGGCAGCTTATCTACAATCAGAGTGGCAGACCTCGTTTGCTTTGATTTCTCAATATGGAAGATCTTTACTCTTGGGGATAAAATGATGACTGTTCTTTTCTCACACCCTCCTCTATCACCTCCCTTTCAGAAAGCATGCTCTGAATTGCCATCGGATGAAGCCTGCTCTGTTCAGCGTGCTCTGTGAGATCAAGGAAAAGACAGGTAGGCTGTTTAGAAGACACTTCCTGGCCGAGCACGGTGGCTCATGCCTGTAATCCCAGCACTTTCGGAGGCCAAGGCGGGCAGATCACCTGAGGTCGGATTCGAGACCAGCCTAACCAACATGGAGAAACCCTGTCTCTATTAAAAATACAAAAATTAGCCAAGCGTGGTGACACATGCCTGTAATCCCAGCTACTTGGGGGGCTAAGGCAGGAGAATCACTTGAACCTGGGAGACGAAGGTTAGCCGAGATGATGCCACTGCACTCTAGCCTGGGCAACAACAGTGAAACTCTGTTACCAAAAAAAAACCACTTCCTATGTGTGTTTAGAGCTGCGGCAGCCACACACACCTCTGGTCTTGTCTCAGCCCTGATGTGCATGGTGGGCAATTTTGCTCATCCCTTCTGTCTTGCAGAAGACCACTAGGATGTTTTCTTTCTGCCTTATCCTTGCCCTGGTTTCTGGTGTGCACACTGATTTATTCTGTAGTTTATAACTGAGAAATACTGTTGCAAATCAGTAACAAGCAGCCGCATTCTAGGTTGAAGACCTAAGAGGTGCTTAGCATTCAGTTATACAGAAAAAGTAAAAATGACAGACTTAGGGAAGTTGAATAAGAACAATTTTGTCAGCTGGGCACGATGGCTCACACCTGTAATCCCAGCACTTTGGGAGGCCGAGGCAGGTGGATCACGAAGTCAGGTGTTCAAGACCAGCGTGGCCAAGATGGTGAAACACCGTCTCTACTAAAAATACAAAATTAGCCGGGTGTGGTGGTGCATGCCTGTAATTCCAGCTACTTGGGTGGCTGAGGCAGGAGAATCCTGAACCCAGGAGGCGGAGGTTGCAGTGAGCCAAGATCGCGCCATTGCACTCCAGCCTGGGCAACAAGAGTAAGACTCTGTCTCAAAAAAAAAAAAAAGAAAGAAAAGAAAAGTTGAAAAAATAGCACAGAGTTCTCATATCTCCTTCTTTGGGCTTCCTATCTCGTCAACGCCTTCAGAGCCATAGTACAAATATGGAAACCAGGAAATTACGTTGCGTACAGAGCTCTTTAACTGAACTACAGACCTCATTTGGAGTTCCCCAGTTTTTGCCCTGATGCCCTTTTCTGCCCTGAACCTCACATTGTTTTGAGTCATCGTGTCTCTTTGGTCTCCTGCGATCTGTGACTTTGTCATCCATGAGCGACGTTGACCATTTTAAGGAGAAGTGCTCAGTCATTTTGTAGAACATCTGTCAGTGCGGTTTGTCTGACGTTTCCTCTAGATTGGACCGAAGTTGTGAGTTTGTGGCCAGAGTTCCACAGAGGTGATGTGTGTGTCCTCGGCACCTTGTGTCGGGGAAAACATGCTGTCAATATGTCCTGCCACTGCTACCATTGACCTTGATCACTTGGTCAAGGTTAATAACAATTTGAAAATAGCTTACAAGTGGGGCCACCAAATAAGGTATTTAAATCAATGGTCGTCTGCACAGTCACTTGATTTCTTCGGGTGAGTTGGTCTCTTGAGGTCAATTATTTGAATTTTGTGTGTCACTTCGGAGCATAGCACTTCATATATGCAGAGGCTTCTGGAAAGTGTATATGTTGTACAAAAGTGTGTTTCTTTCTGAACGCTGTTTTAGTGCAAGATTGATGTGTACTTGACATATACAGTGATTGAGAACAGCAAGAGGGTCGGGATCCTGCCTCCACCTCTGGCTGCATGACCCTGGTCCTTGGCTGAACCTTTCTGTGTTCCTGGCCCTCCTCTGATTTGGGGGCAATAATAATACTTAGCTCGTGGTTACTGAGGACTGTTGAGGACTGTGTGAATTCATATATGTAAGCATGTCTCCTGCCCAGCTGTCAGAGGGATGTGGTAACTAAAGGAGAAATTCAAATTTAAATCTACATTTAAGTTTCACCTAAATGCGATGAGGACATGATGTCCCTAACCCTCACCAGTGTGAATTTATTTTTATTTTTATTTTTTTGAGATGGAGTTTCACTCTTGTTGCCCAGGCTGGTGTGCAATGGCGTGATCTTGGTTCACTGCAAACTCCGCCTCCTGGGTTCAAGCGATTCTCCTGCCTCAGCCTCCCGAGTAGCTGGGATTACAGGTGCCCGCCACCACACCCAGCTAATTTTTTGTATTTTTTATTAGAGATGGGGTTTCACCATGTTAGCAGGCTGGTCTTGAACTCCTGACCTCAGGTGATCTGCCTGCCTCTGCCTCTCAAAGTGCTGGGATTACAGGCGTGAGCCACCACACCTGGAATTTTTTTTTTTTTTTTTTTTTGGAGACAGGGTCTCACTCTGTCACCCAGGCTGGAAGGCAGTGACATAATCTCGGCCCACTTCAGCCTCTTGGGTGGGTGATCCTCCCATTCCATCCTCCCAAGTAGCTGGGACTACAGGTGCGAGCCAACTTGCCCAGCTAATTTTTGTATTTTTTGTAAAGAGAGGATTTTGTCATGTTGCCCAGGTTCATCTCAAACTCCTGGCCTCCCAAAATGCTGGGATTACGTGCGTGAGCCACTGTGCCCAACCAGGCTTGTATTCTGTTCTGCCTCTGCCTGCTTCACCCAATCCTCTAAGGAGGCCTGATTCCTTTCAGAGTAAATCTTGGCCCTTGATGTGCTCATTGCTATTGGGGTGTTGCTGCCCTTGGACACTCTTAGGACACAGAGCTAAGGAATATTTGTGGGTTATTACAGATGTGTGTGTACACACACATGCGCACACATTCACATCTGTTCTCGTATGTCTGTATATGTTAAAAACCATGCGTTCATTACAATATCTTTATTTTTGTTTATTCATTCATTCATTCTTTCTTTCTTTCTTTTTTTTTTTTTTTTTGAGACGGAGTCTTGCTCTGTAGCCCGGGCTGGACTGCCCGGGCTGGATCTCAGCTCACTGCAAGCTCCGCCTCCCGGGTTTACGCCATTCTCCTGCCTCAGCCTCCGGAGTAGCTGGGACTACAGGCGCCCGCCACCTCGCCCGGCTAGTTTTTTGTATTTTTAGTAGAGACGGGGTTTCACCGTGTTAGCCAGGATGGTCTTGATCTCCTGACCTCGTGATCCGCCCGTCTCGGCCTCCCAAAGTGCTGGGATTACAGGCTTGAGCCACCGCGCCCGGCCCTTTCTTTCTTTCATTCATTCATTCTCACTCTCTTGCCCAGCCTGGAGTGCAGTGGTGCAATCTCAGCCTCCCAGGTTCAAGCATTTCTCCTGCCTCAGCCTCCGAGTAGCTGGGATTATGGTGTGCACCACCACGCCTGGCTAATTTTGTATTTTTAGTAGAGACAGGGTTTCATCATGTTGGCCAGACTCATCTCAAACTCCTGACCTCAAGTGACCCGCCCGCCTCAGCCTCCCAAAGTGCTGGGATTACAGATGTGAGCCACCGTGCCCAGCTTATTTTTATTTTTGAGACAGGGTCTCATGCTGTCACCAGGCTGGAATGCAATGGTGAAGTCACAGCTCATTGCAGCCTCAACCTCCTGGGCTCAAGCAATCCTCCCACCTTGGCCTCCCAAAGGGCCGGGATTACATGCGTGAGCCACTGCACCTGGCCCATTCCAATATCTTTAATTCTAGTTTTTCCACAGGGTTCCCACTGTTTTTCTCTCTTTCCAGGTTTGTGACTCCTTTCTCTAACAGTGAGAGCCTGCTCCTCTTGTCCTCAGTACTTTTGCTTGTGTAATCCATCTCCCACCTCCTTCACCCCCAAGTATACTTAATCCCCCAGCCAAGCAGACCCCTCTTTGTCCCCATCCCCCAGCAGACTGATGCTGCTGACAGCCTCCACGTGATCCACCCGTGTGGGTCTCCAACACCCAGTGCCAGGTCATCCTCCCCGCCGGGGCCAGATGCTGGGCTGTGATGCCGCTGGCTTCCTGCCCACCTCAGATGCCTCTCAGGGGTGTGTGAATATTTGATGACCTATCTTATCTGTTCCTTATTTAAATTGTGGGGAGCAGGTGCTATGGAAATTGAAACACAATGGTTAGGCTTTCCTGGGGAACCAGACACACAAGTTTCTTGTTAGCAGGGAACTGGTTTTAAGCAAATTTGCCCTCAACTCCCTGGCAGCACTCCCTGCTGGTGCTTCAGCATTGGTATGGTGAGCTGGACAAGTGGGGACCCTGCACCCGAACAAGCCCCAAGTCCTGTGGGCTGAGGGAAACTGCTCAGAGAGGACACGGCCAGTGTGTATCCACCCCCTGGAGACACTGGCTGTGGTCACATGTTCCTTAGTATTGTGGTATTGTGTAATGTTGGCCCATTTCACTTTTCACCTAATAAAAATAAGTCAGTGTCAGGACCACCTGCTGAGGCATGTGTACCACTAGGCACAGGCAGCCCAAGTTGTCCCCTGCTCACCCCTGACCCTGACCCCAGGAAGCAGCCTTTGGGGGCTCCCCACTGCCCACAGTGGGTGTTTAGCAATGCAACATCTGGAATTTAGTAATCCTAAAAAGCTATTTTAAAAAGTACTTTTAAGGCTGGGTGCCATGAGTCACGCCTATAATCCCAGCACTTTGGGAGGCCAAGACGGGTGGACCACCTGAGATCGGGAGTTCGAGACCAGCCTGACCAACATGGCGAAACCCCATCTCTACTAAAAATGCAAAAATTAGCCAGGCGTGGTGGCATGTGGCTGTAATCCCAGTTACTCAGGAGGCTGAGGCAGGAGAATCGCTTGAACCCAGGAGGCGAAGGTTGCAGTGAGACAACATGCGCCACTGCACTCCAGCCTGGGCAACAGAGTGAGACCCTGTCTAAAAAAAAAGAAGTACTTTAATCAACTGTAGTGTCGGGAAGCTGTCATTCTTGACCTTCTTCCTACCAGTGAGCTGCTGGGGCTGAATGAGAAACCGGTTTTTGAGAGTGTGGGTGTTCAACCTGGGCACGCCTCTTCATGATTCCAGCTGCCCCTGTGTGGATGTTACTGCATGAGTCCGTTAGTCTCAGATTCAGCAGTTTCAGGAGGGAAAACAAGAGTTGATGACAACTGTTGCCAACAAGTGCAGCCGAGATGTCTGTACATTTCAACCCCCGGCATGGCCCTGCCCCCCCATCCTCCTAGGCTTTGAGGGCCATGCTGAGGACATTTTATGTTTTTAGACAGAGTTTCGCTCTTGTTGCCCAGGCTGGGGTGCAATGGCGTGATCTCGGCTCACTGCAACCTCCGCCTCCCAAGTTCAAGCAATTCTCCTACCTCAGCCTCCTGAGTAGCTGGGATTACAGGCATCTGCCACCATACCCAGGTAATTGTTTGTATTTAGTAGAGAGAGGGTTTCACCATGTTGGTCAGGCTGGTCTCGAACTCCCAACCTCAGGTGATACACCCACCTCAACCTCCCAAAGCGCTGGGATTACAGCCATGCGCCATCACGCCCAGTGACATTTTTAATTTATTTATTTATTTAAATTAAGATACAGAGCCTCACTGTGTTGCCCAGACTGGCCTCAAACTCCTGGGCTTAAGTGATCCTCCCACCTCAGCTTCCCCAGTGGCTGGGATCACAGGCACACACCGCCATGTCCAGGGGTCGCTGAGGACTTTTTTTTCGGGGGATGAGGTCTTAGTATGTTGCCCAGGTTGGCCTTGAACTCCTGAGCTCAAGTGATCCTCCTGCCTCAGCCTCCCAAGGTGTGGAGTTACAGGCATGCGCCACTGCACCTGGCCACTCAGGACTTTTGATTCCTCTAAGCCTGAGTCCCAAGGCCACTGCAGGGCTCAGAGCATAGGCCACCTGGGCATTTCCTTGGAAACTAATGGTTTCTTCCCACTGACTGGCTCAAATGGCTGGGAACGGGGTATGTTTTGGGGGGGTGCAGTGGGACAGGGATGAGACAGCAACTGCTCCTCCCCAAAATGCACAAGCCCGGAGCTGGGGGCTACCTGTTCCTGAGTGTCACCTGGAGTGTTTTCAGATGTCTTTTTACATCAGAAGTGCGGTCAGTGAGTGCTGTGGGTCCCACCTGTGGGCCACCGGTCTTGATGTGAGGAACACCTCAGCCTTCTAGTCTCAGAGACAAGACAGCCAGTGGCAGGAAAGTAAACAGGATCTCAAATCTGCTCCATCTGTCCCCATCCCGTGACCAGGAATGGCCAAGTCTTAGCCCAGAGGAAACCGTTCATGGTCCTGATCCTGCACCCTGTGGTACCCACGGGCTGCCTATCGAAGGGCAATCCCATGAGCCGAGGTCTTGGCGTGCTTCTGGATGTAACCCACAGTTCTCACATTGCCCTCTGGCTGAAGTCTGCAGCAGGCCTTGTAGTAAAGACCAAACTTCCACAGAGCATTTAAAGCCTGATGGGGCAGGACATGGTGGCTCACACCTATAATCCCAGTACTTTGGAAGGCCGAGGTGGGAGGATCGTTGGAGCCCAGGAGTATGAGACCAGCCTGGGCAACACAGTAAGACCCCATCTCTACAACAACAACAACAAAAAGCTTAAGTCTGGTGGGTATTGATGGAGCCTGGGTAGGCAGCTCGGGCCTTCCTCGAATTGTTCCCCAGAGCCCTGCATAGCCTGGGGCAGACCCTGTTTCTCCTGTTTTACAGATGGGCAGTGGGAAGCTCTAAGAGACAGGGGCCTCCCCAGGGCACACCAGTCACCCGCAGCCAGGTTGCATGCTGCCCCCCCATATGCTGTCCTCACTTGTGAAAGGGACCCAGGGCCTGTCTCTCATGGCCTGCGCTCATGGGCCCCACACACCTACCTGTGTCATCTGAACAATGGCCATTCCTGGCCAGCGCAGGGTCTAGGATGCGCTGTGTTCTCAGGGTCTGTCCTGGTGCCTTTGTTTTTGTTGAATGAAGAACTGTTGTTGGTGACTGATACTTATTAACTGAAATCCCTTTCATCCAGTTCCCCTTATGAGGTTCAGAAGATTCAGTGTCTGGGGGCCTGACTTAGAACACAGGGCTTATCACTCACAGCAGCCTGAAAAGAAAGTGGTCCTCCGTGTAAACCTGGCATCACTGGATGCACTGCTAGCACTCCCTGGCGAACCCAAGGAATGGCCTGTCGGAGGTATGCAGGCAGGTGCCTCAAAGCTTATCTCCTGGGGTCAGCTTCACTGCACCACAGTGCCTGGGCGCTCCTGCCCTGAGGTGGTCTCTGAAGGCCAAGGACATCCTCAGCGTATGCTTTTCCTCCCAAACTCTCCTTCCCAGAAACAACTGTCTTCCTCAGTGTCTGGAGGAGCTGTTCTGAGGAGAACAAAATAAACCCTTATTAGTTGCAGAGCTTTAAATTTAGCTGGGAGGACCAGATACTGGCCACAGTCCCTTTGCTGAGACCCTGGGACTAGGTATCTTGCAGAATTCAAAAGCATTGGATTTAAGATTTGTCACGTTGGCCAGGTACAGTAGCTCACGCCTGTGATCCCAGCACTTTGGGAGGCTGAGGCAGGCGGATCATCTGAGGTCAGGAGTTCGAGACCAGCCTGGCCAATATGGTGAATCACCCCCACCCCTCCCTCACCCACCCATCTCTACTGAAAATACAAAAACTAGTCGGGCATGGTGGCAGGTGCCTGTAATCCTAGCTACATGGGAGGCTGAGGCAGAAGAATCACTTGAACCCAGGATGTGAGGGTTACAGTGAGCCGAGATCACACCACTGTACCCCAGCCTGGGTGACAGAGTGAGACTCTGCCTCTAAAAAATATAAAAATAAAAAATAAAGTTTGTCACATCAATGTTCCCAGTGAGGACTCAGGTGTGGCCTGAATTCACACAGTGGTGTTTGGCACCAGAGCAGGGACAGCCTGGCACATTGGAATGGCTCAGGCTTTACCTCCACGTGAGCATGAGTGACAGCTTGTGTGAAAAGCTTCGGATCTTAGATCTTGAGTGGGCAGGCAGCACAAGACAGCGTACTGAGCCCCAGAGGCCCCTTGCAGACCCACCCGGCCATCCCATCCTGGGCGGTTCTCAAAAAGGGGCCTGCTTTGCCTTCTCTACCCTGTGACTGTGTCTCTGGGAAACGAGAAGTTTCTCAGCCAGGCCTGTTGTGCTGCAGGAACTCTTGCTATGCCATAGGAGTGCACAGAGCCCCGTTCAGAGCAGCAAATGTAAATAATGCATAACATCAGGGAATACCTTTTTGTCTTCCTGACTGATGATTGGCCTTGCTAGTAGTTGGCAGGCACAAGCCATTCTCAGGTCTGTTGCAATTACAGAATGGGTTCTGTAGGTTCAGCCAGGAAGCTGGGGTGTCATGGTGCTCATGGGGGTTCCTTGGTCCCAGCAGTCACCCTAAGGCCCACGAGTCACCTATCTGGAACTGAGATCCTTTTTCTAATTAGCTGTACCCTGGGGCTGAGTCCCATGTACATTTCTTTTTTTTTTTTTTTTTTTTTTGAGACGGAGTCTGGCTCTGTCGCCCAGGGTGGAGTGCAGTGGCGGGATCTCAGCTCACTGCAAGCTCCGCCTCCCGGGTTTACGCCATTCTCCTGCCTCAGCCTCCCGAGTAGCTGGGACTACAGGCGCCGCCACCACGCCCGGCTAGTTTTTTGTATTTTTTTTAGTAGAGACGGGGTTTCACCGTGTTAGCCAGGATGGTCTCGATCTCCTGACCTCGTGATCCGCCCGTCTCGGCCTCCCAAAGTGCTGGGATTACAGGCTTGAGCCACCGCGCCCGGCCGCCCATGTACATTTCTTTAGGGTTCTTCTGGGAGTAGACCCCCAGGAGCTGGGGGACTTATTCTCCAGGTTGATTGGAGTGTCCTTTCCTCCCCTCAGTCTCAGGGTAACTCACGAATGGAGCCCCTGAGTCTGATCAGTCAGGTGGCTCCAGACACTCACCGCAGGGCTGTTTACATTTGAATTAATTAAAACCAAATGCAATTAACCAGTGCATTCCTCAGCCACACCAGTGACATTTCAAGTCTCAGCAGCCACACAGGGCTGGTGCCTCCTATAATAGACAGATCTAGAACATTCCATCATTGCCAAAGTATCTGTCTGTTGGACAGAAAAATGAATCAGTATATATAAATATATAGATTAAGGGATCTGAAAACAACCTGATGTCCATGATAACTAGAAAAACAAAACATGTGTCCCGGCGCCGTGGCTCATACCTGTAATTCCAGTACTTTGGGAGGCCGAGGTGGGTGGATCACTTGAGGTCAGGGGTTCGAGACCAGCCTGGCCAACATGGTGAAACCACATCTCTACTAAAAATATAAAGATTAGCCAGGCGTGGTGGCATATACCCGTAATCCCAGCTATTCAGGAAGCTGAGGCATGAGAATCACTTGCACCTGGGAGGCGGAGGTTGCAGTGAGCTGAGATTGAGCCAATTCTCTCTAGCCTGGGCAACAGAGCAAGACTCTGTCTCAAAGAAAAAGAAAGAAAACAAAACGTGGTCCATCCATCCAATGGAGTATTATTCAGCCGTAGAGAGGAATGAAGTATTGGCACAGGCTACAACGTGGATGCACCTCGAAAACATGATGCTGTGTAGGAGAAGCCAGATGCGAAATGTCACATCACGTGCTGTGTGATTCCATCCATATGAAGAGTCCAGATCAGGCAAATCCATAGAGACAGGAAGACTTGTGGTTGTCCCGGGGCTAGGGAGAGGGAGTAGAGAGTGACTGCTCATAGAGACAGGGTATCTTTAGGGAGGATGAGAATGTTAGCTAGTGGTGGTGGTCGCACAACCTTGGGAATAAACTAAAAACCACTGAATTATTCACTTGAAGCAGGTGAATTTTATGGCATGTTAATTATATCTCAATAAAGCTCACCTCAAGGACTGAGGGTCTTTGCTAGGGGCAGTATCTAAAACAGTGTGCCTGTAGCTTAAGGCCTTAGTGCACACGCACATTCTTATGAATTAGCACTTTTTTGCTGCCTTTTAGAGCTTAACCATTGACGGAAACTGTCTTGTGTGCTTGCAGTTTTCTGGTTTGTCGTCTGACCTCTGACTCCTTTCCTGGAAGAACAGCATCAAGAAAGCACAGGGCAGATCTGTGGTTCATCTCTGCCCTGTTGTGGGCTTGGCACACCGTAGATACTGAGATACTGGGGAACTTCTTTTTTCCTTTTTTCTTTTTTTCTTTTGAGATGGAGTCTCGCTCTGTCGCCCAGGCTGGAGTGCAATGGCACAATCTCAGCTCACTGCAACCTCCACTTCCCGGGTTCAAGCAAGTCTCCTTCCTCAGCCTCCCAAGTAGCTAGGATTACAGGTGCCCACCACCACGCCCAGCTAATTTTTGTATTTTTAGTAGAGACGGGATTTCACCATGTTGGCCAGGCTAGTCTCAAACTCCTGACCTCAGGTGATCCACCTGCCTCAGCCTCCCAAGGTGCTGGGATTACAGGCAGGAGCAAGCATGAGCCACTGTGCCCGACCAGAATTTTTTTTCTTTCTTTTTCTTTGTCTTTTTTTTTTCTTTTTTTTTTTTTTCTTTGACGGAGTCTCACTTGGTCGCCCAGACTGGAGTGCAGCGGTGTGATCTCGGCTCACTGCAAACTCTGCCTCCTGGGTTCACGCCATTCTCCTGCCTCTGCCTCCCGAGTAGCTGGGACTACAGGCACCCGCCATCACACACCACTAATTTTTGGTATTTTTAGTAGAGACGGCATTTCACCATGTTAGCCAGGATGGTCTGGATCTCCTGACCTCATGATCTGCCCACCTTGGCCTCCCAAAGTGCTGGGATTACAGGTGTGAGCCTCCACACCCAACCTCTTTTCATTTTATTTTATTTATTTATTTTTTTTTGAGTCAAGATCTCGCTCTGTCACCCAGGCTGGAGGCACTGGAGTGATCAAAGCTCACTGCTCCTTTGAATTCTCGAGCTCAAGCGATCCTCCCGCTTCAGCCTCTGGAGTAGCTGGACTATAAGTGGGCACCACCATGCCTGGATATTTTTTTGTGGAGATGGGATCTTGCTGTGTTGCCCAGGCTGGTCTTAAACTCTTGTCCTCAAGCAGTCCTCCCTTCTCAGCCTCTAAAAGTGCTGGGATTACAGGGATGAGCCAAGCAGTCCAGCCCCGGTGAACTTACTGATAGATCAGTTCCTTGGGAAATTCCTTTTAGAGTAGTCAGGGCACTGGACGGCCTAAAACTCTTTGACTTTCAGGTTGGGAATTGGTTGGTCATGTTTAGTGTGCATGTTGCTAGGCTGGTTACCTCCCTGTATGAGACTCAGCCAAAGAGACACCATACCTCATGGTGATTGTAGCCCAGCTCCTGAAGCTTCTAGACCTTTCCCCCATGGATCTCATTAGTTGTTGTTTGAAATTAGAGCATTTCTTCAGATGAAAAAATTGGGTCACACAGTGGCTCACACCTGTAATCCCAGCACTTTTGGAGGCTGAGGCGGGTAGATCACAAGGTCAGGAGTTCGAGACCAGCCTGGCCAACATGGTGAAACCCCGTCTCTACTAAAAATACAAGAATTGTATGGTGGCCACCTTAGTTGGGAACTATGGCTAAACATTGTCCTGATTTGATCTTTTGCCGCAAGCAGGCTGGTGTTGCTATCAGAAGACTGTGGGAAAAATGTGATGGCAAGTGTGTGATTTGTGACTCCTATGTGCGTCCCTGCACTCTGGTGCGCCTATGTGATGAGTGTAACTGTGGATCTTACCAGGGGCGTTGTGTGATCTGTGGAGGCCCTGGGGTCTCTGTTGCCTATTATTGTAAGGAATGCACCATCCTGGAGAAGAATAGGGATGGCTGCCCAAAGATTGTCTATTTGGGGAGCTCTAAGACCTCTTCTATGAATACAAAAAATACGGCTTCAAGAACAGGTGATTGGTGAGTGACCTCTTCCTCCCCGCCACCCCACATCAAGCTGCTGCAGCTGCCCGAAAAGATGCCTACTATTACCATCAGAAAGGGAGCAGAGCCCAGAGCATCACCAGGAGTGCCTGCTAGTGTACTGGCAGCTTGCCACCCCATCCTCTCCCTTCACCCAGACATGTAGTAGGGATGGAAAAGGATTCTTAGAGCACTTTGGCACACCGTATCAGATAAAAATTGATAGATTAATTAATGGTTTTTCTTGAATTCAAGAAGCAAAGATCTGTTCTCCATATTGATATGTTCTCCCTCAACCAAGATCTTCTAAAAAGAAATGATATTTTAGCCTTCTGGTTGAGTAGTTGACTGTGAAACTACACCCAGTGAAAAACATGTTCTTGCAGCAACTCTGGTGGCAGCTGTCCTTGAGGAACCTTCGATGTGTGGTGGGAAGCTATCAGAACGAGAAATGTAGGCATTTACTCTTTTTTTTTTTTTTAATTTGAGACACTCTTGCTGTGTCACCCAGGCTGGAGTACAATGGCTCGATCTCAACTCACCGAAAATTCCACCTCCTGGGGTCAAGCAATACTCCTGCCTCAGCTGCCCAAGTAGCTGGGATTATAGGCACCCGCCACCATGCCCGGCTAATTTTTGTATTTTTAGTAAGATGGGGTTTCACCACGTTGGCCAGGCTGGTCTCGAACTCCTGACCTCAGGTGATCCACCTACCTCAGCCTCCCAAAGTGCTGGTATTACAGACATGAGCCACCGCTCCCGGCCTACTGTTTTAACACTTGTGCTGGTGTCATGTTATTTTCATTCTGAGAAACTGGAAACTCTTTCTGTTGCTATTATATTAATAAAGTTGATGTTTATTTTCTGGTAGTCAAAAAACAAAATTTAGCTGGGCGGGGTGGCAGGTGCCTGTTTTTCTTTTTATTTTCTTTTTTTTTTTTTTTAGTGGAGTCTCACTCTGTCACCCAGGCTGGAGTGCAGTGGCGCCATCTCGGCTCACTGTAACCTCCACCTCCTGGGTTCAAGCGATTCTCCTGCCTCAGCCTCCTGAGTAGATGGGACTACAGGTGCGTGCCACCATGCCCAGCTAATTTTTTGTATTTTTAGTAGAGACAGAGTTTTAATGTGTTAACCATGATGGTCCCAATCTCCTGACTTCGTGATCCGTCCACTTCAGCCTCCCAAAGTGCTGGGATTACAGGCATGAGCCATTGTGCCCGGCCAAGTGCTGTTTTTCTTAGCTGTGGCCCTTAAATGTTTGCAACTCCTCACAGGGGCCTTGTTTTTCCAGATGTGCTGCCTGGCACATCTGAAAAAATACATATTACAATGTTTTACTGTCTTCCTTTTGCCCTGTTACCACATGCAAGGACAGTAGCACAGAAAAACAAGCCTAAACCGCATATCATTTTTATTCAGCATCAGCAGTTCATATAATTGTTTGTTTGTTTATTTTGTGAGATAGGGTCTTGCTCTGTCACCCAGGCTGGAGTACAGTGGCATGATCATGGCTCAGTGCATTCTTGACTTCCCAGGTTCAGGTGATCCTCCCACCTCAGCCTCTCAAATAGCTGAGACTACAGATACAAGCCACCTTGTCTGGCAGATTTTTGTATTTCTTATAGATGGGGGTCTTGCTATGTTGCCCAGGCTGGTCTTGAACTCCTGGGCTTAAGTGATCCTCCCATCTCAGTCCCTCAAAGTGCTAGGATTACAGGCATGAACCACCACATGCTCGGCCTATTTATTTTTTAAATGTACAAAACAGTAGGAACTTTTTAAAAAAATCACCTAATAGTTTATTTCAGAACTGCAGGGTTTTAATTAACAAACGTGTAAACATATGGAAATGAAATTAATTTGCATATTTGGTTGTGGTTCCAGCATCTTCATTTCTCACGTGTCCGTGTGAAAAGATCACCAAACAGGCTTCGTGTGAGCAACATGGCTGTTTATTTCACCTGGGTGCAGGTGGGCTGAGTCCGAAAAAGGAGTCAGCAAAGGGTGATGGCATTATCATGAGTTCTTACAGGTTTTGGGATACGCAGTGGAGTTAGGAGCAATGTTTTATGGGCTGCGGGTGGATCTCACAAAGTACATTCTCAAGGGTGGGGAGAATTACAAAGAACCTTCTTAAGGGTGGAGGAGATTACAAAGTACATTGATCAGTTAGGTTGGGGAAGAAACAAATGACAATGGTGGAATGTCATCAGTTAAGGCTATTTTCCTTTCTTTTGTGGATCTTCTGTGGCTTCAGGCCATCTGGATGTTTACGTGCAGGTCACAAGGGATATGATGGCTTAGCTTGGGCTCAGAGGCCTGACACTTCAGTTATGACTGGTTGTGATATGTTTTAATTAGAGATGATGGAGATTTGCCTAGCGTGATAATCCCTCAGTTGGATGAATATCTAGTGTGTGGCAGTCACTATTTCAGAAACTGATGAGTGTTTGTTAAGGGTTATTCTTTTTAAAGTCCTGTGGATCTGAGAAACTTCCATGACTTAAGAATTTATCTAGAATGTTACTTTTTTTTTTTTTTTTTTTTGAGATGGAGTCTCGCTCTGTCACCCAGGCTGGAGTATAGTGGCGTGATCTTGACTCACCTCAATCTCTGCCTCCCAGGTTCAAGAGATTCTCCTGCCTTAGCCTCCCAAGTAGCTGGGATTACAGGTGTGCACTACCACGCCCAGCTAATTTTATATTTTTAGTAGTGATGGGGTTTCGTCATGTTGGCCAGACTGATCTGTCTCAGAGAACAGAACAAAGCCTGTTCTAGGCCGGGCGCGGTGGCTCAAGCCTGTAATCCCAGCACTTTGGGAGGCCGAGACAGGTGGATCACGAGGTCAGGAGATCGAGACCATCCTGGCGAACATGGTGAAACCCCGTCTCTACTAAAAAAATACAAAAAACTAGCCAGGGGAGGTGGCGAGCGCCTGTAGTCCCAGCTACTCGGGAGGCTGAGGCAGGAGAATGGCATGAACCCGGGAGGCGGAGCTTGCAGTGAGCTGAGATCCGGCCGCTGCACTCCAGCCTGGGCAACAAAGCGAGACTCCCGTCTCAAAAAAAAAAAAAAGATCAAAGCCTGTTCTAGCGCCTGTCCTAGAATGTTACTTAAATGAACTAACCTGTGGGATGTGGCCTAAAAGGTAAAGCCAGTCAGTTCTCAGTACAAACAGTCTGGGTTCTGGAAGTCTCTATGTTTAGAGTTAAGGAGTAACCTCAGTGCCCATGATGCCCAGGAAACTATAAGATAAAACAGCCCTTGGGCCGGAAGGTGGCTCACGCCTGTAATCCCAGCCCTTTGGGAGGCCAAGGGGGACGGTTCACGAGGTTAGGAGCTCGAGACCAGCCTGGCCAACATAGTAAAACCCCAACTCTACTAAAAATACAAAAATTAGCCAGGTATGGTGGCGCATGCCTGTCGTCCCATCTACTCGGGAGGCTGAGGCAGGAAAATTGCTTGAACCCTGGAGGTGGAGGTTGCAGTGAGCCAAGATTGTGCCACTGCACTCCAGCTTGAGCAACAGAGTGAGACTTCATCTCAAAAAAAAAAAACAAAAAGCAAAAATAAAAAAAGTAAAAAGCCCTTGGTTGTGTCAGACCACACCTTGAGGTCTGTTGGGGGCAGTGTGGAGGTTAGGAGGAGTTGTCCGTTACATCCATGACTCTCTGGGTGGCTCCAGCTGTAGGGACACCCTTCAGCCTATGAATGGGTCACATCTTCTTCGTCATGCCGTGCTGCCTGCTGGTCTGTCCCCCTCCCGAGTTTCTGGTCTCCTTGACTGGACCCTGCTGGTCTGAGCTGAGGAGGGACCTCCCTGCCTACCTGTGTCTGATTTGAAGCAGTGGCTCTAAAATATCTCCAGGAAGACTGGGGTTTGCTGTGGGGTTTGAGAACATGCCCATTATCAGGTTAAGGAAGGTTCTTTCTATTCTTTGATTTGCCTAAGGTTTTTATTTTTTTGATCAGAGTCTCGTTCTGTCACCCAGGCTGGAGTGCAGTGGCACAATCTTGGCTCACTGCAACCTCCGCCTCTTGGGTGCAAACAATTCTGAGGAGCTGGGATTACAGGTACGCGCCACCACACCCAGCGAATTTTTCTTTCTTTTTTTTTTTTGAGACAAAGTTTCACTCTTGTTGCCCAGGTTGTAGTGCAGTGCCATGATCTTGGCTCACAACCTCCACCTCCTGGGTTCAAGCGATTCTCCTGCCTCAGGCCCCCTAGTAGCTGGGATTACAGGCGTGTGCCACCACACCCAGCTAATTTTGTATTTTTAGTAGAGATGGGGTTTCTCCATGTTGGTCAGGCTGGTCTCCAACTCCTGACCTGAGGTGATCCGCCCACCTTGACCTTCCAAAGTAATGGGTTTACAGGCGTGAGCCACCACGCCCAGGTAATTTTTCTATTTTTAGTAGAGATGGGGTTTCACTATGTTGGCCAGGCTGGTCTGGAACTCCTGACCTCAGGTGATCCCTCCCAACCCCAGCCTCCTAAAGTGCTGAGATTAGGGCATGAACCACCATGCCTGGCCAGGTTTCCCCAAGGGTTTTAATTGATTTTGTTAATTTTCTGTATCTTTTTATTGGCCGGGAAGGGGGTCTTGCTTTGTGGATCTGACTGGAGTACAGTGGCACAGTCACAGCTCACTGCAGCTTCAACCTCCAGGGCTCAAGCAGTCTTCCTGTCTCAGCTTCCTGAGTAGCTGGGATTACAGGTGTGTGCCACCACACCTGACTCATTTTTAAAAACTTTTTGTAGAGATGGGGTCTTGCTGTGTTGCCCTTGTTGGTCTCAAACTCCTGAACTGAAGTGATCTTCCCACCTCAGCCTCCCAAAATGCTGGGATTACAGGTGTGAGCCACTGCACCTGGCCTTTCTGCATCTTTGTTTTGTTTGGTTTGGTTTGGTTTTTTTGAGACAGAGTCTTGCTCTATTGCCCAGGCTGGAGTGCAATGGTGCGATCTCGGCTCACTGCAAGCTCCACCTCCCGGGTTCAAGCTATTCTCATGTCTTAGCCTCCCGAGTAGCTGGGATCACAGGCGCCTGCCACCACGCCCGGCTAATTTTTCTGTTTTTAGTAAAGACGGGGTTTTACCATGTTGGTCAGGTTGGTCTCCAACTCCTGAACTCAAGTGATCCACCTGCCTCAGCCTCCCAAAGTGTTGGGATTACAGGCGTGAGCCGTCGCGCCTGGCCGTTTTTTGTTTTTGTTTTTGTTTTTGTTTTTTTTGAGACAGAGTCTTTCCCTGTCGCCCAGGCTAGAGTACAGTAGCGTGATCTCAGCTTACTGCAAACTCTGCCTCCCAGGTTCAAGCAATTCTCCTGCCTAAGCCTCCCGAGTAGCTGGCATTAGAGATGCCCACCACCATGCCTGGCTAATTTTTGTATTTTTAGTAGAGACGGGATTTCACCATGTTGGCCAGGCTGGTCTCGAACTCCTGACTTCATGATCCACCCGCCTCGGCCTCCCAAAATGCTGGGATTACAGGCGTGAGCCACCGCGCCCAGCCTTCTGTATCTTTGAAGCTATGGCTTTTCTCCTTTCAGTTATGGCAGTGATTTACATTGATGTTCATGTACATTTCTTTACATTTATTTTCGTTTACATTGATGATATACACTGGTAGACTTTGAAAGCACCTGTGTGCGAGATAATTCCTCTTGGTTATGATTTATTTATACACACACAGATGCAGCCGACTTCAGTTTGATCATGAGTTTAGCCATTTCAGTCCTATTACATAAACGAGACTGGACTATGATTTTCTCCCTCAACTCTGTCTTAAGTTGGTAGCAAAGTTCTCCAAACAATGATTGGGTGGCTTTTCCTAGTTCTGTTCTCTGAGGCAGTTTGTTGGAGAAAGGGATCCTTCCTTCTTTGAGAGCCTGGTAGCACCTGTCTATAAAATGGCCAGTGTCCTTCATATGTGGGCAGGGAAGGGTTTCTTAGCACAAGCTCCTGTTTTCTGAGCATTATTCTGTGAGGCCAGGCATGGGATGTTTCCAGGTGAGCAGGGCAGTTCCAGACTCAGGTAGTAGAGACAGCCGTGCACTCTCAGGGCCATAGAGTAGAGAGATGGGGCCAGCAGAAGGGAGGGACAGCTTCTGGGGACATGCGTGAGCCAGGACCTGACTGATGAGACACATCCGCTTTCTTTTTTTTTGAGATGGAGTCTTACTCTCACCCAGCTTGGAATGCAATGGCACGATCTCGGCAACCTTCACCTCCTGGGTTCAAGCGATTCTCCTGCCTCAGCCTCCGGAGTAGCTGGGACTACAGGTGCCTGCCACCATGCCCGGCTAACTTTTTTTTTTTTTTTTTAATTTTTTGTAGAGAAAGGGTTTCACTATGTTGGTCAGGCTGGTCTTGAACTCCTGACCTCGTGATCCGCCTGCCTCGGCCTCCCAAAGTGCTGGGATTATAGGCATGAGCCACCGCGCCCGGCCCACCTCCACTTTCTTGTTGGGAAAGAGCTCATGACTCGGGCCTGAACTTGGTGTTCCCGGAGCCCTGGTGAAACAGGAGTGTTCCTTTCTCCCCCTTGTAGGGCGTGCGACAGGGGTGTGGCAGCTCAAACTCCTAGTGGGGAGCATGCAGTCAGGCAGGTGGGGGAAGCATGGCCTCCAACCCCATAGCAGCAGCTCAGTGCCTAGCATTGTGTTTCCAGCTCCCAAAGCCCCAGTGGGCGTGCGTTACAGTGTGCTCTTTCAGCTTAGCTGTCCCTGTCCGCAGGTGGCTTGTGTTAATCAGCTCAGTTAGACCCTCTGCCCTATCTCAAGGATAAAGGGCTTCTGTATTCTGGGGTTCTTGCCTTAGTGTACTGGAAAAATCGGATCACATATGGGCTTGGAGAACGAGTACAAGGTTTTATTGAGTGGTGTAGGTAGCTCTCAGCAGATGGATGGAGAGCCCAAAGGGGGTTGGATTGGGAAGGTGGTCTTGCCCTGGAGTTGGGCTGCTCAGCGACTGGGCTCTCCTGGACTTCCCGAGGTGTCCACATCGTTCCGCCTTCAATGGCCCGCCAGCATCTATTGGTGTGTTCTACTAGTGTGTTCCTCTCGACGTCCAGCTGCTTGTGTGTGTCTGTTTAAGGTCTCAGGCTTATTTGGGCACAAGATGGGGGGCATGGCAGGCCAAAAGGCAACTTTTTGGCCACGAAAACAGAAATGCTTGTTCTCACTTAGGTCCGAGGGTGGAGCCCTTGCTAGGGACCCCGCCCTTCTCTACCCAGCACTTCCCTGCCCCACTCCCATATCACTGGGAAGCTAGATTGGAGCTTAGAGGTGAGAGGAGCCAGCAGCAGCAGGGTTTGGGGGGTGGGAGGAGGTGCCAGGAACGAATGAGGCCAGATCCCAAAGGTAGGGGGCCTTGGGTTCTCATGAAAGAGTCCTGCTGGCCTTCTGCCTTCACAGTGTTGCGCTCCCCAACCTCCTGCTGGGGCTACCCCATGATGTTCTTCACATCCCAGGGCACTCTCCTGGGCCAAGGAACACTCTCCTTGGCCAGTAACCTCATCTAGTCCCTCAGCTCCCAAAACCAATGGCAGCACTTCATGGCCTGGGTTCCCGCAGCCTTCCTGACACCCCTGGGCTGGCATTCTTGGGGTGAGACAGGCCTGCTTCCCACCGAACAGGTCTCTCAAAGCGAGTAGGTCACTCCTGCTGCAGTGTGGTCTTTGTCTCCCCTTCCTTGTTTGGTGTCCTGGCATTTTCTCCACTGGAAGCGCTGGAGCAGGCACTCTGCCCTGTGTCATCACCTGGACACAGGAACGCGGAACTCTGGCTCTTTCCAGGTGGCAATGCTACTGCCACCCGAAAGACAGTCATGACGCAGAGGGGAAGGAGGCATCCTACAGATGTGTGCGAGGAAATAGGTTTACTCTCAATTCTGGACTGTTCTACCCCAGCTCTTACGGGCCCTGAGAGTTTGGATCTGGGACTGGGGTGGTTCAGAGGCTCATTGGAGTTGCAAGCAGCCGCTCAGGCTCAGCCTTCAGGGCCCTCCAGCCTCAGGCAGGGTTTTGGCCACCCCAGCATGGTGGCCATGTAAAACAGAAGCAAGATGAACTACTGGGAAAAAGAAAGGAAAAATAAAACAGACATACAAGTCAGTAAGGCCAAAAGTTGTGTTAAATTCAGTAGACGTCAAATTACTCTGTCAAATTGCAATACATTTCCACGTGCAGATGCTGGTGTCTATGCTGGCCTCGCTGTAGACAGGTGACCGGTGTGGGCTGGCCCAGAGGACAGATCACCTTTCTAGGAGTCCTAAACAAGGTAAAATCCAGCTGGGTGTAGTGGTCCATGCCTGTAATCCTAGCACTTTGGGAGGCCAAGGCCGGAGGATCATTTGAATCCAGGAGTTCAAGACCAGCCTGGGCAACATGGCAAAAACCTCATCTCCACAAAAAAATATAAATATTAGCTGGGCAGGGTGGCGCATGCCTGTAGCCCCAGCTACTCAGGAGGCTGAGCCAGGAGGATCACTTGAGCCCAGGAAGTCAAGGCTGCAGTGAGCTGAGATTGTGCCACTGCACTCCTGCCTGAGTGACCTTCCCAATAGCTGGTGTTTTCTCTTTTAAGCAGTTGGGGTCTAAGTACAGAAGGTTATTTATCACCTGCCTCCCCTATCCCTGTCCTCCAATATCAGAGGCCTTGTTTAGGGGAGGAAGCACCCTCACAACATGAGAGTGACTCCTTGCCAGAATTCCTTGTAGAACTTATTTCCTTATTACCTTTGGCTCTTTGACTACAAGATAAACTGGAGCTGATGGAAGTTGAGCTCTCATTCTGAAAATTGGGACAGGAAAATTAACCTCAGCCCAGGTCCCAGTTACCATGCTGGGTCCCACCGGCAGAGCTGTGGCCAGTGGCCCCGTTCTTTCCAAGGGCCACTGCTCAGGAGGCCGGTAGCGTAGGAGATCCTGGTAGCAGCAGCAAGACCCTGGTTCTTATCCCCCCAGGGCAAGCAGCAGCCACTTGTCATCCTCAAAGCTCAGGCCCAGCACTCAGTAGGTGCTCAGGAAGTGATTGAAAAAGCCTTGAAAGGTTTCTAGAAAGCAGGAAGTCCCCATGTTTTCTCCTTAATGTCAGTTTTCACCTGTGCAGATTCACCGGCACTGTCAGTTCCAGACTTGGTGGGTGGACCCAAGGGCAGGTGGATGTGCGTGTCTGCGTCTGCGCCTGTGTGATCGGAGCAAGCTGTGACTATGGGTGCCCACTGCGACTCAGGTCGGCATACTAGGCTTGGGTTCTCTGTCACCAAAGGACTCCTCAGAGAGAGGTTTGGCTGCCTCTCACCAGGCGTCAACCCTCTGTCTGTTTCAGATTCTACAGTTTAATCCGTCTCCAATGCTCATTCCGGTTGTGGATGGTGGGGGGAGATGGGGAGGAGGCTCAGCCTCCACTATCGATTGATTGGCACAGGAGGCCCTGCCTCTGCTTTTGAGGGGCCAGCTTCTTGCTGATTTGAGACAGCAGGGAGGGCGTGAGGTGAGTGTTTTGCTTAGTCCCACACCCTGATGCGCTCCGTGCCGGGCCTGTGGTTCTATGTAATTCCATCCAGTCGGGTGCCTGCAGCAGCTCCATTCACAACTGGGGCCTGCATCCAGCAGTGACCATTGACAGCCACATGATTGGAAAGTGGCAGACCCAAGGGGTCAGTCAGGGCACCTGATTTAATCCATGGGTTAGTCTTCTCCCTGGGGGGCTGGGGTCCCAGAGATGGTTCCCACTTGCTGTGGCAAGGAGGCAGGAGCATAGCCCGCTGCCAAGTGAGAGCACTGCTGAGTGGGTGAGAGGGCAGGTGAGCAGCTTGGGGAAGTCAGGGCAAGGGAGGGCCCCCTCTGAGCCTTCTGCTTTTCCTCACATCTTTGTTCCTGAGGAGAAAAATTAAAGCAATGTGGGGTTATGTTCCTTTCTTAATCTACTCAGGCCGCCCTAACAAAATGCCACAGACTGGGCGATTTACAAAGTAGAAACTTATTTCTCACAGTTCTGGGGCCTAGAAAGTCCCAGACGAAGGTGCTGGCCAGGTAAAGTTCATTATGAGGCCTTTTCTCTTGGCTTGTAGGCGGCCGCCATCTTGCTGTGAGCTCACATGACCTCTGAGGGAAAGCGAGCTCTCTGGGGTCTCTGCCCATCAGGACATTAATCCTGTCAGATCAGGGTTATATCCTTATGACCTCATTTAACCTTAATCACCTCCTAAAAGCCCCACCTCCAAATAGTCATGTTGAGACTTAGGGCTTCAACATGTGAATTTGGAGGTCACACAAACATTCGGCTCACAGCATTGCCATATTGTTTCTTAGAAAAACATAATCCCGATTTTATTTTATGTCATTGTTTGATTTACTGGGGTTTCTGTCACACACAGTAAGTTGGGAACAGAAGGAAACCTGGCAGTTTGAGGAGGGGGGTGCCTTTGTTTCAGGTCTGTTTCCCCATGTGAATGCCTCTAACAGATGGTATCCCTGAACCAAGCTTCTGGTACCTCCAGCCTCCCTGCCTGCCAGTCTAGGGCCCTGGGGGAGCTGAGGAGCACAGCTGAGAAGCTCTGGAACAGTCACCGGAACTGAGCTTGCTGTAATTGATGGTAACGCATGTCTAATGACCATAATTAGGCTAGCAGCAGTGTACGGGGAGCACAAAGGCACGGTGCTGAGGGAGCTGTTGTAGGCGCCACCCAAGTGGCAGCTGGCAGGGCAGATGTCCCCAGCATAGACTGATGGTGGCGACTAAGGCACAGCGGTTCTCCTTGGTAACTTAGCTTTTTAAGTTTTGCGTCTGCTCATAATACATATATAGCAAAATTGCATACCTTTTTTTTTTTTTTTTTTTTTTAGACGGAGTCTTACTCTGTTGCCCAGGCTGGAGATCTCAGCTCACTGCAACCTCCACCTCCTGGGTTCAGGCAGTTCTCCTGCCTCAGCCTCCCAAGTAGCTGAGATTACAGGCATGCGCCATCACACCCACCTAATTTTTTTTTTTTAGTAGAGATGGGTTTTCACCGTGTTGGCCAGGCTAGTCTTGAACTCCTGGCCTCAAATGATCCGCCTGCCTCGGCCTCCCAAAGTGCTGGAATTATAGGCATGAGCTACCATACCTGGCCTCAAAAATGCGTAATCTTTTTGTTTGTTTGTTTGTTTTTGCCAGGCGTGGTGGCAGGTACCTGTAGTGCCAGCTACTCAGGAGGCTGAGGCAGGAGAATGGCGTGAACCCGGAAGGCAGAGCTTGCAGTGAGCCGAGATTGCGCCACTGCACTCCAGCCTGGGTGACAGAGTGAGACTCTGTCTCAAAAAAAAAAAAAAAAAAAAGCTTATCACATCTGATTGCCTCATAATGGCACCCTCAAAAGACTCACAGGTGACATCACAGGGCCCGAGGGTGACAGGTATGCTGTCTGTGCCCAAAGTCATGCACATCTGCACCCTTCTGGTTCCCCACGATTACAAACACCGTGCCTCCTGTAAATACATCTTTGTTTGTAGGTGTCAGTACCCCATAGGATAAATTCTAGGTACAGAATGGGAATTTGGAGATTAAAGATTATGCAGTTTTTCAAGGTTAACCAGTATCTCAAAACTCTTCTCCAGAAATGCTGTACAATGCATACCCCTTGAAGAGTAATTGGAAAGGCACAGGTGTTCTCACTTTAATTTGAGAGCTTTTTTGTTCTTGTTTTTGTTCTTTAACGTAGAGTCTCACTCTGTTGCCCAGGTTGGAGTGCCGTGGCGCGATCTTGGCCCACTGCAACCTCAGTCTCCCGAGCAGCTGGGATTACAGGCGTGTATCACCATGCTCAGCTAATTTTTGTATTTTTAGTAGAGATGGGGTTTCACCATGTTGGCCAGGCTGGTCTTGAACTTTCGACCTCAGGTGATTTGCCCGCCTCAGCCTCTCACTATAATTTGAGAGTTTTAATTGGAGGACAGTAAGTCCTGTAGGTTTTGTTATATTTTTTAAAAATCCTCAGGCCAGCTGTGGTGGCTCACATCTATAATCCCAGCACTTTGGGAGACCAAGGTGGAGACTCGCTTGAGGCCAGGAGTTTGAGACCAGCCTGGGCAACATAGTGAGACCCCATCTCTACAAAAATAAAAAATTAGCCAGGTGTGGTGGCATGTGTATAGTTCCAACTACTCAGGAAGCTGAGGCAAGGGGATTGCTTGACCCCAGGAAGTCGAGGTTACAGAAAGCTATGATGATGCTACTATATTCCACCCTAGGCAACAAAGACAGATCCCCAAAATAATAAATACAATAAAAATCCTCAACATTTAGTGTGGTGCCTGCACTTTGGGAGGCCAAGGTGCGCAGATCACGAGGTCAGGAGATCGAGACCATCCTGGCCAACGTGGTGAAAACCCATCTCTACTAAATATACAAAAATTAGCTGGGCATGGTGGCGCGTGCCTGTAATCCCAGCTACTTGGGAGGCTGAGGCAGGAGAATCACTTGAACCAGGGAGTCGGAGGTTGCAGTGAGCCGAGATCGTGCCACTGCATCCAGCCTGGCAACAGAGCGAGACTTGGTCTCAAGAAAAAAAAAAAAATTTTTTTTAGAGACAGGATCGCACCATGTTGCCCAGGCTGGTCTCAAACTCCAGAGGTCAAGCAATCCTACCACCTCAGCCTCCCAAAGTGCTGGGATTATAGACATAAGCCCCCTTGCCCGGCCCCTAAATATATAAATGAATGAATGAAAGAATGCTACATATTCTGCGGCAGCCCTGCATTTCACACCCACATGAACACACACTCTCATTAAGCTGCATGTGCCAACATTGACTGTGCTCCTTTCCCTATTTCAACTGGGCCTGTAATGGAAGGTGTGGAGGTGGCTTTCCTCGCCCCGGCTGTCAGAGCATGCCGGGGTTCCTGTGTGCAGGGACTGGGTCCTGTGTATCCTCCGCCCACGAATGACGCCTGGCCGGGACCTCCACGGGTGCTCAGGAAGTTGCTGCTGAACAAGATTCAGGGGCATGTGGGACATCTGTGCTTGTCAGAGGCCGTGCAAGGACTCCGCGAGGGAACAGTTCGGGTCCAGAAGAATGTTAGAGACTGGGTTTCTTTTGAATAAAAGAGCGGCATGGTGTGTTTGAAGAGGGTCGGCCTGCAGGTGTGCATGAGGGATGGGAGGGGAGAGACTTTCCTCCGCAGGTCACAAAGGGCAGGAGAGGGTTAGCACAGTAGGGGCCCAGGGAGGGGTAAGTGGAAAGTTGATTGTTGAGGCGGAATCAATAGGATTTGAAAACAGAGGGACCACCGAGAGGACAGCCATTGTCTGTTTTGAGCCAGGAGAGATTAGGAGGAGAGGGGAGGGTCATTATGAGGTATAGGCAAACACAGGCTAATTCTGGGAGCAGCCTTTACCTGGCTCTCCGAGGGTGTCGACTTACTGTGACTGTCACCCATATCTGTAAGACCCAGATTGTGGGCACAGCACCCCATGAGCATCATTCCAAGTGGGCTGTCCTTGCTCATGGGTGCTGGCAGTGGGAGGAACTAAAACAGACAGCTGGAGCTTTTTTTTTTTTTGAGACAGTCTCGCTCTGTCGCCCAGGCTGGAGTGCAGTGACGCAATCTTGGCTCACTGTAAGCTCCGCTCCCGGGTTCACGCCATTCTCCTGCCTCAGCTTCCCAAGTAGCTGGGACTACAGGTGCCTGCCACCACGCCTAGCTAATTTTTTTGTATTTTTATAGAGATGGGGTTTCACCGTGTTAGCCAAGATGGTGGAGCTTCTTGAAGATGAAGTAAGATTGTTAGAAAACTGGGTCTCCAGGCTGGGCGTGGGGGCTCACGCCTGTAATCCCAACACTTTGGGAGGCCGAGGTGGGCGGATCACCTGAAGTCAGGAGTTCGAGACCAGCCTGTTCAACATGGTGAAATCCCATCTCTACTAAAAATATAAAAGTTGTAATCAATAAACGATTTAATTCTCTTGAAAGAAAAAACAAAAAAACCCAAAAATTAGCCAGGTGTGGTGGTGCATGCTTGTAATCCCAGCTACTTGGGAGGCTAAGGTAGGAGAATTGCTTGAGCCCAGGAGGTGGAGACTGCAGTGAGCTGAGATCGCACCACTGCCCCATAGCCTGGGCAACAGAGAGCGACTCTGTCTTTTTTTTTTTTTTTTTTTTTTTTTGAGATGGAGTCTCCCTCTGTCGCCCAGGCTGGAGTGCAGTGGCCGGATCTCGGCTCACTGCAAGCTCCGCCTCCCAGGTTTACGCCATTCTCCTGCCTCAGCCTCCCGAGTAGCTGGGAGTACAGGCGCCCGCCACCTCGCCTGGCTAGTTTTTTTGTATATTTTAGTAGAGACGGGGTTTCACTGTGTTAGCCAGGATGGTCTTGATCTCCTGACCTCGTGATCCACCCGTCTAGGCCTCCCAAAGAGCTGGGATTACAGGCTTGAGCCACCGCACCCGGCCAACTCTGTCTTAAAAAAAAAAAAAAAAAAAAGGGTGGGGGCGGAAATTGGGCCTCCAAA
Organism: Chlorocebus sabaeus; assembly: GCF_047675955.1. Classification (NCBI taxonomy): domain Eukaryota; kingdom Metazoa; phylum Chordata; class Mammalia; order Primates; family Cercopithecidae; genus Chlorocebus; species Chlorocebus sabaeus. The sequence continues at coordinate 43,390,807 of NC_132909.1, forward strand.
CTGGAAGGCTGACTGCCAGCCGATAAAAGGGACACTTTTCCTTTAGCCATTTCAGAAAGAGCCTCAGTGTAGCCCAAAGAGACCGAGTGAGCTGGTGGTGAGGAGGTGATGGGAACCTGCAGTTCAGCCTGGCACTCGGGGAGAAGGGGTATTTTTCTGAAGCTCTGAGGCCAAGGGCCACAGTGGCCACAGGCTGCAGGGAGCCAGCACCAAGTATAGCCTGAAGTGTCTGCTTAAATAAGTACGTGGAGGCAGAGGAGGGTGTCTATGAAGAGAGAGAGCCAAGCTTGAGTGACATTCACAAAAGCAGTTTGAGGAATATCCACTCCGATACAGTTCAGCCTCCCAAGGGGATGTATCCTGATGCCCTCATTCCTGGTAATGATTTTTCATAGACGTGGTGATAGAAATTTTAGAAACAGGCCAGGTACAGTGGCTCACGCTTGTAATCCCAACACTTTGGGAGGCCAAGGCAGGCGGATCATGAGGTCAGGAGTTCGAGACCAGCCTGGCCAACATAGTGAAACCTTGTCTTTACTAAAAATACAAAAATTAGCCGGGCATGGTGGCATACACCTGTAGTCCCAGCTACTCGGGAGGCTGAGGCAGGAGAATCGCTTGAACCTGGGAGGCGGAGGTTGCAGTGAGTGGAGATCACACCATTGCACTCCAGCCTGGGTGACAGAGTGAGATTCCATGTCAAAAAAAAAAAAAAAAAAAAAAAAAAAGCCTGATTCTAAGATAGCACTTTTTTTTTTTTTTTTTCCCGGGACCGGGTCTCTCTGTCCTCCAGGCGAGAGTGCAGTGGCAAGATCTCAGCTCACTGCATCCTCTGCCTCCTGGGTTCAAGCAATTCTCCTGCCTCAGCCTCCCAAGTAGCTGGTATTACAGGTAGGCACCACCACGCTTGGCTAATTTTTGTATTTTTAGTAGAGACAGGGTTTCACCATGTTGGCCACGCTGGTCTCAAACTCCTGACCTCAAGTGATCCGCCCGCCTCAGCTCCCAAAGTGCTAGGATTACAGGCATGAGCCGCTGTGCCTGGCCTTGAAGCCACCTTTTCACCCAGCCCCACCTGCGCAAGCTGCAGCTCCAGGCTTTTTACTTGGGAGAATGGGGCGCCATTGGCTGTGCTGCCCACGGCAGAATCTGGGAATGACCCTGGACTCTTCTCTGACACCTGTATCTCAGGGCTCGAATCCTGGGGGTTCTCTGACTGCCCCGTAGCTGACCTGCAGACCCCATAGCTGTGTATACCTTGATGGTGGCTGCCCCTTGACTGCTTCCCCTGCAGTCCAGCCCTGCCCCTGTGCAGGTCCCCTCTCTGCAGAGCTGCAATGGCTTTTCCAAATTGTAGGGTCCAGTAATTATCTTGTTTCTCTGCTTAAAATCTTTCAGTGGGTTATTTCATCTTTTCTGGTACTTTCTTCATCAGGCTTTTCCTCTCTAGCTTTATAACAGCACCCCCGCCCAACACACACCCCCCCCCACCCACCAGCCACACTGCCGGTGCCAACCTGCCACTTACCTTTATCAGTGTGCAGCATCTCGGGCACCCCCTCTTCCCCAGCACTCTGGAGACTCGGTTCAGGGGTTCAGGTGTCCCCAGCAACAGGCGCCTGCCTGGCCCTGCTGCATGCACACAGCTGTGGCCAAGGTTTGCCCTCATGGGCCACGCCAAACTGTGACCTGTCTCTCCCCATTCCTCCCCAGACTGTGCTCTGAGGATGGCACTTGGACCCATGTCTTAGCGGGGTGCTCAGTGTCCATCATCTAATTTGGTGATAAAGTGGAGTATTCCTTTCTCCCGAAGGGTTCTACGCAAAAATCTTCAGACATAACGCCAGTGCTCCCATGTTCTCATGGTTTGTTTTCTCTCCAGAAAATGAATTGTGATTTGTCCCCGTCTCTCTTATCTAGTGGTAAGCATCCGTGGCATTCGGGACGAAGATCCCCCTGACGCCCAGCTCCTGAGGCTGGATAACATGCTGCTGGCCGAGGGCGTGTGCAGGCCCGAGAAGAGAGGAAGAGGAGGAGCGGTGGCCGGGGCCAGCACAGCAACACCAGGTGGCTGTCCAAATGACAATAGCATTGAGCACTCTGACTACAGGGCCAAGCTGTCCCAGATCCGACAGATTTACCACTCTGAGCTAGAGAAATATGAACAGGTGATCTTTCTGCATGGAAGAGTTTCTGTCATTGAATGCGCATTTGTCAAAGCGAAACACGGAACGCTAACCACCTTTCTTTTGTGGTGCAGAACAGGGAGTCCATGCAGTTGGTCACTGCAGAGGTGGCCGATTTTTACTGAAAGCCCTTTCCATTTACTTAACAGTCACCCGCCGGTGTGTGAGCCACAGGGGGTGGCAGGCAGCCGCTCCGCTGTGGAACCTGCTGCCCCGTGCCACCCTGCTGCCTAGTCACAGGCCGGCGTGTCTGTGCTCCCACCCCAGGCATGCCGTGAGTTCACCACGCACGTCACCAACCTCCTCCAGGAGCAGAGCAGGATGAGGCCCGTCTCCCCTACGGAGATTGAGCGCATGGTCGGCGCCATTCACGGCAAGTTCAGCGCCATCCAGATGCAATTGAAGCAGAGCACCTGTGAGGCGGTGATGACCCTGCGCTCGCGGCTGCTTGATGCCAGGTCAGGGCCGCATGCACCCGAGACCTCAAGCGCCGGCTCTGAGGGACTGGAGGGAAGTAGTGCTGACTTGGGTTGAAGACAGCCCTGGAGGCTGTGTCCGCAGTCACAGTTGGAGGCCTCACACAGCGTCTTGGGAGGAAGGCCTGAAGTATTGCTGTTTTCATTTTTATTTATTTTTATTTTTTTATTTTTATTTTATTTTATTTTATTTTATTTATTTATTTTTTGAGACGGAGTCTCGCTCTGTCGCCCAGGCTGGAGTGCAGTGGCTGGATCTCAGCTCACTGCAAGCTCCGCCTCCCAGGTTTACGCTATTCTCCTGCCTCAGCCTCCCGAGTAGCTGGGATTACAGACGCCTGCCACTGCGCCCGGCTAGTTTTTTGGTATTTTTTAGTAGAGACGGGGTTTCACCGGGTTAGCCAGGATGGTCTCGATCTCTTGACCTTGTGATCCACTCGTCTTGGCCTCCCAAAGTGCTGGGATTACAGGCTTGAGCCACCGCGCCCGGCCTATTTATTTTTATTTTGTTTTGGTTTTATTTATTTATTTGAGACTGAGTCTCACGCTGGTGCCCAGGCTGGAGCGCAATGGTGCGATCTCGGCTCACTATAAGCTCCGCCTCTTGGGTTCAAGCGATTCCCCTGCTTCAGCCTCCCGAGTAGCAGGCACCCGCCACCATGCCTGGCTAATTTTTGTGTTTTTAGTAGAGACGGGGTTTCACTATATTGACCAGACTGGTCTCGAACTCCTAACCTCAAGTGATTGCTGTTTTCGGAACTACTGGAAAATCATACTCAGAACTAGAGGTGGGGGTGGTACTAGAGTCCTAGCATATTAACACCGACTAAGGCTGGCTGTTTTTGCAGGCGCAAGCGGCGGAATTTCAGCAAGCAGGCGACGGAAGTGCTGAATGAGTATTTTTACTCCCATTTGAACAACCCTTACCCCAGCGAAGAAGCCAAAGAAGAGCTGGCCAGGAAGGGCGGCATCACTGTCTCCCAGGTGACGTTCTCTCCTGCCATGCCTCCCCACGCCTGGGAGGAGTGGTTGATTAGGTCCCATGGGGACACCCAGGGAAGTTCGCTAAATGTGTGCAGAGGCCAGGCACGGCTGCTGGAATCCCAGTGCTTTGGGAGGATGAGGTAGGAGGGTCACTTGAGTCCAGGAGTTCAAGACCAGCCCGGGCAACATAGTGAGACACTGTCTCTACAAAAAATTTATTTATTTATTTATTTTATTTTATTTTATTTTTTTTGAGACGGAGTCGTCGCTCTGTCGCCCAGGCTGGAGTGCTGTGGCCGGATCTCAGCTCACTGCAAGCTCCGCCTCCCGGGTTTACGACATTCTCCTGCCTCAGCCTCCCGAGTAGCTGGGACTACAGGCGCCCGCCACCTCGCCCAGCTAGTTTTTTGTATTTTTTTTAGTAGAGACGGGGTTTCATCATGTTAGCCAGGATGGTCTCAATCTCCTGTCCTCGTGATCCGCCTGTCTCGGCCTCCCAAAGTGCTGGGATTACAGGCTTGAGCCACCGCACCCGGCTACAAAAAATTTAAAAAATTAGCTGGGCTGGTGATGTGTACCTATGGTCTCAGCAACTTGGAATGCTGAGGTGAGGGGATCACTTGAGCCCAGGAGGGTGAGGCTGCCGTGAGCTATGATGGCGTCACTACATTCTACCCTGGATGACAGTAAGACCCTATCTCTGAAAAACAAAAAAAGTGTGGAACAGGAGCCAAGTCTCCCTACTGTGAGTCAGCCAGACTGGCTCAGATTCAGGCTCTGCATTACAAATGTGGGACTCTAGCACTCTTCCCCTTCATCTGTGAGGCAGGGGTGCAAGTGCACCCACAGAGAGACCTGGGAACTTCCTGAGGGATGCAGATGGAATGTGAGGTCCCAGAGGTGATGCTGTGGAGTGTGAGCTCCCTGAGGGTTACAGACAGAGTGTGAACTCCCTGAGGGATACAGATGGAGTGTGAGCTGCCTGGGGGATACACATGGGGTATGAGCTCCCTAAGGGATACAGATGGGGTGTGAGCTCCCTGAGGGATACAGATGGAGTTGAGCTCTCTGAGGGATACAGACAGGGTATGAGCTCCCTAAGGGATACAGATGGGGTGTGAGCTCCCTGAGCAATACAGATGGAGTGTGAGCTCCCTGGGGGTTACAGATGGAGTGTGAGCTCTCTGAGGGGATTGAGGTGGAGTGTGAACTCCCTGAGGGATACAGGGGGGTGTGAGCTCCCTGAGGGATCCAGATGGAGTGTGAGCTCCCTGAGGTGATTGAGGTGGAGTGTGAGTTCCCTGGGGGATGCTGTGGAGTGTGAGGTCCCTAAGGTGATGTGGTAGGGAGTATGAACTCCCTGAGCTCACACTCCCTGACTCTATAGCCTGGTAGGCAGCCACCAGTGTCCTCTGTGGAACTGGGGATGAAGGAGGGAGACACTAAGACCAAGAGGCTAAGAAACATTTCTGAAGGTTTTAGCATGGGAACAGTAAGTCCAGGCAGTCTACAGCAGCAAGCCAGGTCCAGGCCATACCCCCGTGGCAGCATGAGTGTGTGGAACAGGGCCTGGGTGCCGCCCTCCCACCCGGACGGGCACACCCCCACAGCCTCTGTGGCAGCAGTAATGGCAGGCGCTGACCCACAGCATGGCTTGCTGCATGTCACCACGGCCCTCCCTACTTTGTAGTTGGAGGGGCTGAGTTTCTAGTCCTTCACCATCACGCTGTGCCCCAATTCAGGCTAAGTCCAGTCAAGTCTCTGTGACAGAGAGCAGTTGGAACCCCTTGGGGTCACGCAGGCAGCAAAGCATCCTGAGGTCATAGCCACATCTCACTCTGCTCATCGGGATCTGCTGTGGTGTCAGAAAAAAGGCCAGAGCTGGAGCAAGGGGCCACACTTCTGGGTCTTCAAGGCCCTTGGAGAAGCGTGAGACATTTGGCCCCCAAGGAACAATTGTCTGGAGGACAACCAGGGCCGCTTCAACCAGGATGGAGCCTCTGGGGCCTCCCATATGGATCCAGAGAAGGCTGCTCACACCCCAGGGGTAGGCAGACACTATTTTTAGAACAGAGAGCACACAGACAGGGATCCTTCTTTTTACAGTTAACATTGCAAGGATAATGTAAGTACACCAAAGAAAAAAATGTTGGCCAGGCATGGTGGCTCATGTCTGAAATCCCAGCACTTTGGAGGCCAAGGCAGGCGAATCACCTGAGGTCAGGAGTTCGAGACCAGCCTGGCCAACATGGTGAAACCCCTGCCTACTGGAAATACAAAGATTAGCCAGGCTTGGTGGCACACGCCTGTAATCCCAGCTACTGAGGAGGCTGAGGCAGGAGAATCACTTGAACCTGGGAGGCGGAGGTTGCAGTGAGTTAAGATCATGCCACTGCACTCCACACTCCAGCCTGGGTAACAGAGTGAGACTCTGTCTCCAAAAAAAAAAAAAAAGTACAAAAATTAGCCAGGCTTGGTAGCGCATGTCAGTAGTCCCAGCTACTGGGGAGGCTGAGGCAAAACTTGAACCTGGGAGGCAGAGGTTGCAGTGAGCTGGGATCGCGCCGCTGCACTCCAGCCTGAGCGAAAGAGCGAGACTCCGTCTCAAAAAAAAAAAAAAAAAAGTTTGAAGTAGCAAAGGTCATCCACAATCCTCCTCTGTCCCTTGGCTGTTTCATTTCTGTTTGTTATTACACTATGTGTTTATTTTACTTGCTTTGGGATACTGAAATGTGGCCCTGGGTGGGCATCTGAGGACGTCTCCATGCCTGTAGGAAGGCGCTAGCCTTGGGGTGCTCACCCATGTGAATCTGCCCAGGGGACATTTTGTTGTCACAACTGGAGGAGGGAAGTGCTCCTGGCACCCAGTGGGTGGAGGCCAGGGATGCTGCTCAGCACACTGCAGTGCCCAGGATGGCCCCCACAGAGCAGATAGACCCCAAACATCAGCAGTGCCTCCAAAGGTGACAAGCCCCTCCCTGGGGGACTCCAGTGCCGGTTTGCAGTCAGAGTTGGGCTGATTCCACCTTGGTGGTGGACCAGCTCCTTTTTCTCCTGCCTCTGCTTTATACAGCAGGGACGATAACAGCCGCCTCTCAGGTCCTCATGAGGATGAGGCAGAACGATATATGAGGCTGGACCTGGAATCCCAGCACTTTGGGAGGCCAGGGCGGGAGGAGCTCTAGAGCTCAGGAGTTTGAGACCAGCCTGGGCAACAGAGCGGGACCCTATCTCTAAAAAAAAATTCTTTTTTTTTTTTTTGAGACAGAGTCTCGCTCTGTTGCCCAGGCTAGATTGCAGTGGTGCAATCTTGGCTCACTGCAACCTCTGCCTCCCAGGTTCAAGGGATTCTCCTGCCTCAGCCTCCTGAGTAGCTGGGATTACAGGTGTGCGCCACCATGTCCAGCTAATATTTGTATTATTAGTAGAGACGGAGTTTCTCCATGTTGTCCAGGCTGATCTCAAACTCCTGACCTCAGATGATCCCCCCACCTCAGCCTCCCAAAGTGCTGGGATTATAGGCGTGAGCCACCACACCTGGCCAAGAAACAATTTTTTATTTAAAATTAAGAAAAATATATGAATATATGAGGAGTGCTTAGCCTAGCACCTGGTACATTCCAACTACCCCTTCAGAGTTCACCTTGTTTTCATTTGATAAGTTTGGGATTTGATCACAGTTACTGGATCCCTAGGTCTCCCTGGCTCTCACTTTTCCTGAAGCGAACACGGAAAGTAACCTGCCGCCTGCTGCAATGGCAGCCAGAGGCGCTGTCCCTCCCCGCCCATCTCAGTCTTGTTTTCCTTCCAGCCCCATCCCAGGTCCAAGTTCCAGCAACACCAGGTTTTAGGCAGCAGAGTTCTAAGACATGCCGGCTCCAGGGTGTCCTCAACCCATGTGGACATCTCCCTGGGTCCGTGGTCCAGAGGGTGCCACCTTCTCAGTCCCGGTCTCTTCACAGCCCCAGGGTGCAGTGTTGCCTTGTAAGGCAGTGGGAGCAATGGGCACTGCAGGGAACCCAAAGACTGCGTCATGTCTCAGAAGTTGCCAGGTCAGCTCCTCCAGTGACTCCTGTGTGTCCACAGGTCTCTAACTGGTTTGGCAACAAAAGAATCCGGTATAAAAAGAACATGGGGAAGTTTCAAGAAGAAGCTACCATTTACATGGGTAAAACAGCTGTGGATACCACCGAAGTTGGGGTCCCAGGGAACCATGCCAGCTGCCTGTCAACACCCAGCTCCGGTGAGTGAGGCTGGCCCAGGGACAGTCATCTGTACCCACGTGGACGGCCACTGAGCTGCATCTGGGGAGGCCGCAGTGGGACCATAGCGCCCTTCCCGCAGTGGTCAACTGTGTGTAACTCTTTGCTCTGTTTCAACTGTGAGAGTTCTGTTCCTCTTGGCCATGATCCCAACTAACAGATACCTGTGCTTTGGGGACAGAATGGTAATACTGATAAGAAAAGACATGAAAGGGCTGGGCACGGTGGCTCACGCCTGTAATCCCAGCACTTTGGGAGGCTGAGGTGAGTGGATCACCTGAGATCAGGAGTTTAAGACCAGCCTGGCCAACATGGTGAAACCCTGTCTCTACTGAAAACACACAAAAAAATTAGCCGGGCATGGGCTGGGTGCAGTGGTTCACGCCTATAATCCCAGCACTTTGGGAGGCTGAGGCGGGCGGATCACGAGGTCAGGAGATCGAGACCATCCTGGCTAACATGGTGAAACCCTGTCTCCAATAAAAATACAAAAAATTATCTGGGCATGGTGGTGGCGGGCGCCTATAGTCCCAGCTACTTGGGAGGCTGAAGCAGGAGAATGACGTGAACCTGGGAGGCAGAGCTTGCAGTGAGCCAAGATTGTGCCACTGCTCTCAAGCTTGGGTGACAGAGCAAGACTCCATCTCAAAAAAAAAAAAAAAAAATTAGCAGGGCATGGTGGCAAGTGCCTATAGTCCCAATTGCTCGGGAGGCTGAGGCAGGAGAATCACTTGAACCCAGGAGGCAGAGGTTGCAGTGGGCCGAGATCATGCCACTGCACTCCAGTCTGGGTGACAGAGCAAGACTGTCTCAAAAAAAAAAAAAAAACCAAGACATGAAAGGACATTAGTAGTGTGGTGGGGAGGACCCTGCTGGCCTCCCTGGGGTGGGGGGCTGAGGAGCAGAGGCCAGATGCTGAGGAGGAGCGGGAGCCACATTCGAGGCCTCCTGTCGGCTGAGGGGCTGGGTGGGTCCCACCCAAGGAGGTGCCACGACTGTGCCCACCCCAGCTCCCACCTCTTCCAGGCTCCTCTGGACCCTTCCTGCTGCCCAGTGCTGGGGAGGCCTTCCTCACCCTGCAGACGCTGACCTCTCTCCAGCCTCCTCCTGGGGGAGGCTGCCTGCAGTCCCAGGTGAGTCTCAGGCACCGTCCCACAGCACCCAGGTGGGTGGCAGGTCCTCAGAAAGGCCATCTTGTCAGTCAGCCCTCAGTCTTGGGGCAGCTCCCCCAAAGGTCCCAGCAGTCACACAGGCCGTGCTGTGTGGCCACCACCGGGGCACAGCTCTGCAGGGCCCCACTCTGTAATGACTGCGCCCTCCCCCACCTCCAACTGTCACCACTGCAGCCGCTGGGAACAGTCAATGGGAATGAGCCCCAAGATGAGGGCTGTGGCTGTGGAGGGGAAGGGCGCCTCCTAAAGGAGTGTGGAAGGACATGGTGTCCTTCCCTCGAGAGGGAGGGGCAGGCAGCAAGTAGAGGAGAGACAGGACCTTCCCTTGGGCTCAGACCTGGCGCCCTCAGTGCCGCAGCTTGGCCGGGAAGGCAGGTCTTGTGCCAGCACCTCCTCTCCTGCTGCTCTGATGGGGAACTGAGGGCGCCCTGCTCGACCACAGTGAGGATTTGTTTTGGCGACCGTGAAGAAAAGGAGCCAGGGGTCTGAGGCAGCTGACACACCCACCCCACCCAGGCCCCATGGCCTCCCACTCCCCCTTGGTGGCCACAGGGGCCTGACCCCAGTGGCAGGGGAGGCCATAAGTGGGGACCGTCTCAAAGACACTGCAGAGGCCCAGGTGTGACATGCCCAGCACAGGCGCGACATGCCCAGCACAGGCGCAAGGCTGTGCAGCGTGTGCCAGGGCCCTGCAGAGCCAGGTGCCCCTCCCAACTCACCACTCTCTCCCAGGGGCTCAGAGAATGGATGCCCCTTGTGCCATCTGTGGGGTCCCGCCTGGTCCTGGGAAGCTCACGTCCCACACTGCCCTGCTGTGGCAGCTGCCCCCCATCACCATGCAGCCCCCAGCCAGGGACACACGCGAGGGGCCTCACCTTGCCCTTTGCACCCCTGGGACCTGACTACACGCCAGCAGCTGTGCGTCCACCCCAGTGCAGAGTGCCCCCCGGGTGGTGCTCCCACACTCACGGGCAGAGCAGTCCCAGCCACTTCCTTAGCCTGTACGGTGCCCACCATAGTGGGGGTGGGTCCTGTGGACAAACGTCTTAGCACCCTTGGACCTGACGCCATCTCTGCACTGCAGACAGAGCCCCCACCCCTCATGACAAGTGAATGCCTCCCGTCCTCCTTGCTGCCCAGTCAGACCAGTGTTGGGCCAGGTTTCAGAGCCCCTTTTTCCCACCGAGTCTCACCATGACACTCCAGGCGTTGCCGTGGGCTCCAGGCCTGACCTTGTCTCCCTGCCCCTCGCCGGGCAGAAGCCCTTGCTATACCCGATGCCAGTCAGTCCTTTGCCCAAGCCCCAGGGAAGCCACTAGAGGCCAGTTTTCCTGCCAGGGAAGCTCGTCCATGTCCCGTATCAGGTGGCAAGGCCAGCTGTGACCCAGGGCTGACCCCTCCATCCCTTCCCTCCTCCACTGGGTTGGAGGTCATCTGTGGATCTTTTCCAAGCTTCCCCAGGGACCCCTGGAGGCTCCACCTGCGGCACGAGAGCTGGGTAGTCACCAGCCTCACGGCCACCCCTCTGATGCTCGATCTCTGTCGTTTCAGACCCAGGGTAGCTGGCGGGGGGCCACCCCCCGACCTGCAACTGCGTCACCTGCTGGAGACCCTGGCAGCATCAACTCTAGTGTGTCTAATTAAGTTTTGGGGATAAGCAGGAAAGAGCACCGCGTGAGCTGCCATATATTGCCAGCCCCTGCGTTGTTACTGAACGTGCCGCCAATGACCTCAGAAAACCCAGATGGGTGGTGGTGCCCATGAGCCCCTCCTCCTCAGCCGGGCCCATGGCGCTGGCTCATGTGTCTGCTGGGACTCAAGATGGCCTGAAACGCTACTCGTTCTCCCACCTCACTTTGTTTTTTTGATAGTAATTTTATGGTAATGCTATGAATTGTCTGTTCTAGGACTTGGCACAGATTTTCCCATTAAAATTTTTGACTTATTTGAATTCCGATGTCTGTTCACCAGATTTGTTTTGGGTGGTAGTTGACACCGGTCACAGCTGCAGTGTCATGTGTGCTGTGATTCTGTCACTCATCTGCGCCGCTCAGGCACCAACTTCCAACACTATCTTCTGTGGAATCGTATCATTCTGTTCTGATTTTAAAATGTCCTGACTGGGCGCAGTGGCTCATGCCTGTAATCCCAGCACTTTGAGAGGTCGAGGTAGGAGGAATGCTTGGGCACAGGAGTTTGAGACCGGTCTGGGCAACGTAGTGAGACCTCATCTCTACAAAAAAAAATTCTGCTTTCAGAATTTTTTTTTTTTTTTTTGAGACAGATTCTCGCTGTCACCCATGCTGGAGTGCGGTGGTGTCATCTTGGCTCACCACAACCTCTGCCTCCCAGGTTCAAGCAATTCTCCCGCCTCAGCCTCCCAAGTAGCTGGGATTACAGGCGCCTGCCACTATGCCCAGCTAATTTTTTGTGTTTTTGGTAGAGACAGGGTTTCACAATGTTAGCCAGGCTGGTCTCGAACTCCTGAGCTCAAGTGATCCGCCTGCCCCAGCCTCCCAAAGTGCTGGGATTATAGGCGTGAGCCACTGTGCCCGACCCCCGCCCCCAAATTTTTTTAATTAGCTGAGCACGGTGGCACATGCCTGTAGTCCCTGCTACTCAAGAGGCTGAGGCAGGAGAATCACATGAGCTCGGAATGTTGAGGCTGCAGTGAGCTGAGATCATGCCACTGCACTCCAGGCTGGGTAACAGAGTGAGATCCTGTCTCAATTATATATATTTATTTATATGTTCAGAACTCAGAATTTTGCAGGGAATTAGTTTTGCACTTTTTTTGGATTTTGTTCTATTTGCTGTTTTGCTGGGGTTTTTTGTTTTGTTTTGTTTTGTTTTGTTTTGTTTGAGACAGAGTTTTGCTCTGTCACCCAGGCTGGAGTGCAGTGGCACAATCTCGGCTCACTGCAAGATCCGCCTTCCGGGTTCACGCCATTCTCCTGCCTCAGCCTCTGGAGTAGCTGGGACTACAGGCGCCCACCACCATGCCCGGCTAATTTTTTCTATTTTTTAGTAGAGATGGAGTTTTACCATGTTAGCCAGGATGGTCTCGATCTCCTGACCTTATGATCCGCCCACCTCAGCCTTCTAAAGTGCTGGGATTACAGGCGTGAGCCACCACGCCCGGCCAAAAAAATTTTTTAAAGGGTAAGCTTTATGTTATGTATACCACAATTTAAAAGAAAAAAGATTAAAAAAAAAAAAAAAAGATAAAAAGACCTTCTCTTGGAAACTGGCCCTGAACTCACCCCCCACAACTTTTGTGTGTGTTTCTGATAACTTCTGTCCTGAACATAGCTCACAAGAGCAGGGACACGCCTTCTGTCTGTGAGTCTTGGGCTGCAGGGGGCCATGAGGCAGGCAGACTGGATGTGACAACAGGAACTTAGGGCGGGGACGGGAGTTGCTTTCATCTCCCGGCTGCAAATGGTAGAAAGCCCAGCCACACCACTGTGGGGAGGGAATCCCATGTCAGGGCTAACTTGGTTATGAGCAGGGCGTGGGCAGAGGCACCCGGACTCCAGACCTCTAGTCCCTGGGTGCTCTTTCCCACCCAGTCATGTCTTGGGCCCCACAATACCCCAGGCTGCATAGAACCCAGGGCCCTGGTTCTTGGCGCCACCCAGCACCCAAACAGAAATTGGGGGATGCCAAGCTCCAAGCCGTGCACAGCAGTGGGCCAACAGGACATCAGGCACAGCGTGCAGGAAAAGCGCTCGGGAAGTTTATCATCTTTAATGACATTTCAACTGAAAACAGAAACCAGCTGGGCACAGAGAATCTCGCTCTGTCACCCAGGCTGAAATGCAATTTTTGTTAAGACAGAGTCTCGCTCTGTCGCCCAGGCTGGAGTGCAGTGGCACGATCTCGGCTCACTGCAGCCTCCATTTCCTGGGTTCAAGCGATTCTTGTGCCTCAGCCTCCCAAGTGGGTGGGATTACAGGCATGCACCACACCTGGCTAATTTTTGTACTTTTAGTAGAGATGAGGTTTTGCCATGTTGGCCAGGCTGGTCTTGAACTTCTGACCTCAAGTGATCCGCCCGCCTCGGCCTCTCAAAGTGCTGGGATTACAGGCATGAAACACTGCACCCGGCTTTTTTTTTTTTTTTTTGAGATGAGGTCTCGCTCTGTCACCCAGGCTGGAGTGCATTGGTGTAATCATGGCTTACTGCAGCCTTGACCTCCTTGGCTCAAGCAATCCTTCCACCTCAGCCTCCTGAGTAGCTGGAACTATAAGCATATGCCACCACTCCTGGCTAATTTTTGTTTCTTTTTATTTTATTTTAATTAATTTATTTATTTTGAGACAGAGTCTTGCTCTGTTGCCCAGGCTGAAGTACAGTGCTACGATCTCAGCTCACTGCAACCTCTGCCTCCCAGGTTCAAGTGATTCTCCTGCCTCAGCCTCCTGAGTAGCTGGGATTACAGGCATGTACCACCATGCCTGGCTAATTTTTGTATTTTTAGTACAGACAGGGTTTCACCATGTTGGCTAGGCTGGTCTCAAACTCCTCACCTCAGGTGATCTGCCCGCCTTGGCCTCCCAAAGTACTGGGATTATAGGCATGAGCCACCGCACCCAGCCTATTTATTTTTATTATTATTTTTTGAGATGGAGTCTTGCTCTGTCACCCAGGCTGGAGTGCAGTGGCGTGAATCTCAGCTCACTGCAACCTCCACCTCCCAGGTTCAAGCAATTATCCTGCCTCAGCCTCCTGAGTAGCTGGGAATACAGGCGCCCACTACCAGGGCCAGCTAATTTTTATATTTGTAGTAGAGATGGAGTTTTGCCATGTTGGCCAGGCTGGTCTTGAACTCCTGACCTCAAGTGATTCGCCTGCCTCAGCCTCCCAAAGTGCTAGGATTACAGGACTGAGTCGCCATGCCGGCCTACTTATTTATTTAGACATAGGGTCTTGCTCTGTCACCCAGGCAGGAATACAGTGACATACCTCACTGCAGCCTTGAACTCCTGAGCTTAAGCGATCCTCTCACCTCAGCCTCCTGAGTATCTGGGACTACAGACATGCACCACAACCTCCCCCGCCTGGGTTCAAGCGATTCTCCTACCTCAGCCTCCCAAGTAGCTGGGATTACAGGCGCCCACCCTCATCCCCAGCTAATTTTTGTATTTTTGTAGAGATGGGGTTTTGCCATGTTGGCCAGGCTGGTCTTGAACTCCTGACCTCAGGTGATGTACCTGCCTCAGCCTCCCAAAGTGCTAGGATTACAGGTGTGAGCCACCATGCCTGACCTGGGACCTGCATGTTAAATGGGGCCACTGGCAGCATTGTAGGGACTCCCAGTGGCCCGTGGGCATGTGGATTCAAGCAAGAATCCCCAGCAGATCCCAAAACCAGTGGGGGACCATTTGAGGAGGGAGTCAGTGATGTCCTCACCTTCCTCAACTAAGTGCTAGGGAAACCGAGGCACAGAGAGGGAACCCTGGTGATGTGTGCAGTCCCCTGCCCCTGCATTGTAGATTCCCCAGCCTCCCACCTTGCCCACCTACCTGGGACCCTCACGGGCCCATAGTGGCTCCTCCAGCTTCCACCGGACACCCTCAACCTGGTCCAGCCCAACCTGCCAGAGCCCCAGACAAGGCAGGAGTCCTGGGTTGGAGTCCTGCCTCTGCACCCTGCGTGCTGCCCTGTCTCCCTGAGCCCATTTGCCCCTCCGTAAAATGGGCACAGTGGGAGTTCCTGCCCAAAGGGCTTGGTGGCAATCCCATGAGCACAGAAAGGTGCTGACGACTGTGTCCATGCAGGGGTACTCTCGAAAGGTCTGGGATTCTGTTGTTCCTTCCTGTCTCTGGGGACACCCAGGCTGGGAGAAGGGGGCCGCTCATCTGCCAGGCTGGGAGAGCTGGAGGGTAGACGGGAGGGTGGACCGGCCCCATCTCCCCGCCCCTTCTCTACTGGGCCGCCAGGGGGCGATCTTACAACGGAACAGGATCCGGGCATCTCCCTCTTCGCTGACCCCTCACTGCCCCTGAATAAGCCCATTCCCACCGCAGGGAGGGCCTCTGCACTGGCATTCCCTCCTCCTGGCTAACTGCTGTACCCCTCCCTAAGACCCCTCAGAGCCCCCGAACCCCTCCCAGCCCTCCCTAGCTTTCGTTTCCCTGAGCTGCCCCTCCTCACCGCCAGCCGGCATCCTGCGACCTCAGCCAAGGCGCTAGGGGCGTCCGCAGGGGCGGGCGCTTGTCGGCCTCCTGGCGCTGGTTCCCTCTCCTGGGATAGAGGTGGGCAACTCAGGCAGCCGCGGGCGTAGCTCCAGTCACTCTCGGTCCGTCGCCCCGACCCTCGGCCCGGAATCGCCCCCTGCCCCAAGTAACGGGGTAAGGGGCTGGGCCGTGTGACCCTAGGGACGGTGCTGCCCCTCCCTGGGCCGCAACCTTGCACCTGCCTGGCCCATGGGGGTTTTTGGACAGAAGCGGATCCCGAAGACGGTTGAGGGATGAGGAGAGGCATGGTGTGTGGGGAGGAGGTCTCTGGCATCAGTCACCCCACGTGGGTCACGGGTCGAAGTAACCTGCAGCGTTCGGTCTACTTTCGCGATCTCTCCTGGGAGAGGGGAAGAATCAGACGACTGGGCGGGCAAGTGGCCTCGGTCCACCAGGACTCCACCCCTCACCTGTCCCCGCCTTCTCTGGGACCTCTGCCTTTGATTCTAGATCCTTTGATTCTAGATCCTGACTCTGGCCCTGCCCTGCATATGGCTACATCCCACTGGCGCTCTGGCCCCAACGTATCCTGGCCCTGCCCCCTCATCCCCCCACCCCCCGCCACGGCCCCTCCCCTGCCCCGCTCCCGCACTCTAGCCGCCTGCTCTGGCTCTGAGCCTTCTCCACCTCAAGGGAAGCCATCAGGGTCACCTGGGACAGAGGGCTGGTCAGAAACTGTGGTTCTGGTCCTGGGGGGAGGATTGGCTGCTATCCCTGATCCCTAGACCGCCTCCCCAGGCCCTGGGCCAGTGGGGCTTAGTTCCAAAACCCTTTCAGGTTCCCCTCCAACCTCAAAGAATGGGCACAACACCACACACTCCCAGGGCCGCCAAGAAGCATAGGACCTTGAAAATAGGAGTTCAGGGCTGGGCGTGGTGGCTCACCCCTGTAATCCCAGCACTTTGGGAGACCCAGGCAGGCGGATCACTTGAGGTCAGGAGTTCGAGACCAGCTTGGGCAACATGGTGAAACCCCACCTCTACTAAAAATATGAAAATTAGCCAGGCATGGTGTCAGGCACCTGTAATCCCAGCTAATTGGGAGGCTGAGGCAGGAGAATTGCTTGAACTCGGGAGGTGGAGGTTGCAGTGAGCCAAGATTGTGCCATTGCTCTACAGTCTAGGTGACAGAGCAAGACTCTGTCTCAAAAAAAAAAAAAAAAAAAAAAGGAAAGAAAGAAAGAAGAAAGAAAAGAGCAAATAAGGAAAAAGAAAAGAAAATAGGAGTTCCGAGGCCCCTCACATGGGAATTCAAAGACTTTCCATACCCAAACCCTAGTAGACATTTCCAGAACCCCTGGACCATGCATTGGGAAGATTTAGAGGGCCCCAAACCCAGGTCACGGAAGTATGCTCAGGCCAAGTGAGGTGTGCAGTGGCAGCTTCAAGGCCTCCATATGCAGTTTCAATGTCCCCCACATACAGTTTCAAGGTCTCCCTCATATAGTTTCAAGATGAAAGTTTTGGCAGGGTGCAGTGTCTCACACCTGTAATCCCAGCACTTTGGGAGGCCAAGGCGGGCAGATCAATTGAGGTCAGGAGTTCAAGACCAGCCTGGCCATCATGGTGAAGCCCTGTCCCTACTAAAAATATAAAAAATAGCTGGACATAGTGGTGCCTGCCTGTAATCCCAGCTACTCAAGAGGCTGAGGCAGAAGAATCACTTGAACCCGGGAGGTGGAGGTTGCAGTGAGCCGAGATTGCACCAGAGCCAGACTCTGTCTCAAAACAAAACAAAACAAAAAAGATGGAAGTTTCTAGGGTCCCTTCATCAGTGCTTGGCAAAGCCCTATACCCACTCCCTCGTGAACGTTTCTGTTCCCCCTAGGACTCCAGGGGGGGCGTTTCAAGACCCAACAGACTAGGCCCTTCGATAAAGTTTGGAGGCCCCCACACTCTGGGGAGGAAATTGAGGCCCTGATTCGGATGCCTTGTCCTGGGTGGGGCGGGTAGTGATTGCTGAGGGAGGGGAGTTGAGGCTGCCTGGGACACCCCAGCTCAAGTCCCTGCCCCTCTCCTGTGTGTTACTGAGGGTGACGATGGCAGTTACAGAGCACCTAATCCATGCCAGCCTTGCAGTCGCCAATCCCTGAAGAGGCGGAGGCCATTGTTGGTTTGTTCCCCAGCTGGGAAATAGGCTGTGAGGTTGAGTGAGGACAGGGCTTAGGTCTGACGCAAGAGGCTAGGTTTTGCAGTCAGGAGTCTCTGTAATGACACAGGAGGGCCTCATCTAGCATCCCTGTGCCCTCCGAGGAGCCATGGAGGGTGTGTGAGCAGGGAAGTAACCAAAGCCAGCCTTAAGCTAGGGACACTGCAGCAGGCCCCACCATGGCCCAGGCTGCAGCTCTCCCTGTGGCCACCAGGCGTCGTCCCAGCCTGACAAACGAGGTTTCCCAGGCCCTTGTCCTGGAGCCAGTGGGGAACTGGCTCCTACTTCCAGAATCTGCCACCACATCTTCAGGACGTGAAAGAAACCCCCTGAGCTTCTGTTCCCCACCCCCTGCAAAGTGGGGCAGCCTCACCAGGAGAGGTCAGTGAAGAGATGCAAGTGAGGTGCTCTGCACCCAGCAGGCTCTCAGTGGACGTGTGGGCCACCAACCCTGCCTGCAGTGCCGGGCAGACAGACAGATGGATAACCCTGAGACATGGCTACAAGGTGAGGAACACATTTTGGGGTGAGATACTCGGGTCCATCTGGGACATGCTGAATCCTGGGGGACTGAGATACATCCGGAGATCCAGAAGGAGGTGGGACCCCGGGGAAAGGAGGGAGCGCCCAGGCTGCACTGACCTCCCCTCTGTGTGCCCAAGGAAGCCAGAACTTCCCATAAAAAATCAGCCTAGTTATAGGCTTCCGGCTGCCTGGCATGACAGCTGGAAGGGAGCGAGCCCTACGTCTTCAGGGCTGTGCAAGTCAACAAGGGGTCTTCAGCAGTGGCTGGCCAGGAGCTGGGCCAGGGGGCCACGCCAAGAGGCCTCATTCTCCAAGGACTCAGCAGGAGGTAAGTCACAGCCTGACCAGAGGGCACTGAGGATGGCACCGCCCAGCTGCTGGATTCCCCAGTCAGACAACACGTTCCAAAGCGTTAGAGAACGGACATTCCTCGGCTCTGGGCGCCCAGCAGGCCACTCCTGCCTGGTGAAACGTAAGCTGGGCCTGGCCCCGTGGGCTGCGTGTTTTTCCAGTGGCTTCTTCAGCCACGGCCTGACCACAACCCAGATTCCGTTGGGTCGGCCATTTCCAAGTGTTTGTGTTCAGCTGGGCCAGATGGCAGGCGGGGCTGAGGCCGGGGACCCAGGCCTCCCAGAAGGTCTGGCAAAGCACCCCCAGGCCCTCACTCCAGCATCCCTCTGCCTAGAAGCCCCCGCCCCATGAAAGCCACTCAGCAGCCAGATAACAAAGGACAGGAGATGATCTTGCTGAAAAATCCCAGGGGGATCTTGTAATCCCAGAAGGAGGGGCCTCCCGGCCTGGCCAGGACTCCAGGTGCAAAGATGCAACTTTTGCCAAGGCAGACTTCTTTGAGCTGCACCATCCTGGCCTGCAAACTTTCAAGTCAGTTTGGGACCAGGTCAGCAGCCACAATTGCACGTCAGTGACCAGGGCTGTGTGTGAACAGCTCTGCTTCCCTGTGGGCCCTGAGCAAGTGTCCCTCTCTCACCCTCAGTTTTCTCAGCTATAAAATGAGGATCATAATATAATTTGCCCTATGGGTTTTTGACAGGATCCAACCCAACACATGACAGGTGCTTCACAAAGCTGAGGTATCTTCTATCCCTCCTGGCTGAGTCAGTGCTGCCTCCCCCATCTGACTGGAAGCTCCCTGAGGGCAGAGGCTGGGTCCTTAAAAGGAGGTAGTGAATTGGGGTTTGTCTGTCTCCCTCCCCTGCTCAACATCCTCACAGACAAAAGGTAAACTCCAAAACCAGCATTCAAGACTTTTGGACATCTGAGCTTGGTTTGGTAAACTCCTATTCACCCTTCAAAGCCCAAGTCAAAATGCCCTCTCTTCCAGAAAGCCTTCCCTGGGCCCTCCTCTGGATTTTCCCAGCCCAGCCTTTGGGCTGGGCCAACCTTGACCCTGCAGGCTGGGGTATCTGTGGCCAGTGCTGCCTCCCCATTCTGACTGGGGCTCTGTGGGGGTCAGTCCTGGGGCTGAGTTTGTGTCTGATGACACACATCTGTATCCACAGGTCTGCATATAGCCATCACATGGGTGCATGTGTGCCCACTGTGTGTGCATGGGTCCCTGTGCCAGGCCCCAGGATGGGCAGCCAGGGCCACCTCCCACCAGACAGTGCTGTCTTTATGAGGCCACAGTCAGGCTGGGATACTCTGGCTCGGCTGGGAGCTTATTCTTCCACCAACTCTCAGCCGGGAGGAACTGGGGTGGGAGCAGCCGGCCTCAGGCTCCATCGTGCTGGCCTCATGCCCTGAACGGCGCAGTTAAAGCTGCAGCTCCATCTGGGGCAAGGGGGGAGGCTGGGGCCCGGGGAAGGACTGAGTCCCGAGTGGGAGCCCCCGCCCCCGCCTCAGCGGCCCCGCCAGGCAGCCTTCAAGGACATACCTGAGGTTTGGCAGCCCCTGGCCTAGCCAGCCCCCTGGGCTGAGTCAGCAGGAAGGGATTCAGGACTTCCCTGGAAAAGTGGCTGGGACCTTGAGGCCTCCCGCCAAGTCCCCAGCCCCAGGGCCGACCGGCTCCCCAGGGCCCCGAGAGAGTGGGAGGTGCTGCCTGCGCTCGGCATGGCTTCGTGTGCCCGGTGGGGCTGAACTGTGGAGGGTCGTGGGGGGTTGAGATTGGCCCTGACTCGGGCCAGCCGGGAGTCTGGGGGTCAGGTGTGTCCCGATGTGTGGGGTGATGATGGCTGGGTCAAGGGGGCGCTGGGCACAGGTGCGCTCAGGTATGCACAGGTGCAGCTGCAGGCACCGCTACCTGACCCTGAAGGGTGGGCCTTTCTCTGTGTTGAGGGTGCATCTGTCTGCCCCTGTGGCGGTGATGAGGGGGGACAGTGTCCAGCGTGTCCCATGGGTGTGGTGTGTCTGGCCTCGTGCTCTTTTCGAGTGCAACTGCCTGTGTTGCTGTCCTGAGGGTGACAGTGTCACCAATCAGGTGACAAGAAGATGGCTAGGAAGTATGAGAAGGAGGGAGTCATGCCCCTGACTACAGGGGACAGGGATGGGGCGTGATGAGGGCAGTGTGACCTCGAGACTGATGACAGGCGTGTCTGGTTCTGTGACACTCGCCCTGCCTCGGGTAGTGTTTGTTTCCAAACATCAGGGTCTGCTGATTCCCTGACGGCTGGGGACTCCTCCCTCCTGCCTGCCCTGACCCCCTCCACCCTAGGCCCGGGGGTCTAGCCTCAGCTACTGCCCTGAGGCATCGGGACATGGCATTCGCCTGGTCTGCTCTCACCCTGTGGCATCCTGCCTTTGTTTCCACCATTAAAGCACAAGCGCTTCCCCCACCTGACCAAAGCCAGGTCTCCCCGCCAGGCTGGCTCCAGTCTTTGGGGTCTGAGGCTGGGTCAGACCCAACTCCGAGGGCTGATGAGAGAGACAGACGGGGCCAGGGAAGTGGTGGGTTGCCACGCCAGGTCCACGAGGCCCCAGTGGAGGAGCCAGGGATGTTCAGCCAGGATGGGAGGCAGCTGGGGGAGAGAGGGCCCTGGGCTGCAGGGTTTGGACCCTGGAGGGGGCCCCAAGTGGGAGGGAGCAGATCCCAGTTCCATGAAAGAAGCATGTTTTAAGAAGCTGAGTCCTGCACCAGCTCCAGGGGAGTCTTTGTCACGAGATATTGTGTAACCCTCTCCTGCTTCAGCACCTCCCATAGCTCCCTATTGCTCACCAGAGAACTCAGGCTCCTCGCTCAGCATTCAAGCCCCTCCTCACCTTCCCTTTGTGTCTCCCTTCTACTGCTGCCCTCCATGGGTCTCCCTCCTCCAACCTTCACATTCACCTTTCCAGCACCCTAGAATGCCCTTCTTGCCTTGGCCACCCAGCAAACTCCTATACATCCTTCAAGACCCAGTGCTTATGTCCCATTTTCCAGGCAACATTGCCCTTCCTCCAGCCCACAGTGTCCCCATTTGCTGTGTGACCCTGAGAAGATTCCTTCAGCTGTGGAATAGGGGTATCATCCTCTCTAAAAGCGTATTTTGGGGATCCCAAGGCAACAGATTTACACTAAATGCCCTTAAAGTGAATTAGGCTTTGCAGGGGCTGGCTGGGAGGGCTTACATTCAGTCAGTGCTCAGTATGTGTTCATTTTTATCTCCCTCCTCTTGGATTCTGTGGTTTTAAGACTCTTGTTTTAAATATTTTACTGTTCCAAGATTTTTTCCCCATCATGGTGCTAGGAATTTTAAGAACCCCTGGTTCTAAAATTATAAAAGTCTAAAATGCCGTGGGCGGGATCAAGGGCCTCTTTGTGCCCTGAGCTGACCCAGGTTGGCTGAAGCTGGGGGTCTCTTTGGGGGGAGTCCCCTGCCCCCCACCCCCCCAGACTGAGGGGGTGTGATCTGGCAACCCCAGTTCTGTTGAGGGGGGTGGACAATGGATTTACCAGGAGGCGAACGGTAGCTCAGGTTCCGGGAGGGAGGGGGTGGGGTTCCTGGCTCGAGGGCTGCAGCTGGGGGAGACAGGCAGTGTCAAGAGGCACATGGCTGTTGACTCAGGGCGATGGCTTCCTTCTCTTGGAGCCTCAGTTTCCTCATCTGGAAATTGTGGCCAAACGCTGCCCTCTTGCAGAGTTATCAGCAGGGATGGGAAAGAGCTGGACTGTAGCCCCCATGCCCTGCCCAGGTTTTGCTTCAGCCATGTCCTCCTCCTGAAATGCCCCTCCTGGCCCAGCCATGGTGGCTGGGGAGGGGACTTCAGGAGGATGCCCACCCACCCCTGCCCCACCCTAGGGAAGAGGACAGGTCTGGGCCAGCTGCCTGCCCCACACTTGGCTGGCCGCCCTAGCCTGGCAGTGTCAGAGGCCCCAACACTTTCTCAATGAAAGGTATTTGGCTGTGGAGCCTGACACCTCATCACCCTCTGCCTGGAAGCTGCAGCCAGCTTTGCCCGCTGCAAATGGGAGCGCCCCCATTCCTGCCCCTCCCCGGGACCCCACCAGGCAGCCCCGAGCAGGGCTCCGCGGCAGGCAGGTTGGGAACCTAGTTTGCCTTGGGCGGGGCGCCTGCACCTCTGAGCCTGTCAGCTGGGGGTGTAGAGACAGTAAATTCTGGATAAATGTATGTACTTCCAACCCCTGCCAGCTCCCTCAGGGACCTCAAAGCATCTCCCCTCTCTTGCCTATCACAGCCTATCGAGGGTGAGGCTGGGGTGCCGATGTCTGGGGCTGCCCAAACCCAAACTCCAGCAGAGCCCTGGGGTCCACCTTCAGAGACCGGGGTGATGCCTCGCATTTTGAGCTTCTCCCCGTGCCTCCAGGCCCCCAAGTCCACCCTAGGGCAAAGGGAATGTTTCCCTGAGTGAAAGGGTGAGAGCTGCGGAGGTTCGGATTTGCCAAGACCTCAGCCGAAGCGGGGATGTGGCCAGTGGACAAGAGCCAGGGACCCCTCTGGGTGGAGCACTGGCCCCAGGGCATATTGGGGTCTGCACAGGTGAGCCTATCTCCTCCTAGAGAGAGAGGCTGTCTCAGGGACCCTGAGGTTGCCAGCGCAGCAGAGCTCACGCCTCTAAATGCTAGATGGCTGCACGATGGGATCAAGGGGTCTGGGGAGGGGGGCCAGTGGATGGGTGGGAGATTGAAGAGGAAGTGGGTGGTTGCCCCCTAAGCTAAGGGATGCACCACATACCCACTCCCTGGGGGGTGTCAGCCAGGGACAAGTCTCCCATCTCAGATGCCCTGGAGGCCACTCCAGTCTTGCCACATTGATGCCTTCATCCCCAGGCCCTGGGGACTCACACACCTAGAGCTACAGGGGGCTCAAAGCTGCTGGGATTCATGCCAGACTTCAGTTTTTCTATCTGGACAGTAGGGGTGTGGTCAGAACAGCACCGGCCCCGTGGAGCTCCAGGAGGACACACGTGCACACAGACCGCCAGCCAGCTGTGATTCTGCCGCCTCCGGAACCAGGGTCCTGGCAAGGTCAGAAAGCCCTGGCCTCAGGCAGCCCCATCGCCACATGACTGATGTGTGGCCGGGGTTCAGGTGGGTGGGGCCCAGGGCGGGGCTGCTGTGGACTCGACTGAGGAGGTCCAGGGTGGCCTCGATCGCTGTTGCCTGCCCCAGAGGCTCCCCTGCCAGGGCCCTTCCCTGCCCGCTGTAGCTCCGGGGCACATGGCCAGGCACAGCCAAGGAGGCCAGGCCAGAGCAGCGGCTGCTACTGTGTTCAGCGGTCACGGCCGCCTGGGCTTCTTGCCCCTGGTACCCGCGTGTGCCTCCGCGTGTTTCTGCCTGCAAAGGTATATCTGGGCCCAGCAGCCCCAGCCTCCATCCTTCCTCCCTGGAGCCTGACACCATGAGTTGGAAATAAAGCATTTTTAATTGAGCCCCCAGAGGGCGGGAATGTCCACCCCAACGCCCCGGGCAGGTCTCTAAGCACCAAACATGTGAGAATTGTTCCCCTCAGCCCCAGAGCCTACCCCACATGGGAACCCCAAGAAGGTCCTTCCTCCTTTTCACTGGGCCTAGCCTGGACCCCGCACCCCCACTCACACCCACAACCAGCTCCCCACGCTTTGTTTCAATAAATAACCCCAAAAACAAAACTCGGGGCAGGGGACCTGGTCTAGCACTGAGCTCCAAATAGGCAGAGGGGACTTTGTGCCGAACGTCAGAACTCCCAAAGGTAGAAGATTGAAATCAGGGTCAAAATACACACGAAAAGTCAGAGACGGCTTCTGAGCTGGGTTTCAGGCTAGGGTTGAACGTTGTCCCCGGGGTGCTGGCCCGAGAGTCACAGCAAACTCCATTCCATACCACACAGCAACAGTCGCCTCCTTGGTGTTTCTAGCATCGGATGCTCCGGGTTCTTGTCTGACTCTGAGTTCTGGACAGGGGAGGAGAAAGGAGACCCAGACACCTGGGGAGGGGGCTGTCTGGAGAAGAAAGAGGGGCAAAACTTCCTGGGTCAGAGGAGTCCGAAGGGAGGCGGGAAAGCAAGGCCCCAGGCCCAGGTCACTGCCGGACCCTGCCCCGGCGGGTGCGGAGGGGACCGGAGGCCCGGGCCTGTGCCTGCGCCACCTCGCTCATCTCCCTGCGGATGTCACCAAGTGCTGTCGCCGGGGACTCCAGCAGCCTCTGGAAGAGGCTGGGTCGTCCAGCCGGTGGCTCCCGGCACTGGAAGGTGACGGCTGTGCCAGCGTCAGCCTTCATCTCTCTGGAGAAGCCATCAGAGGAACCATCAAAGCAGCGGCCAATGGCGATCTCCTTGGCCAGCCGTGGGCTCTGGTCAGTGACCGTGTAGACGCCATAGTTGTGGCCCAGAGGGTCTAGGGGGGCCAGCATGGAGAAGGCAGCTGGGTCCTCTGCGGGCACTGGCGGGGGGTGCCGGGCCAGGTAATCCCGAAGGAGCCCATTGACCGCCACGCGCCGGCAGCTGCCCTGGGGCATAATGGTCACCAGCGTCCTGTCCACCTGCCGCTGGTCGAACAGCATCCCACTGCACTTGAACTCCACGCAGGCTGCCGAGGTGCCCGGTCGCTCGGGGTCTCGCACGCTCCGGGCATCCCGAAGCCCATAGAGCTGGCCCCGGGTGCGTGGGTGGCTGCCCCCCGAGTTGTGGGAGCGGACCATGTACTCCTGAGGACCCTGGATCTTCACCTTGAGGAAGCAGGCCCGGAACTCCTGCGGGTTGGGCCACCAGGCCAGGAGATCACCAGTCCAGGAGGCAGGCGTGCCCTCTCGGAAGGGCACCACGTTGTACTCATACTTGTCGGCCTCCACCCTGGCGAAGCGGAAGTGGCTGGCGGTCACCGGGGCCCCCTGGCATTCCCGCAGGCTGCGCCACGGGTACACAGGCCCATTGGCCTCGGTGGGGTCACCTGGCCTGGGCTTGGCAAGGTTGATTCGGAAGCCGTTGCGCTTGAAGGCGGGATCGTCGTGGTCCGTCCGACGGTACCCCAGCCTGTCCAGGTAGGGCTGGGTGACGCCCACGGTGGCCGGTAGTGGGCGGGGCAGGGAAGGGGCTGGCTCCAGCTCCTCGCCGCCCAAGGTGGCGGTGACCAGGGCCGTGTAAGCGTCGGGCCTGTCGGCGTCGCAGAAGGCAGGGAGGCAGGCACCATTGGGGCCGGTGACCGCGCTGTCGAAGCGGCCCCAGGCGCGGGGGTTGGCGGAGAAGCCAGGGGCGGGCTCCAGGTTGACCAGCGTGACCACCACTCCCTCCACCTGCTCGCTGGGGTTGAACTTGTCGTTGGCATAGGCGCGCACCTTCACGAAGCAGCGGCGGCGCTCAGGCACGTCCAGGTTGAACAGGCGCCTCTCCCGGATCTCCACGTTGCCGACCAGGAAGATGCGCTCCTCGCGGCGCACCCGGGGGCCCGAGGACCCCTCGCGCCGGAAGCCGCTCTCCTCCTCCCACAAGCCGGTCTCGGGGTTCAGCGACCACAGCTTGAGGGCCTCTACGTGGCCTGGCATGTGGATCTGGCTGGCAGCCACCCGCACGGCCACCGGCCCCACCTGCAGCTGCTCCGCGGAGCCGGGCGCACGGAGGTCCACGGAGAACATGCCGTAGGTGCGCAGCGGAGCCAGCTCGCCGTCGCTGTCCATGAAGCGCAGGTCACTGGGGGCGGATGCCGCCGAGGTGAGGTCTCGGGGGTCCACGAACGTCACCCTAGCCTCCACAGGCCCTGAGTAGGGTTTGCCGTCGGCTCTGTGGAAGGCTCCAGAAGGCAGGACCAGCTCGCCCAGGGGCGCCTCATCTTCCAGCTCGCCCAGGGGGATCGTGTTGCTCTGGCTGGCATCTAAAATGACCGGTGCTTTCTTCCGCATGGCCTTGACCTCGTGGTATACGCCGGCACCTCGAGGGTCAAAAGGCAAGACCCGGACAACGTCCATGAACTCACCGCTGGGGTCCACAAAAGTCACCACCAGCCGCTGGGTAGAGGGCGGCACCTCAATGGTAAAGTCTCCCTGGTAGGCGGTGAAGCCGATAGGCTCCTGGCCCAGCAGAATCCTGGCGAAGCGCAGCGGCTCCCCGGAGTCAGCAGCCACAACACGGCCCCGGACCAGCCCCCGAGGGGGCAGACACTTCTGGCAGCCACACTCTGCCACCACCTTCACCGGGAGGACATAGCCAGGGCAGTGGATCTCCCTTCTCTCCAGACGGCGCACAGAGCAGCAGCGGGAGCTGGTGTCCCCGCAGCGGGGGCCGGAGCCTGCCAGGCTGGGGCAGTGGGTGCCGGGGCAGAGGCCCACATCCAGGTAGGCAGGGCCACTGCCTGGCTGACCACAGTCCTCAGGGAGCTTGATCAGGTACTCTTGGGGCCGCGGGTCGCAGGCTGGCTGGCCTGGGGCTGGGGACCAAGAAAACATACAGGTCAGGGCAGGGAGGAGGACTTCATGGAGGCCAAGGTTGGGGGCTCTGTCTGTGGTCAAGGACTCAACCTAAGGGATATGGGTCTGCCCAGGGTAAAGACGGAAGGCTGGCGCTCAGAGTGGTATGGAGGCTCAGTGGAGGCCTAGGATTGGATCGGTCTGAAGTGGGGACTCCATTTGGGGTTGAGCTTAGCTATAGTCTGGGCTCTGTTTGGGTGAAGGCTCGCTCAGGGATGTGGCCAAGGACACTCACCAAGTACAGTGAGCCAGGCAGTGCCCGAGCGCACAGCACCGGCCTCGTTCCATGCCTTGCAGTGGTAGATGCCAGCCTGGTCTGGATGCAGCCCCTGGAGCTCCAGGTGGGCCCCGTACCTGTGCGCTCGCCTGTCCAGCAGGGTCCCATTGTGGAACCTGGGTGGCAGGTGAGTGACACCATAGGACTTAGTGGGAGGGGCTGTGTTGGCCCCCAGTCTGCAGGCGCAGCTGGGGATCTGCAGAGAGGCTTTGCCAAAGTCAGCCTCCTCCCCGGCGAGACTGGCCATGCACCCTCCTTGATAGTCCCTCTCCCAACCAATTCATTCCCTGTTAACGCTTTCCCCACTCTCCAGATGGGAAACCACATAACATCATGAAATTGAATCCAACCCCAAAGCCGGAGAAGATGCCCCTGAGCCCAGGGGGGGTGCTCACCAGGAGTATTTCTTGGGCATTGGGGTCCCGGAGGCTTTGCAACAGAAGGTCACATTCTGGCCAGCCTCTCGCACTCGGGACTCAGGGTGTTTCACCAGGTATGGCTTCTCTGGGGTCAAAGGTGGCAAAGATCAGAGCTTCTCCCACCGACCCTTCCCAGGCACAAGGTCCCCATCCTCTCCTTTCTCCCAGAAATGCCCGGACTCACTCTGTGCCTTCACCAATGACTGTGTCACATCTTATTTCTTCCTCCCTTGACTTTGAGTGCTAGAACTTCCTCCCCAGATCCTCAGCCCCTTCATGCCCCATGTTGTAAGGGAGCTTACCTAACTTATCAAGGATGATGGTAACCACAGAGATGGATCCGTTAGCCTGGGCCTGGGCCTCCCCTGCAGAGAAGCCATCCATCTGGGCCCTGATATTGGCATGACTGTCAGCACAGACACCAAGCACCCGGAAGGTTCCGTGAGCATCACTGGTGGCCACGGTGCCAGGCTGGTCTCGCAGGGAGATCCTGGCTCCTGGCAGCGGTTGCCCAGATTGGGTGACCACCGAGCCCAGGAGGATGTGGTCTGGGCACTCACAGGTGTCAAGGCCGCACCCTGGGGGGATATGGAGAGGCAGCAGGGCAGAGAAGCCTCCACAATCCCTCCTGAGGAGGGCTTTCCACTCAGTCACTCAACAAATATGTCTGCGGCCCTCCTATAAGGTGCCTCTCAGAGGCCTCAGCATGGCCCTGCTTGGAGCAGTCCCTGGTGTGAGGGGGTGATGGGCTGAGTGGTCAGGGCTGGGCCAGGGGGTAGGAACTGGGACCCAGAGACGCAGGGAAGAGGTCCTATAGGAGGGGACAGGAGAGGTGAGTCTCAAAATATGGCACAGACCTTTCTAGCAGAAGAGAAAATGTCTAGACAGGGGCTGGGGGCCCAGCAAGGGGCTGGATCTTGGGCTGAGAACAACTGCCCCCCTTCCCAATCCTGCGGTTTCTCCATAAAATGGAAAATTCCACTGGAAACTTCAGGGCACAGGCGCCGGGAGGGCAGAGCCAGGCGCGATGGGGTGGGGACCCCAACGCCCCATTGGCCACCATGTGCCCCCACCCTGTGACGGGCTCCCCAGAGCAGCCTCCAGGCCGTGTTTGTGGAGCCCAGGCGCTAGCGGAATTTCCAGTCTCCTCCTGGCTTGCCCGGTGTCTGGCCCTGTTAGGGCCTAGGCATCATGTCTGCCAGGCTGTGAGCGGGTGTCTGTGTGGGCGTGGGGAACCAGGAGGGGCTGCAAATGCCACGCACGTGTGCACCCTGAGTGTATGAACTGACTTCTGTTCCCCCACGGAGACATCCGTACAGTCTGGAATGCACACAGGGGAAGCACCCCCTATCTGCCCATGTCTGCCTGCACAAGAGCCCCCTGGCATCCACCTGTCCAGATGTGCATAGTTACCAGTGCGCCTTGGGCCCAGGAAGGAAGGAAGGGCCGGTCTCCACCTGGCTCCAGAGTTTGGGTCCACCAGGCTCCGCCCCTGCACCAGGCCCCGCCCTTCACAGCCCCGTCCCATGAGGCCCCGCCCCCAACTAGCTCCTCCCCTCTAGGCATCGCTCATGAGAGGCACTGCCTCTCTACATCCAGGCCCCGCCTCTAACTCCACCCTCTCCCCAGGCTCAGCCCCTAACCTCCCCTCCCTCCCCTTTGTACGGGGCCCCTGCCTCCAGACCCCGCCCCTCCTACCTGGACATCGAGGCCGCACGCACCTCTGCGCCTCCAGAGGACGCCCGGGACACGCATCCCCAGCGGGGCTTGGGCAGTGGCGGCGGCGCAAGCGACGGCCTGGCCCACAGCTCCCCGAGCAGGGACCCCACGGGCCCCACGCGCCCCACGAGGCCTCTGCGGAAGGCAGGGACAGAGATCAGGCGGCCGCCCTCCCCAGGAACGGCGCCTCCGGGTAACCTGGGACTAAAGGACCCTTCTTCCCCATGGCAGATCTGCCATCGCCCCCACCCATGCTCCCCTAAGCGCGCCTGTCGAAAACATAGTTTAGGTGCCGACCCACCTCCCCACCCCGGCATAAGGTCCCGGGGGTCAGTCCTGCTCTTCTCCCTGCATCCTGCACACATTTGGGCTCAAGGCACGCCACAGAACTAAGCTCTTACAGATGCGCAAACGAGGGCAGCGGGAGGGAGATGCGTTCTAGGGGGCTGGACATGGGTCCTGACCCGCTGGGCCTCCTGACGGTGCACCTGAGCCCCGCGCTGTTCCCAGCACCTCTCTTCAAAAGCCCCGCCCTCCCTGGCTCCGCCCCCTCACGTGGCTCTACGCCCAAGGGTCCCCCGGCTCTTCCTAGCCACGCCCACACCCCCACGGTCCTGCCCCTCCCAGCCCCACCCACCCACAACGCTTCCCGGTGGTTGGCAGCCCCGCCCATTCCAAGCCCCGCCCCCATCATCCAGCCCCGCCCTCACCTAGTGGGCAGCGGAAGCGCACGTGGTAGTTGGAGCAGCGGCGGCCACGCGGTTGCTCGCGGTTGAGGCACCAGAAGCCCCGCGTGGGGTTCAAGTGCACGCGCTCGCCGACGGTGGACGGCAGGGCCCAGTCCGTGGTGCGCGCTTCCAGCGCCAGCGGCCGCGGGCACACGCGCGCTGGCCCGTAGTAGAAGCGGATGGCGGCCAGGCTCTCGAAGTCGCCGTCGCCTCCGGGGTGGTCCACGTTGAACCAGGACGTCCACTCGCTGGCCTCTGCGGGCACCGCACGCGCTGGGACCGGGGCGGCGGCCTGTAGGCCCCCATGCGTGCGTGCAAAGGCCTTACCTGCTGTCTCAGCCCCCTCCCCCGGTGGGCACGGGCTAGTCCAGCGCGCCCACGACCCGAGCCAGCTGCCTGACACAGGTGCAGGGCAGACTGGGTTCCCCGCGCCCCCAGTTCTGCCGCCCAGGGCCTGACCTGGTCCATCCCGGTGCGCTGAGCTCTTGCCTCTGTCTGACCGGCCTCTCACTTAGATCTTGAACTTGGGGCATCACCTCCAGGGGCTGTCATGTCCAGGGACCAGGACGGCACCGGTCCCTTCGCCCAGTGTGTGCCCTCTCCTCACACGACCCCAGTAGCCCAAGCCCCCCAACAAGCCCGCAGCAGAGACGGGGCTCTGAGGCAAGCTAACTCACCTTCCCAGTCCTCCAGGGCTGGTGAGGGCTGGCCGGGGTACACGGACCGTCTTTCCAGGCCCAATGCAGTCGCCGTGGGCTCCTCGGCGGGGGTGGTGTCTGTGGGTGAGGAGTGGGGAGAAGGAAGCATGCTGCTACTGATGGGGACCGCTGGGAGCCTCCTTTTAGGCAAGGTGCAGCCATGATCATCCCCTTTTTTTTCTTTTTCTTTTTCTTTTTTTTTTTTTTTTTTTTTTGGAGACAGAATCTCCCACTCTCAACCAGGCTGGAGTGCAGTGGCACGATCTCGGCTCACTGCAGCCTCTGCCTCCTGGGTTCAAGTGATTCTCATGCCTCAGCCTCCTGAGTAGCTGGGATTACAGGCACTCGCCACCACGCCCCGCTAATTTTTATATTTTTAGTAGAGATGGGGTTTCACCATGTTGGCCGGGTTGGTCTTGAACTCCTGACCTCAGGTAATCCGCCTGCCTCGGCCTCCCAAAGTGCTGGGATTACCGGCGTGAGCCACCGCACCCGGCCCATGATCCCCATTTTAACAGGAGGGAAAACTGAGCCTCTGAAAGGCCAGAACCCCCGAGGGCTGCCACACACTCTCCTCCACCACGCTGCCCACGACCACCACCAGGCTCCCAAAGCCAAGTACCTCTCTCTGACCTAGCCCCAACCCCCCGGCTGGGGAAGTCCAAGTACCATCCAGTTCCCCTAGGCCGGAGTCTCCCTCCCACTGTGTTCTGCTGCCCCGAGTTCAGCCGGCTGTGCCTCTGCCCTCAGGCTGGGCTCCCCCTCATCAAGATAGACTACTGGGCCGGGCGCGGTGGCTCAAGCCTGTAATCCCAGCACTTTGGGAGGCCGAGACGGGCGGATCACGAGGTCAGGAAATCAAGGCCATCCTGGCTAACACGGTGAAACCCCGTCTCTACTAAAAAAAAATACAAAAAACGAGCTGGGCGAGGTGGCGGGCGCCTGTAGTCCCAGCTACTCGGGAGGCTGAGGCAGGAGAATGGCGTAAACCCGGGAGGCGGAGCTTGCAGTGAGCTGAGATCCGGCCACTACGCTCCAGCCTGGGCGACAGAGCAAGACTCCGTCTCAAAAGAAAAAAAAAAAAAAAAAAAGATAGACTGCTGGAAGTCCCTCCCTTAGTCTATCTTCCATCCCTGTACTAGAGTCCAAGCTGCTGGTCAGAAGTCCTTGGAATCTAGACTGGCTTCTCCAAGATAGGAGCTATCTAAGATACTCCCGGCAGAGTGATGAGGTCAGACAAGCCCCTTCCTTCTGGGCGCCTCAGTCTCCTCACTTGAGAAGTCGGCCCGTCCCCCGCCCCACTGAGTGTTCCAGGGATGGGCATTTCTTTCTCCAGCGGTTGGAGTGAGTGGGTGTGTGGGAGTTAGGTAGGAAGGGCCAGTTCCGACCCCTTCGGTCCAGGGTGGGAGAGTCCAGACCCCGGGAGGAACTCTAGGTTCTTATCCACACTCCCGGCTTAGCCAAGGAAGAGAATGGATGAGGCCCGCTCCGCGCCCCAGGTGGTCGCGGGGATCCGACTGGTGAAGGGGACCCAGTCCCCGGGGAAGCGCGTGGGTCCCTGGATTCTCTCCCCGAGTTCGGCTTCACGCAAGGCCGGCTGCCAGGCCTTCGGGAGCTTCAGGGGCTGGGCGCGGGGGCTGGAGGCGCCTCACCTCGCGCCCCCGCCAGGTGCGCGGCGACGACACAGAGACAGAGTAGTGGCAGCAGTGACGCCATGGCCGGAGCAGAGCGTCCGAGGGAGGGTCCGGGCTCCGCGGCGTGCTCGGGTCCAACTCCGGCGGGTCTGGCGGCCGCTGGGACTGAGGATGGGGGCGGGAGGCGACCGCAGATCCCGCCCAGGCCACGCCCTATTCAGGCCACGCCCCCTGGCCCTGGGTGACCAGCGCTCGAGCAACCCCTCTGGGTCGCCCCCCTCGGTGCGTCCGGCTGTGCCTCCGCCCTCAGGCTGGCCTGGGTTCCCCCTGGCCCGCTGGAACTCCCTCCCCGAGCCCACTCCGTCCTCCAAGCTGCATCCTAAGCTGCCTGAGGGAAGTGCCACTTGGAATCCAGCCTCAAGCTGCTCGGACACGCTTTAGGCAGCTGGAAGTCCTCCCTCGCGTCTGACTTCGATCCTATAGGATTTAGGCCACCCCAAGCATTCTGGGAGTCCCACCCTGAATCTACCCTCCATTCTTCTGGCTCGAGTTTTCTTCGTTTTCTTTTAATTTGTAGAGTCAGGGTCTCGCTATGTTGCCCAGGCTGGTCTCAAACTCCTGTCCTTAAGCGATCCTCCAGCCTCAGCCTCCCAAAGTGCTGGGATTACAGGCCACCGCCCCCAGCCCTAGCTCAAGTTTTCTAGGAGGCCAGCGGGAAGTCCCACTCCACCGCCCTTCTCCATGCTCCCCGCCTTGGATCACCCAGGGATCGCGTGAAGTCCCTCTTCGAGTGTGCCCACCCCCCGCGGCGGGTCCGGTGCACAAAGGAGGCGGAGGCGAGGCGGTGGTGGTGGGAGGGCTGTTTATTGGCGCGGGTCCCAGCGGTGTGGGCGCGGGTGGCGGTCACAGTGCCGCGACGCAGTCGGTGCCCGTGTATCCTGGCAGGCACAGGGCGAACTTGCGGCGCACGTCGTCGGGCACGAACCTGCCGGCCACGAAGTGGTGGCGCCCAGAAAAGCGGCCGGCGCAGCGCTTGGGCGCGGCGAGAGACACCAGCACGTCAGGCCGCAGCCCGTCCTCCGCATCGCTGCCGGTCTCTGCGTCCCAGCCTGAGGGAGGAGGGTCCGGGGGGATTGGGAACTGGGAGGGTGGCCCGCCCTCAGCCGAGAGTCCATCCTGGCCCTGCCTCTCCTCCTCTCCCCTCCAACACTGAGCCTCTGCTCTCAGACCAGATTCCTGCTGCCCCACCCCCCACTTCCCCTCCCCCATCAGACCCAGCCTCTTCTCTCTGACAGGTGGGTGTGGTGAGACTTGTCTCACCCTAGAACTCTGCCTCCGCCCTCAGACAAGTCTCTCCCAGTCTTTGGAGGTGTTTCCCTCCAAATCAGACCAGAGCTTCTGCACTCAGACTTTTCTGCTTCTGCTCTCATCCTAGCATTCAATCGCCCTCCTCCATCTGACCCAGCCTCTGTCTTCAGACATCATTTCCACCTGCTGCCCTTTCCCATGAGAACCATGCCTCTGCCTTCTGACCTGGTACCTGTCCCCACAACTCTCTCGGCATCAACTTGCAGCCTCTCCACTTTAGAGCCGCTTTCCTCCCAGACCTCCCAGCCAGACCCCAGCCTCCACCCATGACTAGATATCCGTCCTCTACTCAGACCACAAACTGGCCTCCAGCCTCAGGCAAGCCTCTGACGTTGGACTTGTCTCCTTGCCCCAAGTTCTTGCCTCTAACAGGACATGTCCTCCTCCCCACCTGACTTGAGCTCACTTGATTAGAAACTCCTCCATCTGACCGAAGGTCCCTACCCTCACTCCCAGATTGGTATCCTCACCAGCAGATTAGACATTACCTTTATTTATTTATTTATTTATTTATTTATTTATTTATTTATTTTGAGACGGAGTCTCGCTCTGTCGCCCAGGCTGGAGTGCAGTGGCCGGATCTCAGCTCACGGCAAGCTCCGCCTCCCGGGTTCTCGCCATTCTCCTGCTTCAGCCTCCCGAGTAGTTGGGACTATGGACGCCTGCCACCTCGCCTGGCTAGTTTTTTGTATTTTTTAGTAGAGACGGGGTTTCACCGTGTTAGCCAGGATGGTCTCGATCTCCTGACCTCGTGATCCACCCATCTCGGCCTCTCAAAGTGCTGGGATTACAGGCTTTGAGCCACCGTGCCCGGCTTTCTTTTTTTTTTTTTTTTTGAGAGGGAGTCTCACTCTGTTGTCCAGGCTGGAGTACAGTGGCATGATCTCGGCTCACTGCAACCCCCGCCTCCCGGGTTCAAGCAATTCTCCCATCTCAGCCTCCCAAGTAGCTGGGACTAGAGGCGCATGCCCCCGCACCTGGGTAATTTTTGTATTTTTAGTAGAGATGGAGTTTCACCATATTGGCCAGGCTGGTCTCGAACTCCTGGACTTATGATCTGCCCACCTCGGCCTCCCACAGTGTAGGATTACAGGAGTGAGCCACCATGCCCAGCCTGTTTGTTTTTAAGATACAGTCTCACTCTGTTGCTCAGGCTGGAGTGCAGTGGCATGATCTCAGCTCACTGCAACCTCTGCCTCCTGGGTTCAAGCGATTCTCCTGCCTCAGCCTCCCAAGTAGCTAGGACGACAGGCGTGCACCACTACACCCAGCAAATATTTATATTTTGTAGAGACTGGGTTTCGCCATGTTGGCCAGGCTGGTCTGGATCTCCTAACCTCAGGTGACCTGCCCACCTTGACCTCCCAAAGTGCTAGGATTACAGGCCTGAGCCCTGTGCCCAGCCTCCATCACCTCTTGAATGAGCCTCCACTTTCAGCCTAGGAGCCTTGCCTTCTCTCCTATCTCTGACTTGATTCTGGGGCCACTCACCAGAAGCCACTGGATTCTCCCTCAGACTTTAATCCTTCTCTGACCATAGCCACCACCCTCAGACTAGAGATTCCTAACCATCCCCTCTGACCTGACAGAGCCACCCTCTCTGTCCTGGGCTGAGCCTGCATCCTCCCCGCTCAGATCAGACAGCACACCTCCTCCCTTGGTGCCCCTGCTCTGCGGCACCCTGCTGGGATGTCCCTGGGATCCCGAGAGCCAGGGGACATCCCCCGGAGTCCAGCCACCCCCACGGAGGGTCCGGCTGGCCAGCGGCTGTTTGTTCCGTCTGCCTGTCGCCTAATGGTTCCAACAGGCGTGGGGCGGCGGCCAGGGCGGGCGCGGCCTTTGCCGAGTGAGCTCACGTCTGCCCAGGAGACTGGGCCAGGGGTGGGCAGAGGGCATGTGGGCTGGGCACTGGGGTGGGGGAAGGAGGAGACCTGGGGTCACCTGGGGTGGCAGCCTCGATCTTCCCCATCTGAGGGATGGATGTGACCCTTAGCCTCAGCCAAGTGTGGGTCCATCCAAGCTGGGGAGACTGAGGTTCAGACAGGCAGGGTCGGCCAGGAGCTGGGGCACGGGGGACTCCACCCAAGCCCTCCAGGCCCCATTGTGCCCCCCTCTGCCCGGCATGCCTGAGGGGATGTCCAGGCTCACGAGGGGGATAGACAGCAGCTTGAGCGTGGCCAGCGCGCGAGTGCAGGGGCCCCCGACCTCGCCCGGCTCCACGCCAGGACCCAGCACGGCGTCCACCACCAGCCCGTAGGCTTCGTTAATGAGCTGCACCTGGGGATGGCAGGCAGGGTCAGGGCGGCTTGGGGCCACGGCACACCATGTCCCCCTCACTTGCCGCCCAGCGCTGACCTCAGTGGGCAGGTAGCTCAGAAAGGGGATGTCCATCTTCTCACACTGGGTGGTCAGGTCCCGATGCAGCAGGTCCAGCGAGCGCATGGGGTAGAAGATGGTGGGTTCGTACTCCTGGGGGTGGAGGAAGAGGGAGTCAGGGCTGGAGGCCCTCCCAGGCTTCCCTGACCTGGTCACCAGCACCAGACCCTACCTGGGACAAGCACTGGGCATATTCTACAACCTGGCCCTGCATCGATGTCCCGCTGGGACGCTATCAAAAGAAGGCAGTGATTTCTGCAGGGGCAGGGACTCTGGGAGGTCTAAGGGGTCCTTGCTACTTACAAACACCCGCAGGTGACGGGCACAGACCAGCCCCACTGCCCCGTTCTGTTCCGGGCCACACACGACCAGCACCGTCCTCTGCTTCCGGGAGAGAGCGGGCAACGGGAACGCCTGGTGGGGGGGGCACAGCAAAGGCACAGGCACAGTCCAGATTCCTCCTTGCCTGGAGAGGAAACTGAGGCCCAGAGTAGAGGATGGGATGGGGCTTGGGCCTGGACGCAGTGGGATAGGACAGGAGGTGTGTTCTGGATGAGGGGCTGGGCCTCTTGGGGCCTCAGTTTCCCCGTCGGAGATGCAGACGCCCGGTTGGTCTCAGGCTCTGCCAGGTCGGTGCAGGAAAAACGTGCGTCCGGCCACTGCCCGTCACCGGGAGTGTGGTTTGTTTATTCTCCGCCTGAGCTGCAGACATTCTTCCACCTTTCTCACCGCGGGCCTGCCCCTGCCCATGTTTCCAGACCTCAGCCCCTCCCAGAGGCCCCAGAGTAGGGGAGCCCAACCTTACCCATGATGCCCTGGGGCCTGTCTCTCTCTGGCTGTTTCTGTGTCTCTGTGTATCTCTCAGACTCTCCGTGTCTCTGTCTCCCTGTATGTCTCTGGCTCTCTTCATGTCTCTCTCCCCACCTGTCTGGCTGTTTCTGTATCTCTCAGACTCTCTGTGTCTCTGTCTGTCTCTGTCTCTCTCTATCTGTCTCTGGCCATCTCTGTGTCTCTCTGTATCTCTCAGACTCTGTCTCTGTCTGGCTTTCTGTCTGTATCTCTCACCAACAAGTCTCCCTGTCTCTGTGTCTCTGTCTCCATCTCTGGGGCTCCATGTCTCTGGTTGTGTCTGTGGCATGTATGCATCTCTAACACAGGCATTTCGGCCCCAGCCCTGCCCTGACTCTGCGTGACCCCAGCCCCTTCTCCTCTCCCAGCCTCAGTTTGGCCTTTATCAAATGCGATGACAGTGCCACCGGCTGATAGGCACACTGGGTGTCTCCTGAGCCCGGCTGTACTTTAATCTCCAACACAGATGGCAGATTATTCCCCGTTCAAGTCTCCTCCCCAAGGGCTTAGCACAGTCCTGACCTGCCATGAACATGCCTGTGACCCCAGTCACGCCAGGCCCACAGCCCAAGACCCAAGACTGGGACTGAGGGGCTTCTGGACAGACAAGGGGCTTTCAGTGCAAAAACCCGATGGCTGGCCACTGAGCGCCAGGGGAGCGGTGGCTACCCGGGTTTCTTTCTGGGTTTTGATTTTCCTTCTTTGAATGCCTCACCTGGGATCTATTTCATTTGGAAATACAAACATTTAAGTCTACATGAAGAAAAACCCTGAGTTTTTAAAAAGTATACCGTGGCAATAAGAAGAAAAAGAGGAGGAGGAGGGAGGAGGGGGAGAATGGAGAGGAGGAGGAGGAGGGGTAGTAGGTAGGGAAAGTGGGAAGGAGGAAGCAGAACAGGAGGGGGAGGAGGAGGGAGAGGAAGGAGAAAGGAGAGGAGAAAGGGGTGGAAGGGGAGGAGGAGGGAGAGAGGAGGCGGCAGGAGGAGGAAGGAGGAGAAAGGCGAGGGGGATGAGGACGGTGGGGGAGGAAGAGGAGACAGGCTAGAGCCTTCTGTGTGGGTTCGTTTTCTGAGGCATTCGCGTTTAGGGACTGACTCATCAGTACCATTTATTATCCCGTTGCAGGGGAGGAAACTGAGGCCCAGCACGGCTTGCTGCATGGTGAAGCACTCTATAGTATGATTATTGCTATCACCCTTGTGTCATCCTCCTGGCCCCTCGACGTGTGAGGGTTTACTCCAGAGCCAGACACACCCAGGTTGCAGCTCTGCTTCCATCCCCCTGTGACCCAGGGCAGGCCCCTCGCCACCTGAGCTTCAGTTTCCCCACCTGCAGAGCGGGGTTGTTTAGGGGTGTTCAGATTGCAGGAGCAGATGTCCCTGGTGCCCAAGACCCAGGAGGTGGCAGAAGCAGGCGGGCCACATGTGTAGGAGGGGTCTGCACTTCCAGGGTCGCGGCACTGTCCCTGCAATAACCTCTGCTCTGGCCTTCTCTGATACCAGGGGTCTCAGGTCTCCGTCTGGCCTGTACCAGCCATGAGCCTCTCTGGGCCTCAGTTTACCCATCAGACTGGAGTAGGCCCAAGCAAAAAGGGGGTTCTTGAGGGCTGGACCACTCTGGTCACTAGAGTTATGCAGCTCAGGAGAGTTGGCCGTCTAGTTGGGGTCAGGGTTGGGGGTCAGGGATCAGGTACCTTGGTCACAGCCACAGCACTAGCATGACCGCACAGCTCCACGAGCTGCTGCCGCCCAAAGCGATAATCCTCCAGTAGCTCCCGCTCCAGGGCGGCTGCCTCCGCGGTGCTGGGGACAGAGTGGGATGGGACACTCAGAGACACACACAGAGCCTCAGATGGAGCCAGAAATGTTCCGCCAAGCTTCTAAACCCGGTCCCAAAGCCACCCTCCCAACCTGTACCCCCGAGTAGCGTCTGCAGCCTTGAGCTGGGGATGCCCTCAGTTTCACCGTGCGACAGGCGAGTTGAATCGAGGCCTGGCGGGCTGCGGTGTGGGAGCCAAAGCCCTAGGCGCGGGCGCCCTCTGGTGGCAGAAGATGCGCTGGCCGCGCGCGTTGGTTCTACTGCTCCAAACCGCGGGACACGGAACCGGATCTAGACGTCCCCAGCTCCCAAGGCGGAAGGAACCAAGGGGAATGGAACATGAAGGACTTCGATGGGGGCGATGGGCTGATTTCAGGCAGTGGGAGCCACTGAACAAGCTTCAGGACGCTGGAAGGGGCGGACAGGACGGGGGGCATCTGGCGTCCATGGGTTTTTAAGGCTGCGGAGTTTGATGGCACAATCAGCGGGGTGGCCTTGGGGCCTGGGGCTATGAGGCCCTTTGGTGACCGATTTTCAGGGGCAGTGACATAATTAGATTATCTGTGGTCAGGCCGGGCGCGGTGCCTCACATCTGTAATCCCAGCACTACAGGAGGATGAGGCAGGTGGATCACTTGAGGTCAGGAATTCCAGCCCAAGGTGGTGAAACCCTGTCTCTACTAAAAATACAAAAATTAGCCGGGCGTGGTGGCGGGCGCCTGTAGTCCCAGCTACTCGGGAGGCTGAGGCAGGAGAATTGCTTGAACCTGGGAGGCGGAGGTTGCAGTGAGGCAAGATCATGCCACTGCACTCCAGCCTGGGCAATGGAGGGAGACTTGGTCTCAAAACAAAACAAAACAAACAAAACAAAACAAAACAAACAAAACGGGCCGGGCCAGGCATGGCTCACGCCTGTAATCTCAGCACTTTGGGAGGCCAAGGCGGGCAGATCAGGAGGTCAGGAGATCAAGACCATCCTGGCTAACACGGTGAAACCCCATCTCTACTAAAAATACAAAAATGAGCCAGGTATGGTGGTGGGAGCCTGTTAGCACCAGCTACTCAGGAGGCTGAGGCAGGAGAATCGCTTGAACCTGGGAGGCGGAGGTTGCAGTGAGCCGAGATCGTGCCACTGCACTCCAGCCCAGGCGACAGAGTGAGACTGTCTCCAAAAAAAAAAAAAAAAGGTTATTTGTTGCCAGAGAAATGGGGCCACTAAGCTTGAGGCGAAGCTCTGTCATCCACTTCACTGAGTGATTGGGGTCCATCTCCACCTCTCGGAGCAAAATTGAATATTGGGGTGACCTACACAATTGGTGGGGCTAGGCAGGGCATGGTGATGGACACCTGTAATCCCAGTGACCCAGGAGGCTGAGGCAGGAGGATCACTTGAATCTGGGAGGTGGAGGCTGCAGTGAGCTATGATCACGCCACTGCGCTCTAGCCTGGGCGACAGAACAAGACCTTGTCTCTAAAATAATAATAAAAAACACAAACATAAACAATAAAAAGAGCCAGGCCTAGAAAAGTTGGAAAAACAACTAATGATTCAGAGAAGCTGAGTGGCTTGCCCAGGGTCATGCAGGAAGCAAGTCAGGAAACCGGGTCTTTCCCCCTTGGTGTCTACAGAGCCACAGGACATGAACAAAGACGTAGAGCCAGACCTACAGACGGTGGAGGTTTGGGGGGATGAATCCTGAGGTTCTTTACTTCAATTCTTTGAATGGGAGATGACTGCCCTCTGGCCAATTTTGCAGCATGATAAGGCCGAGTAGGTAGAGTGGAGGAGAAAGGACTGCTATGGGATGGGAGTCAGCGAGGGCTTCCTGGAGGAGGCGGCCTGGCACATCGTGGGAGGTAATGCAGGGGCAAGAACAGCAAAAGCCAAGGCCCTCGGGTGGGAAGGAGCCTAGTATGTTCAAGGGGCAGAAGGGAGGCTGAAGCAGAGTGATCAAGGGGACAGGGCAGGCAGGGCTTCAAATGCCAGACTGAGGAACATGGTGAGGAGGACACTTTGGGGGTCCACACATATGGGGAGATGGAAGCTCAGGGCAGAAAAATCACACCCAGTGTGAACCCAGGACACCCCAGTAACTAGAGCCAAATTCAAACCTCAGCCTGTCTGCAGCTGACACAGGATGAAGTTGAAGGACGGGGTGGGGAAAAGGAGCTCAAGGTGAAGTCAGACAAAGAGTCTCCCCGGGAAGGCCAGCACAGCTCCCAGGAAAGCACATAGGAGAAGGTGCGTTTGCATTCAGGGTGAGGAATCTGGCAGGCTGGGAACATGGCTCATTCCTCCACCTCCAACTTGTGACAGCTCTGACTGCTGCCCCCGCAGGAGGGTGTGGGGAGGAAGTGGAGAGCGGGATGGTGATGCATTTCTCTTCTTCTGTCCCAAAGCTTTGGCCTCTGGAAGCCACTTGGAACATTCTCTTCCTGCCTAACTGGTCATTAAAATGATAATGGGGGCTCTGTGGGCAGAGGGTCGTCCAGGTTAGGAACCTGGGGGTGGGGCGCAGCAGCAGCTGTGGGGTGGGGGAGGAAGCTGCGTGGGAATTGGAGCCTGGTGGAGGAGGGTGGCAGGCAGGACAGGTCCATTCTGCTGTTGTGGGATTCTGGGGGTGTTCAGTGGTGCCTTTCGCTCCCCCCAATCTCAGCCCCCAGATGAGAGAAGCTTCAAGGCCCCAAGGATTTCCCTGTCAGACCCAGGAAGTCTGAGGTGGCCTGGATCCAAAGGGAACTGGGCCTGACACTCCCCAAATGCTTCCAGGAGGGGGCTCTCTGGGAGGTGAAACCTCAGGCCAGGGTGCCCATGCCACACTCACCCTGCCTCAGTCCTACCTGTTTCTCTCCTCCTCACACCTTTGCCCACCAGACCACCACAGGGCCGCACACAGCAGCCTCCTGCCCCCAAAACTCAACACGAGCCTAGGGTGCTTTGAAAACTTGAACACCAGATTGCATCACGGGATCCCAAACCTGCTGATGGCTCCCAAGGGCTCTGGGAACATTCAAGCTCCAAACTCCTCACCATGCCTAAGAGGCCCTTCTGTGTCTCCAGCCTTGTCAGCCGGTTCTTCACTACATTCTGGCTCCTACCCACCCCTGAGAGCCCCATCACTCCCCTCACTTAGCATTTGAGATCCCCCACACCAGTTGAAGTCCCGGCTCCAGCTCCTAGAACACTCTTCCCTAGACTGAGTCTGGACACTGGCTGAGGGGACATGTGCCCTGCTAGGTGGGCAGTGGGCAGGAGCTGCTGGACACATCTGGTTCACAGTGAGGTCCACAGTCTTGCCTGGGGTCCCATGTCACAAAGGCTGAGGAGGATGAGGTGGGAGTCACAGCTACGGCGCCAATTTCAGATCCCAAACTCACCAACCTCTGGCAAACAGCCAGTGTGTTCCAAATCTGCTCTAGCCATGACTGCCTTCCCCAGGCCTGTTTCCTCCTCTGGACAAGGGAGGTGGTAGCATTTGAGCTCAGCTCAGCTCTTCCCATGTCGGGAAGTTAGGGCTGCAGCTCCAAGGTCCCTGGGAGAGATGGAGAGTGGCGTTGGGTCACGGTTGGGGTTCTGTGCGGGAGTGACCAGCGCTGTTGATGAATCATTCATGAGGGGCGGGGATGCCCCCCGGAGGCAGTTTCCCCAGCAACGCAGTTGAGTGTCTCCAGCAAGATACCAGGCGGGTCTCGGATTCCCGGGATTCCCAGGCTCCTCTTTGCCATATCCCTGCCTGCGATTCCCCACCGTGGTCATGCCTCTGCCGCTGAACCTCCATCCCGGCTGTGCCCGTCTCCAGTTCCCGGACCCCATTCTGTCCCAGCTATGCCCCTGCCTCCGGTCCTACTGGCTGCTCCTGGCCCCATGAGAGCCAAGCCCGTCTCCAGAGTCCCTCTCCCCCGCTGACCTGAGGAAACGCCGCTCCTCGGGCGCCTCCGACGGGTCTGGGCCGACTGCGCTGCTCATGGCCGAGGTCAGCCGGGGCACCGGGCGCTGCCGCCACCACCACCGCCTTTTAAGCACACCCCCGGGGGGAGAGGGTGCCCGCTATTCTCCTCCCTCCCGCCCACCCTGCGTGCCCGCCACTCAGGAGGCGCCTCGAAGGCGCTGCGCGTCACCATTGGTCGGTGGACTCAGACGGACTTAACCCTTTCGTGCCAGGAGCGGAACTCCCAGGATCCCATAGCAGAGTCACCTGCCCAATCTTGGTTGCCTCACCCAACTTGGTTTCCCTGCAGATATCCCTGTGTCTCTGAGCTTCCCTCTCAGGGAGCGAGGAGCCCCTCCGCAGCCAAATACCCTCGCCATGCCTACAACTAGCGGGGCCGCACAGGGTATGGTGGTTCACGCTTGTAATTGCAGTGACGCGGGAGGCTGAAGCGGGAGGATCACTTGCATCCGGGAGGTCAAGGCTCCCCCCATTCCCCAGACCTCCGTGGAGAAGGTCTGACCCAAAGCTGACCCAGGGGCCCCCAGCCTGGAGGGGTGAGTGGGCTGCTGACAGGCAGGGTTTCAACAGGGAGGCAGGAGAGTCCAGGCATATCCGAGGCAGAGAGGAGGCTGGTGGTGGATCCAGGGGCAGCCCCTAGGTGTGTTTTGAGGTCACCCTGTATCACATCTGTTCCGTCCCCATGCTACATGTGATCCGGTGGTGCCTAGCTGGGCCCTCTCCTCCTTCTCTCCCCCAGTCCCCAGGAAAACAGGCAGGCCAGGTCTGCAGAGCATTTATTCCATCCCAGTGGGGAGGGGCCAGGATCCAGGTGGCCGGAGGGCACAGGGCCTATGTATACCACATGAAGCCGTGGTTGGCATGGATGGCCTCCTCCGTGGTGCGCAGCCCATACAGCTCTCCGATCACGGGGGGCACCCAGCGGGTT
This sequence comes from Chlorocebus sabaeus, assembly GCF_047675955.1. Lineage (NCBI taxonomy): Eukaryota > Metazoa > Chordata > Mammalia > Primates > Cercopithecidae > Chlorocebus > Chlorocebus sabaeus. The sequence continues at coordinate 43,434,396 of NC_132909.1, forward strand.
GTGTGGAACACAGACTCTCCCACCTGTGGGGACAGTGGGGTATGGGTAGAGGCACAGCCACCCACATACAGCCTGCTGGGACCCATCCCCCAGGACCAGTGGCCCCTATGCATGGCCAGGCGCTACAGCCTTCCCTCCTGGGACCCAGCACCCACCACCCCCTTGGTCCTGGGGTTTCTATAGAAAGCTGTGAGAACTCCCCAACCCCAGGCCCTGTCTCTGCCGTGGCTGGCACCCCTGCCCTCCCAGTCGGGGACCCACCTTCCAGTCAGGCACATCCTTCATGATGATGGCCTCCTCCTCCAGGTTCTCCCGAAGCATCTGCAAGGTCCTGTGGGGATGGGGCCGATGGTGGGGGTGGGGCCTCAGTGCCCTGAGGGGCCCCTGCCTAGGGCCCCTGGTAGCACCCCTTCAAGCCTCCCTCCGACCCTGTCTCCCTTTCCCCCGGCAAACTCCTAGCTTTTCTCCTGCCCCAGCCCCAGTGCTGCCTCCTCCTCCAGGAAGCCTTCCAGTTCACCCCCTTGGGTCTCCACTAAGTCTCCACGCCTCTCTGAGGATGCAGCTGACGGCACATGGCAATGGCCCCCATGGGCATTCTGGCCACCTTCGGGGATGCAGGTCAGGCCCTGCAGCCTGGGGCCTTCAGGCCAGTGACCTCCCGTTCTTGGCCCCAGCAGTGCTACCTCCGGTCAGTTTCTGCCTGGAACAGTGGCATCAGCGCGATGCGGGCCTCAAAGTCCTCGATCTGTAGGCGCCTGTGAAAGCCCGAAACCCACACTCAGGTCAGACCAGGCGGGGTCAGGTGAGCATAGGCAGCACCAGCCTCAGGGGTCAAAGTGCTGCTGGGGGAGCAGAATGGGAATGGGGAGCTGGGGGAATAGCTGGGGGGGTGGGGCGGGAGGCAGGCAGCGAGCAGGGTGAGGGTCGTGGGCAGAGCCCACCAGGAGCCTGAGAGGAGGGCGTGTGCAGGTAGCTGCACGAGTGACTGCCCACAAGACTGCTGGCTTTCTACTTTCTTTGCAATTAAAAACTTTTTTTTATCCTAAAAATAACTCTGCCTGATGATCGCGATGAAGGAGGGGGTGACTTCATCACGGGGTTCTGGGCCTCACAAAACCACGTACCCTTCATCTCAAAATAATCACAGTGTGTGAGGTTGGGGCAGGCGGGGCCACAATCCTTTCTTCTTCCTGCTTTCTGGCAGCTTCCAAGTTCCCTGCAATGACCCCCATCTTCCAGCCCTGCCTGGCCTGTGTTGGGTGGAGGGGGGTGTGGGGAAGCAGCGCCCAGCCTGTGACACGGGGAGAGGGGGGCGCCTGGCCCTAGTTCATCTGGCCCTGTGTGGCCACTGCCTGGTGTGGTCTGGTTTGAGCCTGGTCACCTCTGACAAAATTCTGCTTAGAAGGCCCAAGGCAGGCCCCCCACTCATATCCTGTCCTAACCTGGATCCGTGGGTCCCAGCCCTCCTCACTAGACATTTTTTTGCATGGGGCAGGGGGACAGAGTTTCGCTCTATTTCCCAGGCTGGTCTTGAACTCCTGGGCTCAAGCAATGCTCCAACCTTGGTCTCCCAAAGTGCTGGGATTACAGGCATGGAGACATCTCGAGGATAGAGCCTAGAAATGGAAGTGCTGGATCTGCACTTTTTGGGGCCTGGGATTGCACGCCCAAGTTCAAGGGGCCAGTTCACCCCTTGCCAGCACAGGCAACAGCGGAATGCTACAGGATCCTGACAACTGGCCAGGACGACTTTCAGACAACGCCCACCGGGGGCCTTACCTGCGCTCACGGTTCCACTTCATCATGCTCCAGTGCCCGTACAGCAGGGTTCCAATGCCTATGGCCAGCAGGCTGTAGCCTGTGGAGAAAGGCACTGCTCAGTGGGCCAGCCCCCACTCAGACACCCTCCTCCACAGCTCCCAGCGGCTGTTGTGGCTGTTCCAGGCGCTGCCCACTCTGCAGTCAGGGGACTCCGGCAGCTTTTTTTCTCAGGAGTGAGGCTGCCTGGACTGTGACACCTCTGCCCCCGTGCCAGGGGTTTTCTGAAAGGTACACGCTGGACATCGACCTCAGGAGGCCTGAAGATCTAGATGGTGGTTGCTGGGGGGCCCCAGCTCCATCATCTTCTAGAAGGCTGTTTGGACCCTGGGCAGCAGGCTGGCCCCCAAGTAGGAGGGTGGCTCTGACAGTGTCCATGGTGGCTCCCGGCCACCTGGGCCACAGTTCCGCATGCTGCCCTGCGGGGGCTGCACACAGCTGCCAGGGACAGGCAGTGCCCTGCGGGGGCTGCCCAGCCACCCCCTGGGCCCTAGGGGTGGCCGTGCTACCTCTTGGCTCTGCAGGGTCAAGCCCCCTGCCCTGCACCCCAGGGAGGACAGAGGCTATCATGAATATTTACTGAGCACCAGTGGGGCCTTGCTCTAATCCTGACTGACAGGCTGGGGGCCCACTGGGGTCTTCAGGGAGGCCTGGGTTGCCTGGGGTCTGGCTCCCAGGCTCACCCTGCACCCTCCAGATCCTTCCAGCCACAGTCTCTTCTCTGGAGAGGCTTCACGCTTGCTGGGACGAATGACAAGATCAGGCAGGCCGGGCTCCAGTCAACACTCAGGAAACGACCAGCAGGTGGAAGGCAAGGCCATCTCCAGGCCTCCAGGACACCGGGCCCTGCTCTACGCCTGCTGGGGCTACTCTGCGCCTGTCCCGTACTTCTGCTTTCAGCTCTGCTCCAGCATGGAGCTTGGGAGCTACCTCTGCTAGACCCAGAGATAAGTGAGAAACTGGCTCAAGTTTGCACCTGGTTATTTAACCTGTTAGAAGCCTAAGTCAGGGGTAAGACATTTCCATGCTACAGGTAATGAGGGTGTGCTGGGTCCGGGCTCAGAGGCACGTCTCTCGAGAGGCCCGGGATGCTCAGGGCCAGCTCCCAGCTCTCAGTCTCCTGTCCAGCACATGGGAGGTTTCATCAGCTGCCTTGTTCTTTTTTGTTTTCTTTGTTTTGGTTTTTAGTTTTGAGACAAGGTCTCACTCTGTCACCCAGGCTGGAGTGCCGGGGCGCGATCATGGCTCAATGCAGCCTCCAACTCCTGGGCTCAAGTGAGTTGGAGTACCCTCCCGAGTAACTGGGACCCCAGGTGTGTGCCACCATGCTCAGCTAACTAATTTTTGTAGAGATGGGGTCTCGCTATGTTGCCTAGGCTGGCAATATCTCGTTCTTTTCTTTTTTAAAAATGTATTTATTTTTGAAATGGAGTCTCACTCTGTCACCCAGGCTGGAGTGCAGTGGCATGATCTTGGCTCACTGCAACCTCTGCTTCTTGGGTTCAAGCGATTCTTCCGCCTCAGCCTCCTGAATAGCTGGGACTACAGGCGCCCGCCACTACGCCTGGCTAATTTTTGTATTTTTAGTAGAGACGGGGTTTCACCATATTGGCCAGGTTGGTCTCGAACTCCTGACCTCTCGTGATCCATCTGCCTTGGCCTCTCAAAGTGCTGTGATTACAGGCGTGAGCCACTGTACCGGGCATATCTTGTTCTTTTCTTTTTTTTCTTTTTCTTTTTCTTTTTTTCTTTTTGAGATGGAGTCTCACTCTGTCACCCAGGCTGGAGTGCAGTGGTGCAATCTCAGCTCACTGCAACCTCTGCCTCCCGGGTTCACGTCATTCTCCTGCCTCAGCCTCCCAAGTAGCTGGGACTACAGGCGCCCGCCACCACGCCCGGCTAATTTTTTGTATATTTAGTAGAGAATGGGTTTCACCGTGTTAGCCAGGATGGTCTCGATCTCCTGACCTCATGATCCGCCAGCCTCGGCCTCCCAAAGTGCTGGGATTACAGGCGTGAGCCGCCGTGCCCGGCCATCTCATTCTTTTCAACGGTTACAGAGAACCCAGGGGACAGACCTGGGCTGCCCTAAGCCTTCTGGTGCAGAAAATGGACCCTTGGGGAGAACCTGCACCCTCACACCTGCGCATTCAAATGCAGGTCCATCTGTAAGATAAATTCCAAAAAAGAAATAAATTCCAAAACTTATCCCGCAGCTGTGTGTACAAGACAGTGTGGCACTGGCATAGCACAGAGATGTATGAGATGACAGAAACAATGCAGGGCCTCTTGTATTTGCATGCAGCCTGTGCAGGGCTCTTCTTCCTCACTGACCACAGAGGGGCCAAGGCCCCAGGCCTTAGAGTCTATGTCTCAGGAACTGCTAGTCTGGTGGGGAACATGGTGAAGGGCATGCACAAAAGCGTGTGCACACCATTTTTTTTCTTTTTGGTTTTGGAGACCGGGCCTCTCTCTGTTGTCCAGGCTGGAGTGCAGTGGTGGGATCAAATTTTTTCACCTGGGTGCAGCAGCTCACGCTTGTAATCCCAGCATTTTGGGAGGCTGAGGCGAGAGGATTGCTTGACTAGGAGTTTGCCACTAGCCTGTGAAACATAGTGAAACATTTACAAAATACATATTTTATTTTATTTTTTGAGACAAAGTCTCGCTCTGTAGCCCAGGCTAGAGTGCAGTGGTGCCATCTCAGCTCTCTGCAACCTCTGCCTCCCAGGTTCAAGTGATTCTCCTGCCTCAGCCTCCTGAATAGCTGGAATTACAGATGCGCACCACCGTGCCCAGCTAAATTTTTATATTTTTTAGTAGAGACGGGGTTTTACCATGTTGGCCAGGCTGGTCTTGAACTCCCGACCTCACGTAATCCACCTGCCTTGGCCTCCCAAAATGCTAGGATTACAGGTTTGAGCCACCATGCCTGACTCAAAATACATATTTTTAAATTAGCTAGATGTGGTGGCACATATCTGTGGTCCCACCTACTTCAGTAGCTGAGGCGGGAGTATCACTTAAGCCCAAGAAGTGAAGGCTGCAGTAGGCTGAGATGGCACCACTGTACTCCAGCCTAGGTGACAGAGAAAACTCTGTCTCAAAAAACAAAAAAAGAAAAAAGGAAAAACATATATTTTTTCATAGAAACAGGGTCTTGCTATGTTGCCCAGGCTGGTCTTGAACACCTGGCCTCAAGCAATCCTCCCACCTCAGCCTCCCAGAGTGTTGGAACTACCAGTATGAGCCACTGCACCCGGCCTTGGCCATTCTTAGAGAAGACCAAAATAAATAAAAACACATCCTGTGTTCAAGAATTGGAGCACTTAGCACTGTGCAGATGGCAACGCTGTCCAAACTGATACAGATTCGAAATGCAATCCCCATCAGAATGCCAACCATTTCTTTTCCTGTTGCAGAAACTGACAAGCAGGTTGGGAAATTCATATGGAAATGCAAGGGACCAGAATAGCCAAAACAATTTTGAAAAAGAACAAAGTTGGAAGACTCAAACTATATACTATTTCAAAACTTATCCCACAGCTGTGTGTACAAGACAGTGTGGCACTGGCATAGGACAGAGATGTTCATCAATGGAACAGAACTGAGAGTCCAGAAATAAACCCTCACATTTACGGTCAATTGATTTTGGACAAAGGTGCCAAGATAATTCAATGGGGGAGAAAACAGTCTTTTCAACAAATGGGATAACCAGACGGCCACATGCTAAAGAATGAGGATGCACTCCTTCCTTATCCCATCCACAAAAAGTAACTCAAAAGGATCAAAGACCTAAGTGTAAGAGCTAAAACTATATACTCTTAGAAGAAAATGTAAAAGTCAGTCTCTGTGACCTCAAACTAGGTTTCTTAGACATGACACCAGAAGCACAAGTGACAAAAGGAAAAATACATAAATTGGACTTCATTGAAATTATTATAATACATATATTTTTGAGACGGAGTCTCACTCTGTTGCCCAGGCTGGAGTACAGTGGCGTGATCTCAGCTCCCTGCAACCTCTGCCTCCTGGGTTCAAGTGATTGTTCTGCCTCAGCCTCCCAAGTAGCTGGGACTACAGGCGCGAGCCACCACCCCCGGCTAATTTTTGTATTTTTAGTAGAGACGGGGTTTTGCCACATTGGCCAGGCTGGTCTCAAACTCCTGACCTCAAGTGATCTGCCTGCCTCAGCCTCCCAAAGTGCTGGGATTACCGGTGTGAGCCACCATGCCAGGCCCAGACTTCAATGAAATTAAAAACTTTTGTGCTGTAAATGAAACTGTCAATTAGCTGAAAAGACAACATATATACACACACTCTTACAACTCAGTAATTCCATAATTTAAAAAACCCTACTAAGCCGGGCGTTAGCCAGGCACGGTGGCAGGTGCCTGTAGAAAAAAAAAACAAACAAAACCCTATTAAAAATATATAAAGGATTTGAATAGACATTTCTCCAAGACAGACATACAAATGGCCAATAAACACATGCAAAGGTGGTGGTTCACTCCTAGAATCTCAGCACTTTGGAGGCCGAGGCGGGAGGACGGCTTGAGCCCAGGAGTTTGACACCAGCCTGGGCAACATTGAGACCCCATCTCTTAAAAAAAATAATAAAAAATAAAAATAATAAAACACATGAAAAGATGTTCGACATCATCAGCCAGCAGTGAAATGCAAATCAACGATCAATGCCCAGAAAACTGAGCAAGAAAACCCCAAAAAGAATTTGTAAAAAAACTCCACCATAATGAAATACAGTTTCACACGCACTAGGACGGTGGCTATGATCCAAAAAATGGAAAATAATCAGTGTTGTTGGGATGTGGAGAAATTGGGACTCTCATACATGGCAGGTGGAAACACAAAATGGTGTAGTCAGTGTGGAAAACAATTCAGCAGTTGCTCAAAATGTTAAACACGAAGTTACCATAAGATCCAGTGGTTTGTCTCTTAAGGGAAAGTCCACATGGGAGAAATGAAAATCTACATCCATACGAACACCTGTACAGCGTAAATCCTCATGGCAGCAGTACTCACATTATTCACAGCAGCTGAAGAGTAGGCAGACGACCCAAGTGCCCATCAAAAAACGAATGAAAACACAACACCTGGTGCATCCACACAATGGATATTAATTAGCCAGAGACAAAAGGCCACACAGTCTATGACTCCATTGATAAGAAATGCCCAGAACAGGCAAATCCAGACAGAAAGGAAGCAGATTAGTGTTTGCCAGGGGTGGGATGATTGCGAATAGGGAAGACGGGGTTTCTTTTGGGTGATGAAAGTGGCCTAAATTCTTATCATGGCAATGACCACACAACTCTGTGAATATACTAAAAAATCAATATACTGGGCACACTTCATTATTATTATTATCTTTTTTTTTTTTTTTTTTTTTTTTTTTTTTTTTTTGAGACGGAGTCTTGCTCTGTCGCCCAGGCTGGAGTGCAGTGGCCGGATCTCAGCTCACTGCAAGCTCCGCCTCCCGGGTTTACGCCATTCTCCTGCCTCAGCCTCCCGAGTAGCGGGGACTACAGGCGCCCGCCACCTCGCCCGGCTAGTTTTTTGTGTTTTTAGTAGAGACGGGGTTTCACTGTGTTAGCCAGGATGGTCTCGATCTCCTGACCTCGTGATCCACCCGTCTCGGCCTCCCAAAGTGCTGGGATTACAGGCTTGAGCCACCGCGCCCGGCATTATTATTATTATTGAGATGAAGTCTCGCTCTGTTGCCCAGGCTGGAGTGCAGAGGCAAGATCTTGGCTCACTACAACCTCCACCTCCCAGATTCAAGCAATTTTCCTGCCTCACCCTCCCAAGTAGCTGGGATTACAGGTGTGCACCACCACGCCCGACTAACTTTTGTATTTTTAGTAGAGACAGGGTTTTGCCATGTTGGCCAGGTTGGTCTCCAACTCCTGAGCTCAGGTCCTCAAAGGGTTGAGATTACAGGCGTGAGCCACCGCTCCCAGCCATTACATTGGACAGACTTTAAATGGGCGAGTTGTATGGTATGGTATGGGAACCTCAATAAATATATTAAAGACACAAGATGAAAAGGAAAGGGCTGCCTGCTAGGCTCAGGAGGGAGTGGGGACAGAAGAACTGGGTATGGGAGATAGTGGAGGAGGTGGGATGGAAGACATTTCAGGAGCGACATGGATTAAAAGGGGACTGAACCAGCCAGGCGCTGTGGCTCACACCTGTAATCCCAGCACTTTGGGAGGCTGAGGCAGGCGGATCACGAGGTCAGGAAATTGAGACCATCCTGGCTACACAGTGAAACCCCGTCTCTACTAAAAAATACAAAAAATTAGCCGGGCGTAGTGGCGGGCGCCTGTAATCCCAGCTACTCTGGAGGCTGAGGCAGGAGAATGGCATGAACCCAGGAGGCGGAGCTTGCAGTGAGCCGAGATCGTGCCACTGCACTCCAGCCTGGGTGACAGAGAGAGACTCTGTCTCAAAAAAAATAATAATAAATAACAAAAAGTGGCCTGAGCCAGCCGATCATGTCCTGGGATGCTGGCAGTGAGTGAATGGCTGACCCAGGCAGACAGAGGGGAGTGGGTGCCAGGCTTGGGGTCACCAGGCCTTGGACAGGAGCAGAGAAGGTAGGTCTGGTGGGAGGGCCACTGTGGACCATGGCTCAGGAGAGGCAGGGGAGGAGGACAGAGGAGGGAGATGAGCCTGTGTACTAGCTCTTTTTCTGCAGAGCAGACTTCTTCTCAGAGGTCCTCCTGGCACATCCTGGCTTAAGTGGGCCCAGGTTATCCCAGGCCTCACCAACAACTAGAAATCCTGGCATGATGTGTTGCATCTCTTCAGCTCAGCTGTGAGGGCTTGGGGACAGGGCCCAGCACCATGTGCTCACTCAACAATGAAAGCAGGGCCATAAACAAAGAGCACACCAGCACAGGGGTATCCTCCTCACTCCTCTGACGGGAAAGGCTGGGGTGGGGGTGTATGTGCTGTAACAAAAGTCCACACTATTAGGAGACACAACCCCAGGCAGTGGTATTTAGGGCACTGTCTGGCACAGGGGGGCCACTGCTCTGTGGTGAACTGGGAGAGGACCAGGGTATTTATACAAAAATGAGATGCTGGAAGTGGGGAGCTCAGGGAGCCCCAGGGCTGGGGTCTTTCTGTGGCCTGGTCTGGCTGCAGGTCACACAGGTGCACATTTGGAAAGAAATCTTGTGCTGCACACCTGAAGGGGTGGGGTAGCCAGGGTTACACCTGAGAAGAAGGAGACTCAGCCAGGCGCAATGGCTCATGCCTGTAATACCAGCACTTTGGGGGGCTGAGGCAGGGGGAGCACCTGAGGTCAAGAGTTTGGGACCAGCCTGGCCTACATGGCGAAACCCTGTCTCTACTAAAAATACAAAAAAAAAAAAAAATTAGGCCAGGATCAGTGGCTCGCACCTGTAATCTCAGCACTTCAGGAGACCAAGGCAGGCAGATCACCTGAGATTTGGAGTTCAAGGCCAGCCTGACCAACATGGAGAAACCCCATCTCTACTAAAAATACAAAAAATTAGCCGGGCATGGTGGCATATGCCTGTAATCCCAGTTACTCGGGAGGCTGAGACAGAAGAATCGCTTAAACCCAGAAGGCGGAGGCTGTGGTAAGCCGAGATTGCACAACTGCACTCTAGCCTGGGCAATAAGAGCAAAACTCCATCTCAAAAAAAAAAAAAAAAAAAAGTAGCCAGGTGTGGTGGCGCACACCTGTAATCCCAGCTACTAGGGAGGCCGAGGGAGGAGAATCGCTTGAACCTGGGAGGCAGAGGTTGCAGTGAGCTGAGATCGTGCCACTGCACTCCAGCCTGAGCAACAGAGCAAGACTTGGTCTAAAAAAAAAAAAAAACACACAAAACAAACAAACAAACAAAAAACAAAAAACACCAGGCGTGGTGGGTCATGCCTGCAAAATAAGCACTTTGGGAGGCCAAGGTGGGTGGATCACCTGAGGTCAGGAGTTCGAGACCAGCTGGACCAATATGGAGAAACCCCGTTTCTACTAAAAATACAAAAATTAGTCGGGTGTAGTAGCATCCAACTGTAGTCCCAGCTACTCAGGAGGCTGAGAAAGGAGAATTGCTTGAACCCAGGAGGTGGAGGTTGCAGCGAGCCAAGATCAGGCCACTGTACTCTAGCTTGGGTGACAGAATGAGACTGTCTCAAAAAAATAAAAATAAAAAAAGAGAAAAGAAAAAAGAAAAATGAGGAAACCCAGAATGCATTATATTCCTCCAATGTGTTCTGGGACAGAACTAACGGGCCGGATCTAGCCTGAAGCCTATTTTTGTTTTTTTTAAATTTTTGGTAGAGGTGGTGGTCTCACTATGTTGCCCGGGCTGGTTGCAAACTCCTGGGCTCAAGTCATCCTCTGGCCTCAACCTCCCAAAGTGTGGGGATTATAGGCATGAGACACCTGGCTCAGAGGCAGTCTGTTTTTGTATAGCCCCCAGGCTAAGAACACTTTCCGTTTGTAAATGGTTGTCTCAGTAACTTAAACTTTCTGGCCAGCCAAACCCAGAATACTTGTCATCTGTCCCTTTTATAGAAAAAATCTGCCGGCCGGGCGCTGTGGCTCACGCCTGTAATCCCAGCACTTTGGGAGACCAAGGCGGGTGGGTCATGAGGTCAGGAGATCGAGACCATCCTGGCTAACATGGTGAAACCCCGTCTCTACTAAAAATGCAAAAAATTAGCCGTGCGTGGCGGCAGGCGCCTGTAGTCCCAGCTACTTGGGAGGCTGAGGCAGGAGAATGGTGTGAACCCGGGAGGCGGAGCTTGCAGAGAACCGAGATCGCGCCACTGCACTCCAGCCTGGGCAACAGAGCGAGACTCCGTCTCAAAAAAAAAAAAAAAAGAAAAAGTCTGCCAATCTCAGTTCTTGGATACAAGAAAAACAAGAGGAGGCTGGCCACGGTGGCTCAAGCCTGTAATTCCAGCACTTTGGGAGGCTGAAGCTGGAGGATCACTTGAGCCCAGGAGTTTGAGACCAGCCTGGTCAACAACATAGCTGCACCCTTGTCTCTACAAAAAGTAGAAATAAAAAATTAAAAACCGCCGGGAGCCGTGGCTCACGCCTGTAATCCCAGCACTTTGGGAGGCCAAGGCGGGCGGATCACCAGGTCAGGAGATCGAGACCATCCTGGCTCACATGATGAAACCCCATCTCTACTAAAAATACAAAAAATTAGCCGGGCGTGGTGGCGGGCGCCTGTAGTCCCAGTTACTTGGGAGGCTGAGGCCTGAACCCGGGAGGCGGAGCTTGCAGTGAACCGCGATCATGCCACTGCACTCCAGCCTGGGCAACAGACCGAGACTTCATCTTATAAAAAAAAAACAAAAACAAAAAAAGACAAAAAACCAAGAAGCAGCTGGGGAGGGCTTTTCACCTCACATTGACTTTTCTACTATCTGAATTATTACATTTTTAATTACTATGTTCATTTTTTGTATGTGTTAAAATTGAGGCATAATGTGCATAACATGTAATTTAAATGTAAAGTTTAATTTGTTAAGAGACATGCATTCTGCTGAGCCCAGTGGCTCATGCCTATAGTCCCATAACTTTGGAAAGCTGAGGTGGGTGGATCACTTGAGCCCAGGAGTTCAAGACCAGCCTGCGCAAGATGGCAAGACCCCATCTCTACAGAAAATACAGAAAGCTGGGCGCAGGCTTATAATTCCAGCTGCTTGGGAGGCTGAGGTGGGAGGATGGCTTGAGCCCAGGAGGCAGAGGTTGCCAAGAGATCACTCCAGCCTGGGCAACAGAACCATACCCTGTCTTTAAAAAAAAAAAAAAAAAAAAAGGAATGTATGTATTCACCCTTAAATTACGTTTCAAAGTTTGTATTTGTCCGTTAACCCTGGGGACTGAGTACGGGTGCCTTTCAAGTCTTTTTCATTTTTCTGTGTTGGGCCCCATAACAAAATTTAACGTGTTACTTAAAACATTTGAAAACTTTACGACGGGCATAGTGGCTCACGCCTGTAATCCTACCACTTTGGGAGGCCGAGGTGGGCCGATCATCTGAGGTTGGGAGTTGGAGACCACCTTGACCAACGTGGAGAAACCCCATCTCTACTAAAAATACAAAATTAGCCAGGCGTGGTGGCACAGGCCTGTAATCCCAGCTACTCGGGAGGCTGAGGCAAGAGAAGCGCTTGAACCCAGGAGGCAGAGGTTGCGGTGAGCGGAGATGGCGCCATTGCACTCCAGTCTGGGCAACAAGACCAAAACTCCGTCTCAAAAAAAAAAAAAAAAAAATACATAAATGAAAATAATTTGAAAACTTTAAGAATACGGATTCCTGGGACACCATGGAGGCGGGGGCTGCCTGCAGGGAACCACTTTATAGAACATCTTGTAAATTCCCTCCAAGTTCCAGGTTGCGGCCTCAGCCTTGCCTTGGGGGAGCCGTGGCCTCTTTTGGGCCTCAGTTTCCCCATCTGAGAAATCCAAGGGTGGCTGAGGGCCAGAGCGCAGACTATGCCTCAGTTTAACCCACTGTAAAATGTAAATAATTAGAGGGACCGATTTCCTGGGCTGTTACGAGAAGGAAGCGGAGCTGGGAAAGCGCTCAACAAACTGCAGCACTTGACGTTATTACAGAAGCTATGGTGGATTCTCGAGCTCAGCCTCCGGTCTCACCGCCAGGGAAACTGAGGCCCCCTTCTGTCCCCGGAACCCCGCCCCCGAGCCCCGAGTGCCCACTCTGAGACCCCGGCGCAGAGTGATACTGACCCGACAGTCCTCGACGCGGCAAGTTTCGTTTGTAGTCGATGGGCCCATAGCCCCCCGGCGGGGGCATGTCCTGCTTCACCTTGGACATCTCCATGCTCGCAGTATTCCACACTTCCGGTCCCAGGCGGAAGTGACATACTGCCACCGCCATGATGAGTGTGGCGGAAGCACTCGAGTTGGCCCGCCGCAGCCCTGGGAAGCCTCGGACACTAGTGTAACTACCCGACAGCGCAGGAAAGCTCCGGCGGCGGACCCTGGGTCGGAATACGCTGCCAGGCTGTAGCTGAGGAGTCTTTATTCCCTCTTTCTCCCAGACAGGGTGTGAATTGCCTTGGTTCTTGCATTAAAGGCCCTCGCGTTCGCCTTGCCTCTGGGGTGTTGCGCAGGCCAGTCAGAAACTCCGAGCGCCCGAGGGAGCCAGGTGCCCCAGTTAAGGCCCCTTTTCCCGTTTTCGCTCCGTCTAGGGACTCTACGGGAAGCCCAGGGCTCCACGTAGTCACGGGCTGGGTACGTGATGTTGGGGAGCAGCTGCTGCTCGAATTCGGACTCACCCCAATCCCCGGAACAGATGCTGCTCCCTGGTGGTGGTGGGTATCCCTTGCTAGTGGCCTCTCATCGGAAACTGACCATTCAAGGTGATTATGAGTCACAAAGCAGGGAGGCTAGGGTGGCCCCGGGGCGGGGTCCTGGACCCCCACCCTAAGGCGGAGTGACGCCCGCGGTCACTTCACAAGGCAAAAATTGTTACGGGGCAATAAAAGGCACAACAGCGGCCAATGCCTGGCAGTGGGCACATGGGGGTGCGGGGGTGTAGGTGCCAAGCGCCATGGCTTAGACCCGAGATTGGAGTCCGGCCGCCCCCCGACAGCAGCCGCCTCCTGCTCCCCGTGCGCCCCAGGCGCCACCATGTCGGGAGACAAACTTCTGAGCGAACTCGGTTATAAGCTGGGCCGCACAATTGGAGAGGGCAGCTACTCCAAGGTGAAGGTGGCCACATCCAAGAAGTACAAGGGTACCGTGGCCATCAAGGTGGTGGACCGGCGGCGAGCGCCCCCGGACTTCGTCAACAAGTTCCTGCCGCGAGAGCTGTCCATCCTGCGGGGCGTGCGACACCCGCACATCGTGCACGTCTTCGAGTTCATCGAGGTGTGCAACGGGAAACTGTACATCGTGATGGAAGCGGCTGCCACCGACCTGCTGCAAGCCGTGCAGCGCAACGGGCGCATCCCCGGAGTGCAGGCGCGCGACCTCTTCGCGCAGATCGCCGGCGCCGTGCGCTACCTGCACGATCACCACCTGGTGCACCGCGACCTCAAGTGCGAAAACGTGCTGCTGAGCCCGGACGAGCGCCGCGTCAAGCTCACCGACTTCGGGTTCGGCCGCCAGGCCCATGGCTACCCAGACTTGAGCACCACCTACTGCGGCTCAGCCGCCTACGCGTCACCCGAGGTGCTCCTGGGCATACCCTACGACCCCAAGAAGTATGATGTGTGGAGCATGGGCGTCGTGCTCTACGTCATGGTCACCGGGTGCATGCCCTTCGACGACTCGGACATTGCCGGCCTGCCCCGGCGCCAGAAGCGCGGCGTGCTCTACCCCGAAGGCCTCGAGCTCTCCGAGCGCTGCAAGGCCCTGATCGCCGAGCTGCTGCAGTTCAGCCCGTCCGCCAGGCCCTCGGCGGGCCAGGTAGCGCGCAACTGCTGGCTGCGCACCGGGGACTCTGGCTAGAACCCGGGGTTCCAGCCATTCCTGCCGCCGAGGGCACTGGGCCAGCGCAGCGCACGCGCAAGAGGCGAGCTTCGCGGGAACATGCGAAGCTGCCGCGTGCTACTGCGCATGCGCCTTCTCCCTGCCGGGTCCCTCCCTTCCTTCCCACTGGGAAGTCGGCAGTTGCCCCTGTTCGGAATCCAAGTCGTCCGCCATCCCGAGAGCTGGAGGCGCATGCGCATCCGTGATTTCCCAGACCAGGACCCGAGAGGGGCGAGACCAGAGGGGACGGAAGCATTGCGCCTGCGCGGAACAAGCTCAGCCTCTGCGCGGAGGGCGTACGTTCCCAACCAACCATGGGTGCCGGGTTCCCGGTTGGAACCTGCAATAAACTCGCTGTTCCTCGCACCTGGCTCTAACGGTGGCCCCATTTGCAGACCAGTGGAGAAGGCGGGCGCGGGTACCCTATTTTAGTCAGGCTTGTTGAGGTTATTGCTCCAAGAACCAAAAGGGAGTCGGGTGGATTCGAACCTGGACCTTTTGGGCTCCCCAGTATGGGCCAGCTCTGTTGTTCGTGGGTCGTGATGGTGCTGTGATGATGGGTGGGGAAGCAAGTGGACCCCAGCGCCTCCCCATCCACATCTTTTAAGGATGGAACAGCCAGGGACGGGGTGAGGGTCACCTGTCTCCATGTAAAGTAGGAGTTTATAGAAAAGGAAACTGAGGCCCACATGGATGTCACTTGCCAAAAGACACAGCCAAGGGCTGGGCACGGTGGCTCACGCCTGTGACCCCAACACTTTGCGAGTCCGAGGCAGGCAGATCACTTGAGTTCAGGAGTTCGAAAACAGCCTGGGCATCACAGCTGATACCTCATCTCTTGTTTTTTTGTTTTGTTTTGTTTTGTTTTGTTTTGTTTTTTGAGACAGTCTCGCTCTGTCGCCCAGGCTGGAGTACAGTGGCACGATCTTGGCTCACTGCAACCTCCTCCTCCCAGGTTCAAGCGATTCTCTTACCTTAGCCTCCCAAGTAGCTGGGACTACAGGCAGGTGCCCAAACACCCGGTTAATTTTTGTATTTTTAGTAGAGATGGGGTTTCACCATCTTGGCCAGACTAGTCTTGAACTCCTGACCTCCTGATCCACCCGCCTCGGCCTCTCAAAGTGTTGGGATTACAGGTCTGAGCCACTGCGCCCCCGACCCTGTCTCTAAAGAAAAAGAAAAAGTCCGGGCGTGGTGGCTAACGCTTGTAATCCAAGGTGGGTGGATCACCTGAGGGCAGGAGTTCCAGACCAGCCTGGCCAACATAGTGAAACCTCATCTCTACTAAAACTACAAAAAAAAAAAAAAAAAAAAAAAAAAAAAAAATAGCTGGTCACGGGGCAGGCGCCTGTAATCTCAGCTACTCAGAGGCTAAGGCAGAAGAATCGCTTGAACCCGGGAGGTGGAGGTTGCAGTGAGCCGAGATCACGCCACTGCACTCCACCCTGGGCAACAAGAGCAAAACTCCGTCTCAAACAACAAACAAAAAAGACACAGCTGTGATTTTTTATTTTTTAAACAGGGTCTCTCTTTGTTGCCCAGGCTGGAGTGGCACGATCTTGGCTCACTGCAGCCTCTACCTGGTTCAAACAATTCTCGTGCCTCCGCCTCCTGAGTAGCTGAGACTACAGGCACAGGCCACCACGCCTGGCTAGTTTTTTGTACTTTTAGTAGAGACAGGGTTTCACCATGTTGGCCAGGCTGGTCTCAAACTCCTGACCTCAAGTGATCCACCTGCCTCGACCTCCCCAAAGTGCTGGAATTACAGGCATGAGCCAGTGCACCCGGCTCACAGCTGTGATTTGAACCCAGATCTAGCAACAGTGAGGTTGCGGGGGTAGGGGGAGATCTCCCCTGCTGTGGGTCCTTTCCTCTCGGGAAGAGGGGGTGAGGGGGGGAGTCAGGGCAGGGCTGGGCACGATTCAGCTGGACCCACTAGCTCATTCCTTCCTCTGTTCATTCATGTAATCATGCATTTCTTGAGCACCTACTGTCTGCCAGGCCCCAGAGCTCATGGCGAAGAGACTTGGGCCCATCCTTGTCGGAAACGAGACAATTGAAAAGTCAAGTAAAATAAAAGAATGACAGGGAAATAAAATACTTGTAAGTTGTGCTAAATGCCAGGTAGAGCTGGGAAGTGTTCAAGGAGGGACTCTGGGTGGGGTGTGGTGGCTCACTCCTGTAATTCCAGAACTTTGGGAAGCTGAGGTGGGCAAATCGCTTGAGCCCAGGAGTTAAAGACCAATCTGGGCGACACAGCAAGATGGCCATCTGTACAAAAAATTTAAAAATTAGCCAGGCGTGGTGGCGTGTCTCAGCTACTTGGGAGGGTGAGGTGAGAGGATCGCTTGGGCCTGGGAGTTCAAGGCTGCAGTGAGCTATGATCATGCCACTGCACTCCAGCCTGGACCACAGAGTGAGACCCTGTCTCAGAAAAAAAAAAAAAAAAAAAAAAAAGTAAAGGGACTCCGAAGCTAAGGGGAACAGGAAACAGTCCAGGTGTTCCCCAGGAAGAGGAGAACTGGTGTGTTTGAGTAAGGCCAGTAAGCTTATTTGTCTGGAATAGGGAGGGAGAGAGGGAGAGGAGATGGAGAGGTAAGGAGGAAATCGAGAGAGGACCCCACAGAGCCTGGGAGTAGCTCCCATTTAGGGTATATGGGGAAATGTATTAGGTCTATTAGGAAATCCTAATCCTGCCTACCTGCATATGAGCCCCACATAGCTGCTCCTCTGGTGGGTCTCCCCATGCCCAGCCCCTGCTCACTCAGTGTCAATGGCTTTCTGATGCCCTGGGGATGCAGTGCCAGCTCTATCTTCATCCCTCCAAATAGGGTATGGCCCTGTCCCCTTCAGTTTTGCAGATGCCTAGCCTCCAGTTTTGGCTGGACCACATCAGAATGGAGGTAGAAAACCTAGCTCCTGAGGCCGGGCATGGTGGCTTATGCCTGTAATCCCAGCACTTTGGGAGGCGGATCACTTGAGGTCAGGAGTTCGAGTCCAGCCTGGCTAACATAGTAAAACCCCATCTCTACTAAAAATACAAAATTTAGCCAGGCATGGGTGGCTTGCACCTGTAGTCCTAGCTACTCAGGAGGCTGAGTCAGGAGAATCACTTGAACCTGGGAAGTGGAGGTTGCAGTGAGCCAAGATCCCACCAATGCACTCCAGCCGGGGCAACAGAGGAAGACTCTGGCAAGGAAAGGAAAGGAAAAAGGGAAGGGAAAAGGGAAGGGAAAAGGGAAGGGAAAAGGGAAGGGAAAAGGGAAGGGAAGGGAAGGGAGCGCTGGCTCAAGCCTGAAAGGAAAGAGCCGGGCGCGGTGGCTCAAGCCTGTAATCCCAGCACTTTGGGAGGCCGAGACGGGCGGATCACGAGGTCAGGAGATCGAGACCATCCTGGCTAACGCGGTGAAACCCCGTCTCTACTAAAAAGTACAAAAAACTAGCCGGGCGAGGTGGCGGGCGCCTGTAGTCCCAGCTACTCCGGAGGCTGAGGCAGGAGAATGGCGTGAACCCAGGAAGCGGAGCTTGCGGTGAGCAGAGATCCAGCCACTGCACTCCAGCCTGGGTGACAGAGCCAGACTCCGTCTCAAAAAAAAAAAAAAAAAAAAAAGAAAAAAGAAAAGAAAGGGAGGGAGGGAGGGAGGGAAAAGAAAGGAAGGAAGGAAGGAAAGGAAGGAAAGGAAGAAGGGAAGGGAGGGAAGGGAAGGAAAGGAAGAAAGAAAGAAAAGAAAGAAAGAAAATAAAAGAAAGAAAGAAAGAAAAGAAAGAAAGAAAGAAAAGAAAGAAAGAAAACCTAGCCCCCAGCCCCTCTGGTTTAGTCGAAGGGTGCCGCTCCTAATGGGGGCCATGCCTCAGACTCTCCACCTGGAAAATGGGGGTAAAACTCCATCCTTGGGGTAGTGGGCATGGCTTGGGAGTGGGCATGGCTGGAGGACTGAGCCCAGGGCCTTCCCTAGGCTCCTACTGCATTTAGCTAAAACCCACGCCCTTGCCCCTGTCTTCCCACCCAGTCCCACCACACTGCCTTTTTTGTTCTTGATCTGCCATGCTGGCTCCTATCTCTGAGGCTTTGCACACTCCTGGCACTTTTCCCTTCTTCAAGACTTGCCTAAAATGTCACCCCATGCCCTCCTCTCAAGGTGCTACAATATGTTTCTGTCTGGATAGTTCCTGCCACATCTCCAGGGCCCAGGGCATAGTGCATGCCCTCTACCAATGAATCTGTGGGCGCAGCAGCCAGGGTCTCTGCCTGCCATGTGGCCATAGACCCAAGGCTCAATTCAGAGAGGACGAGATGTTAGGGATGAGGCATCAGGGATGAGGGGAGTGTCCCATTTTCTCAGCTGGAGAAGCTATTTGAGACCATGACCCAGGACTGCTCCTTGGATCTGCCCCAACCGCACTGAGGAGCCTGTGCCCAATCCAGGGAAGCAGAGCCTCACGAGGGACCAAGAGCCAAGCCCAGGAGACAGCACCCCATAGGAATGTTTCTCAGGCCAAGTGAGAAATGCCTGTAGCAAGCCTGTGGCTCCAGCTACACAGTAGGCTGAGGTGGGAGGATCGCCTGAGCCCCAGTTTGAGGCTGCAGTGAGCTATGATTGTGCTTTGCACTCTAGCCTGGGCAACAGAGTGAGAGCCTATCTCAAAAATAAAAAATAATTTTTATAAGCCAGGTGCGGTGGCTCACCCCTGTAATGCCAGCACTTTGGGAGGCCAAAGCTGGTGGATCACTTCAGGAGTTTGAGACCAGCCTGGCCAACATGGTGAAACCCCATCTCCACTAAAAATACAAAAATTAGCTGGGCATGGTGGTGGTGGCACCTGTAATCCCAGCTACTCAGGAGACTGAGGCAGGAGAATCGCTAGAACCTGGGAGGCGGAGGTTGCAATGAACCAAGATCGTGCTACTGTACTCCAGCCTGGGGGACAGAACAAACCTGTCTCAAAAAAATCTATCAGGGTCAGTACTGGGGTCTGGGACACCAGTCTAGACGTGTCACAGGTGGAGTGGGACAGGCTGGGGTTCAGTTTCTACCATGTCCTCTACCAGCTCTGTGCCCATAAGACCAGGCACTTGGGAGCTGTGGGGAAAGTATCAGCTCCCAGGCCGGAGGCAGGGATGCTTCAAAGACAAGAAACGGGGCCCAGGTGTGGTGGTGCACACCTGTAATCCCAGCACTTTGGGAGGCCAAGGTGAGAGGACTGCTTGAGTCCAGGACTTCAAGACCAGCCATGGGCAACATGGCAAAATTGTGTCTTTACAAAAAATATGAAAATTAGTGGTGCATGCCCATAGTCCCAGGTACTGAGGAGGCTGAGATGTGAGGATCACCTGAGCCTAGGAAGGCTGAGGCTGCAGTGAGCTGAGATCAAACCACTGCACTGCAGCCTGGGCAACAATGAGACCTTGCTGATGAGGCAAAGACGAGCAAACCCCACTGAGACTTTTTTTTTGAGATGGAGTCACGGTCTGTTACCCAGGCTATACTGCAGTGGTGTAATCTTGGCTCACTGCAACCTCTGCTTCCTGTGTTCATGTGATTCTCCTGCCTCAGCCTCCCAAGTAGCTGGGATTACAGGCACCCACCACCACATCTCGCCAATTTATGTATTTTTAGTAGAGATGGGGGTTTCACCATGTTGGCCAGGCTGGTATCGAACTCCTGACCTCAGGTGATCCACCCACCTCAGCCTCCCAAAGTGCTGGGATTACAGATGTAAGCCTCCACACCCAGTCCCCACTGATTCTCATTCCTCTTTCCTAGCCCATGGGGTAAGTTGGCCACAAAGCTCCAGAGGAGAGGGGCTGTGGGGACTCCATCAGGCCCCAGCAGCAGGTGCACCCCGCCCTTTGCTTCTCTTATTAACAAAGGGTCATCCTCCATCTCCCTCTAACCTGCCTTGGAAGCTAGAACGAAACAATACAGAGAAGCCAGGGCAGAAGGGACAAAAGAAAAGTTCAGTTGACACATCATCCATTTATTATCCTTTAGAGTCTAAAACTCCCTCGTGATACAACGTATAGCCACCCATTCCAGCCTGCTTACTGGAACTTCTATTCCCATCTGGTGGCAAACATTTCTTTTTACATTTGTTTTACTATCAAAGATTTAGAGTCACAATAAATACAAGTGACAGCCTCCACCCCCGAAGAGCCCCCCCAATACCCTGCACTAGTGTAACCGTCTATTACACTTTAAGGATTATAAAATTGTTTGCTGTCCTTTTTTAAAAGCTCAGTCCAAGTTCTTTAGGTTAACGTCATCTGCAGCATAGCTCGGCATCAAAAACCCTATGGCAGAGCAGCAAGGATCATCCCTTCTGTGATGGCGACTCCTGTAATGAGAATATTTGTATAGAGAAGTCTTTCCCCTGCCTCTACATCCAATAGGAGAGTGGGAGCCACGGGGCCCAGTGGGGCTGCCACTGGGTCGCCCCATTCCCTCTGCCCTGAAGCTTTTGCTTCACCAAGGTCCACAGAGTACAGGAAAGACCAGGAGCCACTAGCACTGTAGGCTGTTCCACCCTGAGAAGGGCTGCTACAGACCTCATCAGAGAGATGGTTCTTGATGTCACCGTAGAGTTCCTGGGATGAGGTCAAGACGGCCATAGCTGTGGGAGGCTCCAAGGGCACTGGGCCATTCCAAACCCTACCCCCCACCTCCACAACAACAGGCGAGGTGTGAACTCTGAGATCTCCCCAGCCCTGTCTACAGGGCAGCCGACAGAAGGAAGTTTCCAGGTGCTGTTGGAGGTTCATGTCACAGATAACAGGGGATAGTTACAATCAGTTGGGCTGGGGGCTCCCACATTCTGACGGCTTGCAGGAACCTGATCCTGGTAGGGCTCTCAAGAGAGACCAGGACCAGGCACTGGCCGGTTTTGAGGGTGTGCTTTGCTGCAGGTAGAACACCCTAAACATCAATCAATAGCTATCCTGATGAATCCAAACCCCACACCCAGAGAGGTACTTAATAATGCCTTCACCTGGAACATCATAAACGTCATCATACAACAACCCGCTTGGGGCTTATCATAGAGGTTATGCTGCAAGGAACTGAAAGGAAATAATGGGCTAGAGTGCTCGAGACAGCAGAAATGAAGCAAAGATTAAGGCATCTCACACTTTTGCCCCCTGAAATTATTAAAAAAAAACTATATCACAGTATGTACGTTGTCCCTGATGGAATACTCCCTGGGGACCTGGGGCTGACCCTCTCCCTTTCAAGGGGCAGCAGTCCATAAGGACGGGTTGACAGTCGTCAGCCCTGAAAGGACAGCTGGGCCAGGCTGGGAGAGGTCAGGAGCTGGAACTGGGGCTGGGGGCCGGCCGGTGCGGCTCGGATCTGGCCCCCTGGTCAGACCCAGCTGACCAAGCTGCAGCACGCAGAGGTGACTTTGGCCTGGATGCCTGATCCCCAGCCACTGCATAGAACTGAGGTTGGTTCGCCGGGCAGGGCTTTCAGTGGGAAGAAGCCAGCCTGGGTGCTCCTTCCAGGAGGAGCTGGAAGATCTGGCCCCCATCATGGAACAGAGAGGGCTAACAGCTCAGGGTCATAGGAGACAGGTATTTATTTGCCAGGCACACAGAAAAATGCGAGGAATAGAAATGCTTGCATACTCGAATTTTTTTTTTTTTTTTTTGGTGTAAAAAACACACCCTCCCCTCCCACCCCAAAAAACATCAAATTCCTTCCTTTTCCCCAAATCCCTGGATCTTGGAATGAAAGCCACCCTTCCCCACCCTGCCCTCACCTTCTTCAGCCCATCCAAGTTACGCACAAAAAAACAAAAATCAGTGAGAAATTTGGGGGTTTGCACAACAAAGAACTAGGTATTTTCCAAAACTAGGTCTTCTATGGTGTATCAAAAAAGTTTCCTACAGACTGAGGATATTCACACGACAGGAGCCTGGGGGTTAAATGAGCCTTTATTAGAACGTTGTAGCAGTTGTGTTTGAAGGCGGCGGCCCTACAAAAAAAAATTTAAATTAAATCCCCTAACTGCATGGGTAGAAAAACCAGGGCTGGAGCTCAATTGAGACCAGTGGAACCCAGTCCTCACGGAGACACACGCATGTACGTGGGCACAGGACGCCCTCGCAACAGCAAGAAGCTGGCCCAGCGTGAAGGAGACAAAGAACGGCTTCTGCCTTTCCTCATGGATCCAGTTTTTAAAGAGTGGGACGGGAAAGAAACAAAAATGAAACTAAAAGCAGACCTGATCCTTTAAAAACATTTTTGTAGACTCTAAAGGGAGTTACAAAAAAAAAAAAAAAAAAAGTCTGAAAGCAAATCCTGACAGCAACCCCTAGGTTTAAGGACAGGTTCTAAACTAGACCCAAACGGAAACCTGAAGTCTGTGCGCAGCGGCTCGCCGCACACCTGGACGGCGCCTCCCGACCTCCACACACCTGTGCACGTTCACCTGCTAAGAACAAGGCCAGGGTGGCTTAAGATTGCGTCCATCAAAATGAATAGAAAAAAGGAAAGAATTTAATAAAATAAACCACAACAGAAAAACCCCGCAACAGTCCCCACTCCAGCTTCCTGCTCGGGGCTGCTGCCGACTGGATCCTCTCCTCCTCCCTTCATGGGCAGCTTCTGGCCTTCATGGGCAGCTTCTGGAATCCCTGCTTCTCTGGCTGGGTCTGTTCTTCAGTTTGTTCTTCTAAGTATGGGAGGTCCGGGGGCGGGGGTCTCCAGAACCAGCAGCAATGGAAGCGTTCAGCTGGAGCGAGGGCTGCCTCTGTCATCCTGCATCTGTCCATCAGTTACCGGGGCGGGCCGGCCGTCCCTGCCAGGGGCTGTGGCACCATAAGCCGCCCACCCTCCAGGGCACAGGGCCAGCGGGACGACGCAGCGCACAACAGGGACCCCAGGGTCTGCACGGTTTACTTTTAACTCCATCATTATGAGGTGATTAAAAAAAAAATCTTTCAACTTATAGATCGCCATGGGAAGGCAGTCAAAGATCGGGAGCCTAAGACGGGGAAAAGCAAAAACAAAACGAAATGCCCCGCTCGGTTCAGAAGCCCCGGGCGCTGGCCTTGCCCATGCGCGTCACAGTGTCCAGGGTGAGCCGCCCGTGTGCCGGCAGGGGCCGAACAAGGGGGCCGGGAGCGGAACCAGCCCCCGAGGTCCACTTTTCTGCTGGTGTCGGGCAAACTAAAGGCAAAGAGAGAAAGGAAGAAAGCCCACGGGAAAGGTCCCCCAGCGATGATCCTTGTCCGCCTATGAGGCGGCACCAGCCCCCCAGCCCTGATGAAACTTTGCAGCCAAGAATTGAGGTCTCGCCTCTGCAGCACGGCCGGTGCTTGCTCTTGGGACGGGCACGGTGTCTTCCCGAGCCAGTGGAGGGTGGTGCAGTGGGTCCTTCTAGACTGGGGGCCAGGTGGGGAAGGAGGGAGCCCGTCTTCCACGGGGCCTGGCTCACACTATTTCCACGTGGCTGACTGGGGGATGGAGCGGGGTGGGATCATGTCCAGGAGGTACTCTCGCTGGCGGTCCACGGCCGAGGAGCTCTTGTGCACCGCCAGGCTTGGGCTGACAAACGCAAGGGTCCCGCCTGCAACAGAACAGAGCAACCAGCCAAGAAGGCCCTCGTCAGGAGGACTCCTGAGAGGAACCCAGTCACCAAAACACACTAAGGACCCAGGAGCCCTTGCGAAGCTGCCCACACTACAAACTCAATCAACGTTTCAAATCCCAGGCCCCAGAGCTAAAGAGTATTTAGGCAGCAACTCAATGGCCCTGACATTTCCAGGTTCTGCCAAGGTAATCCCAAGTGCAGGGCAATCATCAGAGGGTCAGCAGCCACCTGTGTTTACAGAAATGAAGGCACTGACCGCAGTGCTGCTTAGAACAGTGGAAAACCATAAACAAATTTGTGTAACAGGATAATAATACAGGATGGAATACTATGCAGCCATGAAAAACTATCTTAGCCAGGCGCGGAGGCTCAGCCTGGAATCCCAGCACTTTGAGAGGCTGGGGCGGGAAGATCGCTTGAGGCCAGGAGACCAGCCTGGGCAACACAGCGAGGTCCCATCTCTAAAAAAATATCAGCTGGACATGGTGGCACATCCCTGCAGTCCCAGCTACTCCAGAGGCTGAGGTGGGAGGATTGCTTGGGTCTAGGAGATCCAGGCTGCAAGTGAGCTATGATCGTGCTACTGCACTCCAGCCTGGGCAACATAGCAAGAAGTTGTCTCCAAAAGAAGAAAACAAAAAACAAAAACAAAAACAAAAACAAAAAGGAAAAAACCTATCTGCTACCCTCAAGCGTTTTTTTTTTTCTTGGTGGTGGTTGTTTTTAATTTGTAGAGATGAAGTCTTGTGGTTTGCATTATCTAGACTGGTCTCAAACTCCAGGTCTCAAGCAATCCTCCTGCCTTGGCCTGTCAAAGCACTGGGATTATAGGCACGAGCCACTGTGCCCAGCTCAAATTTTAATGCTTACAGTAAGGGTCTCTCATTAACACATAAAGTAGCCAACGCAAGGCACACATTTCCACAAAGGACCCTCAAGGGAAGAGGAGACACTGGGGAAAACCCATTGCCACAGTCTTTTCTCTCTGTATTTTCCAAATTTCCATGATGGACAAATATCACTTTTATAATTGGAAAATAAATAAATGCCCCCATCCAGCACACGTAGGATTTTTGGCCAGAGGGTAAGGGCTGCCCCAGACCCCTTGAAATGGGGTCTCACTCTTGCCCAGGCTGGACTGCAGTGGCACAATCAGTGCTCACTGCAGCCTTAACCTCCCATGCTCAAGCGATCCTCCTCCCTCAGCCTCCTGAGTAGCTGGGACCACAGACACATGCCATATGCTTGGCTAATTATTTTTTTGTAGAGACAAGGTCTCACCATGTTGCCCAGGCTGGTCTCAAACTCCTAGGCTCAAGCAATCCTCCCATTTCAACCTCACAAAGTGCTGGCATTACAGGTGAGAGCCAGCACGTCTGGCCCTAAGAGTATTTTTAGTGGTGGCCAATACATCTTGTGGAAAAAGTGTTCCCAGGTCAAATGTTCTTAGGAACCATCCCTATGTGCAAGGGCAGCACTCCAGAAACCTGGCAACTGGGTGCTGCCAGGCACTCTCTCAAAACCCTCGGGGTAACTCTTTTAGGAAACAGTGCTTTCAACTATTTCTTTCAAACTTCAAACACATACACACACACGGCTTCCAGATGACTTCCACCACCGTGCCCACATGCACACACTTATCGACCTCTCCTCTTTTTTTTTTTTTTGAGATGGAGTCTTGCTCGTTGCCCAGGCTGGAGTGCTGTGGCACAATCTCGGCTCACTGCAAGCTCCGCCTCCCGTTCACACCATTCTCCTGCCTCGGTCTCCGGAGTAGCTGGGACTAGACGTCTGCCACCACGCCCAGCTAATTTTTTGTATTTTTATAGAGACGGGGTTTCACCGTGTTAGCCAGGATGGTCTCGATCTCCTGACCTCGTGATCCACCCGCCTCGGCCTCCCAAAGTGCTGGGATTACAGGTGTGAGCCACTGCGCCCGGCTAGACTTCTCCTACTTTCTTTCTTATACTTTCAAACTTCCCACAAGAGTAATTTCTGACCAGCCCGTGAGTCCTTAGCTGTCTTAAACCTGCTGAGCAGAACGTCTGGCTGGCTCCTTTGATGACAGCGCACTCAACTGTCCAGGCTGCCTGCATTCCTCTGCAGCCGAACATCTGCCCTCTCCTGAACTGCTCCTGCAGAGCCTGGTACCTGGGCACGCCCCTCACTTAGGACTGCGGCAGGCTCAGCAGACTCTCAGGCTCTCCCACTCTGCC
The DNA here is from genome assembly GCF_047675955.1 of Chlorocebus sabaeus. NCBI lineage: Eukaryota > Metazoa > Chordata > Mammalia > Primates > Cercopithecidae > Chlorocebus > Chlorocebus sabaeus. Next base: position 43,460,535 of record NC_132909.1, read on the forward strand.
TAGGATCTGTCTCATGACTGTCCTCTCCTACCTGCAGGGTCACAGGCTTCAGGGTGCATGTGGGACACTTTGGTTCCTCTCCCAGAGGGTGCCCGTCTCCATAACTTGGCCCTTCCTGACCACCTTTTATTTCCCCATTTTTGGTGGACACAATAAATATTAAACTTTTGTTCTAATCTTAGCACATACGTGAGAAAATAAGCAGGCCGTCGGGACCATGCCAGGGACGGTGCGGCCGCAGCTGACTCAGGAGAGCCCACTCGAGGGCCTTCACCCCCACTGGTTGTTCTTCAAACACCGTCTCCGGCAAGGCCTCCACGACCTGCCCTAGGTGAGCCTGGCCCCTGCCCTGGGCGCACCCCCTGCCCGGCATTACTGTTCTACTCTGCACCACTCGGTGCGACCGCAGCATGGATGGCACAATGACAGAAAAAAGGATGTTCACTGCGGCACAAAGAGAAATGGGGAACCCTGAGCGGGCAAGACAGGGGTGTGTGCTGACAAGAGTCCATGTGGATGGCTGTGGGGGCACCCTCTGAACCAGGCCTGGCCCACGTTTTGTGGGTCAAAGGCTGAGCCTGGGTGCAGAGAGTGAGGGTAGTTACTATTTCCTATCTGCTTGCGGCTGTCACTTCTTCAGGGTGTCCAGGTTGGAGGCGGGAGAAAGCCAGGTCCAAGGAGGTCGAGCTTGGGAAGCGGGTCTGGGAAGCAGGCCTTCCTGTGTTTACCGGGTGCACATGTGCCTCTGTTTACGATAAGGAAGGGTGGACCCTGCAATGGGTAGGTCCCCTGGGGAGTCCTGCAGAGGCCACCCACCTGTGCTGAGGGGCGTCTTCTTCCAGTTGGAGGTGGCGCTGCCCTTGCCGGAGCTCACGGTTCTCTCGGAATGTCTGCCAGTCCTGCTGACCAGGGCTGTGGCCGAGGCTGAGTTCTGCAGTTTTGGTGACGGACTGAAGGTGTGCAGGACACCTCGGGGAGTTGTGGCCGAACCCCGGGAAAGCTGGCTGGAGGCCTGCAGTGGAGAGAGGGGGGCGACGGCTCACACAGGGAAAAAGACAGCAGCGGGCGAGACACTCAGCGCAGCCTCTCCTTGCTCTGGCTGACCTCTTCCCACCCACACGGGGTCCCTAAAGTCCAAAATCAGGAGACCAGGTAAGTTACACAGAGGGGTGGGGGAGGGGGAGAGAGAGAAACAGAAACAGAGGGAGAGACGGATAGAAGAGGCAGCGTGACAGTCGGCGACTGACGTGGTCACGAGCTGCGGTGGGGGCGCGGGGCTCCCGGCGCCCGGCGCGGTTCTGACCTGTAGCACAGCCCCGTTACTCCAGTCGCGGGCCTCTCCTGAGCGGAACGCCAACTTACGCCGGGGTTTTATGACCTACACAAATGGGGGTTAAAAGCGAAGTCAGTGCCGTCCGCTGGCTGGCCCAGAGTGACCAAGGGGGAGCCCCACAGGACAGGCCCGTCCCCCGGGGACTTTAGGCGCCGCGTGGGGATCTTGAGGAAATGTGTTTAGTGAATTGCAAAGAACTTCCAAGAAGACAAAAATTGCCAAAAGGGAGCTTCGGGTCTACAGAGGGTGGGAAGGAGAAACATTAAAATAAAACAACACGAGAACAAAAAACTTGATTTCAAACTTGTTCCTCTCCAAATTTAGCAAGAACATTTCTTCCAAACGCCCCTTTGGTATCTCAACGTGGCTTTCAGAAAAGTCCTTGGAGACAAGCAGTACTTGTCAGCCGGCAGCCTGCGAGTGAGAGCTACAAAATCTAAAGACACTGCAAATTAGTGTTTTCGCCGCCCAACGCCACCATTAACTGCAATTTAGACGCGCAGTTAACAATCAGGCGGCACAGCGAGGGTGTGGGGCAGATCGTGGAACGGCCTCTGCCTCCCAGGGTTGGGGCTGCCGGCAGCAGGCCAGGCTCACCTGCTTCAGCGCGGGGTGTGGGGCGGTGGCGGGCTCCGCCTTGGCCTGTGCAGGGGCCGCACCCTGCTGCAGGAGCCGCTGCTCAATCTCCTGCTCCTGCTGCAGCGCCTTCACGAAGGCGGCCTTCAGCCGGCTGGTGTGCTCCACCTTGAGCGCCTTCTTCTGGTTGGTCGTCATGCAGTTCTCACACATGATGGCGCCGCTCTTCTCCTCCCGCCAGCGGCACGTGAAGTCCGTCTTGCACTGTGCACACATGTAGGGCTCCCGGGACAGCACAGTGGCAGCCGACATCCTGCCCGCTGCAAGCAGACAGCACGTGGCTCACGTCAGAGAGACAGGATGACAGTCAGGGCCCTGGCCGCCCCCAGCCCGGGATGCTGGAGCCTCAGTTGCCGCAGTCTGTTCGTTCTGCAACTGCCTACTGGGCACCAATGACATGTGGACATAGGGCCAGCCAAGGCCGAACAGCTTCAGAAAACGTCGGCCTCCTGTCCCACCCACCGCTGGAAATGACACCACTGAGAACCAGCAAGGACCATGCCAGGCCCTGCCTCGATGTGGTGGGCACCCTAGGTTATGTACGAGTTAATAAGGGTGACAGACAAGTCACCCAGCCAGTGCTTTGTGGCTGCTGAGGTGCTCAGTTCATTCTTAGGGGGGGGTACCCCCAAATGCCCCATGTCCTGAGGAGGAAACTGCCCCTGCCCTGGGCCCCTCACAGTCCTGCCCACTCCTCTGCTCCGAGGGTCTGATGCAGTCACCAGAAGAGGACTCAGCCTCCTGGCCTACTCGTGTCACCCCTTACCTCAACCTGTGGGCAGAAACATCCTTGGTCTCCACGTCCAGGAAGCAGGGGCTCCCTGGGGGCTGACTCGCCCACCCAGATCCACCCACCTGGCTATCTCCAATGCTGTGTTGATCACCCCGTAGATGCCCTTTTATTCTTAAATCCCCCAGGACAAGGTGCACTCCACACTGCCCCTGAAGAGGGTGATCGTGCGAGCCTGCCCAGACAGGGGCAATGGGGGGGCTGTCCCTCTCCCTCCTCAGAAGCTGGGAGCACTTGAAGCTCTGGAAGGTTCTGCCTGTGTGTCACAACCCCACACTGGTTTGAGAGCCCTTTGTGGAGGCCAACCCCGTCAGTCTCCCACAGATGTGCACCCTCACCTGTACTCCACCACACGCCAACATCATGGAGGCCACTACTGCCCGTCCCCCTGGGCCCTGAGCCTCTCAGGGCCTGGCTCTCAGAGGCCCCAACCAGAGGACAGTGTCCAGACTCCACAGTGGCACTGATGGTGTTCCTGCCAAGCCTACCCAAGACCCTCCTGGCTAGGCAGCCCTGCCCCAGCCTCTGCTGTATGTTGGAAAGAACCCAGGGGGCACCCTTGGAGGCCAGAGGCAGAAGCAACCTCACTGGGTCCAGGCCACGCACCTTGTGTCTCCAGTAGGTTCTGCACCACCTCCTCCAGGCCGACCAGGTAGATGAACTCGTTGTTGGCGGCACTGGGCAGGAAATTCATTTCTGGGGCTGGGGGCTTGGGTGGGGGGATCTCGAGTAGCGTCTTCTCCAGCTGTTTGCGCAGCGCCAGCTTGGCGGCTGCCTGTCGGCTTGCTGGAGACTCGGCAGAGGTGACCACAGAGGCCACGCTAGTGGGGGTGGAGTTGGCCTGAGCAGAGGTGGCTGTCGTCCCCTTCAGTGATGCTGGGGTGGGCTTTGGGAGACAAGAACTCAGTCAGGGCGCTCTGTGTGCCTGCCCAGAGGAATGTTCCCCAGCGCCCCCATGCCCGAGGTCCCTTCAACTGCACTGACTAACCAGTCCCCTTGACGATGGCATCCTTACGAAAGTGAACCCAGCCATGGTAACAGGCTCTTAGAAGCCAGGGCAGCAGGGAGAGCTGCGAGAAACACACCACCCTAGGAGGCGACTGCTTATCTGCACACGCACGCAAAGGTTTACCAGATACACCGCACACACTTAAACTCTATAATTTGCCACGCTCCGTCATGTCAATGTGAGGGCACCCACGTGGCTGTCACCAGGTTCTTGTGGTCACCACCCTGCCCAGCAGGGCCACTGTCTTCTGGCTACGGCCTGGCCTACTGCCTTCTCACAGGGTATGAGAGTGCTCACCACAGCACCCCCATGAGCCTCTCTGCACGTGCTCCCCTGGGATGCTAATGTCTGAGGTAGTCCCTGAGTTCTTATGGGGTGATGGGGGAAGCAGCTGCTAGGCCAACCTCTTCCCCTTACCCTCCACCTAGTCCTCGCTGCTGCAATGCCACTTCACAGTCCTGCCTGGATCCCAGAAGCAGACCCTTGACTGTCTCCACCAACCCCACAACTGCTGGATGGGGCTCTCCCCGAAACCCAGAACTGACCACATGCCAATGTTCTTAGCTTTTGGGGGCTGAGGACCCCTCTGGAAATATGAGGAAAGCTGTGCACCCCACCCCCAGAAAATGGACACACCCAGTGACTTGCAAATGCCACACTGTGGGGCGCAGGGTGTCCAGATGCCTTCCCAGGGTCCCACCCTACAACGAAGGCTCCCAGAGACCAGCCTGCCAGTTTTTTGGCCCCTCAGCAACTGAGACCAAACCCAGGCCTCCGTCACCCCTGACCAGCCAGTTCCCTTACTCCTTCCCCTCACAGCCTCCCCAAGCCCTGCTAGGAGCAGACCACCTTCTCTGCCACTGACTGTCTGTGCCCACCCTCAGGGCACAAAGACAACAGAAAGGACTGGATAAAAGTTCACGGGTGGGGCCGGGCGTGGTGGCTCACGCCTGTAATCCCAGCATTTTGGGAGGCCCAGGCAGGCGGATCACGAGGTCAGGAGATCGAGACCATCCTGGCTAACACGGTGAAACCCTGTCTGTAATAAAAATACAAAAAAATTAGCGGGGCGTGGTGGCGGGCGCCTGTAGTCCCAGCTACTCGGGAGGATGAGGCAGGAGAATGGCATGAACCCGAGAGAGGGAGCTTGCGGTGGGCCGAGATCGCGCCACTGCACTCCAGCCTGAGCGACAGAGCAAGACTCTATCTCAAAAAAAAAAAAAAAAAAAAAAAAAAAGTTCACGGGTGGGCAGGATGTGGTGGCTCACACCTGTAATCCCAGCACTTTGGGAGGCCAAGTCAGGCAGATCACTTAAGGTCAGAACTTCAGGACCAGCCTGGTCAACATGGTGTAACCCTGTCTTGACTAAAAATACAAAAACTAGCTGGGCATGGTGGCAGGCGCCTGTAGCCCAGCTACTCGGGAGGCTGACGCAGGAGTATCTCCTGGGAGGTAGAGGCTGCAGTGAGCCAAGATCACACCACTGCACTCCAGCCTGAGCAAGAGGAAGACTCTTGTTTCAAAATAAAGATATTTGATCACACTACTGTACTCCATCCAGCCTGGGCAACAGAGCAAGACTCTGTCTCCAAAAAAAAAAAAAGTTCACAGGTGTATGAAACTACCTGCCTGGGTCAGTCCAGGACTAGCCATCTTCTCTACACTCGAACCTGACCTTGAAAAGCAGGCAGGGACACTGCTCAGAGTCTTGCTCTTGTCTGAGGGCAGGCAGGCAAGAACAAACTGTGCCAAAGAAGGAAGAAAGAGCAAACACGCCCACCAGCAAAAGCCCCTGCAGACCCGGTAATTTTATCTGTCAGCCAAGGCGCCTGTTTCCAGCCTGCCCGCCCCTTGGTCCTGCTCTTCCCATCCTACTTCCAGGGGGTGGAGACAGACCCTCCCCATCTCAGAGGCTCTGTACAGAGGTGAAGGGACGTGTGGCTAAGAATAGGCGTGCCTGGTGACATGAGAACATTTGCTGAGGAGGCGATCGAAAGAAGCCACTGCTGGGAGGGCGGCATGGGCTCCAGGGCACCCCAAGGCATCTCCGGGCCCATCACCGGCCTCTCCTGGGCCTCGACTATCCCCCTAAACCTGCTGTGTGCCATGTGCTGTTTCCTCGGCCATGGGGCTGGTGAGCAGACCCCACCTTCAGCTCAGGTCGGTGCACTGCCCCTCTTGGCAGCTGCCCACCTGTGCTGGACAGCAGGTCTGCCCACGACCCACACAGCCCTATTGCCCCTAGGAGCTCAAGTCTAAGCCCCTGCCTGGCTCTGAGGGAGCAAGGCAGGTCATGCCACACAGCCTGGGGAGACACTACTGTGCCCCAGAACCTGGGTCCAAGGGGAGCAGTCACAGGTGGAACACACACTCTGCCTCACCCGGTGCGGCGCAGCCCTCACCTGTGGGATGTTGACGAGCAGGCTGGTGTTGGGAACATTGGCGACGCGGATGAGGCCCTGCTGGATGATCCTCTGTCCCTGAATCTGCACACTGGGCACCGACGCCCGGGGGGCCAGGAGGAGGGGCGGTGGCCCTGTGCTGGAATGTTGCCTAATGCTGTGGATTTGCTGTTGGGGTAGGGTGGGAAGAACAAGAAATCTGACTGAGATCAACAATGGAGGGGGACCGGAAGGCATAGGCACCTTGGCCCCAAGGACTGGGAAGGGCCCTACTTTCAAGGTAGACAACTGCTGAAGCTGCCAGGTCTCCCCAGTGTGCACAGCTCTGCTTACCTGGGCCCCCCTGACAAGTGGGGGCATGACGACCTGCGAGCTCGCCTGTGGCCCCAGCTTCGAGGATGCCTGCTGCCCACCTCGGACCAGGGGCGGGGGTATGACACTGCCGGGCATCCGAGCTGAAGAGGTCTGCCAATGACACCAAGACCCAGATTTACATGGACCCCTCCCGCCTTTTTTTTTTTTTAAAGCAAGCAGTTTTACTGCTTTTATGAAAGTACATACAAGTTTTTTTGGTTTTTTTTTTTTTTTTTTTTAAAGTAGCAGAAAAGTTAAAAAATAAAATTATGGATGGGTGCAGTGGCTCATGCCTGTAATCCCAGCACTCTGTGAGGCCGAGGCAGGCAGATCACGAGGTCAGGAGTTTGAGACCAGTCTGGCCAACATGGTGAAACTCCATCTGTACTAAAAATACAACAATTAGCTGGGCGTGGTGGCACATGCCTGTAGTCCCAGCTACTCAGGAGGCTGAGGCAGGAGAATTGCTTGAACCTGGGAGGCGGAGGTTGCAGCGACCTGAGATCATGCCACTGCACTCCAACCTGGGTGACAGAGCAAGATTCCATCTCGGAACAAAAAAAAAAAGATTTAGCTAGCTAGCTGGCTGGGGGTGGTGGCTCACGCCTGTAATTCCAACACATTGGGAGGCCAAGGCGGGTGGATCTCTTGAGCCCAGAGATTTGAGAACAGCCTGAGTAACAGTGAAACCCCATCTCTACAAAAAACAGAAAAATTACCCAGGCATGGTGGTGTGCACCTGTAATCTTGGCTACTTGGGAGGCTGAGGCAGGAGGATGGCTTAAGTCTAGGAGGCAGAGGCAACAGTGAGCTGAGGTCGTGCCATTGCACTCCAGCCTGGGTTACAGAGCAAGACCCTGTCTCAAACTAACTAACAAGGCGAATGTGTAACACAAAATTAGTAAAGATGACTACTGATTCTAAACACTGGAACAAGGAACAGGACTCCAACCACAGCCGTGCGAACCTGGGCTCACTCCTGAGTGAGTCCCACCAACATGGCAGTTCATTCTCACATGACACTGGCCGGTCCATGGCAGGATGGGCATGGTCACCCCCTAGAGCAAGTTGGGGGCTCAGGCCTGTTTGAGAGGGAGGGACAGGAGGGCCTCTTCTGACCTCAGCCATATGGCTGGGAGAAAGACTCTGCCCCTCACCTGGAGGCCCTGGAAGAAGGTTCTCTTGGCCAGAAGAGTCAACATGAAGGGAGATCAGACTTGCTAGAGGCACTCACTGGAAGGCCCCCTTCCAGTGTTGGCTATGATTTCTATCTGTGACATCAACAGTGGCCTACTTTGGGCCATGGGGCTTGGAGAGTGCGTGTACGCTTTTTCCCCTGGGCTGTGGACTGGAGGGCCTCACTCCAGCCTACTCCGAAGGAAAGGGCAACCTCTTGCAGAACCTGGACCCAGGGCTGTTTGGGAGCCCAAGGAGCCTATTCTTGACAGCAGCAGTGCCGGCAGGGCACCCACTGAGACACAGCAGGGACACTGACCTGGAGCGATGGCTTGCCAGCAGGAATGTTCTGGGTGCCCCGAACAAGCGGGGGAGGGGTGGTCACGGCGTTCCCGACAGAACCTGTGGGCTGCAAGAGAGCAGGACACCAGGAGGTGAGGGGCCACCTGGCCCTCTCCCCACACGGAGGCGCCAAGATTTAATGCTGCCACCGAGGACTGTCTTCCTCCTCTACAACATCAGGCTCTCAGAGGTTCTGCTTGAAGGCTGAAAGTGACCCTGTCTGCGGTAGGAGGTGACAATTTCTACATGGGCCTAGAAGAGATTTTCCAGCAGCCCCATCCACTACTCTCGGCATCACTTCTTGGCCACTCCCTGACACCCATGCAGTGTCCTGGCACCCACTTGTGCCCTCCAGGGACAAGATGGCTGATGGCAGCAGTGCCGCTGAGGCAAAGGACCCATGGCCCAGGCAGGGAGATATCAATCTCAGTGAGAAAACAGTGACTCTGGGCACTTTTTAAAGCTGCATGTTCCACTAAAGAAGGGTCAGTGACAGACTTAGTGTCCCTCAATGAGCTTTTGGCAAGTGACAAAGAAACAGAAAAAAGAAACTGGCAGGGCTCTTTCCAACCCACTTGTTAATTGGGTAGGTGTGAGGTGTGTGGGGGGGCGGGGTTTCAAAAAACAAACCCCCAAGCCAGAGCAGGGAGAGTCCTGTCCTTCCTTCAGCTCCTGCTGCCCAGGACACACTTACTTTCTGGTTCACTGAGGCAATCACTAAAGTACTCGGAAGGTAGGAGTTTCCCAGAACAGAGCACTCAAAAAGCCCAACAAAATAAACTTAACCTCGCTGCCCATTAACCTGCATCTAGAAGCAGAGCAACAGTGAGCTTCAGGCTCCAGGTAAGAAGGAACAAAAGCAGGACCCTCCTGAGAGTTGGGGCTGAGATCCATGGCAGCTCAGCACACGTCCAGCTGGGAGGGGACTGAGATGCACACAGCAGGAGGAAGGACAGTAGAGACTGGGGCATCCCCTGCACCCACAGTGCAGGCGGCCTTTCTGCACAGAGCCCTTCACCCAGAAACATGCTTCCAGTGGCACCAGACATCTGTGCTCCACTTCCCTGACACTTGTTGTCCAAGTGAGCTTTAGGGCAGGCGCGGTGGCTCACGCCTGTAATCCCAGCATTTTGGGAGGCCCATGAGGGCGGACCACAAGGTCAAGAGATCAAGACCATCCTGGCCAACATGGTGAAACCCCGTCTCCACTAAAAATACAAAAATTAGCTGGCTGTGGTGGCACGTGCCTGTAGTCCCAGCTACTTGGGAGGCTAAGGCAGGCCAATCACCTGAACCCAGGAGACAGAGGTTGCAGTAAGCCAAGGATTTGTGTCACCGCACTCCAGCCTGGCGAAAGAGCAAGATTCTATCTCAAAAAAAAAAAAAAGTGAGCTTTAGACCCTCAGATCCAGATTACTCTAGACTGAAATTCACTTTAACATCTTCTAAGCTAAATCCAAAATGCACACTGGAGTCCACAAATGGGGGAGCGGGACCTTGTCCTATACTCTCTCAAGGAAGCCCTTTCACCTTTCTGGCCCCTGATATTGATGATGGGATCAAGGCAAGGCCAGAGGCTCCTGCTGGCCCAGCGAGGAGGGGAGACAGGCACGTACCTTCTGGGCAGTGGCTTCCTTTTGTATCTGACTCTGCCGCAACTTTTTCAACAAAACGAGTTTTGCCTCTTCTAACCTCAACTCTTCTTTCAGCTGTTTGATCATCCTTTCTCGTTCTTCAGGACTGCTTTTCTGCAGGGGCGAGAGGAACAGGGTTGAGGGGGAGCATCCTTGGTGGGAAGCAGAGGCCCTGCCGTCACTAGCTCCACGCAAGGGCGCCATGAGTGGGAAGGGCACAGTGGGGCTCTGGCGGCAGTGCCACCACATGGCTCACCATGAGGGCCTCGGTGCTAGTCTCCTTCAAGGCCACCGTGGTCAGCCCATTCACTCTCGGGCTCGAGGGCTGCTCGTTGTCGGACAGCACAATCACATCGGGTGAGGGAGGTCTCCTCTCGGATTTCATGTCACTGTGGGGTGGAGACAGTAGTAACCAGAGTGCCCTTGACAGCTGTGCCCACCCCTGTGGACACATGGCAGGGAGGTGAGACCTCCCTGGCTGCTGTCTGCCCTGCATCTTCCACATCCCCAGCCCCACCCCACGGCACCTGGGCTGCCTCCTTCTTCTCACCCACACGTCATAGGGCACCCAATCCCAGTGCCCAGGTGGGCACCTTGATGGTAGGGACTTCTTAGTGCCTGCCGCCATGTTGCCAGGGCTGAGGGTGTATATGCCCCTGAGAGTGACATGGTGACTTTGGAAAACATGGCCGCTCCCTCTACCGTGTGCCTCGGATTGTGTAAACACTCGGCTCTGGATCCTGGGGTCCTCCTCAGTGTTAGCCACTGTGGGGGCTTGAGCATGCTGGGTCTGATGGCATGTGTGTGCCTCGTCCCCAGCGGCAGCCCCTGGCCATGGTGGAAACCCCTTGAAGAGGAGCCCAGCTCCCTGTGTGAACCACTTTCTTCTCTCTCCACCCAGGCAGGCCAACAGCCCTCACACCTGGCAACCAACCTGTCCCCAGAAGACCAAGGGGTGTATCCACAGGCTGCCAGCTTGCTCACAAAGTGGCACCAAGTGCTAGATGGCCCTTCTTGGGCCCCACGTGGCAGCAGCAACTATCTGTTTTGAAACTGACTAGGACACGAGTTCTCTCAAAGACCAGAGACTCTCTACCGGCCTGATCTACTCATGGACTGGTTTCTGGCTGGCTGCCTCCAGCTCCACATGGATGCCAACATCATTCTGCCTGTTACCCTGCTGCCCACTCCATAAGTTCCAGCTCAGAATTGCATCATGAGACAGTTCATCATGATTCCAGCCCTTACACCTTTTTCTTTCTAATGAATTTGCCATGGTCTGGGGAACTCACTTCTACCTGTGACCTTGACCTGAGGCCTGTTCCTCCCCTTCTCACTGTTGGCCCACAGCATCTCACTACCAGCTGAGAAGCACCAGGGGACAATCGGGGAAGTACTTGCAGGCTTTCCTTTTTTGTTATTTTGTCAAAGTATGGTCACAAACATCTAAGAGTGTGGCTGATGAGCTGCTGTTATTCATCAGAACCAGGAAACAGTAAATATTCATTCTGTGCTAACTGCGGGCCAGGCTCCAAGATAAGTGCGTGTGGCACCCACGTCATTTGACCCAGGCAAGAACACATCAGTCTGATTTTCCCCTTCCTGTGAACGATCCTCTAGGATGTATGTGTACAGCTGACACTACTCAAGGTGCAGGGCCAAACACCTGCTGTGGTTTTGCTGACCCAAGGCAAGTCCCAGAGACAGCACTTGTTCCCAACCAAGCAGCTCCATTTGCTGACGGCACAAGGCAAACTGTCCCTGAAGATCTGGGTTCATTGTACTTTTTTTTTTGAGATGCAGTCTCGCTCTGTTGCCCAGGCTGGAGTGCCGTGGTGCAATCTCGGCTCACTACAACCTCCACCTCCCTGGTTCAGGCGATTCTCTTGCCTCAGTCACCTGAGTAACTGGGATTACAGGCATGCATCATCACGCCCGGCTAATTTTTTTTTTTTTGTATTTTTGTAGAGACAGGGGTTCACCATGTTGGCCAGGGTGGTCTTGAACTCCTGACCTCAGGTGATCAGCCCACCTCAGCCTCACTGTACTTTGATCCAAGTGAATCAGGTCCGGTTTTTTGTCAGCAGGAAAACCAGCCAAGGACAGAACGCATCCTCTAGGTGGCACTGTGACCCAGGGAACAAACTCGGACAAAGTTAACTGGGAGCTGTAGCTCAAAGTTGTCCGGGCTCTTGCTCTGCCTGGGTCCAGTTCATAATTAGACCCCGGCAGGGTTGAGGAGCGTCGCTAGGATGAAGGACCTGGCTCTGCTCTAGCAGCCCTCGGGACCTCTGAGGTCCCCTCCAAGCCCAGGAGCTGCGTCCTCAGGGAATGGTGGACACAGAGCACCAGAGGCTAAGGCTTCACCAAGGCTACCCTGGACTCACCAGATGCCGGACTCAGGAACCGCTTTACTTGCTCTCCTCTTGTCCCTCCTAATTCCACCCACCAGAGCTACGTGGCGGCTGTACCTGAACGCTGGTCCTAGCCCTGATCGACTAGGTTCTCACCAGAGACCTGGGCATGGACAGAAAGGTACGATTTCAAAGTATACAATCCCCCAGGCAAGGGGTTATCAGCCCACATTCTGAAGCCCAGAACTGGGTAGTTTGTTTCTAAAGTAACCCAGGACACTTCACTCAGGTCTTAGCAAACCGCCAGCATGTCTCTCTCCTTGCTGCCGGCCCCATGCCGCCCAAGATCGACTTTCAAGGTGACCTCAGGGCTCTAATTCCAGGCTCCCTGGATGTGTACACACACTGAGCACCTCAGAGGCAGGTGGTCCCAAGGCTCCAGCACAGAGCTGCAGCGGCTGGCCTCTACCCAGGTGGGCTCCAAAGTGAACAGGGTAGCGGGGGCCCAAGGCAGCATCCCGTATAGAGTTACAGACACACTTCCTGGGGCAGCACGAGCTGAAATGAAATGACAGCCAAACTCTAAGGGACTTAACACTTATCATCTTATTGAGGGCGTGAGGTTCTTCCAGAGGTGAGACGTCTAATAAAATTCAAATCTGCCTGAGGGAAGAGGGCAGGCGAAGGGTCCAGACCACCTAGTAGCTGAAGCTGCCTGAGTGGGCTGCTCTGACCACAGTGCTTCCTGGCCCCATCTTGGCTTGCGACTGATCAATAACTCATCCAAGAGATGATGTCACCACCCATCAATGATCACTCAGCATCCCAGCAGCCAGCAGGGAGTGAACTTCCTGTATGCTAATCAGGCCACCAAAAAGTCATGTGACAAAGGCATTTCCCTCCTTGGTCACATGACCCTTTAACTGTGCCTTCCAACGTGAAAACCATGGCAACGGCCAGTTCCAACCGGTTTGTGACACGCAGCCTTCATTTTGAGAAGGGAGGTAAGGGTTCAGGTACTGTCAGAAAATGGAGGCGCCAGGCTCACCCCAGGGCTGTGGAGCTGCAGGCACTTCCTGTGTGGCGCCGGCCCACAGGGGACTGTTGCTGCACCACAGGCTCCAGTCACCTCTACACACACCGCACACGGGCCCCTCTTAAGTTTCTAAAATGAAAAACTCTGTTAAACTCACTTTTTAAGGGAGAGGGGCTTTAAGAGTCTCAGGACTTTTTAAAATAGTTAATTTGGGAAAAAAGCATGTGGCTCAAAATGATTGTAGGCATTATTTCAGGGAAAAATTTAATTATGAAAACTGTCTGAAGTAAATAAAAGCAGTGGAAACCTAGCCCAGCATGCTGGGAGGGATGGCATCATGGCCCAGGGACAATGTCTGCCATTCATTCTACAGCAGCTGTCCCAGGCACCAAGTTTATTTGGAAGTGATGTGGTATTTCAGGACAAATCCCATAAGCCCGTCCTGCCCATCTTGAGAAGCCTTAATGTAAAACACACTGATCAAGAGATTTTATGTGACCTACAAAAATCCCTGGAAGCAGGCCAGGCTGTTATCAGCGTAAATGGTCTCACCCGCTCCCTGCCACGCACCACCCATACTCCCCCACCCGCTGGCACCAGCCCTGACCTCACAAGCACAGAAATTCTGTTACCTGCCAGGAACTTCCATAGAACTTCCTGGAGGAGAGGCTGGGATTATAAACTTAAATCGAGACACGATCCCACTTCCACAGCACAAGGTTATGGCTTTCAGCTGCCCAGCAACCAGCAGCCAGTACGTGGTTAATATTTAGTGTTCCCTCAGCCAGTGCCGGGAAGGAGCCGTCCTTGGAGGCTGGGACCTTTGTGGTTCTCTGAATGGGCCTGCCTGGTATGCAGGGAAGGCACACTTCATCCCCCTCTCCCTCATTCATTCATTCATTCATTCATTCATTCATTCATTCATTCCTCACTCACATCTGCTGAGAGCTCATTTAAAAAGTAGGTGCTGCATCAGGTAGTGGGGAGGAACCCCTGGATAAAAGGCTCTATCCTTAGGGTTCAGTCTACCAGGTAGGACAGACACAAAAGGGAAGGGGCAGATGGGGGCGAGGCTGTAGGTGGGCTTGGGGCTGGCCCCGTGAATGTCTGACCACCGCTGTCACAGCCACAGCAGCAGGGCAACTTCTCCGGAAATGCAGCGTGTCCTCCTTGCCCCAGACTTGCTTGATCAAAGTCTGTATTTCAGCAAGATCCCCCAAGTCTTGCACACACTAGGGAAGCTGGGGATGACCATGACCTGTGGCCCAATGAGGCCTCGGGATAAGAAATCCTCCTCCAGGCTGGCTCGGGGAAGACAGGCAGGGCCCAGCAATGCCTTCTCCAGCCACATAACCATTTCGCACTAGAACCTTTCCTCCTCACCTCTTTCAGGCCTAGCAGAGTGGGCTGCTGGCTGTGTGTAAAGGTGGGATGAGGGCTTTGCTAGAGCCAACACCAGTCCTGCCAGCCCACTTGTCCCTTGTGCAAACACTCATCTTGGGCTCACCAGGCCCTACCCGACATGAACCAAGCTGTTAACATCCCCCGCCCTCCTGGGGCCTGGCCCACAGACATGGCCCAGCATGGCCATGTTCTGTCTGCAGAACATCCCTCTTCAACATGCCTCAGGAAGCCTGCGCGGCCCCGTCCCCCCTGCCCTGAGGTGAAGGTCATAGCAGAACTTGGGGTTCCACTTGGGGGACTACAGGTCTAAGCAGAAACCCCCCAGCTTCCCAAGAGGGGCTGGCTGGTGGGTTTCTGTTCCTTAGCCCCCTAACAGCCCAGTGACTGGCCCACCCACCCTCGGCCCAGCAAGCCTGTCTAAGTGCCTTTGGTTCCCTGCACCGCACCCCACCCCACCCCTGTGAAGATGAGTCCTCCCTCCCCCTGCCTTGCAGGGTGACATGTCAGTACCTGTCTGACAAGCAGGTTCCTGCACCCTAAGCTAGGGGCCATCATGACCTCCTTCAGGTGGGTGTGGCACCGGCACAGCACCCAGGGACCTATGGCCTCATTCTGTGGCACAGCCTCAGCTCCCAACGAGGGACAGGGTGCCCCTAGGGTGACCAGATGAACAAAGGGCAAGGGGGTATCCAGCCCTGGGGTGATACACAGCCCCAGAGAAGGGGGCAAGCCCCCATGTCCTCAGAGCCAGGAATCTCCTCCTAAGTCCATGATGGCTGGGGATGGGGGAAGAGGCTGGCTGAGCCCATCGTGTGAGGGTGCTGAGCCCTGAACCTGCACACTCCCTGTGGAGTAGCTCCTTTAGCAAGCTGCGGCCTGGAGCTCACTGGCCACCCCTGCCCAGCCTTGGACTTCAAACAGCAGCAGGCTAGTCAGGCTGTGGAGAGAGCCCTCACCCAGTGAGTCAGAAGACACCTGGGTCTCACTTGGTTCTGCCTCTTGCAAGTGACACTTCCCTCTCCATGGCTCCTGCATGGGAGGGCAGAGGAATGCCTGTCCCGCAGACTCTCAGGGCTGCCTGGTGAGGTGAGACCTCAGTGCTGAGGAGGCTCGGGCACCTTAGACAGCCGGCTGGGTGCAGGGGGATCGGGCAGCCCTGCTGATCTGAAAATGCTCTGAGAGCTCAGGCCTCAGGAACAGTGACCTTCCTGAGAGCACTCATAGCCACCCTGCATGCCCCTAGGATGGAGAGAGACGTCTGTCCCAACAGCCTGGGTCCCCTGCATCAGGTCCCATTCCTACCTCGGAGAAAGAAATGGAGTTGTTTGCCGGGAGCTGCCCCCAGGGCTGTCATTTGGTGAGGTGGAAGCATCCCGCTGTCAGATCACATGCTGCCTCTTCAGAGCCAGCCGCCCACATGCAGCAGCCCCAAAAACCCAGATGGCAGCAGCACCATGGACTCCCGAAGCCCGACGGATGCTCTGACAGGATGCAACCTTGAAGGGGCTAGGAGCGCGCAGGAGTGATTTTCTTTCAGATTGTAGGGCCTTAGAGGAAAGTACTTCCTGGGGTCCCCAACACTGGGAAGATAAGGGCAGCAAATAGGCCGCCTTGCCTCGGCCTTGCAGCTCCCAGATGGGAGCGACAGCAACGAGTAAACTTGAAACATGTGCCCGACCTGACCGCTTTCTGAGGAGAGAGTGGGAGCCCGGTACAGAGCAGACAATCTCAGTAAACAGGTCCTGAAATGTGACACCTGAACATTCACAAACTTCCCAAGGGCAGACTGGGTCTGCTGGGGGCCTGGCAAGGCTGGGGAGCGCCCACCTCCTCCTCTTGCCTTGGTGGAGGTTCCAGGGTGGGGGCTGTGAGTTCAGGAGGAGTCATGCCGCGGACTGATGGACCCCCTTGCACGGTGGGCAGCTGCTTCCCTCGTGCACACAGATGTTGTGCTGCTGGAGGAAAGGGAAACCCACTCACAAGGATTTCTGAATTGTGTGTCTTCATGTGTCTTTGTAAAGTAACAGACCCTGGAAGCCAAACTCCTATTCTTTGAATCCAAGCGCTTTTGTGGATATGAAAAAAGAGCCCTAATACTTATGGCTGACAAACCCTGGACACCGGACCAGACTCTGCAAGACCCCCCGACCCATCTCTGTGGTCCTGAGGAGGCCGTAGGCTCTGGCTGCATCTATTCATAGGCCCCGTAGTACTGGACCCGGGCTGGTTTTATGGCTCAATTCCCAAACTACAGAATGCAGAGGAAGTGACGTGGCAGCCTTTTGAGGTGAAGTCACAGAAGCCTTGCAGCTTCTGCCTAAGCCCTCGGAATGCTTGCTCTAGGAGAGCTGAGGTCTGACTGCCCCAAACCACCATGGGGTCAGAGGCCCACACTAGCCTCCGCTACACAGGGGAGATGGAGACAGGCACAGAGACTGGTCCAGCCAGTCCCAGCTGTTTTGGCCATCACATGTGAGCGATGAAACCACTGGGGACACCCAGCCCAGCTGACGTGCAACTGCAAAGACCAGAGAGCCCCACCAGCAGTGCCCAGCTGGGCGGGACCAGCCAACCAGCAGAACCGACAGACTGAAAAACGTCAATATCTCACTGCTTTAAACCACTAAGCTAATGGAGCCTATGGCCCAGCTTGGCCCCTGGGGAGCTAACCCATATCACTGTAACTCCACTTCCTCCCTCAGATGCTACCCTGGGACAAAGCAGGGAAAGAGAAGGGGGAAAGAAAGGGTTTACCCAAGTAACTACCCGCGGAGCCTTAAAGCTCCCTCCAACAGAGGGACCAGCAGCAGCCTACACAGAGGCCCCCCGGACAGCTGCAGACTCAAGATGAGAACAGCTCTAGGAAGGTCAGGTGGGAGACCAGAGCTGCCCAACAATGGAAGGGGGTGAACAGGGTCCCATGGAAAAGGAGGAGAAAGTCTGCAGGCCGGGAGGCACCTCAGCTTCAGGCAGCACCTGGAGTGAAGTGAGTCAAGCCAGAAAGCAATTCCTCATGCTTCATTCAGTCTCTCTACCTGCCTTCAAAAAACACTCCCAGAAAAATCCTATGACAGAGAAAAAGAACAGTTATCATCAGTTCCCCAAGTTAGTCCTACCACTGAGCAACTTTTTTTTTTTTTAGAGACAAGGTCTCACTCTGTCAGGCTGGAGTGCAGTGGTGCAATCATAGTTCACTGTTGCCTGGAACTCCTGGACTCCACTGATCCTCCCACCTCAGCCTCCCAAGCTGCCAGGACCATAGGCACGCACCACCACGCCTGGCTAACTTTTTTCAATTTTCAATTTTTGGTATTGAGACAGGGTCTCTCACTCTGTTGCCTAGGCTGGAGCACGGTGGTATGATCGTGGCTCGCTGCATTTTTAAAGTTTTTGTACAGGTGGAATCTCGCTATGTTGCCCAGGCCAGTCCCGGCAATATCTTGTGTGGCAGGCCCCTGTGTAGTGGGTGTGCTGACATACAATTCTGGCAGCATTCACTGCAACCTGGGGGTGGGCGCTGCTCACTGGGACCCCACACAGTTCTCCTTCCTTTCCCAAGGGGTGGTGGTCACTCACTCAATTGATAGAAAGGGAGCTCTGTTGTCCAGACACAGGCTGTGCCCCAAAACTGAAGAACTAGGCCAGGCACGGTGGCTCACGCCTGTAATCCCAGCACCTTGGGAAGCCAAGACGGGCGGATCACGAGGTCAGGAGATCGAGACTATCCTGGCTAACACGGTGAAACCCTGTCTCTACTAAAAATACAAAAAAAAAAAAAAAAAAAAAAAAAATAGCTGGGCATGGTGGCGGGCACCTGCAGTCCCAGCTGCTCGGGAGTCTGAGGCAGGAGAATGGCATGAACCTGGGAGGCGGAGCTTGCAGTGAGCTGAGATCACACTACTGCACTCCATGCTGGGCGACCTAGCTCCTCGTCTCAAACAAACAAACAAAAACAAACAAACAAACAAACAAACAAACAAACAAACTGAAGAACTCCTGGGGGTTGTCTGGTGTCCTCCCGAGCCACCCCACCCCCACCTGCTTCTTGCCAGCCGCAGCCCCTCTGCGGATCCCTCAACTCCTTTCTTAGCATCCATCACACTCCTCCCGCCCCGTAACTTGAGCTACTCTTGGCTGGGATGTTAGAGAAAAGCCCGGGGCCTGCTTTGTGGGGCCCAGGAAGACAGAACACATTCTGCTTCTCTGCCACAGAGGCCGTGGAGGTGAGCGGCTAAGATGGGATTTTTGAAACCCAGCCATCATTCTTCCTGGAGACTTTAGGTCCAACGACCGCTCTGGGACTCCATTATGGTGAGCCCTGCCACAGCGCTGGCTAAAGAGCTCAGGAAAAAGAGAGAGTGTGTCTGTGTGGCTGGCCAAGACCTGTGAGCCCATCCCTGCCCACTCTCCTTTCCTCAGTACAGAAGGGAGCAATCCCAGGTCCCCAGCCAGAGCAGAGGAGCCCCATGCAGTGCCCGCCCCCAGCATCAGCAGAGCCAGGAGGCGGCCAGCCCACGCTGCCAGAACGCCTTCTAGGAATGCAACAGCCCCTAAAGTCAAAGGGCCCAGCCAGGGAGGCCCAGAGGACCTCACTGCGACAGGGGCCAGTCTTGGGGGCGTGCAGAATAGCTTGGCTGAGGGTGGTAGAGACAAGCCCAGGAGACCCTAATACCATGCTCATGTGGGCCAGCAGCCTCTACCCGCCCACGGAGGCCACTGCAGCCTGACCTTGCCAGCAGCTGACACCACCAGGGAGGCCACATCAAATTCAGCATGCTCTGCTTAGAAATACAGGAAGACACATGCACTGGAAATGACTACAATCGAATAACTGAAAGGCTAACTTTTCAGGTTTGGAAAACCAAGCAAACACCTGCTGGGCCTTTATGATGGCCACTCCTAGGCCAACCACGAAAATTCACCCTTCCACATAATCCTCTCCATAGCTTCATCATCACCCCCAGTTCCCAGTCCAGGGGACAATCTCAAGGGAGGGCCACATGACTTCCTAAGGTCACACAGCAGGACCTGCAGACAACCTGGGCTCCTACGGCACCTGAGCTCCTGTGTGGACCCCTCACTGTGCCAGGATCCCGGGGAAACCCAAAAGAGGAGATGTGGGGTTGGAGAGTATGGGCCCCATGTGACTGGCAGCTCCTAATTCAGGTCATCAAATATCTTTATTTTGAGACAAGAGTCTCCCTCTATTGCCCAGGCTGGAGTGCAGTGACACGATCTTGGCTCACTGCAAACTCTGCCTCCCGGGTTCAAGTGATTCTCCTGCCTCAGCCTCCCAAGTAATGGGACTACAGGTACCCACCACCACACCTGGCTAATTTTTGTATTTTTAGTAGAGACAGGGTTTCACCATGTTGGCCAGGCTGGTCTCAAACTACTGGGCTCAAGGGATCTGCCCACCTCGGCCTCCCAAAGTGCTGAGATACAGGCATGAGCCACCGCGCTCGGTCATTTTATTTTATTTTATTTTATTTTATTTTATTTTATTTTATTTTTATTTATTTATTTTTTTTGAGACGGAGTGTTGCTCTGTCACCCAGGTTGGAGTGCAGTGGCCGGATCTCAGCTCACTGCAAGCTCCGCCTCCCGGGTTTACGCCATTCTCCTGCCTCAGCCTCCCGAGTAGCTGGGACTACAGGCGCCCGCCAACTCGCCCGGCTAGGTTTTTTGTATTTTTTTAGTAGAGACGGGGTTTCACTGTGTTAGCCAGGATGGTCTCGATCTCCTGACCTCGTGATCCGCCTGTCTCGGCCTCCCAAAGTGCTGGGATTACAGGCTTGAGCCACCGCGCCCGGCCTTATTTTATTTTTTTTGAGACAGGGTCTCACTCTATAACCCAGGCTGGAGTGCAGTGGTACAATCACGGCTCACTATAGCCTTGACCTCCTGGGCTCAAGTGATCCTCCCACCTCAGCCTCCTGAGTTGCTGGGACTATATGCATGAGCCCCCACACCAAGCGAATTAATCTGTTTGTTTATTGGTAGACATGGGAACCACTATGTATTGCCCAGGCTTGGTCTTGAACTTTTGGGATCAGGTGATCCTTCCACCTCAGCCTCCCAAAGTGCTGTAACTACAGGTGTGAGCCACTGAGCCCCACTATGTCATTTTTGGAATAGTGAACCTTTATTTATGGCTGAAGGATCCTGGACAGCCAGTAGCATCCACAAGCTAAGTCCCTGAGGCGGGAAGGAGGGGGCAGTGTGAGGACACAGATGTGGCCCTCAGACTCTATCAAGAAATGATAACTTACCCAAATCACAAGACAAGTCAGGGGATGGTCAAACACAAAACATGGCCAGGTGCGATGGTTCATGCCTGCAATCCCAGTGCTTTGGGAGGCTGAGTGAGAGGATGACCTGAGCCTTGGAGTTCAAGAGTAGCCTGGGCAACACAGTGAGACCCCATCTCTAAAAAATAAAAAAGCTGGGCATGATGGCAAGCACCTGTAGTCCCAGCTACTCAAGAGACTGAGGCAGGAGGATCACTTGAGCCCAGGAGCCGGAGGCTACAGTGAGCTATGATTGTACCACGGCGTTCCAGACTGGGAGACAGAGCAAGACCCTGTCTTTTAAAAAAGAAAAGAAACAAAACTCAGTGGTGGTGGACACTCACACTGTAAGTGGGCCAACGCCTGCTGGAAGGGGTGGGATGGGGTTGTGGTGCTCAGGAATCCAGGCTCCCCAGGGCCTGGTGTGGGGAGAATAAAGGACAAAGAGGAGGGGAAACCCTGGCCACTGACCACAGCACCCCTCCTGACACTGGTCCCTGCACCCATGCCAGGTCTACCTTCCTCCAGGGAGGAAACATGGTGAGAACTCCTCAAGCAGGGTGGAGGAAGGACTCCCTACAGCAAATGAACTGAAAGGCATCTCCTGGGAGAGATGCCAGCTTCCTCACCAACACACAAGGAGAGAGAAGTCACCTGTATGCATGAAAGCCACAAAGATGAAACACATACTGCTTCTGAAACGACCACAAACTTTCTCAATGAATGGAAAGTGCTCACTGTGTCTGGAAACCTCCTGCCCCTCTTTCAAACATCTGCATCACAAGTGGCTAGATCACCATCACTTGCACCTGTCTTCCTAGCCAGCTAGGTACACCCACACCCCAATCAGAACTGCTCCAGTTGCTCTGCGCAGAGTGGCCGCTGGTGACCCACGAGGACCACTGAGGGGCTGGGTACACTTCTGCAGGTACTGGGGGGACTGGCCCATTCACCAAGCCTCAATGAGGCCAAGTTTCTTCATCTGCAGAAGGGGACACCACGCACCTCAGGGGGCAGTCATGAAATGCGATTAAACCTCACCTCTGACCAGCGCCTCTGTGGTATCCCATGACAAAGTACAACAGGATGAAGCCCTGCTGCTGCATACTGCAGTGGAATGGCGCCATGAAGAGAAGCACACACATGAGCGTTCATGCAAAGCCTGGTGCTTCATGAAAAACACCCGAGGGTATCTGGTACCAGTGATAAAGTACGAGCTTCCAATAATCAAAACTCTGAACTTCGGAAAACTTATATTTGCTACCTGCTGTGAGCTCAATAACTTCCCAACAGATAGGTGGTGACATTGACAAATCTGATTTTGTGACACTAAATGATGATACGTGTATCTGAAATGTTTCTATAACTCAGTAAACTACTATTTTCCAACGTTCAATGGTATTACAAATTCATAGGTGAGTAAAATGTCGTTCAGGGAAAGGAAAGATAATACTGTCAGGCAGAAGAATCCCAAATAATTTATGCAGACAGTTCACCTTTGAAGAGGTGAGCATGAGTCCCCATCCCTCAAGAGTGGGCTGTGTGGCCAGGCATGGTGGCTCACACCTGGAATCCCAGCACTTTGGGAGCTAAGGCGGGTGGATCACGGGAGGCCAGGGGTTTGAGACCAGAGTCTGGCCAACTTGGTGAACAACCCTGTCTCTAAAGTTCCTATAGTCCCAGCTACTCACAAGGCTGAGGCAGGAGAATCACTAGAACCCGGGAGGCAGAGGTTGCAGTGAGCCGAGATCATGCCATTGCACTCCAGCCTAGGTGACACACTGAGACTCCATCTCAAAAAAAAAGAGTGGGCCATACATAGTAACTTCCTTCCAAAGAGGACAGTATGGAAAGGGTGGAGCGGGGGGAGGGCGGGGAGAGTAACTTTACAGTAGGAAAACCTGACAAATGGCACCTCACCCAGATGATCGTTCAGTCAAGCCCAGCAGTACCTTTGATACAATGTGACGAGAAGAACACTTCACCCTCTGTGGTCTTCCTCCCCCAAATCAATCACCTGCCTGTGAGAAAAGCATCTGACAAATCCCAATGCAGGGACGTTCTACAGAACACTTGACCTCTGCTCCTCAAAACTGACAAGGTCACCCAAAACAAAGAAAGTCTGAGAAACTGTCATAGTCCAGGAATGTAAGGAGACGCAAGGACTAAATATAACCTAAGGGGAAAAGGACAACTGGAAAAAACTGAGGAAATCAGAATAAAGTATGAACTTGATTAAAATAATATATGGACCCTGGCTCACTACTTGTGACACAAGTTCTGTAGTCTGTTAACAATGTGGAGACCGGGGTGGGGTTTGCAGGACTGATCTCTGCAACTTCTCTGTGAATCTAAGACTATTCTAAAATTAAAAGTTAATTGTAAAAATAGGTTTTTCTGTTCAAAGTGCAAGAGTCCCATGGATTTTAACGTAACCACGTACAAAAAGCTCAATGACGAGGTTTCAGAGTCTAAGGGCCAACTCACCGGTAGCAACTCGCCACTCTGGATTTTGGTTTCTCATTACAGGAGGAAATGTACAATGATCCGAAAAGCCTATGGAAACACCCCTCCACTCTCTAACCTCTTCTCCATGCTAGTTATGTTTTCTTCCCCAGGCTTCAAACCCTCACAACGAATGCAAGAGGATGGACACAGATACAGCCACGGGAACCTAGCAGCTGCCTTCTTAGTAAGCTGAGTGTTAAAGAGATTTGCAAAATACATTTTTAATAAAAAGTTATTTATGTTAATACGTCACAGGTCTATTATAGTCATCTTTAAATGAGTTAATAAATAGGTTTCTTTTTTTTTTTTCTTGAGACAGGGTCTCAACTCAGGTTGTTCAGCCTGGAGTATAGTGGCGCCATCTCAGCTGACTGCAGCCTCTGCCTCCCAGGCCCAGGTGATTCTCCCACCTTAGCCTCCCGAATAGCTGGGACTACAAGTGTGCGCCATCACTCTCTGCAGTTTTTTTGGATTTTTATTAGAGACAGTTTCGCTATGTTGCCCAGGCTGAAATTTTTTTTCTTTATTCTGAGACAGAGTCTTGCTCTGTCGCCCAGGCCGGAGTGCAGTGGCGCAATCTGGCGTGATCTCAGCTCACTGCAACCTCTGTCTCCTGGGTTCAAGTGATGCTTGTGCCTCAGCCTCCCGAGTAGCTGGGATTACAGAAGTGCGCCACCACAGCCAGCTACTTTTTTGTATTTTTTTGTAGCAACGGGGTTTTGCCATTGTTGCTCAGGCTGGTCTCGAACTCCTGGCCTCATGTGATCTGCCCACCTTGGCCTCCTAAAGTGCTGGGATTACAGGTGTGAGTCACTGCGCCTGGCCAAAATTTTCAAATTTTCTAACACAGTAAATGTCAACAGACATATCCCACAAAACCAACCGCTGTCTGGGGCCCAGAGGTGGAAAAGGAGAGGTGTCAGTGCTTCGGGAAAAGGATTTCCCTTCTCTGGCAGCCCCGACAGTAGTGCAGAGGCTGGGATCCTGGGTCCTGTCCTGCTGATATATCATGGCCCATGTAACTTTCTTTTTGCTGCCAAAGTTGTATTTTGAAAAGTGAGAAGTACTAAACATCTAATAGGATTCACCCCACAGATATTTAAACACCAGCCAACAAAATTTGGTCACCTTAAGGTCCTCACGGCCTTATGTGGCAACTGTACAGCCTCTATGTTTACCTAAGTCACAGAAAGCAGGCGTCGCCCTATGGCTATGGATCAAACACAGGAACATGGCTGGCCAGGTCACCCAGGACCTCAGTGTGAGGACACTATCCTGAATCTTGTGCCCCACTGCCCCTAGACTGCTGGTCTCTGGGACTAGGAATCTCCTTCCTTCTCTACCAAGTGGGCCGCCTCTCTCCCGTCTGAGTGCCTGAGAGATCCTGGGCTCCACCCAGGCTCAGAGTATCAACTCTCCCTTCTCCAGAAGGGGGTCCCGAACCCAAGGCCCGGTCCCAACTCTATGTTCCACCCTTCCTGCACCCAACAATCTATCCCAGCCCACCTTTCCGGCCTCTGCTCCTACCACCGTGTACCTTCAGACTCTGACCCCTGTGCCCAGTGCACCGTGATTTCTGGGTCGCAGTCCCCGAGAGAGTGCCCTCAGACCATTCTTCCCATACTGCCTGCAGATACGCCAAGTCTCCTGGAGGCCTGGACTGATGGCTCTCTTTAGAATGCTCTTTGTACGAAAGCTATCAGGGCCCTGCCTTGAGGAATTCTGCGTGGCATCAAGTCTCAGCCCCATGAACCCCCAAAGCTTTTCAATTTGATTACATCACAACAATTTTAAAGATATAAGCTCTAAAAATCTGCAGTCCTATGGCATGGGTCCAAAGGGGGCACATGGCAACATCCGGTATGTCTCCCATCTTTCCATCCATCAGATGTCCCCTCCCTCGTCTCCCACCCTCCAGGGAAAACGGTGGCATCCGCTCGAGCCTCAGTCACAGGGAACTCAGCGTTCCCAAAGACAGCTGATTCAGCCTGGCTTCAGGCGTTACCCTGCCTTCCTCTCTTGAGGGTTCTTCCCATCAGCACTGTGACTTTACACTATGGTGGAGCCTCAATTCACAGAGGAGACCAGAGGCATTCACAAAGTGGGGGCAGACTGTCCCAGGCCACACAGAGATTCAGTCCATGGACGATCCAAGCTGTCAGACACCCACGTTCTTTTTTTCTACCACCAGCTGCCCCCTCAGGCTCACAAATTATAATTCACATGCTCATCTTGAGAGAGAGAAGAAAAACCTCAGAAAGATCTCTCTAACCAGGTAGCCTTTTCTTTTCTTCCAGGGGCACATTCTGCTAACCGGGAAAACACCACCCCCCTGGGTGTGATGTCTGCCTGTCCCACCCGGGATCACACACGCCCCTGTAGGTTCTCAGGTATCCACTCCTCTGTTTCTACTTGTTCTGCACAGAGACCCCCAAGGCTCCCACTGCCCTTCGCTCCACTCCTTCACCAGGTTAGGGGACCATGAGGGACAGGACTGGCTCTCAGCCTAAGGAGCACTCAGAAGCCGCCTCATAGCCTCCAGGTTGGTTTCAGTGCAACTGCTCGCAGCATGGCAGGGAAACTGGCTGCAGACTGAAAAGCAACAAAGCTAAACCCAGTTTCAGTGGGCACAGCGGAGTGCTGGTCAGACACCCTCCCTGTCTTGTCCCTGTGGATGGGACATTCAAATAACCCGCTACAGCAGCTGGGGCATGTTACAGGAAGAGCAGCCTGTCAGTAAGTGGCAAATAGGACAACAGCAGGAATACATGCTGGGAGGAGATATCAGAAGCCGCAGCAGCAAAACACAAAGCAAGTCATTTAAAAAGAAGGAAGAGGTCTGCTTAATCTGCAAATCTGGCTCAACTTACAGATGTGTGAGAGGAGTTCGGACAGAGCAGGTCAAGCATTTACTGGTGACTACCTCGATGTCCATATAAAGTGTGGCCTCTGGTTTTCTGTCAGAGCCACCAAAGGATAATATCCCCAGAGAGCCTGCACTGTCCAACAGAGAAGCCCCATTTCAAAGTCAGGGATCCCGAGGTCCCCTCCATGACCAGAGGAGGGCGTCTAAAGGCAACAAAGAGCTGGCAACACCTTGGAGAAGCCGGAAGTTCAGGAAGACCAGGAGTGATGCTCTTTTACCTGGCACCAGGCTGCCTCATGCTACGGCCCTCATGTGAGCTGAGGACTTGGGGAGTTAGAAACAGTGCAGTCTATTATCCTGGTGCCCCTAAATAATCTAACGATTCTTAGAAGTACAGGTGGACCCCTCACATTTCAGCGATTTCCGGGATAAGAGTCCCAGATAAAGGGAAATGGGACGAGGAACCTGCAGGAAAGGGGTGACATAAAGAACAAGGAGGAGACACACGGTGGCCACTGAGGTTTGGAGGGGCAGCAGCTAAGGCAGGGAAGGGAGCACACAGATTCCCAAGGGAACATACCTCTCAGTTCCCAAGAGCTAAGAAATGCCCGTAGGCTGTGGATTTCTAGTCGGAGCTGGTGAAGGCGCTCCCTGAGGCCACCCAGCCTCTCCTGGAAGTTGCCCAGCAGCAGACAGAGAATTAGCAAGTGAAAGGCAGCAGCCAGCCCTCAACAGGTGCTGGGGAGGGGCTGGAGCAGCGGAGGAGGGGGCTCCAGAAAGCCGCCCACAGAGTAACCCACTCTGGAGCCCCTTGTCTGGATCAGGCCGGTGGTCACACGAAGGGAAAAAGGCTTCTTGCTGCGGGACTTCCAGAGCTCTGGCACCCCGAAGAGGGATTTAGGGGTTCAATCCCTGCCAAGAGGGCTGCAGGAGGCAGTCAGTGTGAGGCCCACAAACCATGGCCCTGGGCTGTGAGAACCCAGCCCTTTCCTGAGCCCTCACGTCAACAGCTGTGCCACATTAGTCCATCGTCCATCTCATTCAAGGACGTGCATTCCTGCAGACAGCCGGCCGGCGGGCTGGGCGCAGCTGTGGGGAGGCATAGTCCTGACAGCAGGAGGTGGAAGCTCAGCTCTGCACATCGCTGTGAAGACACCCCCTCCACCCGTACACAGGCAGCCAACATAATGATGATACGGGTTCTGTGGCACCAGTGACTGTCCAAGCATCCGCTATGTGACTGACTAGCACAAGGGGCAGTGGGATCTTCTGCCTGGCCTCATGCTTCCCTCAGAGGGGCAAGGGTGACAGGCTTAAGACACAGCCACACATGTATGCCAGAGTCTGGACCCCGACCTCTCTGTAGACCCAGTGGCTAAAACTATAAAGACTGAGAACAAGTGAAGATGGTGTGCTGGACTGCCACGCCTGTGAGTGTGAAGAGCACAGACCGTTTTGGGGGAAAAGCCTAGTCATTTCTTTAAAATGACTAACCACACACATAATCTGTAACCCTGCAGTTCAACCCAAGTGTTTACCAAGAGAAATGCTGTGCCTACAAAAAGACATCTGCAGGGACCTGCACAGCAGCAGGTGCTCACACCAGCCCCAAATTGGAGGCTGCACAGATGTCTACTGACAGATGAGAAGTGCCCTGTGCACACCACTCAGAGGCACACCAATACACACCAGAGGCAAATCCCAAAACACTCAGAAGAAAGCCAGACCCCAAAGAGCACTGACTCTGTGAGTGCATCCCCAGAAAACCGGAAAAGAGGCAAGATCAGTCTCATGAGGGGAAGCACCAAAACAGGAAGGGCTGGGGGTGCGTGAGGGCCCTTCTGGAGTGGGATGGTAAGGTTTCTGGGCAGTGATAAAGTTTGTGACCTAAATCAGGGTTTTACTCACAGGTGCACGCGTGAGTCAGAACTCATCGACTTGGGCACACCAGGGGAGTCCCATGCTCATGTGGCGGGGGGAGGGGAAGCAATTCTGGTGTTGACTTCACCCTCCTCTCCCTTCCCTGTAAAAAGTATCTGCCCAAACAGCAAGGACTCTATCCATGATCCTCAGAGTCATCTTGGAAAAATTAGGCAACCAATACACACTTTTGCAGCTGGCCCCATTTTGGCACAGAACAAAACAAAGCTGTCCACACTCCCACGTTCTGGACAACTGGGTGGCTGGATGTATAGGAGGAAGCAATATCACATTATTTTCTGATTTGTTTTTTGTTTTTGCTTTTGGAAGGCTTGATGTGTTAAGTTTTTTTTTTTTTTTTGAGATGGAGTCTTGCTCTGTCGCCCAGGCTGGAGTGCAGTAGCGTGATTTAGGCTCACTGCAAGCTCCGCCTTCCAAGTTCTTGCCATTCTCCTGCCTCAGCCTCCCAAGTAGCTGGGACTACAGGGGCTCGCCACTATGCCCAGTTAATTTTTGTGTGTGTGTTTTAAGTAGAGACAGGGTTTCACTGTGTTAGCCAGGATGGTCTTGATCTCCTGACCTCATGATCTGCCCGCCTCAGCCTCCCAAAGTGCTGGGATTACAGGCGTAAGCCACCGCGCCCGGCCTAACATGCATTTTAATGATGGGCACGCATGCTCACCGTGGTGGGCGGCCTGACCTGTCTTCACATCAAATGATCAGCCAGTGCATTCTCTGGGCAGGGAAGTGACACCGATGCGCCACCCCACCGCCTCCCTGGTGACTGCCAAATTCTAAAAAGAAAGATGACAGCAATGATTCTAATTGTCATCAACGACACCAGTGTCAACAACTGCGACTGGCTTTGCAGGCCTAGTAAACAGACTGCATTTCCAGTGCGTTTTATGGTCACTGGCCACAAGTGCTTGACCAGGGAGCTGAAGGCCAAAAAAAACTAAAGCCAAGATCAGATCTAACAGCACAGATGCTACTCTGAGCCCCAAAGTGGCCAAGGAACACACATCTCAGCCTGCCCTGTCCACACCATGGGCCAGGCCTTTGGTACAAGTGTTGCCTCCTCCCACAGCAGACTCATGGTACAATAGGAGGTGGGGAACGAAGAGGAAGACACAAGAGCTGCCTGAACGCCACATGCCACTAACAGGAGGACACTTGCCAGACATCCACCTAGGCTGTGTTGAAGTCTGCCCAATCCATGGACCACAGAAGCCACAGCCCAGTCTCCTCCCAGGTGAAATAAGGAAATGGAGACAGTGAGCCACACCGCCAATGGCAAGTCCTTCTTTCCAAGACCTCTGTACTTTCCTTCACAACATGGTCTTCCAAAAAATAGTTGCAAAAATCAGATCCTGTCTTGATTACCTCTCCACCACTCCAGCACAGTACCTGACACACAGCAGGTCTCATCCTGGACCACTGACAATCCAGAAAGAGTTGACACTTCAGAAAAGGCACATACAAACACATCCTCAGTGAGGTGTGGCCATTCACAGAGTTCTCATTCCCTCACCCCATGCAGGCCCGAGGTGACTGAGGGACCCTCAGTCCTTACCTTTCAGTTGCAGGACCCCTGGAGAAGAGCCGCACTTTTACCGAGCAACATGCTCTTCCATCCAAAAAAAAATCAAGGCCAGGTGCAGTGGCTCACACCTGTAATCCCAGCACTTCAGGAGGTTGAGGCGGGCGGATCACCTGAGGTCAGGAGCTTGAGACCAGCCTGGACTACATGGTGAAACCCTGTCTCTACTAAAAATACAAAAATTAGCCAGGCGTGGTGGCAGGTGCCTGTAATCCCAGCCACTCGAGAGGCTGAGGCAGGAGAAACGCTTGAACCTGAGAGGCAGAGGTTGCAGTGAGGTGAGACCACGCCACTACACTCCAGTCTGGGCAACAAGAATGAAACTCCATCTCAAAAAAACAAAAAGAAAAGAAAAGAAATCAAGCTATTTACATCTGGGTGTGGCCAGTTATTTCTGAAGATCAATCATTTGACAGAAAGAGACTCTCCTCTATAGCAAAGTGCAGGACTGGATCTGCTACTTATCACAGAAACAAAACAGAACCAGCCAGGTGCCGTGGCTCACCTATAATCACTTGAGATCAGGAGTTCAGGACCAGTCTGGGGAACATAATAAACCCCATCTCTACAGAAAAAAAAATTTTAAAAAGAACAACAACAACAAAAAACCCATCCGGGTGTGGTAGTATGCATCTATGGTACCAGCTACTTGGGTGGCTTGAGCCGAAGAGTTCAAGGCTGCAGTGAGCTATGACCGCACCACTGCACTCCTGCCTGGCCAACGGCGCAAGACTAACTCCAAAAAACAGAGAACCAAAAGCAGCTTCCTCTGCCTGCCAGCTCCAGCCTCATCTGACAGTCTGGACTCAGCATGGGGCAGCACATGCCCATGACCTTTGGATTGGCCTCACAAAACCAACAGACTCACAACTTCTACCTCTGAGGGTTTTGTTTTTCTTGTGTGCACATTTATGGATGCCAGAACAGAAACCAAACTATTTTAACCTTCATTTAATTATTTATTTTTAACATCCATATTGAGGTATACTTTACATACCGCAAAATTCAGCCACCGTAAGAGTACAATTCAATGATTTCAGTAAATTCGTGCAATCATCACCATAATACAATTTTAAAACATTTCCATCTTCCCAAAATGTGCCCATGTGCTGTTAATCATTGCTACCACCCACCCCCAGCCCTGTCCTAGTCAACCACTGGTCACTTTCTATCTCTCAAATAAATTTGTTTTTTGGGGGGACATGCCCTGTAAGTGAAATTATACAACGAGTAGTTCCTGGGTCTGCTGTTTCCCCTTAGCGTGGTAAGTCTGAGATTCAGCCATGTTATGGCACACATGAGTAGTTTATTTCTTTTTTTTTTTTTTTGAGACGGAGTCTGGCTCTGTCGCCCAGGCTGGAGTGCAGTGGCCGGATCTCAGCTCACTGCAAGCTCCGCCTCCCGGGTTTATGCCATTCTCCTGCCTCAGCCTCCCGAGTAGCTGGGACTACAGGCGCCGCCACCACGCCCGGCTAGTTTTTTGTATTTTTTAGTAGAGACGGGGTTTCACCGTGTTAGCCAGGATGGTCTCGATCTCCTGACCTCGTGATCCGCCCGTCTCGGCCTCCCAAAGTGCTGGGATTACAGGCTTGAGCCACCACGCCCGGCTGAGTAGTTTATTTCTTATAAAGCTGAACAGTAATCTGGCGTATAGAGGTAGCAGGTTTGTTTTATCCATGGGACACTGGGTTGCTTCCATGTTTTTGTTTTTTTTTTTTTTTTTTGGGACACAGTCCTGTTCTGTCGCCAGGCTGGAGCGCAGCGGCACGATCTCGGCGCAACGCAAGCTCCGCCTCCCAGGTTCAAGCAATTCTCCTGCCTCAGCCTCCCATGTAGCTGGGACTACAGGTGCACACCACCACACCCGGCTAATTTCTGTATTTTTAGTAAAGATGGGGTTTCACCATGTTGGCCAGGCTGGTCTCAAACACTTGACCTCAGGTGATCTGCCTGCCTCAGTCTCCCAACGTGCTGGGATTACAGGCGTGAGCCACTGCGCCTGGCCCTGCTTCCACTTTTCAACCAGTATGAATCATGCTGCTGCAGATGTACCTGTCTGTGTGGGCACATTTTCATTTCTCTTGGATAAATTGCTAAGTCATATGGTAAGTTTACATCTAACTCTGTAAGAAACTATCTGGGCTATTTTACATTCCTACCAGCAATGTATGAGGAATTCCAGTTTCTACACATCCTTGTCAACACTTGTTACTTCCTTTTTTTTTTTTTTTTTAAACAGCTATACTAGAGCCTTGTTTTATGGTCTAGTGTATGATCAATGGAGAACGTTCACCCACACTTGAGAGGATGTATTCTGCATTCACCAGGTACTCTATATATGTCAGTCAGGCTAAGTGAGTTAATAATGTTCTTCAAGTCCTCCATACCTTGCCGATTTTGTCTAGATGTTCTACCAATTATCGAGAGTGGGATATTGAAATCTCTTAACTATAACTGATTAATTTCCATCAATCCTATCAAGTTTATGTTTCAGGCATTCTGGGGCTCTGCTGACTGTTATGTCTTCCTGAAATATTATATGAAATGTCGCAGCTGGGCATGGTGGCTCATGCCTATAATCCCAGGAATTTGGGAGGCTGAGGCAGGCAGATCACGAGGTCAGGAGTTTGAGATCAGCCTGGCCAACATGGTGAAACCCTGTCTCTACTAAAAATACAAAAAATTAGCCGGGCGTTGTGGCGGCCACCTGTAGTCCCAGCTATTCAAGAGGCTAAGGCGGGAGAATCACTGAAACCCGGGAGGCAGAGGATGCAGTGAGCTGAGATGGTGCCACCGCACTCTAGCCTGGGTGACAGTGAGACTCTGTCTCAACAACAACAAAAAAAGGTTGCAGTTTGGCTCTAGTAATATTGTTTGTCTTAAAGTGTCTTTTATCTCTTATTAATACTCCAACTCTCAAACTGTCACTTATGGTATCTCTTTTCCCATTCTTTTGCATTATTCCTTGAATCTAAGGGGTGTCACTCATAAACAACATATAATTAAGCTGAATCTTCTTTTTTATTTATTTATTTATTTATTTATTTATTTATTATTTATTTTTGAAATGGAGTCTTGCTCTGTCGCCCAGGCTGGAGTGCAGTGGCCGGATCTCGGCTCACTGCAAGCTCCGCCTCCCGGGTTTACGCCATTCTCCTGCCTCAGCCTCCCGAGTAGCTGGGACTACAGACGCTCGCCACCTCGCCCGGCTATTTTTTTGTATTTTTTACTAGAGACGGGGTTTCACCGGGTTAGCCAGGATGGTCTTGATCTCCTGACCTCATGATCCGCCCGTCTCAGCCTCCCAAAGTGCTGGGATTACAGGCTTGAGCCACCGCGCCCGGCCTCTTTTTTATTTTTGAGACAGAGTCTCACTCTGTCGCCCAGGCTGGAGTACAGTAGCATGATCTCAGTTCACTGCAACCTCCGCTTCGTGGGTTCAAGTGAGTCTCCTGCCTCAGCCTCCCAACCAAATAGCTGGGACTACAAGTGCGTACCACCATGCCCGGCTAATTTTTGTATTTTTAGTAGAGACAGGGTTTCACCATATTGGCCAGGCTGCTATCAAACTCCTGACCTTGTGACCTGCCCACTTTGGCCTCCCAAAGTGCTGGCATTACAGGTGTGAGCCACTGCGCCTGGCCTTAATCTTGCTTCTTTACACTATCTGAGTCTTTGCCTTTTGATTGTGGTATTTAGATCCTTCACAGTTACTGCATTATTGACATGGCTGGATTGACATTTGCCATTTTGCTGTTTGTTTTCCACATGTCCTCTTTTTTGTTTATTTCTCAGTGAATAAAGAAACTTTCATGTTAAATATTTTTTAGTGTACAACTTTAATTCTTCTGATGATCTGTCTTTTTAAAAACTATATTTTAAAGATATTTTGTTCATAGCTGCTCTAGGCATTACAGTAAGCATCTTAACCACAATCTATGTAAGATTGATGCTAACTTGATTCCAGTAAGATACAGAAATTTTGCTCCGATATTGCTCCATTTCATTCCCCATCTTTTGTACTAATATCACATATATTTTATCTGTGGATATTATAAACCCAACAGATCATTCTAAGCCTTTGGTTGGCTTCCAGACTGCAGAACTAGCTAAGTCTTTCCAGTTAACCCATGCATTTACCATTTCCAGTGTCCTTTATTTCTTCTCATAGACTTAAGTTGCCAATGTGTCATTTCCTTTCATGCTGAAGGACTGGCAGGTCTACCAGCAATAGATTCCTTCCGTCTTGTTTACCTGACAATGTCTTTTTTTCTTTCATTTTTGAAGGACTGTTTTTACTGGCTATAGAATTTTGGGTTGGCAGTTTTCTTCTTCGGATACTTTTATTTTTATTTTAAATTTTTTTTTTTTTTGAGGCGCAGTCTTGCTCTGTCTCCCAGGCTGGAGTGCAGTGGCCGGATCTCAGCTCACTGCAAGCTCCGCTTCCCGGGTTTACGCCATTCTCCTGCCTCAGCCTCCCGAGTAGCTGGGACTACAGGCGCCCGCCACCTCACCCAGCTAGTTTTTTGTATTTTTTAGTAGAGACGGGGCTTCACCGTGTTAGCCAGGATGGTCTCGATCTCCTGACCTCGTGATCCGCCCGTCTCGGCCTCCCAAAGTGCTGGGATTACAGGCTTGAGCCACCGCGCCCGGCCTTCGGATACTTTTAACATCATTCAATTCCTTGTTTCCACTGTCTCAAGTCAGAAGTCAGCTGTTCATCTTATTAATGCTCCCCAGACGTGCTGAGCTGTTTTTCTCGTTACTTTCAAGATTTTCTTTTTTTCTTTGGCTTTCTACACTTTGACTATGATGTATCTAGGTCAAGATCTCTTTGTACTCACGCTATTTAGGTTTGTTGGGCTTCCTGGATGAGGTTCTCCTCAAGTATATTTTTGTCCATTATTTCTTCAAATAGTTTTTCTATCTTACCCCAATCTTGGGCTAAAACAGAGCCGCTGTGCCTCTCTGCAAGACCACAGGCAGGGTTGTTACCACTCTAAAATGAACAGTCCTCCCCCTTTTCGCCCATACAGAGAAGCTGTTGGTCCTCACAGCTGACAGTGACTGGACAGAACCTCTTTACCAAACAGATGGGAGAGGGCATGGGAATAGCTCCAGGACAAATGCCATAGAGTCTCACTGTTCTCACCTGAAGGTCAGCAGTTATAGGCATAAATACTTCTCAGATTGTTGTATGCCCCTGCTCAATTTTTCCAGAATGCTGAGATTGTTTCATTTTGCTTTTGTCAATTCTGCTAATCTCTCAACACAACCGAAGTTGCCCTCCACCCTCAATTTATGTGGAATATAAGATACCCACTCAAGTTGGGAAACTAAGATAGAAAAACTGCTGAGTTAAAGAGAGAGGGGGGGGGAGTAAAAGAGGGAGAGAGAAAGCTGATTCTACCACTGTATCTGCCTCTGCATGCTCCAAATCATCCCACCACAGTAATATGTATACTACACACACACATGCACACATATATATTTTTTGATGATTCCAATTCACCAGCCACTAAAGAAAACGGAAATTCTCTCTCCTATAAGCCATTAGAAACTGCCTGTAGCTTCCAATATGCCCAAATTGGGTCATAAGATATGCCCAATAAGATAGCATGAAAGAAAAAAAAACGGTAGTTTTGAAAAACACCCAAATAGAAACCCTATAAACAGAATACTATACAGCAGTGAAAATGGATTAACTGCTGGTATGCTCAACAATATGGGTAAATCTCACAATGTTGAGTGAAAGCAGGAAGATAAAAGGTACACAATATATAATCCCACTTTAAATTTAAAGTACCAAACAAGAAAATCTAACTGGCATGGTCAAGAACGTTGATTACCCTTGGAGGACAATGACAGCAAGCGAGCGTGAGGGGGCTTCAAAAGTGCTAATAACTTTTTTTTTTTTTTTTGAGATGGAGTCTCACTCTGTCCCCAGGCTGGAGTGCAATGGCGTGATCTCGGCTCACTGCAAGCTCCGCCTCCCAGGTTCACACCATTCTCCTGCCTCAGCCTCCCAAGTAACCGGGACTACAGGTACCCGCCACCATGCTCGGCTAATTTTTTTGTATTTTTAGTAGAGACAGGGTTTCACCAAGTTAGCCAGGATGGTCTCGATCTCCTGACCTCGTGATCTACCTGCCTCGGCCTTCCAAAGTGCTGGAATTACAGGCATGGGCCACTGCACCCAGCCTCGTTTGTTTCTTTTTTTTTTTTTTTTTTTTTTTTTGAGACGGAGTCTCGCTCTGTCGCCCAGGCTGGAGTGCAGTGGCCAGATCTCAGCTCACTGCAAGCTCCGCCTCCCGGGGTTACGCCATTCTCTTGCCTCAGCCTCCCGAGTAGCTGGGACTACAGGCGCCTGCCACCTCGCCCGGCTAGGTTTTTTTTAAAATATTTTTTAGTAGAGACAGGGTTTCACCGTGTTAGCCAGGATGGTCTTGATCTCCTGACCTCGTGATCCGCCCGTCTCGGCCTCCCAAAGTGCTGGGATTACAGGCTTGAGCCACCGCGCCCGGCCTCTTTTTTTTTTTTTTTTTTAAGTGAGAGGGAGTCTCACTCTGTTGCCCAGGCTGGAGTGCAGTGGTACAATCTTGGCTCACTGCAACCTCTGTCTCCCAGGTTCAAGCGATTCTCATGCCTCAGCTTCCCGAGTAGCTGAGATTACAAAGGCAGTCCCCTATGCCTAGCTAATTTTTGTATTTTTAGTACAGATGGCGTTTTGCTATGTTGGCCAGGCTGGTCTCGAACTCCTGTCCTCAAGCAATCTGCCTACTTCAGCCTTCCAAAGTGCTGAGATTATAGGCATGAGCCACTGTGCCCAGCCTATAACATTTTGTTCCTTGATTAGGGTTATGAGGTTGCGTTCAGTTTGTCAAAGTGTATCTAGTGGCTCACATGTGCACTTTTCATTACATACGCTATACTTCAATTGAGAAGGTAAACAACGAAAATTAAATTCTATTGGCATGACAGTTTAAAATCGGCATGTCAGTCTTATAAGACACTGAATCTGAAGCCAAAGAGCTTCAGCTGACTTAAACTGTGGACTGATACAGCTGTGCCCTATGAAGGACTGAAAACCAACCTGGGAATTGAGACAACCACCACACTGTGCACTAAAGGGAGGCTCCCAAGGGGTGCTCCAAGCTGGACACTCCCAAGAAGAATCCAAAGACTTCTTTAATACCTTCATTTGAAGGTATTAGAAGAAATCAGAGCCATGTGCTCCAGAATGGATTAGTTTTAGAATGGCTCTGGGCTGGACATGATGCTGTGTTTCTGTCAAAACTGCCATCTGTACTTTTCCAAAGAACGACACAAAACAGTGTGAGAATTTGGGGAGACACTAGGCATACACGTGACATCTCTTTTTGAGTAAAGCTAAAGACTGAAGGGAAGCTGTCACCAACACAGAGTCAGTCGCCTTCCTCACTAGACACCAAACATGGAGGCTGATTCTTGGTACACGTTA
Source organism: Chlorocebus sabaeus (assembly GCF_047675955.1). Classification (NCBI taxonomy): domain Eukaryota; kingdom Metazoa; phylum Chordata; class Mammalia; order Primates; family Cercopithecidae; genus Chlorocebus; species Chlorocebus sabaeus. The sequence continues at coordinate 43,497,670 of NC_132909.1, forward strand.
CCTGGCATACAATCAACCTGCAAGGCAGAGATGATTGCTCATCTTACAAATGAAGAAACACAGGCTAAGAACTCTGCTCAGGATCAGGCAGTGTGAGTGATATGACCCCAACTCTGCCTGCTGGCCTGTGAGCTGGGTTCTTTGCTCACTCCCACACTGCTTCACAAACGCCCTGGGTGTCTCAGTGCTCCAGGAGGGCCCTGACACCAGCACCCAGCACCTGCGTTCATCTCTGTCCCCTGCTCCCTTCCTTTACTGTCATAAGGAAAGCAACACAATCAACTGCAGGAAACAATGTTGCATCTTCTCAGTTTGGAAGGCAATGACCCAGTGAGGAAAGACACCAAGAGGCCCAGTGTAGCCCCCGGCTTTGACAACAGAAAATATCTGGGTTTGGGCCTGAACTCTGAGTTTCTTTTTTTTGAGATGGAGTCTCGCTGCGTCACCCAGGCTGGAGTGCAGTGGCGTGATCTCAGCTCACTGCAAGCTCTGCCTCCTGGGCTCAAGCCATTCTCTTGCCTCAGCCTCCCGAGTAGCTGGGACTACAAGTATACAAGTGCCTGCCACCATGCCCAGCTAATTTCTTGTATTTTGCTTAGTAGAGACGGGGTTTCATCATGTTAGTCAGGATGGTCTCTATCTTCTGACCTTGTGATCCACCCGCCTTGGCCCCACAAAGTGCTGGGATTACAGGTGTGAGCCACCGCGCCTGGCCAACTCTGAGTTTCTTTTTTTTTTTTTTCAGACGGAGTCTTGCTCTGTCGCCCAGGCTGGAGTGCAGTGGCGCGATCTTGGCTCGCTGCAAGCTCCACCTCCCAGGTTCACGCCATTCTGCCTCAGTCTCTCGAGTAGCTGGGACTACAGGTGCCCGCCACCACCACGCCCGGCTAATTTTTTGTATTTTTAGTACAGACGAGGTTTCACCGTGTTAGCCAGGATGGTCTCAACCTCCTGACCTCGTGATCCACCCGCCTGAGCCTCCCAAAGTGCTGGGATTACAGGCGTAAGCCACCGTGCCCAGCCAACTCTGAGTTTCTTTAACACTTAACCTCTCCCTCACAATCCACTGGCCTACCCTGCAGGGGAACATGGTGATTACAGGAGAAAATGCATGCCAGGAGCCCAGGAATGCACGAGGGACCCCATGCACATGGACTGCAGATTCCCATGAACATGGACTCCTCCTCTTCCTGCCCTGACTCCACACCAGCCCCTCACTGCTCACCCCTGCTGAGCTGTCATGGACTGGTCTCCGGCTGAAAACATAGTCAGAGAAAGGGAAAGGAGACTTGGACCTATAGTTTTATTTCTGGAACTTTAGAAGAGGACCTTGGTTTTAGAATGGGGACTGTAGACAGCAGAGTCAGACAGAAAAGCCCTCTTTGGAGAGCAAGACCACAAAGTGTGTTTCCTCACACTAGGAGGCTTTGTCAATAGGAGCGGGCTTGGGTTTTCCCATTTATCTTCCCATTTTAAACGCTGTGAACACCGGATGATCTCTGAAGTCCTCAGGATCCCAACAGTTTGGGTTCCAAAAACGAATCTGACATAAGACTGGGGGCTGGGGTCACCCTGTGGGGTTAGTTGACACGGAAAGGTGAGGAGCCACTAGCTGTCCCTTACGAACAGGCATGGAGAGACAGACCCTCCTCAGGGAGAAGACTCTAGTGGGTGGTGAGAGAGAGAGACCAATGGGCTACAGAGGAGTCTGTCACAAGGCCAGCCGGGGAGCTGTGGCCACACCACAGCCCTCAGCGGGTGTCCGGGCGTGAACATTCTGCAGAGCTCCAAGGAGGGTGATGCAAGAGCAGGTGCTGGGTCTGAATTTCTCTTTACAGAGAGAAAGGAAGGTTTTGAAGTCAAGAAATGGGTGGTAGATTGGGTCTTATTTTTATTTCAAGTTTTTACCTTAAGAGACTCACAAAAGATGAATATGAGGAAAGTCACTCTAGAAGTAATCAGTGTTGACTAAGGACAAACCAACAGAGCAAGCTGAAGACCAGAACCAAGTGAACGTGGAGTCGAATGAGCACCCCATACCCGCTCTGAGGAGGGTGCCCTGGGCTGGGCTCCTGACTCTATCCCTAGCCAAGTGACCAAGGTAGGTGTAGCATCCCTGGCCCTCTGATCCCCAGATCTGAAAAGCAGGGAAGCATAACCAAATGAAAACCTCAAGTGTCCCTGCAAATCAAAAGCACCGAGTTAGACAGACAGCAGGCGCATGGGTGGCAAAGGCCTACTGATGGCAGGGGAGCTGATGGAATGTGCCACTCCTCCTCTTGTGAGACCCACACCCTGTGTTACTTGCAGCTGGGACCTGGGGCCCTGGAATGGCCATAACAGCACAGCTGCCGGGGGGGTGATGCCCGAGCTGAGCCTACAGCCATCTCCACAACCCTGCCAAGCTATTACCAACAGGCCTGGAGTGTGGCTGGCCCCATTCTGGGCACACTGGGCCTGTCTCCAGGTTCCAGCCCCTCCCGCTGGCTCCTCCCACTCACCTGTGTGAGGTGCGCATGTCCACGGGTCCATCACCCACCAGCCCTTCGCCTCTGCCCATTGCCACGGCCGTGACCTCTGCTGCCCTCAGCAATCCTTGGGCTGGACCCGCTCCTGGCTCAGGTGTCACCCTCATGTCTCCGTCAGTGTTTAAATCTGAAGCCAACAATCCTCTCTCCATTTTTATTTTCTTGCTCTCCACATCGTCCTCTGTTGGGTCCCGTTCAAGCGCTCGTTTCTGACTCCGTGTTCGGCATGCTTCTTCGGTCATTCTGAACTTGTGAGGGAGGAGAAGACACAACATTTTAACTGGGTGCAACGAAGGTGCCACCTTCTTGGAAACTTTTCAGTGTTGCTTTCAGTGTTTTCCTCCCTATGGGAGGATGGCAAAAGAATGTACAACAAACGCAGGGCCCAGAAAAGCATCCCCAGGACATTTCATCACTGCCTTGAGGAAGGCGAGGCAGGATGGGGGTGTCCCCAGCCTCCACCGTGTGGCTGAACACTGGTGGAGCCAAGCTATACCCTGCCCGGTTGGGGGCGAGAGGCAGCAGGGAGCTGGACGGGAGCAGTGGAAGGCAGCTGCTTATCAGCAAGGAAAGGCTCAACAGCAAACAGAGGAAAAGTTGTTCTAGATCTGAACTACCTGCCTTTGGGATTTTGAGCACCTGCAATGTCTGGAATCCAGGAGGGCGGTGACTGCACTGTTCCAGGAACAGGGTCAGGGCCTGAGACTAGCCCTACACTGTGGTGACTTGAGTTAACCCCAGCTTCTCCCCTTCAGTGAAGGGAGGTCTCCTCACTCCCTGCTCACCTCTGGGGAGTGGGGACTGGGGGTCACATTTAACCCTTTGGTTGCCGGCAAGGTACACTTTGAGTAGGGTGAGGCCTGGCCCATCAACACGCCACCGCCCTGTACCTGCAGCACACACATATCTTGATTTAAAGAAGAAAGAAAAAGAAGAAAAAAACAGCTGAGTCAGTTTTTGATCCCATGACATCACTGGGCTCCACATGACCCTTCCCAGGATTCAGTAGGAGAGACAAAGCACTTTCCAGAAAACCAGTCTGAACCGGTTCCAGACAACAGGCTGAAGTGTTGTTAACCCTCACGGAGACAGGACGACAGCACAGCGATGTCTGTCTGCAGGGAGGCGGCTGGCATTCCATAGCAGGGGCTGGGACACTGGCACTCTTAAAGGGGCCGCTCCAATCCCTGGCCTCGACGCCCCAACAGGACAGGTCACAGGAATTGAGACAGGGAGAGTCAGGTTCTTAAAAAAGCATCCCAATGTTTACCAGGAAACAAAAGAGAAATTTAGCAGCTGAGCTCTAGTAGAATTCCCGAGGTGTCACAGTTTTCCATGGGATGGTTGGCGCCCACTTGGGCCCCACAGAGAGCCCTGATTCACACCTGTGGCATGCTTCATGCTGAAGCCCTCTGGTCCTGTGTCCTCACAGGCAGGGCACTCATCTTGCCAGAGTCTTTGTTTCCTCACTGGCAAACACCCTGGGGAGGCCTTCCCAGGTAGAGCCAGGCAGACCCAGTCTGGAGGCTGGGGACAGCACAAGGCAACACAGGGGTCCTGTCACCATCCATGGGACATGCTCCAGAGCTGACTCATCTGCAGCTTCCTTAAAGGAGCCGATTTCACAAATGAGCAATAGCACAAGGCCCTGCCCAAATGTGCCCCCTTATGCACTCAGACTGAAAGGAAGAGACAGCTGCTTCATGCTCCTGGAGCCAGAGGGAAAGCAGGCCATCTACACGTGTGTCATGCCAGTGTGGTCCAGCCAGGGCACCCGGGCACCGGCTCAAAACACTGGGGTCTCCTCAAGGCCAGGAAACCACTGGTGTGCTTTGCACAAGCCCAGAGCTGCTCTGTGCTCCCTCCCTACCCCGTCTCTCTCTCACCACCACCCAGGTGCCACAGTTGACCCCTAACATGACCAGGCTGAGGCAGGGAGATCCGAAATCTCAAGGGCACGGGCTTTCAGACTTGCCCCCACCTGTCTCCAGCCCCTCCGGCATCCCAGCCTGCACCTACCACCTACCCGACACCAACTGTGCAGCCTCCGCTGCTCCCCGCCGGCCAGCCTGTACACCCCCGCCCCCGCTCCTGCTCAGCTGCCCCTCAGCTCCTCCATGGAATGGAGCCCAGGCAGACTATAGTTGAATGTGGAGGTCAAGGCCTCACTTCTCTGGGGGAGGTGAGGAATGCTACGGTGTCCCTCTCAGCCCTCAAGTTCTATGGTCTCTGTCCTTCCTTCCTCCGATGTGCCTTGCCCACAAACCCCATCTGAACTGCTCACTCATTAACAGTTTGCCTGTCCCACCTCCCGTGAGACCGCAGATAAGTCACTGCCCTCAGAGTGTAGGTCCCCTCTTCTCCTTTCATTTTCCTCACTGTAGGAGGGGTGGGACATTTATCCTTCAAGCATTGCCTTAGACAGCAGGTATATGCACTCCCAGGCCCAGGGCAGGGAGGAGCCTGTCTAGGTGAGAGATGAGGGGAGACCAGGACCTCGGACAAGTAGGGCCCCCACCCTATGGGTGAAGCTTCCCAGTCTGGCCTGATAACTACTGTTGGAGATGACGTCCCCAGGTGGACAGAGAGAATGCACTTCCACCTCCAGGACATAGCACCCTTCCCTGTGACTCAAAGAAACCCACATGCTCCCCACTCTGCCCCTGTTCCAGCCAGGCAGGGCCCCTCCCAGCACAGCCTCCTGCCCTGTAAGCCCTGGGCTCAGTTCCATGAAGCCCATCTGAACCCAAGACCCTGAATGAGTTCTCACGGCTGCTCTGGCCCACATGGACAAGGTGGAACTGATAGCCATATCAGGGGGGCTGTGCCTGTATAGCCTCACTTTGTGGTCACTGGTATAGGACCAGAGGCCACCCAAAGGTTCTGAGAGATGCAGGGCGGAGCAGGGCCTCAGATGCCCAGCAAGGCTGCTCCCTCCAGTCCCAGAGACTTCTCCTCTTGGGCCCCCCATTGTGATAGCAGGTCAGAGTCCTCAGCATAGGGCTGGCCGGTGTGTACTCAGGGTGCACAGCCACTCACTATGAAGCCTAAGGCCTGGAACTCTGCCAATCCCAGGCCCAGCACTGACGGCCGGCCTCACAGTGCCCGCCTGCCCTGTGCCTGTGCCTCCCAGAGGCAGGCCACTGCGGGGCTGGGCCCTGCGGCACCCCTCCCCCACCTCAGGAAGGACAGGCACAGCTGGAGAGGGCGGGGCCAGCCCCGCGAGTGCAGGGGGCTCCTTTGCCAGGAGGCTCCTCCACTGCCGAGACCAGTGACGCAGAACCTGCCACTGGCCAATCCTCGGCCACCACAGGACACTTGCTCCTGGGGAGGGCAGGTGCTGGTAAGGAGTGGCTCCTCCCTCCTCAAAGCAAGTGAGACCAGTGCCCCCAGTACAACAGGGCTGGCAGCCACCACACAGACCCAGGAGCAAAGTTGTCAGGAAGAAGAAAGCGCGACAGATGACTCCGGCAAAGAGCAGCAGTGGGGGGTGCATTAGAACACTTCCTAAAAGTAGGTGAAGAGGCTAGGTCACCCTGACTGGCAAATGAGGATTCATTTCAAAATTCCCAGTGAGAGGGGAGAGTGAGGGGAAGGCAGCTCCGGTGGCAGAAGTTCCAGGGCAGGCCTGTGCAGGAGCCGCCAGTGCACAGAGAGCATCCCCGTCCTGGAGGCCGAGATCCTCTGCCGGCTACTGCCCACACAGATGGATCCCAGGCCGAGATCCTCTGCCGGCTACTGCCCACACAGATGGATCCCAACAGCAGTGTGTCCGTTTGAAAGAGGAGAGCACCGAGGTTGCCAGGGCTGCCTGAGACACAAGGTTGAAAGTCAGCCTCACCCTCCGCCTCATTCTCTCCAAACACCCCAGGCCGGGCTGCAGGCCAGCACAGATGAGCAGCACCAGCAAGGCTGAGTGAGTATCAGTCTCCTCATCCCCACACACTGGGCTGGCAGGTGGTGGGGGCATAGCCCAGCTCCTCCTCAACTAGGGGCCAAAAGGGCAGGTTTCAGCCACACTAGAGACCCCACACAGACACAGCGCAGCTCTGACAGGGAGCACCTCCCTGGGCTTTAGGGCAGATACAAATGCTGCTTTATTTTCGTAAAATGCCACCATCCAACTGGCCTGAGAGCCTCAGGCAGAAAACATGTTCTAGAACCATTCCAAAAGGCTGACTGATGCTGTGGGAGGAACCGGAACTCTTAAAGAGGACTCGGGGGACAAAGAAAAGGCACCTAGCACACTTCTGGCACACCAGGCCAGTAAGCATCTCTTGATAATTAAAAGAGAAATTAAGTACATAGACACAAATCATAAAGCCAAACCCCTGAGGTCACACTGCTAATACTAACTCTACCATAAAATGCCATCTATAGCACCCATCACTAACATACCCACAGTAACACTCTTATTTCAGACAGGAAGAAAGTGAGGCTGCGCAGTAAGTGGGTTATAGCACTGGCGGGAGCAGCTGGGCTGATGCTCTGAACAGTGGATTTAAGGCGTCTTCCTGCCTCCTCACCTGACAGCAGCTCACCAAGCCTTCACCGCGGGCTGGGGACTCAGTGATGAACAAGACAGAGGGAACACCATCCGCCCCCCATGCTGGAAAAGGAGCGAAATGACAGAGGGTGTTGGTGACGGTGCTGTGGGGACACGAGGCAGAGCACGGGGCAGTCAGAGCACGCAGAGGGACGGGGGCTGGGCAAAACGGGCGGCTCCGGAAGTCAGCCCTGAAGGAGACAGGGCCCGAGCTGAGACGTGAACTGGGGGAAGCACTGGCCCAGACCGGAGGGGAGGAATCTGGCTTGCTCTAAAGGATCACCTGGCTGGAGGACCATGGGGCAGGGGAGCGGTTCCTATGGTACAGCTATACTGGGGAAGGGGACAGAGCAGAGTTCCAGGAGACATGGGCACTCCAGAGGGGTTGCTTTCTTCCACTTGTTTTTGCCTGAGCAACTAGACCAGTGGGGCTGGCTTTATCTGAGATGGGGAGGAGCAGATTTGAGGAAAGAAGGTTGGGCTACAATTTGGATGTGCTGAGTGCAAGGCCCATGATGAGTCCCATGGAGATGTGGAGGAGCAGAGCCCTGAACCTGGGGGCAGCCACTGTCCTCAGGAGGCACAGGGCACTTTGGGGCACCTTCTCCTATCAGGAAGGAAGAAGGGCCCATGAAGCAACCAGTGCTGAGTCAGACGACGACGACAGGGTCGAGGTGCTAGCCTCGCTGGCTGTGAGCTGCGCCCAACACTCAAGATACAAGGGCCCTACAGGCACGCAGCTGCAGCAAGCCTGCGCCCAGGTGCCCACCTCCAGAGCGCCCCTGTGGCCCTGCCCTTCACAGAGATAGATGCACAGCACAGATGGCCCTCTGGACCCAGAACCCCTGTCTACTCTCCTCCCGGCAACATAGCCTGACGAAGCTCCCAAAGCCACATTCTGGATCTGCACCCCCTTCAGTGGTTCCCCCACTTCCTAAGAGTCAAACCAAGGTACCTCGTTGTGGCCCAGAAGGACCTGTGGAGGGGGTAAGGAGAGAATAGGTGGGCCAAGTTTTGGCATTGGCAGTGCCTGCCTGACAAGCATACACCTTTCTATGCAGAACAGACACCTCCATCTGCTCAGAACTGTGGCCCGAGCCACTTCCTGATGCACATCTCTGAGTAACAGTGACTGGAACTCATTCCGGAAGGAAGACACACCAGAAACAGCAGCTCTGGACTTCTCAACATCAAACTTTGTTAAGACCAAGTACAAAAGATACAACTTAACTTGGGAGACAGGTGTTCCAAGCAGTCGGCTTCTACAACTAGACACAGCAGGGAACAAAGACTTGGTCTCAGCTCCATCACACACCCGCTGGCTGGCCAGGGACCAGGGGAGAGGCCGGTCAATCAATCACAGGACCAAGGACACAAGATGGACACAGAAGCTTCAGTGGGCCGAGAGAGGACGCCACTGCCCCTTCTTCCACAGTATTTATCGAAGATGTCCACGCAGCTTAAATCATCTACCTTCTGTGCCACATGCTAGAGACTCAAATTCTAAACAGTCAACCCAAACATTTCTCTTTAAGAAACAAGGTCTGAGTCTCAGTTTCCCCATCCCTACTTCACAGCCAATACTATGTGAAGAACAATGGAAAGAACTGTGAGAGAAAAGTTGCAGAATAGCATAGTACCATCTGCATGGTTTTTTTTAAAAAAGGTGTATACAGGGGAAAAAATGAAAGCAACTTCACTAAGATCAAAACTGAAAGGAACTGGACCAAAATCAGTAGTAGTAATCTCTGAAGAGTAGATTATTAAGAAACTTTCACTTACTATAGTAAACATTTCTGTATTGCTTGAATTCTTTCTGTTAACAGTGACTATGAATCAGTCCTGTACTCAAAGAAAGCAAGGATTAAAAAAGAAAACCAGATAAAACAACAGCCCCACCTGCTAAGGATAAGAATCAAAAGCACGAGTGTGAAGCCAGGCACAGTGGCACATGCCTGTAGTCCCAGCTACTCAGGAGACCAAGGCAGGAGCATCACTTGAGCCTAGGTGTATGAGTCCAGCCTGGGCAACACAGTGACGCCTTGTTTCTTAAAGAAAAAAGGACAGAAAGAAACTAACAAAGAAAGACAGTACCGCATCCAGGCGAGGAGGAAGGCGACTCCCCAGGGTGAGAAGCTCTGGAGAGACGGCGGAGGAGGCCAGCTCCTCCAACACTCCAACACACAGGACCAAGGACACAAGATGGACATAGAAGCTTCAGTGGGCCAAGAGAGGGTACCACTGCCCCTTCTTCCACAGTGTTTATTGAAGATGTTCACACAGCTTAAATCATCTATCTTCTGTGCCACGTGCTAGAGACTCTCAAAATCTAAACAGTCAACCTAAACCCCTCAGCTCATCCCCACAGCCCGCCTTCTACATGGGCCACGAGCCTCCCTGAGTGGCTACCACAGTGACCACCAGGCCACAGCGTACCTCACCAGGACTATGATGAGGGCCCTGGCAACAATCTCCATGCCACTCAGGAGTTTCATTCTCTCCCCGCAACTCAATGTTGAGCTCTTCAATAGAATAAACTTTTTTCCCCCATTCATCTTCACTTTCAGTGTAGAGCAAAGAGTATAGGCTTGGTATGCACTGCTGAGTTACGCCTACGTTTCTGTAAATTAGTCTCATGAAGCATGTGATTCCTGGGGTTGCCCTACAGGGCAAAGAGGAGCAAACAAGTAAAGTGCTTTCATTAAAAACTCCAAGACATGGGGACTGAGATGGCGTCTCCCAGACTGAGGCCAGGGCAGGAAAAGGAATCAGGTGAGACGTTCCAGGCAGGGGAACCGCATGCGCCAAGCAGCTGAGCCGGGAGGGTCTCAAGGCAAGAAACGGAAAGCCGTGGTGAGTCCTGAACTAAAGGCTTTCTCAAAAGGAGAACAGATGTCTACTACTACTCACTGGCTGACGCTGGGTTCATAACCCTTGGTGGCCTGAAAATAAAGACACACCAGAGATACACGCATCTTCTCTCTCACATGTTATCAGGATGGACCCCAGCCCAGCCAGCTGGCTAGGAGCCCCCTGAGCCTTCAAAGACGCCAGACTGAGAGATCGTCTCCCTGCTGTGGTCCTAGGACAAGACCAGCAGTGGGGAGGTGCATGCTGGCTGGAGCCAAGTGCCTCTCACTGAGAGCCTGCATGAGTTGGAGACAGGCACGTGTCACCCCACAAGGTACAGGCAACTGAAGTCTGGCTGGGTGAAAGTCCAGGCTAGGTCTGAACTCAGGCCACCACACCTCTGTCTAGGTGGCCACTCTGATGAGTCTTCCACGGTATGCTACAAAGGGCCTTTTGTTATTCTTACCTTTTTTTTTTTTTTTTTTTTTTGACAAGGAGTCTAGCTCTGTCGCCCAGGCTGGAGTGCAGTGGCATCATCTCGGCTCACTGCAAGCTCCGCCTCCCGGGTTCATGCCATTCTCCTGCCTCAGCCTCCCAGCAGCTGGGACTACAGGCGCCCACCACCACGCCTGGCTAATTTTTTGTATTTTTTAGTAGAGACAGGGCTTCACCGTGTTAGCCAGGATGGTCTCAATCTCCTGACCTCGTGATCCGCCCGTCTCGGCCTCCCAAAGTGCTGGGATTACAGGCGTGAGCCACCACGCCTGCCCTTGTTAATCATGTTTAAACTGCATTCACCTGGAGTGAAAGGCACAGGTGGGGCTCAAAGGAGAGCTGCATACATGTGAGGAGGAGGATGGAACAGCCATTCTCAGATGTCTCCAGGCAAGACTGAATCTAGACTTGCCCTGTCTGGGGCAATGGGAGGCCCCTGGGAACAACCTGCAGCCAGAAGGTATGAGCCCTCAGAATATCCCAACTACTCACCAGATAACAGACTCTGTGACAGCAGGTACAACATCTTGTCCATGTCCCTGGGGTGGCCCCACTTCTGGAAGAGTGTCAGTCACAGAGTAGGTGTGCTGCACATACTGGGTGCGTGAACAGAGGTATCACAGATAGGAGTGCTCTGAGTTGGGGGACTGGATCGGACACTTCAAACTCACTTTCAGCACGAGGATCCTCAGGGTCTGATCCAAATCTATTGCTCCTTTGTAATTAACAGAAGCATGGGGATCTTCTAATTTTTAAAGGCAAAACACCTAACAATGATTGAGCATTTACCCCACAACCACCTGTAAGGTAAATACTCTCATCAGCCGCCTTTTTGCAGGTGGGGAAACCGAGGCACGAAAGTATCTGGTCAGCCATCAGAAGGCCCCATCAACCACTCAAAGTCAGACCTGAAGACTCCAAAGGACAAGGGGAACCCTGCACCTGTGGCAATTTGGGCTTGACCTTGCCCTCTCACACCAAGGGGTCCAGATGAGATATTAAGTGATTATAACTTTATTGTCATGAATGACAGCGAACCTTCTGGTGTTTGCCTTTACCTTCAAAGTATGGTTAAGTTTTGCTGTAGCACAACAGAGGCAGCACTCTTAAAAACCACTGCAGGATGCAAACCCATGTGATAAAAACACAGGGCTTATGGACATAAGGGGGTTAGGGACACAGTACTTCAAAACTTCACCTATGACATACAACAGGAGCCCAAGCAATGACACATGTGGATATACGGGCAGCACAGCTGCATACACGCTCAGTGGCTGAGAAATACACAAACGTTGCATGCCTGACCCTCACCTCGGGGAAGACTTGCTGCTTGCTGTGGGCATGGGTGGGTTGCCATTTCTGCTGGAGGGAGGCTGTCTGACCCCAGAAAGAGATGGGGTGTGGCCCGCAAAGTGTGGGACCTCGCGGGGGCTTGGTGCATGTCTGAGGTGTGGGCAGTTTTATTTCATATCCTCACAGGTGCTCTATTAAACTGGGAACAGTTTTCTAGATTCACCTAATGCAAGAGTTGGCAAACTTTTTCTTAAAATGCTACACAGTAAATAATTTTGGCTCTGCTGGCCATTTAGTCTGTCAGGAGTCCTCAGCTCTGTGGTTCTGACAGGACGGCTCTCCCTTGAGACCCTTGGAGGATTATTTCCAGGAACCCCTTGGATGCCAAAATTCCAGATGCTCAATCCCGGATATACAATGGTGTAGTATTAGCATACAACCTATGTACATCCTTCCATATGCTTTAGTAAGTCACCTCTAGATTACTTATAATACTCCATAAAATGTAAATGCTATGTAAACAGCTGTTATACTATAGTTTTATTTGTATTATTTTATGTTGTACTGTTTTTTCCATTTTTTTTTCTTCCAAAAAAAATTTTTTTTAAGAGCCAGAGTCTTGCTCTGTCACCCAGGCTGGAGTGGAGTGGCGTGATCTCGGCTCACTGCAACCTCCGTCTCCCGGGTTCAAGCAATTCTCCTGCCTCAGCCTCCTGAGTAGCTGGGACTACAAGCACACGCCACCATGCCTGGCTAATATTTTGTATTTTAGTAGAGACGGGGTTTCACTGTGTTGCCCAGGCTGGTCTCGAACTCCTGAACTCAGGCAATCCACCCACCTCGGCCTCCCAAAGTGCTAGGATTACAGGTGTGAGTTACCATGCCCGGCCCCCAAAAATAATTTCTTTAAGAGATGGGGTCCCACTGCATTGCCCAGGCTGGTCTCAAGCTCCTGGACTCAAGAGATCCCCCTGCCTCAGCCTCCCAAGTAGCTAGAATTACAAGCACATACCACCATGCCTGCTTACCCCCAATTTTTTTCAATCCACAGTTGATAGAACTCAAAGACGCAAAACACGAGGATATGGAGGCCTAACTGTACATACCTGAATGCGCGTGTCTGTGAATTAAACTTTATTTACCAAAACAGGCCACCACTTGGTGGGCCGCAGTTTTCCAATCCCTAGCCTAGTGTTCAGAAGAATCTGAACAAAACCAGACGCAACCATTGCAACATTTGTGTTCCACCTCAACGGTCCTCTTAACACATCAATCGTGTTGGAACAAATCTACTTTTACAAAATCAGCCTTAGAGCAGAATGGACTACAGAGAAAAGTAGGTTTCAAAACCAGAACTCTAAGGGGGTGGGAGGGCAGGTGCAGTGGCTCACACCTGTAATCCCAACTCTTTGGGAGGTCGAGGAGGGAGGATCACTAGAGCCTAGGAATTCAAGATAAGCCTGGGCAACAAAGGGAGACTTCATCTCCAATAAATGTTTTTTCTTTTTTCTTTATTTTTTGAGACAAGGTCTCACTCTCACCCAGGATGGGGGCAATGTCTTGATCTCAGCTCACTGCAACCTCCACCTCCCAGGTTCAAGCGATCTTCCCCTAGCTGGGACCACTGGTGGGTGCCAACACGCCCAGCTAATTTTCTGTATTTTTGGAACAGATGGGATTTTACCATGTTGCTCAGGCTAGTCTCACACTCCTGAGCTCAGGTGATCCACCCACCTCAGCCTCCCAAAGTGCTGGGATTACAGGCGTAAGCCACTGCACCTGGCCTCCTGATAAAAATGTTTTAAGCTGGGTGCAGTGGCTCATGCCTATAATCCCAGCACTTTGGGAGGCTGAGGTGGGTGGATCACCTGAGGTTGGGAGTTCAAGATCAGCCTGACCAACATGGAGAAACCCCATCTCTACTAAAAATACAAAGTTAGCCGGGTGTGGTGGTGCATACCTGTACTCCCAGCTACTCCAGGGGCTGAGGCAGGAGAATCGCTTAACCTAGGAGGTGGAGGTTGCGGTGAGCCGAGATTGCACCATTGCACTCCAGCCTGGGCAACAAGAACGAAACTCTGTCTCAAAAGCAAAACAAAAACAAAAAACAAACACAAAAACAAAACATAGGCCGGGCGTGGTGGCTCATGCCTGTAATCCCAGCACTTTGGGAGGCCAAGGTGAGAGGATTACAAGGTCAGGAGATCAAGACCATCCTGGCTAACACGGTGAAACCCCATCTTTACTAAACAGAACACAAAGAATTAGCCGGGTGTGGTGGTGGTGGGCACCTGTAGTCCCAGCTACTTGGGAGGCTGAGCCAGGAGAATGGCGTGAACCCAGGAGGCGGTGCTTGCAGTGAGCCAAGACCGTGCCACTGCATTCCAGCCTGGGTGACAGAGCAAGACTGTCTCAAAAAAAACCCCAACAAACCACACACACACAAAATTTGACCAGGCGTGGTGGTTCATGCCTGTAGTCCTAGCACTTTGGGAGGCCAAGGCGGGTGGATCACGAGGCCAGGAGTTTGAGACCAGCCTGGCCAAGATGGTGAAACCCCATCTCTACTAAAAACACAAAAATGAGGCAGGCGTGGTGGCAGGCACCTGTAAGCCCAGCTACTCAGGAGGCTGAGGCAGAGAACTGCTTGAACCCAGGAGGCAGAGGGTGCAGTGAGCTGAGATCGCACCACTGCATTCCAGGCTGGGCGACAGAGTGAGACTCCATCTCAAAAAATAAATTAAAAAAATTAAAAAATAGCCAGTTGTGGTGGTGCATGCCTGTGGTCTCAGCTACGCAGGAGGCTGAGGTGGAAGGACTGCTTGAGTCCAGGAGGTCAAGGCTGCAGTGAGCTGTGACTGTGCCATTGCACTCCAGCCTGGGCAATAGAGCAAGACTTTCTATGTGGGGGGACAGCAGACGGACTCGAATGTGTAAATTCAATCCAGGGCAAGGACTCAAGGTTAACTCTTTTGACAAGTCAGAAGGAAATTTAGTTTCAAAAAGTGCTATGTGCAGACAAGACAGCTTGCTACAGGGTCAATTTTATAGTGTCCTAAAAGCCCACACTTAGAACACTCAAGATAAATAGGTCCCCAGTAGAAGGAAATTATGTGCTATAAACTCAATTGCTGCAGTGGATGAAACTTTAACCCAGTTACAGAAACAAGCACTCCCTAAGCACAGGTGCCTGAGAATCACACCAAAGCCCTAAGGAAAAGCACGGGGCTGAGAAAGACCTGAGGGGCACAAGCCCAGCCTGGGGGCCCAGGAGAAGCCTCACTGAGGAGGGGAGGTTTCAGTCACAGTGCAAGCGCAAGGTGTGAACCAAACACACCACTGAGGCTGATTGCTGGAGGAATGGGGGCTCAGGGATGCCCAGTGGCAGGAAGGGAGTCACAGGGCACGGGCTTCCCAGGTAACCAGGATTGACCATCACCTTTGAGGACTGAGGGAAAGCGAGGTCATTTGTGCCAGGGAAACCCTGAGGACGCATTACCTGGTTTTGGGGGGACACACAGGAGGACAAGGTCCACACCCAGCCAGTGTGACCTCTCCCAACTAATGCTCTGCCCTACACATGACTGTCCCACTCCGAGGCAGGATCTGGACAGGCAGGTAACCTACACCATGTCCTGTCCCACAGAATGAATCAAGGTCCCAAAACAAAGTTACTGTGGGTGGCTAAAGGTCTTCGTGTGGTACATTTTGCCTGTGGCTTCAGCTCCTCAGCCCAGCCCCAGCCCAGGGGTTGAGTAGAACCACCAGGACCTGTCCTGCCCACTGCCACGCCCTGCCTTGGTCCTTCGATTCTGCACGTCACTTCACCCCCCAGCCTGGGGGCGATCTATGTCCTGTCCAGCTCACACTGGGGCTCCCTGGACTTGGGGTCTGGACATGGATTCTCTAAATCTTCTGCCTGGTTGAGAGGCTGATGCAGTTCAACAGGTAGACAACCACTTTACAAAAACAGGAGATGGAACTAACACATTCTTCTGTCCTGTTGAAGGTGCCAAGTCACTGTTACAAAGGCTTCCCACAAGATGGGCAGTCTCCCCGTTAGCCTCTGACAGCCACAGCAAGGCTCTCAGTGCCTGAGCAGGGACTCCTTGGCCCCACCGGGGCTGTGGGCTCCAGGGAAGCCAAGGGCAACAGAAGACTGGGAAGGGGACAAGGAACGCATGGTGCCCAAGAAGTAAGAGCATCTGACCCTGTAGGAAAGGCAGATGACAGACAAAGGAAACAGTGGGACAGCAGACAGACACCTCCCTGCCCTGCGAAGCATACACTAGTTACACACAGAGCAATCTTGCACAACACATGCGTGTATACTCATACGCATGCACAGTTTTTCATCCCCTCCTCCCACTTCTGAGTCTTGCTCAATTGTCTCAGAAAACATCTTTCTGGCCAGAGGCAGTGGCTCATGTCTATAATCCCAGCACTTTGGGAGGCCAAGAAGGGAGGCTCGCTTGAGTCCAGGGGTTCAAGGCTGCAATGATCGCACCATTGCACTTGCAGCCTGGGTAACAGAGCAAGACCCTGTCTCTAAAAAAAAGAAGAAAAAAAGTCTTTCTTCTGCGTTTAATTCTGAGCAAAAGAACAGTAGTTCTCAAGAGCAATCAGCATCCACACAGCTACTGATCTACTTGTCTCAAGAATATGGAAAACCACAAAGTATGGTTTTCAGACACAAGGGCCGGAATTACCAAGTTGTAGAGCATGTAAAGGAGCCCTGAGCCCTGCTGAGTCTCACACACATTCCCACCCGCCTACTTCACTTCAATCCACACTACTTTGTTGGCCCCGCAAATTCTCATCAAGCTGGACAGAGCCACAGAACGTCCTCAACTCACTGGCACTGCAACCTTGCTCGCTGGTTCTACTTCATGCCGAAAACATGGTAGTGTCAGCTTCCAGAGAAGCCACAAGAACTGACTTGTTGGCTGTTGCACATCTGGATGATGCGTGAACTCAGAAGGAAACTTCTGCAGCATGAGGAGCCTGATCAGTGCCTGGGACACCCCTTCTAATTCACAGCCCACCTGGCCCCATGGGACAGGGACCAATGATGGGCTCCTCAACTCGACCATGCCTGACGACAAAGATTCACCCTGCGCCAAACATTGACCTCCCCGAGGCACATCCTCAGTGGAGGACAGGCAGAGGAGCAGCTCAGGTCTCAGCCCTCACAGGAGCACAGACCCAGCAAGGCCTGGGAGATGTGTGCAAATCACTATTTTGTTACAAGGCAACACTGGAAAAGGTATCCAGCATGCTGGTCCAAAGGAAGAGAGAAGAATCTAGAAATGCTTCATTTGAGCTGGGTCCCAAAGGGTAGAGTCTAGATTTGTAGAGATGGAAGAAAGAGGAAACGGTAGCATAAATGGTGACGTGACAGAAAAACACAGCACTGTGAAAATGAGTCTCCAAGAAAAGCAGATGAAGCCAAAATAAAAGGAGATTCAAACTCTTTTGGTTTTATTTTCTTTTTTTCTTATACCCAGAGAAGGTAGAAGAGATTCAAACTTTTTTTTCTTTTTGAGACGGAGTCTCGTTCTGTCATCAGGCTCCTGGAGTGCAGTGGCGTGATCTTGGCTCACTGCAATCTCCACCTCCCTAGTTCAAGCGATTCCCCTGCCTCAGCCTCCCAAGTAGCTGCAATTATAGGCACGCACCACCACACACAGCTAATTTTATTTTTTTTTTGTATTTTAGTACAGACGGGGTTTCACCGTGTTGGCCAGGATGGTCTCGATCTCCTGACCTCATGATCCGGCTGTAATCCCAAGGTGCTGGGATTACAGGAGGAAGCCACCACGCCCACCCCACTTTTTAAAAGTCTGAATCTCAGCCAAGTGCGGTGGCTCACTCCTGTAATATCAGCATTTTGGGAGGCTGAGGCAGGCGGATGACAAGGTCAGGAGTTCAAGACCAGCCTGGCCAACATGGTGAAACCCCATCTCTACTAAAAATACAAAAAATTAGCTGGGCGTAGTGGCGGGCCCCTGTAATCCCAGCTACTCGGGAGGCTGAGGCAGGGGAATTGTTTGAAACCAGGAGGCAGAGGTTGCAGTGAGCTGAGATCATGCCACTGTACTCCAGCCTGGGAGACAAGAGCGAAACTCCGTCTCAAACAAAACGAACAAAAAAAAAAGTGTTTTTTTAAATGTAATGAGGTTGCTTGGTGAAAGAAAGCAGCCTGGTACAGAGGCCACACTTGTATTCAGCTGAATACGATTAACAAAAAGCCCCTACATAACCCCCAGCACCTTTGTGGTAGGGGGATCTCGACTGCCCCCTAGCCTGTGAGAGGAGGCCTGAAACCTTTAACAGGTCCTGAAGAAGAGAAACCTGAAAGCTGTCAAAAGGCACAGAACACACTCCAAAAAGACATGAGCAGCACACATCCAATTCAAGTGAAGTACCTCCCCTCAGGCCACCAAATACATAAATTTGACCACAAGCGTTCCCTGGAGGGGGGTGAGCAACAGCCCCCACAGGTGTTCCTTACCCCAGCACTTCCAGGAAGGCGCTATTTACAAGTGCCATGCTCAGCTCTGACAGAGGGAGAGGGGCATCTACTGCCTCCTCCTAACAGGGCACATGTGACAACCGAGGAGTGCCTAGTGCTGTGCTGCTGAATGGCAGGGTCCCTTCCTAGCATTTCATCTGAAATGTTAAGACCCATGAATATAAGCTGGTTCCCATCACCAGACAGTGGGCAGGGTCTGAGGCAACAACCAGGACATCCATCCCATCATCTCTAGTCCTTGGTTCTAGAGCTACTCAGAAATGCAGGTAATTAAGAATGAAAGGGGCCAGGTGCAGTGGCTCATGCCTGTTAATACCAGCACTTTGGAAGGTCAAGGCAAGAGGATCCCTTGAGGACAGGAGCTCAAGATCAGCCTGGGCAACATGGCAAGACCCTGTCTCTACAAAAAAAAAAAAAAAAAAAACAACACACACACACATTTTAATTTAAGATAAATAAAAGAATGAAGGAAGTAAAAAGAAAAGGCATCTCCGGCCGGGCGCGGTGGCTCAAGCCTGTAATCCCAGCACTTTGGGAGGCCAAGACGGGTGGATCACGAGGTCAGGAGATCGAGACCATCCTGGCTAACACGGTGAAACCCCGTCTCTACTAAAAAATACAAAAAAACTAGCCGGGCGAGGTGGCGGACGCCTGTAGTCCCAGCTACTCGGGAGGCTGAGGCAGGAGAATGGCGTGAACCCGGGAGGCGGAGCTTGCAGTGAGCTGAGATCAGGCCACTGCACTCCAGCCTGGGCGACAGAGCGGAGACTCCGTCCCCAAAAAAAAAAAAAAGAAAAGAAAAGGAAAGGCATCTCCGGCTTTCCCATTTACAAATAAATGCACACTTAAAATCTCATGTGTTTCAGGTAGAGGACTTGTAAATGATGCCTCCAAAATATTTTTTTAAATCAATTTATTAAGTTTTTTAGACAGGATCTCACTCTCTTGCTCAGGATGGAGTGCAGTGGCGTGACTACAGCTTACTGTAGCTTCAACCTCCCGGGCTGAAGCGATCCTCCCACCTTAGCCTCCCGAGATCACAGGTGGGCACCACCATACTGGGCTAATTTTTGTAGAGACAGAATTTCAACCATGTTGCCCAGGCTGGATTTTTTTTTTTTTTTTTTTTTGGATACATTTAACAAAGTAAACCTAGAGAGCAAAACATCACGGAAACATACCCAGGTATATTATATATACACTCAAGTGACCATCAATTTTTTTTTTTTTTTTTTTTTTTTTTTGAGACAGAGTCTGGCTCTGTCACCCAAGCTGGAGTGCAGTGGCTGGATCTCGGCTCACTACAAACTCTGCCTCCCAGGTTTATGCCATTCTCCTGCCTCAGCCTCTCGAGTAGCTGGGACTACAGGCGCCCGCCACCTCGCCCGGCTAGGTTTTTGTATTTTTTAGTAGAGACGGGGTTTCACCGTGTTAGCCAGGATGGTCTCGATCTCCTGACCTCATGATCCGCCCGTCTCGGCCTCCCAAAGTGCTGGGATTACAGGCTTGAGCCACCGCACCTGGCCGACCATCAATGTTTTAAAAATAAAATCTTTCAGGTCTGGTGGCACGTGTGCATGTAGTTCCAGCTACTATG
Source organism: Chlorocebus sabaeus (assembly GCF_047675955.1). Lineage (NCBI taxonomy): Eukaryota > Metazoa > Chordata > Mammalia > Primates > Cercopithecidae > Chlorocebus > Chlorocebus sabaeus. The sequence continues at coordinate 43,517,514 of NC_132909.1, forward strand.
AAGGCCAAAGCAGGTGGAATGCTTAAGCCCAGGAGTTTGAAACCGCCTGGACCCTGTCTCTAAAAATAAATAACATCTAGATGGTCTGCAAATTCCTAAATGTAACTCACACTAAGCCTGCACAGCGGAAGAGCCGCTCTGGTAGCCTCTCACTCCAGCACTCTGTGCAGAGCAAAGCTGTTTTGGGCATAAGTTGTCTCCAGAAAATAGATCACTGTTCCCAATAACCAACAGCCCTCCCATGGTGTGCCCCACCGCTCAGACTCACCACAGAATTGTTCAGGGCCAGCCTGGGACAGACAGGTCCCCAGACCCCAACCTCCCTCTCTGGGGTCATCTGGGGAAAAAAATAAACTGGAGAAGCATAGTTCTGAACCAGGGAAGATGGTGTAGAGATTATGCCATCTTCCAGAGACACAGATGATAGCCTGAAAACTCCCAAAACCAGGGACAATAGTGTCCACACACGGGCCACGAAAGAGCCCCACAAGGATCACAATTAGCTGCTTCTGTACATTGGCCCTGTGTCTCAGCTTGGGGGTCCTTCTGGGTAACATGAGATGAAAGCCTGTCTTCACCCCCAAGTTGTACCAGACAATAGGAAAAAGCACACCTAAACTGATCACAGGTTTTATGAGGAAAAAGACAGGTAGCAAATAAGCAACTTTAAAATTACTGCTAGTCCGGGAGCGGTGGCTCACGCTTGTAATCCCAGCACTTTGGGATCCTGAGGCTGGCAGATCATTTGAGTTCAGGACTTCGAGACCAGCCTGGCCAACATGGTGAAACCCCATCTCTACAAAAAAATTTAAAAATTAGCTAGCACGGTGGTGGGCGCCTTTAATCTCAGCTACCCAGAAAGCTGAAGCAGGAGAATTGCTTGAACCCGGGAGGCGGAGGTTGCAGTGAGTCGAGATTGTGCCACTGCACTCCAGCCTGAGAGACAGAGAGACTCCGTCTCAAAAACAACACAACACAACACAACATAACCACCAATAGCTCCCTGTGCTCACACTGAAGATTAGGACTTGGTTTCTGTGTATGACATCTCAGAACTGCTCAGTGCCCAACACTGCCCTCACTTGAGGCCGTGCTTCAAGTGGCCCCACACCTGCGCCGCTGTTGGCCAGGGCCTGTGCCCAAGCCCAACCCTGCGGCCCCAGAGAAACAGATGCTGCCCAAGGAACACACGACATAGAAACAAGGTGCCGCCTGTGATGGTGAATCCGAGCAGTCTTAGAAACCTCCACAGGTAAGCAGGGACCAGAGTCCCAGCTGCAGAACGTCACTGTGAGGGCTGGCTACGCTCCCCTTCTGTGGGAAGGGCCTAGCTCTCTGTCCCCTCCCAGATGCCTCCTGGGCTGTGAGCCTACGTGGCCTATGAAGGGTTACGCCTGCCATTTCCATGCCATCTGCTACGTGGCCATCGGGCGTCACATCACAAAATGGGAGGCCTTAACCCTTCCAGGGCTGCAGTCTCTCAGGGCTGAGCCAGGCCGAGCTGTGGCCCTGACCACCAGCTCGATCAAGGCCTGAGACTGGAAATGGCAGGGAGATCTGGCACAGAAAATTCCAAGGGCCAGAAAAGCCTTCTCAGTTCCTGGAAGGAAATGTCAAGTGGAAAGTGAGGGAACCAAAGATTCATCTCTTGCCATTTTCATCAGGGCACCCAGCAACGTGGTGACGCTGTGGGCTGGAGGCCCTGCCCACGCGCCCTTCCTCAAGCTCCTCCCTACAAGCATCCTGCAGCATCACAGAGCCACAGGGAGGATCACAGCCAGCGGGAAAACCTACTTCTATGATGAAACAAACTTTCTGCTCTCAAAGCAGCCCCAGCCCGTGGGTCTACCCACAAACAATCCTTGCAGCACATTCCTGCACAGCTGTAAGGGCTGGGATAGAAATCCTACTTTGCAAATAGAACTCTACCTTGCAAATGGAACTCTTCCCCTCAGGGGTGGGAGGAGTCTGGGTATAGACACCTACACCAACCTCTGGGGAACAGCTAAGCCATGAAGTATATACATGGTGGGGGAGTGGAGGGTCTGTCTGTATCAGTGCTTCTTTAGTAAAACATGATAATAACACAGAAGCAAAGCCCTGACCAGAAGGTCCTGCTGGCCTCTCTGACCATATCCAGCCACCCCTGTGCCCGTCTCCCAAGTATAACCAACCCCTCTCCTGTTCTCTCAGCTGGACTCACTCCCACCTCAGGGCCTTTGCATCTCCACTTCCCCAGGTCTCAGCTGATAATGCAAAGTGAGAAATGCCTCCCCTCCACAGATGCTCCCCAGGGGGTCTCTATCTCCTTTCCTGCCTCATCACCACTTGACATGCTATTTACTCCTCTCTGTTTGTGGGCTTCAACCCCCAGGATATCAAGGGACACCTATTTCTCTAGCACTACCATCCAAGGGCCCATGCAGGCACAATGCTTTGCAAGGAAGAGGCAATGGATACACATTTATTAAACAGATTTGAAAAAGTACTTTCAGAACTCCCAACTACCACTGCCCTTCAACCTCCTTCCTGGTTAGTAAGCCAAAATGTCTTCATGCCGACAGAAAAGATAATGATCAAAACCAAACAAAACCTGGCCAGGCACCGTGCAGTGGCTCACGCCTGTAATCCCAACACTTTGGAAGGCTGAGGCGAGAGGATCACTTAAGGCCAAGAGTTTGAGACTGGCCTGGGCAACATAGTGAGACTGTCTTTACAAAAAAAATAAAAACAAAATAAAATCTTTATCTCACCCCATATATGAAAATTAACTCAAAATGGATGAAAGATCCAAGTATTAGGAGCTAAATCTATAAAACTCTTAGAAGAAAACAGAGGAGAAAAATGTCATGACTTTGTGTTTGGCAAACAGTCTTACATATGACACCAAAGCACAATATCAAAAAAAGAAAAAAGATAATTTGGACTGCATCAAAATTAAAATCTTTTGTGCAAAGGGCATTATAGAGTGGGGAAAAAAACCCATAGAATGGGAAAAAATTATAGCAAATCATACACCTGATAAGGGTCTAGTGTCCAGAACATATGAAGGATCCTTACAACTCAGCAACAAAAAGACAAACAATCCAATTTTAAAATGGTCAAAAGACTTGAAAAGACATTTCTCCAAAAAAGAGAGACAAATCACTAATAAACATGTGAAAAAGGCTCTGTCTCAGTGTCATTAGTCATAAGGGAAATGCAAATCAAAACCACCATGAGAAACCGCTTCACACCCACTAGGATGGCTACAATCAAAAAAGCCAAATAAGTACTGGTAAGGATGTGGAGAAATTGGGACCCTCATACACTGCATGGTGGAAAGTAAAATGGTAGAGCGGCGTGGAAAACAGTGGAAAGTAAAACAGTAGAGTGATGTGGAAAACAGTCTGCCAGTTCCTCAAAAAGTTAAATGCAGAGTTCCCACATAAGCCTGGGCAGGGCCTCCAGCCCACAGAGTCACCATGCTACTGGGTGTCCTGCAAGTCCACTTCTAGGTATATCCAAGAGAGGTGAATATAGGTAGTCAAACAAAAATGTGCAGGTGAATGTTAAAAGTAGCATTATCTACAACAGCCAAAAACTAGAAAACAACCCAAATGTCCATCAATGGATGAATGGATAAACAAAATGTGGTCCATCTAGACAATGGAATATTATTTGGCCATAAAAAGGAATGAAGCTCTGATACAATGTGACTGAACATCATGCTAAGTGGAAAAAAGTCAGACAAAAAGGTCACATATTGCATGATCCCGTTTATATGAAATGCCAGAAGAGGCAAACCCAGAGACAAAAAGTAGAATCAGTGGCTGCTGGGAGGGTGGAGAGCAGAGTCAAGGAAAAAGGAATGACTGCTAATGGGGACAAGGTTTCTTTTCACGGGAGGGGGAAAGGTAACGAAAATGTTCTAGAAGGCCGGGCGCGGTGGCTCAAGTCTGTAATCCCAGCACTTTGGGAGGCCGAGACGGGCGGATCACGAGGTCAGGAGATCGAGACCATCCTGCCTAACCCGGTGAAACCCCGTCTCTACTAAAAAATACAAAAAACTAGCCGGGCAAAGTGGCGGGTGCCTGTAGTCCCAGCTACTCGGGAGGCTGAGGCAGGAGAATGGCGTAAACCCAGGAGGCGGAGCTTGCAGTGAGCTGAGATCCGGCCACTGCACTCCAGCCTGGGGGACAGAGACTCCGTCTCAAAAAAAAAAAAAAAAAAAAAAAGTTCTAGAATTACAGGTGATGGTTGCACAATACTGTGAATGGGTTAAATGCCACTAAACACCACACTTTAAAATGTCAAAACTGGTGAATTTTCTACCATGTGAATTTTACATGCTTTTTTAAAGAAGTGAGAAAAGAAAACAAAAACAAAAATACTAATTCCAATAGCTATGAACCCCTCTAGAGCTACTAGAATACTAACAGGCAAAAGCAGGTTTGCTGTGACCCCAACAGCACAGAACTGGGTCCTCCAGTAAACACGCTCCTTTTGTACAATAAGACCCCAAACAACCACACAGCCGTCAGCCATCAGGGCAGGCAGCCTCTATGTCACCACCAACCATGAGCCCCACAGAAAAACTGCAGGAGGCTGCAGCAAGCCCACTGTACATATGGGAATTCAGGACCATCTCCCAGCGAAAGATCCAATGCCTGGGAGTATGAGAATGTGGGACACGTAAGGGAGAATTCACCAAGGAGGAGCCAAAGCAGAAAGAGGAAGTGGCCTCAGAGGGCTGGAATCACAACAGCTACTACCAGCAGAGCCCCACCTCCGCCAGGCCTTATCACAGGCCCTACACTGCCTAAAATCCAAATAAAACAAAAACGCCGTGGTGGCTTTTTTTTTTTTTTTTTTTTTAAAAAAAAAAAGATGAGGTCTCACTCTGTTGTCCAGGCTGGAATGCAGAGCCATGATCATGGCTCACTGCAGCCTCGACCTCCAGGGCTCAAGCAATCCTCCCACCTCAACTTCCTGAGTAGCTGGGAATAAAGGCACGTACCACCACACCTGGCTAATTTTTGTATTTTTGTAGAGACTAGGTCTCACCACGTTGCCCAGGGTGGTCTCAAACTCCTAGGCCCAAGATATCCACCCGCCTTGGCCTCCCAAAGTGCCAGGACCAAAAGGCATGACACAGTGGTTTTACACTAACACACTATTGGAGAAGTGCCACAGGCCTCAACGTCACAAGGTGTTTCACTCGTTTATTCGTCCAAACACCTGCTTAAGTTTCTACTTAGGGATCAGGGACACCCTTGGGGTGCCAACAACAGGCCGCCTACTGGGAGCTGCCTCAGGAGCCCCAAAGAGAACACTGGAGTGGGGGGCACAGCAGGCATAGCACAGACCTGAGAGAGGCAGAGTTGAAGTCCCTCACACACTGTTCGCTGGATCCCTATGTCACAACTCTAAGCACTACTGTTCATGAAACAGTCATGTGCAAGTCCAGCTAACCACCTACTTTATCCACTCGTGACGGGCTACAACTGCTGTGGATGGACAATACCAATGGGGAGGGGAGAATGGTTTTTATCACAGAGTCAGGGTACTGGAGTGGTGGTCAGATGTGCCCCAGGTACTGAGCAGGAAGGGGACAGGAAGGAGGCCCAGAAGCTCATGGTGCGGAAGCTGCCCTCAGCTGTCCGGACAAAGCCAGAAAGCCTGATTCACCCCCAAGGGCCTCAGCTTCCTCACCTGTAAAATGGGACCAGCATCCACTTTATTGCTAACATTTCCTGAGGGCTCCACGAAGGGTAGCAGTGAGTGTTGTTATTACAGAAAATAAGAGTGTGTAAGAGAGGCTGTCTCGTGGGCTGACAGGCCACAGTTCCTTCTGGTAATTCCAGTCTCTGCTCATGGTTTTCTGCTTGAATTCAAACTACCCCCAACTGGCCTCCACCTCAGCTTTTATAAATGGCCATTTCCCCTCTTCTAGATGATCCAGTCATGAAGCTCCCTGAGGGAAGACCTGGGCCAAATCCAATTTTCACACTTTTCATTAAGGAAAATTTCAAATCCACCCACAGAGTAGAGAACGGTGTGATTAACTGTAGGTGTTTACCACCCAGGTCCACGCCCATCGGGGACCACCCTCGAGTCTTCCACATGCCACTCCTTTCTCCCTCTCTCCCCTACTAGCTTCCAGGAAGCAAATCCTATGAAACATGCATTTGTGCTAAAGGGTTCAGTATTTATCTTTACACAACAAGCATGACCACAACACTGTGATCCCACCTTTGACAATTTCACAATCAACCTTCTGTCTTTGTTGGAGTCACATCTGGTTGAAATCCCTAGGTCCCCTTACTGACACAATCATATGTTCAGACAGTTAGGATGCTTGTTCTGTTTCCCACTGTTGGTTTGGCAAATGGCGTCCCTGTGTCATAAGTCCACATGCCCCCAATTTCTCGTAAACTAGACCTTGAGGCGTGGTGAGTGCACATCCCTGTGGAAGTACAGGACACCCTCCTTGGGGGCCAGTGGCTAGGGAGAATCACTATCTGGACCTCACAGTCTGGACCCCCCAATTCACTAGGTGCCTGCAATAAACTTAAAATTCTGTCATTTCATATTAATTTGCTAAAATACATCCATAGCTGTGCTGCCCATTAGCCACATGTGGCTATTTAAATAGACAAAATTAAACTCGGCGTCCTCAGTCATGCTATGTTAAGTGCCACGTAGGGCAGACGGTGTAGAGCATCCCTGTCACCCTAGGCAGTTCTGTGGGCCAGCACTGCCCCGCGAGGGAACCTTGCCCACAGTCTCGTTCTTAGAGTGTGCAGCCCACAGAGAAGATGCAGGAAAATTGCCTGTTGCTTTCCTTCTACCAATTTTCAAAACGAGCTAGCTCCCTAACTCCTACCAAAGGAGACCAGTGAGTTTCTTCCTTGTCCTTTAAGCATCAATAAGAAACTGTGGGTCTTATTTTTTTTTTTTTTTCTTTTTAAAGCTGAGGGGGTCCCGCTACATTGCCCAGGCTAGACTCAAACTCCTGAGCTCAGGCGATCCTATGGCCTCGGCCTCCAGAGCAGCTTGGATGGCAGGTGCGTATAAACACAGCCAGCTTAAAACACATGGGTTCCTTTTTTTGAGACAGTCTTACTCTGTCACCCAGACTGGAGTGCAGTGGCGCAATCTCGGCTCACTGCAACCTCCGCCTCCCAGGCTCAAGCAATTCTCCTGCCTCAGCCTCTCGAATAGCTGGCATTACTATCGCCCAGTTAATTTTTATATTTTCAATAGAGACAGGGTTTCACCATATTGGCCAGGCTGGTCTTGAACTCCTGACCTCAAATGATCCACCTGCCTCAGCCTCCCAAAGTGCTGGGATTACAGGTGTGAGCCACGGCATCCAGCCAGCCTTGGATTTTTAACACATCTAACTCAGGGGCTCCTTGTTCTTGTTCACTCTTGCTTGTCCCATCCATGCCAGTGGGGGCTCTGTGGGTCCTTTTGATACAACCCCAGAAGTATCTTACACAATTACCACATTCCCCAGGCAGAATTAGAATTAAGCGTTTTATTTAAAGTACTTCAGGTCTTGGCCAGGTGCAGTGGTTCACACCTGTAATCCCAGCACTTTGGGAGGCTGAGGTGGGTGGATCACCTGAGGTCGGAGTTCGAGACCAGCCTGACCAACATGGAGAAACCCTGTCTCTACTAAAAATACAAAATTAGCCAGGCGTGGTGGTGCATGCCTGTAATCCCAGCTACTCAGGAGGCTGAGGCAGGAGAATCGCTTGAAACCAGGAGGCGAAGGTTGCAGTGAGCCTGGATCGTGCCACTGCACTTCAGCATGGGCAACAAGAGTGAAACACTGTCTCAAAAAACAAAAAACAAACTAACAACCCCAAATTTAAAAATTAGCTGGACATGGTGGTGCCCTGTTGTCCCAACCACTTGGGAGGCTGAGGTGGAAGGACTGCTGGAGGGCGCAGTGAATTATGATCACACCACTGCACTCCAGCCTAAGTGACAGAGCAAGACCCTGCCAAAAAAAAAAAAGCTAGTGCTTTGGGTTTTATATTTGCATTTTTCTTTTGTGTGGTAAATTTTGGTTCTTAATGACATTAATTACCTGTTTTTTCCTACAATATATAACAGGAATAATGCTAATATTGTTACCCTGAAACCAAAACCAGGATTCCAAAAAACAGCTGAAGATTTTAAGAAAGTTGTTTTTAGCCGGGCATGGTGGCAGGTGCCTGTGATCCCAACTACTTGGGAGGCTGAGGCAAGAGAACCACTTGAAACCTGAAGGCGGAGGGTGCAGTGAGCCGAGATCACACCACTGCACTCCAGCCTGGGTGACAGAGCGAGGGGAGGGAGGGGAGAGAGGGGAGGGAAGGAAGGGAAGGAAGGGAAGGAAAGGAAGGAAGGAAGGAAAGAAATTTGGCCGGGTGCAGTGGCTCACACCATTAATCCCAGCACTTTGGGAGGCCGAGGTGGGCGGATCACGAGGTGAGGAGACTGAGACCATCCTGGCTAACATGGTGAAACCTCATCTCTACTAAAAATACAAAAAATTAGCCAGGTGTGGTGGCGGATGCCTGTAGTCCCAGCTACTCAGGAGGCTGAGGCAGGAGAATGGTGTGAACCCAGGAGGCGAGCTTGCAGTGAGCCGAGACCGCGCCACTGCACTCCAGCCTGGGTGACAGAACGAGACTCTGTCTCAAAAAAAGAAAGAAAGAAAGAAAGAAATTTGTTTGCCCCTATTGGATATCTCGCTAAAACATTTACAATCAAACTACTATGTTTTAAAGTTATCAGAAATAAGTCCTGAGAGGTTAAGTCACCAATGTGTGTCACAACTGACATGCACCTAGATTCATTCATTTTTGTCTTTGGTTCTTAAGGGATTGCTTCCCCCTCCACTGCCACCACTTGGCTTTTGTTTTATAATTACGTAAAGCCCGTACATGATGCTACAAAGAAAGGACACGTGAAGAAGTCTCCCAGTGCTCCAGTGCCCTCTCCATCCCTTCTCCTGAAAGTGACCATGCGGTTCCTTTATGGTTTGTAAAAACAAAAGATGAGCAAATCCCCCCACCTTTCCTTAGGTAAGTGACAAGAACACTCCATCTCTTCTTCCTTTACATTGTTCCTTTTTCTGCTTGTCATTTCAACTAGAAATCCTGTCACCACCACAAATGAAGACATCACCTACTCCTCCCTTCACTCAGGGGCTCAGGCACTACCCTGTAGGCAGAGCCAACACCACGAGTTGCCCAGTCCAGCCACTGACACATCTAAGTCATTCCCAGCTTTGTTTGTTTCTGGAGTGTTGTAATGAATGCAATCCTTGTCACAATCCTTCCTTATGTCTAACCATGTTTGGGACACATTTCCAGAAGTGGATTTGCTGGAGCAAAGAGTAAACACATGTCTTTGTTGGTTTTTTTTTTTTTGAGATAGGGTCTCACTTTGTCACCCATGCTGGAGTGCAGTGGCATGATCTTGGCTCACCACAACCTCCGCCTCCCGGGCTCAAGCGATTCTCCTGCCTCAGCCTCCCGGGTAACTGGGATTACAAGCGTGCACCATCACACCCAGCTAATTTTGTACTTTTAGTAAAGATGGGGTGTTTCACCATGTTGGCCAGGCTGGTCTCGAACTCCTAACCTCAAATGATCCGCCTGCCTCAGCCTCCCAAAGTGCTGGAATTACAGGTGTGAGCCACTGCGCCTGGCCACTTGTCCTTTTGCTAGATGTTGCAAATACCCAAGAGGAGGTGTGAATTCCAGAAGCAACTACCATGGCACTACCTGACTCACACCACTAGAACAGTGTCTACTCCAGGTGCTTGCCAACCGAAAGGTCAGAAATGTCTTGATGGTGCTCCAACGTGCAGGATTCTTATACCAGAAAGATTGCGCATCATTCACATCGTGGTCAAGGCCCATGTGCATTACCTGTCCTGTGATGCAATCTGATTTTCCATAGTCACATCCATTTTTGATCCTTAACACCCAGCACTAGGCAGTGTGTGCCTGCTTAACAAAGAGGACCTGACAGGCCAAATTCAAGGGCAGACACCAAGTCCATGAGCAGGCAAGACTGTCCCTGTGCTCGCAAGAATAAATGTACACACAAGTGGGTGTTATGTGTAGACTGCGTGCCTTAGGCACGGGAAGGAGCTGCTGGGCACACCGAGGGCCAGCCCTCCTCCAGCCCTGCTCCCTCCCCACTATGCCCATGTGGTCCTGGGTGACACGAATGGGGACACTCCAGCCGATCACAGTCCATAATTTCCACTGAAAGCAAGTGTGGGCTGGTACTGAGTGAGACACACCCAAGAGTAGGTGAAACTTGCAATTTGTGGAGAAAACCTAAAATCAATCAATATGCTGGGCTGTCTTACACATCCACAACAAAGAGTGCATACAAGCTGACACATTTATAAATCCTGAAGAAATAATTACTCAAGGGTGGCTTCTGCCTGTTTGACCACTAAGCATTGTGTGCCACGACTGTTTATAGACTGTGCTTTTCTATCTTCTGTCAAGTCCCTTCAAGCACAGGTCAAAGGAAAACCTGGCGCGACCTCTGGAAATTCCCTTGTGAACTCCCAAACTGACTGCCTGAATGCTATGGCTAGGTCTTCCCTGCTGGCTGGCAACAGAGAAGAGGGAGGTCTCCTCCATTCATTTATTCACTAAACAAGTACCTATTGCTCAGACCATGTGATTCTGAGTTAAGAAAGGGCCAGGCAGAGGGGTGGGTACCCCGCCTGGGGTCTGGGAGAAACCAAAGCCAGCCCTGCTGCCCTCAGACAATGCCCTGGGCTGCAGGACAAGAGGCAGTCGCTCGCTTCCCTGGGCTAGCTGTGGGTGCTTACCCCTCAACAAAGGAGATGAGCTCAAGCTGGGCACAGTGGCCCGCACCCGGTAGTCCCAGCTACTTGGGAGGCTGAGGTGGGAAGATCGCTTGAGCCCAGGATGTTGAGGCTTCAGTGAGCCATGATAACACCACTGCACTCCAGTCTGGGTGACAGAGCAAGACCCTTTCTCCAAAAAGGAGGTGAGCAAACATGATGACAGCTATGTGGATTTGCGACTCTGAGTCCCTAATCTTCCTCTCTGTCTCTGTTAATGCCTGACATCTACCAAATAGTAGTTACAGCATAACAGCACCAAGTAATAGGCTCTGACAAGTCTCAATTCTCTGTAGGAAATTGGCACAGACTGAGTTCGAACTTGTCTCCAAAGAGCTGAGAGCCCTGTGTAAGTGTCAGGGAACATAAAATAGTGCAGACACCATGGATAACAGTCTGCTAATTCCTAAAAAACAGAAAGTTACTATATGATCCAGTAACTGCACCCCAGGTATACACTAAGAAGAACGCAACACAGGTATTCAAACAAAAGCTTGTACACGAATGTTAAAAGCAGCACTATTCACAATAACTAAAAAAGTAGAAACAACTCAAATGTCCATCAATCAATGAATGGATAAACAAAATGTGGTTCATCCATATAATGGAGTATCATTCAGCCATAAAAAAGAAGGAAGCACTGATTCATGCTTACAATGTGGATGAACCTCAAAAACACGCTGACTAACAGAAGGCAGACCCAAAAGGCCACTTACACAAGTGTAAGAGTCCACTTACAATAAATGTCCACAACAGGCAAATCAACAAAGACAGAAAGTGGATTAGAGGTCATCAGGAGAAAGGGGAGGGGGGAGATGAGAAGTGACCACAAATGACCATGCTGTTTCCTTTTGAGGTAAAGAAAATGTTCTGGAATTAAATAAATGTGGTAGTTGTAGAACTCTTGAATATATATATATTAAAAAAAAAAACTGAATTGCACACTTTAAATGAGTGAATCGTATGGTATGCAAATTACACCCCAAAAAAATTTTGGGGGGTATAATTTGCCTGTATGCCCAATACTTTGGGAAGCCAAAGCGGGAGACTCGCTTGAGGCCAGGAGTTCAAGACCAGCTTGGTCAACACAGCAAACTCCGTCTCTACAAAAAATACAAAAATTAGCTGGTTGTGGTTGCACACGCCTGTATTCCCAGCTATTCAGGAGCCTGAGGCGGGGAGGATAGCTTGAGCCCAGGAGTTCGAGGCTGCAGTGAGCTATGATTATGCCATTACACTCCAGCCTGGGTGACAGAGTGAGACCCTGTCTCAAAACATAAAAAATAAAAATGTAAGCACCAGGAAAGTTTTGTTTTGTTTGGAGGACGTTCTGGAAATGTTTTGCTGACAATCGAATCACCTGCCCATGCCCAGATTTTCTTGCCATATGAAGATAAAAGCTGAAACCTCACAAAACTGATTGCAACACTTGTTCTGTGCCATGGTCAGCACAGCGGCCACATCTCACACTGCATGGCCAGCAAGATCCTGTTCGATGGGGCATGAACCCCTAGGCAAGTCACCTGTCAACTCTGGCCCATGTGTGTCCCTGTCTATCAAATGGAGCAGCTGACCCAGGGACTGCCTCCAAGTTCTAAGACATCTTTCAGTTTTGCGTTCTTCTCCAGGTAGGTAGCCCTGGGCCAAAACATCACTGACCAGGCTTGATGGTAACAGAGAAAATCCAAGGTACCCAGCAATGCCCTGGTAAGTCTGGACAGCTCTTGACAGTCTCCGTGTAAGAGCTCCATGCAGCAGGAAAAGCTCAGCTTTGCCATGAGGCACGAGGCAAGGTAAGGGCAACCAGCTCCAAGAACCAGTACAGGGCCCTGGGCTTCGCGGTGATTAAGGAAAAAATCTAATGGCATCTATCAGTGTTGGGAAATCATGGGAATGGCCAGAGGGCAAAGGCCACTAGCCAGGATTATCCTCTGCCCCTGCCCCTCAGAGAGGAAAGGCTCATCTTATTTAGACCTAGGGTTTTCAAATGAATGACCAATTAGAATGGTTTCTTTTTCCCTGAGACCTGAAGGGAAGGGCCAGGCAGCCCCATACAGATGGCGCAGTGTGCGATCCCAGAGGGCCTGCCTCCCTCCATCTTCTCTAGCAGGTGGCTGAAGCAGTACTCAGTTTAAAGTGTCCAAGAAGCTGACCAAAGCCTGCTGGATGCATGGAACCTTCACTCCACAGACACTACACCCCAAGCACTCACCTGGCTTCGGGGTATGGGGTGCTGGTCCTACCAGTTGGCCATGGCCACAGCGACGTCAAAAGGCTACTTGAGCTGACCAACCTAAAGCGAAGGACAGAGAAAGAAACACTGTGTTTCCAAGGAAGGTTTCTGGAACATACTGGCATTTCTAAAATGTCTCTAACCCCTGGAACTACATAGCAAAATTTCAGATTTCCAGAGTTTTGCCTCAGCTACCTTCCACAACGGGGACAGTCGGAGGCAACAAATTTCTACTGATCTCTGAGGTATGAAACAATACAGCGCTAACCATAAACACCAACATCCCAGACACTGTCTTTACCAATACAGATGGTGACATAAAAAGCAACCACATGATGAAATACAATTATTTTTGCCTTTCATCTACTGAATACAGATAAATGGCTCAAGTTTCCCGCCCCTGCCCCACCCAGACGGAGTTTCACTCTTATGCCCAGGCTGGAATGAAGTGGCACAATTTCGGCTCACTGCAACCTCTGCCCCCTGCGTTCACACGATTCTCCTGCCTCAGCCTCTAGAGTAGCTGGGTCTACAGGTGCCCACCACTATGCCCGGCTAATTTTTGTATTTTTAGTAGAGATGGGGTTTCCCCATGTTGGCCAGGCTGGTCTCAAACCCCCGACCTCAGGCGATGCACCCACCTCGGCCTCCCAAAGTGCTAGGATTACAGGCACGAACCACTGTGCCCAGCCCAAGGTTTTATTATAATAGTAATGACATTAAAAACAGAAATAGGCCAGGTACGATGGCTCACGCGTGTAGTCCCAACACTTTGAGAGGCCAAGGCAGGATTGCTTGAGCCTAGTAGTTTGAGATCAGCCCGGGCAACATAGTGAAACTCTGTCTCTACAAAAAAATACAAAACTTAGCCAGGTGTGGTGGTGTGTGCCTGTGGTCCCAGCTACTTGGGAGGCTGAGGTGGGAGAATCACCTAAGCCCGGGAGGTTGAGGCTGCAGTGTGCCACGATCCCATCACTGCACTCTAACCTGGGCAACAAAGTGAGACCCTGTCTCAAAAAACCACCCAGAAACAGTAACACCTAGCATTTAATAGGTACTTATTTCCAGGTACTGTGCTCACATAGCATCTCTGAATCTCCAAGGCAACCATAGAGGCAGGTTCCTGGATTATGCCCATTTTACAGATAAGGGATCTGATGTGTTTGATCTTCAGGAACTTGCCCAGGGTCACAGAGCACACAGGCAGCACCCAGGGTTCACCCAGGTCTCATTCTCCAAATGTAACCTCCCCACCATCATGTTCTCTGTCATGGATCCCAGGGAAACCAGCCACCATTCCTGGTGGAGGCACTACTAGGTTTATCCTCAAGATGAGGGCATGATGTGCCTGGGAATGGGCAGACTTCACCCTCCAGACTGAGAGGGCTTCACCTCCAAAACCAAAGGTCATGGTCATCCCCATGGGATGCTGTCCAGAGAGGAAGAGGCTGCCTATCTTACAGACAGGAAAACTAAGGCTCAACAATGTTCAGGAACTTCTCTTCCAAGGTCACAGAGAGAATACCTCGGACTTCCACTTCCGTTTTGTGACGTCAGACGTCCAGGGCTGTGGGCCAGAGGCTGAACCTTAGGAACCAGCCAAATCCCAGATTCCCAAGCAGTTCTGTCAGTTGTAGCTTGCCAAAGTGTCAACATCACTTCTGTTGTCATTCTTTGCACCCACATGACTACCAGGAGCTTGCTCTGATATGAAACCTTTATTTTTAAACTGGGTTCACAGCAATTCACAGCTGATGGATGGCGAGAAACACCCCCACAGAAGAACTTGCAAAAATGACAGGGGACAACACCAGTGAACTCTATGGAAAGACCTCTGGGCACCTCCTAAATGAGGCACAGGGCTAGCTCCTCAGGAAGAACCCTTTCTGCCACTCTTTTTAGCCCCACTCAGGCTGAGAAACCCAATGGGCAGCGTTAGTCCTAATTATTTTGTATCTGCCAATTCGAGGCCTCTCTGCCCCAAGGGTGGAAAGCCTCAGAAGCAGATGTCCTGTGCTGTTGCAGGATCAAGGTCTATATATATAAAATCAGCTGTGTTTCTACACACGGGCACCAATCAATCAGAACTCAAAACCTGAAAAAAGTCATTTACATTAGCACAAAAAAGGTGAACTACTTAAGGATAAAGAAACTACAATGAAACGAGAAAAATGAAAGAAGGCCAGGCACAGTGGCTCACACCTATAATTCCAGCACTTTGGGAGGTCAAGACAGGCAGACCAATTGAGCTCAGGGGTTCAAGACCAGTCTGGTCAATATGGCAAAACCCCATCTCTACAAAAAAATTTTTAAAATTAGCTGGGTGTGGTGGCATGCACCTGTGGTCCCAGCTACTTTCGAAGTTGAGGTGGGAGGATCACCTGAGCCCATATTGGCTCTGTTGCCCAGGCTAGAGTGTAGTGGCACGATCACAGTTCACTGCAACCTCTGCCTCCTGGGTTCAATCAATTCTCCTGCCTCAGCCTCCTGAGCAGCTGGGACTACAGGCACGCACCACCACGCCCAGCTAATTTTTGTATTTTTAGTAGAGACGGGGTTTCACCATATTGGCCACACTGGTCTCGAACTCCTGACCGTGTGATCCACCCGCCTCAGCCTCCCAAAGTGCTGGGATTACAGGTGTGAGCCACCGCACTAGGCCACTTAATAAATATTTATTGAATGGACAAGCAGGGATAGTTTAATCCTGAAGGAGAAGGGGCCGATCTGAGGAGCCCACTGCAGCAGCCCCGCAATACAATCAGTGCCAGATTCACAAAGGAGGAGACCAAGCAGAAGAGCACTCAGCATGATCACAACTAGTGGCATTTCTTGAAAGTACACTGTAATCACTTTCCACTAATCTATCATTTGGACTGTTTTGCCATCCATCCTGCACTGGCTGGGTTCAGAGAGCTTTTACTGTTTTTATTTCCAACCCATACATTTAAAGCAGTATCAAGTAACCCTTAAGTGCACAATTACCAGCTCATAAGAGACTCTTCCACTCCCTTGATAAATCATTATGGTTTGGCTTTGACCTTGCACCTGGGTACTACACACACACAACCCTACCCTACAACCCATCCAAAGGCAAGGACTTCTCAAACTGAGGGAAGATCAGCCTTGGTGAAAAGGTAGCTATGGCAATTTACATGAAATCAAGTCACTGCACTTTGAGCAACAGAAGTCCTTTCTTGCCATTTTATCCTCTCAAGCTCAGGCAAGCGAGGTCCTTTTAATTTGAGGGAAGGACATGTGGCCTGACACTGGCCACTACCCGGGGAACTCCGGTTCTATGGGGATGCTGGGGTTGTGGCACCCATGGCTGGTACAGTGATGGTGTCTCTGTAACAGCCATGGGTACAGAGGTTGTCAGTACAGGGCTGTCAGCGCCTGATCGGGAAGCCTGGGCTCTACCAGGTACTCCCAGGAAGCCCCGTTGTCCCTTCCCTCGGCCCAGACCCACTGACCTTTCACCATCTTTAGTCACCAAACACTTGTGCTGTCTCTAGAATTTTTCAACTAGTTCTGCACCCAAAAACTTACAGCTTGGCTCCAGTCCAATCCCGGGAACATGACATGACCAACAACATCCAAGGTGAAACCCAACACCATCATTCACCTTCTCCCGCCCCCTCCTAGGTCCTGCACAAACTGAATGTCCCCTTCACGATGTCACCCAGACCCTCTCTGCTAATGGTCCCACCAAACTGTCAATGTGCGGAAGTCCCCAGCTCAATCAGAAAAGAAAAAACTGAAGCAAGGAAACAGCAGATCATCCTGAGGAAGGCCAGAAGTCAGGCTGTTATACTACGTGCTGGCTGGCTGGAGAAGAATTAGCAGGGGCCACAGATCCAGTTTTCCACTCTGGGGTCAGCATACTACTGCCTGCCACCTGTCCTAGTAAATAAAGTATTTCTGGGAAACAGCCATGTCAGTACTTGAGAACACACTTGTCTATGGCTGTTTCCACCTACAACAACAGAGACAGTAAGGCCCAAATCCCAATACTGAGATCTGAAGGCGGATCAGGAGGAAAGTGTGCCTGATGAGCTACTCAGTAAAAAGACAGAGGTAGCCCTAGCCACAGCAGCAAGCTGCCGCCAAGAAGTCAGGGGAGAGGCACATTGAGGTGTTCAGGTAGGTCCCTGAGCAGTCCCTGCTCTCCCCAAGGCACAGGGCCCCAACAACCCTCTGTGGGGAAGAGTATGGCTTGGCAGACTAGAGATGTGGAGAATCAGCCCCAGGAGAACCAAGAGCCAATCGTGAGGTTGGTCACACAAGCCCATCCCTGGCAACCAGAGCTGGCACTGGAGGCTGGAGTTCCCGCCTCTGCTCTCAAATTGAGATTCCCATTAGGGTGACAGCCAGTACCTAGGCCCCTGCTCTGCCCCTGCCTGTCTCCTCCCCCAGCTATGGGAACCACAGCCTCCTCGAGGGAGGAGACAGGCAGGGGAAGGCCAGCAGCCTAAGGCATGTACTGGCTGCCTTCCACTTCCATCATCTTTTGCCCATAATGAACCAGCACAGCCCTTCTTAATTTCCCAGGTCCCCCAGCGTCAAGGCATCTCACCACATCCTTCAAGGCCCGGCCCACTTCAGCTGCAAGTGAGCTACATGCCCATGAAGAAGAATACACGTTCCATGCTCCCGCTCCAACCACCTGGCCTCTTCTAGATTCCTCAGACCCAGCATGCCTGCCTACTCCCTGTGCCAGGCCTTTGCACATACCGTTCCCACGGCCAGAAGAGCCCCTCCTAGCTCCCACCCATCCTTTGAGTTCAAACACCTGTTACTCAGGCATGCTCTCCCCACCAGCCCCTCACCATGGACCACTATGCTGGAACTTTTTGCTGAAACTTGCTACTTGAAATCGAGCATCCCACTTCCCAAAGTCTCCACGCTCCATGGACACAGGGCGCTTGTGCATCACCGCATCCACCACCCAAATGGGCACAGAGGAGGAGACTACAAAATGGGGACCTCCGCAAGTTGTCAGGACCTAACCAAGAAGTTTCTACCACTGGCGGGAGGCAAAAAAAAAAAAAAAAAAAAAAAATACAAATGCTGTCTTTAACTAAAATAGTGAATCAGTGCCAGCAAGAAGCCACATGGAGATAGGCAAGACCACAGCCATGTGCACAGTCCCTGGGGTGAGTCCAGGGCTTCGGGGCGGGACCAACACCCCCTCCTGCCCCACCCCTGGCATGCTATTTGGGGAGCTTTGGGGACCCTGTGTCTGAAGGGCTTCCCTCGGGCCACCACTGAGAATTGAGAGCCACCCCAGTGTCAGTGGCACCCACACTCTGTACTCCCCATCTCCTTTCTTATGGCAGAGGCTGGGTCCCACCCTAAAACCCCCCACTCACAGTTCTCATGCGGGTCCAGAGTCCTGCCCTCTGGAAAGTTCAGACTCCACCACCACACCCGCCTCCCTCCTTGGCACTCCAGGTCTCCCTCCAAACCATCCCAATGCTCACGAGCTTCCTCCTAGCACATTCTGCCCAGTCTGGCTCTCCGGCAGTTCAACAGTGGGCCCAATGCCCTCCTGGGGAGCCTGCCTGGCTGCCTGGAACCCCCCTCAGGTCTCCAGACCATCCTGAGAACCCAGCGACAGGCCCTGGCACCAGGCAGCTTCTCAAACAGAAGCAACTACTTCTTTCTTTTATTACTATGATTAATGTCGTTCCTCAAAATATTGCCACCTCTATCTGGATGCTCCTCTGTTTCCACCCAGGCTCCCAGCAGCCGCCGGGGCAGTGCACACAGCAGTCCTAAACTACCGATTGACCCCAGATCTTAAATGCCCAGAGACCAAATGTCTACGTGTAGATGATGCTGAGGCCTTAGGAAGTGTCTGAAATATTTAAGTGTTTAGTATTTCAGATGCCTGATGTGTTACAGTATTAAAGGACACTAGAAGAAAATGTCACGAGAACAAAAGAGGAAATGATTTCTCCGCTAATACTGAAGATCTAGAAACTGATCTCAAAATAAAAATAAAAATAAAAATACCAACACACTACTGTATTAAAGGAAACTCACTGACAAACAGATACAGGAAAACAAGAAATACCTTCAAGGCTGGGCACAGTGGCTCACACCTATAATCCCAGCACTTTGAGAGGCCGAGGCAGGTGGATCACGAGGTCAGGGGATCGAGTCCATCCTGACCAACATGGTGAAACCCTAAAAATACTAAAAATGTCTCTATAAAAATACAAAAATTAGCTGGGTGTCGTGACACACGCCTGTAGTCGTAGCTACTCAGCAGGCTGAGGCAAGAGAATCGCTTGAACCCGGGAGGCAAAGATTGCAGTGAGCCAAGATCACACCACTGCACTCCAGCCTGGGGACAGAATGAGACTCCATCTCAAAAAAGAAAAAGAAAAAGAAAAGAAAGAAATACCTTCAATCCCCAAGCAATGCACGGGAACAGAGACCTCAGATATTCCTGGACACTGTTTCTCCCTAAATCCCCTAAAGATTTCAGGGGTCCTAGGATCACCCCACCTGTCCAGGAACTGAAGAAAACCTATAGAATATACACATTCCAACATTGTGATCCCAAGATGATGTCATTAAGAGACTTCTAGAACCACTTGCAATTTTTTAACCGCCCCCCCCGTACTTAGCACAAGGTAGGCAATGAGTGTGTGTGCCTTTGTCCCTTTGTCTCCAAGCTAATTCTGAGAGGACAGAATACAAGCTGTCATAAAGGTATAGAATATTTCTGAATTCAGAAAGGTTCAATTTTTTTTTTATTGTGATAAAACGTACACAAAATTTACATCTAAACCATTTTAAGTGCACAGTTCAGTGGCATTAGGTGCAAGTCACACTGTTGTGCAACCATCATCCATCCATCTCCAGAACTTTTCCATCTTCCGCAGCTGAAACTCTACCCCCATTAAATACTCACTCTCATCTCCCTGCCCCCAACCCCTGGCAACCCCCTTCCTCCTTCTGTCTTTTCAGAATTTGAGAGTCTAGTAACCTCATATAGGTGCAATCATAAGTGTGTCTTTTTGAGCCTGACTTCTCTTACTCAGCATAATGTCCTCAAGGCAGAGCCACACACATCACTCACCCTTTGGGGCCAAAGCGTGTACAGAAAAAAAGCCGTGAGCCTGGTATACCCATGGAGCCAAACAAAGCATGGTTCTGAAATTCTGCTCCCCAGCTCAGCCATGCCCCTGACGTGCTTCACTACCAACTAGTCCTTCCCTCAGCTTCCCAAAAAAGCTGCATAAAGAAAGCACTGGAGGCCAGCACAGTGGCTCACACCTGTAATCCCAGCACTTTGGGAGGCTGAGGCGGGTGGATCGCTTGAGGCCAGAAGTTCGAGACCTGCCTGTGCAATATAGTGAAACCCCATCTCCATTAAAAATACAAAAAAAAAAAAAAAAAAACTTTGCTGGGGGTGGTGGTGGTGGTGCCTGTAGTCTTAGCTACTCGGGAGGCTGAGGCACAAGAATCACTGGAACCCAGGAGGCGCAGGTTGCAGTGAGCCAAGATCGCATCTCTGTATTCCAGCCTGGACAACAGAGCAAGATTCTGTCTCAAAAAAATAAAAAATAAAAAGCACTGGAAACACAAGGAATGGTGAGATAACAGCAGCATCCACACATTATGCCACAGATGGAGAACTCTGCCAGCCTGATCCCAGCTCTTAGCTGCAGAAGAACTCTACCTCCCGGGGACTCTAGCCTTGTCTCTCAGCCATAAGCCAAGGAATGCTTATTGTGTGAATGGAGATGGACTAGCTTGAGGGCACAAACTTTTCCTCTAAGTTTGTGTAATAGAAGCCAGAGACATCCCAAATCCACTCCCTGGAGCACCCAAGCTAGACACAGGGAGCCTTATACGGACCCACAGCTGGGTATGAGCCCTGAGCTCCCATCACAACTAACTCTAGACAAGGGAGACTCCAGACAACCCACCGATAGTGCCCCTACTAATTAACGTCATTAAAAAGAAAACCACTATGTCTGCAGGGTCCAGGTGCACTGGCTCATGCCTATAATCCCAGTACTTTGGGAGGCCAAGGTGGATGGATTACTTGAGCTC
The DNA here is from genome assembly GCF_047675955.1 of Chlorocebus sabaeus. Taxonomy (NCBI): domain Eukaryota; kingdom Metazoa; phylum Chordata; class Mammalia; order Primates; family Cercopithecidae; genus Chlorocebus; species Chlorocebus sabaeus. The sequence goes on from NC_132909.1 coordinate 43,538,699, forward strand.
ACAAGTTTGAGACCAGCTTGGGCAACATAGCAAAACCCCATCCCTACAAAAAATACAAAAATTAGCCAGGCGTGGCAGAGCACCTGTAGTCCCAGCTACATTAGAGGCTGAGATGACAAGATACCTTAAGCCCAGGAAGTGAAGGATGCAGTGAGAAGACATTGAGCCACTGCAGTCCAGCCTGGGCGACAGAGCCAGACCTTGTCGCAAAAAAAAAAAAAAAAAAAAAAAAAAAAAAAAAAAAAAAAAAAAAACAAAGAAAGAAAGAAAGAAAAAGAAAACCACTATGTCCCCCGTCAAGTTCTGAGCTCCAAGCCTGCCTACCCTGTAGACTGAGCCAGGTCCATGGGAGTTGCTGCACTGGGGAGCTGTCTGCCAGGCCGGTGTGTGGCTGAGTCCACAGATGCTGGGTGAAAACAAAATGCCCAGTGACCCTGCCTGAGGTACCCAACTGGAACAAGAGAGCAGGCATTTCTTTGCCAATCATTTCAGATTGGAAATGTGCAAAGCACGCTAATTATGGCTTGGTCAAGTGCTCCTGAATAGAGTAAGGGGAAAGGGGGTAAACAATCTAGGGCTCCCACCTCGTTCACCTCTAAACAGGCCGTCTCCTTTGCACATGCACCTGTGTGACCTGTGACCACAAAGCACAGAGTCCTCTTGGGATGACTCTAATAAAGGGGAGGTAGGGGGAACAGCTGAATGACCAGGACCAGTCAAAACAGAAAAATTTGGGAAGATCCCAAAAGGCTCCATCTGGCAGAAGACACTGCCTCCATCGTAGGACAATGCCCACAGAAGGTTCTGATGACAGCCAGCCTTGTCCCCAACAAATTGCCACCCAAGTAGCCTCCCCACACTGCAATGTTTCAACCAATTGTATTAGCTTACAGTCAGTGGCTGAGTTTTGTTCACTTCATGCCAAGAAATAAAACCTCCAGTTTCTCTAATCTTATGGCAAGTTTTCTCAAGTTTGGGTTTTTTTGTTTTGTTTTTTTTTTTTTAATTGTTGCCCAGGCTAGTCTCGAACTCCCAGCCTCAAGCAATCCTCCCACTTTGGCCTCCAAAAGGGATGGGATTATAGGTGTCACTCACTGCACCACACCTTTTTCATTTTTTGTAGAGATGGGCTCTCACTATGTTGCTCAGGATGGTCTCAAACTCCCAGCTTCAAGTAATCTTCCTGCCTCAGCCTCCCAAAGTGCTGGGATTACAGGCACAAGCCACCACACCCAGCTCAAGTTTGGTTTTCAAGCAGGAACAACACCTAACCTGTCATATGGGCAACCTCCTGGAAAGGTGAGGATGCTTCCTTCACCAATGCACAGCACAGTCACTGCCTCTGAGGCCCCAGACCCCAACCACCGGTGTGTCACAGGGTCAGAAGTAAAGCCCCAGGCCAGGCATGATGGCCCATGCCTGTAATCCCAGCACTTTGGGAGGCCGAGGCAGGAGGATCACTTGAGGCCAGGAGTTTGAGACCAGCCTGAGCAACATAGAGAGACCCCCATCTCTACAAAAAATTTAAAAACTCAGTGGAGGCCAGGGGCAGTGTCTCACACTTGTAATCCCAGCACTTTGAGAGACTGAAGGGGGGCGGACCTCTTGATCTCAGGAGTTCAAGACCAGCCTGGGCAAAAGAGCAAAACTCAGTCTCTACAAAAAAATACAAAAATTAGCTGGGCAGGCTGACTCATGTCTACGGTCATAGCTACTCAGGACACTGAGGCGGGAGAATCACTTGAGCCTGGGAGGTGGAGGGTGCAGTGAGCCAAGATCATGCCACTGCACTCCAGCCTGGACCACAGAGCAAGACCCACTCCAGCCTGGACCACAGAGCAAGACCCTGTATCAAAAACAACAACAACAAAAACTTATGAAGCCACGTGCAGTGGCTCATGCCTGTAATCCCAACCCTTTGGGAGGCTGAGGTGGGAGGATCACTTGAGCCCAAGAGTTTAAGACCAGCCCTAGCAAACTAGTGAGACCCTGTTTCTATAAAAAATTTAAAAACTAGCTGGCTGTAGTGGTACATGCCTATAGTCCCAAGTTACTCGGGAGGCTGAGGTGGAAGGATCACTTGAGCCCTGGAGTTTAAGGTTACAGTGACCCATGATCATGCCACTACACTCTGGCCAGGATGACAGAGCGAGACACTGTTTCTTCAAAGAAAAGTAAATAAAGGTAGTTTCTAGGATACCATAAGGTCCACCTAGATCCAAATCCAGAGTGGCTGGGGAACAACCGGCCAAGCAGCAAGGTCAGTGCTGTCCACCCACAACCTTCCAGACACTTCCAAGTCCAGTTTAGGGCAAGTGGGAGGGCCTGGCAGACCTCAAGCCCCCACATTTCGCATTCATTCTGCTCACGCCATCCCCCACCCCCTCTACAACACAGATTCTAGAAATCCACCAAGCTTCCTTTGCTAAGAGGCAGAATTGAATTTCTCTGACCATCAGCTGCCAAATCAAAGAGTCAATTCCGTAAATTCTCAGACTTGGCTGAAGCCAACCACCAACCATGCCATGGCACCAATGGCCCTGGCTAAGGCCACATGGTCAGCGCAGGGGGGCATTCAGCCCAGGACTCTCAGGGCCTTGCCCAAGGACCAGGCCAACAAGCTGGTTCTTAGTCCCAGAAGCTTCATCACTGCTGCAAACTGATGATGCACCACAGCCATCACAAGAATCATGTGATAACTGAAATGCTGCAAAGTATGAACGAAGAAACTATTAACAATGGCAACATCTATCAGCAAATCTCAGTCGCCACCGCATACGCCAATTAAGAGAGAAATGGGCCAAGTGTGGTGGCTCATGCCTGTAACCCCAGCACTTTGGGAGACAAAGACAGGAGGATGGCTTTGAGCCCAGGCGTTTGAGACCAGCCTAGGCAACACAGTGGGACCCTATCTCTACAAAATATTTTAAAATTAGTTGGACGTGGTGGTGCGCACCTGCAATCCCAGCCACTCGGAAGGTTGAGGTGGGAGGATCATTTGAGCCCAGGAAGTCAAGGCTTCAGTGAGCTATTTTTCTGCCACTGCACATCAGCCTGGGTGACAGTGAAATCCTTTCTCAAAAACAAAAGGCCAGGCGCGGTGGCTCACACCTGTAATCCCAACACTTTGGGAGACCAAGGCGGACAGATCACGAGTTCAGGAGATCAAGACCATCCTGGCTAACACAGTGAAACCCCATCTCTACCAAAAATACAAAAAATTAGCCGGGCGTGGTGGTGGGCACCTGTAGTCCCAGCTACTTGGGAGGCTGAGGCAGGAGAGTAGCGTGAACCCGGGAGGTGGAGCTTGCAGTGAGCCGAGATCGTGCCACTGCACTCCTGCCTGGGTGACAGAGCCAGACTCCATCTCAAAAAAAAAAAAAAGAATAGAGAAATGCAAGGCTGTACACATACTCCACGTCTCCTTGACAATGTATAGTATCAGACAATAAAAGTATGATTGGAAGATGCCAGAACAGCAAGGGCTCCTCAGAGTGTTTCACAGAACTGTCAACTGTCCTTACCACCACCCCCAGCCCTTACAGGATAAACTGAGGCCAAGATGGAGGAAGCAACGCCTCCCTGAAGTCTTAGATGTCACAGAAGGGACACTGAGGCTTGGGGAAAGGAGGTGCCAGGTGGACATGGGGCCCTGCCAGCTAGGAGGAGTTCTGCTTGTGTGGCCCAACAGCTAGCTTCCAGGGAGCAAGCAGGGAGAAAAACTGTGCTGGTGGGGGCTGGCACCTGGGGAACCCTGCTCCAAGAGGAGTCAGACAGCAGAGGCCAAAACGCCTGCCTCCTGTGGTGGGAAGCAAGCAATCCCAGAGCCTTGAAATATGCTTGTTGTTTCTGCCTCAAGCAGCATTTTCCTTGCTGGAAAGAAGCTTTAGTATGAAAATGCTGATGTGTTATAAGGAACAACGTAAATTTCACTACAATCGCTGCCTTAAAATAAGGTCTGGCTGGGTGTGGTGGCTCACGCCTGTAATCCCAGCACTTTGGGAGGCCAAGGCGGGCAGATCACCCGAAGTCAGGAGTTCAACACCAGCCGAGCCAGCATGGTGAAACCCCATCTGTACTAAAAATACAAAAATTAGCTGGGCATGATGGCGGGCACCTGTAATCCCAGCTACTCGGGAGGCTGGGGTGAAGAATTGCTTGAACCCAGGATGGGGAGGTTGCAGTGAGCTGAGATTGCACCACTACACACTTCCAGCCTGGGCAATGGAGTGTGACTGTCTCAAAAACAAAAAAAAAGAGAGTCTGAAGAAATATGTCAGACCACGCAGCCTTAGGCTAGGCCGTCAGCAGACTTCGCCTGCGTCACTCCCAGAGTAAGAAGGGACCCCACAAGAGGCTGAACTCTGCCACACAGAGCCTGTGTCCAACACGGACTAGGATGTCTTTCTTCCCTCGCACACAGTAGAGTGGCTGCACACATCAGGCTTCATGCCAGCGGGCAGGCCAGCAAACACAGGGCCAGCACACACTCCACCCTCCACACTTCTAAGCTGTTGGTCCTTGAGAACCCAGCCATCCATCCCAGAGAAGCACACTGCTCTCAGTGTGGTCAGGGTCCCAAGTCAACCACAAACTGTCACTGAAGCACAGCACTGCCTAGACAACCCAACCTACACGCAAGACATCCATTGGGAAACTCGTATGGACAGGCTAAGGGACAGTACAAGCCAGGAGGGGCGAGGAGGGCAGGGCCATAGGGGCAGGGATGTTAGTTCACTCATCCATTGAACTGGCTTTCACTGGGCCAGGCTTACATAGAACCCTCCCGCCTTCTCTTCCTCCAAGGAGGCCTGCTGCCCTTACCTCCCTGGCCCTCCCCCCTTCCTCTATCTCAAGCCACCTCAAACAGATCCAGGCCCTACCTAACCACTATGCCAGCACTAACATGCAGCCTGAGAGCCAGGCCCTGGATGTCTCTGTCCCCAGGATGGGGCTGCTTGTGCATCCTCACAGTCCAGGCATCCCCCAGTGTCCATCAGGCAGTGCTGTGGCAAGAAGGGGAGGGCCTGACCCTCAACTGAGAAAGTTACCGCCCGCCAGGCACCTGGATTCAAACTGCTAGAGAAAAGTGCACTTCTGAAAACTTTGGGGACACCAAGAGAATCATCTCTAATATGTTGACAAGAGGTTTTGTTACTGAAAGAGGAAACGGTGGCTAACAATTACTGAATTCTTTATTTGGTGCCAGGCGATGTGCCAACACGTTACATGCCTGATTTCATTTAATCCTCATAACCACAGAACGAGGTACTGTCATCATACCCACACTCACACGAGGGACTGTCATCGTACCCACCCTTCACACAACGGAACCCATACCGTTACCAGCACTTCACGCAAGGCACTACCGCAGATATCCACACCTGACAGAGGAGAAAACCAAGGTTAAAAAAAGTCGGCCGGCCGCGGTGGCTCAAGCCTGTAATCCCAGCACTTTGGGAGGCCGAGACGGGCGGATCACGAGATCAGGAGATCGAGACCATCCTGGCTAACCCGGTGAAACCCCGTCTCTACTAAAAATACAGAAAACTAGCCGGGCGAGGTGGCGGGCGTCTGTAGTCCCAGCTACTCGGGAGGCTGAGGCAGGAGAATGGCGCGAAACCGGGAGGCGGAGCTTGCAGTGAGCAGTGAGCAGATCCGGTCACTGCACTCCAGCCTGGGCGACAGAGCAAGACTCCGTCTCAAAAAAAAAAAAAAAAAAAAAAAAAAAAAAAAAAAGTCAAGATGGGTCTGGGCGCGGTGGCTCATGTCTGTAATCCCAGCACTTTGGGAGGCCGAGGCGGGGGGATCACAAGGTCAGGAGATCGAGACCATTCTGGCTAACACGGTGAAACCCCATCTCTACTAAAAATACCAAAAAATATATATATATACACACATTAACCAGGCAAGGTGGCAGGCACCTGTAGTCCCAGCTACTCGGGAGGCTGAGGCAGGAGAATGGCGGGAACCCAGCAGGCAGAGCTTGCAGTGAGCCAACATTGCGCCACTGCACTCCAGCCTGGGCGACAGAGCAAGACCCCGTCTCAAAAAAAAAAGTCAAGATGGGCTAGGCGCAACGGCTCACGCCTGTAATCCCAACACTTTGGGAGGCCGAGGCAGGCAGATCACGTGAGGTCAGGAATTCGAGACCAGCCTGGCCAACATGGTGAAACTCCGTCTCTACTAAAAAAAAAAAATACAAAAACCTGCTGGGTGTGGTCGTGCACGCCTATAACCCCAGCTACTCAGGGTAGCTGCCCCAGCTGAGGCAGGAGAATCGCTTGAACCTGGGAAGTGGAGGTTGCAGTGAGCTGAGATCGCGCCACTGTACTCCAGCTTGGGTGACAGAGACTCCGTCTCAAAAAAAAAGTCAAGATGGTTCCCAAGGTCACACAGTTAATAAGACAGATGGGAATCTACACCTAGGTCAGCTACCTCCTAGGCTCAGGCTCAAACCTGAACCACTGTACCACTGAGAACAATCTGACTGAGACGGTCCTAGGATTAGATCCTTCCCAAGGCTCTGGGAAAACTTCCTCTACCAAAGATGTAGGTAGGCATCATCCGGGGCGGTGACTTACACCTGTCTCAGCACTTTGGGAGCCCAAGGAAGGCAGATCACTTGAGGTCAGAAATTTGAGACCAGCTTGGCCAACATGGCAAAACCCCATGTCTACTAAAATACAAGAAGTAGCTAGGCATGGTGGCTTGTGCCTGTAATCCCAGCTATCCAGGCAGCTGAGGCACAAGAATCACCTGAATCTGTGAGGCGGAGGTTGCAGAGAACTGAGATCGCACCACTGCACTCCAGCCTGGGTGACAGAACAAGACTCCATCTTAAAAAAAAAAAAAAATGTAGAGATCAGTACAGAACCGGGATTCCTCTATTCCTCTAAGTGCATGTTAACTTAACCCTCTACTGAATTGCTAGAAACTCCCCAGGACTGAGCCCAGATGTAAAGGCATGGAAACCCTCAAAGTTCCATGGGCATGAACAGCCACCTGGCCTCTGAGTCCCTGTCAGCCAGTGGACAAGATGCAGGAAGGGGCTGGAAGGATAGACAAATACTACCCGGCCTGGGTCATAAACCAGGACCAATTCACATCTTCATTTCCAGTGAGACACACGTGCATGCCAACCACAAGCTTAGGGCACCACAGGAGCAAGCCAGGGTCCCTCGACAGGGAGTGTGTGCAGACATCCCTTCCTCCTTCCACTCAAACAGCACTGAGTGCTCACACATGTGAGGCAATGAGCAGAGCAGGCACAGACCAGGGGGAGGAGACGGGTTCCTGGCCACTGAATTCAAGGATGGTGGAGGGTACAGGCCTTGAGAGACAGCCCAGGCCCAGTTAGGAGGCCTTCTGGAGTGGGCAGCCCACATCCCAGCCCACTCCCACCTAACTCATCTGATACCTCACTCCCACCCCAAAATGACCCTGTTGGGGTCTTCGTGATCACTAGATAGATACCAAGTCATTTTTATCCAAGTGGCAAATCCCCAAGGCTCTTTTCCTTCTGGCGACCACAACCCCTCCCCATTCTCAAAACCAGTGTCATGGCGGGACACCCACCTGTCTTCTCCCCCGAACTCTGCCAAAAGAGCTAGAATCTGAAAACATTTGAGCAATGCATGAAACAAGGAAACTTCCTAAAACCAGCAAGCAGCAGCTGTTAGAATAATTCATGTGGTTGTTTCAGAGATGTGTCTTAATCGCTCTGGGTCCTTCTGGAAAAGCATCCAAAACCTCAAGCTGGAAAATCCTCAGAATCTAGAAAATTTGGGTCCCCAACCAGCTCCCAGGGCTCTGAGTTCACACTGAGCCTCTTACCGATACCTCCAACTGCTAGAAAGATCTCTCAGGCTAAGTCTGTGTTCCTCGAACTTCCATCCATCTGCTGCTATTTCATTCATAGGAACAGAGCAGAACAAACTTCTCCAACATATGAAGATGGTCCCTCGGATATTTCATTCTTTCAACTATTCCTTGTCACACTTTCACCTAACACAAAGCACTACAGTTTGGAGAGGGGGACACACAAGGACGGATCAAATTCTACACCTGCCCCTGGAGCTGGCCAGTCAGATGGGGTCAGAGAGCCACGCTGTCTTCATTCATGAGGGTACTGATAGTCACGTGGGGCCTCCACACCTCACTCACTGCATCCTCTGCCATGAAAGCGGACAATGACTGCTCAGGGCCAACACCATGCTGTCCCAGAGCATCCTCCAGGACCTAGCTCAGCACCCCTAAAACCAAAGACACACAATCTAAGGACCTATGTCACCCTCCAGTTCTCGTTCAGCTGCCACCACTCCGACACTTCTCCTGCCCACCCTTTCTCTGAATGCCCCAGAGATTTGCATCATGACATCCTGCCCTGTTTCCCCCATGAGGCTCTAAGACCCTAGAGGGCAGGAATCTCCCTCACAACCAGACACCCCTGGGGCTCAGCACTGGCCAAGCAAGGAAGGCACTTCAACAGTTGTCAAACAGATGAACTGTCCTCAGCCCTTGGTATCCAGTTAATCCCCACCCAATCTTCCTGCAGTGTCTCTGGCACCTGTCCCTGCTTTTTATTCCATCAGGCAAATCCAAGGCCATATTAGCTCATGCCTGCCTTTTATCAATGGCCTTTCTTCTGCCCAATTCAAGTCGAGATTGTCATGCTCGGAAACCCCTGAGGGCTCTCCACGCTTTGAGAGTGAAATATAAACAGTCTCCTGTTTAAGGACATCAACAATAATCACAACAACCTGTGCTTTCCACTTTAGTTCCCAGTATGACTTTCCATAAATCCTGAGGTCCAGGAGGGTGAATGGTCAACTCCACCCGCCGCGCCCATCACTCCTCCAGTGCAGTGTGCAGAGGAACCCCTTCTCCACAGGAGCTGTGGATACCCTGAGACTGAGAGAGTCAAGAAAAATCATCTCTCTTCTCAGAATAGTGGGTGGGAGGTAATCAGATGCCCCATCTTCTTCAGCTTCTGTCATGTAGTAAGAATTTTAAGTGTGGAGGGCACTGGAGTAAGATGAGGCTACTCTCAGCCTAAGGAGCTGGTCAAGGGCAGGGGCCACTTACCCACGAGGACATTTGCACCCGTCACTCATCCCAGCCCACCAACTAAGAAGCTCTGCTTAGAGAATCCTATAGCCAACAACACATCTCCTGCACCAGTCACTTCACTGTGTGGCGATGCGAAGTCCAGCTGCATTTCACTCCACAGGGTACCTGCTGGAGCAGCTTAAGCTCTAAAATGTCAACGGATTGACTTTAAATAATAAGTTTCAGGCCGGGCATGGTGGCTCACACCTGTAATCCCAGCACTTTGGGAAGCCAAAGCAGGCAGATCACCCGAGGTCAGGAGTTCGAGGCCAGCGTAAGCCAATATGGTGAAACCCCGTCTCTACTAAAAATAAAAAAATTAGCTAGGCATGGTGGTACATGACCGTAATCCCAGCTACCTGGGAGGCTGAGACAGGAGAACTGCTTGAACCCTGGAGACAAGGTTGCAGTGAGCCGAGATCAAGTCATTGCATGTGCTCTGGCGTGGGCAACAAGGGCAAAACTCTACCTCAAAACAAACGTTTTTTAAAAAAAAAAACAACCAAGAGTAGTTCACAAACTCAGAAGACTGATTAAACAGCTCAAAACTACTCCAATTTTTCCAAGCAATTTAAGTATCCTTTTCCCTAATGCAAGAAACCACGGCAACGGAGGAGAGAAGCTCCCCTCATCTTAAACTTCATAGAAGGTAGATGGAAGATTCTGAGCTGCTCACTTAATGCTGAGCTCCTTCCCCAGGTAGCCACTGTCCATTTCTGCTGTCTTTTGCAATAGCGTCACCTGTCCCCAGGTAGCCACTGTCCATTTCTGCTGTCTTTTGCAATAGCGTCACCTGATCTTATCTCTGGAAAGTAAGAGGAACCCCCTCTGTATTTCCCAAGGGGGTGAGCAAGCCTGCCAGATCGGTGCCAACAACAGGAAAGGCCTTCAGTCCAGTCCTGAGCCAAGATCCTGCGGCCTTCTGGAACCTGCCACCATCCCCACCCCAAATCATCTCTCATCTGAACAAAACATGTTCAATTCCCTTAACCAGGTCACATCCAGCATCCCTGGCAGAGTGTTAAGGCCCTCGCTCTCACCTGGGACTAACACAGTCGACCATCAGAGCCCTGTGCAGGACCTAACATTTAGTCGGCTCCTCCCATTTCCATGGGCTCCTTTTTCGTATCTTTAAATGGTCACCTATATATCAATTAAAGGATGTCTACAAATTAAGAGCGATTACATCTTATAATAGATGGGGACCTGTAATCCCAGTGCTTTGGGAGACTAAGGTAGGAGGATGGCTTAAGTCCAGGAGGTCGAGGCTATAGTGATTGTGATCACGAGACTCTGCACTCTAGCCTGGGTGACAGAGCAAGACCATGTCTCTTCCGGGGAGGGAAAAAAAAAAAAAAACATACAGGGAAAAGTAGTTTTATGCTCTTAAAAAGTAAAGTCAGCCGGGCGTAGTAGCTCACACCTGTAATCTCAACATTTTGGGAGGTCGAGGAGGGTGGATCATGAGGTCAAGAGATCGAGACCGTCCTGGCCAACATGGTGAAACCCCATCTCTACCAAAAATACAAAAACCAGTTGGGCGTGGTGGCGTATGCCTGCAGTCCCAGCTACTCGGGAGGCTGAGGCAGGAGAATTGCTTGAACCGGAGAGGCAGAGGCTGCGGTGAATCAAGAACATGCCACTGCACTCCAGACTGGCGAAAGAGCGAGACTCTGTCTCAAAAAAAAAAAAAAAAAAAAAAAAAAAAGGTACCCGGCTGGGCATGGTGGTGCACGCCTGTAATCACAGCTACTTGGGAGGCTGGGGCAGGAGAATCACTTGAACCTAAGAGGAGGAGGTTACAGTGAGCCAAGATTGTGCCACTGCACTATAGCCTGGGCAACAGAGTCAGACTTCATCTCCAAAAAAAAAAAAAACAAAAACAAAAACAAAAAGGCCAGGCATGGTGGCTCACACCTGTAATCCTAGCACTTTGGGAGGCCGAGGCAGGCAGATCACCTGAAGTCAGGAGTTCGAGACCAGCGTGACCAACATGGAGAAACCCTGTCTCTACTAAAAACATAAAATTAGCCAGGTGTGGTGGTACATGCCTGTAATCCCAGCTACTCGGGAGGCTGAGGCAGAAGAATTCGTTTGAACTCAAGAGGCAGAGGTTGCAGTAAGTTGAGATTGCACCATTGTACTCTAGCCTGGGCAACAAGAGCAAAACTCTATCTTTTTTTTTTTTTAAATACTTTAAGATCTAGGGTACATGTGCACAACGTGCAGGTTTGTTACATATGTATACATGTGCCATGTTAGTGTGCTGCACCCATTAACTCGTCATTTACATTAGGTATATCTCCTAATGCCATCCCTCCCCCTCTCCCCCCTCCCCACAATAGGACCCAGTGTGTGATGTTCCCCTTCCTGTGTCCAAGTGAAAAACTCCATCTTAAAAAAAAAAAAAGATAAAGCCATCACCTACTCAACACTACTACAGTTTTTTAGGTTTTTTTGTTTTCTTTTGTTTTTTTGTTTGTTTTTTTGGTGGGAAGGGATCGCTATGTTGTCCAGGCCAATCTCAAACTCCTGGCCTCAAGCAATCCTCCCACCTCAGCCTCCCAAAGAGCTAAGGTTACCTGAGCCACTGCACTTGGCCACTACAGTTTTTTTTAAGGCAGTCCTGAGAAACCAGAGGCAGCCCTAAGTTTTCCCTCCCCATGTCCTGTCACCCTACAGACACCCAAAATGACCTCAGGGCTCAAAAAAAGGCAGGGCGTGGTGGCTCACACCTGTAATCCTAGCACTTTGGGAGGCCAAGGTGGACAGATCACTTGAGACCAGGAGTTCAAGACTAGCTTGGCCAACATGGTAAAACCAACATGGTAAAACCCCATCTCTACAAAAAAATACAAAAATGAGCTGGGCGTGGTGGCGTGGGCCTGTAATCCCAGCTACTTGGGAGGCTGAGGCACGAGAATCCTTGAACCCTGATGCAGAGGTTGCAGTGAGCCGAGACTGCGCCACTGCACTCCAGACTGGACAACAGAGCGAGACTCTGTTTCAAAAAAAAAAAAAAGACAAGGCCCTGAGGAAGGAAACTGGCCAATGGACCTACATAAATAAAGAAAGAAGGAAGTTAAAACAAAATTCACAAAGACATCAGTAAGAACAACAGAGATCAGAAAGTCTAATTCCAGGAGAAAACAGGGATATATCCTCATTCCTTCTGCAAGTCAACCTTGGGCAGGCTATACTCCTCCTCCGCTTGAGCCTCAGTTTCCTGTTTGTGCCCAGTGTTGGGTTGGGCAGAACACAGGACACAGAAGAAAGTCCCAAGTAGAATCCTAAATTTGTCTGCTACCCAACTACCAAAAGCAGTTACATTTCTAATCCTATAACCTGACAGATACAAACTGACAGTAAGACTGCAATTACATTTCAACCCACCCTCAGTATATGTTAATATACTTGCCCAAGAAAACTTCAATAGCAGACCAGGCAACTCCTACCACCGACATCTGAGGCTCCCACCCTCTCCCCAGACTTCAGCATCAGGAAATGTTCCTTGTACAGTCGGAAAAGAGACAACAAAAAGACTCAACACTAAAAACTTGACCAAAAGTTTGGGGAAGGGAGGCAGGAGACAGATGACCCACATACCAACTACCGAGAAGGTCAGTTCATCAAACAAATGTGTTAACAAAAAACACCAAACACGGCCAGCATGGTGGCTCACACTTGTAATCCTAATACTTTGGGAAGCTGAGGTGGGTGGACCATCTGAGATCAGGAGTTCGAGACCAGTCTGACCAACATGATAAAACCCCGTCTCCACTAAAAATACAAAAATTAGCTAGGCATGGTGGTGGGCGCCTGTAATCCCAACTACTCGGGAAGCCGAGGCAGGAGAATCGCTTGAACCCAGGAGGCGGAGGTTGCAGTGAGCTGAGATCGCGCCATTGCACTCCAGCCTGAGCGACAGAGTGAGACTCCATCTCAAAAAAACAAAAACACCGGCCGGGCACGGTGGCTCAAGCCTGTAATCCCAGCACTTTGGGAGGCCGAGAGGGGCGGATCACGAGGTCAGGAGATCAAGACCATCCTGGCTAACACGGTGAAACCCCGTCTCTACTAAACAAATACAAAAAACTAGCCGGGCGAGGTGGCGGGTGCCTGTAGTCCCAGCTACTCGGGAGGCTGAGGCAGGAGAATGGCGTAAACCCGGGAGGCGGAGCTTGCAGTGAGCTGAGATCCGGCCACAGCACTCCAGCCTGGGCGACAGAGCAAGACTCCGTCTCAAAAAAAAAACAAAAAACAAAAAACAAAAAAAACAAAAACACCAAACACACCAGCAAACTCTCCCTGGGTTAGAGTGGCTCTAAGAGAATCCTAGGAAAGGAGCTGACTATAGAATCCTCTGAAAGAACCACCACTGAAGGGGGAGGGCATGAACCTTCGGCAAACCCAGGGACACTACATGAGACGACCAAAAACGAAGTTTAGGTGTTCCATCAATGATAAGCAAGTCCTGAGAACAGCACAGGTCTTATGACTGAACCAATTCAATCGATGCCTTCAAACCAAGAATTCAGTTCACCACTCTCCTACTTTCTCCAGCCACACTGAGCAACAGGGAAAAATGTTCCTCTGTGGATGTGAACGAAGGTGGCAGTAGCAGTTTTCAAAACTTGCTGGCAGAGTGAGTCTGTGCTAAACACACAAAATAACTAAAAAATCTGCTGTCACTACCACCAAAATCCACCAACTTGAAACCCCAGCAACAAGAAGAAAGATGCTCCTCGATTTACGATGGGTTTATTAGAATGTAGCTGCACTGGGAGTAGAAAATATCAAATACATTTAACACAGCCACTGGTCCCACTTTACGATTCGACTTACAATTTCTCAACTTGACCATGGTACGGAAGGGATCCGCGTTCAGGAGAAACTGTTATAAATCAAAGCGAGCTCCTCGACTCACAATGGGGTTATCTCTGATAAACCCAACATAAAGTTGAAAATTCTTAAGTCAAACCATCGTAATCGTAAATTGGAGGCCTACTTTACTGGCCTAAAATCTGCCCACCTCCAAGGTCAGGGCAAGCAGTGGCCTCTAAGGTAAGGATGTGTTAAGTATAGATTCACAGCCACTGACTCAAAGGTTAACTGCACAGAATGGCTGTTGACTGGAGAAAATGTTAAGTTGGTATTATTTGCAGAGTTAGGGCCATAGGGTTTTTCACATCCCTTCCAGATAATCTGATCAGACCTTTTTTATCCCCCAAAAGACAAGTCTCACTCTGTCACACCGCCTGGAGTGCAATGGCATGATCTCCCCTCACTGCAGCTTCAACCTCCTGGGCTCAGGCGATCCTCCCATCTTAGCCTTACGAGTAGCAGGGCCTACAGGTGGGTGCCACCACTCCTGGCTAATTTTTTTTTTTTAAGAGATGGGGGATTGCTATGTTGCCCGGGCTGTTCTCGAACTCCTGGGCTCAAGGAATCAGCCTGCCTTAGGCTCCCAAAGTGCTAGGATCACAGACGTGAGCTGCCGCGCCCAGCTTTGATCTGACTGTTAGACTTCCAAATTGTTAGCTTGCAGCGAGATTCTATCATAAAGAAAACCAAGCTCCTCAATCTGAGTGTTACATTATAAATGATAACTGAGATGTGAGGTGTTCAAGAATCACTGTGTAGTTGACATCTGGCGGGGGAGAAAGCTTTTTGGCTCTGAGGTAAATGGACAGGCAAAGGCTGGAATACCCCTGACTGCTTGTAGACACTTTCCACTTGTCCTCACAGCGTCCTGTTAGGTCAAAGATGCTGTCTCGGCCAACAGAAGAGAAAGCTGAGGCCAGGTGATCGGGTGACCCACCCAAGGCTGAAGAGTGGTAAATTGCATGTCATCAGTGACAAAGCCAGGTCTGACCAACGCCAAGCTGGTTGGAGAGCAGTCAGTCTGGAAGGCAAGTCCAGGAGGATGAGATTTACCCTGGCGCTCCCAGACGCCACTGCAAGTACCATCAAGCCACCTACTTCCAGCCCCAGTCCTGAGTCCACTCAGTGACAGGGACCCTTCTCAGTTCTCTAAGGAAGGTTCCCATGACAGATCTGCCTGGCCAACAGCTTCCTATCTCACAGACGCAAGTCAGGATGCTGGCTTCCGCAAGCCCTGGGCCAGGAAAGAGGCTGCCTCCTGGCTTGGGGCACAACCAACCCAGGCATTCAGTATTGTCAAGAAGGCCCCAAGGCTGTGGAAAAATCAGAAATCAGAAAGGCTGAGGTGGGTCCCAGCCGCAGAATAATGAGCAAGGTGACTGGCAAATATCACCCACTGTAGGGGACTTTGCCTTCTTCTCAGGAACGTGGAGAGAGGGGAACAGGCTGGGGCACAAAGCTGAGGCATGCACCCCAGTGTGGCTCCAAAGGGTGCATGCAGACAGTGACAGTCTGCCATGAGTGTGGTGTCATCCCCCACAGAAGAGGTGGAGCAGCTAATGCTTCTTAACTCTGGCTCACCTGTTACAGTCCTAACAGTACTCACTGAACTCCAATGTGTGGAACACACGGGCACTGGGGTCAGCCATTTGCACTCGCCATCTCACTCCTAGCACAGCTTCCATGAGATAGCAAGCACCCCCGAGATAGCAAACACCCCCCACCCCGACAGAAACGGGAAACCGGTGAAGTTCAACAAGGTCCTTTGCCAGGAAGTGGCCAGGCAGAGCTCACACCAGGCTGTCTGAGGCAAAGCCATGGCTGTCCTGGATGCCACCAGAGACAGGCTGCTCAGCAATAGGCACATGGTCATACTAGGCAAAAAGCAGGCGCCCCCTAGACTCAAAGTGGCCTCCTTGGCACAGGAGGAGCTGCTGTGCCACCATAATACAGCAGTATTTTTAAAGTGTGTGCTCGAAGGCACCACCTTACTTAGGCTACGTTTCAAGGTTCAAACCAGAATATCTAACCAACAAGGCAGGCCAGGCAGCGCCAGATCCTGAGACGGAACTGCAGGAAGAATAGCTGAGGGATTCTTCAAAAAATCCTTCAAACAAGTGGAATTTCTCCCCAATCCTGTACCACATGGCCACACCCCTCCCCACAGGCACAGTTACTATCTTTGAGGCCAAGCAGCAGGAAAGCCCTGAAGCTTCAACCACCCCACCCACCACTCCCCATCCCCCACCCCCTGCCCCAAAAACGCCCACTTTGACTTGCTGGGAGCCCCCCTTTAAAGTACTGCTCATCTCCTGCCAGCAAATCCTATCTCAGAAGCCAGCCTCCAGCATCCTCAGAAATTGCAGGTCTTCAGTCCTTGCATATAAGGAACCCTAAAATCAGGAATCACGCAGAAAGGCAAGTTCCCTGACAAACTCACCTGTGTAACACGGGGAGCCTCTGGAGGCTCAGGAGAGACAAAGGGGGTACAGTGTACAGAGGAGCTGCAAGGGGCCCTGGCAACTGTGCAAACCAGTGCAAACGTGCAACATTCTGACTGAGGACCCCTCTCTCCCACACCTAGAGGGTTTCGTGGATTCCCAATCACTTCCTCAGGCTACCTGAAGATATTCTATTAGGGTAAATTCCTTTGTCTTCTAAAAGACTAACCTACATTTCCATCAGACAAAAAGAGGTCACAAATATAGTCTGGAAAGCACAAGGTGGGGGAAGGGAAAGAGGCCCACGGTCCGACACTCTCTTGACAAAAAAGTCCCAGAACCTGTTTGAGGGGATGCTGGGGAACCCATGCTCGAGCGGAATCTGTCCCCAGTGGTACCTTTGTTTCTGACAGCATGGGTCTCACTACTTCCACCTCGCCGCAACCACCAACCACTTCAAGATCTGTCTTTTTTTATCTCAACCTTCTTAATACACTGCCTTCCTAATTCCATTCAAAAACATACCTTTGCACAGTTAGCACTTAAGTCCTGTTAACCTGAAAGACCCACAGTCTGAGGCCAGAATGTGGAAAGTTACCTCCCAAAGCAGCTCAGATAACTCAAAAGCATCCATTCTAACAAACGACCACACTTAGCAGGCAGCATAGTTCTGTCAGCCTCAAACTATAACACTGCCAACTCGTTCTTCTGGTTCTGCTGCACTTCCCAACCAGACAAGGGTTAGGAGGAAATCCCAGGGATGCACTATTACCCCAGGACAGCTGCTCGGGAAGACTTCACCCACTCACCTATTTCATAATCTTCCTAGTTTTCTACAACCAGCATAAATTAACTCAATTACAGGGGGGGAAAGGTCTAGAGAAAATAGCCCTGCCTGTTCCATTTGATGGCACAGGAACACCCTGAGTCCAAGCAGATAGTTCTTCAGACAAGCATCTGAGCTGCCCAGGCTTTGAAGTGTCAGTACATGCTAATGATGGTCCTTAACAAAATTCGTGGTAAAGGCCATTACATTTTTGTCTCTGTTGGGAAATGACATAGCCAAGACTCTGCTGGTCATTCTTAATTCTCTTCCAAGAGAACAAACACCAAAAAAGCCGCCAACATTTCAAGAATGGCTTTACAACTTTCCCAGCCACATTCTTCAGAGGCATCCTTTAGTCATCTGCTGTCTTAAGACCCAAAGAGGTCCCAGCTGTGAGCCTCACTGCACCAGCCCTTGCCTTATCCCCTTCAAGAGGGTCCCCCTACTTGTTCTCTGACCCGAGTAGGAGAAAGGCCCTTTCGGGCTCACCAGGTCACAGTGTCCTCCTCTCCTAGATCCCGGTAAGTTTCCCCACGTTTATGAGATTAATTACGACTCCTGGCCCACTAATCTCACTATAAACTCCACTGAGCAGGGATTCCTAGCAGTGTCAGAGGCACAGTATGCACTCTGATATTTGTTGAATAAATCAATCTAGAAATTACTACTTGCAATGCCAGAAATTCAGAGAATAAATGATGCAAAACAAGTCAGAGGAGCTACTGAAGAGCTGAAAATTAGAGTATTTAAAACACGTTTCCTCATTAAAAATATACACACATGCAAAATACAGAGACACTAAAAAGTTTTCTTAAAAAAAAAAAAAAAAAACCATTGCTAATCCTAATGTGTAGACCTTTATTGACATTTTGGTACAAATCCTTCCAGGATTTTTTCCTACTGAAAGTAGCATTTATTTCTCCCTCACTATCAAAATATAAGATTATAGGATTTGCCAAATGATACTGCATTAATAGAGATGACTTGACATTTTAAAAAATGATGTCATCTGAGTGGAAACAACAAAGCATCCGCCAGGCGCGGTGGCTCACGTCTGTAATCCCATCACTTTGGGAGGCTGAGGTGGGTGGATTACGAGGTCAGGAGTTCGAGACCAGCCTGGCCAGCATGGTGAAATCCCATCTCTACTAAAAATACAAAAATTAGCAGGGCATGGTGGCGCGCACCGGTAGTCCCAACTACTCGGGAGGCTTGAGGCAGGAGAATTGCTTGAACCCGAGAGGTGGAAGTTACAGTGAGCCGAGATCATGCCTCTCCAGACTGGGTGACAGAGTGAGACTCTGTCTCAAAATAAACAAATAAACAAACAAACAAAAAATACACTGCATCCAAATCACTAAATCACAAGTCTTCCCATTCTCTACAGCCCTTCCAAGATGAGAAGCAATCTTCATAAAAACCGGCTTCAGAATTTTAGGAGACAAAATAGAAATGAAAGAAGAAGAAGGGGAGAGAGTAAGTGAAGACAGAGGATACAGAAAATCCCTTGCAAATTTCCCACACTCTATTAACTGTTTCCTCTAGAAAAGGGCCAACTTTTCTGAGTCCAAAGCTGAAGAAGAGAATGCAAAATAACAACTAACTCTATGGTTCAGCTCCTTAAAATCCAGCTGGTAACGCTGCTCCACTAGAACAAAGCAGGGCTAGCATGGTGTCCCCATGTCACCAGATTATCCCCTACCTCCACGAACAGAGGTGCCCTGGAGCCTGCACAAGAAAATGGCCTTGTGTTTTAGAAGCGCCAGAGAAATGCTCAGTGGGGTTCGCAAACTGCAGCATTTGTGGGCTCTAGAGCACCAAGTACAGGCTGCCTGGCTCGGCCGCTCTACTAAGAGGCCTTGAGCAAGCCGCCTGGCCTCCAGAAGCCCCAAATTCCTCACCTGTAAAGCGCAGATAATACTCCCCTACTCCCCAAGGGATTGTTATGAGCACTGAATATGTCTATGCAAGGGAGCTTAGCACACAGTAGGCACTCAAACCCAAGGGTTAGTATGAGCTATCAGCCCTCCACAGCTTGTGGTCAGGTCTGACAAACTTCTGCTTAGCATATGTTAACAAACTGGTGCCAGCAAACATTATTTCGTGTAATCTAGTTTAAAAGAAAACTTGTAAAGATTACCAGAAAACTAAGTAAGTCAACAAGACTACAGTCCAATACTGTAGTCCAACCCGCACAGAGGGCTGTCTCTCAGTTTCTGTGCTGCCACAGCCAGGAGGTGTCACTGTGTGAATGGGCACACAGAACCAGAGATGTTACCAGCACTATGTACTCCAAGAAAACTGAAAGAAGTAAACCGGTAGGAAGAGAGAAAATTAAAGGCACAAGTGACTCACTCGGACTTTGATCTAAAGAATCCAAAGCTCTTAAGATAAGGATGAACTATACACCTAAAGACGTGAAGTCAGACCTACAAAATTTTGCCCTGTGCAAAATTCTCAGGGCAAAAACACGCACCTAAGGGTTGTCAATCACTTCCTAAGGGAGGGGTCACCATTCATTTCTGGGTCCCAGTGTGCGCACACTCCAAGTGTCCGTCAGGCTCTCAGCCTGGGCCCTGCCCATAAGCCTTTCCTTGTTGAAGTGATCAATTCCGATTCTTGGCAATAATCCCTTTAAAAGGCCAGCTGCCGCTGTCTAGTCACTGATGCCGACCCACTCCAGGTGGGAAAAAAGAAATCAATGGAGCCACCGCCCAGAAGGGGAGGCAAATTTAAAGTGTCGGGCCTTGAGAAAGGCCAGAGAACAGAGAGGGGGAAGGGTCCCGCGGCTCCCGGGGGTCAGGCAGGAAGGGCGCGAGCTGGGGGAGGGCCGGCCCTCCAGGCGTGGGCGCGCGGGGACTCTTATTCTGACACGGGATCGGCCGCCGCCGCCGCCGCCGCGGGGTTCAGCGTCGCTGCCCAGCCCGCCCCGGGACCCCCGCCCTTGAGCGGGACCCCAGCCCCGCGCGCCCACGTGCCGTCTTCCCGCCGCCTCCACCCGTCCCGACCGCTCCGAAGAGGCACCTCGCGGCCCAGCCCTTCCCCCGACCCCGCAGGAAGCGCAGGACGGAAGCGGGGCGACGCCGCGACTTTCCGGGACCCCCGCCCCGCCCGGCCCCCACGTGCCCGGGCCGCCTCGGGGCAAGGAACTTTCCAGGGCAGCGCAAGAAGACACTCCCAGAATACAAGGAGTAGAACTCGGCTCGCTCTCACTTTTCCACGCTCAAGCGGGGGTCCCTCACAGCCCCCCGAGGCCCCGACCCTGCGCCGCCCGCGCCGCTCCAGTCTCAGCCGCGCGTCCCCGGCCCCCGCCCCCCGCCAAGTTTGGTCCAGAACTTACCGGGCCGCGGGTCGGCCGGGCCCTAGGGCAGCGCGCAGGTTAGTGGGGCTGCGGGTCCGGGGTCGCCCGCGGGGCCGGGCGGCGGAGGGGCCGGGGGCGCCGGACCGCGCGCGCTCGTTCCGCCTGTGGGGCCGCCCGGGCCCGCGGCGCTCGCTCCGCCGGTCCGCCCGCCCGCCCGCGCCGCCGGCCAGATAATGCGCCCCTCGGCCGCACACATGGAGCCCGGCGCCGGCGTCACCGCCCGGGACATGCGCACCAGGTCAGCGCGCCCGGCCCGCGGCCCCCAAAACACCGGGGAGCTCTTAAAGGCGACGCCGCCCGCCCGCGCCCGGCTGGGCGGGGCCCGGCGACCGAGGGGCGGGGCCTGACGAGAAGGGAGGAGCTCGGAGGCGGGGCTCCGGGCGTAGAAGGCGGGCCCCCGAGTTAGGGGGCGGGGCCTGCCGGTACCGCCCCGGAAGCACCGCCCCTCTCCGGCGCGCTCCCACGCGACACCTCGCTGGGCGCGCTGGTTTCCCACGCGGGCTCCGGCTGGCTCCCTCCCCGCCGAGTCCCAGCGCCCTCCGCAGGCCGAGGGGTCGTGGCCAACTCACCGGCGGCAGAGCCGGGCGGGCCGCACCCAAGGCTGACTCACGACGCGCTCACCGCTGACCTCGCGCCAGCTGAGCTGGGCGACCTCAAGCAACTCAGGGTTGCCTCTGAAACGCGGGTTAGAATGTCACTCCCGCGGGGTCGTCACGCGGAAGCTCTTTGGGAACTTCGGCCCCGGTGTCTGTGGGGAGGGCGGGTGTGGGTCGGCTGAACGATCACTTCTCCAGCGCAGTGAACAGAGTTCTACAAAGAAAGCTCCAGACCCACCCACCTCAAGACACTTGGGGACGACTGCTCTCCCTCTCTAGTTACCTCCCAATCTGCCCTCGTGCCTCTGGGAGGTGAAACCCCCTCAAGAAAGCAAATCTGCACCCTTCCCTCTCCAGTGACGAGGAGGAAACACAGGAGACAGAATGAAAGCCTGAAAGAGAATGGACTTTGGAGATGTTAAACTACATAAAGCGAAATACAATTTCAATAGGGAAAATATCAAGTTCATGGAAAATCTACTACCGTAACAAGGCGGCTCTGAATGCCAAAATCAGGTTCTGAGGAATCCCCAAAACCGCCTCTTTTCATAGTGTTTTAAAACAATTGCTGATGAGACACCTAGACTCCTGAAGAGTGGTGGTGACATGCTTTATCGCATACCCTAATACACCTATATGTACAACTGAAACAAAAGTTTCACCAAACATAAATTTACCACATGCAACGTACTGTTTTCTTTTCTTTTTTTTTTTTTTGAGACGGAGTCTTGCTCTGTCGCCAGGCTGGAGTAGTGTAGCGGCACTATCTCGGCTCACTGCAACCTCCACCTCCCAGGTTCAAGGATTCCCCTGCCTCAGCCTCCCTAGTAGCTGAGATTTACAGGCGCGTTCCATCACGCCCGGCAAATTTTTTTGTATTTTAGTAGAGACGGGGTTTCACCATGTTGGCCAGGATGGTCTCCATCTCCTGGCCTCGTGAGATCCGTCAGCATCGGCCTCCCAAAGTGCTGGGATTACAGGTGTGAGCCACTGCGCCCAGCCTGTACTGTTCTTTTCTTTTCTTTTTTTCTTTTTTTTTTTGAGACGGAGTCTTGCTCTGTTGCCCAGGCTGGAGTGCAGTGGCTGGATCTCAGCTCACTGCAAGCTCTGCCTCCTGAGTTTATGCCATTCTCCTGCCTCAGCCTCCTGAGTAGCTGGGAGTACAGGCGCTCACCACCTCGCCCAGGGCTAGTTTTTTTTATTTTTTAGTAGAGATGGGGTTTCACCGTGTTAGCCAGGATGGTCTGGATCTCCGGACCTCATGATCCGCCCGTCTCGGCCTCCCAAAGTGCTGGGATTACAGGCTTGAGTCACCACGCCTGGCCTGTACTGTTATTTTCTATTCTACTTCATTTGAAAAGAAAATCAATGTAATGCCCAACAATGACTGGGTCTCAACTGCAAACCTGAAAAACACTTTATGTAGCTTCACGTAGAACCAGTTTTATAAAATTGTTTTTCTAAAAAGAAAACAAAATTGTTTTTCTCCTGTATGTCCCCTTAAAGAGTCAAAAAACCTCCTTTCTAATCCTATGTTCAGTTCTACATACAATTGTCAACTTTTTGTAGTTGATTCCACCCTGCCACCTCCCACCCCCCCCACACACACACCGCCCCGCCCCCCAAAATCTTCCCACTACTTAATGAAACATCTGGCACAACCTCCCCTAGGTCAAAAGAGAATTTAACCTAAAAATGATACAAAATACAAACTGTTGACTCCCAATCACTTTCCCTGACCCAGTTATGTCACTAATTTGCTTTGCTTTGCTACAAAGAAATTCAAATGTTCAAATTCAGAAACCAAAAAAACAAAAGTCTTATTCTCAAACAGGTGATTCGGTATAGGAATTCAGAGAGCTCCCTGATCCCAAGTGCAAGGATAGTTCAGGGCAAATATCCAGGTTTTTCACCCTAACATGGTGGCTGTATATTTTGGGAACTCCTTCATGCTACAGTGATTAATCAGATGATATTAAAGCAATACAAGCAAACTATTACCTCACTGCCCCTCACCTGGGTCTTGATTAATGTCAATTTAATTAACTACAAACAGAGCAAAGTGTGGTCAGGTGGGAGACCTGAGACTTGAGACAGATATACAGATTCCAGAGTTTCAGCTGGCAAGCCCTGTGTGAGTCACCAAGGTGACAACCACCTTTTTTTTTTTTTTTTTAAAGAGAGAGGCATCAACTGCAACATATTAACGACACACCCCTGTGGACTGAGGGGTGCATTGGTGACAGGGCCTGCTCTAGAGGGCAGTACCAATTTCTCAGCCAGGGAAGTCAGATGGGGGGTATGAGGGGTGCAGGGTATGTAGGTGGGGTGAAATAGCTACAGGGCTACAGCGTTTATTTCTGTCATAGAAAGAGAGGGCCAGGCGGGTAGATGGCAAGTGATAGTGAATCCAGATCTGCTTGGGGTCCCATAGGCTCAGGTTGGGTGAATGCTGAGGCTGTTTGGATTAAAGACCTTTTAGCCTCAGTGCCCAGTGCTGGACTAAACAGCAAATAGTTCAGCCGGGTGATTATGAAATATGATGCAATTGCCTTCAGATGCCATACTAAAGCTGAAGAAACTAATTAAGAAACAACTAGGGCTAGAACCATGTTTTCTAAAAGTCTTCTCCTTGCTCTGAAAACAAGATAGTCAATACTTAGTGCTGGCAGGACACAGTGGCTCACATCTGTAATCCCAGAACTTTGGGAGGTCGAGGCATGTGGATCACCTGAGGTCAGGAGTTCGAGACCAGCCTAGTCAACACAGTGAAACCGTCTCTACTAAAAACACAAAAATTAGCCAGACGTGGTGATGTGCGTCTGTAATCCCAGCTACTCAGAAGACTGAGGCAGGAGAATCACTGAACCCAAGAGGCAGAGGTTGCAGTGAGCCAAGATTGCGCTACTGCACTCCAGCCTGGGTGACAGAGCCAGACTCCGTCTCAAAAAAAAAAAAAAAAAAAAAACCTTAGTGATAGCAGTTGTTAATACTGTACTTTTTTTTTTTTTTTTTTAAATGAGACAGAGTCTCGCTCTGTCACCAGGCTGGAGTGCAGTGGCACGATCTTGGCTCACTGCAACCTCCACCTCCCAGGTTCAAGAAATTCTCCTGCCTCAGCCTCCCGAGTAGCTGGGACTACAGGCATGCGCCACCATGCCCAGCTAATTTTTTTGTATTTTTAGTAGAGATAGGGTTTCACCATGTTGGCCAGGATGGTCTCGATCTCCTGACCTCGTGATCTGCCTGCCTCAGCCTCCCAAAGTGCTGGGATTACAGGCGTGAGCTACCGCGCCCAGCCCAATACTGCACTTTCAAAACACCTGTTATTTAGTTAAAATTTTCTTCCAGACCAGGTACAGTGGCTCACACCTGTAATCCCAGCACTTTGCGAAGCCAAGGTGAGAGGATTGCTTGAAGCCAGGAGTTTGAAACCAGCTGCATTGACATGGTGAGACCCCATCTCCATAAAAAAGAAAAAATTAGCCCAGCATGGTGGCATATGCCTATAGCCCCTGATACTCAGGAGGCTGGGGCAGAAGGATCACTCAAGTCCAGGAGTTTTAGCCTACAGTGGAGCCATGATTGTGCCACTGTACTCTAGCCTAGGTGACAGAGTGAGAACCTATCTCAAAACAACAAAAAAAATTTCCAAATTCATTTTAAACTTTATTGTCTTTCATAGACCAAACCCCACTAATAATAGCTAGGCCTCCTTCTACGTTAACTACAACAAAAATAGACTAATGATCTTTCAAGTGTACTCTTAAACTTCTAAACACCACCTGAGCCTGTCTCTATACAACTGAGGGACTGAGGAAAAGAAATTGGGGCCAACTTCCATGTTCACGTCTGCTTTTATGGCAGAAATTGGCCAAAGGCTCCAAACTAGTATGAAACTACCGAAAAAGAGTAGCATCACCCACTGAAAGTTCAAGGTACTGTACTTTTTCTTTTTTTTTTTTGTACTTTTTCAATCAGAAAATTTATTCAAAGTTCTTGGTGGACAACATACAAGATGACTTATGTGATAAATGCTGATCGACAACTGAGAGACCACTCCTCCCAAGGGTTTTGCAGCCCAAGACGCCAGAAGCTGACAGGCTGGTGCCACTGAAAAACACAAAATGATTTCAATGCAGAAAATGTATTCATAAGAAAAACTGAAGAATCAGCCGAGCACGGTGGCTCACACCTGTAATCCCAGCACTTTGGGAGGCCAAGGAGGGTGGATCACGAGGTCAGGAGATCGAGACCATCCTGGCTAACACTGTGAAACCCTGTCTCTACTAAAAATACAAAAAATTAGCTGTCCATGGTGGCACGCACCTGTAATCCCAGCTACTCGGGAGGCTGAGGCAGGAGAATCGCTTAAACCCGGGAGGCAGAGGTTGCAGTGAGCCAAGAACATGCCACTGCACTCCAGCCTGTGCAACAGAGGGAGACTCCGTCTCAAAAAAAAAAAAAAAAAAAACACACACGCCAAGTTTTTTTCTTTTAATCACCGTTATGAAAAATGAGCACTGACTGTTTTTTTTTTTTTGAGACAGAGTCTCCTTCTGTTGCCCCAGGCTGGAGTGCAATGGCGTCATCTTGGCTCACTCCAACCTCCACCTCCTAGCATCAAGCGATTCTTGTGCCACAGCCTCTGGACTAGCTGACACGACAGGTGTGTGCTACCACACCAGCTAATTTTTGTATTTTTAGAAGAGACAGGGTTTCGCCATGTTGGCCAGGCTGGTCTTGAACTCCCAGCCTCAAGAAATCCTCTGCCTCCCAAAGGGCTGGGATTATAGGCAGGAGCCACCACACCCAGCCCTGCTTTTGTACTTTGTATTCTTGGTACTCTAAAGTTTAAAACTGTAAGTTTAGGGACAATATAACAACAATCTCTAACGGAGGATCATTTTAAAGTTTCTTATTTCACCCCAAATTCATGTTTACATGGTGAGATTACAATGAAATTGACTGGGAAAGGAAAGGAAAAGATTAATTATTAAGTGATTTTGATTTCCTTAATACTTTGATACTCTTGATTCTTCAGGGAGGGACCAGAAAATAGCTATAGGGACTCTTACAGTGATGCTTCATGAAAAACACAATACTTCCAATGCATTACCACTGCTACAAGAGTCATCTTTGCATTCACAACATTCTCACACTAGATCAGGAGTTCGTGGGACATGGGTCAGCAGCCCCCATTGTCCCCATCACCATCGTTTATGCTGAAAAGCTCCCTGAAACACAGCTCTCTAGGGATGGTCCACTTTGTCAACGTGTGTTTGTTTTGAATGTCGTCTCTAACCACAATTCGTTACGCTCAGTGTTTCTGCAGCGCAGGGTTCAGGCTCCATCTGCAGTTAGGCTCTGTCCAGAGGGAGTCTCTGTGTGGCCCTCGCACTGTCCTGCTCCAGGGTTCTGAGCACAAATGCTCCCCTAAAGGGTTAAGCACAAACTGCTCAGAAGTGCTGTCGTGAACCGGAAGTGTATCTCCCACTCTGTCTTCATCTGCCATGTGTCACTAGTTGGCAAGGAATATCTCTTTTGTGTCTACATATGGTTTAAAAAAATTCCCACCTAATTTGGATCAATTTTAAGGCTTGAATAATCAGGAAGTAAACTGTTTTCTATGAATTAAAGATTAAAAAAAAAATTCAGAAAACTACCAGGAAAAACAAAAAGGCTATATGACACCCTTGAGTCTAGAGATCAGCCTATTCAAACCCCCCAAGCAGGGAAAGAGTATTGTTAGTCACATGATCAGTCTAATAAATATCCTTAGTTGGACATGCAGAAAAACGTATTTTTAAAACTTGGCATCTATTTCACACCCTACTCCCAATTTGTTAATTGGCAGATCTGCCAATTTAGGAAAACATTCCTCCCCAATGTTTTCCTAACAGGATGCATACACCCCAAACCCCCCATTTATAGTGAAATGCCTGTAATTTATTTTAAAAAAAAAACACACAGGTGGAGTGCCTTTCTACTTTGTCTTCTCTTTCACAGCTTGATAATAACAACCATGCCCTCTTACATGCCCACGTAATCAGGTCTCTATCTAACCAATTCCTGTTTTGGGAAGACTAAGATATTTATTTCAAATTTAGGTCAAAAAGTTAACCTTGAATAGAGACAATTTGAGAAGTTAAAGGCTAAAGTTTGAAAATGCAGTGAAAGTTTAGAAATTGGCTGGGCGAGGTGGCTCACACCTGTAATCTCAACACTTTGGGAGACCCAGGCGGGTGGAACACTTGAGCCCAGGAGTTCCAGACCAGCCTGGGCAACATGGCAAAACCCCATCCCTGCAAAAACAAATGCAAAAATTAGCAGGCTTGAGCTTGGGAGGTCGAGGCTGTAGTGAGCTGTGTCACTACTGCTGCTGCACTCCAGCGTGGGTGACCAAATGAGACCCTGTCTCAAAGAAAAAAAAAAAAGTAGGTTTTTGTTTGTTTTTTTGAGATGGAGTCCCGCTCTCTCATCCAGGCTGGAATGCAGTGGCATGATCTCAGCTCACCGCAACCTCCACCTCCCAGGTTCAAGCAATTCTCATGCCTGAGCCTCCCAAGTAGCTGGGATTACAGGCATCAGGCATGCACCACCATGCCTGGCTAATTTTTGCTTTTTTTTTTTTTTGAAATGGAGTCTCACTCTGTTGCCCAGGATGGAGGGCAGTGGCGTGATCTCAGCTCACTGCAACCCCTGACGCACAGGTTCAAGCAATTCTCCTGCCTCAGCCTCCCAAGTAGCTGGGATTACAGGCACCCGCCATCGCGCCCAGCTAATTTTTGTAGTTTCAGTAGAGACAGGGTTTCACCATCTTGGCCAGACTGGTCTTAAACTCCTGACCTCGTTATCCACCTGCCTCGGCCTCCCAAAGTGCTGGGATTACAGGCGTGAGCCACCACGCCCAGCCTAATTTTTGTATTTTAGTAGAGACGGGGTTTCACCATGTTGGTGAACTGCTGACCTCAGGTCATCCGCCCACCTTGGCCTCCCAAAATGTTGGGATTACAGGCGTGAGCCACCACACCCAGCCGAAAGTTAGTTTAAATTGTTCTAGGCTGGGCACAGTGTCTCATGCCTGTAATCCCAGCACTTAGGGAGGCCAAGGTGGGAGGAGTCCTTGAGCCCAGAAGTTCGAGACTAGCCTGGGCAGCACAGTGAGACACTGTCTCTAAGACAAAGTTAAAAAATAACATTAGCTGGCCGGGAGTGGTAGCTCACACCTGTAATCCCAGCACTTTGGGAGGCCGAGGCTGGCGGATCACCTGAGGTCAGGAGTTGGAGACCAGTCTGGCCAATATGAAACCCCATCTCTACTAAAAATGCAAAAATTAGCTGGGCGTGGTAGCACATGCCTGTAATCCTAGCTACTCAGGAGGCTGAGGCAGGGGAATTGCTTGAACCCAGGAAGTGGAGGTTGCGGTGACCCAAGATCGCACTCCCACTCCAGCCTGGGCAGTTGCCCACTGCACTCCAACCTGGCCAACAAGAGAGAGACTTCATCTCAAATAAATAAATAAATAAATAAGGTAGGGTGTGGTGGGTCACGCCTGTAATCCCTGCAGTTTGGGAGGCATGAGGCAGGCAGATCACCTGAGGTCAGGAGTTCAAGACCAGACTGACCAACATGGAGAAACCCCATCTCTACTAAAAATACAAAATTAGCCAGGCATGGTGGTGCATGCCTGCAATCCCAGCTACTCAGGAGGCTGAGGCAGAAGAATCACTTGAACCCGGGAGGCAGAGGTTGTGGTGAGCCAAGATCGCGCCATTGCACTCCAGCCTGGGCAACAAGAGCAAAACTCTGCTTAACTAACTAAATAAATAAATAAAATTAGCCTGGCATGATAGCATGTGCCTATAGTCCTGGTTATCTGGGTGCTGAGGCAAGGGGATGGCTTGGGCCTAAGAGTTCAAAGCTGCAGTGATCATGCCAGTGTACTCCAGCCTGGGCAACAGAGCAAGACTCTGTCTCAAAAAAAACAAAAAACTGTTCTGAAGTATTAAGAATTCTAGACCGGCTTAAATGATAACAATCCTCAAAGGAAAAAGTCAGAAGCAGCCCTGAAGTCTGCTTTCTTGAAGCTTCTTTGGAGGTTAAAGTCTACATATACAGTATTCCATTACAGAGTCTAGATGGCTGATTTCACTGGCCATCATTGCTTCCTGATTGAAAATGTTTACTGAGCCGGGCGCGGTGGCTCAAGCCTGTAATCCCAGCACTTTGGGAGGCCGAGACGGGCGGATCACGAGGTCAGGAGATCGAGACCATCCTGGCTAACACGGTGAAACCCCGTCTCTACTAAAAAAAATACAAAAAACTAGCCGGGCGAGGTGGCGGGCGCCTGTAGTCCCAGCTACTCGGGAGGCTGAGGCAGGAGAATGGCGTAAACCCGGGAGGCGGAGCTTGCAGTGAGCTGAGATCCCGCCACTGCACCCCAGCCTGGGCGACAGAGCAAGACTCCGTCTCAAAAAAAAAAAAAAAAAAAAGAAAATGTTTACTGAAAGCTCAATTTAAGGCCCGGCGCAGAGGCTCACACCTGTAATCTCAACACTTTGGGAGGCTAAGGCAGGCGGATCGCCTGAGGTCGGGAGTTCGAGACCAGCCTGACCAACATGGAGAAACCCCATCTCTACTAAAAATACAAAATTAGCCTCATTACACATTACTCATTCTCCTGCTGAGGCAGTAGAATCACTTGAACCCAGAAGGCGGAGGTTGCAGTGAGCTGAGATCGCGCCACTGCACTCCAGCCTGGGCAACAAGAGTGAAACTCCGTCTCCAAAAAAAAAAAAGTTCAATTTAAATACTATTTTGAGTTTATCTTGGATCCTACTATAGCACATTTTAACTTTCTACCTTTGGAAGAAATTTTGGACTTTTCTTGCCAAAGTGATCAGTTCAAACTCTGACTTTTAGAACAGCATAACCTCTTCAGGTCAAGGGAACTCACTTGGCTGTTTTCACCTCCAGGTCCCTGCCTGTGCCCATGCTATGCCTCTTCTCAGAACACCTAGTGACTTAAGAAACCTAACGGCCGGGGGCAGTGGCTCATACCTGTAATCTCACACTTTGGGAAGCTGAGGCGGGTGGATTATGAGGTCAGGAATTCGAGACCAGCCTGGCCAACATGGTAAAACCTCGTCTCTACCAAAAATACAAAAATCAGCCCTGCATGGTGGCCTGTAATCCCAGCTACTCGAGAGGCTGACGCAGAAGAATGGCTTGAAGCCATGAGGCGGAGGTTGTAGTGAGCTGAGACCGCGCCACTGCACTCCAGCCTGGGTGACAGAGCGAGACTATCAAAAAAAAAAAAAAAAAAAGAAAAAAAAAAAGAAAAAGAAGAAGAAGAAAGAAAGAAAAAAAGAAAGGAAAGAAAAGAAAGAAAGAAACCTAACCAATAGGTTGCGCACAGTGGCTCATGCCTGAAATCCCAGCACTTTGAGAGGCCGAGGAAGGCGGATCGCCTGAGCTCAAGGTTTGAGCCTTTTTCCCAATTACCCCATCACATTTCCTGAAGCACTGCAAGTCCATATGGAGAGTACAGTAAGGTGAGGCTGTGGGGGTTAAAGCTACAATGAACTAAGGGATCTCACTGGGAAAAATCAACCAATCCAGGAACTTCCAGATCACTGGCCTTCAGACATGCCCAGCCTATTGGCCCAGTGTCAACTGGTTTGTTCTTGGGCAGTATTAACACCCACAGATTGTTGTCCAAACTCAGGTGCCAACCTCAAGAGAAACAGTCAGTCTAAATATGATTCTTTATTTTTTTTTTTCGGACAGTTTCGCTTTTCTTGCCCAGGCTGAAGTGCAGTGGCACGATCTCAGCTCACTGCAACCTCCGCCTCCCAGGTTCAAGCGATTCTCCTGCCTCAGCCTCCCTAGTAACTGGGATTACAGGCACCCACCACCACGCCCAGCTAATTTTTTGTACTTTTAGTAGAGACAGGGTTTCACTATGTTGGCCGGGCTGGTCTCAAACTCCTGACCTCAGGTGATCCACCCACTTCAGCCTCCCAAACTGCTGGGTTTACAGGCATGAGCCACCGTGCCTGGCTCCTAAATATGATTCTTTAACAACTACCTTTACTAGGCATCTACAACAGTCTGGCCGTTTGCTGTATGCTTACAAACAAACCAGCCCACAAATGAGGATTTGAGTTTAATTTTGAGGAAACTGAGGCTCAGAAAGAGTAGGCCACTTGAAGTTAGGCTATTTTTCTAAGGTCACATGCCAGCAAGTGGTAGAATCAGGATCAAGCCCAAAGTTTTTTGGCTATAAGGTTTCTATGGCATAGGGCCTCCCACAGTACTTTCATAAAGCAAAAAGCTGTAAGTAACTACAAACCATTCTTCCAAAGCACACTCTTCCTGAAGGACCTATCTACTGTCAGCTTCTTTAAGTTCCATACACATCTCCAGGCAGCTCTTGGTGCAGAAGAGTTCCCGAGGGGAACACTGTGATAATATAACAAGAAACCATCTTTTTCGCCACCCTGCCAGATAAACCTCTGAGTCTGTGGGTGTATTAGTTGAGACCCCAAAACTGGCAAGTACAGGTCCACTGGTGGCTCCCAGCTCTGACAAAATGGTTTACTAAGGAAAAAGGGGGAACTTGAACCTGTTTTCTTTTCTTTTTTTTTTTTTGAGACGGAATCTCGCTCTGTCGCTCAGGCTGGAGTGCTGTGGCATGATCTCAGCTCACTGCAAACTCTGCCTCCTGGGTTCAAGTGATTCTCCTGCCTCAGCCTCCAGAGTACCTGGGATTACAGGCGTGTACCACCACACCCAGGTAGTTTTTACATTTTTAGTAGAGATGGGGTTTTGCCATGTTGGCCAGGCAGGTCTCAAACTCCTGGGCTCAAATGATCCGCCTGCCTCGGCCTCCCAAAGTGCTAGAATTACAGGTGTGAGCCACCACGCCTGGCCTTGAACGTATTTTCTGTGCTCAACTTGGAGCCCAAGAACTCTGCCTGTAAGAAGGGAGAACAGGAAGTCAGGAGGGAGCAAGCATCCACTTCCCAAGGGCAGCAGAGCCCAGAGGTGGGAGCCTGGTCACATGCACAGTTGCATTACTTTTCCACGCCCACTTCCGGCATGGGCCTGCCTCTCCACCTCCGGAGTCAGAACTTGGGTGGAAGGAAAAAAAAGACAACCAGAAACTCTCCTTCTAACAGCCTCCCTCTTGCCCTCAAGGCTGTGCCCAAAATGAATATCCCGCCTTGCTCTCCAGTCCCACCTCTCGCAGATACACTTAGTTAAGAAAAGCACCTGTCAA
This sequence comes from Chlorocebus sabaeus, assembly GCF_047675955.1. NCBI lineage: Eukaryota > Metazoa > Chordata > Mammalia > Primates > Cercopithecidae > Chlorocebus > Chlorocebus sabaeus. The sequence goes on from NC_132909.1 coordinate 43,571,206, forward strand.
ATCTAAGACTTCCAGCCTTGCCCAACATAAAAAAGTGTAAACAGCATCTTCCCAGTCCCAGTGTAAGAGGAAAGCCTAGGCCGGGAGCGGTGGCTCACGCCTGTAATCCCAGCACTTTGGGAGACCGAGGCAGGTGAATTGCCTTAGCTCAGGAGTTCGAGATCAGCCTGGGCAACATGATGAAACCCCATCTCTACTAAAACACAAAAAATTAGCCAAGCATGGCAGTGTGCCGCCTGTAATACCAGCTACTTGGGAGGCTGAGACAGGAGAATCGCTTGAACCTGGGAGGCAGAGGTTTTAGTGGGCCAAGATCACACCACTGCACTCCAGCCTGGACCACAGAGCGAGACTCCACCTCAAAAAAAAAAAAGAGGAAAGCCTAAGCAGAGGGAAATCCATGCACCAAGAGTCTACCAATACACAACAAAGCAGTCATCTACTGGAAATCTCATTATTCCTAAATCACCACCAACACCCAGGCAGCCCCAGCTTATCTGAATGTTTTTTTTGTTTTTTTTTTTTTTTTTTTTTTTCCGAGTCCATGAGGCATTTTATTTGTAAATGTATGTATTACATCCCTAGAAAAAGAATCCCAGGATTTTCCCTCCTGTGTGTTTTCGTCTTGCTTCTTCATGGTCCATGATGCCAGCTGAGGTTGTCAGTACAATGAAACCAAACTGGCGGGATGGAAGCAGGTTATTCTGCCATTTTTCTAGATCTTTGAGTTGCACATGAAATCTGGGGCTGATCACTCCACACTTGTTTAGCCTGCCTGTAAGGTTCACAACAATTTTCCCAGCTCTGTGATCATCAATGATTTCAAATTCGCCAATGTAACCATGCTTCATCATCACAGTGAGAAACCAGACGATGACTTTGGAGCACGGCCTAATAAGCACCTGGCGTTTGCCTCTCTTCTCGGCATTGTTGATGCTCTTGAGAGCATCAGCCAGGACATTCATGCGCACCATGGTGGTGGCGCGGAAAGATGGCGGGAAAGCTATCTGAATGTTTTTAAGATTTCAACAAGGGAAGAGCTTTCAGAGCGGTTTATCACTTTGTGTAATATGCGTTGCCATGAAGAAATGCCCCAGGATTCCAAAAACACACCACCACTGACTTCAAGAAAGGCAAACTGAGCCAGGCATGGTGGCTCCCGCCTGTAATCCCAGCACTTTGGGAGGCCAAAGCCAGAGGATTGCTGGAGCTCAGGAGTTCCAGACCACCCTGGGCAACATGGTGAAACACCCATCTCTACTAAAATACAAAAAATTAGCCAGCCGTGATGGCAGTTGCCTGTAACCCCAGCTACTAGAGAGGCTGAAGTAGGAGAATCACTTGAACCCTGGAGGTGGAGGTTGCAATGAGCCGAGATCGAGCCACTGCATTCCAGCCTGGGTGACAGAGGAAGACTCTGTCTCCAAAAAAAAAAAAGAAAGAAAGACAAACCTGAAAATACCCGCTACCATGACCATTCTAGTTTCCCTCGTTTCTCCAAGATTACAATCACAGTGGCCATGAATCAACTATCGCCAACAATCAAGTAGGAAAATGCCATAATTTCTGTCTCCTTTTAGAGACAGGAAACAGGAGCCCAGTGAGGAAATTAAAGAGGTAGTGAGGTTTCACTTCTACACCTCCAAGAAACTCCACCTGAAGCTCCCAATGAGGGTAGCTGCAGCACTTAGGGATATTCTCAAGAAACCTCGGCCGGGCGCGGTGGCTCAAGCCTGTAATCCCAGCACTTTGGGAGGCCGAGACGGGCGGATCACGAGGTCAGGAGATCGAGACCATCCTGGCTGACACGGTGAAACCCCATCTCTACTAAAAAAAATACAGAAAACTAGCCGGGCGAGGTGGCGGGCGCCTGTAGTCCCAGCTACTAGGGAGGCTGAGGCAGGAGAATGGTGTGAACCCGGGAGGCGGAGCTTGCAGTGAGCTGAGATCCGGCCACTGCACTCCAGCCTGGGCGGCAGAACGAGACTCCGTCTCAAAAAAAAAAAAAAAAAAAAGAAACCTCACAATATTCTTTCATTCATTTGCTTGTTTATTTGTGTGCAACTAAGATGTATGCTCCTGGAAGGCCAACTGTGTCAGTCCTGCTTACTGCCAGACCCCCCTCACCAAGCATGAAAACGTTTTATCTTAGGCATGAAAATGTTTGCTCCTGGATTATTTGTTGGCGTAGGACGTTATATGGGCCAAAAGATTTAACACTTTCTAATTTTTAATGTAATGTAAATTGCACTAGAAAACAAACACACACCATACCTTACGGCCACACAAGTAAAGCTCTTATTTGAGTGTTCACTTGTCCCTTATAAGTCAAAAAAAAAATTTTTTTTTTTTTTGACACAGAATCTTGCTCTGTCACTCAGGCTGGAGTGCAGTGGCCTGATCTCAGCTCACTGCAACCTCTGTCTCTCAGGTTCAAGCCATTCTTGTGCCTCAGCCTCCTGAGTAGCTGGGATTACAGGCCTGCGCCACCAAGCCCAGCTAATTTTTGGATTTTTAGTAGACAGGCTTTCGCCATTTTGGCCAGGCTGGTCTCAAACTCCCGACCTCAAGTGATCCCCTGCCTCAGCCTCCCAAAGTGCTAGGGTTACAGGCGTGAGCCACTGCACCTGGCCCCTTATAAGCCAATTTAAAAGAATAAACTTGGCCAGGCGCAGTGGCTCACGCCTGTAACCCCAGCACTTTGGGAGGCTGAGGCAGGGGATCACTTGAGGTCAGGAGTTCAAGACCAGCCTGGCCAACATGGTGAAACCCTGTCTCTACTAAAAACACAAAAATTAGCTGAGCACGGTGGTGCACGCTTGTAATCCCTGCTACTGGGGAGGCTGAGGCAGGAGAATGGCTTAAACCCAGGAGGCAGAGGTTGCAGTGAGCCAAGATCGTGCCACTGCACTCCAGCCTGGATGACTGAGCAAGATTCTGTCTCAATAAAAATAAAAAATAAATAAAAATTTAAAAAACTTAGCCAGGAGCAGTGGCTCATGCCTGTAATCCCAGCACTTTGGGAGGCTGAGGCAGGTGGATCACGAGGTCAGAAGTTCGAGACCAGCCTGGCCAAGATGGTGAAAACCCATCTCTACTAAAAATACAAAAATTAGCCAGGCATGGTGGTGGGTGCCTGTAATGCCAGCTACTTGGGTGGCTGAGACAGAGAACTGCTTGAAGCCTGGAGGCGGAGGTTGCAGTGAGCCAAGATCGCACCACTGCACTCAAGCCTGTGTGACAGAGTGAGACTCCGTCTGAAAAAAAAAAACACAATAAACTTTGGCTGGTCACTGTGGCTCACACCTATAATCCCAACACTTTGGGAGGCCAAAGTGAGAGAATCACTCAAACTCAGGAGTTCAAGACCAGCCTGGGAAACATAGCGAGACCCAGTCTCTACAAAAAATACAAAATTAGCCAGGCATGGTGGTGCGTGCCTGTAGTCCAGCTACTCAAGAGGCTGAGGTGGGAAGATCACTTGAGCCCGGAAGTCAAGGCTACAGTGAGCTGTGATTGCACCACTGCACTCCAGCCTGGGTGACAGAGCACAAGACTCTGTCTCAAAAAAAAAAAAAGAAAAAGAAAGAAGAGGAAAAACTCTTATTCAAAAGAGACAACAGCATAAACAAAGGCAGTCAAGTTGCAGAGAGGATGAAGTCAAACTTAATACTAGAAATCAAAAATAACACCATCCATTCATTTGGATGGAATCACTTGACACGGTAGTTATTTCCCAATTCCAAAAGAGGTCAGTTTATTTCTTATCATCAAGATCCCACAGGGATTTAATGCCCCCAGTGCTGTCTCCAACAGGAAGGAAACCCTGACTTCCCTAGCTATTTCAGTTCCATAAATCAACAGTTTTACCGTCCAGAGTTAGAAGCTGGGCAGTGTTTGGACCCACATGCCTTTTAGACCTGCCCACCAACAGACAACCACATTACATTACATCTAATAAATGTACCTAGATCAATATCATTTCTAACTATCCAAGGTTTTTTATTGCTGTAAGGATCCTTCAAGTAAAAAAAAATAAGTTTAAAAAACTTCCTGTTAGATAGAGACGTGGTGGTGGCGCCACCATCCACCAGAGTGAAGTCTGTGGCACATAAGAGACATAGCATAATTTTGAAGGGGAGAGTGATCCCTTTGAAGTTGTTTACCTTAGTTCTTATATTTTAAATATTATAAATTTTGCTCCTTTCCCATGTAATGGAATAACTGTCCTTAAAAGAACTGAAAGAAATTTAAGATTGATGGATATTTATTTGCTTCAATACCAAAGTCAGTGTATGTCTGTACATGTGTGTATGAAAGAGAGAAAGAAAGAAGGAGAGAAGGAGGAAGAGAGAGAGTTTATTTCCAGGAAGAAAACAAACAAACAAAAAAAACCCAGAACCCTTTCTTCAAACGTAGGAGCAGCCCACCAGGGGCCTAGCTCAGATTTTCACCCATTATTTCCTCCTGGGTTTTAGCCGTCAGGGGCAGAATGCCATCTGTTCCCATACTAGTAAGTGAAGAAGGCTGGGCCTAATTTACCAGCCATGATTCTACGGCTTTCACTAATTGTTAAGAAAAAAATCCTCTAACAAAAAAATTTTTTTTAATGTCCTGTCCACTCCCCTCTATTCCACTGCCCCCCGACTCCTGCCCCAGCCTCTAAGCTGAGTTAGCATCTCCACAGCCCTCTGGGCCTTGAGAGCTTGAGGTGAATTCTGATCTCCTTGTGGGCACTAAGCCACACACTGGCCCTCTCAAAGTACTATTATTGTGTGGCGTCAAATGCCTTTGTACATCACTTTCCCAGTCTTTTGTCCCCAAATCTGATCTATTACAATGAAAGAACGGCTCTTCTTTCAAGGTTCTAAAGTGTAAGAACAGATCACTCACCAGGTAACTGCTGGACTCACTCACTCAAGCAGTCTCATAATATGCATATGATCCCTTAGGCGTACATAGTTCATCTATTTTTTCTTCCCACAATTCTTCAAGTTCATTATAATCTTCTATCTTGCCTGTGGTCTAATTAGAGTAATACATCTCCCTACTTGCCCTTAATTCACAAATTACCCCCATTTTACAGGGGGAGACGCCAAGGCCAAGAGAAACAGAAACACCCTGCCACACAGCAAATCCATCTCACGTCTGGTATCAGAACACAGAAAACTCTTGCTAAGAGACTCAGTGGGGGAGTGGGTTTTCCAAGAGACATACCAAGTTTCTTTCTCTTCGGGCATTTTTAGTCTTGGCAGAATATCAAGCGCTTTCTGGTCTGGGAGTCCAGGCCAGGACCCTAATCTCATGAGCACAACAAGCAGGCTTTACTGCACACCAACCGTGTGCCAGGAGCTGTGCTGTCTGCCTCCAGTTAATTACCTCAGATTCATTCATTCATCCATCTAGGAAGCACCTCCCATCATCAGTAAGCACCTTGACACACAGCAATGTGTTCCCTCAAATATTTAATAACATGCCACTTTTGTGCCATCACTTATCCAAGGTCACATAACTAAGAAGGGCAGCATCAGAATCTGAACTGGGTCCTTCTGACTTCAAAGTTGTCCATTTCCTTTTTAACATCCCATCTGCTGGTCCTACAGGTTTTATTAAAAATAATAGGTCAGTCCGGCCGGGCGCGGTGGCTCACGCCTGTAATCCCAGCACTTTGGGAGGCCGAGGCGGGCGGATCACAAGGTCAGGAGATCGAGACCATGGTGAAACCCCGTCTCTACTAAAAAATAGAAAAAAATTAGCCGGGCGCAGTGGCGGGCGCCTGTAGTCCCAACTACTCGGGAGGCTGAGGTAGGAGAATGGCGTGAACCCGGGAGGCGGAGCTTGCAGTGAGCTGAGATCCGGCCACTGCACTCCAGCCTGGGCGACAGAGCGAGACTCCGTCTCAAAAAAAAAAAAAAAAAATAATAGGTCAGTCGCAGTGGCTCACGCCTATAATCCCAACACCTTGGGAGGCTGAGGCGGGTGGATCACTTGAGCTCAGGAGTTTGAGACCAGCCTGGGCAACATGGTGAGACCCCCGTCTCTACCAAAAATACAAAAATACAGCCGGGCGTGGTGGCATGTGCTTGTGGTCCCAGCTACTTCAGAGGCTGAGGTAGGAGGATCACGTGAGCCAGTGGGGCAGAGGTTGCAGTAAGCCAAGATCGCGCCACTGCACTCCAACCTGAGTAACAATATGAGACCCTGTCTCAAAAAAATAAAATAAAATAGTAAATACGTGCAGGCACTTCCCTACCCTCAGGCACTTCTCTACCCTCATCTCAGTCCCAAGCTCCCCACCATCTTTCCCTTCCCCTGAGGGCAGTGCCTACAGCTGACCAGGAAGAGGCAGGAGAAGAGCAACCAAGTCTGCAGCAGCCTCCTGCCTGGACTTGACTTAGCCCAGCAGCAGAGGGCCCAGGAAAGTCTCCAAGCACTTCTCCCCAGAAGAAAATAGCTCGAGTTGAAACTTGTGTCCACATGGTCCACCGACAGATTTAGAACTCAAATTATAGCCCCGGCAGGAGTCTTCACAAAGGACTCAAATTAAGCAAGACCCAGATGGAAACGAACAGGAGAGAGACTGCCCTCAGTCAAACTGTAAAGTGAACTGCAGTTCCAGTGGAGTCAGAGGGAAGAACTTGTTGAAATGCTAAAGCAAACACTAGTGCAGCCCATACTTCAGAACTCCACTTCAGTCAAACGCTCCCCACGTTTTTAGCTTGAGACTTGTGCGTGGACACGAAGTGGTTACAAGTTACTCAGGTTTCAAACCGAGTTCATTCCTGTCCTTTGGACCATCTCTCAATGCCAGCATTCATCTACTTGGGCTCCACAGAGCACTGCGTTTGGCAAAGCAGATAAAATTAGCTACTGAACTTGGAATCCAGGGTGGGCCATTAAAAAAAGTACATGAGATGTGTAAACGCCACGTAAAAAGTTCCTTTTGGGCCAGGCCAAAATCACCTAAAACTTACAGAAATCCTGTCCCTTGCCTCCCTTCCCCTGTTTCTGGATCTAAGGTGACCCATTTCCTGCTTCTTGCTCTGTCTTTCAAACCAAAGTGGCCTATGAACTAGGGATCCTATTTGATCGAGGGTTGAATCAGGGGATCTCGGGAGAGAAAATGCAACAGGAAGAGATAAAGGAGAGTTTTCTTCTCCTTTTTATTTTGATTTTTTTCAGCAGGGGGAGGGAAAGTTAAGTTATAGTATGCAGAGGGAGGACTGAGGGATGGGACAGGAAGTGGGTCACTCCCACAGCTTGACAGTGTGATAATGGGGATACAATGTTTCTCCCTTGTCCCATTTGTCGTCACAAAGGCCTGACAACACTGTGATGGCCCCACGACTGGAAAATTGAGTAACTAAGGTGGTCATCTAGTAGCAGCTCCTGCTCCCCAAAATCTAGCAGATCTTAAAGGGACATGAGGAAATCATGCTTTTTGCCTCTCTGTCCCCGACTTTCTCCTCCAGCCACAAAATCCTCCAGGCCCCTGGAAACCGAAATAAAAGTCCAGAGAATACCCCTAGAGTGGCAACAAAGACTGAAGGATGGGTACATTTCTGCTCCCTTCCTCCACAGTTGGGGGAAGTGGGTGCCACAGACAGAAAGAGGAGAAGCTTCATATGAGTGCTCCAAGGATAAATAAAGAGTTTCTCCCTTAGAAAATCAGAAGGAAAGCCTCTAGTAAGAGGGAATACTCTCAGGCAAGTGGGAGGGAACCCCAATGAATTCAGACAGATCCCTCAGAGAAGTGAAGAGATCCAGTGTCTCCCATCAGGAGAAGGGATACCTTGGAAAAGGGGAGACACACCTCAGAGATGTGAGGAGCCTACAGGAGCGGGATATCTCAAGTTAAGGGGAGATACTGGGGACCCCTCAGAAAATTGCAGTATCCATAGAGTATAGAAGAAATAGAAAAGTAGGGTACTGGTAAAATAGGGGTATACCTCAGATAACTAATGATCCGGTCAGATGGGCATTTCAAAGAAGTGGGGGACCCCCTCAGGAAAGTGAAGGCACTCATCAAAAAGTAGGGGGACCAGGCGTGGTGGCTCACACCTGTAATTCCAACACTTTGGGAGGCCGAGGTGGGTGGATCACCTGAGGTCAGGAGTTCAAGACCAGCCTGGCCAACATGATGAAATCCCCTCTCTACAAAAATACAAAAATACAAAAATTAGCCGGGCGTGGTGGTGGGTGCCTATAATCCCAGCTACTCAGGAGGCTGAGGCAGGAGAGTCGCTTGAACCCGGGAGGCAGAGGTTGCAGTAAGCCCAGGTCGTACCACTCACTGCAGCCTAGGCGACAGAGTGAGATTTTCTGTCTCAAAAAAAATAAAATAAAGGGGGACAAGTCAGAAAAGTAGGATCACAGCTCAGAGAAGCAGGGGTGGGGAGGTTCCTACAGAGAGGTAGGGCTTCCTCCAAGAAGCTGAAATGTATTCTTAAAAGAGGGGTCCCCCAGGGAAGAAGGGATTCCCCAGGAATCCGCAAAAGGTGGGGGATCCCTCAGAGAAAGTATAGCCTAATAGAAGCAGGGGTCTCCTTAGAGGAGTGAGGATAGGGTCTTAGAGAGGCCACGGCCCCTCAGAGAAAGGGGGGGACCCTCAGAGAGGCAGAGAGTCGCTCAGATGGGGATTCCCCTCAGAGAGGCAGAGGTCCCTCACGCCCCTCAGAGGCAGGGGTCCTCAGATAGGAGGAGGTCCCTCAAAGGGGTGGGTTCCTGAGAAAAGTAGAGGGACCCTCAGAGAAGAAGGGAGTCCCCTCAGATAAGCAGGAATCCTCAAAGAGTTGGGGATCCCCAAAGAAGGGAGTTAGTTCCTCTCAAAGGCAGGATTCCTCAGAGAGGTGGGGGTTCCCTCCGGCAGGGGTCCTCAGAGAGGCGGGGGAGCCCCTGATAAGGGGGACTCCCTTAGAGAAGCAGGGTCGCCTAGAGAGACAGGGCTCCCCTCGGAGAGACGGGGGTTCCCTAGAGACGAGGTCCCCTAGAGAGGCGGTGATCCTCTAGAGAGGCGGGGGTCCCCTAGAGAGACGGGGTCCCCTAGAGAGGTGGGGATCCTCTAGAGAGGCAGGGATCCTCTAGAGAGGTGGGGTCCTCTAGAAAGGCAGGGAGCCTCTAGAGAGGCAGGGTTCCCTAGAGAAGCGGGGTCCCCTGCCTGGAGAGATGGGGGTCCCCGAGAGGCGAGGGTCCCCTAAAGAGACGGGGTCTCCTAGAGAGGCGGGGGGCCCCAGAGCAGGAGGCTCCCCTGAGAGGGAGGTCCTGTGGAGAAGGGAGTCCGCTCGGCGAAGGTAGTGCGGGAGAAGCGGAAGCCCCAGAGAGCCCGGGGCACCGGAAGCCGGAGACCCGCCAGCGGCGCCTGCCCCTTACTCACCGAAGTTGCTCGGCGCCCTCGCCGACGGCGGCCAGGACACGGGACGGCCTCGGGCGGCGCAGTCCGGTCAGGTCCTGTGGCGTCCCGCGGAGGCGACTCCCTCAGGTGGCGCCCGCAGCGGCCGCGGCGGCGGCGGCAGCGGCGACAGGACAGACGACCGACCGACCGACTGCGCGGGCGGCGCGGGGCGCGCTCGGGCGGCGGGGGGTGCGCGTGCGCGCGCCGGGGCGCTGACCCCGGGCGGGAGGAGCCGCCGCGCCGCGCTCAGAGACGCCGCTCGGTCTCGCGGCTCAGACTCACACTGAAATTGCCCGCTTCACAGCCCGGCTTCCCCGGTTGCTAGGCAGATTTCGCCTCGCATACTTCCGGGTTGAAGCGCGTCTCTCCGAGTGAAGGCGCCACAAGCCAATGAGGTCCAGACAGGACTCTCAGGACCCGCACCCCATAGAAGGTGTGGCCAGTCTCATGACAGACAGCGCATGGCGACCAATGAGCGCGCGGGCCGGCTGGTTCTCGGGATCGCGCCGCCGGCCGGGGCGGGTCCGAAGAGGCGGGACGGAATGACTGACAGGCATCCTGCCAATGGTAGATGGGAGCGGGCCGCAGAGCCACTGAAGGCCATGCAAGGGCGGGACTTAAACTTCGGGGCGGGAACCCCGCGAGGGGCGGGGCCTAGGGGGACGCGTCAATTCGTGGCCGGTTCGCTGGGACCCCGGAGGGCGGATCGCCTGGGCCACCCGGCGGCCAGCAACTGGCTGGGCAGGGGGTTCCCCGCAGTGCTCTGCAGGGGCGCCCCACCCATAATGCACCGGAGGCGGCCTGGGCCTGGCGGGCGTGGGGCGGCTACGCAGGGCTGCGGGCGGCGCCTCTGAGGAGCCCGGGCGCGTCGTGGCCTGGCAATGTTTCTAAGAGGCTCCGATGGCCCCGCGCTCTTTCTGCCTCGTCTTGTGCTTCGACCCTCTCTATTCAGGAGAATCTTGGAGATTCTGAGAAGACTCTGCTTCGGGATTCTTTTCCCTGGCCCCCGTTCTGAGGAGGATCTTCGGGAATCTGCCCCGACCCCTCTTCTGAGAGAGTTTGGGGGGTTCCTTGCCCTGCCCGCTTTTCTGAGGACAATTGCTGGGATCACGATTATGTTGTAGACTCTTTTCCCTAGGAAAACATGGGAGTTCGGGACCCCTTAGGAGCATTTGGGGAATCCAGGGTCCACCGCCTTTTCCAAGGAGTATTTGGGGCACATCCACTCCTTTTCTAAGTACTCTTGGGAGCCACTCTCCCTGTTCCTCCTTTATCTGAGGAAAGTGGGGACTGGGCGCCCCCCTCCACCTTCGTTTCTGAAGATAACTTGGGGATTTTCTGCCTCTCCTGTCCTCTCACTCCACGAGGAATTTGAGACTTCAAGCACCCCGCCTCTCTCCAGAGAAGGATTGCAGCAGATGGGCGCCCCTCATCCCTTTACTAAGGAAATAAGGCCGGGCCCGGTGGCTCACGCCTGGAATCCCAGCACTTTGGAAGGTCAAGGCTGGAGGATCGATTGAGCCCAGGAGTTTCAGACCAGCCTGGGCAACGTGGCAAAACCCCGTCTACAAAAATTAAAATCAAAATTAAAAAATTAGCAGGGGTGGTGGCGCACACCTGTAGTCCCAGCTACTCCGGAGGCTGAGGTGGGAGGATCTCTTGAGCCGGGAGGTCGAGGCTGGGCGACAGAGCGAGAACCTGTCTCAAAAAAAAAGAAAAAGGAAAGAAAGTTACCGGGCACAGTGGCTGACGCTTGTATCTCAGCACTTTGAGAAGCCAAGGTGGGCAGATCACCTGAGATCAGGAGTTCGAGACCAGCCTGGCTAAGATGGTGAAACGCTGTCTCTACTAAAAATACAAAAATTAGCCGAGCGTGGTAGTGGGCGCCTGTAGTCACAGCTATTGGGGAGGCTGAGGTAGGAGAATCCCTTGAACCTGGGAGACAGAGATTGCAGTGAGCCAAGATCCGCCACTGCACTCCAGCCTGGATGACAGTGAGACTCCGCCTCAAAAAGAAAGAAAGAAAGAGAAAGAAAAGAAATGCCAGGGAGTTGTACTCCATGTGCTTTTCTAAGCAGAATCTGAGTGTGGAAAGAAAGGTTCCCCTTTTCCCGAAACTTCGACTTTCTGACGCCTCCACCCTAGGACATTGCAGGGAGTCAGACCTTTCTGGAAAAGCAACCTAGGCTGGGCGCGGTGGCTCACGCCTGTAATCCCAGCACTTTGGGAGGCTGAGTCAGGCGGATCACGAGCCCAAGAGATCGAGACCATCCTGGCTAACACAGTGAAACCCCATATCTACTAAAAATAAAAAAAATTAGCCGGGTGTGGTGGCGGGCGCCTGTAGTCCCAGCTCCTGGGGAGGCTGAGACAGGAGAATGGCGTCAACTCGGGAGGCGGAGCTTGCAGTGAGCCGAGATCACGCCACTGCACTCCAGCCTGGGCGACAGAGCCAGACTCCCTTTCAAAAACAAAAATAAAGAAAAGCTGGCCGGGCGCGGTGGCTCAAGCCTGTAATCCCAGCACTTTGGGAGGCAGAGACGGGTGGATCACGAGGTCAGGAGATCGAGACCATCCTGGCTAACACGGTGAAACCGCGTCTCTACAAAAAAATACAAAAAACTAGCCGGGCGAGGCCGGGCGCGGTGGCGCAAGCCTGTAATCCCAGCACTTTGGGAGGCCGAGACGGGCGGATCACGAGGTCAGGAGATCGAGACCATCCTGGCTAACTAACACGGTGAAACCCCGTCTCTACTAAAAACATACAAAAAACTAGCCGGGCGAGGTGGCGGCGCCTGTAGTCCCAGCTACTCGGGAGGCTGAGGCAGGAGAATGGCGTAAACCCGGGGGGCGGAGCTTGCAGTGAGCCGAGATCGCGCCACTGCACTCCAGCCTGGGCGACAGAGCGAGACTCCGTCTCCAAAAAAAAAAAAAAACAAAAAACAAAAAAAAAAACTAGCCGGGCGAGGTGGCGGGCGCCTGTAGTCCCAGCTACTCGGGAGGCTGAGGCAGGAGAATGGCGTAAACCCGGGAGGCGGAGCTTGCAGTGAGCTGAGATCTGGCCACTGCACTCCAGCCTGGGCGACAGAGCCAGACTCCATCTCAAAAAAAAAAAAAAAAAAAAGAAAAGCAACCCATTTTTCCCCCCTTTCCGTTTTTGTTTTTTTTGTTGTTTGTTTTGTTTTTTGTTTTGTTTTCTTTGACAGGGAGTCTCTGTTGTGCAGTGGCACTATCTTGCAATCTCCACCTCCCAGGTTCACACCATTCTCCTGCCTCCGCCTCCGGAGTAGCTGGGATTACAGGCGCCCGCCACCACACCCAGCTAATTTTTGTATTTTTAGTAGAGACAGGGTTTCACCATGTTGGCCACGCTGGTCTCAAACTCCTGACCTCAAGTGATCCATCCGCCTCGGCCTCTCAAAGTGCTGAGATTACAGGTGTGAGCCACCGCACCCGGCCTCCCCGTCTTTTTGAGGAGAATTTTCCATGCAGCTCTCCACTCTTTCCCAAGGAACACATTTGTGGCCCTTCCCAAATCTGGCCTGTTTGCCTCTTCAGCCCTGCAGTTTCCTTCTCTGCTAGGTAAGATCCTTCTAATAAGCGTTCCTGCTTCACAATCACCCCTAGATAAAATCAGTCAACCCAAACTCTTGAAGAATCACCTCAGCCTGGGAGGTCAAGGCTGCAGTGAGCCATGATGGCACCACTGCACTCCAGCCTAGGTGACACAGAGACCCTGTCTTTAAAAAAAAGAAAAAAAAAAGTCACCTCAAACTCTGAGACGCAAGAGTGTCGTATTTTTTTTTCTTTTTATTTGTTTGTTTTTGAGACAGGATTTGGCCCAGGCTGCAGTATAGTGGCAAGATCATGATGGAACCTCCACTCCTTGGGCTTAGGTGATCCTCCTGACTCAGCTCTTGAGTAGCTGGTACCACAAGTGCATGCCACAAGACCGAAGTTTTGTTTTGTTTTGTTTTGTTTTTGTGAGATGGAGTCTTGCTCTGTCCTCCAGACTGGAGTGCAGTGGGGTGATCTTGGCTCACTGCAACCTCCGCCTCCCAGGTTCAAGTGATTCTCCTGCCTCAGCCTCCTGAGTAGCTGGGATTACAGGCGCGTGCCACCACGTCCGGGTAATTTTTGTATTTTCAGTAGAGATGGGTTTCCGCCATGTTGGCTAGGCTGGTCTCAAACTCCTGACCTCGTGATCTGCCCGTCTCAGCCTCCTAAAGTGCTGGAATTACAGGTGTGAGCCACCGCACCTGGCAACCTAAGTTTTTGCATTTTTAAAACATTTTAAAACAGAAGGTCTCCTTCTGTTGCCCGGGCTGGTCTCAAACCCCTGACCTCAAGCAATTCTCCTGCCTTGTCCTCCCAGTGTGGCAGAATTACCTTCCAATGTGCTAGAATTACAGGTGTGAGTCACCGTGCCCAGCCCCAACAGTGTTTGCACCTCTGCTGAAGCATGAAGCATGTACTGTGGCCTACCAGGGGTCAGGGCCTTCACTTCTGTCTTCCCCCACTTGATTCTGAACTTCTTGCCTCATTTCCCCTCCAAAGAACCCAGCTTTGTCCTTAGTAGGCAATCCCATTGAATGAAAGGAGTGAAGAAGGCTGTAATGAATGAGAAAGACCTGCAACACTGATGATTCAATATGGCAAACTTTTTTTTAAGAGACAGGGTCTTGCTGTGTTGCCCAGGTTGGACTCAAACTCCTGAGCTCAGGCAATCCTCCTGCCTCAGCCTCCCAAGTAGCTGGTACTGTGGTCAAAGGCTACTGTGACTGGCATGTCAAACTTTTATTGCCCTTATTTTGTACACATAAGTGTCCAAGGTGTAAAGATGTCTGAATTATACGCTGGAACTTGTGAGTAAAAATAAATGCAATAAAGGGAAATAGGCTTGTTATACCAAGCAGAATGTTACACCGAAGAGGTACCAAGAAACTGTTGTAGGAATGCAGAGGAGGAAGTGATTAAATGAGATAATGGATGTGAAAGTGCTTTGTAAACCATGAAACAGTATACCCAGTAGAAAAGATGATTATTATTGTTACAAGTGCGCTGATGTTCCTGGAAGAAAAGTAAAGAATAAATTCAGTCACAATGATGGGAGGTTGGCAGGGAGCCCTGTGGGGCCTGACTCCCTGAGCAAGCTCAACCTGTCCCCAAGTAGCAAGGCTGATAGAGTCCTTGGCTAGGGAAAGAAGCCATTGTAAACATGAAGACAAGCTATTCCCAGAACACCTTTCTGTGCACCTCTGTCATAGTACTTACCACATCCTGCAAGTATCTGAGGCAGTCCAGGTGGACAATAAACACTTGGACTTTGGTGGTTGGCCCAGCTGGGGTCGAACCCATACCTGCCAATCCCTACAGAGGCCAGTTACTTTCTTCACCATATAAGAAATCAGGGCTAGGCCAGGCTCAGTGGCTCACGCCTGTAATCCCAGCACTTTGGGAGGCTGAGGCGGGCGGATCATGAGGTCAGGAGATTGAGACCATCCTGGCTAACATGGTGAAACCCCGTCTCTACCAAAAACACAAAAAATTAGCTGGGCATTGTGGCAGGTGCCTGTAGTCCCAGCTACTCGGCAGGAGAATGGAGTGAACCCGGGAGGCGGAGGTTGCAGTGAGTCGAGATCGCACCGCTGCACTCCAGTCTGGGTGACAGAGCGAGACTCCATCTCAAAAAAAAAAAAAAAAAAAAATTGGCCAGGCGCAGTGGCTCACGCCTGTAATCCTAGCACTTTGGGAGGCCGAGATGGGTGGATCACGAGGTCAGGAGATCGAGACCATCCTGACTAACACGGTGAAACCCCATCTCTACTAAAAATACAAAAATTAGCCGGGCGCGGTGGCGGGCGTCTGTAGTCCCAGCCACATGGGAGGCTGAGGCAGGAGAATGGCGTGAACCCGGGAGGCAGAGCTTGCAGTGAGTGGAGATTGCACCACCGCACTCCAGCCTGGGCGACAGAGCGAGACTCCGTCTCAAAAAACAAACAAAACAAAACAAAACAAAACAAACAAAAAAAAAAAACAGAAATCAGGGCTCATACCTGCAGTTGTACCACTTTGGGAGGCTAGGGTGGAAGAATTGAGCACAGGAATTTGAGACTCACCTGGGCAACATATCAAGACCCCTTCTCTACAAAAAAAAAAAAAAAAAATTAGCCGCCAGGCACGGTGGTTCACACCTGTAATCCTGACACTTTGGAGGCAGAGGTGGGTGGATCACCTGAGGTCAGGAGATCGAGACCAGCCTGACCAAAAAGGTGAAACCCCCGTCTCTACTAAAAATACAAAAATTAGCCGGGGATGGCTATAATCCCAGTTACTCGGGAGAAGGCAGGCAGTATCACCTGAGGTTGGGAATTCGAGACCAGGCTGACTAACATGGAGAAACCCCATCTCTGCTAAAAATACAAAATTAGCTGAGTGTGGTGGCATATGCCTGTAATCCCAGCTACTCGGGAGGTTGAGAATCCCAGCTACCCTGGAGGTTTTAGTGAGCCGAGATCGTGCCATTGCACTCCAGCATGGGCAACAAGAGTGAAACTCCATCTCAAAAAAAAAAAAAAAAAAGATCCAGCCATAAAATACAAGTGGGATGGCCGGGCGTAGTGTTTCACGTCTGTAGTCCCAGCACTTTGGGAAGCTGAGGCGGGCAGATCACGAGGTCAGTAAATTGAGACCATCCTGGTTAACACGGTGAAACCCCGTCTCTACTAAAACTACAAAAAATTTAGCCAGGAGTCCTGGCACGTGCCTGTAGTCCCAGCTACTCGGGAGGCTGAGGCAGGAGAATGGCTTGAACCTGGGAGGCGGAGCTTGCAGAGAGCCTAGACCACGCCCCTGCACTCCAGCCTGGGTGACAGAGACTTCGTCTCAAAATAAAAAAAAATAAAAAAAAAAAAAAAGCTGGGCGCGGTGGCTCACGCCTGTAATCCTAGCACTTTGGGAGGCCGAGGCGGGCGGATAACGAGGTCAGGAGATCGAGACCACAGTGAAACCCTGTCTCTACTAAAAATACAAAAAAATTAGCCGGGCATGGTGGCGGGCGTCTGTAGCCCCAGCTACTCGGGAGGCTGAGCCAGGAGAATGGCGCAAACCCGGGAGGTGGAGCTTGCAGTGAGCCGAGATCGCGCCACTACACTCCAGCCTGGGCGACAGAGCGAGATTCCATCTCAAAAAAAAAAGAACAAGTGGGATGTGGATGAGTTACAGTTGCCCTCTGTGTTGCTCAGTTTCTCATGTATAAAATGAAAAGGCTGGACAATGAGCTGCTCTTTGATCCCGGTTCAATTCAACAACTATAAAGAAGTCATGTGCAGAGCACTGAGGGATTACTTAAATGAATAAGGTTAAATTCCTGCTCTCAGAAAGAATCCCAGAGAGTGGAATGAAACTGAAATGTTCTGTGTTTTACAGTGTACCAGGCAATGTGGACACTTTGAGCTCACAATTCTCAGTGCAATCCTTAGAGACCGATGTTCTGATTTTTTCGTTTGTTTTGCTTTGTTTTTTGTTTTTTTGGGAAACAGAGTCTCACTCTGTTGCCCAGGCTGGAGTGCAGTGTCATGTCTCAGCTCACTGCATTCTCTGTCTCCCAGGTTCAGGCGATTCTTGTGCCTCAACCTCTCAAGCAGCTGGGACTACAGGCACATGCCACCACACCCAGCTATTTTTTTTTTTTTTTTTTTGAGACGGAGTCTTGCTTTGTCGCCCAGGCTGGAGTGCAATGCACTGCAAGCTCCGCCTCCCGGGTTTAAGTGATTCTCCTGCCTCAGCCTCCTGAGTAGCTGGGACTACAGGCGCCCGCCACCTCACCTGGCAAATTTTTTTTGTATTTTTTAGTAGAGATGGGGTTTTACCATGTTAGCCAGGATGGTCTCAATCTCCTGACCTCGTGATCCGCCCGCCTCGGTCTCCCAAAGTGCTGGGATTATAGGCGTGAGCCATCATCCCCTGCCTTTTTTGTTTTTTTTGAGATGCAGTCTCCACTTTATCGCCCAGGCTGGAGTGCAATGGTGCGATCTCGGCTCACTGTAGCCTCTGCCTCCCAGGTTAAAGCGATTCTTGTGCCTCAGCCTCCCTAGTAGCTGGGATTACAGGCATGAGCCACCACACCCGGCTAATCTTTGTATTTTTAGTAGAGACGGGGTTTCACAATGTTGGCCAAGCTAGTCTTGAACTCATGACCTTGTGATCCGCCTGCCTTGGCCTCCCAAAGTGCTGGAATTACAGACATGGGCCACCACGCCCATATCAACATATTAAGTTTTAGGTTCTTAATATGGTTCCGCTTTGCACAAGGACTCAACAGGGCATAGACCTCTTCCCCCTTCATGTCACCATTCCTGCACATGGGCCCAATTTTAGATTCAGACAATGCAAGTTTAGGATTCGGCTGTAAGTGGCTGGGCATGGTGGTTCATGCCTGTAATCCCAGCACTTTGAGAGGCTGAGGTGGATGGATCACCTGAGGTCAGGAGTTCAAGACCAGCCTGGCCAATATGATGAAACCCTGTCTCTACTAAAAATACACATATTAGCTGGGCATGGTGGTGGGCACCTATAATCCCAGCTGCTTGGGAGGTTGAGGCAGGAGACTCACTAGAACCCAGGACAAGGAGGTTGCAGTGAGCTGAGATCATGCCATTGCACTCCAGCCTGGGCGACAAGAGCAAAACTCCATCTCAAAAACAACCAACCAACCAACAACAACAACAAAAAAAAAAAAAAAGAAAGAAAAAAAAGAAAGAGACCCCATGTAACAGAATCACCAAGATGTGCCTTCCTTTCCTTGGTGGTAGCCACAATTGCATCTCTGCACCAAGGCGTTTCCCTTCCTGGCTCTGGGAAATCATGTGGGCAAACTGGCTAAGTGACATTCACATCCAAATAGGGAAATGGGAATGGAGCCAGGCCACTCCACAAGTGACAAGGGAGGCGGGGCCTCAGTGGTAGCTAGAAAAGCAAGGGTTCCCTGGTGCTAGCCTGTGAGACCTCCTGTTGATGCTGTGCCCTTGGACAAAGGAAGTAGTGCCCACTGGCAATGAGAAATGACGGCTAATTAATACCAATGGGAAGGGTGATAACCAGAAGAGCTAAAGCACTCTAGTGTCAATGACAGTGGCGGTTCAGGTGCACACAGCAAGGTGCCCTCCATCATTGTCCCCTAAGATTATTCATTTGGGGCGGGGTGCAGTGGCTCACACCTGTAATCCTAGCACTTTTAAATTGCTTGAACCCGGGAGTTCGAGACCAGCCTGGGCAACATGGTGAGACTCTGTCTCTAAAAAATAAAAAATTTAGCTGGGCTAGGTGGTGCATGCCTATAGTCTCAGCTACTCAGGAGGCTGAGGCAGGAAGATCACTTGAGTCCAGGAATTTGAGGCTGCAGTGAGCTATGATAGTGCCACTACACTCCAGCCTGGGCCAGAGTGAGACCCTGTCCCTCCATACCCCAAAAAAGAAAACATAATTACTTATTTGGATTTGCCAAAGCACTTTCAGGTTCACATATGTGAACTGTTAATCCATTACAACCTGCATCCTTTGGGAAGCCCATCTGGTTCTTCCAGGGAAAAAGTGTTGAAAAAGTCAGTGTCTAGGCAGGACGTGGTGGCTCACGCCTGTAATCCCAGCACTTTGGGAGGCCGAGGTGGGCAGATCACGAGCTCAGGAGATCAAGACCATCCTGGCTAACACTGTGAAACCCCGTCTCCACTAAAAATACAAAAAATTAGCCGGGTGTGGTGGCAGGCGCCTGTAGTCCCAGCTGCTTGGGAGGCTGAGGCAGGAGAATGGTGTGAACCCGGGAGGTGGAGCTTGCAGTGAGCTGAGATCGCACCACTGCACTCCAGCCTGGGTGACAAGAACAAAACTCCATCTTAAAAAAAAAAATCTTATTTTATATACTTCTCTCAGTATAATTTTTTAATGACATTTCAGCGTGTTGATAATATGTTACATGTGCATCTATTTCAGTTCCTTACAGTACTTTGAGACAAATCTTTTGATAACAGTTAAAGAACTGTTAAGAATGAAATACTGGCTGGGTGCGGTGGCTGACGCCTGTAATCCCAGCAGTTTGGGAGGCCGAGGCAGGCGGATCACCTGAGGTTGGGAATTTGAGACTCTCCTGACCAATATGGAGAAACCATGTCTCTACTAAAAATACAAAATTAGCCGGGCATGGTGGCACATGTCTGTAATCTCAGCTACTTGGGAGGCTGAGGCAGGAGAATCGCTTGAGCCCAGGAGGTAGAGGTTGCAGTAAGCCAAGATTGCACCATTGCACTCCAGCATGGGCAACGAGAGTGAAACTCCATCTCAAAAAAAAAGACAATAATAATAATAAAATATTATTCATTAAAAGGATCTGTGAAATCATTTACACTTATTACATGCAAATACATTTGTCATTTTATTTTATTTTATTTTATTTTATTTTTTTTTTTGAGACGGAGTCTCGCTCTGTCACCCAGGCTGGAGTGCAGTGGCCGGATCTCAGCTCACTGCAAGCTCCGCCTCCCGGGTTCACGCCATTCTCCTGCCTCAGCCTCCCGAGTAGCTGGGACTACAGGCGCCCACCACCTCGCCCAGCTAGTTTTTTGTATTTTTTAGTAGAGACGGGGTTTCACCATGTTAACCAGGATGGTCTCGATCTCCTGACCTCGTGATCCGCCCGTCTCGGCCTCCCAAAGTGCTGGGATTACAGGCTTGAGCCACCGCGCCCGGCCCATTTTATTTTATTTTATTTCATTTACTTATTTATTTACTTTGAGACAGAGTTTCTCTCTTTGTTACCCAGGCTGCAGTGCAGTGGCACGATCTCAGCTCACTGCAACCTCTGCCTCCCAGGTTCAAGTGATTCTCCTGTCTCAGCCTCCCGAGTAGCTGGGATTACAGGTGCCCACCACCACACCTGGCTAATTGTTGTTGTTGTTGTTGTTGTTTTTTTGAGACGGAGTCTCGCTCTGTCACCCAGGCTGGAGTGCAGTGGCACGATCTCGGCTCACTGCAAGCTCTGCCTCCTGGGTTCACGCCATTCTCCGGCCTCAGCCTCCCAAGTAACTGGGACTACAGGCGCCCGCCACCACGCCCAGCTACGTTTTCTTATTTTTTAGTAGAGACGGGGTTTCACTGTGTTAGCCAGGATGGTCTCGATCTCCTGACGTCATGATCCACCCGTCTCAGCCTCCCAAAGTGCTGGGATTACAGGCTTGAGCCACCACGCCCGGCATTGTTGTATTTTTAATAGAGACAGGTTTCACTATGTTGGCCAAGCTGGTCTCAAACTTGTGACCTCAGGTGATCTACCTACCTCGGCCTCCCAAAGTGCTGGGATTACAGGTGTGGGCTACCACGCCCGGCCCCATTTGTTATTTTATTTGGCAAAGTCATTCACTTTGATAATCAACAAACATTTATTAGGTGCCTTTGGTTTAACTAACGTTACTTTCATTTAATACTCAGAAATGTAAAGATGTAATTTTTTTTTTTTTTTTTGAGATGGAGTGTCAGTCTGTCATCCAGGCTGGAGTGCAGTGGCATGATCTCAGCTCACTGCAAGCTCCACCTCCCAGGTTCAAGCCATTCTCCTGCCTCAGCCTCCTGAGTAGCTGGGACTATAGGCGCCTGCCACCACACCTGGCTAATTTTTTTTTGTATTTTTAGTAGAGACAGGGTTTCACCGTGTTAGCCAGGATGGTCTTGATCTCCTGATCTCATGATCCGCCTGCCTCAGCCTCTCAAAATGCTAGGATTACAGGCATGAGCCACCACGTCTGGCCAAGATGTAATGATTTTTAATACTAAAAAAAAAAAAAGTCAATGTCGGGCAGATGTGGTGGCTCACGCCAGTAATCCCTCCACTTTGGGAGGCCAAAGCGGGTGGATCACCTGAGGTCAGGATTTTGAGACCAGCCCCTGGCCAACACAGCAAAACCCTGTCTCTACTAAAAATACAAACATTAGACAGGTGCGGTGGCAGGTGACTGTAATCTCAGCTATTCAGGAGGTTGAGGCAGGAGAATCATTTGAACCCGGGAGGTGGAGGTTGCGGTGAGCCAAGATTGTGCATTACACTCCAGCCTGGGCGATAGAGTGAGGCTGTGTCTCAAAAACAAAAAGAAAAAAGAAAGAAAAAAAATGTATATTTCCAGAGAGAAACAGACATAGCCAAACCAACAGGTTGAGCTAAATACTCCTGCTGCTTCACCAGAGAAAGTCAGGTAGCACCTGAATTATACAGGGGTGGGGAGCAGAGTATAGCATTATTAGTGTTGGTTGGCTAGAAAATCTGGAAATAAGTCCAGATGGAGCTCAGGAACTCTTTCAGCCAGGCCTTTTTAGATCTCTAGGTCAAAAATCTAATGGCAAATCTTCCCGTAATTAAGTGGGATTAGACCCTTTTCTGAGGCAAAAAGTATTAGGTAGACACTAGACGCCTAAAGTATAGAAGACTTCTAAGTCAAAACAGTGACTTCCCTAACCAGGAAGGAATGCATTTCTGAACTGGAGGGAGTTCATTTTGGACACCTGTGGCCACTTTGCATAAAGAAGGGAGGAGCCCAACCCAGTGTTAGATGGGAAAAAGATGCCTTATGCTATCCAGGGAGAAGAATTATCTTGAGATTCTGTAGGATCTGAGCTCTTTTGCATTCCAGACACACAGTTGCACCTGAGTGTAACTGAGCCTAAAATACAGGTCAGGGCTTTTATCCGGATGCATTTCAAACCTTTCTCTTGGCTTTTTTCCCCCTCTTTTTGCCTTTTCTTCCTTTCTTTCTGATTTTAGAGACAGGGTCTTGCTCTGCTGCCCAGGCTGGAGTGCAGTGGCATGATCAGAGCTCACTGCAGCCTCAATCTCCCCAGCTCAAGCAATCCTCCCACCTCAGCCTCCTGAATACCTGGGACTGCAGGTGCAGGCCACCATGCCCAGATAATTTTTAAGTTTTTTGGGAGAGATGGGAGTCTTACATTGGCCAGGCTGCTCTTGAACTCCTGGGCCCAAGCAATCCTCCCACCTCAGCTTCCCAAAATGTTGGCATTACAGGCGTGAGCCACGACAGCCGGCCAACTTTGTTATTACTATTTTTTTTTTTTTGGAGACGGAGTCTCGCTCTGTCGCCCAGGCTGGAGTGCAGTGGCTGGATCTCAGCTCACTGCAAGCTCCGCCTCCTGGGTTTACGCCATTCTCCTGCCTCAGCCTCCCGAGTAGCTGGGACTACAGGCGCCCGCCACCTCGCCTGGCTAGTTTTTTGTATTTTTTAGTAGAGATGGGGTTTCACCGGGTTAGCCAGGATGGTCTCGATCTCCTGACCTCGTGATCCGCCCGTCTTGGCCTCCCAAAGTGCTGGGATTACAGGCTTGAGCCACCACGCCCGGCCGTTATTACTACTTTTTAAAGAGATGAGTTCTTATTATGTTGCTAGGCTTGCTTCGAACTCCTGGGCTTAAGCAAGCCTCCCATATCAGTCTCCCAAGTCACTGGGATTACAGGTGTGTGACTACACCCAGCTGAGCCCTTTTTAAGATTCAGGTCTCAGACCAGACCAAGAGTGGTGGCCTGTAATCCCAGCACTTTGGGAGGCTGAGGTGGGCAGATCACGAGGTCAGGGGTTCAAGATCACCCTGGCCAACATAGTGAAAACCTGTCTCTACTAAAAATACAAAAATTAGCTGGGCATGGCGGCAGGCACCTGTAGTCCCAGCTACTTGGGAGGCTGAGGCAGGAGAATCGCTTGAACCTGGGAAGCAGAGGTTGCAGTGAGCCAAGATTGCGCCACTGCACTCCAGCCTGCATGACACAGCGAGACTCTGTCTCAAAAAAAAAAAAAAAAAAAAATCCAGGTCTCAGTGCCAGGCACGTTTGTGGCACACGCCTATATTCCTAACTACTTGGGAGGCTGAGACAGAAGGCTCACCTGAGCCCAGGAGTTTTGAGGCTGCAGTGAGCCATGATTATGCCACTGCACTCCAGCCTCGGTGACAGAGCAAGACCTTGTGTCTCAAAAGAAAGGGGGTGGCCAGGCGCGGTGGCTCACGCCTGTAATTCCAGCACTTTGGGAGACCAAGGCAGATGGATTATGAGGTCAGGAATTTGAGACCAGCCTCACCAACATGGTGAAATCCCTGTCTCTACTAAAAACACAAAAATTAGCCGGGCGCGGTGGCGCATGCCTGTAATCCCAGCTACTCAGGCGGCTGAGGCAGGAGAATGTCTTGAACCTGGGAGGCGGAGGTTGCAGTGAGCCAAGATCACGCCACTGCACTCTAGCCTGGGCAAAAAGACCGAGACTCCATTTCAAAGAAAAAAAAAATGGAGGCGGGGTGGGGTCGGGCCTCAGCTTGTGGACAGGCATTATGGTCACAGGAGCTACTCTTGTCCTTCGTGAGGTGGGACTGAGCACAGTGGCCCAGTCAGCTGGTAGGAGGGAGTGGCTGATCACTCGGGCCTGGGAGGAGTCAAGAGTTTATTCTGACCGGAAGAGGAAATGACTGTATTGCAAAGTGCAGTGAGCTTTGAGGGTTTTTTTACCTCATTGGTAAAATTATTTGTTCGAACTTCATCAGCTTCCTTTATTCAAGGATGTCATTGAGCATCTAGGGTGGCCATATTTAGCAAGTGAAAATATAGGATGCCCCATTAGATTTGGATTTTAGATCAATCATGAATTAATACCCTTTTAGTGTAAGTATATCCCAACGTATCTTCCACGTGCCAGGAGTCAGTCTGGGTTTGGATAATCCACTTAATACACAGCCTAGTGCCTTCCAAGGAACTGGTCAAACGTGAAGGTCAGAGTCTTTTGTGGCTTTTGTGACTTGGGAGACACAAACAGGCTTCCAAATCCACTTCAAAATGCACTTACAGGTCAGGCACGGAAGCCGAGGCTGCAGTAGGCTATGATTGCGCCACTAAACTCCAGCCTGGGTGACAGAGCAAAATCCTTTCTCTAAGAAAAAGAATAAAAATGTTGCTGGGCACAGTGACTCATGCCTGTAATCCCAGCCTTTTGAGAGGCTGAGGTGGGAGGATTGCTTGAGCCCAAGAGTTTGAGACCTGCCTGGGCAATATAATGAGACCTTATTGCTACCCAAAAAAAAAAAACACCTAATTTGACCCCAAATTGTGACCTGCGTGGGTGCCCCCAATTCTAGTTGGATGCCCATGTTGTATTAGTCAAAATGCCATTGCCGGACAGGCACAGTGGCTCACGCCTGTAATCCCAGCATTTTGGGAGGCCAAGGCAGGAGGATCACTTGAAGTCAGGAGTTCGAGGCCAACCTGGCCAACGTGGTGAAATCCTGTCTCTACCAAAAATGCAAAAATTAGCTGGGTATGGTGCTGGACGCCTGTAGTCCCAGCTACTTGGGAGGCTGAGGCAGGAGAATCACTTCAGCCCAGGAGGCGGAGGTTGCAGTGAGCCAAGATCGCACCTCTGCACTCCAGCCTGGGCAACAGCGCAACAGTGCGAGACTCCATTTCCAAAAATAATAATGATGATGATAATAATAATAATAATAATAATGCCATTGCCATATCCTGCATCACAGATTATACAGCAAATGTCACCTGGGAAAGTGAAGCTAGATGCTTGGTTTCTTTGGCGGCCAGACACCAGTTCTAATCCTTTACACAGGAGTTAAGAGAAAGTGGCCAGTCGCGGTGGCTCATGCCTGTAATCCCAGCACTTTGGGAGGCCGAGGCAGGCGGATCACGAGGTCAGGAGATCGAGACCATCCTGGCTAACACAGTGAAACCCCATCTCTACTAAAAATACAAAAAATTAGCCGGGCGTGGTGGCACCTGTAGTCCCAGCTACTCGGGAGGCTGGGGCAGGAGAATGGCGTGAACCCGGGAGGTGGAGCTTGCAGTGAGCCAAGATTTCGCCACTGCACTCCAGCCTGGGCAACAGAGTGAGACTCTGTCTCAAAAAAAAAAAAAAAAAAAAAGAGAGGCCAGGCGTGGTGGCTCAAGCCTGTAATCCCAGCACTTTGGGAGGCTGAGACAGGAGGATCACGAGGTCAGGAGATCAAGACCATCCTGGCTAACACAGTGAAACCCCGTCTCTACTAAAAAAATACAAAAAACGAGCCGGGCGAGGTGGCGGGCACCTGTAGTCCCAGCTACTCGGGAGGCTGAGGCAGGAGAATGGCGTAAACCCGGGAGGCGGAGCTTGCAGTGAGCTGAGATCCCGCCACTGCACTCCCGCCTGGGCGACAGAGCAAGACTCCATCTCAACAACAACAACAAAAAAGAAAGTGTCCTTTTCTGAGGTTAGGGATTGGGGCATGTTCAGCACTCGCTGGCCCCAGTGGCCTTGAGTACTGAGGTAAGTTTCTTGAAAAAGTTTCTAGCAAGAGATGCTGTGGCCTTGGGCTACAGTTCCTGTCACAGGACTGAGTGTATACAGTCACGGGATCTGTCTATATGCAAAGCCCACCCTGGTCTCCTACCCAGCAGACAATGCACGTGGGTGTCCCCACAGCCAGACCAGGCCTGGGTGTGGCCAGCGGACATTCCAGGACACACCCAGGGAAGGAGTGTGTCACAAAGAATGCCCGGAAAAAGAATCCCCTTGTCTTCAGCGAGGAACAGTGGCTCAGGGCTGGAATCCCAGCACTTTGAGAGGCTGAAGTAGGAGAATTGCTTGAAGCCAGGAGCTCAGGACCAGCGTGGGTAACATAGTGAGACCCTGTCTCTACGAAAAAATTAAAATAAGACTGGGCTCAGTGGCTCACACCTGTAATCTCAGTACTTTGGGAGGCTGAGGCGGGCAGATCATGAGATCAAGAGTTCTAGACCATCCTGGCCAACATGGTGAAACTCCGTCTTTTAGTATTTTTAGTAGTAAAAATACAAAAAAAATTAGCCGGGTGTGGCGGTGCGTGCCTGTAGTCCCGTGCACTCCTGTAGTCCCAGCTACTTGGGAGGCTGAGTTAGGAGAATCACTTGAACCTGGGGGGCAGAGGTTGCAGTGAGCCGAGATCGCACCGCTGCCCTCCAGCCTGGGTGACAGAGTGAGACTTCCTCTCAAAACAAACACAACAACAAAAAAAATAAATTAAGTAATTAAAAAATTAGCCGGGAGTAATGGCACCCGCCTATGGTCCCAGCTGTTTGGGAGGCTGAGGAGGGAGGATTGCTTGGGCCTGTGAGTTTGAGGCTCCAGTTCAAGGCTACATCATGCCACTGCACTTCAGCCTGGGAAATAGAGTAAGACCCTGTCTCCACACACACAAAAGAATATTTTATTTTATTATTATTTATTTATTTATTTTGAGACAGAGTCTTACCCTGTCACTCAGGCTGGAGTGCAGTGGCACAATCTTGGCTCACTGCAACCTCCACCTTCCAGGTTCAAGAGATTCTTATGTCTCAGACTCCTGAGTACCTGGTACTACAGGTGCCCGCCACCACACCTGAATGATTTTTGCATTTTTAGTAGAGATGGGGTTTTGCCATGTTGACCAGGCTGGTCTCGAACTCCTAACCTCAAGTGATCCACCTGCCTCGCCCTCCCACAGTACTGGGATTACAGATGTGAGCCACCGTACCCGGCCCCCAATTTTTTTTTCAATTTGAATTTAGATTGGAGTGGCCAGAGAGGAGGGGACCAGGCCTAATTGCACCTGGCAAATTTTTAAATTTCATGTAGAGACAGGGTCCCATCATGTTGCCAGGCTGGTCTGAAACTCCTGGGCTCAAGTGATCATCCTGCCTTAGCCTCCCAAAGTGGTGGGATTTACAGGTATGAGCTACTGATGCTGGCCAAAAAAATTGTTTTTTGTTTTTGACAGAGTTTTGCTCTTGTTGCCCAGGCTGGAGTGCAATGGCATGATCTTGGCTCACCGCAACATTCACCTCCCGGGTTCAAGCCATTCTCCTGCCTCAGCCTTCCGAGTGGCTGGAATTACAGGCACCCACCATTATGCCTGGCTAATTTTTTGTATTTTTAGTAGAGACGGGCTTTCACCATGTTGGCCAGGCTGGTCTCGAACTCCTGACCCCACGTGATCCAACCCGCCTCAGCCTCCGAAAGGACTGGGATTACAGGCGTGAGCCACCGCGCCTGCCACCCCTCTTTTTTTTTTTTTTTTTTAGACAGAATTTCTTTCTGTTGCCCAGGCTGGAGTGCAGTGGCATGATCCTAGCTCACTGCAACCTCTGCCTCCCAGGTCCAAGCTATTTTCATGCCTCAGCTTCCCGAGTAGCTGGGATTACAGGTGCCCGCCATCACGTCCAGCTAATTTTTGTATTTTTAGTAGAGACGGGAGTTTCACCATGCTGGCCAGGCTGGTCTGGAACTCCTGACCTCAAGTGATCCACCCACCTTGGCCTCCCAAAGTACTGGGATTACAGGCATGAGCCACCGCACCTGACCAAATAATTTTTTTTTTTTTTGAGACAGATTCTCACTCTGTTGCCTAGGCTGGAGTGCAGTGGTATAATCTTGGCTCGCTGCAACCTCTGCCTCCCAGGTTTAAGTGATTCTCCAGTCTCAGTCTCCCAGGTAGCTGGGACTGCAGGCACAAACCACCAATGCCCGGCTAATTTTTGTATTTTTTGTAGAGATGGTGTTTCACCATGTTGTCCAGGCTGGTCTGGAACTCCTGACCTCAGGTGATCCGCTCGCCTCGGCCTCGCAAATTGCTGGGATTATAGGTGTGAGTCACCGTGCTCAGTTAATGTTTGTATTTTTAGTAGAGACGGAGTTTCACCATGTTGGCTATGCTGGTCTCAAACTCCTGACTTCAGGTGATCCGCCTGCCTTGGCCTCCCAAAGTGCTGGGATTACAGACTTTTGAAGTGCTGGGAGTTTTTGCCACACCCGGCAACAAATTTTTTTTTTTAATAAAAAGGATCCTCTTGTCATATCGATTTTGGGTATAAGGAGAACGAGTTGCCAAAAAAAAAAAAAAAAAAGTCCTGTGAGTGGAGGAGCTGAGTGGGACCCAGGGGTCACTTCCTTTGGTGGGTACCAGAGGATGCTCCAGCGAAGAACACCCTGGCGTGATTTGGTCACTTTTCCTGGGAAGTGGATGGCTCAGGAAGCAGCATGGTGGCCGGTGGCCGAAGTATTAGGGGCATTTGGATCCAGGACCTGGCTCCGAAACACTTGCTTGGGTTCCTTTAGGGTTAGGCCTGAGTCAAGCTAGGGCCTGGGCCGGTATCCGGAGTGCCCTGGACCCCTGGGCATGAGCTGTTGCGTTACACATTATACAAGAGAGTCAGGGACTGACCCTGGCCGGCAGGCACTGTCATCAGCTGACCCATCTGCCGTGTATTCTACCCTGGATGTACCACCGTCACCCACAAGTACAGTTCTGGGCATGTGAGTCTCAGTCCAGTGGGGGCAGAAGGACGATGGCTCTGCTCTGGGGCCTCAGAGATTTGATTCCTCCCCTGAACACAGGGGCCCAGGCACTTTCTGAGCCCTCAGTGTCCTCCTGGATGTGCTTCCAGATGTCAGTTGAGTGCAAGGTGGTGGTGGACTGGCCCTCCATAAGTGCGACAGGCAGCCTGGCAGCCCCAATACCCTCCCAGTGTCCTTTGAGGAGTGGCCAGACAGGAGGGGACCAGGACCAGAACCTGCAGTCCCCACCCGAGTCACTCAACTGTGCCAGTAGGGGACACAATTCCCCAGATGCCTGGGTCTTGGTGGCCACATCGCCAAAGCTGGAATGTTGTCCAGCTCTGATTAGCTGGCCCAAGGGCGGGGGGGCTCCTTTTTTTTTTTTGAGATGGAGTTTTGCTCTTGTTGCCCAGGCTGGTGTGCAATGGTGTGACCTTGGCTCATTGCAACCTCCACTTCCCAGGTTCAAGCAATTCTCCTGCCCCAGCCTCCTGAGTAGCTGGGATTACAGGCGCCCACTACCACGCGTGGCTAATTTTTTGTATTTTTAGTAGACATGGGGTTTCTTTTATTTTCTTTTATTTATTTTTATTTTTAATTGGCAAATACTTTTTTTTTTTTTTTTGAGATGGAGTCTCACTCTGTTGCCCAGGCTGGAGTGCAGTGGCGTGATCTCGGCTCACTGCAAGTTCTGCCTCCCGGGTTCACGCCATTCTCCTGCCTCAGCCTCCTGAGTAGCTGGGACTACAGGCGCCCGCCACCACACTCGGCTATTTTTTTTGTATTTTTAGCAGAGATGGGGTTTCACTGTGTTAGCCAGGATGGTCTTGATCTCCTGACCTCGTGATCCGCCCGCCTTGGCCTCCCAAAGTGCTGGGATTACAGGCGTGAGCCACTGTGCCCGGTCAACATGGGGTTTCACCATGTTGGACAGGCTGGTCTCAAACTCCTGACATGAGGTGATCCACTCGCCTCAGCCTCCCAAAGTGCTGGAATTACAGGCGTGAACCATTGCTCCCAGCCCTCCTTTTGGTCTTGTCACAGTGTCCCCCACCTCCTCCCCTGTGGTTGTCCCCCACCTACTGTGGGACGCTCCCTTCTCACAGATGGTCAACGCTCCCTCCCTTCTGAGACCCGTCATCGGGGGGAACTATGTCCACCCTCTGAGGGCGTCAGACATTGTCTGATGTGGTCTTTGCTGTGTTCCCAGCGTTCAGCACACAGTAGGTGCTTAATACATGTTTGGCAAGTAAAGGAGGGAATGG
Organism: Chlorocebus sabaeus; assembly: GCF_047675955.1. NCBI lineage: Eukaryota > Metazoa > Chordata > Mammalia > Primates > Cercopithecidae > Chlorocebus > Chlorocebus sabaeus. Next base: position 43,601,232 of record NC_132909.1, read on the forward strand.
TGTCACCCTGACACCTGGAGAACCCTGGCCATTGTCTTCTCCAACTCGCCAGTTACAGGAGTGGTGTGAAGGTCACCCCACATCCCTGAAGATGAGCACAAAGCCTGGCCAGACTGGGGTCTGGTGATATCCAGCCCAACCGTCCTAGCCTGATTGGAGGTTCCCACCCGCCCCACCTGGTGGGGACACTGCCTGGGCAGCCCTTCCTGCTTCTGGGCTGCCATGCCCCCTGGTGGCCAAGGCAGGAGTGGGCCAGGGGCTGCCAGTAGCAACTGGGGACACATGCAGATGAAGACAGAGTGGGAGATACACTTCCGGTTCATGACAGCACTTCTGAGCAGTTTGTGCTTAACCCTTTAGGGGAGCATTTGTGCTCAGAACCCTGGAGCAGGACAGTGCCAGGGCCACACAGAGACTCCCTCTGGACAGAGCCTAACTGCAGATGGAGCCTGAACCCTGCGCTGCAGAAACACTGAATGTAAGGAACTGTGGTTAGAGACGACATTCACAACACACACACACTGACAAAGTGGACCATCGCTTACCGGGCACGTGGCTTACACCTGTAATCACAGCACTTTGGGAGGCTGAGGCAGGCAGATCACCTGAGGTCAGGAGTTCCAGAGCAGCCTGGGCAACATGGTGAAACCCCATCTCCACTAAAAGTACAAAATAATTAGCCGGGCATGGGCATGGTGGTGTGCGCCCCTGTAATCCCAGCTACTTGGGAGGCTGAGGCAGGAGAATCGCTTGAACCTGGGAAGTGGAGGTTGCAGTGAGCCAAGATCTCACCATTGCACTCCAGCCTGGACAACCAGCGAAATTCCATCTCAAAAAAAAAAAAAAGAGTACTAAGAAAATAAAATTCATGTGGAAATTAACCTTCTCCTTTCCTTTCTCAGCCCATTTCATTGTAATCTCACCATGTGAGCATAAATTTGGGATGAAATAAGAAACTTCAACTTATTTATTTATTTATTTATTTATTTATTTATTTATTTATTTATTTTGAGGTGGAGTTTCTCTCTTGTCGCCCAGGTTGGAGTGCAATGGTGAGATCTCGGCTCAGGCTCTGTTGCCCAGGCTGGAGTGCAGTGGCGTGATCTCAGCTCACCGCAACCTCCGCCTCCCAGGTTCAAGTGATTCTCCTGCCTCAGCCTTCTGAGTAGCTGGGATTACAATCATGCCACCAAACCTGGATGATTTTTGTGTTTTTATTTAATTTTAATTTTTATTTTTGAGACAGAGTCCTGCTCTGTTGCCCAGGATGAAGTGCAGTGGTGTGATCTTGGCTCACTGCAGCCTCTACCTCACGGGTTCCAGTAATTCTCCTGCCTCAGCCCCCTGAGTTGCTGGGATTGCAGGCTCCTGTCACCACGCCTGGCTAATTTTTGTATTTTTTTTTTCCTTTGAGACGGAATCTCGCTCTGTTGCCCAGGCTGGAGTGCAGTGGCACAATCTCAGCTCACTGCAAGCTCCGCCTCCCGGGTTCACACCATTCTCCTGCCTCAGCCTCCCAAGTAGCTGGGACTACAGGTGCCTGCCACCATGCCCGGCTATTTTTTTTTGTATTTTTAGTAGAGACGGAGTTTCACCGTATTAACCAGGATGGTATCGATCTTCTGACCTCATAATCCGCCCACCTCGGCCTCCCAAAGTGCTGGGATCACAGGCGTGAGCCACCGCACCTGGCTAATTTTTGTATTTTTAGTAGAGATGGAGTTTTACCATGTTGGCCATGCTGGTCTCGCACTCCTGACCTCAAGTGGTTTGCCCAGCTTGAATCCCAAAGTGCTGGGATTACAGGCATGAGCTACCATGCCCCTCCTCTTTCAATATTCATATGTTGAAATGTGATTGTATATATATATGTGTGTGTGTGTGTGTATATATATATATATATTTTTTTTTTTTGAGACAGAGTCTCGCTGTTGTCACCCGGGCTGGAATGCAACAGCACAATCTCAGCTCAGGCGTGAGCCACAGCACCAGCGCCTGTGATTTTTTTTTTTTTTTTTTTTTTGAGGTGGAGTCTCGCACTGTTGCCCGGGCTGGAGTGCAGTGGCACGATCTTGGCTCACTGCAACCTCCACCTTCCAGGTTCAAGTGATTCTCCTGCCTCAGCCTCCCAAGTAGCTGGAATTGCAGGTGCACACTACCATGCCTGGCTAATTGTTTGTATTTTTAGTAGAGACAGTGTTTCACTATGGTGGCCAGGCTGGTCTCGAATGCCTGACCTCATGATCCACCCGCCTCGGCCTCCCAAAGTGCTGGGATTACAGGCGTGAGTCATTGCGCACGGCCTTTTTTTTTTTTTTTTTTTTTTTTTTTTAGTCGGAGTCTCGCTCTGTCACCCAGGCTGGAGTGTGCAGTGGTGCGATCTCAGCTCACTGCAAGCTCTGCCTCCCAGGTTCAAGTGAGTGATTTTCCTGCCTCAGCCTCCTGAGTAGCTGGGACTACAAGCGCCCACCACCAGGGCTGGGTAATTTTTTGTATTTTTAGTAGAGATGGGGTTTCACCGTGTTAGCCAGGATGGTCTCGATCTCCTGACATCATGATCTGCCCACCTTGGCCTCCCAAAGTGCTGGGATTACAGGAGTGAACCACCATGCCCCGTCCTCTGTTTTTCATTTATTTATTTTTGAGACGGGGTCTTGATCTGTTGCTCAGGCTGGAGTGCCATGGTGCGATCATGGCTCACTGCAGCCTTGAACTCCTGGGCTCAAGCAATCCTCTGCCTCAACTTCCCCAGTAGGTGGGACTACAGGTGCGCACCACCATGCCCGGCTAAATTTTAAATATTTTTTGTACAGACAGGGTTTCGCCATGTTGCCCAGGCTGGTCTTGAACTCCTGAGCTCAAGTGATTCTCCTGTCTTGGCCTCCCAAAGTTTTGGGATTACAGTCCTGAGCCACTGCACCCAGCCTGTGATTGTATTTTAGAGGTGGGGCCTCTGGGAGATGATTATGTCATGAGGATGGAGCTAGAGAGCTCCTTCATCCCTTCCTCCTACCAACGAGGACGCAGTGAGAGGACAGGAAGCAAACCAGGAAGCAGGCGCTCGCAGACCCCGAATCTGCTGGCACCTTGATTTTGAATTTCCCAGCCTCCATATCAGTAAGAAGTAAATATTTGTTGTTTGTAAACCCCTCAGTCTATGGTAATTTGTTAAAGCAGCTGGAATAGGAAGAGACAGGATGTGAGGTGGCCGCTGGGAGGATTTCTGCCTGCATATATTTCCTCAGGTGCTGGGTTCTAGAAGCTGTGTTCAAAAGAAAGTTGTCCATTTTCTTTTTATTTTTATTATTATTTTTAGAGACCGGGTCCCACTCTGTTGCTCAGACTGGATTGCAGAGATGCAATCGTGGCTCACTGAAGCCTCAACCTCCCAGGCTCAAGCAATCCTTCCACCTCAGACTCCTGAGTAGCTGGGACTATAGGCTGGCGTGGTTTTTTTTTTTTTTTTTTTTTTTTTTTTTTTTGAGACAGAGTCTTGCTCTGTTGCCCGGGCTGCAGTGCAGTGGCACTGTAGTGCAGTGGCACCATCTTGGCTCACTGCCACCTCTGCCTCCTGGGTTCACTGTCTTCTGCCTCAGCCTCCAGAGTAGCTGGGATTAGAGGCACGTGGCACCACACCCAGTTAATTTTTGTATTTTTAGTAGAGACTGCATTTCGCCATGTTGGCCATGCTGGTCTTGAATTCCTGACCTCAGGTGATCCACCTGCCTCGGCCTCCCAACATGCTGGGTTACAGACATGAGCCACTGTGTCTGGCTGATTTTTTTTCTTTCTTGTTTTTTTTTCTTTTTTTGAGACGGAATCTTGCTCAGTCGCCCAGGCTGGAGTGCAGTGGCACAATCTTGGCTCACTGCAAGCTCCGCCTCCTGGGTTCACGCCATTCTCCTGCCTCAGCCTCCCGAGTAGCTGGGACTACAGGCACCCGCCACTACGTCCGGCTAGTTTTTTTGTATTTTTAGTAGAGACGGGGTTTCACCGTGTTAGCCAGGATGGTCTCAATCTCCTGACCTCGTGATCCTCCTGTCTCGGCCTCCCAAAGTGCTGGGATTACAGGCTTGAGCCACCACGCCTGGCCTCTCTTTTTTTTTTTTTTTTTTTTGAGACAGAGTCTCACTCTGTTGCCCAGGCTGGAGTGCAGTGGCGAAATCTTGGCTCACTGCAAGCTCCACCTCCCGGGTTCACGCCATTCTCCTGCCCCAGCCTCCCGAGTAGCTGGGACTACAGGTGCCCACCACCACGCCCGGCTAATTTTTTGTGTTTTTAGTAGAGACGGGGTTTCATTGTGTTAGCCAGGATCTCGATCTTCTGACCTCGTGATCCACCCGCTTTGGCCTCCCAAAGTGCTGGGATTACAGGCGTGAGCCACCACGCCTGGCCTTAAATTTTTTATAGAGACAAGGTCTTGCTACATTGCCCAGGTTGGTCTCGAATTCCTAACCTCAAGGGATACACCTGCCTCAGCCTCCCAAAGTACTGGGATTACAGGCAGATGTTTTATTTTTTTGTAGAGACGGGGTCTTGCTATGTTACCCAGGCTAGTCTCGAACTTTTGGACCTGTGTCATCGTCCCATCTCAGCCTCCTAAGGAGCTGGGACTACAGGTATGCTCCACCACACCTGGCTCCTGTCATTTTTTTTTTGTTTTGTTATGTTTTGTTTAGAGACAGGGTCTCACTTTGTCACCCTGGCTGGAGTGCAGTGGCATGATCATAGCTTGCTGCAGCCTCAACCTCCTGGGCTCAAGCGATCCTCCTGCCTCAGCCTCCCTCCTGCCTCATCCTCTAAGTGGATGAGGGATGAGATGGATGAGGACATGGCTTATGAGAAAAGGAAGGTCACTTACTTCCTGAGTCAGGGTCCCACGGATGCTGCACAGGGCATAGCCTACTTGGAAATGACTCAACAGGAGGAGCTGTGTGACCCTGGTCTGCCGGGAGCCCAGGCCAAGGTGACTGCCTGGGTGTAGGCTCTGTGTGAAACATTGGTGAACCCAGGATAGGCCTGCTGTCCACACGCAGGTTCACACCTCCCAGCTGGGGGCTGCATACCTGCTGGAAAGGTGGCTGGTCCCATGGCAGGCTCGTCACGCTGTGCTCTGGTCCAGCTCAGGTTCAAGATGCGAATCCCATGCAGGGACTGGTGAGGTGTGAGGTGGGCCAGATAGGCCCCTGCCTGTCTGTCTGGAGGAGGTGATGTCCGAGCTGATGATGAAGAATAAGCAGTCTACCTTGAGTGAAAAGACGGCCTGGTGCTGAACTGGTAGGGATGGGGCAGAGGGGATGGGGTGCTGTGATCACTGTGTTGGGACTCAAACACACGCACAGGGCCAGTGCGGTGTCTCAAGCCCGAAATCCCAGCACTTTGGGAGTCCAAGGTGGGAGAATTGCTTGAGCTCAGGAGTTGGAGACCAGCCTGGCCATCAGGGTGAAACCCCATCTCTGTTAAAAAAAAAACGCAAAAAAATTAGCTGGGCATGGAGGCAGGTGCCTGTAATCCCAGCTACTCGGGAGGCTGAGGCAGGATAATCTCTTGAATCTGGGAGGCAGAGGTTGCAGTGAGCTGAGATCATGCCACTGCACTCCAGCCCGGGCAACAGTGCGAGACTCCAGCTCCAAAAAAAAAAAAAAAAAAAAAAAAAAAAAATTAACTGGGTGTGGTGGCACGTACCTATAGTCCCAGCTACTCGGGAGGATGAGGCAGGAGGGTCACTTGGGCCAGGGTGTTTGAGGCTGCAGTAGTGAGGCTCAAGTGATTGCACCACTGCACTCCTGCCCGGGCAACAGAGTGAGACTCTGTCTCCAAACGGCACATAGCAAAACAAAATACAAAAACATCGTACATCCAGCAGAGTCCCTTGGGGCTCGAGGCTAAGATGGCTTGTGTATCTCTCATGGGGAACTAACCTGAGAGTGACATAAGGGCCTTCACACTGTGTGTGTGCTGAGCGGCCCCTTCTGTCCACAGTAAAGACACAGTTTTGGAAAGCCCAGGTGAATTGAAAACACGTGCTCCAGACAAAACTCACAGAGCAGCACTATTCACAGTCGCCACAAGGGGGAAGCAACCTGAATGTCCATAAAACAATGGATAAGGCCGGGCACCGTGGTTCACGCTGGTAATCCCAGCACTTTGGGAGGCCAAGGCGGGCAGATCGCTTGAGTCCAGGAGTTCAAGACCAGCCTGGGCAACAAGGTGAAACCCCATGTCTAAAATAATATAGAAAAATTAGACTGGCCTGGTGGTGCGTGCCTGTCATTCTAGCTACTTAAGGGACTGAGGTGGGAGGATCCCTTGAGCCTGGGAGGTGGAGGTTGCAGTGAGCTGAGATCATACCACTGCACTGGGCTATACAGTGAGATCCTGTCTCAAGAAAAGAAAGAAAGAAAGAAAAAAGGCCAGGCGTGGTGGCTTATGCCTGTAATCCCAGCACTTTGGGAGGCCGAGGCACGTGGATCACAAGGTCAGGAGTTTGAGACCAGCCTGGCCAATATGGTGAAACCTCATCTCTACTAAAAATACAAAAATTATCTGGGCATGGTGGCGTGCGCCTGTAGTCCCAGCGATTCAGGAGACTGAGGCAGGAGAATTGCTTGAACCCAGGAAGCGGAGGTTGCAGTGAGCCAAGATCAAGCTGCTGCACTCCAGCCTGGGTGACGGAGCAAGGCTCCGTCTCAAAAAAAAAAAAAAAAAAAAAAAAAACAGATTTAAAAAAAAAAAAAAAGTTTGGTCCATCCATATAATGGGATATTATTCAGTCATAAAAGGAATGAAGCAATGATCCATGCTACAGTGCAGATGAACCTCAAAAACATGGTGCTGAGTGAGAGACCTCAGACTACAAGAGGTCACAGGGTATGATATTTCATTGATATAAAATGTCCAGAACAGGCAAATCCGCAGACAGGAAGCAGATTAGTGGTTGCCAGGGGCTTGGGGAGGGAGGAGGAATGAGGAGAGACTGCTGATGGGGATGAATCTCCTTTTGGGAAAATGAAAATGTTCTGGAACCAGATAGAGATGATGATTGTGCAACACCGTGAATGTACTGAATACCACTGAGCAGTCCACTTTACATACAGTAATATTATATATATATACACAAAATAGAGGAAGACTCTGTCTGTACTGTATCCTCCCACGTTCAAGCGATCCTCCCGTCTCAGCCTCCTGAATAGCTGGGACTACAGGAACACACTACCATGCCTGGCTAATTTTTTTTTTTTTTTTTTTTTTTGAGATAAAGAGTCTCACTCTGTCACCCAGGCTAGAGTACAGTGGTGTGATCTTGGTTCATTGTAATTTCTGCCTCCAGGTTTAAGCAATTCTCTTGCTTCAGCCTCCTGAGTAGCTGGGATTATAGGTGTACACCACCACACTGGCTGATTTTTATCTTTTGTATTTTTATTTATTTTTTGAGAGAGAGTCTCACGCTGTCACCCAGGCTGGAGCGCAGTATTAGGATCTTGGGTCACTGAAACCTCCATCCCCTGGTGCAAGCGATTCTCCTGCCTCAGCCTCCCATGTAGCTGGGACTATAAGTGCACACCACCATACCCAGCTAGCTTTTGTACTTTTTAGTAGACAGGGTTTCACTATGTTGGCCAGGCTGGTCTCAACTCCTGGCCTTAAGTGATCCGCCCACCTTGGCCTCCCAAAATGCTGGGATTACTGGCTTGAGCCACTGCACCTAGTTGCCTGGCTAATTTACTATATAGCCCAGGCTGTTCTTGAACTCCTGGGCTCAAGGCATTCTCCTGCCTTGTGCCATAAGCCAGCACAACCTGCAAAAACAGTTAAATGTTAATTTCACCTCAAAATAAAAAAATCTGGGCAAATAACTCCCCTCACTCCCAGGAGCACGGAGGCTGGTCCCCTCTAAGAACGCAGGGACCAGCTGGGTGCGGTGGCTTAGGCCTGTAATCCCAGCACTTTGGGAGGCCGAGGTGGGTGGATCACAAGGTCAAGAGTTCAAGACCAGCCTGGCTAACACAGTGAAACCCTGTCTCTACTAAAAATACAAAAAATTAGCTGGGTTCGGTGGCGGGTGCCTGTAATCCCAGTTACTTGGGAGGCTGAGGCAGAAGAATCGCTTGAACCTGGGAGGTGGAGGTTGCAGTGAACAGAGATTGCACCACTGCACTCCAGCCTGGGCGAAAGTGCAAGACTCCGTCTCAAAAAAAAAAAAACAACAACACAGGGACCAGGACACCTGGGTGCGTGGGGGAGTCTGCCCCTGGGAGGGCTGGGAGGATTCAAGGAGCAGGCTGCTGAAGGCCTCATGTGCTGATGGAGCATGCAGTTCCTTCCTCTGTAGGAAAGGCCAGGCTGGAGGAAATGATCAGTGGAGGGGATGGGGACTCAGGCTTCCATCATGTCATCTGGCTCAGGATTTGGGGACTGCATCCTCATGCTGAAGACCCTGCCACAGAGGGGGCCCCTGTGGGCATGGCAGGGAGGGTGGCAGCCATCTTTGGGATGGCTCACAAAGGGGACAGAGGAAACAACAAAGACACAGCACGTGGCTCCTGTAAGTCATTTTACTTTGAATATATAGGAAACGAAATCCACAAACAGGAAGCTATGTTCTATGGTTACGTCTTTTAATCAATGTTCTGTATTTACAAATTGTCTTTTTTTCCCTAAGTAAAAGCACCAGCTGAAAAGTTATAGGCTACTAAAACCATTACGATATTACAAACCCATTAAAATACATTATGCCAAACATACTTATTAAAAACCTTAACAGAATAGACAACTGACAATGCAACCAACAAATTGAGCCACCATGCTGGTTGGGTGGCAGTTCCAATTTCCCTGCCTGCTTCTGATAAACGGGGCTGGGAGTGCTTCTCCCGGGGAGAGGACCCTTGCCCACCGGCAGGCAATTTCAGGGACAGAGCTGGGGAAAGACAGCTGTCTGAAGGAAACACGGCAGCCTCACTTCCTGCTGTAGGTGGCTTCCTCGTCAGACCTCCTCAACCCACAGGCCACAGGACAAGGGCACAGGCATACAGGAGGGTCTGGCCAGCTTTCAGCTGTTCATCTGTCAACAGAATGCCTTTCGGCGACCTCCTTGTCCTCATCCACTAAAGGGTCTGGAGTTTTTATTTCTTCCTAGACACTTAGCTATAGAAGACTGTGTGATGTGTCCTCAGGGACTTGCTGTCTGCCTTCGTTTTATTTATTTATTTTGACACAAAGTCTCACCATCACCCAGGCTGGAGTGCAGTGGCGCGAACATGCTCACTGCGGCCTCAATCTCCTGGGCTCAAGTGATCCTCCTGCCTCAGCCTCCCAGTTAGCTGGGACTGCAGGCATGCGCCCCCGTGTCTGGCCTCTATTCTTGCAATTGAATGAGACACTATGAGGCGCTGAGTGACTCACAAGAAGGTACTTATCAAAAGCTTTGTGTCATCAGAAGATGCGGCCGTGGAAGGAGGTTCAAAGCTTGCACACACGCACACACACACACACACACGCACATGATTTGGCTTCCATAAAGCTCGAGTAGAATATTAAATATCGAGTACTGAGTTTTTAATTGTAAACTTAAGATCTCATCCTTAACTTTACATATACATAGATAACGGGGTGGTCATGAAAAGCACTTTAACATCAGGACAGATGTTAAGTTCTGAGGTTCTGTTTTCAACTGCTCTACATACAAAATGCCCTACAAGCAAAGAAAGGCTTAAATAAATAGATGGGGATGAACATGATGCACGCCGTGGTGACACGAGTGTGGTGTGCAGGGGTCAGACAGTGCGGGACCCAGGTGGGCAGGAGCACATTGTGGAGACACAAGTGGTGGCATCTCAGTGATGTAGGGGAGGATCTGAGGGGCTCCTTCAAGGTGGAGCTAGCAGAGGCCATGGCTCAGGAGGAAGACGGGACAGGGACAGCTTGTGGGTCAGTGCCACACGCTCTCCTATTGGCCTCACGGGTCTGGGGGCAGCCCCGGGTAGCACAGGACAGGGCCAGGCTCTCCCCCTGGAGACCCAGAGATGGTGGTGGTCCTCTTAGGACAAACCCTCACCAGCTCTGCCCTCTGACCAGCCTGTCACTGGTGCTGATGTCAGGTAGTGGCCAGTGAGGAAGGGGGTTATTGACAGCCCTGCCTATGGCTAAGGCACACCTAGCCTCGGAGCCCTGAGCAGCTGACCTGAGCAATCCAGCATCCCTTCAGTCACAGACGCCAAAGCTCCCAGAGGCAGCTCCACCAAGCAAGGGTGACAAGACCTGAAACCACCACCTGCCCTGACGAGCACGACCCCCACCCCCTGCAGCAGGGAGAGGCTCCTGGGCCCCAGAAGCTGGAGGGGATGGTGTCTTGAGTCCTGACACCTGCTGCTGATATCTTGACCCCGGCCCCCCAACTCACAATGCCACACTGTGACCACTGGGGCACCGCCTGATTATCAAGAAAAGTGGATACAACCAAATGCTGCTCTCTGGGCCCAGCGGAGACTCCCTGGGGCCTCGCTAGGGTGGGGGTTTCACACTATGCCCCAGAGACCCAGCAGGGAAAGCAAGGCGGCAGGGTGGGGGACTAAGAGGCTGAGCCTACAGACGTCCTTTGCAGGGAAGGCCACAGATCTGCCAGGAAGAAAGTCCCTGGGCTCCAGATCTGGGGGGCAGGGAGCCCGTGCCATGCACTCTAAGCTAGCTGAGGAGGTGATCTCAAATTTGGGAGAGAAGCCCACTCCCCTGCTTCCTGCCCCTCAGCAGCCACAAGATGGGGGAAGGTGGCTGGTGCAACAGGAGCCTCAGCTCCCAGCTCCAGCTCCACAGATCTTCACCGCACACCCGTGTGCACGCACATGCACACCCGTGTTTACAATCACCTGCACCCCCACGGCGGGATGGCGAGTCCGGTCAAGGTGCAGATGTTTGGAAGCTGAGTTCCTGGGTCCCTGAGGGTTCCTGACCAGAGGCCCTGGCTGCTGCAGGGACCAACGCTGGAGAGAAAGCTGGGAAAAGTGCTGGGATCTGTGCTTCGTCCCACACGTGGGCCATTACTTCTTTCCTCCAAATTCAGGCCAGAAATGGGTGTCTGGGCTCTGGAAATTGCCTTGAGCAGAGGAAACACTCTACTCCTGCTCGGCATCAAGGCCTGGGCGATGGAGAGTCAGGCATGGTGCCCCTGGGGCACCGCCTGCCCTGGCACACAGGATTAGGACCTGCTGGAGGCCTGTACCCTACTTTGGGCCGACGTGACCCAGATGCAGAGGCACGACTGGCACTGAGGTCCACTCTGAAGGATGGCTCTGGAGAGACAGCGCCTGTGTGCCACCTGTGAGCCTCTGCAGTGGGGGTCCTGGTGCAAGGTGGGAACGGCTGCCACCCCTCCTGGGAGGGCAGGGACTGGCCCCGCACATTCCCAGAACTTGGAAGCTCTAGAGACAGTCAGGAAGGAAGCACGCCTCGGGGGCAGGCTTGAGTGCCGTCTGGGTGGAAGCCGGAGACGCGCAGGCCCTGTGGAGCTGGACGGCCCCATCAAGGCCTCACAGGAGGCTGGCCAGGCTGGTGTTGGGTCCATTCTGAGCTTGGAACTGCACAGGGGGTGGACCGTCTGTCCACTGTGGGAAAGAGAGGACATGAGAGTCAGGCACCATCGGCTGTTCCCAGGGAAGAAGAGGTGGGAATGCTGCCCTCCTTGGGCTGCTCACCCAACCGGGACCCTGTTCTCCACACCCCAGTCCAATGCGCCTTGAGGAGGCACCTGTGTCCCTTGCTAGGGTGGGGGTGCCCGTGGCCATCTCCCCCATCAGAGAGCACTCCCGAGGCTGAGTTAGGGTTTGTTGGACAAAGAGAAATACAGCCAAGGTGCCCCCTTCCTCTTGCAGGTGGGGAGCCCGCTGGTCCCCGATCCCATCCTCACACCCACACCCGTACCGTGATGAGGTTGTGTTCGGGGAGGCTGCAGGCCTCAATGTGGTCCTGAAGCAGCTGCTGCGAGAAGTTCTGGTGCATCTGGGCGGCTTCATGGGCGTCCATGGCGTTCCCACAGGCTTTATTCAGGTCTGAGAGTGGGACATGAGCATGGGGACCCACCTTGCCCTGTCACTGCCCAGGCCCTCCCACTTGGTGCAGATGGAGCCCCAAGGTCAAGTCCCAGCTGAACCGGTGGATCTCTGGGAGCCTGGCACGTCACTGGCCCTGAGCCCTGTCTTGGGATCACAAAGCCCATGCACCAGCTGCTCTCACAGGGCAGAACAGGGCTGGTTGGGCAGTGAAAGCCCAATGCCAGGCTTCTCGCCAGCACTCCAGGGAGCCTATGGCTAGCCCTCAGGCAAACAGACGTCTGACGCCCATCCTGAGGCAGCAGCCCCAGGCAACCCACTGCACATGGAGCACCCCGTCTCCTGTCACCTCCCCAGGGCCCTGGAGGAGTCTTGGACCTCAGTTTCGTAATCTGGAAATGCGGGAGCTGCGGTAACAGCACTGATACTCGCTGAGTGCCCGCACTGCTCCCAGAGCAAGCTGGCCAGCCCTGCCCAATAGGCATGGCTGCTGTCTGCCTTCCTGGGATGAAGCGAGGCTCACAGCCCAAGTCTACCAGATACCAAGTCTCACCCTCTGGGTCCTGTAGAGACTGAACCAGACCCCGAGTCAAGTGGATGCCACAAATGCACCCACTGCCCTCAACCAAGGTCTCCTGAGGAGCACCCCCTACCCATGCTAGAATTGGGGCTGTGGCCCACGGAGGCCTAGTCCGAGCTAAGGCTGAGCAGGACGTGCCCAGCAGCCTTAGATCTCTCGGAAGGGCCAGGCTGGGGTCGGGGAAGAGGGGTGGCCATTGCACTCACCTCGCAGCAGTGCTGACGACCACAGCTGTACCGACATGTCTGGGATCTTGCTGGCGAGCTGCATGGCAGGTACCACCATGTTGTTACTCTCCTGGCAAGCAAGAGCAGCAAGAGGGAGTGAGGAGCCCGGACCCCACCTGCCGAACCCAGCCCAGGCTGGGGTGGGGATAACTTACTGAACCCAGCCCAGACTGTGACCTCCTTCTGCATCTGGTGAACTCCTATGCTTACCTCAGAGCCCATCTCAAATGGCCCTCTCTGAAGTATCACTGAAAAACAAACTGCCCTCACTTCTGGCTCTGCAGGTACCTACTCACGGGGCATGGCCAATGGACAACTCTGGGGGCTTCTATCTTTTCAAGCGGAGAAAAAGCACTGATGGCAGTTAGCCCTGGACCCACAATGGGGGCTGATCAGAAATGAAGATTCGTTTAGCGTTCCGGGTTCCAGGTTCTGAGAGGGGCAGCAGCCCCTCCAGTTTGTCTTCCACAATTGAGTTGCCTCTCGTGGGAGGCCCCGGCAGACACGTAGGGGCTTTGGGGGCACCAGCATGCAGGAATCCTCCAATCCTGAATCCCCGCTTGGTGACTGCACAGGGCCACCCCAGTTGCAGCCCTAGCATCCTCAGGATGTGGCAGGAAGAGCTCAGTAAGAGCCATCAGGGCCCATAAATGCCCATCCCTGTCACTATGGCAAGGGCCTGGAGCCAGTGGACAGGAGCCGGTGCTACACAGGCCACATGGCGACCAGCAGTGCTGGGCTGACCCTGTCTGGGCCGAGGACTCAAAGCCCTGTCAGCCTGGATGTGGGGTTCAGGTAAGGCCTGGAGAATTCCCTAGATGGTAGCTCCTGGCAGCCCAGGGAGCCCTTGGGAAGTCAAGATGGACACATCCCCAAAACCGACTCCTGAGAATTGGCTTTGATGCCACCAAATACTTGTCCAGAGTACAGAGATGCTCCTCCTGAGACACAAAGCCCAACAACTCTACGCTGCCCTGTAGCTGCACCTTGAAAGTGGGCTCCAGGTGGGTCTTGGAGCTTTTTAAAATTCACCAAGCCCTTCTGACACCTCACAGCAAGAAAAACTGTTCTCTCCCGCTAGGCCTGGCTTATTGTGAGCCGGGCTGGCCTCTCTGCAGAAAGCCAAGGGCCTCTGTCTGAAAGCAGCCTGGGGAAGGAGACTCCTCCTTCAGCGCTCCTGGGTAGGTTCTCCCAATGCCAGCTTGGGGTACCCCACAGAATCTGGTTTTGAAGACTTGAGTGATCCTGGGGGGTGTCCCGCTCGTGTGGACACTCTAGCCTAACAGGCTCAGGACAGGGCATCCTAAGCTCTTCTGGGCCCCTGGACCCTCACCTGAGCCCATCTGACATGCCCTGAGGCCACCTGCTCTGTCCAATGGGGACATACAGCCCTCACTGTGCTCAGAGGCTGAGGGCAGGGTGGCAGCACATTCTAGAAGGAGCCAGCTACAGGTTTTGACGGGGTGGTGGCATCCCCAGTACTGAGGCCAAGGCCCACCAGGGCCTGAGCTGCAGGGCCCATTCGTTGGCCTCTGCAAAGGTTTACCACACAGTTGTGTGTGTGTGTTGTGGTGGGCAGGGGCAGGCACCAGGTTTGTTAACAGCATTCACGCTGAGGGAGCCCTCAGATCCCGTGAAACTTTACAAGCCAAGACACATATCCTGCATTATCTATCCTGTGGACATGGCTACAGTGAGAATGGTTAAACTACAGAGTAGATGGTGCTTCAAAACACTCACTGCCATTAAGGGGGAAAAAAAAAAAAGCTTCCAATACAGTGGTGTGGAGAAAGGCAAATATAAAATTACCCGGTGGCTCACGCCTGTAATCCCAGCACTTTGGAAGGCCGAGGTGGGCAGATCACCTGAGGTCAGGAGTTTGAGACAAGCCTGGCCAGCGTGGTGAAACCCCATCTCTACTAAAAATACAAAAATTAGCCAGGTGTGGTGGCGTGTGACTATAATCCCAGCTACTTGGGAGGCTGAGGCAGGAGAATCCATGGAACCTGGGAGGTAGAGGTTGCAGTGAGCCGAGATTATACCACTACACTCTAGCCTGGGCAACAAAGCAAGACTCCATCTCAAAAAAAAAAAAAAAAAAAAAAAAAAAAATTACCAAACAGGCTGACAAGCAAAACCTCCAGGTGGGAGGGGTGGGCAGCGGGGAGGGATGGATGACAGAGAAGTGCTATTTTTTTGTTTGGCTTCTCAACCTTTTAATTATGAACATGTCATATTTTATAATCTAGAAAAATAACAACTTCTTTTTTTTTTTTTGAGACAGGATCCCACTGTGTTGTCCAGGCTGGAGTACAGTAACATGATCACAGCTCACTACAGCCTCAACCTCCTGGACTCAAGTGATCCTCCCACCTCAGCCTCCCAATTAGCTGGGACCACAGGCATGAGTTCCCACAATGGCTAATTTTTTTGTTTGGTTTTTGTAGAGATGGGATCTCACTATGTTGGTCAGGCTGATATTGACTTCCTGAGTTCAAATGATCCTTCCATCTCTGCCTCCCAAAGTGTTGGGATTACAGGCCACTCGAGTCACTGTGCCTGGCTGGAAAATATCTTGTTATTATTATTATTATTATTATTTTTTTTTTTTTTTGAGACGGAGTCTCGTTCTGTAGCCCAGGCTGGAGTGCAGTGGCCAGATCTCAGCTCACTGCAAGCTCCGCCTCCCGGGCTTACGCCATTCTCCAGCCTCAGCCTCCCAAGTAGCTGGGACTACAGGCGCCCGCCACCTTGCCCGGCTAGGTTTTTTTTTGTATTTTTTAGTAGAGACGGGGTTTCACCATGTTAGCCAGGATGGTCTCGATCTCCTGACCTCGTGATCCGCCCGTCTCGGCCTCCCAAAGTGCTGGGATTACAGGCGTGAGCCACCGTGCCCGGCCAAATTTTTGTATTTTTAGTAAGAGACGGGGTTTCACTACGTTGGCTAGGCTGGTCTTGAAACTCCTGACCTCAGGTGATCTGCCCGCCTTGGCCTCCCAAAATGCTGGAATTACAGGCTTGAGCCACTGTGCCTGCCCAAAATATCTTCTTTAAAAAAAAAAACAACAAAAAAAACCAGGCTGGGCGCGGTGGCTAACGCCTGTAATCCCAGCACTTTGGGAGGCCGAGGCAGGTGGATCACAAGGTCAGGAGTTCAAGACCATCCTGGCTAACACAGTGAAACCCCGTCTCTCTACTAAAAATATAAAAACATTAGCTGGGCGTGGTGGCAGGTGCCTGTAGTTCCAGCTACTCGGGAGGCTGAGGCAGGAGAATGGTGTGAACCCGGGAGGTGGGGCTTGCCGTTAGCCAGGATTGCACCACTGCACTCCAGCCTGGGCAACAGAGTGAGACTCCGTCTGAGAAAAAAAAAACTTTAAGACCTCGTGAGATCAGGAGAGTGAGAGTAGGCAAGGAATTGACAAGAAGGACCGAGGTGGCCAGTCCCACCAGAGACCAGCTGACCTTGGGTGGGGACCAACTCCAAGGGCCACTTGTACCCTGAGAGGACACTGTGCAAGCTGGGCAAGAATGAAATGTTTGGGAGTCTGACTGAGAGGAGGCACCTCTCTGCCCCTCGGGTGTCAACACATAGGATGGGGTGCCTGCGTCATCCCCACTAGCTCAGGGCAGCTCCTTTGGTTCTGGCTTCAGCTCCCCGAGCCCAGGGGCTCTGCCTGCCCGATGTCTGAGGCCACACCCATCAGGCCTCCTGCCTGCCCCCACACCCTCTGTGGGTGCCCAGCTCCCCTGGCCCTGCCTGCCCAGGCTGTGGGAATCAGGGTGTCCACCTAGACGTGCTCTTCGAGGGGCGCAGGATGAACAGTGCCATGCCACCCCTAGGCTGCTGGCCAGCTCCTGTCCCTCAGCCAAGCCCCACAGGCACCCAAGCAAGCGGCCCAGGCCAGGGCACTCACCCTGTGGTTTCCCAGCACATAGAAGATGTGGCCCAGGAGCACAAGGGAGCAGGCTGTGAGCCGGTTCAGGTCCTCGGCATTGGACATCTTCAGAGTTTCCCGCAGAAATCGCCTGACAAGGAGAATGAGGACGCTGACGCCTGCAGGACGGGGCCTGGGCTACCCTGAGCACGGCCCACATGCTGCCCCCTGCCCCACACTCACTTGGCCTCGTTGTAGCGTCCCTGGAAGAAGGAGAAGAGCCCACGCACGTAGAAGGCAGCCGCTCGGAGGCAGTGTGAGCTGCAGGGAGAGTGCAGGGTCATGTGGGGTGGGGATTTTGAGAAAGGTGGTTTACAAAACAGCGGTGGGCAGCTGGAGGGGATTTCTGAGAGACCCCTGCTGCAGACTATCTGCGAGGAGGGGTGTGGGGCGACAGGGTGCAAGGGGCAGTTGGGGGCCCCATCCCAACAGCATGGGGAGCCTAGGCCATGCGTGGAGTGGTGCCCGGAGTGGCTCACCTGACAGGGAAGCTGTGGTCTGGGTTGATCCTCTCCAGTAGACTGTAGAGCTGAGGAGGGGAGGAGGCGGAGAAGAGCCAGTCAGCATCATTCTGCATCTTCACAGGAGAAAGGTCCCCGAGACACACTGCAGTGCATGGGGATTTCTCTACACCCCTATAGGGACTATGGCCCCCAGGTGGGGCCTGGTGACTGACCAGCAAAGAGCGGCCTCTGGTGAGAAGGGCCAGGGGCAAGACTCTCATGCCCTCAGCCAGCCCTGTCTGTGCCACCCTGTCCTGTGGTAGATGACGGGGCCTGGGCGTCCAGAAGGCCTTTGTATGGTCAGAGTGGCACTGAGGGGCTGGCCTGGCAGTGCGTAGATTGGCAGGCTGGGGCCCGTGAGCCCTGTGGGCTGCTGGGGGTGAGTGGGTGGGATTTCTCTGGAGGTGCAGGGACCCCAGGAGGCTTGGATGGGGGCGTGACCTGATAATTTAGATGCCCTCTGGCTGCAGAGGCACAGGGGAGCCAAACTCCTCCTCAACAATGCGAGCCCACATCTGGCATCAGACGACCCAGCCAGGGCTGGGTTTTCTTTTTCTTTTGAGACAGGTTCTTGCTCTGTCGCCCAGGTTGGAGTGCAGTGGCCCGATCATAGCTCACTGCAGCCTCAATCTCCCTAGCTCAAGCAATCCTCCTGCCTCAGCCTCCCGAGTAGTTGGGAACACAGGCCGGCAACCCCACACCAGGTTTTTTTTAAACTTTTTGTAGAAATAGGGGTCTCCCTATTTTGCCCAAGATGGTCTTGAACTCCTGACCTCAAGTGATCCTCCTGCCTTGGCTTCCCAAAGTGTTGGGATTACAGGCGTGAGCCACAGCACCTGGCCTGAGACACTTTGGAGCTAGACCCCCAGGGGTGAAAGAGATACTAGAACTGAGGGATATCCTAGGGCTGAGGGGGATCCCAGGGCTGAGTGGGATCCTGGGGCTGAGTGGGAATCCCAAGGCTGAGGAGGGAATCCCGGGGCTGACAGAGGATCCCAGGGCTGAAGAGGGAATCCCGGGGCTGATAGAGGATCCCAGGGCTGAGGAGGGAATCCTGGGGCTGATAGAGGATCCTAGGACTGATGGAAGATCTTAGGGCTGAGGAGGGAATCCTGGGGCTGAGGAGGGGATCTGGGATTGAGGAGGGGATCCCAGGGCTGAGGAGGGGATCCCAGGGCTGAGGAGGGAATCCCGGGGCTGACAGAGGATCCAAGGGCTGAGGAGGGAATCGTGGGGCTGATAGAGGATCCCAGGACTGATGGAAGATCTTAGGGCTGAGGAGGGGATCCTGGGGCTGAGGAGGGGATCCTGGGGCTGAGGGGATCCTGGGGTTGAGGAGGGGATTCCGGGGCTGAGGAGGGAATCCTGGGGCTGACGGAAGATCCTAGGGCTGAGGGGGATCCCAGGGCTGAGTGGGGATCCCGGGCCTACAGGTGCCCACCACCATGCCCGGCTAATTTTTTTGTATTTTTACTAGAGACGGGGTTTCACCATGTTAGCCAGGATGGTCTCGATCTCCTGACCTTGTGATCCGCCCGCCTCAGCCTCCCAAAGTGCTGGGATTACAGGTGTGAGCCACTGCGCCTGGCCTAGCTATGGGAATGTTTTTGTCTCAGACCTGGCCTCTCCCAGCCATAGCCCCTGATTCACCTCTGGGATGCCCTGTGTGCCTCTGTGTTGGGTGCTGCCCATCCCTCAAAAGGTGAACACCCTGGGGTCTGCTGAGATGTGGTGGTGCCCAGGACAACCCCCTGGTTCCCCAAAAAGAAGAGAACAGAGAGAAAGGATACCGAACATGAAGCATGTCACCTACTACCTCTTGGTGTCTATTTCCTTCCCGTATATACACACTCGCCAGGTTGGTGACGATGAAGGCCCACAGCTCCTGGTGGTTGGTGAGCTGGAATGGGAAGTGGGGACATTAGGGATCTGGGTCGGGCGCTGTGACCCATGTGGCAGTGTGAGAGCCACCCACAATCTCCACGGAGACTACTTTGGAAAAGACTTGTTTTTTTCATTTCAAACACATTTCCCTTGCCTCCTAAACTCAAGGGTAACACAGCTATTAATTCTTCTCATTATAAAATCATCGTCTGTATCACGGGGAAGTTAGAGAATACAGAAGAGGAAAACCAGCCACCCTGATCCCACCCTCAGAACATGTTGGGTTTTGGCCCATTTTCCGCTGTCTGTCACGACTGAGACCTGGTGGACCCTTCCTCCAGGCCACAGTCAGCAACCTGGGGGACCCAGGTGTCCACTGCTATCAAGGCACATGCTGGTCCTGGGCAGAGGTCACTCTTCATGGGGGTAAGTGGGGAGGAGGGGAGCTGTTGTCCCAGAGGGGGCCAGCACAGGCCCCACTCCAGAGGTAGGTGACGCTGTCAGAGGCCAGAAATGCTGCTGATGACAGGTGGTGGATGGGTCACGGTCCCTGGCTCTTCTTGGGAAAGGAGATTGTCAAGAGAGGGACCAATCTATGTGGCTCAAGCCCTGCCTAGACCCTGATTCCTAGTGGGGCTGGGCAAGAGGTGGAGTGAGCCAGGGACGCACAGACCCCACCTGCACAGATGCCCTCCTGGCACACACCCAGGAGGCCCAGAGGATCTTCTGAATCAAGCACAGATGCTCTGAGACTCAGCAAGGTGGGGCATGTTTGTTGAGGGGCCACAGGAGGCATGTGTGTTTGGGGTTAGTGGGGCTGGGGTTGCATCCTGGCTCCATCACTCCTGGGTGGGCCATGAAAAAGAGGCTCTCTTTTGGCCCCGGGGTGAGGACTCCTTAGGGTATGTGGCCTTGGGAACTCTGATGTGGAACCAAACCAGCAACAGCAATCACTTGTGGGGAGTGAGACTGAGACGGAGACGGAGATGGCAGGATGGCAGGGCCACAAGGAGGGTCCTGGCCCTGCTGTAGTCAGAGTGAG
This sequence comes from Chlorocebus sabaeus, assembly GCF_047675955.1. Taxonomy (NCBI): domain Eukaryota; kingdom Metazoa; phylum Chordata; class Mammalia; order Primates; family Cercopithecidae; genus Chlorocebus; species Chlorocebus sabaeus. Next base: position 43,621,447 of record NC_132909.1, read on the forward strand.
CCAGAGTCCGGAGAGTGAGGCAAGGAGGCGGAGGAGTGGGTGCCAAGTTGGCCCTTCCCTCTCAAGCATGCTGTCTGCACGTCAGGGCTCCTGTGCACCTCTGAGGCCAGTGGCGGGGGTGGCAGCACCCACAGGCCTGCGGGGTGCCGAGGAGGGGAACTCTGTCCAACAGTCAGGGTGCACGCAGGACTCCCTGGGTGACCTTGCCCGAGTGGCAGACAGAGAAGCCCCTGCTCCCTGACATCTCTCCTCAGGGCCCTTCCTAGAACCATCGGGAAAAAAGCGTCCACAGCCTCCATTTCCTGTGAGGAGATTGAGGCTGAGGTGGGGACATGATGGTCCAGTCCTGGGCTGGGGCGCTCTGTGAGGATGTGGCACTAGCCTTCTTCCCCATCTGTGGCCAGAAGCCTGGGGAGCTGCTTCACCCTCCCCAGCCCAGCAGGACCAGGAGTCCTCCTCTGCCCAAAAAGCACCTGTGAGATGGCCCAGCTCCACCACTCCCCATGGGAGCCCTGAACCCAGGGTGGCTCTAAGTCGTCAGCTGACACTTGAGCCAATCCAGCCTTAGGGGTGGCTGCCACAAAAGCTCCCACTCAGGCCCGGAAGTGGTGTCCACGGACACGTCGCACCTCTCCCTCACGTCTGCCCTGGGGTCAGCTCAGGAAGACCCTGGCCCCATAGTTGTCCCTTATCCAGATAAACAGTGCGTCACTGCCAAGGCTGGCATGGGCTGACTACTGTGCATCGCCTCTGGGGCTGCGGCTTTGCATAGCTGACCTAGTGCGACTGCTGTCCTCATCACAGACCACGCCCGACTCCTTACTCAGAAGTGTGGCCCGCCCCGAGCGGCAAGGAGGGCCGGCACCTTACCCGCAGGGCTGTGGTGAACTGGGCTTCCGCGTTGTCCATGCAGTTGACGGAGACACAGTACAGGCCCTGGAAGAAGACGTGTTGTCATCAGGGCTGGCCCCTGAGGAGGGGGCTCAGATCAGAGACACATGCAGTGCAAACGGGGCCTACACGGCTGCCCTGGAAGAGTATGATAATGGCTCACTGCTGAGCCAGTTGTGATGCAGGTAATATGCTCACTGTCCCCACCTTTCAAACCCAAGCCAGTGTGGGGTGGGACAAGATGCTCACTGGAAACATTCCGGATCCTGCCTGGGGAGGTTGTATGATTACCTATGGCAACATTCTGGATTCTGATTAGGGTGCTGTCAGGGGGTTCTTCACTGGGAATGTTCTGGATCCGGTTAGGTACTTACTGGGAACATTCTGGATTCTCCTGGGGTGCTGTCAAGGAGTTACTCACCAGCAGTGTGTGCAGCTGTGCTGCGTGGTTGGAGAAGAGCCGGGGGGACTGCTGGCACAGCTGGCAGACCTGGGAGATCTGCCGGGAGAGAGTGTACCGCCATCACAGGACTGCAACCTGGGACCTGGCGTCTGAGCAGCAATGGAGAGACCCCATAGCTGGTGGGTGAGCCCATGTCCCGTCTGCCCAAACTGGGGTACAAAGCCCCAGCAGACATGTCCACCATGAGGGTAAAGGGCAGCCCGGATCCCATTGTGGACAGGGACCCTTGTCTGTTACTCGCCTCTTCCACCCTGTCCAACAGGTGTCTGGGCCGTAAAGGACCTCCAGCCTACTGAAGGCCCTCATGCCCTCTCAGGAGGGTGGGCACTGGGGGTAGAGAGTGTTCCTAACGGCAGGGTGGGGTATAAGAATCACTGTCAAGGGACCCCCAAATCCCCAGAGACCATGTGTGCTATCCCCTCAGTTTGCAAGCTTTTGGGCCATGGTCTGTTGTTTTTTTGTTTTTGCTTTTGTTTTTTTTTTGAGATGGAGTCTCGCTCTGTTGCCCAGGTTGGAGTGCAGTGGTGTGATCTCGGCTCACTGCAAACTCCGCCTGCCGGGTTCAAGCGATTTTCCTGCCTCAGCCTCTCAAGTAACTGGGATTACAGGTGCCTGCCACCACAACTGGCTAAGTTTTGTATTTTCAGTAGAGACGGGGTTTCGCCATGTTGGCCAGGCTGGACTCAAACTCCTGGCCTCAAGTGATCCACCCGCCTCAGCCTCCCAAAGTGCTGGGATGACAGGCGTGAGCCACTGTGCCCAGCCTCCACTGGTTTTTGTATGAGATTCTCTTATCAGTGGTGCCCACGTGGGGCTGTAAAACACTGACAGCAAGACAGCAGGATGGGCTGGCCTGCCAGTACCGCACTTGGCGAATTCAGTCTCTTGTCTGACACTGCTGAGACCCAACAAACTCCTGGGCCTTCCCACCCCTCCTGCGTCCAGCCTTACCTCCTGCAGCGCCGTGGCCTTGTGACCCGTGACGAGGCGGCACATGATGATGTGCTCCAGCAGGATCACTTGGAAGGATGACAGGATGGGGCTGCAGTCCAGCACTATGGGCGAGAGTCAGTGGTGAGCATGCAGGGGAGGCCAGAGGAGGCGCCACCCCTACCTCATTCCTGTCTCCAGTCACACTGGCCAGCCACCCACCCCATCATCTCCCCTAGTCCCCACTGCGCCCTCCGAGTGAGGGAGTGTGTCTTGCTGTGCAGGTGGAGAGACGGAGCTGGAGCCAGAGGTTGGTTCCCACAGTGCTCCAAGAGGGGTTGGCTCTGACCCTCACCCTCACCCTACGTGCTCAAGAGCTTGTGGACATGGCAGGTTCTAGAAATGTGGAAATGTGGAAACCACCCTGGATCATGAGACCATGCAGCAGAGCCTCAGGCAGTGGGGTAGGGGGACCTGGGCCGGGCCCCACCTCCTGACAGCCCCAAGCAGCCATCCTCACATGGGAAAAAGAGAAGCACAGGCCTCTCGGGCTTTGGGCTGCCTTGGCTCTGATGCCTTCTCCCCCAGCAGCACTCATGAGGGAGCAAATAGACAGACTAATGGGCACACTGCACCAGCCAGGGACATCTGCTCTGGGTTTGTGCTAGTCAAAGGTCCCTAGATAGATTAGACAGTTGAACATCTGGAAAGAACTCATGACCTCCAAAGGACATGCTGGTGGTCAGTGAGGGCTGAGTTCTGATCCTGGCGTCATCCCGAGTGTCCCCAGCACAACACTGATAATAACTGGGAAAGGCAGCCACCACCTGTTTCAACTGAGCACCATTGGGCACAACGGCCCTGACCAGTCAGGGAGGTATCCCCGACCCCAGTCCTGTCTGCTCTGCTCCGACGTGGGTCACCAGCATTTACCAACTAGGGGTGACGAGACCCACTAGGTATGGCGGCTGGGTGCTGCGGTCACATGGTCACTGTGCCCCAGAACAGCCAGTGACTGGCCAGGCCGTCCGCCAGGGGGCGCTGTGGCCACGTGGCCAGTGGAGCACCTGACTTACTCTTGAGCTTCTCCAGCTGCATGAGGGCCTTGTCCGTGTACTTCTGCGCCTTCTCCAGGTAGCCGGCCTGCATGGAGTGCATCACAGTCACCTGTCAACAAGACCAGACAGCAGGGGTTACCAGGGCCCTCTCCCTCTCCCTGCCCCCGCCCCCAGCCCTAGCTCGGGTCCTGGTGGGGACGCACCAGGTAGACAAGCACACACATGTGCTCCTTGGGCAGCCAGTGGAAGAGGTCAGCGGGGTTGCTGGGCAGGATCTCATCATCGTGCAGCGTGGAGATGGTCTGGATGCACTGCTGCAACTGCTTCAGACACGGCTTCACGCTCTTCACCTGTGCAGCACCCACACCCGAGCACCCACCTGAGCCTGGCCTCTCAGGAAGCCGGGCCCAGCCCAGCCACCCCTGCCCCTTCCTTCAGGGAGCACCTGCCTTCCCCTTCTGCCAGGGCCACCTCCTGCAAGATGGACCCGCCCCTGCCGCACTCCCATGAATCAGCCAGGCTTTCAGGGCACGGGGCACGGCCAGGTGGGCAGCTGTGGGACTGAGGCTTGTCCACTGCCCAGTGTTGGGTCCAACACCAAGACCCAGGAGAGGCCTGTCCAGACCCTGCTGGAGCTGCACTTGGTCTTCCTGCAGCCAGACCTGAGACAGCAAGGGGAGGCTGTGCTCCGCAGGGGTGGGAGGTGGCTTCCTGGCCCAGGAGTCGGGCAAGCGCTGTGGTCCATCTCGCCCTGAAGCCCCGAGGGATGTCTCTGCGGCCCTAGCACCCCGAGGGAAGCGTGGCTGCAGTCTGCTCTGTGTCCCTATGCGCCGAGTGCAGTGCTTCACCCAATGGGCAACGATGGGTATGGATGGAGGAACTGGACAACCCCCTTACCAAGCCCTGTGGAGAGACTCGCCTGTGGCCCACCATGACAGGTGGGTCTGAGGGGCACAGGGCAGCCCCCAGCCCCTGAAGGGCCGAGACGGTCACACAAGCACAGACAAGGAGCTCAAACACAGCTGTTTCCCACCCATGGCGGGGTCATGGAGTCCAGTCTCGGACACAGCTGGGCACATCAGTCCCTACTCAATCCCACAGCAGGGGGGCCAGACAGACACCAGTTGGGCATCTGCTGTGTGCAGGCACCGCCCCAGCACCTCTGTGGTTTATTCTCATGATTCCCTGAACTGTCATTGCAATCTCTGAGCATCCACACACTGAGCGACTGTATACAATGTCACACATAGTACTCCCAAAGGGAGGCAGGGTGGCCAGGACAGATCCTGCTCCCAGGCACCAGCACACCAGGCAGGCACGATGGTGCCAGCACTCTCGGCAGAGCAGGACAGAAGTGCGTGTGTCTGGGGCTGGAAAGACAGCCCTGCTGTGTGGCAAGGTAAGGCAATGACACAGTTGACCTCACAGCCCAAGACCCATTGGCCTGGGTGCCACCCACACCCACTGGTCACAACCAGCAGCCCGCCCAAGAGGTGCCACACACCTGCCCGGCATCCAAATAGTGGGTGACCTGGAGCACCAGGAAGAAGACACGCAGCGACTCCTTCTGGATGGGGTTCCCCTGCCAGTTCTCCACGATCTGCCCACAGAGGGTCAGCAGCGGGTGCACCTCCTGCAGCTTGCGCTCCATCAGCAGCAGCTGGGAAGGGAGAGGCGCAGGTGTAGGGTACAGGGCTTGCAGGGGACCTCCTGGGACTGGGAGGACAGGCTCACCTGCCCACCTGCCTTGGGACTACTGCCACCAACCCAGAGGGCAAGGCCAGCCTGAAACCCCAGCCCAGGCAGCTCCTAACCAGGCTCCTGCCTCAGCATGAATCCCATAGGCAGGAGCCTGAGTTTCCCTCCTGAACCCAGCAGGGCCCGGGCCTCACACTCCAGGCTGCTCACTATGCCTAAGGGTCTGGGCGCGTGAGGGGCCATGCCATGGAGAGCGGACAGGGTCTGAGCAGGGAGTCCTGCCTCACCTCCACAACACCGGCTGCATCCAGCCATGCCCAGCCTCAACTTACCATCCCCTTGCTGAGGAGGAACAGCGCCCTGCAAAACAAGAGGCAGGGGTCAGGTCCCAGAAGGCCCAGGAGCCTCCTGAGATGACTGTGACTACCCCAAGGCTCGCAGGACCTAATATGCCACCTCGGGGGACAGTTCAGTGGACAACAGTAAATAGTCCCCGTACAAGACTGCTCTGTTTTATCCTATTGTGCCTGTGTTTATTTTTATTTATTTTTATTATTTTTTTCTTAGAGTCTTGTTCTGTTGCCCAGGCTGGAGTGTAGTGGTGCGATCTCGATTCACTGCAACCTCTGCTTTCCGAGTTCAAGCAATTCTCCTGCCTCAGCCTCCTGAGCAGCTGGGACTACAGGAGCCTGGCACCATGCCTGGTTAATTTTTGTGTTTTTAGTAAAGATGGGGTTTTACCACGTTGGCCAGGCTGGTCTCGAACTCCTGACCTCAAGTGATCCCCCTGCCTCGGCCTCCCAAAGTGCTGGGATTACAGGTGTGAGCCACCACGCCCAGCCTGTATTTATTTTTCTTACATGGCTTAGACACACTCATGTGAAAAGCCCAGAAGGGGGCTGGGTGCAATGGCTCACGCCTGTAATCCCAACACTTTGGGAGGCCAAGGTGGGCGGATCACTTGAGGTCAGCAATTTGAGATCAGCCTAGGCAACATGGTGAGACCCCATCTCTACAAAAAAATATGTGGCGGTGGACACACAGTGTGAGGGCCAGTGGGCAAGTTTGGGTGCCTGAACTTCAGGCTCAAACCTGCGCCTCATGGTGACCAATTTTTTTTTTTTTTTTTTTTTTTTTTGGAGATGGAGTCTCGCTCTGTCACCAGGCTGGAGTACGGTGGCACGATCTTGGCTTACTGCAACCTCTGCCTCCCAGGTTCAAGCAATTCTCCTGCCTCAGCCTCCTGAGTACCTGGGATTACAGGCACTCGCCACCACGCCCAGCTAATTTTTGTATTTTTAGTAGAGATGGGGTTTCACCATGTTGACCGGGATGGTCTCAATCTCTTGACCTCATGATCCTCCCACCTCAGCCTCTCAAAGTGCTGGGATTACAGGCGTGAGCCACCAAGCCTGGCCCCAACTTTTGTATTTTTTGTGGAGATGGAGTTTCACTATGTTCCTCAGGTTGGTCTTGAACTCCTGGGATCAAGTGATCCTCCCACCTTGGCCTCCCAAAGTGCTGGGAATATACTGTGAGCCACTGTGCTTGGCCTGAAATGCCATTTCTGTTCTTTGTCCTGGACCAAGGTGGCCAAGCCCCTTCTATGTTAAGAGAGCGGGAGGGAAGGAGGGGAGTGGGTGCCTACCGTGTGTACTCAGATCCCACCACCCGGGCGTACTCGGCCCCCACACCTAGGAGGTCACAGGCCGACACCAGGTCCTTCTCAAGCGTGTGCAGTTGCTAAAACGGAGAGAGAGAGAGCAGTGACCTTTGCTGCCAAACCCATCAGTTTTACGGTTCCTGGCCTTTGTGCTTTGTTAACAACCAACCAAACCTCCCCACATCAATGAAACTGCCTGTGTCAGTTTTGAGCTAAATTAACCAAATTATCTCATCAACACTAATTGCTTTGGGTACAGAGCTCCAGTTGGTCTGTGGTATATATGTCATCTAACTGAATGGTGCCTGCAGTAGACACCGTCTAAACTTAATGGAGCATAGAACCAGCAGCCAAGGCTCATGGCACAGCCCCCAAGGCTGTGAGAGCACCTTGGGCTGTTCTGAGTGCTTCGTGGGTGCCTGTGGGGTCTGTCTTTAGTGGGGTGTCCCCAGTGTGTTCCAGGGACGACAAGGAGGGACTCCCTCAGAGGCAAGTGTCAAAGCCTGAACAGGCTGAAAGGGAGGCACATGCTTGGCTTGACCTTGCAAGGCGACACCTGCGGGGCCATGGTGGAGAGCTCGGCCCTTGGGTGTGCGTGCACATGGCGCCTGCCAACTCTGTGGCCTGGGGGTGGTGACCCACAGCTTGGCCTGCTCCTTTTTCTGCTAATGTGCACAAGTGTGCGTGGGGAGATGGAAGGAGACTGTGTGTGCATTCGGCTTCTCATCAGGCCTGGGGGAGGAGGGCCTTGGGAACTCCTGGCTGCTGGGTGAGCTCTTCCCTGTGGGTACTTTTCTCAGCCAGACCCTCCTGGAGTGAGGGACTCAGCTGGAGGAACTCCCAACCCAGGGTCAACACACTGCGTGCCTAGGTGGGTGTCATGGGAGGTGGCTAAGTGGTGGCCCAGAGGGCAGGCTAGGTCATGGAAGAGAGAGGCTGGGGGCCAGGCACCCGCCTGAGGGTCCCCAGTGCAGAAGTGTAGGTGGAGCCCAGGACAGGAGTGGTGCCCCACACGGTGGAGCCTGCTGGTCTCTCCACTCTAGCTGGGAAGGCCGAATTCAGAGTCCCCCAACAACCGAGCACTGTGGAACTCAGAGACCAGGGCACCACCTGTATCTGGGGGGCCGAAGGGAGCATGAGGAGGAACTGTGTGGATCCCAGGATGAGGGTGTGCCCCAGCAGCCCCCAAAAGTGAGGGGTCCATGTGGGAAACAATGCTTGACGTGGACATTTGTGGCCTGATAGGCAGCCCCCTGGAGTCTCGGCCTAGCTCCTAAAAAAACCCCACAGTGGGTCTCTGGCAGGAAACGTTCCTGGGATTTCAATGAGCGCAGGCCAAAGATGAGATGAGAATGGCTGGGAGGGAGAGAAACCCAAAGACACCCAACAAGCAGCAGGCCCCCTGTCAGTGTCAGCTCCGGGGAAGCCCCGCACTCCAACCACTCGCCCCTGGGCGTTGCTGAGAGCCAGGCTCAAGCCGGGGATGCTGTCAAGGATGGAGGCTGGAGGGGGCTTGTGAGCAGGTTAAGTAAATGTTCCTATGTCCCCACCCACTCCGTGTGCCAGCCCGAGGGCGTCTGCGCATCGTGGACTCTGCTGTTCTTTGCACATGGGGCAGGTGTGCCCCTGGGTCATGGTCCCTGCCGGGCACCCTTGTGCCTGGGCCGCAGTACTCACAGCGAGCTGGAAGAGCAGGCGGCAGTGCCAATACGGGGTCTGCTGTGAGATCTGTATCGCCTTCCGCAGCAGCGGCTTTGCTGCATCGACGGAATTCTGAAAGGAAATAGTTACGTTTGGGAACGTAAGAAGGCGGCAATCAAGCTGGATTCCTTAGCAGCAGCTGTGGTGCCAGAAGGCAGTTCCTGTTCATGCTTACCAAAGGATTTTTTTGGGTTGCCAATTTACTTTATTAAAAGCAAAAAAAGATATTTTATTGGACTCACTGGCTGGGAAGTTTCTGCATCACTCTTAAAATAACTTCTCTTTCAACTGGACTGAAAGTACTTTCAGTTCAAAATTCTAAACTGTCAAATCAGATGCCAGTTCCCATCTTTTATGTTCTCAGACCAGAGAGAGGCATCGGGGTGTGAAGTACACACATTCCCTGCCGCCAAAGCCACCTTACTCGTCATCCTTCTGAGGTGGGAGGAAGGCAAATTTCAGCTATAATTGAAATTAGGAACCAGATGAAGAAGGGAAACTGTACAGACTTGTCAGGTGAGGAACAGGCTGATCTCTCCAACAGTAGTATGTAGAAAAGGAAGCTGCCGGCACTCCTTAGCAGGTGGCTACCCACCAAAGCCCTGGGGCTTGGGCATAAGAGGTAGGAAAGTAATCTGATGGTTAAAAGCCACCGGGCTGGGCACGGTGGTTCCTGTGTATAATTCTGGCACTTTGGGAAGTCGAGGCAGGATTGCTTGAGGCCAGGAGCTTGAGCCCAGCCTGGGCAAGACCATCTCTACAACAAATAAAAAAATTAGCCAGGCATGGGTGGTGCATGCCTATAGTCCCAGCTACTTGGGAGGCTGAGGTGGGAGGATCACTTGAGCTCAGGAGTTCAAGGCTGCAATGAGCTGTGATTGTGTCATGTACTCCAGCCTGAAAAAAAAAAAGCTGGAGGGATTCCAACTCCTGGAGCCCCAATTTACCAATGTGCTATCATGTCTTAGCAACAGGGAGAGACACTTTGCTTTCAGAAACCTTAATATGTTCTTACCTCTTGACAGTACAATTCAGACAACAGACTTGCTGCTTCAAATTTAACATCTTCGAACTGCGGGATCTAGTGATGTCCAGTTAAGGAAGTAGGACACTGCAAAAAAGGTCGGTTTGAAAGGGCCACAGCTTGGGGCTCCTACCCTGCCGAGGTCTGCCGGACACGCACATCCCTGCCTGCCCTAAAATTCCAAGTTTTCCTGTTCCCCCAGTGAACCTTGAGCTTGCTGTAGGGCAGGGCTTGGAGCTGGATGCAAGGTATGAAGAGAAGCACAAAGAGGAGCACAACGCCCAGGGGCAGCAAAGGGCCAGATGGGGGATGCTCCAGGTGCTCTGTGGGCAGAGCCTCAACTCGCAGGGCATGTTGGGAGGTGGGATTCAAGCTTTGATACATTCTTTTTATTTAAGTGGAGAATTCCTTAAAAGGAACCATACCAACACGGAAAGGATACTTGCTGTGATATCAACCACTGAAAGAGAAAGAAAAGAAAGATTAATTCTCAGGCAAACACCTGGCACCTGGTTACTGGCTTGCTTTGGGGTTTCCACAGGTTGTCCTGAGAACAGAGGCTGCCAGGTATCCAGGTAACAAGAAGGTGGCCTGCTTGGCCTGAGAGGGTGGGCTTACTCCCCTCCAATCCAGCCAGGGGAATGGAAGCTATAGAGCCCCAGAGGGTGCCTGGGGAGGAGGGGACATGCCCTTCTGACATCGGAGAAGGGGCTGGCACTTGAAGTCAGACCCCACAGGCCCTTGGGTGGGAGCTGCTTCAGAAAGGAACAGAGCTCAGAGGTGACCTGGCCCCATCAAGGACCCCACGTGTCACACAGAAGTAGGGCTGGCAGTCAGAGGTCAGGCAGAAAGGAAGGATATTCAGCAAAGCATAACACGAGAAGTCAGTTTCAACTGGAGAATGGGTCTTGGGGGGCAAGGTCAGTCCTTCTGAGCAAGAGGCATTTGAAAGATGCTTGGCTGTGAGCAAAGTCAGCCTCTCAGAGGGGAAGGAGGGGGGCTCCAGGAAGGACCGACACAGGCAGAACTATGGGATAGCACTGAAGACACACACCAGGAATGCAGTTCAGACAACAGGCTCCAACTCAGGGACCGCTGTGCCCTAAACTTCCATGTTCCAACAGGTTCCCGGGCTAGTCCAGGCCACTGACCACAGCCCATCAGATCACCCAGGCTCCCAAGCACAAGAGCCTAACGCTGTGCCCGGTGACCCACATGTGCCACACACATTCAGAGCAACCTGCGCCTGACAAGAGCCTTGGTGGTTGCTGGAAGGTGGATCTGGAGCACAGCAGAAGACCCTAACTTATCACACTCTGTGGGAGGACCACACGGGGCAGGGCAGCATGTGTGGCAAAGTATGGGAAGTGAGGGGCCAGTTCTCTAGGCAAAGGGGGAGCAGGAGGTGCTCCAGGCACTGAAGAGCGCATGAAAAAGGCACAGAGGGCCAGGAAGGTGAGGCTAAAGCCCGAAGGTCTCTGCCACTCATGCGGCAACAGCGGCCACTCCTGGCTGAGGGTCAGAATGCCCTGGTGTCACCCCTGGAGGCTGACTCAGTCAGGGCTGGGAAATGAAAGCACCTGACCAGATGGGCATTTCAGACCATCCTGTATGCAGCAGAAAATTCACGAAGGGTGTGTGGAGGAGCCAGTGAGGCCCGGAGATCCACAGCTGGGGGCAGCCTTGGGGCTGGAGATCTCTAGGGCAAGGATGAACAGCAGCTGGGAATGTCACAGGTGCTGGGAAAGCACAGAGCTGCATCGAGAGCAGCTACTGCCAAGACACAGGGGGGCCAGTAGGACAGCTGTGGGAGAGAGCCCAAGCCCCGGGCTCCTGACACACACGCACCAACACGCAGGAGCCCAGATTACAGGCCCTCTGCCAGCCCAACCATCTGCTTCCTGTGGTCCCCTCTTGTGGCAGGGATAGGAGGGGCTCGGGGTCCTCAGAGTGGTGGGGCCAGCACCTGCCATCAGAAGTGCGGCCTCAGAGGCGAGGCGCCTCAGCCAAAGGCTGTGTGTGGGGACAGTGGGAACGTGTGTGATGTGAGAGAGGAGCAGAAGTTGGGGGCTTTTTTCCACAGAAGCTGCTGAGAAGCCGGGTCCAACACGAGAAGCTCTGGAAGGCCACCAACTGGAAGGGATGGTCAATCACATATGAGAGAGGGGGCCGTGACAAAGGAGCTGTACTAGAGCCGGGCTGAGGTCTCCCCGAACCCTGAGATTTGGTGGTTCTGTGGTTCGGGCATCATGGGGTTAGCAAAGGGAAGCTCTTCAGACACAGTCCAGGGAGGACAGAGAGCACTGCCACGCATAAACAGCAGCCCCAGCCTGGGTGAGTAAGGTGCAAACCTGGCATCTGCAGCTGAGCCTGGCACCTGTGACAAAGCTGGCCTCATTTCTGTGTGTCACTGCATCCCAGCAGAGGTAAGCAAGATGACCAGTCAACAGGTGAATTCCCTCACCTCCCTTCGGGCGGAGAAGCTTTCCTTTCCAGTCTGTGGCCATGTGATGCTCTCCCCAGAGCTGACGACGGCCCACACAGGCACGTCCGTGGCAGGTAGACTTCAAGAGGATATGTCCAGTCACTTCATGCCTCAGAACACTGCACCCCCTTCTACAAAACTTTGGCCTATGTCACCGAGCTCAGGCCTGTGTGGGTCCAACAATGTCTCCTCATAGCAACAGCTTTTCTTTTTTTTTTGACACAGTCTCACTGTGTTGTCCAGGTTGGAGTGCAGCAGCATGATCATAGTTCACTGCAGCCTTGACCTCCTGGGCTCAAGTGATCCTCCCACCTCAGCCTCCTGAGTAGCTGGGACTACTGGTGCGCACCACCATGTCTGGCTAATATTTTAAATTTTTTGTAGAGATGGGGTCTGGCTATGCTGCCCAGGCTGGCCTCGATTTCCTAGGCTTGAGTGATTCTCCTGTCTTGGCCTTGAAAGGCGCTGGGATTACAGGCGTTGGACACTGTGCTTGGCCAGCAACAGCTTTGTGTCCCTTCCCCGTTTGGGGCCATTATATGGCTAACATCAATCTATTCAGCACACAGTTGGACTGGACCTCATTTCTCCTGACCCCATGGACATCTCCTCTTCTTCTTTTTTTTTTTTGAGACGGAGTTTTGCTCTTGTTGCCCATGCTGGAGTGCAATGGGATGATCTTGGCTCACCGCAACCTCCACTTCCCAGGTTCAAGTGATTCTCCTGCCTCAGCCTCCCGAGTAGCTGGGATTACAGGCATGTGCCACCATGCCCGGCTAATTTTTGTATTTTCAGTAGAGACAGGGTTTCTCTATGTTGGTCAGGCTGGTCTCAAACTCCCGGCCTCAGGTGATCCGCTTGCCTTGGCCTCCCAAAGTGCTGGGATTACAGGCGTGAGCCACCGTGGCTGGCTGAGACATCTCTTCTTTGCAAGCCAGATATGCCTGCTGCTAACAGGCTCGCCTCTCTGCCAGCTCCGTCCGTCCACGCGAGGGCTAGACAGAGAGGATCCCATTTCCCCTGAGGAAGGTGAGGCTCTCAGTGAACACTGGTGAACTGGGAAGTAACATGACCAAAGGCTCCAAACACAAGCCTTCTCTTGTGGAAGGCCTTGTCCACTAGCATCAGTGGGTGTCAGGAGCGCTGACTGGGAGCCAGAGGACTGGGTTCAAGGTGTGGGTCCACTGTGAGTTAGCAATGCTCTAAGGCACTTGAGAAATTACATCCTAGGGTTTTTAACATCCGTTTCCCAGGTATCTTTATTGCCCACTTTAAATACATTCAGAGGACATTAGATAAAGCCCCTCTTTTTGTGACCAGCCTGGGCAACATAGCAAGATCCTGTCTCTTTAAAAAAAAAAAAAAAAAAAAGGCCGGGCATGGTGGCTCAAGCCTGTAATCCCAGCACTTTGGGAGGCCAAGATGGGCGGATCACGAGGTCAGGAGATCGAGACCATCCTGGCTAACACGGTGAAACCCCATCTCTACTAAAAAAATACAAAAAAACTAGCCGGGCGAGGTAGTGGGCACCTGTAGTCCCAGCTACTCGGGAGGCTGAGGCAGGAGAATGGTGTGAACCCGGGAGGCGGAGCTTGCAGTGAGCCGAGATCCCGCCACTGCACTCTAGCCTGGGCGACAGAGCAAGACTCCGTCTCAAAAAAAAAAAAAAAAAAAAAAAAAAAATCAGCCAGGCTTGGTGATGCATGCTGTAGTGCCAGTTACTTGGGAGGCTGAGGTGGGAGGATCACTTGAGCCCAGGAGTTTGGGGCTACAGTGAGCTATGATCGCACTGCTACACTCCAGCCTGGGCAACAAGGAAAGAACCTGACTCTTAGGAAAAAAAGCCCCATGATGATTGACCTTAAAGTTGTGGCCGCAATGACTGCAGCAGGCTGACATCCAGTAGGTGCTCAGGAAACATGTGCTGAACGAACAATGGCTTTATCCACTTGGATAATGACTAGAGTTCATTAGAGGAAAGTGAGGGCTTCTGTATAAGTGCAAATGGCCATAGAATGGTATGCCTTTCAGACACAAAGCCCTAAATGGCATGGGATTTCTCCCTGTCTTTAAATGCCACTACTTCTTCATTGCAACATCAGTGACACCTGGATCTCTCTGCATGAGAACACACATTCCTGAGGGGCAGGACGGGCCTGGTGCCAGGGTGAACCAGTCACTTCCCCAGGGCCATTAATCTGACACCTACTAAATGACTTCACTTTTGTATCTTTGTTAGACTTTTTTTTTTTTTTTTTGCAGAGACAGGGAAGGTCTTGCTATGATGCACAGGCTGGTCTTGAACTTCCGGGTTCAAGTGATCCTCCCATCTCCCATCTCAGCTTTCCAAAGCACTGGGATTACAGTTGTAAGCCACCTCAACCAGCCCTCTGTATGACTTTTAGCATATATTTGGAAATCGGAAAAATATATCCAACTCACAAATTAAGGATGTAGAATGCCTTACCCAAGTTTGCTACCTCATCTACGTGATTTTTTTTTTTTTTTTTTTTTTTGAGACAGAGCCTTGCTCTGTTGCCCAGGCTGGAGTGCAGTGGCACAATCTCGGCTCACTGCAAGCTTCATCTCCCAGGTTCACGCCATTCTCCTGCCTCAGCCTCTCGAGTAGCTGGGACTACAGGCGCCCGCCACGACGCCCGGCTAATGTTTTGTATTTTACAGTAGAAATGGGGTTTCACCGTGTTAGCCAGGATGGTCTCGATCTCCTGACCTCGTGATCCGCTGCCCTCAGCCTCGGCCTCCCAAAGTGCTGGAATTACAGGCATGAGCCACCGCAACTGGCCTCTGATTTTTTTTTTTTTTTTTTGAGACAGAGTTTCACTCTTACTGCCCAGGCTGAAGTGCAATGGCGCAATCTTGGCTCACGGCAACCTCCGGCTCCCGGTTTAAGCGATGCTCCTGCCTCAGCCTCCCGAGTAGCTGGGATTACAGGGCATGCGCCACCACACCCGGCTAATTTTGTATTTTTGGTAGAGACGGGGTTTCTCTATGTTGGTCAGGCTGGTCTCGAACTCCTGACCTCTGGTGATGCACCCGCCTTGGTTTCCCAAAGTGCTGGGATCACAGGCATGAGCCACGGCGCCTGGCAGGCCCAACTAATTTTTTTACTTTTTTGTAGAGATGGGGGTCTTGCTATCTCTACAAAATCTAAATGAGATTTAGAAATCTAAATGAGTTTGAGACCAGCATGGTCTCAGGAGATACTACCGCCTCAGCCTCCCACAGTGCTGGGATTACAGGCATGAGTCACTACGCCTGGCCTGTTGTTGTTTTGTTTTTATAAGAGACAGGGCTGGCTGGGAGCAGTGGCTCACGCCTGTAATCCCAGTACTTCGGGAGGCCAAGACAGGTGGACTGCTTGAGCTCAGGAGTTTGAGACCAACCTAGGCAACATGGCAAAACCCCATATCTACAAAATATGCAAAAATTAGCTGGGCATGGTGGTGTGTGCCTGTCACATCAGCTACTCCGGAGGCTGAGGCAAAAGAACCACATAAGCCCAGGAAGCAGAGGTTGCAGGGAGCTGACATCATGCCACTGCACTCCAGCCTGGGTGACAGAGTGAGACTTTATCTCAAAAAATAAAAAAAATAAAAATAAAAAAATTAAAAAGACAGGGTTTTTGTCACCCAGGCTGAAATGCAGTGGTGCAATCATGGGTCACTGTAACCTTGAACTCCTAGGCTCAAGCGCTCCTCCTGCTTCAGCCTCCCAAGTAGCTGGGACTACAGGCATGTGTGGCTAATTTTTTTTTTTTTTTTTGGTAGAGACAGGGTCTTGCTATGCTGCCCAGGCTGGTCTCAAACTCCTGGGATCAAGTGATCTTCCCACCTTCGCCTCCCGAAGTGCTGGGATAAGAGGCATGAGCCACCATGCCTGGCCCAAATTCAGTTTTTTTTTTTTTTAACTACCCTGTTGCTTGCAACTCCTCTGGGATGGAAGCACAGCATTTAGCAGCTTCCCTGGCCTCTTGCTGCTGTGTGACTGTGCCTAAGCACATTTTCCTGCAGTGGCTAGGTGTCACCACAGGTGAGTCTGAGGTGGGCCTTACCCTGTTAATTTGTTGAGGATCCAGGGAGACCTTGCTCTGTGAAGCACCAATGCAGGGCCTGGCATGTAGAAGGTGCCAATGATACTACAGTAACTGGCAAACACTAAGTAGAAGAACTGGGGTGGGAGAGGAAGGGACCAGCTGGTAGAACCATGAGGTGATGGTTCCTAAACAGATTTCACATCCTGAAGTCAGAGGTGACTCAGAATGAGAGGGAAGGAAATAGAAACAAAAACAGGAGGAAGCACAGATCACTTCATGAAACTGCTTAACGGCCAGCTCTGTACAAGTCTCTGCTCCCTGCAGATGGGATATGGAATTTAGCAGGACATAGTTGTGATCCTGAAGAATGAAAGAACTGCTCACGCTGGGCCTGATGAGGACAGGCTCAGACCGATCCCTACTGGGTCTTAAAACAAAAGGAAGCATTTAATCACTTGCTGAGAAGGTGAACCATAGATGTTCAGGCTAAACCTGGATGCAGAATTAAGTATTTAACCAGCACAGCCTGGAGCTGCTTTCTAAGTCAGATGAGCAAAATCACCATTAAAAAGCAGCCCTGGTCCAACCACAGATAAAGCATGCATGGCATTGACACAGACAAAGCATGCATGGCACACGCAGTCAGAAAACACCACTGTTCAAAGAATGACTGCCTGGATTACAGAAAATAGTAAGTTCTTCCAGAGAGGCGGCATTTAGTCCTGGGTGGCTTTCAAATCAGGAAAACCTAAGAATGATGATGCACTTCCCAGGCCAAGGGATAAAGGGGACTGAGATCAAAAGTAAGAAAGTTAAGGGGGAAATGGATATGCAGGTACATTCTCTTGATTCAACAGCAGACGTCCAAATGATCAAGAGGGATCTGTCTGCTTAAAAGACAGGCGGGAAAATAAGACAAAAGCCGTAGGACCTGGAAGAGAGGAGATGACTGAAAACTCACAGGGATGGGTGTACAGTACGAAGAGAGAGAATAAGAGGAAAGCAAAATACAGAAGAACATAACCCGGCAGAATCTGTGCAAATGGCATTGCAAAAATCTTTTTTTTTTTTTTTTTTTTTGAGACAGGGTCTCTCTCTGTCACCCAGACTGGATTGCAGTGGCAGGAACACGGCTCACTGATGCCTCAACCTTCTGGGCTCAAGTCATCCTTACGCCTCAGCTTCCCAAGTAGCTAGGACTACAGGTGTGAGCCACCACGGGCCCACTAATTTTCAAATTTTTTGTAGAGGCAGGGTAGTGCCCAGGATGGTCACTGTGAATTCTCTAGCCAAGAAATTTCTAAGTAAAGGGACAATGCTTATAGTCATCAACCATTTACTTAGGGGAGTCCCAGAGTAGCCAAAACACACCACATCACTGCCAAAACCATGCTCAGAGAAGGAAGGCTTCCAGGTAAAGTGTCCTGCCATGCACTACTCCAGGATCTGCTGAGCAGACCCAGGGAACAAGGTGGCCGGCAGGTGTTCTGAGGCCCCACAGAGGCAAGAGTCACTGAGACACCAACTACTGTGACCCCCAAAACGCTGCTAAGGAGTTCCAGACCAGCGTGGCCAACATGGTGAAAACCCATCTCTAATAAAAGTAGACAAAATTAGCCTGGCACGGTGGTGGGCACCTGTAATCCCAGTTGTTTCGGAGGCTGAGGCAGGAGAATAGCCTGAACCTGAGAGGCAGAGGTTTTAATGAGCTGAGACTGCACCACTGCACTCCAGCCTGGGCAACAGAGTGAGAGTCCATCTGGAAAAAAAAAAAAAAAAAAAAAAAGGCTGGGCGCAGTGGCTCACGCCTGTAATTCCAACACTTTGGGAGGCTGAGGCGGGCAGATCACGAGGTCAGGAGATGGAGACCATCCTGACTAACACGGTGAAACCCCATCTCTACTAAAAACACAAAAAATTAGCTGGGCGCGGTAGCAGGTGCCTGCAGTCCCAGCTACTAGAGAGGCTGAGGCAGAAGAACGGTGTGAACCCGGGAGGCAGAGCTTGCAATGAGCTGAGATACCGCCACTGCAGTATGGCCTGGGCCAAAGAGCAAGACTCCATCTCAAAAAAAAAAGTTGCTGGGGAGGCTGTGTGTGGTGGCTCACACCTGTAATTCCAGCACTTCAGGAGGCCGAGGCAGGTGATTGCTTGAGGCCCAGAGTTTAAGACCAGCCTGGGCAACATAGTGAGACCCTAGCTCTATAGAAAATATAAAAATAAATACAATTAAATTTTTAAAAAGCTGCTGAGGAAAGGAAGACACACCCTCCTTGACTCTGATGGGGATTTTTTCTTAAAGTTTTGAGACAGGGTCTTGGTCTGTTGTCCAGAGTGGAATGCAGTGGCACGATCACAGCTCACTGTAGCCTCAACTTCCTGGGATCAAGTAATCGTCTTGCCTTAGCCTCCTCAGTAGCTGGGACCACAGTCATGTGCCACCAGGACTGGCTAATTTGTGCGTGTGCGTGTGCGTGTGTGTGTGTGTATGTATATATATATTTGGTAGAGATAGGGTTTTGCTATGTTGCCCAGGCTGATCTTGAACTCCTGGGCTTAAGCAATCTGCCCACTTTGGCCTCACAAAGTCTTGGGATTGCAGGTGTGAGCCACCACACTCGGCCTGATGGGGACAATTAATGGATGATTCTTTCAAAGTTAGTTGACTTGATGAAACAGACGAGTAAGTATATTATATATCTTTCTAGATGACTTAAAATGCAGCTGAGGGCCAGGCGTGGTGACACACACCTATAGTCCCAGCTACTCAGGAGGCTGAGGTGGGAGGATCATTTGAACTCACCGGGCGGAGGTTACAAAGATTTGAGATCATGCCATTGCACTCCAGCCTGGGCAACAGAGTGAGACTCTGTCTCAAAAAAAAAAAAAAAAAAAAAAAAAATGCAGTTGAGGAGACCATTAGAAATTGACAGAAGCAGATACAAGAAAAATAACCTTAAATAAAAATGCGATGACCAAGGAGGCTGGGGTCTCTGAGAGAAAGCAAAAGACGGTGAAAACAATAGGAAAGCTGGATGTAGCACTGAGTTCGGTGGCCAAGGATAGGTTTTGTGTTTTGTTTTTTGTTTTTTGTTTTTTGGGGGGGACAGAGTCTTGCTCTGTTGCCAGGCTGGAGTGCAGTGGCGCAATCTCAGCTCACTGCAACCCCCACCTCCCGGGTTCAAGGAATTCCCCTGCCTCAGCCTCCCAGGTGGCTGGGATTACAGGCGTGCACCATCACACCTGGCTAATTTTTTGTATTTTAGTAGAGACGGGGTTTCTCCATGTTGGCCAGGATGGTTTTGATCTCCTGACCTTATGATCTGCCCGCCTGGGCCTCCCAAAGTGCTGGGATTACAGGTGTGAGCCACTGCACCCGACCCAATAATAGGTTTTACCTAAGCACTTATGTTAGAGAAAATTAGTTCAGTAAAGAAGAGCAGAGAGATGCCGGGTGTGGTGGCACGCCTGTAATCCCAGCACTTTGGGAGGCCACAGAGGGTGGATCCCTTCAGGTCACTTTGAGACCAGCCTGGCCAACGTGGTAAAACCCTGTCTCTACCAAAAATACAAAAATTAGCTGGGCATGGTGGCTCATGCCTGTAATCTCAGCTACTCAGGAGACTGAGGCACAAGAATCACTTGAACCTGGGAGGTGGAGGTTACAGTGAGCTGAGGCTGCACCAACTGTACTCTAGCCTGGGTGACAGAGCGAGAGTCTGTCTCAAAAAAATAAAAATAAGGCTGGGTGCAGTGGCTCAAGCCTGTAATCCCAGCACTTTGGGAGGCTGAGGCGGGCAGATCACCTGAGGTCAGGATTTCAAGACCAGCCTGAGCAACATGATGAAACCTCATCTCTACTAAAAATACAAAATTAGCCGGGCATGGTGGCACATGCCTATAATCCTAGCTACTCAGGAGGCTGTGGTGGGAGAATCGTTTGAACCCAGGAGGTGGAGTTTGCAGTGAGCTGAAATCGCGCCACTGTACTCCAGCCTGGGTAATAGGAGCGAAACACATTATCAAAAAAATAAAAAATAAAACAGGCTGGGCGAGGTGGCTCACGCCTGTAATCTCAGCACTTTGGGAGGCCAAGGCAGGTGGATCACCTGACATTAGGAGTTCGAGGCCAGCCTGACCAACATGGTGAAACCCCATCTTTACTAAAAGTACAAAAATTAGCTGGGCGTGGTGGTGGGCGCCTGTAATCCCCGTTGCTCGGAAGGCTGAGGCAGGAGACTCGCTTGAACCAGGAGGCGGAGGTTGCAGTGAGCCAAGACTGCGCCATTGCACTCCAGAGCCTGGGTGACAGAGCAAGACTCCATCTCAAAAAACAAATAAATAAAATAAAAGTAACAATAAAAATAAAAAGAACAGCAGAAAGAATGAGCAAGGAGAAAAGTCACAAAATACTGCAAAATACTGTTACACTGGGTTGTCTCTCCGAGAAGAAACTGGAATCTCTTCAGCCATTTGCTTTTCAGAACTAGAAACCAGCAAACCACTTCTTTTTTTTTTGATGTGGAGTCTCGCTCTGTTGCCCAGGCTGGAGTGCAGTGGCACGATCTCGGCTCACTGCAAGCTCTGCCTCCCAGGTTCACGCCATTCTCCTGCCTCAGCCTCCCTAGCAGCTGGGACTACAGGTGCCCGCCACCACACCCGGCTAATTTTTTGCATTTTTAGTAGAGATGGGGTTTCACCATGTTAGCCAGGATGGTCTCAATCTCCTGACCTCATGATACGCCTGCCTCAGCCTCCCAAAGTGCTGGGATTACAGCGGAGCCACCGCGCCCGGCCCAGCAAACCACTTCGAAGCAGATAACATATCATGATTCTTTATTAAGTAGCTCAGGGGAAGGAGAGAATAAAAGTTGATAGCTCCCTGATTGGGAAAAAATGAGCAATTAATAAAGAATGAAGATGAAAGAAAGCACACTTAAGTTGTAACACAAAAAGAATTCGCAAATGTTGGTGGAAGGAAAACCGTATAGAAAACATCACTTTAACCAGAAGCTGGAAAAATTCTCAGTTTGGATGCAACTGACAAAAAGAACGGGATTCCCAGGCATAAAGTTGGTGTGAGCTATAGAGGGCACCATGTGTCTCAGCGGAAGACCCTTCAAGATTCAAAGTTCCATTAAACAGAGCAAAGGCACTTCACAAGAAGGGTTTAAATTATGGGTCCAAAACCCAAGTGGTAAAGCGAGCAATTTGCAGCATGACTGCTTCTCCTAGACAGGGCTGAGTGGGCGAAATACAACGGTACACACAGTGACTATTAGCCTCTGCCAGAAACAGGCTGAACAGCCCTGGGAGACAAGGTAAGGTGGGCAGTGGGAGTTGTTCATGGAGAGAAAGGAGAGTTTCAGAACCAAACATCCACTGGAGATGCTGGGCCACCAGACCCCTCCCAGTCAATAAAGCCTGGTGTCTCATTTGATCTCAGCCTCATCATGACCCTGGAGAGACCCTGATACCATCTGCCAGTCCCTGACAGCGTGGGCACTCCTTGAAATCAACCTGATCCCCTGAGTGGTTCTCCAGGCTCCCTGCCCCACCCATTCAGGCCTCTGCTCAAATGTCACTCCCACAAATAGAGACTCTCTCACCACCTCTGCCAAAAATAGCTCCACGTCAACTCCATCCCTTCTCCCTGGTCCACTTTTCATGGTTCTTCCATCACTGCCTAACCTCTTACCATATGCTTATCATTTGTATTCCTCACGAAAACCTAGGCTTACGTGGGCAGAAACTGTTACAGCCATTGCTGATCCCCCAGCACCAAAAATAGGGCTTGGCAGCCTGCATGAGCTGAACAAATATCTGTTGAATGAATCAAAGAAAAAAAAACTTCACCAAAACAATAATGATCTTGGCATGTAACCTGCTTATCACTGAGCTGGAGTTTGGGCTCAGTTTTGTCAATAACTTGTTGTGCAGCCTTGGGCAAATCACTTTATCTCTCTGGGCGTATAATGCCTCCCTTCTGAAACAAGGCAGTTGATCAAGTGAGGACTAAAGTCACCTTCCAGGCTGGGCACAATGGCTCAAGCCTGCGGTTCCAGCACTTTGGGAGGCTGAAGCAGGTGGATGGCTTGAGCTCAGGAATTCAAGACCTTGTCTTTACAAAAAACACAAAAATTAGCTGGGTGTGGTGGTGCATACCTGTGGTCCCAGCTACTCAGGAGGCTGAGATGGGAGGACTGCTTGAGCCCAGGAGGTCAAAGCTGCAGTGAGCCGAGATCATGCCAGTGCACCCTAGCCTGGGTGATGGAGCAAGACCCTGTCTCAAAATAAACAAACAAACAAACAAACCTGGCCAGATGTGGCAGCTTACACCTGTAATCCTAGCACTTTGGGAGGACAAGATAGGCGGATCACTTGAGGTCAGGAGTTCGAAACCAGCCTGACTAAATGGTGAAACTCTGTCTCTACTAAAAATACAAAAATTAGTGAGATGAGGTGGCATATGCCTGTAATCCCAGCTACTTGGGAGGCTGAGGCAGCAGAATCGCTTGAATCCATGAGACAGAAGTTGCAGTGAGCCAAGACTGTGCCACTACACTCCAGCCTGGTGACAGAGCAGGACGCCGTCTCAAAAAAAAAAAAACAAAAAAGAAAAAAAATCATCTAGGGCTGGGTGCGATGGCTCATGTCTGCAATCTTAGCACTTTGGGAGGCCGAGGCAAGTGGATCACAACGTCAGGAGTTCAAGACCAGCCTGGCCAATATTGTGAAACCCTGTCTCTACCAAAAATACAAAAATTAGCCAGGCGTGGTGGCGCACACCTGTAGTCCCAGCTACTTGGGAGGCTGAGGCAGAAGAGTCACTCGAACCCAGGAGGCAGAGGTTGCAGTGGGCCGAGGTCGCGCCACTGCACTTCAGCCTGGGTGACAGAGCAAGACTCCGTCTCAAAAAAAAAAAAATAAATAAATTAGTTGGGTGTGTGGTGGCGGGAGCCTGTAATCTCAGCTACTCTGGAACCTGAAGCAGGAGAATCACCTGAACCTGGGAGACGGAGGTTGCAGTGAGCTGAGATCCTGCCATTGCGCTACAGCCTGGGCAACAAGAGCAAAATTCCCTCTCAAAATAAACAAATAAATAAAATAAAGTCTCCTTCCAACTTTTCAGTCTGCGAAACAAAGATTTGTTCTGTTCCTCAAGGCAACTTGTTACTAGCTGAGGGTGAGTCCCAGTTACTCTGGAGGCTGAGGCGGGAGAATGGCGTGAATTCGGGAGGCGGAGGTTGCAGTGAGCCGAGATCGTGCCACTGCACTCCAGCCTGAGCGACAGAGCGAGACTCCGTCTCAAAAAAAAAAAAAAAAAAAAAAGAAGGGGCCACTCTCCCGCATCCTTTGAGGCACCAAGATGACACAAGTCAGGTTGGGTCAGGGGAGGGACTCACTCGGAAGAGGATGGACTAGTAGATGGTAGACCCAGTGGATACAGAAAAAGTAGGAGCTGCGAAATCCCCTAATACTGAAACTGAAAAGCGGGTCCTGGAATCCAGAACCCCTGTTTCTCCTCCTCATAGACCTCAAATGACCAACTCCAGACTCTGGGTCTCAGCTTCCCTCGTATGACACCAGGCATTATTGATGGGTGCACGAGACCCTCCAGAAACCACGAGTACTAAACTTCCACGTCCAAGGAGGAGGATGCCCTTCCAGGTTCCTGAGAGACCAGACTTCCGATTCCCGGGGGAATGCCAGGGGTCTCGCCTCCGCCAACCCCTACCCCAAGTCACTTTAGGTGGAAGCGTTTGGGGCTTGATGCTCCCGAAGCTGAACCAGGAGGAGCTAGTAGCTTCAGGACCCTGTGATGTCCCCATCGCCACCAACAGGTGGGATCCTCCTGAAAACCAGACGATTTGCGGATCCTGTTGCTCCCAAGAACAGGCAACTTTCAGACTAAAGTGACGGGGCTCCTGGAGCCCTGTCATCAGAGACGGGAAATAAGGCGTGGGGGGCGAGGCCTTCGTGTCCCCTGAGAGGCTGGTGGCTTTGGGGTCCGGCAGGGGCGGGCGGGGGTCCTGTGGCTTTGACGGAGGTCGCGCCCCCAGGTCGCCGAGGAGCGGCCCCCGCCCGTCGCGGTCGCGACCCGTCAGCCCAGGTCTTGCAAGGAGCCCGCGACTCCTCCCTCGCGGCCCGGCCCGCGCTCACCGCCTTCTCCAGGTGGCTGCGCGCCTGCTCGCTGTTCTTGGTGTGGTGATAGAGAACGGAGCCCAGTTGCAGGTGTGTACGGGCCTCGATGCGCTGGGGCGGCTTGAAGGGGAACACGGCCTGCAGGCAGTGCACACACAGGCGGATTTTGGGCGGGCTGGAAGTGCGGAAGTGCTCAGCGAAGCCCAGAAGCGCCAGGTACCAAGAGTCGGCCGCCTCGGCCTGCGCAGCCTGGGCCGCCGCCGCCTGCGCCGCCGCCGCCGCCTGAGCCGCCATTTTGGCCTCCACAACAACAAGCCGCCGCCACAGGGAGGCGGAAGCAGGCGCGCGAGGCGGGGCCGGGCTCTCTCGCGGCTTCCGCGAGATCTGCCGCCCAAAGCATTCTGGAACATGTAGTTTGTATTTGGGATGACCGCCGCTCCGGGAAGGTGTAAAAAGGGCGACGCCATCTGGTTATCATGACTGGGACTTAGGCATCGCCGATAGGATGAGGCTTTCGTTTCTGGAGGTTAAAAAACCCAGTCGTCCACGCAGTGATAGGGAGAGTCTGATCGAGGAGGACTACATCTCCCATCAGGCGATGCACACTATAACAGGGCCCCTTAAGTGGTGCCGGAGCATTGTGGGATTGGATGAGTCTCAAGATGGACAACCGGGATGTTGCAGGTAACAGCCCCCGCCTCCCCTCAGGCGCCTGCCTGGGTCCCTGGGGCTAGGTGTCTCCCCTTACTCCTCGGGTCCGTCTTGCTGCGACCCGTGGATCCCTCGCTTCAGCCCGGGGCA
Organism: Chlorocebus sabaeus; assembly: GCF_047675955.1. NCBI lineage: Eukaryota > Metazoa > Chordata > Mammalia > Primates > Cercopithecidae > Chlorocebus > Chlorocebus sabaeus. The sequence goes on from NC_132909.1 coordinate 43,646,360, forward strand.
GCCCCAAGCTTCGGCTTCTGCACCTTTTGGTTTCTCCAGACCCCAGACCCAGGTTGCTGGCCGCCCCCGCCTGGTTTGCTGAGGACGCACGGATCTCCGTAGAGGCCGCCACCCGGCTCAGCCCTGCCTCCCGTTTCCGAAACAACCGCCTTCAGGGCTGCCCCAACCTCCGTTCCCCAATACAGCGGCAACCTTGGGCTGTCCCTGCACCCCTCTTTTCGTGGCAGCTGCCCTCTGGTTTGTGTCCCGCTTTCTGAAAAAGCTGCTTTTCCGAAGTGCTTTGAGGCTCCCTTGACACACTTTCCCGCGTCTTTTGACCCTCACTTTGCTGCAAACCTTGGCCTTTCTACTTTCCCAGAATAGAATGCATTTATCCATCAGCAAATACTTAGGGCGTGCTCACTGTGTGCCAGGCACTGTGCTAGGCGCTACGCCTGCAGCGGTGACCGAAACAGGGCCCTACTTTCCGGGAGGTTGCTTTCTACTGAGGAGTCAGTGCATTAATGAGAAAATATTTACAAAGACTTACGTATGATGTGAGGTGGAGAGTGGAGGCTCCTGATACAGGGTAGTCAGGAAAGACCTTTTCTTTCTTTCTTTCTTTTTTTTTGAGAGAGGGTCTCACTTTGTTGCCCAGGATGTAGCGCAGTAGCACAATCACGGCTCACTGTGGCTCCCTGGGTTCAGGTGATCCTCCCACCTCAGCCTCCCAAGTAGCTGGGACCACAGGTGCGTGCCACCACACACAGCGAATTTGTGTATTTTTTTTGTGTTGCCACGTTTCCCATGCAGGTCTGGAACTCCTAGGCTCAAGCGATCCTCCCACCTCAGCCTCTTAAAGTGCTGGGATTACGTCAAGGTGTGAGCCACCACACCTGGCCCAAGGAAGGGCGCTTTTAAGTAGAAGACATTTCAGTTGAGACAGTGAATGCCAGCTCTGGGAATCCCTGGAGGGTGGAACCTTTCACACAGAGGGGGGCCAGTAAATGCAGAGGCCCTGGTAGGATGGGCTTGTCCTTTTGAAGAATGTCAAGGATGAAGCAGAAGGGAGGGGAACCATCTGGCAGGGCCTTGAAAATGGCCTTTTAGAATTCTTTTTTTCTTTTTTTCTGAAGCGGAGTTTCGCTCTGTCTCCCAGGCTGAAGTGCAGTGGCACAATGTCGGCTCACTGCAACTTCTACCTGCCGGGTACAAGCCATTCTCCTGCCTCAGCCTCCTGAGTAGCTGGGATTACAGGTGCCCGCCACCGCACCTGGCCAATTTTTTTTTTTTTTTTGTATATTTAGTAGAGAGGGGGTTTCACCCTGTTGGCTAGGCTGGTCTCAAACTCCTGACTTCAAGTGATTTGCCTGCTTCAGCCTCCCAAAGTGCTGGAATTACAGGCGTGAATCACCATGCCCAGCTCAGACTTCTAAAATTTGGATTTTATTCTGAGTCCCATGGGGAACCTCTGAGGTGTCTTCCCTGTCTCAATGCTATCACCCTCGTCCGAAGACATCATTGTCTGTTGCTTGGAGCCAGTGAGCCTCCCTGGTCTTGTTGCCTATGGATTCTCTGGCCAGAATGATTACCTAGTAGCCAGGATGAAAATAAAAAGACCCTGTGGATATTGGCCAGGTGTGGTAATCCACACCTAAAATCTCAGCACTTTGGGAGGCTTAAATGGGAGGCTCCCTTGAGGACAGGAGTTCAAGACTAGCCTGGGCAACATAACAAAAACCTGTGTCTACAAAAACTAAAATAAATAGCTAGGCCTGGTGGAGTGTGCCTGTAGTCCTAGGTACTCAGGTGCTGAGGTGGGAGAATCTCTAGAGCCCAGGAGTTTGAGGATACAGTGAACTATGATCATGCAACTGCACTCTGGCCTGGGCAACTCAGTGAGGCCCCGTCTCAAAAAAAAAAAACAAAAACAGGGCAGCCGGGTGCTGTGGCTCATGCCTGTAATCCCAGCACTTTGGGAGGCCGAGGTGGGTGGATCACTTGAGGTCAGAAGTTTGAGACCAGCCTGGCCAACACGGTGAAATCCCATCTTTACTAAAAATACAAAAAAATTAGACAAGCGTGGTGGCAGATGCCTGTAATCCCAGCTACTCGGGAGGCTGAGGCACTCTAGCCTGGGGGAAAAGAGCAAGAGTTCATCTCAAAAAAAAAGAAGGCTGGGTACGGTGGCTCATGCCTGTAATCCCAGATCTTTGAGAGACTTAAATGGGAGGCTCCCTTGAGGACAGGAGTTCGAGACAAGCCTGGACAACATGGAGAAACCCTAACTCTACTAAAAATATAAAAATTTGCCAGGCGTGGTGGTGAGCGCCTGTAATCCCAGCTACTCAGGAGGCTGAGGCAGGAGAATCACTTGAACCTGGGAGGTGGAGGTTGCAGTGAGCCGCGATGGGGCCACTGCACTCCATATTGGCTGACAGAGTAAGACTCTACCTCAAAAAAAAAAAAAAAAAGCCACTGGGGCACAGTGGCTCATGCCTATAAATCCCATCACTTTGGGAGGCCAAGGTGGAAAGAATGTTTGAGACCAGCCTGGGCACTATAGGAAGACCTCATCTCTATGAAAAAATTTAAAAATTAGCCAAGTGAGGTGGTGCATGCCTGTAATCCCAGCTATTCAGGAGACTGAGGTGGGAGGATTGCTTGAGCCAGGGAGGCGGAGGCTGCAGTGAGCCGAGATCACACCACTGCACTCCAGCCTGGGAAACAGAGCCGGACTCTGTTTCAAAAAAAAGACCCAATAAATTTTGTCATTCTTCATCTTAGTGCTTCTCCATCACTCCCCAAAGCCCTTATAATAAAGCACAGGGCCGGGCGCAGTGGCTCACACCGGTAATCCCAACACTTTGGGAGGCCGAGGTGGGCAGATCACGAGGTCAGGAGATCGAGGCCATCCTGGCTAACACGGTGAAACCCCATCTCTACTAAAAACAAACAAACAAACAAAAAATTAGCCAGACATGGTGGCGGGCGTCTATAATCCCAGCTACTCGGGAGGCTGAGTCAGGAGAATGGCGTGAACCTGGGAGGCAGAGCTTGCAGTGAGCAGAGATCGCGCAACTGCACTCCAGCCTGGGCGACAGAGCAAGACTCCATCTCAAAAAAATAAAAAATAAAAAAATAAAGTCACCGATGCTCTGATGTGCCCTGCCTCTCTCTGTCCTTGGAGCAGGCTCCTCTGACCATGCTTCTCCTTGGATGTACCAGCCTTCTTCCTGCCCTGAGCTTTCGCATATGCTCCTTGTGCCCAGATATCTCCCTTTTGGCTTTTCATGATGCTGGCTTCTTATTTGTTTATTCTGGTTTAAATATCTCTTCCTCTAGTGTTTATTTTCTGGTTGCCCTACCTGCATATGTACTCTCCTGTTACTATTTTTCACCATTTTTTGGTTTCTAGCAGAGCTCTTACAATATTGTGCAGTTACTTTTTTTTTTTTTTTGAGACGGAGTCTTGCTCTGTTGCCAGGCTAGAGTGCAGTGGCACCATCTCAGCTCACTGCAACCTTTGCCTCCCTGGTTCAAGCAATTCTCCTGCCTCGGCCTACCTAGTAGCTGGGGTTACGGGCACAGGTCACCATGCCCAGCTAATTTTTGTATTTTTAGTGGAGACAGGGTTTCACCATGTTGGCCAGGCTGTTCTCGATCTCCTGACCTCAGGTGATCCACCTGCCCTTGCCTCCCAAAGTGCTGGGATTACAGGCATGAGCCTCCACGCTGGCCCGAAAGTTACTCTTTTGTTTTGGGTCTATTGTCTTCCCAGCCCGAAGCAAGTCCCACATGGGCAGAGACCTGCGCTCTCTCTCTGTAAGTGTTTGCTGAATAAATGAACCAATAAATGTATAAATTAATCTGAACATCAGTTGCTCTCTGGCCTGTCACAGCTTCTTGGGGTGTTTATGGAGTGAAGGTGATTTCTGACGTACTCCTTTTCGCTTCCCAGGAAAGGCTAACCGGTGGTTTGGGGTTGCTCCCCCTAAATCCGGAAAAATGAACATGAACATCCTTCACCAGGAAGAGCTCATCGCTCAGAAGAAACGGGAAATTGAAGCCAAAATGGAACAGAAAGCCAAGCAGAATCAGGTGGCCACCCCTCAGCCCCCACATCCTGGCGAGTAAGTGCCTCCTGGGGCCTGGATGGGGCCTGAATGGAGTCTTTGAGGGTCACCATCACAGGGTTTGGCTTGTGAGGGCAGTCAGCGTGTGCTTGCACCGAGCCATAGCCTGATGATCCAAGGAATGACCCAGATGCCCTTGGGAGGCTCACTGTGGCAAGAGAGAAATGAGGAATACGTGGGAGCCCAGAGGACAGCCTGCCAGCTCATCCACTCAGCAGTTACTTACTGTCAGCCAGCTGTGGTGTGGTGCAGAGGGCAGGGGTATAACAGAGTAAAGATCTCTGCGTTGAGTCCAGATGTGCTGCCTCACACCTGTAATCCTAGCACTTGGGGAGGCTGAGGCAGAGGATCACTAGGGGCCAGGAGTTTGAGACCATATTTGCCAACATAGTGAAACCCCACCTCTACTAAAAAATACAAAAAATTAGCTGGGCATTGTGGTACTTGCCTGTGGTCCCAGCTGCTCAGGAGGCTGAGGCACGAGAATCTCTGAGATCTGGAAGACAAGTTACAGTGAGTTGAGATTGTGCCACTGCACACTACCCTGGGCCACAGAGTGAGACTGTCTCAAAAAAAAAAAACAAAACTCTGCCCTTACGGAGTCACAAACTACTAGCAAAGGGATGTGGGTGCCACCCCAGAGCTCCTGGAAGATAACACAAGGCAGTGTGTTCCCAGGCCCCGTGGCCACAGTAAGGCCACAGGGAAGCTTTGCATCCTGAAAGCCCAGGTGGAGCCGGCCACTGAGGAAGCAGAGAAAGGCCTGCCCAGCAGAGAGCAGAAAGGGGAGAGAGCCCATATGTGGAGGGCCAGCCTGAGCTGCTGAACCAAAGGGGCTGTCCCTTAGTGGATGGGAGGTGGATGGTAGCTCAGCAAGGGTTTCCTCTTGCCTGTCCTGAGAAACACTGATGGCACCAAGGGTTTTGATCAAGGGTTGGTGTTATGATGAGGATGACCAGATCCAAGATTTTTTGGCTGGAGGTTGATAATCTGAGATGCAGGCCCCTTCCTCTGTGGTCTGGAATATAGTGTGTGTCAACCTTCCCCAAGGCCTTGTCCCAGTTCTAGCCTTTCCTTTTCTTTTTTTTTTTTCTTTGAGATGGGGTTTTGTTCTGTCACCCAGACCGGAGTGCAGTGGTGGGATCATGGCTCACTGAAGCCTTGAACTTTTGGGCTTTAGCAGTTCTCCTGCCTCAGCCTCCCAAGTAGCTGGGACCACAGGCACATGCCACCATGCCTGGCTAATTTTTTCTATTTTTTGTAGAGATGAGGTATTGTTATGTTGCCCAGGTTGGTCTCGATCTCTTAGACTCAAGTGATCCTCCCACCTCGGCCTCCCAAAGGGATTACAGGTGTGAGCCACTGCACCCAGTAGCTCTTGCCTTTTCTTTTCTCTTTTCTTTTTGTTGCCCAGGCTGGAGTGCAGTGGCGCAATCTCAGCTCACCACAACCTCTGCCTCCCAGGTTCAAGCGATTCTCCTGCCTCAGCCTCCCAGGTAACTGGGATTACAGGCATGCGCCGCCATGCCTGGCTAATTTAGTATTTTTAGTAGAGACTGGGTTTCTCCATGTTGGTCAGGCTGGTCTCAAACTCCCGACCTCAGGTGATCCGCCCGTCTTGGCCTCCCACAGTGCTGGGATTACAGGTGTGAGCCACTGCGCCTGGCCAAGAACCAGCATTTTTATCTCCCAGTATTTGTTACCAGTGGTTTTCAGGTAGGAGCCTTTCACTGTACTCTACAGCCTGAATGTGATTTCTTGTCTTTCCTTGTCCCCACCTCTTCCTGGTCCCTCCTGAGTGAAGTTCTCAGGGTGTCAGTATGGGGGCAGGCCCGGGAACTGAGGGGTGCCCAGAATGTCCTGGTTGTTTAGTGTCAACATTGAACCTCCTCTTTCATATAAAATTACTTCTACTCCTTTTTTTAAACTTTAAAGGTAATTCACGTACATGGTAGGAAATCCAGGAAGTAGAGGAGAGGTAAACAAAAAACCAAAGTCACTCGTAACTCTGCAACTCAGAGATAAGCGCTGGTTGAGTGTTGAGGTGTTTTTCTATTTAATTTAATTAATTTATTTATTTTTGAGATGAGTCTTGCTCTGTCACAAAGACTGGAGTGTCGTGGCACCATCTCAGTTCACTACAACCTCCACCTGTTGGGTTCAAGTGATTCTCCTGCTCAACCTCTCAAGTAGCTGGGATTACCAGTGTGCGCCACCATGCCCAGCTATTTTTTTGTTTGTTTGTTTGTTTTGAGACAGAGTCTCACTTAGCTGCCCAGGCTTGAATGCAGTGCTGTGATCTCGGCTCACTGTGACCTCCGCCTCTTGGGCTCAAGCGATTCTCCTGCTTAGCCTCCCAAGTAGCTGGGATTACAGGAACCCACCATCATGCCCGGCTATTTTTTGTATTTAAGTAGAGATGGGGTTTCACCATGTTGGCCCAGGCTGGTCTTGAAGTCCTGGCCTCAGGTTGATCCTCCCACCTTGGACTCACAGAGTGCTAGGATTACAGGCATAAGCCACTGAACCTGGCCATTTTTTTGTATTTTAATAGAGGTGGGGTTTCACCATGTTGACCAGGCTGGTCTTGAACTGCTGGCCTCAGGTGATCTACGCGCCTCTGCCTCCCAAAGTGCTGGGATTACAACCATGAGCCACCGCACTGGGCCTGTTTTATTTCAGAGGCAGGATCTCACTCTGTCACCCAGGCTGCAGTGCGGTAGCACCATCACAGCTCACTGCAGCCTTGAATTCCCGGACTCAAGCTATCCTCCCACCTCAGCCCCTTGAGTAACTGGGACTACAGATGTCCACTGCCATGCCCAGCTAATTTTTAAATTTTGTGTAGAGATGGAATCTCACTATGTTGCCCAGGCTGGTTTCAAACTTCTGGGTTCAAGTGATCCTCCTACCTTGGCCTACCAAAGCATTAGGATTACAGGTGTGAGCTGCTGCTCCTGGCCCGATATGTTTGTCTAACAATTTTTTTTATTATTATTTGAGATGAAGTCTAACTCTGTTGTCCAGGCTGGAGTGCAGTGGCACGATCTTGGCCCACTGCAACATTCGCTTCCTGGGTTCAAGCGATTCTCCTGTCTCAGCCTCCCAAGTGACTGGGATTACAGGTGCCCGCTACCATGCCCGGCTAATTTTTTGTATTTTTAGTAGAGACGGGTTTTCATCATGTTGACCAGGCTGGTCTTGAACTCCTGACCTCAGGTGATCCGCCTGCCTTGGCCTCCCGAAGTGCTGGGATTACAGGTGTGAGGTACCGCACCTGGCCTTTCTAACAATTTTTAATTCAAATGTATTTGGATGTAAGTAGAACCACACTGTAGATATAGTTTTATATCCTGCCCTTTTGTTTTTCCTTTAACATTGTATATGATTGCTTGTCTAAAATTTCAACTTTTCAGGGCTGTCCCATCTTCCTTGTGGATGGCCTGTCATTTATTTAACCAGTGCCCCTTGTTGATTTATTTAGGTTATTTTAGTTCTAATGAACTAAACATTATTCCTTTTTCGTTTTTAAAGGAAAAAGGCTAGCCCTGTGGACTCCATGAGCTTTTAGCACCATTGGTACATCCATATGGTGGAAAGTCATGTGGATTTAAAAAGCAGCGTATGTGAGGAATTCGAGATTGGAGCAGGATGGTGTGCTATAGTAGGAAATGGAAGAAGTAGAGTGTGTGCTGTAATCACAGCCTTATTTCCTCTGACTTCTAATTTAGAGAGCAAAATAAAGATATATACCAGTGTTAATGGTGGCTGTTGCAAAGTAGGTAGACTTTGTTGGATTTTCCCGTTCCTTTCTATGTTTCAGTTTTTCCTTTCTTTTTGGTTTTTTTGAAATGGTCTTACTCCGTCACCCAGGCTGGAGTGCAGTGGCATGATTGCAGCCCACTTCAGCCTTGACCTCCTGGGCTCTGGTGATCCTCTGGAGTGCTGGGACTATAGGCATACGCCACCACACCCAGCTAATTTTTTGTATTGTTCATAGAGATGGGGTTTTCTCCATATTGCCCAGACTTATTTCAGTTTTTTTACATTTCCATTTTTTCCATAATGAGCCTCTCTTACTTTTTTTTTTTTTTTTTTAAAAGAAACACGATCTCACTCTGTTGCCCAGGCTGAAGTGCAGTGGCATGATCATATGTCATGGCAGCCTCAAACTCCTGGGCTCAAATGATTCTCCTGCCTCAGTCTCCTGAGTAGCTGGGATTACAGGGGTAAGCCACTGTGCTTAGCCAAAGCCTGTGTTTCTTTACCCATGTGGGCCTGTAGCTCAGAGCTGGGGTCTGCAAGCATTTCTTCGGGCATCACACATTTCTAAGAAAACAGCCAAAACAATCTTGCTAGAAGAATCACAGGGCATTTTATATTTTATCTTTACCCTCTCCCTCTCCCTCTTTTTTTTTTTTTTTTTTTTGCAAAGTATACATTTTACTTTTTAAAGAATCTGTTTTTAACAAGTTAACACAAAGGCAAACCCAGGGGCCTAAATATATTTAAATCAAATGTATTTAATTTGATTAAATATTAATCAAAGCTGGGCACAGCTGATACACTGTTGTCAGAGCTGCCCTTCATGCCTGTCAAAAAATGGCATTGGCCAGGAACAGTGTCACATGCCTTTAGTCCTCGCGACTTGGGAGGCTGAGGTGGGACCATTGCTTGAGGCCAGGAGTTCAAGACCAGCCTGGGCAACATAGCGAGATCTTACCTCTACCAAAAAAAAAATTAAAAAAATTAGCCAAGCATGGTGGCACAAGCTTGTAGTCCCTGTTATCACACCATTACACTCTGCACTTTAGCCAAGGCAACAGAGCAAGGCCTTGTCTCTTAAAAATAAATAGGTCGGGCGCAGTGGCTCACACTTATAATCCCAACACTTTGGGAGGATGAGGTGGGAGGATCGCTTGAGGTTAGAAGTTTGAGACCAGCCTGGCCAACATAATGAAACCCCATCTCTACTAAAAATACAAAAATTAGCCAGGTGTGGTGGCACATGCTTGTAATCCCAGCTGCTTGGGAGGCTGAGGCATGACAATCTCTTGAGCCTGGGTGGAGGAGGTTACAGTGAGCCAAGATTGCGCCACTGCATTCCAGCCTAGATGACAGAATGAAACTCCATTTCAGATAGATAGATGGATAGATAGATAGAGAGAGAGAGAGAGAGAGAGAGAAGTGTAGGCCCTGCCTTAGAGAACTCTAAGGTCTAGCAGGAGGGCAGATGTGAGTCAGTAACAACCCAGATAATTAACTAGCAAGGGAGGACAGGTGCTGTGCAGAGAGAGCAGGAACTATCTTGTTGGAGGGCCATTTGAACCTGGAGGGTTAATATTCAGGCAGAGATAATACATGGAGTATTGCTCTTATCAGAACAAGATTGTTCCCAGCTTACCATACCGAAGCCTGCTGTGCACACTTCGCAGTAGTCTCCTGAAATCTCTGGGGGCTAGTTTGGGGTCCCTGTAGGTGAGAGTGCTGGGGTGTGTTAGGGACCGTGATGGGCGAGGTGATGGCCTCATCCTCATCCTCGTCCTCTGGTGCCCTCACTGCTTCTCTAGCCAGCTCACCCTCTCTGTCCTCTGTCTTGGTTCTAGAATCACAAATGCACACAACTCTTCCTGCGTTTCCAACAAGTTTGCCAACGATGGTAGCTTCTTGCAGCAGTTTCTGAAGTTGCAGAAGGCACAGACCAGCACAGGTGAGTGTAGGCCTCCCCTTTCCTGGTGCTGTCCTTGCATCTCCCCCTGGGGTTGCTGGGCACGTGGGAAGTGACGGGTCCCCCCTCAGACTCCTTCTGCTCACCCGTAATCATAGATCGCCCTCGTTCCACGCATACGTGCACCAAAGGCATAAATAAATAAATAATACATAAATTTTTCTTTTTTTTTTTTTTGAGACGGAGTCTCGCTCTGTCGCCCAGGCTGGAGTGCAGTGGCGCCATTCTCAGCTCATTGCAAGCTCCGCCTCCCGGTTTCACGCCATTCTCCTGCCTCAGCCTCCTGAGTAGCTGGAACTACAGGCACCCGCCACCATGCTCAGCTAATTAAATATTTTTAGTAGAGACAGGGTTTCACCGTGTTAGCCAGGATAGTCTCCATCTCCTGACCTCGTTATCCACCCACCTCAGCCTTCCAGAGTGCTGGGATTACAGGCATGAGCCACCCCGCCTGGCCAATAATTTTTGTTTTTTTGAGACAGGGCCTCACTCTTGCTCAGGTTAGAACGCAGTAGTGCAATCATAGTGCACTGCAGCCTCAACCTCTGGGGCTCAAGCAAAGCTTCTGCCTCAGCCTCCCTGCAGCTGGGGCTACAGGGGCATGCCACCACACCTGGCTAATTTTTGTATTTTTTGTAGAGTTGGGATTTCGCCATGTTGGTCACACTGGTCTTGGACTCCTAAGCTCAAGCAATCCACCTGCCTCAGCCTCCCAAAGTGTTGAGATTACAGGCTGGAGCCATTGTACCCGGACCAAGTAATAAATACATAAATTAATACCAAAAGGGGCAGGCTGGGTGCAGTGGCTTACGCCTGTAATCCCAGCACTTTGGGAGGTGAGACGGGTGGATCACCTGAGGACAGGAGTTGGAGACCAGCCTGGCCAACCTGGTGAAACCTTGTCTCCACAAAAATTAGCCGGGCGTGGTGGCAGGCGCCTGTAATCCCAGCTACTCAGGAGGCTGAGGCAGGAGAATCGCTTGAACCCAGGAGTTGGAGGTTGCGGTGAGCCGAGATGGCGCCATTGCACTCCAGCCTGGGGGATGAGCGATACTTTGTCTCAAAAAAAAAAAAAAAAAAAAAATTACCAAGGTGGCAAATATAGACCCTGCCCTCAGTGTGCTTACCCTGTAGGAACAGAGACAGATAAGTCAGATTTCAGTCTGGGGCAGGTGGAGCCATGATGAAGCCCTCCCCACACTTGCAGGACCAGTTTGGGAGTTGGAGGCATCCCTAAGCTGGGTCAGCTTGAACCCACCAGCAGGAGTGAGCAGGTCTTCTGCAGACAGGGTTTGCAGGGACACTGGGCTGACCTGAGACACCTGAGCTACATCAGAGAACAGCAGATTCTGGGGACTGCTACTGCTGAGGTGCCGGGTGGGCAGGCAGCTGGGGGCACCCAACAGTGACCACTGGGGCACTGGTGTTCATTGGGTACCACCCCGTGTACCAGGGAATGTGGACTTAGTGCCTGCCATGTCCCTTGCTCCGTACAAGCAGACGACACCTGTGCTCTCAATCCTCTGAAGGGACACCTCTTTCTACCTCTGTTTCCCTTTGGTAGACATCTGATAACACATGTCGTGTTTTCTTCTCTCAGAATTCATAGATGTTGGCTGGGTGCGGTGGCTCATGCCTGTAATCCTAGCACTTTGGGAGGCTGCAGGGGACAGGATTGCTTGAGCTTGGGAATTCAAGACCAGCCTGGGCAACATGGCTAAATCTGTCTACAAAAAAAAATACAATTAGCCAGGCATGGCGGTGCATGCTTTTAGCCCCAAGTACTTGGGAGGCTGAGATGGATGGATCGCTTTTGGGCCTGTGAGGCGGAGGTAGCAGTGAGTGGAGATCGCATCACTGTACTCTAGCCTGAGCAACAGAGCAAGACTCTGTCTCAAAAAAAGAAAAAAAAAAAAAAGAATTCATAGATGTAACATTTTGCCTTTGATACTCCTGATCTTTTTTAATAATGAAAAATACTCACTGGGCATAGTGGCTCACACTTGTAATTCTAGCACTTTGGAAGGCCGAGGCAGGTGCATCTCCTGAAGTCAGGAGTTTGAGACCAGCCTGGCCAATGCGGTAAAACCCTGTGTCTACTAAAAATACAAAAATTAGCCGGGCATGGTGGCACACCCCTGTAATCCCAGCTGCTTGGGAGGCTGAGACGGGAGAATCGCATGAACCTGGGAGGCGGAGATTGCCATGAGCCGAGCTCGTGCCACTGCACTCCAGCCTGGGCAACAGAGCAAGACTCAGTTCCAAAAAGGGAAAAAGAAGAATACCAGAGGTTGAAGTCCTCCCATCCCCCTTTCTTACAGGAAATAACTGTCGAGAAATTGTGTGTCTGACAACTGCTGTTGTCCTCTCACTCAAGCAGTACGTGCCATAGTTTCAGATGTGTGACCACTTACCCAGATGATGACATAGTGTGCATTTTGTTCCGAGCTTTATTTCTCTTACTTGACATGATTTTTTTTTAGGTCTAGATGGTACATCTAAGTCTTACTGGGTTCTGTAAGCAGCTGGTTGCCTCCATTTCCACACTTTCCATTTAGGAAGCTAAGGCTTAAAAAGATGAAGCCGGCCGGGCGTGGTGGCTCAAGCCTGTAATCCCAGCACTTTGGGAGGCCAAGACGAGTGGATCACGAGGTCAGGAGATCAAGACCATCCTGGCTAACACGGTGAAACCCCGTCTCTACTAAAAAATAAAAAAAACTAGCTGGGCGAGGTGGTGGGCGCCTGTAGTCCCAGCTACTAAGGAGGCTGAGGCAGGAGAATGGTGTGAACAGGCGGAGCTTGCAGTGAGCTGAGATCCAGCCACTGCACTCCAGCCTGGGTGACAGAGCGAGACTCCATCTCAAAAAAAAAAAAAAAGATGAAGCCCCTGCCAGGCTTGGTGGCTCATGTCTGTAATCCCTTTGGGAGGCTGGGGTGGGAGGATAGCTTGAATCCAAGAGTGTGAGACCAGCCTGGACAACCTAGCAAGAACCCATCTCTGCAAAAAAATAAAAATAAAATTAGCCAGTCATGGTGGTGAGCACCTGTAGCCCCAGCTACTCTGGAGGCTGAGCTGGGAGGATTGCTTGAGCCCAGGAGTTCAGGAGGTCGAGGCTGCAGTGAACCATGATTGCACCACTGCACTTCAGCCTGGGTGACAGAGTGAGACCCTGTCACTAAAAAAAAAGATGAGGCCCACAAGTGCAGAGCCAGGCTCTATCTAATGATCCGGGGGCCCTAGTCCTGTTCTTAGGGTGGTGAGCTGGCCAGTTTCTTTTTTTTTTTTTTTTTTGAGACGGAGTCTGGCTCTGTCGCCCAGGCTGGAGTGCAGTGGCCGGATCTCAGCTCACTGCAAGCTCTGCCTCCCGGGTTTACGCCATTCTCCTGCCTCAGCCTCCGGAGTAGCTGGGACTACAGGCGCCCGCCACCTCGCCCGGCTAGTTTTTTTTTGTATTTTTAGTAGAGACGGGGTTTCACCGTGTTCGCCAGGATGGTCTCGATCTCCTGACCTCGTGATCCGCCCGTCTCGGCCTCCCAAAGTGCTGGGATTACAGGCTTGAGCCACCGCGCCCGGCCGAGCTGGCCAGTTTCATGATGCTGCTCCCCCCCCAGACTCAGGGCTCTTTCCGAAGCTGTCACACACCAGCCCTGCCCCATCCCCTGCTTTGCTATGGGTGCTTCTGCACCGTAGGTCCTCTGGACAGCAAGGTGTGGGCTAGAATGACTGGTCTCCAGGTCTGCACCTGGACCCCTTGTCAGTGCCCCAGGGGATTCCCAGCCTTCCCCAGCGGTAGCAATGCCTGTGCAAAGAATGGAACCCCTGTCTGTAGGTTGGTTGCCTTCAGGTGTGCAGTGTAACAGGCCAGGTGGGTAAATCATCACCCACGGAGCTTCTGCCCATGTCTCTTGATTTTGGGATTTACTGACCAGAGCCCATTATTACTGGTGAGACAGCTGGTCCTCAACCTTTGTCAGGTTTCCTAGGGAACAGCTAAGAAATGTTAACCTGAGCCCAAATTCATCCTAGAATGAGGAAGGCTGATTTGAGTCCCTTCCCCATCAGGTCTCAGGGTGAGAACACCCAGTAGTCTGGCCCCGGCCAGTCAGCCTGGCCATAGACCTCCAAGGGAATGGTTGTAAACTAGGATTCGGGGACTCGGGAGAGGTACCCAGCACCCTGAGTGCGCATATCCTTCCTTCTATACCAGATGCCCCGCCCAGTGCTCCCAGCGCCCCTCCCAGCACACCCACCCCCAGTGCCGGGAAGAGGTCCCTGCTCATCAGCAGGCGGACAGGCCTGGGGCTGACCAGCCTGCCAGGCCCCATGAAGAGCTACTCCCACGCCAAGCAGCTGCCCGTGGCACACCGCCCAAGTGTCTTCCAGTCCCCCGATGAGGACGAGGAGGAGGACTATGAGCAGTGGCTGGAGATCAAAGGTAAGTTGTGGGAGCTGCTGCTCCCCCACCACCAGTGCCCGTGCTCTAGCAGGTGGGATCTGTGGTGGGCAGGGCAAGTGCTGCCAGGGGCGTGGGTGCTTTGGGCTGAGTTGCAGCCACCAGGTCTCCGAGCTGAGCCTTGGGCCCTCTGGGGTGAGGAGAGCAAAGGAGGGTGAGGGGCAGGGCTGGGGTGTTGCTGGGCATCAGCGCGTGGGCTTCATCTTGGGAGCAGCGGGATCCATCTTCCACTCACACAGCGGCTCACCCAGCCAGGGCAGGGGCGCACGCCCTTCTCGCATTTGCTCCAAAAGGGCATCCTTATATCCCTTCTTGGAGGAGCTTCTAAGGCTCTTCAGCTGAGCCCTGGAGGCCCCGAAGCACTGCCCCAACGATGGGTTACTGTCCCCTGCGTTTAGGCCAGAGGTATGGCCGCAGGTTGGAGGGTGTTCTCTCCTATTCCTAGGAAAGGACGGTCACTGGTCATGGGTGAACTTGTCCAGATCCCCCACCGTAGGAGGGCAAAGGGGGTGGCTGTGGTGACAGCATTGCTAGCAAGTCTAGCCCTGTCCACATTCAGAATGAGGCCCCGTGACACCTGAACTGCATGGAGGGCTGGCTGGTGAGGTCACGTCACCCTGACAGCACAGACTGAAGCAACCGTGGAGTTGTGCCATGACAGCTTTGAGACCCCTTGCTTCTGGCTGTGTGTCCGAGCGGATCAGAGGCCAGCCTGGCCCCTGGGCCATTAGTCAGAATGGAACTGGTGTGTGTCCTTTCCTTAGAGAGGTTCCCCAGCAGCTCCAAGGGTACCCTGTTGGGAACTGCTGCATTACAAAGGGTATCGGGTGTCTCTAGGCCCTTGAATTGAAGCTCATTATGGCCCACTGTCTGCGTGGCCTCAGAAACCCACCTGTTCCTGTAAACAGCGACCAGTTCAGGATTGTTGCTGGGCCTGTGGCAGGAGGGCGACCTAGGGTGAAAGATGGTCATGGAATGCCCTTGGGACCTCACAGCGGCCCTTGCTGAGCCACACACTCCCCACCTCTCCCCGATTCCCAGCAGCCCAAGCAACAAGGGGAATAAGATTAGCCACAGGTCTGGCATGTTGCCCAGTTGCCAGGTACTTGCTGGCAGTGAGAAATTTCTCCTGTGCGTCTCCTACAAGGGCTGCGATCTGTGTAGTAGCTGACAAACTCAGCCTCAGAAACAAGCCAGGGAGAAAATGTAAAAGCAAGTTCCACATGGCTCAGTGGGGAGGCTAATCCATATATAAAAATATATCTTTGTAGCTCTGTTCACTGAAAAGGCCCCGAGATAATGATTAAGCCCGTGGCATTGAGCATCCCTAGCGCCCAGATGCTGGTCTGGAGACGCAGTTTCTCATGGAAACCGACTTCTTGGAGAAGTGGCTGGCTCTGGGTCTGGGCAGGAAGTGTATGAGATGATCTTGGAGCGCCCTGTCCCGGCAGATGGCAAGGAGGCCATCAGAGACTCCTGGGGCCATGTCCAGAGCCCTCAGGAGCCAGCTTGAAGAGGCTCCACCGGCTGCAGAGCTTCTATGACACTAATTGCCATGGATCGAAACCCACCCAGTGTGTTTAAATCAGAGCTCATAATGGTATTTTTTAAAAAAGAATGTGTCATCTTTGAAGGATGAAAGGGAACCGATGTGTTATGCTGAAAACTGGTAAAGAAAGAAAAGAATTAAGCGTTTCCCCCCCACAACCAGGGGAAGCTGGATATATTTTCTGCTAGCTTCCAGCCTGGAGCTAACCACAGCCTCACACACTTCTCTCCCACCCAGTGTGTCTCACCAAGACAGTGAGACCAACTCCCCCCTCATCATGGTGTTTTGTGCCTGGACTCGGGACGCCCGACAGCCTCCTGCATCTCACACTCTTCTCCCCCCACCCCCTCTGTCGTTGTGGTCCGTAGAGAGAGTGTGCCTATTGACTGTGGGGTGTGTGAGTTGAACCCCAGTACTGACAGCCTCCTTAAAGTTTCACCCCCAGAGGGAGCCGAGACTCGGAAAGTGATAGAGAAATTGGCCCGCTTTGTGGCAGAAGGAGGCCCCGAGTTAGAAAAAGTAGCTATGGAGGACTACAAGGATAACCCAGCATTTGCGTGAGTATCTCCGGGGAAGGGAAGGCCGTGCTGTTGAATGAATTTGCTGCACAGTCGCACGTGCGGGGCTGGTTGCTTGCTAGCGCGGGCCGGATGCTGTTCTGAGCTTTTTCTGATTCTCACTAGAAGTGACAAGTGGCTCCCATGTGGCACGGAGACTTGCTTTTGGGTCCCTGCTCGCCAGCCTGCCTTTTTTTGTGTGATAGAAGCTACAGGGATACGCCTGTCACAGATACTCATTTTCCCCTCTCTTCTGCAAACTTCCTCCTCTCCAGATTTTTGCACGATAAGAATAGCAGGGAATTCCTCTACTACAGGAAGAAGGTGGCTGAGATAAGAAAGGAAGCACAGAAGTCACAGGCAGCCTCTCAGAAAGGTAGGTGGACAGAGTGGGCGGGAGGTTCTGGGGAGGCCTGTGGACATACCGTGTCCCAGTGTGGAATCGGGGTTCCTGGAGGCGCTGGAGTGGCACTGTGTGGCACTGGTGGTTGAGGTCAGTATTCTCCCAGGCATGTGGGGTCACTCTGGAAATGGGTCTGACACCACCTTCCCCCTCAGTGCTCCAAGGACCTGGTGAAGCCTGAGTGTCAAGCCACATGTGTGGGGTACACGGGTGCTCTTGGCGATCGAGGTCACTCCTGGGAGATCAGTTCAGGGCAGTACCCTGGGTAGAGGGGGCTTTTGCTTGTTGGTTCTTTGTTACGTTAACAAGTGTTAATGAGCCCCAGCTTCCTCCTGGGCACTGAGGACAAGGCAAGGCAAGAGTAGTGTACGGCTGAGGACCTGGGGGACAGACACTGTCAGCTGGTGCAATTCGGATGGGATGAATTTCAGGGGAAGGGGAAATACTGGCTGGTCTTCGACTGCGATGACATAAAATCCCAGCCAAGTGTTGGTGGGTGGGCGGGATTGATGTTCAGGCCAAGCGCGGGCTGCAGAGGTTTGCTCCTTGTGTTCCCTGTGGCCCTGTGCCCTGAGCCTCTCCCCAGGAGAGGAGGCCCAACAGCACCCCCCAGCCGTGTGACCTGGGGTTCTCCCATCTCCCCTCCTACCCCACCCAGACCTGCTGTCACGTTTGGATCGTTTGTCCTGGCTCGTGTCCCAGGCCCTCTTGACCTCCCTTGTTGGACAGGGTTGGGGGGCAGGGGGCGGGGGCTGGAGGTGTGTTATGAACTCTGGCGTCTGGTCCCAGTGCAGTAATCTGATTCCCATTTGCCTGTTTCTCTTTGCATCATTCCTAAAACAAACCCCACTTGTTGCCCTTGGGGTTCTTAGCAGAAATTAGGCTGTTGGGTGTGGTGAGTTGAGCCCAGTACTGACAGCCTGCTTAAAGTTTCACCCCCAGAGGATGAAGAGGTCAAGAACCTTGCAGAAAAGTTGGCCAGGTTCATAGCGGACGGGGGTCCCGAGGTGGAAACCATTGCCCTCCAGAACAACCGTGAGAACCAGGCATTCAGGTAAGGGGGGCCCTGCCAGGGAGGTGACCATCACCTTGGCCACAGCCCCCCTGCAGGGGAGGACACTGGATCAGCAGAGTCCAGCCACTTGCTGGGGTCCCACTGTGAGACACTAGCAGGTCTAAGAGTCTCTGACCCCAGAGCCCGGCTCTGCCTCCCTGCAGGCATGTCCCACACGCACACCAGCACCCTGGGTGGTCTCTGAGGCAGGTGCACAGGACCTTTGGGGCCTTTGTGTCTTTTAGGCGCCTCATGGAGAAAGTCTCTAGCACTTGCCCAGTTGCCTTTGGGACACATGGCAGCCCTTGACCGGGGGCAGGTCAGGCTCTCAAGTGGAAATTCACAGTAGTGTTTAGTTTATGTTGTGTACGTTCTCAGGGTCTCCCCTTTATGACGAGGGAAGTGGCAGAGAATGGGGAACTTTAGGATCTATGGAGGGGGAACACCCAGCCTGTATGTGAGTTCCACAGAAGGGTGGGTGCATGACAAGCAGCCTAGCCTCCCTGCCATCCCCCACCATGCGGTTGCACCCTAGCCCCAGTGGCTGGGTCTGTGTTCACTGGCTCATCAATTCATTAGGTGGGTTTGGCACTTGCTCTGTGCCCGGGGAGGCGGGTGGGTGCCTGGGGGATGTGGGGGTAACGTGCCCATGAGGTTACACAAGCCCCGACTCAGTCATTGAGGAGGTGTGACAGCACATGACAAAGTCCTGGAGCAGCAGCTCTCTGGGCTGGTTGATTCAGCAGACTTCATCGCAGATGGGGCAACTGTGCTTTTTGTGGTCACTGACCAAGGTCGTGGAGGGTGGGCAGACATGGCCAGGCCAGGTCCAGGCAGACGAGGGCAGTGGGCCACCCTTGGGAGGTGGGACTGAGGGAACGTGGGGGCTGGGAACAGGGAGGGTCAAGGCTCAGCTGACCTAGTGGATGGGGACAGGGAGAGGGGCTGGTACCTCTGTGTACCCAGTCTGGTACCTCTGTGTCCAGGAGCCTGTGTTGGGGTTGTGGATTGTTTGGGCCTGGAATTCAGGAGAGGGATCTGCCTGGGACTGGAGCGCCCCCCAGGTGTCCTGAATCTGGGACTTGCCCTGGGGACCATTGAGTTGTTGGCCATACCTCAGGGTTAGGTCACTAGTCTCCTCCAAGTCATTGTGTCTTTCCTTCATTTGCCTGATTAAGGCTATATAAATAGGAAACCTAGTTTGTTGTCATTGTAGGTGGACACTGACCGTGAAACCTTTTCAAAAGAGAAGCAGGCAAGGATTTGGAATTCTGTCCAAGGCCCAGAGCCTGGTGGCTCTGCCCGGTCAGAGGGGTCCAGGGCCCAGTCGCTGCAGCCTAGCCTCTCCCCAGATGTCAGAACTGAGAGATGCTATTGGTGCAGGTGGCCCTGGCCATCCTGTGTGTCCTTTCTGTTCTGGGGTATTGCTGACAGGCGCCCAGCTTGTCAGGTGTGGCTGTGGGGGCGGCCAGGCTGGTTGAGGTCGCCTGGGGTGGATACCCTGGGCAGCCAAAGGAGTTGAGGCTGAAGGGAACTCGTCCCCACACTCACTGCAGAACTATAGCCAGACCAGGAAAGAACTGGATGGGTCAGGGGGGACGACCAGGTATTCAGGCCCCTGCAGGGCATGCAGATTTGCGCCTGTGTTTAATCTCCATGCAGGGTCAGATATGAGGCAGCCCCAAAGCACAGAAATGCTGGTTGGACCCACGTGGTTGGCAGACCTCCCCTCACCCCCAAATCTAACAGCCACCTCATGTGGCCACTCCTGGCCCTTCCCTGTCACGCCTGTGGGCCAGGCACACCCCAGCCACTTTGGGAAACAATTCTTAACCAACTGCATGGCTATAAAGAAGCTGGAGGCCTGGTGTGGTGGCTCACGCCTATAATCCCAGCACTTTGGGAGGCCGAGGCAGGTGGATCACCTGATGTCAGGATTTTGAGAACAGCCTGGCCAACATGGCGAAACCCCGTCTCTACTAAAAATATAAAAATGTATTGGGCATGGTGGCGTGCGCCTATAGTCCCAGCTACTTGGGAGGCTGAGGCAGGAAAATCGCTTGAACCCAGGAGGCAGAGGCAGCCGAGATCGTGCCATAGCACTCCAGCCTGAGTGACAGAGCAAGACCCATCTCAAAAAATAAAAAATGAGGCCGGGCGTGGTGGTTCACACATGTAATCCCAGCGCTTTGGGAGGCCGAGGCAGGTGGATCACCTGAGGTCGAGAGTTCAAGACCAGCCTCACCAATGTGGAAAAACCCCATCTGTACTAAAAATACAAAATTAGCCAGGTGTGGTGGCACATGCCTGTAATCCCAGCTACTCAGGAGGCTGAGGCAGGAGAATGGCTTGAACCCGGGAGGTGGCGGTTGCAGTGAGCCAAGATCGCACTACAACACTCCAGCCTGGGCAACAAGAGCAAGACTCCGTCTTGAAAAACAGACAAACAAATAAAAATGAAAAGCTGGAAACGCCCATCCCTTGGAGTAGTCATTCTCCCATTTCTGAGATACATCCTGGAAATCATGTCAATAGAGCATCAGCTATAGTAAAGTCAGTAGGCTGGGCGTGGTGGCTCACGCCTGTAATCCCAGCACTTTGGGAGGCTGAGGCAGGCAGATCATGAGGTCAGGAGATCAAGACCATCCTGGCTAACATATGGTGAAACCCCGTCTCTACTAAAAAATACAAAAAAAAAAAAAAAGCCATGCGTGGGTGGTGGGCACCTGTAGTCCCAGCTAGTCGGGAGGTTGAGGCAGGAGAATGGTCTGAATCCGGGAGGCAGAGCTTGCAGTGAGCCGAGATCACGCCACTGCACACCAGCCTGGGCAACAGCGAGACTCCATCTCAAAAAAAAAAAAAGGAAAGAAAAGTCAGTGACACAGTGTCCAGCCTCTGTGGGCTAAATCATCAGCGCATCTCCCCAGTGGAGTATGCCGCCTTCAGAAGGCACCCATGTGAGCTGGCAGCCCAGCGTGAGGAAACTGAGGCAAGGCTAGTCAGTGAACATGCTTCCACCGTTCTAACAGGAAAGGCTTATGTCATCAGCTTCAGGCAGAAATTTTTTTAAAAACTGGGATATGTAAAATAGGATCACAGCTCTATTAAGGTAAATCTTCGTTGAAACTGACAGGAAACACCTTAACAGTGGTTATCACTGGGCGCGGTGGCTCACGCCTGTAATCCCAGCACTTTGGGAGGCCGAGGCAGGTGAATCACGAGGTCAGGAGATTGAGACCATCCTGGCTAACACGGTGAAATCCCGTCTCTACTAAAAATATAAAAAATTAGCCAGACATGGTGGCAGGCGCCTGTAGTCCCAGCTACTTGGGAGGCTGAGGCAGGAGAATGGCGTGAACCCAGGAGGCAGAGCTTGCAGTGAGCCGAGATCACGCCACTGCACTCCAGCCTGGGCGACAGAGCGACACTCTGTCTCAAAAAAGAAAAAAAAAAAAGACAGTCCTGTGGACTGGGGATGTGTACAGTCTGAGAGGCGCCAGTAGGTGTGGAACCCAGCTGTGAACTAGCGCCACCTGCTCTGTTCCTCGGGCTGGGTAGGGACTGAGAAGACCTGTGCTCCTGGCCTTACTGGAAGCCACATTGCCCTGAGGCTGCCTGCCCCCATAGGAAGTGGAAATCAGCTACTTGTTCTGTTCTGATGTTCAGTGTCTCAAAGATGCATTTGAGAAGCCACTGGGATCAAGACAAGTCCCTCTGCCCTGTCTCATGTCTGGTGTCTCCCCACAATCTGAGATTTCTTGGTGTGAATGTCTCGCCTTTCCTAGGCCCTGGGGAAGGGTGTGCGGGTCCCTGCCCTTTCCCTTTGTAGCAGGGTAAACAATGACAGTGTGATGGGTGCCTGATAAATACAGGGTGAGGATTGGAGTGACCCACAGTTCAAAGGAAGGGCATCAGGCCACCAGAACCAGCAGCCACTGCCAGGAGGCCTGGCAGGGCAGGAGGTTGTGGTGGAGACCGTGATCATGACATGACCCTGGCCAACGTGGGCACACAAGGCCAGAACTGCTCCTGCCCAGAATCAGGGACAGAGCCTCGGGCCCAGCTGACAATGCACCCCCCAACTCTCCTTTGCAGCTTTCTGTACGAGCCCAACAGCCAAGGGTACAAGTACTACCGACAGAAGCTGGAGGAGTTCCGGAAAGCCAAGGCCAGCTCCACAGGCAACCTCACAGCACCCGAACCCGGCCTGAAGCGCAAGTCCCCGCCTGAAGCCCTGTCAGGGTCCTTACCCCCAGCCACCACCTGCCCCACCTCATCCACGCCTGTGCCCACCGTCATCCCTGCTCCAGCTGCCCCTGGGAAGCCAGCCTCCGCAGCTACCGTGAAGAGGAAGCGGAAGAGCCGGTGGGGGCCTGAAGAGGATAAAGTAGAGCTCCCACCTGCTGAGCTGGTGCAGAGGGACGTGGACGCCTCTCCCTCACCTCTGTCAGGTGGGCAGACCCCCTCCCCCTCCCTCTTTTGGAAGGCTCTGGTTTCTTCACTGAGCATAATGTCTTCAAGGTTCATCCACATTGTAGATTGTGTCAGAATTTCATTCCTTCTTTGGCCACATCTTCCACTGTGTGTACATACCACATTTGGCTTACCCACTCATCTGTGAATGAACTCTTAGGTTGTTCACACCGCTTGGCTATTGTGAATAATGCTGCTGTGAATCCATTTTCAATTCTCTTATTGGTATACCTAGGTGTGGAATTGCTGGGCCTATTGCATTTCTGCCTTTTTTTTTTTTTTTTTTTTTCTTTTTTTTTTTTTTTTGAGATGGAGTCTTGCTCTGTTGCCCAGGCTGGAGTGCAGTGGCACAATCTCGGCTCACTGCAAGCTCCACCTCTGGGGTTCACGCCATTCTCCTGCCTCAGCCTCCCGAGTAGCTGGGACTACAGGTGCCTGCTACCATGCCCACCTAATTTTTGTATTTTTTAGTAGAGACAGGGTTTCACCATGTTAGCCAGGATGGTCTCGATCTCCTGACCTTGTGATCCGCCTGCCTCGGCCTCCCAAAGTGCTGGGATTACAGGTGTGAGCCACTCCTCCCGGCCCACCTTCCAGGTTCAAGCGATTCTCCTACTTCAGCCCCTGGAGTAGCTGGGACTACAGGCGCACACCATTATGCTCAGCTAATTTTTGTATCTTTTCTTTAGTAGAGGCAGGATTTCACCATGTCGACCAGGCTGGTCTTGAACTCCTGGCCTGAAGTGAGCCACCAGGCCCGGCTTTGCCAAGTTATTATAGAAACAAGATCTCAGTATGTTACCCAGGCTGGTCTTGAACTCCTGGACTCAAGCCATCTTCCTGCCTCAGCCTCTCAGAGTCCTGAGTTTCCAGGCGTGAGCCACTGCACCCAGCCTCCTTTGCCCATTTTAAAGTTGGGTTGTTTGTGTCATTGAGTTGTACGAGTTCTTTTATAGATTCTGGATATTAACCCCCTCATTGGCTATGTGATTTACAAATACTTTCCCTCATTTTATGGGTTGTCTTTTCACTTTAGTAATTAGTGTCTTTTGATGCATACAATTTTAACATTTTCTTTCTTTTTTTTAATGTGGCCAGAAAGATCATTGTGTGTTTTTTTTTTTTTTTTTTTGAACTGAAGGCAGACCTTCCAGGGGGCAGCAGTGCCAGGGAGGGGGCAAGTGGTTGTGTAGTCTCCCAGTGCCTGCTGTAATCCAGCCCTCCTTAGAAATGGAATTTTAATGAAGTCAAATTTATCTATTTTTTCTTCTGTAGTTTATGCTTTTGGTATCATTTTTAAGGAACCATTGCCAAATCCATGCATGAAAATTTGCCCCTGTGTTTCCTACTGAGAGTTTCGTACCTTTAGCTCTTAAATTTAGGTCTTTAGCCTATTGGGGTTTTTTTTGTTTTTTTCTTGTTTGTTTTGGTTTTTTTGAGACAGGGTCTCACTTTGTCACCCAGGCTGGAGTTTAATGGCTACTCACTGCAGCCTCGACCTCCCCAAGCTCAACTGATCTTCCTATCTCAGCCTCCCAAGTAGGTGGGACTATAAATGCATACCAGCACACCTGGCTAATTTTTGTAGTTTTTGTAGAGATGGAATTTCACCATGTTGCCCAGGCTGGTCTTGAACTTGTGAGTTCAAGCAGTCCTCCTGCCTTGGCCTCCCAAAGTGTTGGAATTATAGGCATGAGCCACTGCACCCAGGGTCTTTGGTCCATTTTGAGTTAATTTTTCCAGTTTTATTCTTTTCTTTTGAGACAGGGTCTCTGTCACACAGGCTGGAGTGCAGTGGCATGATCACAGCTTACTGCAGCCTTCACCTCCCGGGCTCAATTGATTCTCCTGCCACAGTCTCCCAAGTAGCTGGGACTACAGACGTGCTCTTCCATGCTTGGCTAATTTTTGCGTTTTTTGTGTCGATACAGGGTTCCACTAAGTTGCCCAGGCTGGTCTCAAACTCCTTGCCTCAAACAATCTTGCCACCTTGGCCTCCCAAAGTGCTGGGATTACAGGCATGAGCTACTGCACGCGGTCTGTTTGGATTCTTTAGGGTTTTCTATATTTAAGTTTGTGTTATCTGCAAACAGAAATAGTCTTACAGGTTCTTTTCCAACTTGGATACTTCTTATTTCTTTTTCTGTCTAATTTCTCTGGCTAGGACTTCTAGTACTGTATTGAATGGAAATGGTCGAAGTGTGCATCCTTGTCTTGTTCCTGATCTTAGGGGGAAAGCTTTCAGCCTTTTACCAGTCTGAAATGTATGATGTGTGGGTGTATGATGTCAGCTGTGTGTTTTTTATATATGGACTTTATTGTGTTGAGGAACTTCACTTCTTTTTGGTCTTTTTTTTTTTTTTTTTTTGGAAACAGAGTCTTTCTGTGATGCCCAGGCTGGAGTGATGTGATCTCAGCTCACTGCAACCTCTGCCTCCTGTGTTCAAGCAATTCTCCTGCCTCAGCCTCCCTAGTACCTGGGACTACAGGCGCCCGCCACCACGACTAGCCAATTTTTGTGTTTTTGGTACAGACAGGGTTTCACTATATTGGCCAGGCTGATCTCGAACTCCTGACCTCAGGTGATCTGCCTACCTTGGCCTCCCAAAATGCTGGGATTATGGTGTGAGCCACCAGACCTGGCTGGAAGTTCACTTCTGTTCCTAGTTTATTGAGTGTTTTTATCATGAAAATGTTTTAGTTTTTATCAGATGCTTTTTCTACGTCAATTAAAATAGGCCGGTCACGGTGGCTTACGCCTGTGATCCCAGCACTTTGGGAGACTGAGGTGGGCAGATCACTTGAGACCAGGAGTTCAAGACCAGCCTGGCCAACACGGTGAAACCCCATCTCTCCCAAAAGAAAAAAAAAAAAAATTAGCCGGGTGTGGTGGCACACGCCTGTAATCCCAGTTACTTGGGAGGCTGAGGCAGGAGAATCTCTTGAACCTGGGAGGCAGAGGTTGCAGTGAGCCAAGATTGTGCAACTGCACTCCAGCCTGGGTGACAGAGTGAGACTGAATCTCCAAAAAAAAGTGAATACATAAAATCATCATATGATTACTTTCCTTCATTCTATTAATTTGGCATATTACATGAATTGATTTTCAAATGTTGAGCCATCCTTGCATTATGGGGATAAATCCCACTTGGTCATGGTGTATAATCTTTTCATATGCTGCTGAATTTGGTTTCCTAGTATTTTATTGAGGATTTCTGCATCTATTTTCATAGGAATATTCAATTGTATTTTTTCTTTCTTTTTTGAGATGGAATTTTGCTCTTGGTTGCCCAGGCTGGAGTGCAGTAGCGAGATCTCAGCTCACTGCAGCCTCCACCTCCTGGGTTCAAGCGATTCTCCTGTCTCAGCCTCCTGAGTAGCTGGGATTACAGGCGCCCACCACCACACCTGGCTAATTTTTGTAGTTTTTGTAGAGACAGGGTTTCACCATGCTGACCAGGCTGGTCTCAAACTCCACGCTGGCCTCCCAAAGTGCTGGGATTACAGGCGTGAGCCACCACGCCCGGTCTATTTTTCTTTCTTTGTAGTATCTTTGTCTGCCTCGGGTATCAGGCTAATCCTAGCCCCATAGAGTAAGTTTGGAAATGTTCTCTCTTTTGTTTTTTTGGAAGAGTTTGAGGAGAATTGGTATTATTTCTTTTTTTTTTTTTTTTTTGAAACAGAAGTCTTACTCTGTCACCCTGGCTGGAGTGCAGTGGTGCAATGTCAGCTCCCTGCAACCTCCACCTCCCAGGTTCAATCAGTTCTCCTGCCTCAGCCTCCCGAGTAGCTGGGATTACAGGCACCTGCCAATATGCCAGGCTAATTTTTGTATTATTAGTAAAGATAGGGTTTTGCCATGTTGGTCAGGCTGGTCTTGAACGCTTGACCTCAAGTGATCCGCCCACCTCAGCCTCCCAAAGTGCTGGGATTACAGGCATGAACCACTGCACCCAGCCTATTTCTTCTTTTAAATGTTTGCTTTACTAGTGAAGCTATCTGATTCTTGGCCTTTTTTTGTTGGAAGGTTTTTTCAAATCCTGATTTGATCTCCTTACTTGTCTATTCAGATTTTCTATTTCTTCTTGTGTTTGATGGTTTGTGTTTCTAGAAATTTGTTCACTTCATCTAAGTTATCTAATTTGTTGGGGCACAATTTATTGTATTTTCTTATGGTCCTTT
Organism: Chlorocebus sabaeus; assembly: GCF_047675955.1. Taxonomy (NCBI): domain Eukaryota; kingdom Metazoa; phylum Chordata; class Mammalia; order Primates; family Cercopithecidae; genus Chlorocebus; species Chlorocebus sabaeus. The sequence continues at coordinate 43,672,875 of NC_132909.1, forward strand.
TAACTTATGTCTTATTTTTAGTCATTAGTTACAGCCCCTCCTTCATTTCTGGTTTTAGTAATTGAGTCTTCTCTCATTTTTTTCGTAGTTTAACTAAAAGGTTTGTCACTTTTGTTGATCTTCTTTTTTTTTTTTTTTTTTGAGACGGAGTCCTGCTTTGTCGCCCAGGCTGGAGTGCAGTGGTGGTGCGATCTCGGCTTACTGCAAGCTCCGCCTCCCAGGTTCACGCCATTCTCCTGCCTCAGCCTCCTGAGTAGCTGGGACTACAGGCACCTGCCACTGCACCCGGCTATTTTTTTGTATTTTTAGTAGAGACAGGGTTATCACTGTGTTAGGATGGTCTTGATCTCCTGACCTCATGATCCGCCAGTCTCAGCCTCCCAAAGTGCTGGGATTACAGGCGTGAGCCACCACGCCCGGCCCTTGTTGATCTTTTCAAAGAACCAACTTTTGGTTTCATCGATTTTTTTCCATTGTATTTTTAGTCCTCATTTTCTTATCTCCACTCTAAACTTTACTATTTTCTTCTTTCTGTTAGCTTTGGATTTAGTTTGATCTTCTTTTTCTAACTCACTAAGCTGTACACTTAGGTTATTGGTTTTAGATCTTCTTGGCTCACTGCAACCTCCACGTCGTGGGTTCAAGTGATTCTCCTGCCCCAGCCTCCCGAGTAGCTGGGATTACAGGTGGGCGCCCCCACGCCCGACTAATTTTTATATTTTTAGTAGAGACAGGGTTTCACCATGTTGGTCAGGGTAGTCTTGAGCTCTTCACCTTGTGATCTGCCCGCCTCAGCCTCCTAAAGTGCTGGGATTACAGGCATGAGCCACCAGGCCCGGCCTTTTTCTTTCTTTAAAAAAAAAAAAATAAATGATTGTTATATATATTAACTGATAGATTAACTTTGTCCGTAACCTATAATAAACTTCTCTTCAAATGCTACTTTCATAAATACAGTTTCCTTAAAAATAAAAATAACAAAACTATGTATAGCAAAGAGTTTTTTTGTTTTTTGTTTTTTGCCTTTGAGACAGAGTCTTGCTATTTTGTCCAGGCTGGAGTGCAGTGGCACAATCTGGGCTTACTACAACCTCTGCCTACCAGGTTCAAGCGATTTTCCTGCCTCACCCTCCAGGTAGCTAGGATTGTAGGTGTCCACCACCACGCCCGGCTAATTTTTATATTTTTAGTGGAGATGGGGTTTCGCCATGTTGGCCAGGCTGGTCTTGCACTCCTGACCTCAAATGATCCTCTTTCGTCTGCCTCCCAAAGTGCTGGGATTACAGGTATGAGCCACCGTGCTCGACTTAGCAAGAATGTACATTGATTATCTAAACATTAAAAATAATAACGCAAGCACATCCAGTTCTCCTTGTATAGATTTATGTACCATAACCAGTTTCTGCTCCTTCCCTCTCTCCTTGCCCACAAGAACTTTTAGCCCTTCTCCATCACTTAGGAGTCATAGGAAACTGAAGGGTAATTTCCTAGGGGCCTCCAACAAATCTCAGTGCGCTACCATCTCTTCCATTCTTCTCGTGTGATGGCAGGTCACATCTGCCAGTCTACCACCTTCTTAAAATTCTAGAAGAGAAGCAGAGCAGAAGTTCATGCTACTCTTAGATCTCCAGATATAAAGTTCCTATCACCCACACCCACCGAGAGCAGGGGTTGGGGGTCGAGTACATGGCCCTTATATTTTTCCTAACTCCTCTCAGTTCCTTGTATTCTTCTTGACTTGAAGGATTTTTTCATATGAAGAGTCGAATAGGGTGAGGTATGGAGGAAGGGGCGTGAGCTTCCATGCCCTCCCTGGGCAAGCCCGCTCCAGGAACCTCCATGAGTTCAGCTGTCTAGAACCTCCTTTTTTTTTTTTTTTTTGAGGCAGAGTCTCCCTCTGTCTCCCAGGCTGGAGTTCTGTGGCACTATTTCGGCTCATTGCAACCTCCACCTCCCGGGTTCAAGCGATTCTCCTGCCTCAGTCTCCCGAGTAGCTGGGACTACAGGCGCCCACTACCACGTCCAGCTAATTTTTGTAGTTTTAGTGGAAAACGAGGTTTCAGCAAGTTGGTCAGGCTGTTCTTGAACTCCTGACCTCAGATGATCCGCCTGCCTCAGCCTCCCAAAGTGCTAGGATTATAGGCATGAGCCACCATACCCAGCCCACGCCCAGATAATTTTTGTATTTTTAGTGGAGACGGGATTTCACAATGCTAGCTAGGCTGGTCTCAAATTCCTGACCTCAAGTAATCTTCCCGCCTCGGCCTCCCAAAGTGCTGGGATTACAGGTGTGAGCCACCACACCCAGCCCTGTATGACAACATTTTGGTCAGTACTGGACTGCATTTATGACAGTGGTCATTTTAAAAATTGTTATAATCATAAGATTATAGTACAGTATTTTTACTGTACCTTTTTTACATTTAGATACATAAATACTTACTGTGTTACTTTACAGGTTTGTAGCTTGGGAGCAACGGGCTATACAATTGTCCCTTGAACAAGCTGGGGGTTGGGACCCCAAGCCCTGTGCGGTTGAAAATCTGAATATAGGCCGGGTACGGTGGCTCATGCCTGTAATCCCAGCACTTTGGGAGGCCGAGGCAGGTGGATCAAAAGGTCAGGAGTCCAGTACCAGCCTTACCAACATGGTGAAACCCTGTCTTTACTAAAAATACAAAAATTAGGCTGGGCGCGGTGGCTCACGCCTGTAATCCCAGCACTTTGGGAGGCTGAAGCGGGCAGATCATGAGGTCAGGAGGTGGAGACCATCCTGGCTAACACGGTGGAACTCCATCACTACTAAAAATACAAAAAGAAATTAGCCGGGCTTGGTGGTGGGCGCCTGTAGTCCCAGCTACTCAGGAGGCTGAGGCAGGAGAGTGGTATGAACCCGGGAGGCGGAGCTTGCAGTGAGCCGAGATCGCACCACTGTACTCCAGCCTGGGTGACAGAGCAAGACTCTGTCTCAAAAAAAAAAAAAAAAAAAACCAAAACAAAACAAAACAAAATAGCCGGGCTTGGTGGCACACGCCTGTAATCCCAGCTACTCAGGAGGCTGAGGCAGGAGAATTGCTTGAACCCGGGAGGTGGAGGTTGCAGTGAGCCGAGATCGCACCTTTGCACTCCAGCCTGGGTAACAGAGCGAGACACCATCTCAAAAAAAAAAAAAAAAAAAAGAAAAAAAAAAGAAAATCTGAATATAAACTTGTTAATTTTGAGGCAGAGTCTCACTCTGTTTCCCAGGCTGGAGTGCAGTGATATAATCACAGCTCACTGTAGCCTCAACCTCTTGAGCTCAAGCTTATTCTTTCACCTTAGCCTCCCAAGTAGCTGAGACTATAGCCCCGTACCAGCATGCCTGGCTAATTCTTTAATTTTTTATAGAGACAGGGTTTCACCACATTGCCCAGGTTTGTTTCAAAACTCCTGAGCTCAAGTGATCTGCCTACCTCAGCCTCTGCATGTAACTTTTGTCTCCTCAAAAACTTAACTACTAGTAGCCTACTGTTGACCAGAAGCCTTGTTGGTAACATAAACAGTTGATTAACATGCTTTTTATATGTTATATGTATTATGTACTGTATTCTTATAATAAAGTAAGCTAGAAGAAAGAAAATATTACTAAGAAAATCATAGGAAAAATTAGCCAGGCTGGGTGGTATGCACCTATAGCTCTAGATACTCAGGAGGTTGAGGCAGGAGGAGCACTTGAGTCCAGGAATTTAAATCTGCATTGAGTTATGATAGTGCCATTGCACTCCAGCCTGGATGACAGAGGGTCCAAACAGAGCATCCAGACAGACCCTGCCTCTTTATTTATTTGTTTATTTATTTTTGAGACAGAGTTTCACTCTATTGTCCAGGCTGTAGTGCAATGGCGTGATCTCGGCTCACTGTAACCTCTGCTTCCCGAAACCCTGACTCTTTTAAAAAAAGAAAAGAAGGAAGGAAGAGAAAATATATTGACTATTTATGAAGTGGACATGGATAACCACAAAAGTCATCTTCGTCAATGTCACGTTGAACAGCTAAGGAGGAGGAAGAGTAGGGGTTGGTCTTGCTGCCTCAGAGGTGGAAGAGGTAGAAGGAGAGACAGGCAGTCTGTGTGACTTTATGGGAATATCTCATGATTTCTGCCTGACTTTCTTTTTCATTTCCCTAAAAATGTTTATATACAGTATTGTTCCTCCTTCTACCATTTACACTAAGTTTCAGTGCCCATGTCTTGGGTCTGTGTCATAAAAGAAGTGAAAAACAGTCTCGAATAATGAGAATCCTCCTACCAGATTGTCATTCTGGTACTGCTGCTGCTTCTCTGGCTTCTTCCTCATCATCTGGCACTCGTTCAGAAGCATTCCTTTCCATCAGCTGTCTTCTGTTAATTTCTTCAGTGTAGTATATGTTAGCTTTTCTATTTTTAATTAATTAATTATTTTTTGATTTGGAGTCTTGCTCTGTTGCCCAGGCTGGAGTGCAGTGGTGCGATCTCAGCTCACTGCAGCCTCTGCCCCTCTGTTTCAAACGATTCTCATGCCTCAGCCTCCTGAGTAGCTGGGATTACAGGCGTGCACCACCATTCCTGGTTAAGTTGTTGTGTCTTTTGTAAAGATGGGGTTTCACCATGTTGCCCAGGCTGATCTCGAACTCCTGACTTCAAGTGATCCGCCCACCTCAGCTCCCAACGTGCTGGGATTACAGGTGTGAGCCACCGCGCCTCGCCTGTGTTTTGAGACCGGTATCACTCTGTCGCCCTGGCTGGAGTGAAGTGGGACGATCTCGGCTCACTGCAGCCTCTGTGCTCCCAGCTCAGTCTCCCAAGCAGCTTGGATTACAAGTGTGTGCCATCATACTGGGCTAATTTTTGTATTTAGTAGAAACAGGGTTTCACCGTGTTGCCCAGGCTGGTCTCTTACTCCTGACCTCAAATGATCCACCTGCCTCAGCCTTCCAAAGTGCTGGGATTACAGGTGTGAGCCACTTCGCCCGGCCTATTTTTGTTTTTTTTGTTTTTGGCTTTTTTTTTTTTTTGGAGATGGAGTCTTGCACTGTCGCCCAGGCATGTGCCACCACAGCCAGCTAGTTTTGTATTTTTAGTGGACATGCGGTTTCGCCATGTTAGCCAGGCTGCTCTCGAACTCCTGACCTCAGGTGATCCCCCTGCCTTGGGCTTCCGAAGTGCTGGGATTATAGGTGTGACCCACCGTGTCCGGCCAGACCTACTTTTTAAAATTTTTTATTTTTAATTTTTTATAGAGACAGTCTTGCTATGTTGTCCAGGCTGGACTCAAACTCCTGGGTTCAAGTGATCTCCCCACCTCAGCCTCCCAAGCATTTGGGACCACAGACATGAGCCACCCACTTCCAGATTGTTAGTTCTTAAATTTCTCCAAGATCTATCTCTTGAAATCCCTCACCCTCTACCCTTTTTTGCTGTCTCTACAATCTCTTTCATGATTTCCTTCATGGGCTCTATTATAAATCCCATGAAGTCGTGCACATCTGAAGACAGTTTTCTCCAGCAGGAATTTATTGTTTCAGGCTTGATGGCCTCTCCAGTGGTGTAACCCTTCCAGACTTTCATAATGTTCGCTCTGCTGAAGTTCTCTTCTGTAGCTTTGATAATCCTTTTCCATAGAGTACGTGTGTAATGAGCCTTGAGGGTTTTTACGACCCCCCAATCTAGAGGCTGAAGTAGAGACCTTGTTTGGAGGCAGTAGACCACTTTGATGCCTTCAGTGTTAAACTCATGAAGTTCTGGGTGGCCAGGGGCATTGTCCAATATCAAAATAACTTTAACAAGCAGTCACTAGTGGCCGGGCGCAGTGGCTCAAGCCTGTAATCCCAGCACTTTGGGAGGCCAAGACGGGCGGATCATGAGGTCAGGAGATCGAGACCATCCTGGCGAACACGGTGAAACCCCGTCTCTACTAAAAAATACAAAAAACGAGCCGGGCGAGGTGGCGGGCGCCTGTAGTCCCAGCTACTCGGGAGGCTGAGGCAGGAGAATGGCGTAAACCCGGGAGGCGGAGTTTGCAGTGAGCTGAGATCTGGCCACCGCACTCCAGCCTGGGCGACAGAGCGAGACTCCGTCTCAAAAAAAAAAAAACAAAAAACAAACAACAACAACAAAAAAATAAGCAGTCACTAGCAAGGTACTTCCTGATTTCAGGGGCAAACCAATCTAGAAAAATAATTTTTGTTGTCCAGGCCTTTTTACCTCCTGCCTTGGCCTCTCAAAGTGTTGGATTATAGGTGTGAGCCACCATGGCTGTCCTGCCCTGGCTTTCTTGTATAACCAGAAGACTGGCAGCTGGTGTTTGTCTTCTCCCTTCAAGGCTCAGGGGTTAGCAGCTTCATAGGTAAGGGCAGCCCTGATCATAAACCCAACTGCAATTGCACAAAACAGTAGCGTTATCCTGCCTTAAGTTCTGGTGCTTGGCCAGGTGTGGTGGTTCATGCCTGTAATCCCAGCACTTTGGGAGGCCGAGGCGGGCAGATCGCTTGAGGCCAGAATTGAGATCAGCCTGGGCAACATGAGAAAACCCCATCTCTACAGAAAAACACAAAAATTAGCTAGGTGTGTGGCAGTGTGCACTTGTAGTCGCAACTATTCAGAAGGCTGAGGTGAGAGGTTTGCTTGAGCCTGGAAGATTGAAGCTGCAGTGAGCCACGTTCACGCCATTGCACTCCAACCTGGACAACAAATTCCGATGTTTGCTCCTCTTCCTTACTAATAAATGTCTTTTTTGGCTCCCCCACTCCCCCACCCCAAATAGGGCACTTATGTCTGCATTAAAGAACGTGTTTGAGGCTGGGCACAGTGGCTCATGCCTGTGATCCTAGCACTTTGGGAGGCCAATGTAGGTAGATAACTTGAGGTCAGGAGTTCGAGACCAGCCTGGCCAACATGGTGAAACTTCATCTCTACTAAAAATACAAAAAATTAGCCGTGCATAGTGGCAGGCTCCTGTAATCCCAGATACTTGGGAGGCTGAGGCAGGAGAATCGCTTGAACCCAGGAGGCAGAGGTTGCAGTGAGCCAGGATCACTCCACTGCACTCCAGCCTGGGTGAGACTACATCTCAAAGAAAAACCTGTTTGAGCATATACATATCTTTCCTTCTCAATGATTTTCTTAATGGCATCTGGGAACTCATCTGCCACCTCTAGGTGGGCAGAAGCTGTTGCTCCTGTTATCTTGACATCTTTTTAAAGCCAAACCTCTTTCTAAACTTATCAAACCATCCTTTGCTGCCATTACATTCTCCAGCTTTCAATCCTTCGCCTTCCTTTTGTTCTGAATTGTCACATAGTGACTTTACTTTTTTCTTAAATCGTATGACACACCCTGTAGGTGTGTCATTCTGTAGGTGTGTCATTCTGATATCAGTCCTATACACATAAAAACTGCATTTTCAAAATGAGATAATAAGTTACTTCACAGAAAGTACAAAGTTGACATAGCTACAACAACAGCTTCACCAATTTCCTTTTCTGTTTTTTTGTTTTGTTTTGTTTTTTACAATGGTTGTTATGCTGGATTCATTTATCTTGAAATGGTGGGCAACTGCAGTTGTAGACCTCAATCTATGGCACATATCAAATAATTCAACTGTTTCTGGTAATGTTTTGAGTTTTCTCTGCTTCTTGGGAGCACTTCTGCCATCACTAGTGGCACTTTTTTGGAGATGGAGTCTTGCTCTGTCACCCAGGCTGGAGTGCAATGGCATCCTCTAGGCTCACTGCAACCTCCTCCCGGGTTCAAGCAATTCTCCCTCAGCCTCCCGAGAAGCTGGGACTACAGGTGCTTGACTAGTGGCACTTTTTATGGGACCCATGATGTTATTCAAGGTTTACTATATTGCACTAAACCCAAAAAATACTTGAGAACCCTGAGAGATGTCTCTACTGCAATATGCAGTTTACTAAAGGGACAAACAGCTCACGCAGAGATGATTAGCATCACGTGGTGTTTTAAGCAGATATTCTCAACACTTGAGCTCATTACAATAGCAACAGGAGATTACAAAATGATTACAGTAGTACAGTGTGCAGTACAGCTAATGTTATGCAGTTAAGATTTAATCTGCTGGGTGCGATGGCTTACGCCTGTAATCCCAGCACTTTGGGAGGCCGAGGTGGGCAGATGATAAGGTTGGAGTTCGAGACCAGCCTGGCCAATATGGTGAAACCCCACCTCTACTAAAAATACAAAAGTTGGCTGGGCACGGTGGCTCACGCCTGTAATCCCAGTACTTTGGGAGGCTGAGGCAGGCGGATCACGAGGTCAGGAGTTCGAGACCAGCCTGGCCAGTATTGTGAAAACCTGTCTCTACTAAAAATACAAAAATCAGCTGGGTGTGGTGGCGTGTGCCTATAGTCCCAGCTACTTGACAGGCTGAGGCAGGAGAATCTCTTGAACCCAGGAGGCGGAGGTTGCAGTGAGCCGAGATCGTACCACTGCACTCCAGCCTGGATGACAGAGTGAGACTCCATCTCAAAAAAAAAAAAAAAAAAAAAAAACTAGCTGGGCATGGTGGCAGGCGCCTGTAGTCCCAGCTACTTGGTGGGCTGAGGCAGGAGAATTACTTGAACCTGGGGGGTGGAGGTTGCAGTGAGCCGAGATTGTGCCACTACACTCCAGCCTGGGTGACAAAGCAAGACTCCGTCTCAGAAAAAAAAAAAAAAAATATTTAAACTGCTACTTTACGTTTGTTTACATTTCTCTGGACTGCAAAACACACTACATACAGTCTGTGTGCATAAGTTTTGATAAAGTTTAACTTTCTGCATTGTGTATATGTTTTATGGTACTAAGTGATAAAACAGACTAGCGTCTACATATATCTTATACATTCGTGATACACCTAACTTTTTCTTAATTTTTTTTCAGTATTTCTAGGCTATGTGGTTCATCTGACTTTTTTCGAATTGTTGCAAATCTCCAAAAATTTCTTCAATATATTCATTGAAAAAAATCAGCATATTAAGTGGACCTGTGTAGTTCAAACCCATATAATTCAAGGTCAACTGTAATATCTAGTGTAGGTGTGCAGTAGGCGGTAGCATCTAGGTTTGTGGAGGTACAATCTATGATGCTCACACATTGGCAACAGCGCCTAATGATGCATTTCCAGAATGGTCCCCTCCATGAAGTGATTCCTGACTGAATTTGTGTTTTTGGGTCTGAAGTGAGCTTTTTTTTTTTTTTAATACATAAATAGAGATGGTCTTGCTGTGTTGCCTAGGCTGGTCTCAAACTCCTGGGTTCAAGCCATCCTCCCACCTCAGTCTCCAAAAGTGCTGGGATTACAGGCATGAGTCACCACTCCCAGCCAGTACTTGGATTCTTTCTTGTCATAGAAAGTTCAGGCCAGATATGGTGGCTCACGCCTGTAATCCCAGGACTTTGAGAGGCCGAAGTGGGCGGATCACCTGAGGTCAGGAGTTCGAGACTAGCCTGACTAATATTGTGAAACTCCATCTCTACTAAAAATACAAAAATTAGCCGGGTGTGGTGCCACTGCCTGTAGTCCCAGCTACTCGGGAGGCTGAGGCAGGAGAACTGCTTGATCCTGGGAGGCGGAGGTTGCAGTGAACCAAGATCACGCCACTGCACTCTAGCCTGGGCAACAGAGCAAGACTCCATCTCGGGGGGAAAAAAAAAGTTCAAGAGATGGATAATGGTAAGCACAATAATTACCACAGTTTTGCACAATCACCTTTTCACCTCTCCCTTCTTAGCAGCAATTTCATAATTTCAGGGAGGGCCAGTGTATGGCCTGGTCTCTCATTTTCTTTCTTTTTTTTTTTTTTTTTTTTTGAGACAGAGTCTTGTCTGTCGCCCAGGCTGGAGTGCAGTGGCGCGATCTCGGCTCACTGCAAGCTCCGCCTCCCGGGTTCATGCCATTCTCCTGCCTCAGCCTCCTGAGTAGCTGGGACTACAGGCGCCCGCCACCGCACCCGGCTAATTTTTTGTGTTTTTAGTAGAGACGGGGTCTCACCGTGGTCTCTATCTCCTGACCTTGTGATCCACCCGCCTTGGCCTCCCAAAGTGCTCGGATTACAGGCGTGAGCCACCGCGCCCGGCCTGGTCTCTCATTTTCTTACCAAACCTACAAGGATTGGGGGGTAGTCTCTTGTTATTGCATTTTGCAGATGACAGTGACTGACAGCCACTATCTCATGTTGTATGGCGCCCCACTGTGCAGCTATGCAGCCTGCACTGTGAGCAGAAACACCCCCTCACTCCAGCTTCACCAGCGCTCGACACACAGGTGCATGGAGGAGTCTGACGTGCCCTGTTGTGTGGCACCATCACCTGTGTTTGCAAGATGAGGACAGGACCCCAAGAGGGAAGGCAGCCTTCCCAGGTCAGGTGGCCAGCCTCTTGGACCTGCTTGTCCAACTCAGGGATGGTTGCTTGCTCAGTGCCTCCCTGGCCCCAAGGGCCTCAGAGATTCTAGGTCAAGGAGAAAAGCTACTGAATGAAGATTCTTATGCTTACCAGGGCTATAGCCAGCAACTCCAGCCAGGGTGGAGGGTACCTAGGATTGGTTTGTCACTCAAGTGCCAGACCCTAGTGCTTAGATCCAGGTGCTTCAATGCGCACACACCCCAGCTCTGAGACACCCAGCGGGTGAAGAAGCTGCCCTGTGGCCTAGCTAGACAGAACAGGCTCCAAAGTCTGAGGCCCAGGTTCAAGTCCCACTGATCCATGTCCTCAGGGAGTGTGGTAGACCTCACCCTCCCACTCATGTGGTGGAGTGGACCTGGGGGAAAGGGCCTTTGGCCTGCTCTAAGGCACTCAACCAGATGCTCAGACTTCAGCTCCTGCATTTCCCCCACAGGGCTCCCCCACATCCCTCAGTGCCTCGTAAACCGAGGAAGGACTAAGAGTGCAAATGTGGGCTATTCTTACTCACAAAGCCCGAGTGTTGATGAGCTGGAAGGACCCAAGTCTTTTCCCTTCCCAGAGGACCTGCTACACCCCTCTGCTCACCTTCTCCCCCTGGAATCACCGTACCGCCCGAGGGATGGTGGTTTCTGTCGCCTGGATGGGGCCGTTGCAGCATCTTTCTATGTGTCAGTGTTACTGGCGCCTGCCAGGTTCCACAGCTAATGCCAAATTAAATGTCAGCTGCTCTGAGGATGGTTGGCTGCCTCCCCTGAAGGAGCTAAGGGAGTCGCACAGCTGAGTCTTACGCCAGACTCTGAATCTGTGCGCACTTACACCTGGTGTCTGTTAGCAACGGGGCTGCCTTCTGAGAGCCGGCTTGTGAGTGCGTCCATGCATGCTGCCCACACTCCGTCTCAGCCCTCTTGTCTCCAGCTCTGCAAATTCCTGCCCTGTCACTCATTAGCTATGTGAGTCCCCGAACCTCTGATTCCTGGTGTCCACATCTGTAATGCGGTGATGCGTAGAGCCTGGCTGGAGAGGTCACAAGGACATAAGATGCGGGGGTGCACATAGCAGCACACAGCACGGCCCCAAGGCTCTCACGTACCGTGTAGCACTGACAGTCATGATGTGAGGGCCCTGTGTGCCTGGAGTGTCCTGAAGGCGTGAGACTCACAGCACACTCCAGTGTGAGAGCGAGATCGGGGTGCACCTGTCAGGCGCTGACTGCCCTGTGTCTTTGGTTTCCAGTTCAGGACCTCAAGGGACTTGGCTATGAGAAGGGGAAGCCTGTGGGTCTAGTGGGCGTCACAGAGCTGTCGGACGCCCAGAAGAAGCAGCTGAAAGAGCAGCAGGAGGTAAGACTGACTGTGGGGACAAGGGGACAGGTATGGTCGGTCCCCAAAGAGTGTCATCCTCTACCCTCAGGTGCAGTGGTCACAGGGGTTCATGTGCTCGCCAAGCTCCTGCATTCAGGTGGAACCCATGGCCAGTGGGGAGGCTGCCAGGCAGGCATGTCCCCCTGCCCCAGTAGGTGGCATGCCACCCCCCCTGCATTTGAATGGCCTCTCAGGCTGCCTGGGAGACTGTTGACCCTTGAGGCAGCCCCGGTGGTCTGTGATCCCTGGCCTCAGCTTTGTGGCTGCTTCTCGCTGCGCTCCAGGGCTGGTCCCTATGGGATAGTCTCCATTGATGTTCTCTGTCCACAGTCCTCTTGTGTCTAGCGCAAGACTGTCCTGGTCAGCACAGGGCTCCCTGAGGGACTTGAGGCCACCCGGTTGGCGTTGGGCAGTGTCGGTGTTGGCTCCCCTGAGGAGCTGCAGGCACCTGCCTGTCAGTGCCTGGGGTCAGCTCACTCTGACCCCTCCTCCAGGCCCACAGCCCCGTCACATCACCCTTGACTCTTCCAGGGGTCAGGGCCCTGGGTCACCCTCATTCAGTGGCCAAGAGGTCCTCCGTGCTCCACACCGGGATTTAGAGAACCCAGGGCAGTACTCAGTACTTGCCTGAATCCTTGCTCCAGCCCTGCCCAAGGGGTTCAGATGAGCCAGGTTCTGGCGGGGGCACGCCCTGCACTGGAGGTGGGGAGCGGGGGCGGGGGCTCTGGCAGGCCACTGCGCAGTTCCCTGGCTCACTGGTGAGTGTGCCCTGCAGATGCAGCAGATGTACGACATGATCATGCAGCACAAGCGGGCCATGCAGGACATGCAGCTGCTGTGGGAAAAGGCAGTGCAGCAGCACCAGCACGGCTACGACAGCGATGAGGAGGTGGACAGCGAGCTGGGCACCTGGGAGCACCAACTGCGGCGCATGGAGATGGACAAGACCAGGGGTGCGTGGCACAGCGGGGCGGGCTGGGCTGGGTGTGGCCCCCCTCACCTGCCCTGGAAGGTTACCTGGAGGTGTCCCACGTGGTCTTGAGCTGCCGTCCTGGTTCAGCCCCCTGCCTGCCCCTTGTGGCTGTGAGGCCTGGAGTAAGAGGCTCAGTCTTTCTGGGTCCTAGTTTTCTCCGTGGTGAAAGGAGCGGTCCTGTCATCGTTAGGGTGGAGAGCCACACAGGGTTCACTGAATGCTGGGCTGCCTGGCCGAGGCTCGGGCTGGGGTCATGGCCCAGCCGCCTCCTTCCCCGGCTCCCACTGAGTCTCATACCTTTGCCTGGGAGCCACCAGGCCCACTCCCCTCCTTCCTGCTTCTCCCTCTTCTCACCTTTGTGCTTCTCTGAGCAGAATGGGCCGAGCAACTGACAAAGATGGGCCGGGGCAAGCACTTCATCGGAGACTTCCTGCCTCCAGACGAGCTGGAGAAGTTTATGGAGACCTTCAAGGCCCTGAAGGTGAGCCAGGAGGGGCCCCCGGCTCCAGCCTCTGCTACGTGCCAGTCCCTCCTATAGCCGCCTCACCCTGCAGGCGCCCAAAGTAGCCTAGCTACCCTCGATCACAGCGGGAGCCAGGCTCTCTCGCTGTGGGAGGCATCTGTTAATGACAGGCGCTGTCTGTGTAGGGAATTAGCAAACAGCAGCTCAGCTGCCGCCTCAGAAACATTTCCTGGGGCTGCGGGGTAAATTCTGCTTCCAGTGGAGCCAATTAAGTGCAGTTTACAGGCAAAGTGTTTCTCCGGCAAAAGTCCCCACGGACTGGCCTCTCCAGAACCAGAGCTTAACATTCTGCCTCTGCTGCTGTTGGGCTCCTGAGGGGAGAGGGCTGACACGGCACGTCCCCCATTATCTTTTTGAGGTTTTTTTATAAAACTGTTCAGGGCCTGATAGCCTCATCAGCAAGGTGCTAACCTCGCTGTCCATCTTTTATTAGGACCTTGTACAACAAATTGCTCTCAGGACATGAACACAGGGCTTCTCTTTGCCAATGAACCATTGCTTTATCTCAGGTGGATAAGGCCTGTGTAACTCTTTCTCTTGCCCTTTTGACTTGGCCACCAGGGAGCTTGGTGCACAGTGTGGCGCTAAGGCCCAGGGGACCCTGAGAAGCAGGAGGAGCTTGATCTGTTATCAACAAGTCTGATCTGGTGAGAGGGAGGCAGATGGGCCACTGGTCCCAGCACTGATTGAAACCAAAGGCAGAAGGTTGGATTTGGGGGCCACCACAGCCCCAGCCCTGTTAGGTGACAGCTGCCTCTTCACCTTGTAGGAGGGCCGCGAGCCTGACTACTCGGAGTACAAGGAGTTCAAGCTGACTGTGGAGAACATTGGCTACCAGATGCTGATGAAGATGGGCTGGAAAGAGGGCGAAGGGCTGGGTTCGGAAGGCCAGGGTATCAAGAACCCGGTGAACAAGTGAGTGTGGCCCTGTTGGAGGGCGTGACCATGAACTCAGGGTCCGTGGCTCCCCCACCACCTCCCCATTCCCACCCCTTTATGTCATCACTTTTCCCTTGTGGCAAAATGATCACAGTACCCCACTGCACACCCCTGTCAGGCACAAACCTGCAGTGCAGGAGGCTGTATGGGCTGGGTCCTCCCCAGTCCCAGGGCCTCCTTCTGTCCCCTCTTGAGTATCTCCAGGCCAGGTGGGGTGGGTGTGGGTACAGATGGGTCAGGCCCTGTCGGCCTTGTGAAGGGCCTCGTTAGAATTCCCCATGAGTGCGAAACCAGTCCCAGAGATGGGCAGGAGCTCTCTCAGGTGTGACCCTGGCCCCGAGTGCCCCCTTCGAGGCTGTCCTTGAGTAACCATCCTAATATCCCAAGAGCTACGACAGCCTCCACTGTGGGCTCCTCCTTCCTGTGTGGGACCCGGGGGCCTGGGCCCCCCCGGGGTCTCCCCCTCCTTCACCATTCAGGTTCAGGCTTCTCTCTGTGCAGATACGTCCCAGCCCAGCCCTGCTCGGCCCCCCTGCCCAGAGTTCTGGCCCCAGGCCCCTTCTAACTGACACTGGCCCAGTCCCCTGCTCACATCATCTCCTCCCTGTAGGGGCACCACCACAGTGGACGGTGCCGGCTTCGGCATTGACCGCCCAGCCGAACTCTCCAAGGAGGACGACGAGTACGAGGCCTTCCGCAAGAGGATGATGCTGGCCTACCGCTTCCGGCCCAACCCCCTGGTGCGCATGCCCGGCTGGGCTGCCTTTGCTCAGTTGACAGGAGAGGGTGGTGGTAGGAAGAGAAGGTTCCCTTCCTTCCCCAGTCCAGCCAGGCTGGGTCTCACCAGCAAGCCCCCACCTGTCCCCCAAGCCTGCCCTGCCACCTCAAGGGTGCGAGCTCAGCTGCCCCCGGAAGGTTCCGGACAGGAGGAACTGCTGTCTTTAGCGCTAATCCCCTCCTCCTGTTTTGCCTTCCGCAGAACAACCCTAGACGGCCTTACTACTGAGTGTTCTGGAAATACATACTTTCTGAATGACCAACCGTCCCTGGACTGTGGAATGTTCCGGCCTGCATTTCTGCCCACCCCTCCTGTTGTCACAAGTGCCGTGCCGTGTAATAAAGTCCCAGTGCTCATCCACCGCAGATGCCTGGTCCTGTTGCAGGAAGCCCCTCCTGTTAGCAGCGGGACCAGGCTGGGCACGGAGTACAAGATGCTGTCTCGGGGCTCTCCTTCTTGGCCTGTGGAGTCTCCATCCCTGCTCAGCTTGGGTTGCACTGGAGGGGAGGAAGGAAGAAAGCTGTTCTCAGCATAATAAAGCTGGAAGGCCAGGTGCAGTGTCACACGCCTGTAATCCCAGCACTTTGGGAGGCCGAGGCGGGCGGATCACCGGAGGTCAGGAGTTCGAGACCCGCCTGGTCAACATGGTGAAACCCTGTCTCTACTAAAAATACAAAATTAGCTGGGCATGGTGGTGCACACCTGTAGTCTCAGCTACTCAGGAGGCTGGGGCAGGAGAATTGCTTGAACCTGGGAGGCAGTTGCAGTGAGCCGAGATTGCACCACTGCACTCCAGCCTGGGCGAGAGAGCAAGACTCTGTCTCAAATAATAATAATAATAATAATAATAGCTGGAGACCTGGCCACTCCTGGGCTAAAGGAATGTCAGGAACTTCCCAGCCTAGCACTGCTGCAAGGGGAGGTTGGGGAGGGGTCTCCAGGCAGGGCCCCGCCTTCCCTCAGACCTACAGGGCAGGTGGCTTCTGGGCACGTCTGTGTGCTCTCCTGGCAGATGGTGCTGGCAGGGCCCAGCACACAGGTGATGGCTGTGGCCCTTCAGGTCCCACCAGTGTTGTAGGCACACGAGTCCCTGGGGCTTGTGTCATTAGAGGACAGCCGTGTGGATGGATGTGCCATGCCAACATGTCAGACAGTTCCTGAAAGGAAGGGCCTCAGAGCCAGAGTTTTGGAGGCAGGAGGGTAGTCCCCTGGGCCACAGTGTGTGCCAAGACCTCCACATCTGCCCCAGGGCCAGAGCCCCACATTTGTGCCTGAGTCACCCTAGGATCTTGTTAAGCTGCAGCTGCTGAGTTAGCTGGTTGGGCAGGGCCCTGAGAATCTGCATTTCCATCTGCCTCCCCCCGATCCCCCCACACACACACCCAGTGGGTGCTGCCCAGCTCCTGCGGGCAACAGGGGCTCCCTATTCACATGCTTGGTGTGGAGTCGGGCTCCTGGGCCAGCCTGTGTTCACACAGCCATTCAGCAAACACAGCAAACACTGGGTTTTTGTTGTGTTTGTGTGGGGACCAGGTGGACAAGATCTGCCCCAGTCAGCCAGGCTGCTGGGGACGAGGTCTGAGGCTACTACTGAGGAACCAGGGAGCCGTGGTGGGGCAGCCTGCAGAGTGTCTCACTGGGGTCTGAGACCAGGGAGGTGCCAGAGGCAGTGGCAGAACCAAGGCTGGGGTGACATGCCACCCTTTGTCCCCTCCTGATGCTGTGGTTGAGGCAGAGCAAGGAGTAACATTGGTGGGCTTGGCCTGGGTGCCCATACATGGGGGCTGCCCAGAAGGCAGTGGGCCAGGACCCTGAGCATAGCAGGGTAGCTCTCTGCAGCCAGTGGTTCAGGAGACGGGGAATCCTGGGGCTTGGTCCCAGGCATTCAGCTGTCCAAGTCACTTCTCAGTTCTCAGCGACATGGAGGCTCACCAGGCTCAGGACATGGACTTTACCCCCTGGCAGGGGATGAGGCCTCCAAATGCTATGTGTGTGTGCAGGTGCATCCTGTACACGGGACAAGGCCAGGCCCCTAGGCTGAGCCAGGTACAGACACCCTGACCCTGTGTGGAGAAGATGGGGTGGGGGTGGCAGGCAGGGCTGCCTGGAGGAGGGGTTGCTGGGACACGCTTACAAGAAGGCTCATTTTGCAGACAGAAAGCAGGCCTCGGGGGTGTTGACTGTGCTAAAGTTGGGGAAAGTCCAGGGGAACCTGAACACCACCCATGGGCAGTGGGCACCTGGGGAAGGAGGCTGAGTCAGACTTGTGGCCAGAAGACTCTCTTGTGGCACAGTTGAGAAAGACCTGTGACCCAGTTGGCATCACGCTAAGGGGCTGCATGCAGAAGGAGCCTGAGGTAGGGGTAGGGGTTAGAATTTGTGCCAGCTGCAGACTGGGCTCCCGTGGGGTAGGTGTCAGGTGGGCATGGTTCACCTTGCTGTCTGCAGCATCCACAAGTACTCCACATGGGCCAGAGGGTGGTTGGAGGGGTGACAAAGACAGATGGTCTCCTCCTTATTCTCCCCGACAACACTGCGGCCCCCTCCCAGCTGTTCAAAACCTCCCACAGCCTCTCACAGCTGTCTGGCTTCTCATCACACCCCAGCAGAACCGACCTCCTTTCCGCTGCTCATTTCCAAGCCTAAGCCATTTTCCTCCCTGCCAGGAACACGCTTCCCAAACTCTTCACCAAACTGGCTCCATCCCAATATTCTAATTTCAGCCCCCAGCCCCTAGAACCCCTTCCTTCTACCCTCTCCCCCACATGAAGAACCTTCAACCCGGGACTAGCCTGCAAAGGGACAGCCCCGGAGTCAGAGCCTCACACTAAGACCCCTCGCGGTGGCTCACGCCTATAATCGCAGCTCTTTGGGAGGCTGAGGTGGGAGGATCTCTTGAGCACAGGAGTTTGAAACCAGCCTAGGCAACAAATCGAGACCCCTGTCTTTACAAAAAATAATTAGCTGCACGTGGTGGTGCATACCTGTAGTCCCAGCTACTTGGGAAGCTGAGGTGGGAGGATCACTTGAGGCTGGGAGTTCAAGGCGGGCCACTGCACTCCAGTTTGGGCGACAGAGTGAGGCTTCCTTTCAAAAAAAAAAAAACTTCACACCTGCCTGGAAACACGTTTACATTTGTGGTGGCTACTGTGTGAAAACTCAAATCTAAGCCCACTGAAAGGCATTTTGCGCCCAAGAGCTGGAGGTTGCTCTATCAGCGCGCACAGGCAATGCCCACTTGATCTTTGGGTGGGGAATGCAGGGGTTTAGAAGGGCAGAGTCCAGGAGAACGAATTTCCTTAGAACGAAGTTGTGGGGCAGGGGAAAGAGCGGGCATGCCAGGACCTCCAGGGCGTACCCCTTGGCCTAAGAGCAGAAACATCCCGAGGTGTTGTGTCCCAGCCTTTGACAGAGGGAAACTGAGGCTGAGCAGCGGGATGGGTGTCGATGGTGAGGGGCGAAGGGGCGGGGCAGCTGCCAGGGGGAGGGCCGGGGAGGGGCCTTGGAGGCTCCCTGGGAACACGCAGGGCGGGTCACGGCCGCCTGCCCAGGGTGCAGCGGGGGGCGACCTTTGTGCGGGGCGGGTCCCTGGCAGCCCCGGCCGGGACGCGCCGCCTACGAGGAGCCGAGCACCCTGGAGAACGCCCGGGGCTGAGCCGGGGTCCAGCCGCCGCCGCTATGGACATCCCGCCGCTGGCCGGCAAGATCGCGGCGCTGTCGCTGAGCGCCCTCCCGGTGTCCTACGCGCTCAACCATGTCTCGGCGCTCTCGCAGTGCGTGCGGGGAGGGGCTGGGGCGGCCTTCGGGGACAGTGGGGGTGGGCGGCGGCTGGGAGGAACGGAGGTGGGCTGGAGGGAGGATGCGCCGTCCGCGGACCTGGCTCCTGCGAGCCCTGTGCCCCAGCTCAGCTCCGACCCGGCAGGATTGGGCCTGGGCCAGAAGAACGCCCCCGTCTAACCGGAAGTCCCCTTTCCGCCGTGCTGGAGGCTGGGGTGTGGCCGCTCCTGGGATGTTTGGGGCCTGGGGAGAAGGAATGATGAGGAGAGTCCCCACAAGCCAGAGCTTTGGAGGTTTCTGGGGTTTTCCCAGGGATGCGCCCTGCGCAGGCTCCAAAGTCGCCAAGGGTAAAAGTATTGTCCCAGATAAGGCCCCGCGTACCTGGCTCCTGCTGACACACACACACACACACACACACACACACACACACACACACACACCCTGCTCCGTTGCCTGTCTCAGGCCTGTGACTTTCCTCTTGTTCAGGACTGGCTAACCCTGTGCCTAGACTCAGTTTCCCCTACTGGTTCCTGGTCCTGGTCCCTGTCTCCTAACCCTAGATCCTAGCCCTGTGGGTCCAGCCACCGAATAGCGGGCATCTGCAAGCCCCTCGCACTTCTAAACCCAGCTCAACCCAAGCCATAGGGTGGAGAGAGTCTTAACCATGGGCCTGCTCCCTGGGTGGGAATACCCATCTCCATCTCCTGGGATCCTGGGTAAGCCTCAGTTCCCTGATTAGTGTCATGGGCACAATCCTAGATCTCATCTCATAGTTACGGTTAAGGATTACAAACTGTGTACAAAGATTTGTCCTGGTCTCATCTGAGTACTATAATGTCATCGTTAGATGGGGTCAGGATGGAGATCTTGGGTTCTGAGGGGATCGTGAGAAAACAGGGGCCTGGAGAGTGTTGGACAGTCTTGCTGTGTGACCCTGGACAACTGGACAGTAATCCCATCCTCTCTAGGCCTGGATTTGCCCACCTGGGTTGAAGCCTGCCCAGAGACCTGGCTTCTGTTATCTATGCAACTGGTCGACCTGTCTTATCAGGTTTGGGGGGCAGATCAGAGCAGGGGTAAGGTGGAGTTAATAGAGGCATTTGGACTTTAGCTGGGAGGAGCTGGGAGTGTCAGACAGTGAAGTCTACAGAACTGAGCACTTGAGACCCTGTGGCTTGGGAGCTGGGCCTGGCCACAGAGGGACTTGACGTTGCCAAATGACTGAACAGACTGAGTTAAACACATAACAAGTGATGGGATAAATGGTAAAGTCAGAAGGGGCAGACCAGGCGTGGTGGCTCACGCCTGTAATCCTAGCATTTTGGGAGGCCGAGATGGGCAAATCACCTGAGGTCAGGAGTTCGAGACCAGCCTGGCCAACATGGTAAAACCCCGTCTCTATTAAAAATACAAAAATTAGCAGGGCGTGGTGGTGGACACCAGTAATCCCAGCTACTTGGGAGGCTGAGGCAGGAGAATCGCTTGAACCCAGGAGGCAGAGGTTGCAGTGAGCTGAGATCACACCACTTCACTCCAGCCTGCGTGTCAGAGCTCCATCTCAAAAAAAAAAAAAAAGAAATAAAGAAAAGAAGGGGCTGATTAATGTCCCCTCTGTAGCTAGCTCAAGTTAAACAGTGATCCTTTCTGGGGAGTCAGGGAGGGCTTCATGGAGGAAGAACAATGTGGATGGGCCGTGAAGGATGAGTAGGAGTTTGCCAAGTGGAAAAGGCTTCTGGAAGCAGTTTCCAGAAGGAAGAAACAGCCTGGGCAAGGGCCTGGCACAGGGTGAGAGCAGTTTCAGGGAACAGCATTGATGGATGAACAGACACTTTAGCCTTTTCCCCTGGGGCTTCTAGGAGTCTGCCCCTTCCCCCACCAGGGAGAGTGGGGCAATGCCTCAGCACTGGGCCTGGCGTCCCTGACTTGGTTTCCCTCTCCACAGCCCCCTGTGGGTGGCATTGATGAGCGCCCTAATCCTGGGTCTGCTCTTCGTGGCAGTCTACAGCTTGTCCCATGGCGAAATCTCCTATGACCCACTTTATGCTGGTGAGTCAGTGGGAAGCTGTGGGGAAGAAGACTGTCCAGGCAAGGGCCTCCACCCTCAGACTTAGGGGCCATCGAAGGTCCTCCTCCATCAGACTGGGGGCCTTTAAGAGCTCCCATCAGACTGGAGACCTCAAAGAGATTTGAACAATCCCATTAAACTGGGGAACTTCAAAGAGCCTCCCCCTTGAGACCTGGGGCTCCTGAGAATAGGGACTGCATCTCCCCCATCAGATTGGAAGCTCCTGAAAAAGAGTGTACTGCCTCATCACTATGAGATCTCCTGAGGGCGGGGACGGTTCCTCTCCCATGAGACTGGGGACTCCCAAAGGCAGGCACTGGGCCTCCCAATCAAACCAGGGACTTCTGAGGGCCAGGCTGGGTCTCCTCCATCAGACATGCAGAATGAGGCGGGACAGTGGTCATGCAACCTTTGGGGTTGGGGCAGGGACTGGGCCTGGAGTCCTTGCCTGAAATAATCTCATCCCTGACCTTAACTTCAAGCCCTGCCCACACTGAGCCCTAGCCCCACCCATGTGTGTCCCCTCCCACACCTGACCTGGCCGCCTACTCACTGCAGTCTTCGCCGTCTTCGCCTTCACCTCGGTTGTGGACCTCATCATCGCTCTTCAAGAAGACGGCTATGTGGTGGGCTTCATGGATTTCTACACCAAGGAGGTACTTGGGGGACGGCCAGGGATCCCCCTGCCCCACTGCCCGTCTGAGCCTCCCTCCTGCCCCCACAGGGAGAGCCATACCTGCGCACAGCACACGGAGTCTTCATTTGCTACTGGGATGGCACCGTTCACTACCTCCTCTACCTGGCCATGGCCAGCGCCATCTGCAGAAGGTGCAGGAGCCAGGGAGAGGGTGGCCCCTGACCCTGGGAGAGAAGTTTCATCCTCAGATGGGGCCCCAGGGCAGGGTGGAGCCAGAAGTGTCTGTAGGAGAAATCAGGATGCTCCTCTAGGGCTCCAGCCAGGGGTGGCCGGGAGAAGGTTCCAGGAAACATTTCAGGTGTAGATGGTGGCGTGGCATTGCTTATATCCACCCTGTGTCTGGGCAGTCACTTCTTTTCTTGGACAGAGGGTCTCACTGTTCATTCCCCTGTTCAACTCCCTGTTGTCCCTTCCATCTTGGGCAAAACTGAAAGGCACCCAGAGCTGGGAAGCCCATGGTGGTCTCTGGGCCCTGGCCGGGGCTCTGAGATTATGGAGTGACTACCTGCTGGTCACCCCTCCATCCCCTGCCCAGGAAGAGATACCGGAACTTTGGACTGTACTGGCTGGGTTCCTTCGCCATGAGCATCCTGGTGTTCCTTACAGGAAACATTCTTGGTAAGGACAAGGCTTCGGGAAATCTGGTCTCTCTTGGGCTAGGTCCCTGCCCTGCACCTAGAAGCACCCCCATTGGATCCTCCACCCCTTGCCTGATGTCTGCAGAGGTCCCACCTCCCTCTTTGCGTGTCCACAGCCTCAGTCAGCAGCCCACCCCTTTCTGGTCCCCATTTCCTCTTGAAAGGTGGGGGAATCCAAAACTCTGCTTCCTCCCCAGGCAGTGGTTCCCAGTCCCAGGGGTTTGACCCAGAATGCTCTTGACACAGGAAGGGAATTTTAGGATGAATCCTAGGGACAGGGTGAAAGCTTCAGGAGTGGGGCTTGGGAGGTAGAGCAATGAAGGCAATCCGGGAGGCTGGCATGGCAAAACCTCAGCAGAGGGAACACCCAAGGTGGATTCATAGGAAGCAAAGAACCCACTGGAAGGTAGGATCCATATTCAGAAGGTAAATTGAGGCAGGCTAGGCTGAGGAGCATGGACATCATCCTGTGGGCACTAGGGAACCATGGAGGGTGGTGGAGCTTGAATGAGGATGGTATTTCTTTTTTTTTTTTTTTTTTTTTTTGAGACGGAGTCTCGCTCAGTCACCCAAGCTGGAGTGCAGTGGCGCCATCTCGGCTCACTGCAAGCTTCGCCTCCCGGGTTCACGCCATTCTCCTCGCCCAGCTAATTTTTGTTTTGCATTTTTAGTAGAGACGGGGTTTCACTGTGTTAGCCAGGATAGTCTCGATCTCCTGACATCGTGATCTGCCTGCCTCGGCCTCCCAAAGTGCTGGGATTACAGGCGTGAGCCACCGCGCCCAGCCAAGGTGGTATTTCTGAATCGAGATGTCCAGCCAGAGAGACCGGGTGCGCTGGCTCACACCTGTAATCCTTATGTTGCTCACGCTGGTCTCAAACTCCTTGGCTCAAGCGATCCGCCTGCTTCATTAATCACTTAAGCCAAGGAGATCAAGACCGGCCTGGGCAGCATGGTGAAACCCTGCCTATACTAAAAATACAAAAATTAGCCAGGCATAATGGCATGTGCCTGTAATCCCAGCTACTTAGGAGGCTGAGACAGGAGAATTGCTTGAACCTGGGAAGCGGAGGTTGCAATGAGCCAAGATTGCGCCACTGCACTCCAGCCTGGGTGACAGAGCAAGACTCTGTCTCAGAACAAACAAACAAACAGACATCCAGCAGGGTTCTGGCATGGCTGACGCCCTCTCTCCTGCACCATGGCAGGCAAATACAGCTCCGAGATCAGGCCTGCCTTCTTCCTCACCATCCCCTACCTGCTGGTGCCATGCTGGGCTGGCGTGAGGGTCTTCAGCCAGCCCCGGGCGCCAACCTGCTGCACCGCCAACACGGTGAGTGCCTTGCCCCTCTTAGGCTTTGTCCCAGCGTGCCTGAACTTTCCCCGTGTGAGTTGCTTTTGGTCAAAGACTTAGTTTCCGTGGAAGGATTTCCTTTGTCATAAGGAAGAAGCAAGGGCTGGGTGCGATGGCTCATGCCTGTAATCCCAACATTTTGGGAGGCCAAGGCTTGAGGATCACTTGAGCCCAGGAGTTGGAGACCAGCCTGGGCAATACAGCCAGACCCTGACTCTACAAAAAGTTAAAAAATTAGCCAGATGTGGTGGTGCATGCCTGTGGTCCTAGCTACTTGGGAGGCTGAGGTAGGAGGATCACTTGAGCCCGGGAGATTGAGGCTGCAGTGAGCTGAGATTGTGCCACTTCACTCAAGCCTGGGCAACAGAAAGAAACCCTGTCTCAGAAAAAAAAAAAAAAAAAAAAAAAAAAAAGGAAGGAAAGAAAGAAAGAAAAGAAAAGAAAGAAAGGAAGAAAAGAAAGAGAGGAGCCTTAGGAGCCTTTATATACCTTTTGAATACCTACTGAATACCTCTCATTGACTACCTCTCATGCTGTCTCTGTTTCTCTCCCCTGGGGCAGGTGCAGGAGGAACAAAGAAAGGGACTCCTGCAGCGTCCGGCTGACCTGGCCCTTGTCATATACCTCATCCTTGCTGGCTTCTTCACTCTGTTCCGGGGCCTGGTGAGTCCACACTAGTTAGTCTCTCCATCCCCTGCCTCCGGTCTCCCTTCCCTGACCCACCTCTCCCACGCTGCCCTTCTTCCTGTTTGATCATCCAAGGAAGTTCTTCATCAAGTCTAACCTGAGTGTTCCATGACAAAGCCCCATTTCTCCCAGCCCAATCTGAGCTGGGCTGGGAGAGGCCAGAGCAAGGGGTGTGGACCTGGAAGGGTGGGGGAAGTTTCCTGTGGGAGGGATGTCTGAGGGTTCTTGGTATGTCTGTCTGCTCCAGGTGGTGCTTGACTGCCCCACAGATTCCTGCTTTGTCTATATCTACCAGTATGAGCCATACCTGCGGGACCCTGTGGCCTATCCTAAGGTGCAGGTGAGAGGGGAGTGGGGAGAAGACCATACCCCTGCCTTGGGTAGGGATCCTCTGGGCCTCTTTGAAGCAGGTGCCAGAAGCACAACTCAAGCAGGCAGAAGGCCATATGGAATTTGCTGTCCTACCAAAAAAAGGACAGATGTGGTCTTCAGGTATGACTGGATCCAGGTGCTCGAGGTGCAGACTCTGGGCTCTTCTTTTCTTTTCTTTTCTTTTCTTTTCTTTTCTTTTCTTTTCTTTTCCTTTCTTTTCTTTTTGGGTTTTTTTGTTTTGTTTTGTTTTTGTTTGTGTGGTTTTGTTTTGTTTTGTTTTGTTTTGTTTTGTTTTTGAGACAGAGTTTTGCTCTTGTCGCCCAGGCTGGATTGCAATGGCGTGATCTCTGATCACTGCAACCTCCACCTCCTGGGCTCAAGTGATTCTCCTGCCTCAGCCTCCTAAGTAGCTGGGATTACAGGCGTGCGCCACCATCCTCGGCTAATTTTGTATTTTTAGTAGATACGGGGTTTCACCATGTTGGTCAGGCTGGTCTCGAATTCCTGACCTCAAGTGATCCACCCACCTCGGCCTCCCAAAGTGCTGGGATTACAGGCGTGAGCCACCGTGCCCGGCCTCTGGGCTCTGCTTTCTTTGCATGACTCTGGTCTCAGGCAGTCCCTCTATGGGGTAGCAGAGACAGCCTGTGGCAGCTCCAGGCTTCCATGCACCCCACTCAGCCACCCCAGAGCATTGTGAGCCCTTATTACCCCTGAGCTTAAGCACAAGTCTTAGGCAGGCTCAGATTGACCCAGCCTGAATCACTTGCCCATCCCTTACTGAGCGTCATGGACAGGGGGCTGGAATGCTCCAACTGGCCAGGCCAGAGTCGCATGCCACTTCCAGAGAAAGGTCGGTAGGTTTGGTGTATGTGTTCGGTGAGTGGTGGCAAGGATCTGCAAGGGAAATAGGGGAGCACTTTGCAGAGAGCCTGGGTGGGGTCTGAGGCCATCCAGATCCTTCCTCAGGGCCTCCACCTCGGGTAGCTGCTCATCTCACAGGCTGGTGTCCCTCTCCTCCCGCCCCTGCAGATGCTGATGTACATGTTTTATGTCCTGCCTTTCTGCGGCCTGGCTGCCTATGCTCTCACCTTCCCTGGTTGTTCCTGGCTGCCAGACTGGGCCTTGGTGTTTGCTGGAGCCATCGGCCAGGTGAGGTGGCGGGTGGGTGGTTGAGCAGACATGTGGGAGGGAATTTCTGTCTACTCATCAACGACTTTGGTGTCCTCCCTGAGCTCTGTAATGATGGGCCCCCAAGAGACCCCAGCCCCAGGCCCGGTATCCCAGGATTCCCTAGTCTAGGGGAGACAAAGCCAGATACAGACACTCCAAGCCCCATGAAAAGAGGGACAGGGGCTGTGAAGGATTCCAGAAGGGAAAGGTTTCCTAGAAGCAGGGGCATAGGAGCTGGGCTTTGATGTACGGGGATGAGTTCTCCAGACAGGGAAGGGCATTCCAGGAATGGGAGCAGCATAAGGAGAAGCACAGAGGGAGAGAGTGATTTAGCAGGACCATAACATGGGTAAAGGCAGAGATAAGAGAAATTGGCAGCTAGATGCTGAAGGCTCTGAAAACTCTGGGACTGGGGACTTGTACTGAGGGTGATGGGGAGTTTGAGGAGGTGTTTGAGCAGTGGGGGCCAGTCAGAGCTAGGAGCCTTTTTCTGGGTTCCTGATGAAAAGTGCTAAAGCCTGGGCCCCAGCCGGGGAAGTAGGGACCAGGAAAACGTCTAGAATCCACAGGATTTGTGCCAAGACCTCTGGGATGGGGAAGACTGGGAGGAGGATCTGGAGCCAGGTCAGAGAGAGATGGGGTGCAGGGCCCAGGAGATGGGGTTAGGCAAGTGGGGAGGGACTCACAGAGAAGTGGATGAGCACGGGGAAGGGGGGGACAGAGAGGACACATAAAGGTAGGAATCTTTACAGACAGAAGGCCGGGCGAGGTGGCTCACACCTGTAATCCCAGCACTTTGGGAGGCCGAGGTGGGAGGGCTACTTGAGCCCAGGAGTCTGAGACCAGCCTAGGCAACATGGCAAAACCTGTCTCTACAAAAAGTACAAAAATTAGCTGGGCATGGTAGCACATGCCTGCTGTCTTAGCTACTCGGGAGGCTGGGATGGGAGGATTGCTTGAGCCCAGGAGGTTGAGGCTGCAGTGAGTCATGGTCGTGCCACTCCACTCCAGCCTGGCCAACAGAGCAAGACCCTATCTCTAAATAGATAGATGGATAGATAGATAGATAGATAGATAGATAGATAGATAGATAGAGAGATAGATAGATAATTAGATAGAAAATTTAAAAATAAGCCAGGCATGGTGGCTCACGCCTGTAATCCTAGCTGGCACTTTGGGAGGCCAAGGTGGATGGATTGCCTGACCTCAGGAGTTTGAGACCAGCCTGGGCAACATGGCGAAACCCCATCTCTATTAAAAAATACAAAAAATTAACTGGGCGGAAAGGTGCACGCCTGTAGTACCAGCTACTCAGAGGAGGCTGATGCATGAGAATCGCTTGAACCCAGGAGGCAGCAGAGGTTGCAGTGAATGGAGATTGCACCAGTGCACTCCAGCATGGGCAAGAGAGTGAGACTCTGTCTCAAAAAAAAAAAAAAAAAAAAAAAAAAAAAAAAAATAGAGAGAGACGGATGGACTGGAGATAGGAAACAGGTAGATGAGCAGAGCCCAAGAGGTGAGGATGGGCATCCCCTGGATTCTGCCTGACTTACCTGGTGGGCCGTCGGTGATGCTGGCATTTCGGTTCCTTCCTGGCCCCTGACATCCATCTTTCCTGTTCGGCTACCAGGCACAGTTCTCGCACATGGGGGCTTCCATGCACCTGCGCACACCCTTCACCTACCGTGTGCCTGAGGACACCTGGGGCTGCTTCTTCGTGTGCAATCTGCTGTATGCACTGGGCCCCCACCTGCTGGCCTACCGTTGCCTTCAGTGGCCTGCATTCTTCCACCAGCCACCACCCTCCGGCCCCATAGCCCTCCACAAGAAGCAGCATTGAGAGGGCCATGGACTTAGGACCCAGGACTCTGTTTAAGCGCCCAGCCAGCCCTACCTGGGGAAGTGGGGGTCCGGTGTTTTAGAGACAGGAGGGACATCTCCAGGTGTCGTTAGTCCTGGCTATGGTGGTTTCAGTCCAGTGGGTGGGATGGAGACCAACGACCAAGTGTTCCTGCAAGGAGAGCCTCTCACAGCTGTCACCATGCTTCAACCCCTACACGGACGCTTCCACCCCTTCCAGAATTTACCCATCATCCCCCCATGGATCCTTTTAGTAAAAACCCTTTCAATTTCCAAAATATCACTGCCTAAGTGTTTCAGGGTGCAGGGGCGAGGGACCCTCTTCTTGGGCCCCATGAGGGCCCATCCATCACTGCCATCGTGGTTGCCAGGAGCAAGAGGTGCTGGGATGGCAGAAGGTGGCCTCTGGTTGGTATGCATGGCTCCATCTTCCAGATGGGAAAACAGAGGCTCAGTATGGACAAGAGACCTGCCCAAGGTCACAGCCAGAGAGAAAAGTTCCTGCTCTACCAATAAATCATAACCAATAGCATGATATGTTTATTAAGCACCTACTGTATACCTTGACTGCTATATGCTGGATCTCACTCCTTATTCCAGATGGGGAAACCAAGGCTGCAGGTGAAGGTCCTGGTCTGAGATCATTCCCCTCCTCGGTCCCCGAGGCATGGTTGAGCTGAGACGGAGCCCCAGCGTGTTGGACCACAGAAACCTCAACCCTGCCTCTGCTATCTGGTCGAGTTGGGCTCATTTTAGGGGAAACTGAGTCCTGGAAGGAAGCCAAGGTGTTGGGAGAAAGACTCACTGTTTCCTAGTGTTTGATTTTTGAAGTTGGGTGAAAGGCCATGTTTAGGGGTGACTTGGGCCTGGAGTAAATCAGGGACTTGACCAGATGTCCCATTTTCTTTTCTTTCTTTCTTTCTTTTTTTTTTTTTTTTTGAGTTGGAGTTTTCACTCTTATTACCCAGGCTGATACGCAATGGCACAATCTCGGCTCACTGCAACCTCTGCCTCCCGGGTTCAAGCAATTCTCCTGCCTCAGCCTCCCGAGTAGCTGGGACCACAGGCATGTGTCACCACGCCTGGGTAATTTTATATTTTTAGTAGAGATATAGTTTCTCCATGTTGGTCAGGTTGGCCTCGAACTCCTGACCTCAGGTGATCCTCCTGCCTTGACCTCCCAAAGTGCTGGGATTACAGGCGTGAGCCACCGTGCCCAGCTTAGATGTCGGTTTTTCTTGCCCCTCCCAACCCCTACCGGAGATCTACTGTATGTCTGGCTATTGGACCTTCACCAAAGAGTCGGCAACAGGCTCAGAGAGGCCAACTGTCTCCATCAAGGTCCCACAGCCAGTGAGGGGCAGACTTGGATTGGGGCCTGTGGCTCCAGGTCACGGCAGAATGTGATTATTGTGAGGCCCCCACAGTGCACAATGAGCACCTTTGGGGTGCTGGAGACCAGGCCTCCACTATGACTACCCAATGGACAGATGGGTAAACTGAGGGCTGCAGGTCAAGTGATCTCTTTCACCAGATCCCCCAGGTCCCCTGCCAAAGCACAGTAACCATGATAGAAGACTCAGCCCCCTCCTCCATTTCAAAGATGGTTAAACTGAGGCTCAGAGAGATTCTTCCCTGGCCTAAGTTCAGCTAGCAGGGCGAGAGGAACTAGCTCTGCACTCCAAGCCCCGAGCGCTTCTTTCTCTGCCCGCGCTCCAGCCACCTCTCCAGGGGAGCGTGGGCTGCCGCGGCCCCTTTAACACACCCCGCCTTGCTCGCCTTCCTCCTCCCCTTGCAGGCAGACGCCGGGATTGCGCCGCCTGCAGGGACCTGCCCAGTCCTAACCGGGTGTGCTGTGAGCGCAGTCCGGGTGCGTAGGGGCCGCTCGGCGAGGGCCGCGCGGGCAAGATGGTAAGTGGGACTGTGGGCGCAGATGGTGCCTGCCCGGTCTCCCCAATCTGGGATTCTGTATGTCTCTGTCTCTGAATCTACATCCCTCCGAGTTTCTACTGTCTCCTCCTTTTCTCTGTCTCTCATTCTCTTTGATCTCTCTTTGTGGAACTCTCGGTTCTCTCCCTCTCCATCTCTCCCTGCTTCTCTCCATCTCTGTCACCCTCTCTGCCTTTTTCCTCTTCTCTCCATTTCTCTCTTTACCTGCCCCTATCTCTTCCTCCTCTTCTCTAATTCTCTCGGCCTCTGGCACTCTCCTGTCTCTCCCTCTCCCTCTGCCTCTCTGTCTCTCCCTCTCCCTCTCTGTCTCTCCCTCTCCCTCTCTGTCTCTCCCTCTGCCTCTCTGTCTCTCCCTCTGTCTCTCCCTCTCCCTCTCTGTCTCTCCCTCTCCCTCTCTGTCTCTCCCTCTCCCTCTCTGTCTCTCCCTCTGCCTCTCTGTCTCTCCCTCTGCCTCTCTGTCTCTCCCTCTCCCTCTCTGTCTCTCCCTCTGCCTCTCTGTCTCTCCCTCTCCATCTCTGTCTCTTCCTCTGCCTCTCTCCCTCTGCTTCTCTGTCTCTTCCTCTCTGTCTCTCCCTTTCCATCTCTGTCTATTCCTCTGTCTCTCCCTTTCCATCTCTGTCTTTCCCTCTCCACCTCTGTCTCTTCCCCTGCCCCTCTGTCTCTTCCCCTGCCCCTCTGTCTCTCCCTCTGCCTCTCTGTCTCTCCCTCTACATCTGTCTCTTCCTTTCCATCTGTCTCTCCCTCTCCATCTCTGCGTCTCCGTCTTCCCTTACCCTTTTTCTGTGTCGCGCACTCTCTTCTCTGCCTCTCCCTGCCTTTCTCTCTGTCCCTGTTCTCTCCCCGTGTCTCTCCCCGTGTCTCTCCAGCTCTCCCCCCTCCCTGCCCGCCCCGGCCCGGTTTGCTGCAGTCTCCTGGCGCACGGATAACCTTGCTGCCGCCGCTCCTCCAGCTCTTCCCCACCCCCCCATCCCCGGCCCGGGCCAGGGCCAGAAGGGGGCGGGGGCAGCGAGCCTCGGGTTTTGGGGTGGGGGTGATGAGGCGGGATCTGGGGATCTGGGGCCAAGGGAGGGGGGAGTCTAGGGGCGTGGGTTCTTGCAGGAGCGAGGATGTGAGGTCCCAGGAGGAGGAGGGGGAGTTATGCGGGACCCCGGAAAGGGTGGGGGCATGGGCGTGTGCGAGGTCCTCGCTGTGGGGAAGGCAGGCCGGGAGGGAGCCAGGCCTCCGAAAGGCCAAGGCTGGGAGGCTGGACTGAGCGCCCTGTGCCCGTCCCCCAGGTGTGCGCTCGGGCGGCCCTCGGTCCCGGCGCGCTCTGGGCAGCGGCCTGGGGCGTCCTGCTGCTCACAGCCCCCGCGGGGGCGCAGCGTGGCCGGAAGAAGGTCGTGCACGTGCTAGGTGAGTCCGGGCCGCTAAAAGTGGTCTTCTCCGCGAAAAGCAAAAGAGGCCAAGTGCGGAGAGGTGTAGGGGGTAGGGCGTTCCTGACGCCCACGGTTCCGCCAACCACTCCCCATCTAAGCCCCTCGCCCTCTCCCTGAGCCCCTGGACCCTTCTGATTCCCCGACCCCCGCCGAGTCTTCCCACCTTCCCCTCCCCAGAGACCCCTTCCCCAGGGCCCCCCTTCTTCCCCTAGGCCCCTTCTCTGAACCCTGCTTGGTTGTCCGCAGAGGGTGAGTCGGGCTCGGTAGTGGTACAGACAGCGCCCGGGCAGGTGGTAAGCCACCGGGGTGGCACCATCGTCTTGCCCTGCCGGTACCACTATGAGGCAGCCGCCCACGGTCACGACGGCGTCCGGCTCAAGTGGACAAAGGTGGTGGACCCGCTGGCCTTCACCGACGTCTTCGTGGCACTAGGCCCCCAGCACCGGGCATTTGGCAGCTACCGTGGGCGGGCTGAGCTGCAGGGCGACGGGCCTGGGGATGCCTCCCTGGTCCTCCGCAATGTCACGCTGCAAGACTACGGGCGCTATGAGTGCGAAGTCACCAATGAGTTGGAAGACGACGCTGGCATGGTCAAGCTGGACCTGGAAGGTGATCAGCCGGTGGGGAGGATAAACCTTGCTTCTGAGGAAGGAGGGGGACAGGGATGGCAAGGGACATAAATCAAATCAAGTTGGCCTGCAGGCATTTAGAGGGTTGGTGGGGTAGAGCCCCCATATCTGATTCTGGGTGATTTGCCTCCCCATGGACATTGGCGATGTCTGGAGATAGTTTAGGTTGCCACATCTGGAGAAGTCAGTTGCTACTGGCCTCTAGTGGGTAGAGGCCAGGGATGCAGTTAAACATTCTACCAGGCACAGGATAGTCCCCCACAAAGAGTGATCCAGGCTGGGCATGGTGACTCACGACTGTAATCCCAGCACTTTGGGAGGTTGAGGCAGGCGGATCACCTGAGGTCAGGAGTTCAAGACCAGCCTGACCAACATGCTGAAACCCCATCTCTAGTAAAAATACAAAAATTAGCCAGGCATGATGGTGCATGACTGTAATTCCAGCTACTCGGGAAGCTGAGGTAGGAAAATCTCTTGAACCCCGGAGGCGGAGGTTGCAGTGAGCTGAGATCGTGCCACTGCACTCTAGCCTGGGCGACAGAGCCAGACTCCATCTCAAAAAAAAAAAAAAGTGATCCAGTCCAAAATGTCCACAATGAGGACACTGAGAAGTCCTGGGATAGGATTCAGGCACAGTGAGATCCAGGCACTCACACCATGTCAGGAACCATCCTTCTGCTCTGCTTCCCAGGTAGGCTTTCTTCCGACAGGTTTCTCTTTCTGGAACCAGACCACAGTGCCTAGGCTTCGCGACTGATTTCCTAGGAGCAGCAGCTAGAGTCCCAGAGTTGTCCCTCACTGGCTCAGCTTGAGTCATGTGCCCAACTGTGAGCCAATCACTGTAGCTGGAAGGTGGGATGCTCTGATTGGCTGACCCTGGAGCTGGGAGGTGGGGTTTCTATTTGAAGAATTCCTTCCCATTTGGTTGGCCTTTTTCAGTTCACTTTAGAAGATTCTAGGTGAGATTTCAGGGCCCTTGCTTGCTGACCTCCCTAACAATAGCAAATAACAATAATAGCAGCAGCTCTCCTTTACTGGACATTTTCTATGTGACAGGTGCTTAGCTGAAGAGTTCTCAGGAGTCTCTAATTTAATTTCCTAAAAACCCCAAGGGAGACGGCTATTACCAGCAGACCGACAACAGGCTCAGAGAGGTTACAGCCTTGCCCAGGACAGTGCTAGTTGGTGGCAGAGCCAGGATTCAATCCCCAGTCTGTCAGCTCCAGGTCTTCTCCCTGGCCCCTGTCTGCCTCTTTCCTGGGTGCCCCACTCACCCCCAACTCCCATCCCTCAAACACAGACGCATAAAATACTTGAGCTGAACGGACTGTGAGTCCAATGAGGGACAAGTTCCAAAGTCATCAGAACTGAAGGTAGAAGGGAACCCAGTGGGTCCTGCCTTGGACAATGCTGGGGGTATCAAAGGGGTCTTCACCTAGGGCCAATCTTCCAGGGGGTCCTAGTCTAGGAAAGTCAGCACTGAACGCAGGCTCCGTGGGCTCAGGGCTGGACCACAGGGAGGGACCCAGTACTGGGGAAATGTCAGAGGCACACAGGACTGAATGGAAGAGGGTTTGGGAGTTGGGTTTTGAAGGATAAATAGGAGTCCAACAGGTAGAATAAGGTGGAAAGAGCATGAGCAAAGGCCTCCAGCGGTAGAAGGGGATGGACACAATAGTATGTTAAGGGGGAGGGTCAAGTGAATCCCAAGCTTAAAGTGAAGAGAGCCAGTTATGTGGGGTGTGAGCTGGGGAGGGTCATGGTCAGGTCTGAGGCCAGAGTGAGTAGACTGGAAGGTCCCGGTTGAAGAGTCATATAGCACCCCAGACGTCAGATGCATGAAGGTGGGCTGAGGTGAACCGGCTGATCCCGTGCGCCCCCTGCCAGGCGTGGTCTTTCCCTACCACCCCCGTGGAGGCCGATACAAGCTGACCTTCGCGGAGGCGCAGCGCGCATGCGCCGAGCAGGACGGTATCCTGGCATCTGCAGAACAGCTGCACGCGGCCTGGCGCGACGGCCTGGACTGGTGCAATGCAGGCTGGTTGCGCGACGGCTCTGTGCAATACCCCGTGAACCGACCCCGGGAGCCCTGCGGCGGCCTAGGAGGGACCGGGAGCGCAGGGGACGGCGGTGATGCCAACGGGGGCGTGCGCAACTACGGGTATCGCCATAACGCCGAGGAACGCTACGACGCCTTCTGCTTCACGTCCAACCTGCCAGGTGCGTAGGCCTCATCCCCAGACGGGCCTCTGCCACAACACTACCCCAACCCTGGGGCCTTCTTCCCCACCCAGCTCTTAGTGATCATAAACAGGAGACCCCTCTCCCAAGAGTGCCTAGGTGAAGCACACACCGCCTGGCACCAACACTGGTTGGGCCGAGGCTGGGGTCCCAGGCCGCAAAGGAGGAACTGTTCCTGGATCCCGGAGCCGAGGGCCAGAGTCCTGGGCTGCATGCGGGGGGCAGTCCTGAATCCCGAGGCCGGGTCCCAGGAGCCGCACTAATAACCCACCCCCCTACCCCATCCCCGCAGGGCGGGTGTTCTTCCTGAAGCCGCTGCGGCCTGTACCCTTCTCTGGAGCTGCGCGCGCGTGTGCTGCGCGTGGCGCGGCCGTGGCCAAGGTGGGGCAGCTGTTCGCCGCGTGGAAGCTGCAGCTGCTGGACCGCTGCACCGCGGGTTGGCTGGCCGATGGCAGCGCGCGCTACCCCATCGTGAACCCGCGCACGCGCTGCGGAGGCCGCCGGCCTGGTGTGCGCAGCCTCGGCTTCCCGGACGCCACCCGACGGCTCTTCGGCGTCTACTGCTACCGCGCTCCAGGAGCACCGGACCCGGCACCCGGCGGCTGGGGCTGGGGCTGGGCGGGCGGCGGCGGCTGGGCAGGGGGCGCGCGCGATCCTGCTGCCTGGACCCCGCTGCGCGTCTAGGCTGGCAGCAGGCGGACAGCCAGGGCGCTTGACCACTGGTCTAGAGCCCTGCGGTCCCCTGCAGGCTGGCCACGCTTCTGAAGCCCTGGACACTGGCCGCATTCCCTGTGGTCCCTTACAAACTAACTGTGCCCCTGGGGTCCTTGAAGATTGGCTAGTCCTGGCAGAAGAGTACTTTGGAGTTCCCTGGAGCCTGGCCAGCCTTCACCTCTTCTGGACAGAGGATTCCCCCAACTCCCCAAGTTTCTCCATGAGGGCCACGCCCCCTGAGGACCTCAGGAGGCCAGCAGACCCAGCAGGCTCCTGAAGACTGGCCACGCCTCCTGAGACCACTTGGAAACAGACCAACCGCCACCGTGGTCGCCTGGTGGCTGGACCCCCGGGATTGACTAGAGACTGGCTGTACATCTTCTGCATCTCACTGGAGACTGAACACTAGTCCCTTGCGGTCCCGTGGACACTGGGCCTCCTCCTCCTCACCTGGAGAGACTACAAGAACTTCAGGGTCACTCCCCGTGGTCACATGGAGGTTGTGGGCCGAGGAACTTGTTTTCCCTTATGGTGACCTGAGCACTGGAGACTCCCATTCTCCCCCTCTCCCTGAGAGTCCCCTGAAGTTTCTGGGTAACAGGGCCCACCCCTCTAGTTTCACAGGCGAGCACCTCTATCTGCCACCTCAGACTGACACACAGCCTGCTGGCTCACTTACTGGGGGCCACGTCCCACCCCTCAGATATTTCTTTGAAGGCAGAGCAAACCCACCCTATCCTCTGACATCCTTTTCCCAACTGTCACCAAAGAGACCATCTTCCCAGGCCCGGGGACCCATAAGATCCATGTCACTCATTATGGAGAGCAGCGGCCCTGGGTCCCACTGTCACCAAGGCAACCAGTCCTGCTGCTACCTGTCACCTAGAGTCACACACCCCTTCCCTCATCAGGCACACCCATGAAGAGGGTGCCTCCCTCCTCCAGCTGTAACCACGTATATCACACATTTCCCATCTCACTGGCCCCCACCCCAGAGACCTCCACCTCAACTTCCGACTGTCGCTACCCTGACCCACCGCCATGGAGATCACACTCCCCGAAGCTGTCCCCAGGGTGACACAACATCCAGTTCTCTGACTCTCACCGTGGAAACAAACTGTCCCTGTCCCCAGGCCCACTCCAGTTCCAGGCCACCCTCCAAGCTCCACCCCCAGGCGGTTTGGACCCCACCACTGTTGCCATGGTGATCAAACTCTGGTGTCCAAGGTAACAGAACACCTGTCCCCCTAGGCTTTTCCTTGTGGACAACGGGGCCCTGTTCACCAAGCTGTCATCATAGAGACTGTCAATGTCCTCATGACAACCAAACTTCCAGCTCTCAGGAACTTCTCATTGCGGGCCAGAAGTCCTGAGTGCCTCCTACTAGGGCTACCCTACTGCACTCCATCAGGGGCCTGATGGCTGCCCCTTCCCCAGACAGGGCTGGACTTCTGGAGCTGCTAAGCCACCCTCTGTTTGCACGTTAACTCTATGCCGGATAGCAGCTGTGCACGAGACAATCTTGCAACACCCAGGCATGTTTGTCGTCGTCCTACAAATGAGGAAACCGAGGCTAGGGCGTGCCCTGGCCTTTTTAGATATGCGAGCACTGAGCTCCTCTTTGTCCTTTGAAACCCCATCTCCATTCTCACTGAGTTGCCCTCTCCTTCCCTGACCTCCACCCACATTTCCCTCCTTAGAGATCTGGGAGGGATGGAATGTTTTTAAACTTCAACACCCATCAGGCTCTAAGTGGTCCAGCCAAAGTCCTCGGCGTTGACAGGCAGCTGGGGGGACATGATCCATGGACAAGGCCATCCCGGCCATGGGAGACCCCAGTCCCGAGGTCTTGCCTGTAGGAGTACTGGGGTCCCCCCTGGAGCCCTCTTTACTGTCACATCATCTCTAGGAAACCTATCTCTGAGTTTTGGGACCAGGTCGGTTTGGGTTTGAATCCTGCCTCTTCTTGCTCACTGTGTGACCAAGTGACAAAATCCTTCTGAACCTGTGTTCTCCCACTGTACCAGGGATGTTTGGTCCCCGTGAGTGCCAAGCATACAGGAGGGGCTCAATAAATCCTTGTTTCTTTTGATGAATGAGAAAATGAGGCAGCCAGTGGGTAATTCCTTTATAAATGCACTTTGGTAGATAAGATGTTACAAGCTGGGGGGCCTTGGGTTTTTTTTTTTTTTCGTTTTGTTTTTTTGAAATGGAGTCTCACTCTGTCGCCTAGGCTGGAGTGGAGTGGTGCAATCTTGACTCACTGCAGCCTCCACCTCCCGGGTTCAAGTGATTCTCCTGCCTCAGCCTCCCGAGTAGCTGGGATTACAGGTGCCTGCCACCACACCCAGCTAATTTTTGTATTTTTAGTAGAGAGAGGGTTTCACCATGTTGGCCAGGCTGGTCTTGAACTCCTGACCTCAGGTGATCCACCCACCTCAGCCTCCCAAAGTGTTGGGATTACAGGCGCCTGGCCAGGCTTGGTTTTTATTCCCTTGAAAAGTGGTGTCCTTCATTCCTCCCCCACCTCCCCAATCTCTCACTCCTCTTTCTTCCTCCATCCTGTGTCCACTCTCTCCCTTGAGCCACCTACCATGGGTCTGCTCCTTGTCAACTCTGTCCTGACTGGGCCATTGACAAGATCCAGGGCATGAAATTTGGGAAACTGGATGGGGAGTTCCTGTATCCGGAAGGGAGAGATGTTGTATACTTTCCCTGACATAAATATGTGGGCTCAGGGTGGGGACTGAGGAAGCACTGGAAGTTTCTAGGATACAAACAAAGCATGAAGAGAAAAAATAGCATAAGGTCCTGACCGTGCACAGGGGCTTATGCCTATAATCCCAGCACTTTAAGAGACTGAGGTGGGAGGATTGCTTGAGCCCAGGAGGTCGAAGCTGCAGTGAGCCATGATTGCACCACTGCACTCCAGCTTGGGCAACAGAGTGAGACCCTGTCTCAAGAAATAAAAAGCAAATCTCCCCTTCCCCATTCTTTTGATAGTCTGAAGAGGATCGATGGTTTGGATTGAATGCACCACAATTTTGTAGTCAGGTTCCTAATGGTGGACATTTTTCTGTTTGAAGTTAAGTATCCACATCATCACTCACAAGTTCAAGTATAACTGGAGGGTGATATCAGAAGTTGTTTGTTCAAAGGTTCAAAACTCCCCATTTACTTTCTTTTTTTTTTTTTTTTTTTTTTTTTGAGACGGAGTCTTGCTCTGTAGCCCGGGCTGGACTGCAGTGGCCGGATCTCAGCTCACTGCAAGCTCCGCCTCCCGGGTTTACGCCATTCTCCTGCCTCAGCCTCCGGAGTAGCTGGGACTACAGGCGCCCGCCACCTCGCCCGGCTAGTTTTTTGTATTTTTAGTAGAGACGGGGTTTCACCGTGTTAGCCAGGATGGTCTCGATCTCCTGACCTCGTGATCCTCCCGTCTCGGCCTCCCAAAGTGCTGGGATTACAGGCTTGAGCCACCGCGCCCGGCCTACTTTCTTTTTTTTTAAATAGAGTTTCACTCTTGTTGCCCAGGCTGGAGTGCAATGGCACAATCTCGGCTCACCTCGACCTCTGCTTCAAGCGATTCTCCTTCCTCAGCCTCCAAAGTAGTTGGGATTACAGGCACCTGCCACTACGCCCAACTAATCTTTGTATTTTTAGTAGAGATGGGGTTTTACCATGTTGGTCAGGTTGGTCTCGAACTCCTGACCTCAGGTGATCCACCTGCCTCGGCCTCCTACAGTGCTGGCATTACAGACATGAGCCACTGCACGCAGCCTAAAACTTGCCATTTTCATAGTGATTTCCACGTTTTCTTAGAGATGGGGCAATTTATACTTCACAAGTAGTAGATATACTCACCTGTCTGGGCATGGTGGCTCACGGCTATAATCTCAACACTTTGGGAGGCCGAGATGGGTGGATCACCTGAGGCCAGGAGTTCAAGACTAGCCTGGCCAACATGGTAAAACCCCATCTCTACCAAAAATACAAAATTAGCCCAGCATGGTGGCAGGCACCTGTAATCCCGACTACTTGGGAGATTGAGGCAGGAGAATCACTTGAACCAAGGAGGCGGAGGTTACAGTGAGCTGAGATCACGCCACTGTACTCCAGCCTGGGCGATAGGGTGAGACTCCTCAAAAAAAAAAAAAAAAAAAGTGCTCACCTGTTCCACACATCCTCATCAGCCTCATGTCTTGTCACTTTTTATTTTTGTCAATCTGATAGGTGAAAAATGGTATCTCACTGTGATTGTTGCTTGCGATTCTATTTGTGAGGTTGAACATCTCCAACCATCACCACTAACTTTGACCTTAGGTGCAGGTGGTCAAGTAAATTGTAAATCATTCATAGTTCAAGCACATTATCATCTTTGATGTATGCAAGGATCTCTCTCTCTCTTTTTTTTTTTTTTTTTTTGAGACGGAGATCACTCCATCATCCAGGTTGGAGTGCAATGGCGTGACTTTGGCTCACTGCAACCTCCACCTCCTGGGTTCAAGTGATTCTCCTGCATCAGCCTCCTGAGTAGCTGGGATTACAGGTGTGCATCACCACGCATGGCTAATTTTTGTATGTTTAGTAGAGACAGGGTTTCACCATGTTGGCCAGGCTGGTCTTGAACTCCTGGCCCCATGTGATCTGCTCAACTTAGCCTCCCAAATTGCTGGGATTACAGGCGTGAGCCACCAGGCCCAGCCATCTTTTGTTACATTTGTTTATTCTCTTATATTTTTATGCCCTTTCTTGTGAATCTAGATGTTCTTGCAAAATGTGTATTATTTTATTGAGTCTATGTTGTAGTTTTAGAGCTGCTATTTCCTTTTTTGTAAACATTTTCTTTATATCTTTTGCCTGCTTGGCTACTGGATTTGTCTTTTTCCTATTGATTTGTGTGAGCCCTTCCTTTTTTTCTTTTTCTTTTCTTTTCTTTTTTTTTTTTTTTTTTTTTTTTTGAGACAAAATCTCTCTCTGTTGCCAGGCTAAAGTACAGTGGCACGATCTCAGCTCACTGCAACTTCTGCCTCCTTGGTTCAAGTGATTCTCCTGCCTCAGCCTCCTGAGTAGCTGGGGCTTACAGGCGCATGCCACCATGGCCAGCTAATTTTTGTATTTTTTTTTTTTTTTTGAGACGGAGTCTTGCTCTGTTGCCCAGGCTGGAGTGCAGCGGCGCGATCTCGGCTCACTGCAAGCTCCGCCTCCCGGGCTCACGCCATTCTCCTGCCTCAGCCTCCCGAGTTGCTGGGACCACAGGCGCCCGCCACTACGCCCAGCTAATTTTTTGTATTTTTAGCAGAGATGGGGTTTCACTGTGTTAGCCAGGATGGTCTTGATCTCCTGACCTCGTGATCCGCCTGCCTCGGCCTCCCAAAGTGCTGGGATTACAGGCATGAGTCACCGGGCCTGGCCTAATTTTTGTATTTTTAATAGAGACGGGGTTTCACCATGTTGGCCAAGATGGTCTCGATCTCTTGACCCTGTGATCCGCCCAGCTTGGCCTCCCAAGGTGCTGGGCGCGTGAGCCACCGCGCCCGCTCCCTTCTGCAAGAGGACTTTTGCTTTTGCTCTTTCCTCTGAGTGGGATGCCTTTCCTTTCTTTCTCTCCTCATCTAGTTAATGCGACTTCTCCTTTAGATTCTATTCCCCTCCTCTGGGAAGGCTTCTCTGACCACCCACTAAAGACCAAATCTTCTCTGTTCACCACTATCTCCCCAGCACCCAGTACTGGATCACCCTGGATCACAATAGCTGCTCGGTAAATACTTGCTGAATGAATGAATGAATGAATGAATGAATGAATGAATGAATGAAGGTATCAGGTGGTGACAGGCAGGTTGAACTGTTAAAAAATTTATTAAAATGTCCAAGAAGTACATTAATATCCACAGTGTCAGATACCACAGACCCACAGAACACTGCAGCTCACAGCAAAACCAGCAGGACTCAAAGCCGTTCACACGCACACACACTCATGCGTGCCACACACATGGCACACGCAGACACACACGCACATCCCAAAGGGAAAGATCAAAAGACAAACCACCCACTTTAGAAAAGACCAGAGCCCCTTCCCACCGTGGAGCCGAGGTGGGAGCAGGGCAAATGGCTGAGGGGCACAAGGGCAGGCAGCATAAACCAAGACCCCCCAAAAAACATTGCATCCCCAGACCCCTGCATCCCCAGCCCCCCACAAACAAAGGAAAATTTTTGTGTGACATGGATGACCAAAGATGTGTTATTATTATTATTTTAAACTAAGAAGAGTTATCAAAGTAAGAAGACAAACCTGTATCCCTGGGTTTTCTGAATAATAACCATAATAAGATAGATGTCTACAGGGAGGAAGATTGAAGACAAAGATCAGGGTTCAGTTTACACTTCTTAACCATCTCCTAAATGTGTATGAGGGTGCAATTATGTTTCAGTCTACTCTCCAGAGTCCAGAGCAGGATTTGGGTCAGAGCCAAGATAGGAGTTGGCTCTGACTCCTGGATTTGGAGTAAGGATTTGGTGATGAAGATCAAGTATAAGGAGAGCCACAGTTCCTTACTCCAAATCCTTACTCCTGTCGTGGTTGTGACTTCAAGCCAGTACCTTTCCTTTATATCTGAGCCTCAGTTTCACTGTGTGTAAAATGGGAAAGTAACAGTTTCTAAGTCAATGGGCTATTGAGAAAATTCAAGGAGATTGTATGTAAATCCTTAGCATGGTGTCTACTTCTTAGTTGTCAATGGTCATTATTACTTCCCAGAAGGGATTCAGGCTCAATTAACACATTTCTTTCTTTACTGAACCCCTAGGAGGTCCATGCATTTTCTTATTTTTCTTTCCTGAAGAGGTCCATTTTCCACAGTGTTTTTAACCCTAATCCACAGATTTTACCCAGACTGCTGAAAGTGGGTAACAGACATGGAGGAAAAGCTGTGAATCTTTCCTGCCAGAGATGAGGGAACTGGATCCTGGCCTCTGGTGTGGAGAGACCTTCCACAGGTTGCACATTTGGGGGAGGAAGACAAGGTGAGTTCTTTCCCACTTAAAAAATTAAAATCTACAAGAGAAAAATGTGTGTGTGTGTGTGTGTGTGTTTCAGTTTTAACACTGAGCATCTCTCTACAATATGACCGCAGGTAGGTGTCACTACTTCAAGTTTTAAGTGTTTCTAGACCACCAGGCAATGGCCAGGGAAAAGGGTGGGGTGGGGCAGGGGTGGGACCCAGGGCAGGGGCACTACCAATGTCTGCTTGAGGACTGGGTACGGGCACTGGGCTAGAAAACTTGGCAGCACCTCCTTGGTCCAGGAAGGAGGTTCTTTGTCTCCCTGAGAGATGGAGGGGGAAGAAATCTGGGCTCATCTAGCCCTAAATATCCTCTCGTCTATTTGTGTGAAAGAGATTAATCACACATGCAGAACCACCAAATCTCAGCACTGGACTAGACCTGGAAGGGTTAGCAATACACTCTCCCTCCATCACCTACATATTGCTTTGATTATTCTCACTCCTAACTCTGATGGCATGGAGGGAGGTTGTCCTAAAAACATCCCTAAAATGCAGTACATCGGATTTCCACACTGTATGTGTTTATCCACCAAGACCAAAGACAGAACTTGGGCTGAAGCCCAGGGTAAAGGGAGAGCTGTTGTCAGGTTCAAAAACAGTGTGCTTCTGTGTAGCCTTCTATTCCCAAAGCTAATGACCCTACGTCCAGGCTTCTTCCTGGACTTAGGAATTCAGCCAACATTGACTAAGTCTGAATTTCTGGTGTGAAAAGCAATTCCTTCATGTGAATGCAAACATACACTCATGCACCCTCATCAAGGCCTGCTTCAATCAGCCTGGCAAACAAGAGACCAGACCAATGAGCTTTGCTACTTGTGCTTCCCTCAGCTGGGAGACGCTCCCAGAGTTCAGCCAGACGAGAATGGACTTTTCAGACACCTGGCTCCACCTGCCAAGAGGATCTTGCGTATGTAAAAAAAGGGAAGAGGAGCTTTGTACAAAGGATTATGTGTGGGGGGATGTGGTTTGGGGTTCGGGGACTTCTGGACTCTCTTGTTTCTCTGGGTTCTGTCTCCCCAGGGGAAGGCTCCAGAGGA
This sequence comes from Chlorocebus sabaeus, assembly GCF_047675955.1. Classification (NCBI taxonomy): domain Eukaryota; kingdom Metazoa; phylum Chordata; class Mammalia; order Primates; family Cercopithecidae; genus Chlorocebus; species Chlorocebus sabaeus. The sequence continues at coordinate 43,715,539 of NC_132909.1, forward strand.
GGCGTGGGAAAGGTGTTGTGCTTTCTTTTTTTCTGGTTCTTCAGCAGAAATTTCCTTCATCCTTCTCCCAGTCCTCCGTTGGGTGTTTCTTGTGTTTTCTGCGCTCCTTGTGGGATTTGTGGTGGTGATGCTGGTGATGGTGTTGGTGGTGGTGGTGGTGTCGCCGCATCCGATGTGAACGTCTGGCTGCAGGGAAGTGAGGGAGAACAGGGAAGGGACAAAAGGTGGTGAGAAGCAGGTGGCCTGATGCAGTGGGTCTCCTCAGGAGAGAAAGTAGAGGAAAGCGGCCAGACATGAGGGCTCATCCCTGTCATTCCAGCACTTTGGGAGGCCAAAGTGGGAGGATCTCTTGAAGCCAGGAGTTTGAGACCAGCCTGGGCAACATAGCAAGACCCTGTCTCTACAAAAATCAAAAAATTAGCCAGGCATGGTGGCACATGCCTGTAGTCCCAGCTATTTGGGAGTCTGAGTTGGGAGGATCCCTTGAGCCTGGGAGGATGAGGCTACAGTGAGCTGTGATTGAGCCTCGCACTCCAGCATGGGCAACAGAGTGAGACTCTGTTCCAAAAAAAAAAAAAAAAAAAAACCAGGCCAGGTGTGATGGCTCACACCTGTAATCCCAGCACTTTGGGAGGCTGAGGCGGGCAGATCACCTGAAGTTAGGAGTTCAAGACCAGCCTCGCCAACATAGCGAAACCCTGTCTCTACTAAAAATACAAAAATTAGATGGGCATGGCAGTGAACACCTGTGATCCCAGCTACTCAGGAGGCTGAAACTCAAGGATCGCTTGAACCCGGGAGGTTTCAGTGAGCTGAGATTGTGCCACTGCACTCCAGCCTGGGCAACAGAGCAAGACTCCATCTCACACACACACACACACACACACACACACACACACACACACACACAAATGAAGGAAACATCAGACAGGCTGGTAAGTTCTTACTTATCTGCAAGGCTGTATTATCGGGCAGACATTAAGCCAGATCAATGTGTGGAGTAATAAGTTGTCTTAATTGGAAACTAGAAATACCAAAAACCTATGTTGAAGTCTCTGGGAGAAGCTACTTACGTTTGGTGCAGACAATTTGGGGCCTGTCCCACTTGCCATTGCTCCGGCATCGAATGGTGGCCACATGGTGCTGGGCAAATCCTTCATTGCACTGGTACCTTACAGTGGCATGGACATTGTACTTGGCCTTGCGGGTACCGATGAGTGAGGCATTCTCCACTGCTGGAGGGGGACCACAGAGCACTGGGACAGAGGAATCTCCGGTGAGAGAGGTGCTCACATCTGGGCTAAACTAGTTGTTGTTGTATGAGACAGAGTTTTGTTCTGTCACCTAGGCTGGAGTGCAGTGACACACTCTTGCCTCACTGCAACCTCCGCCTCTCTGGTTCAAGCGATTCTCCTGCCTCAGCCTTCCAAGTAGCTGGGATTATGAGCACCAGCCTGTAATCCACACCTGGCTAATTTTTGTATATATTTTTTCTTGTTTTCAGACAGGGTCTCACTCTGTCTCCCAGACTGGAGTGCAGTGGCGTGATCTCGGCTCACTGCAACTCCTGCCACCCATACTCAAGTGATTCTCCTGCCTCAACCTCCCCAGGAGCTGGGATTACAGACATGCACCACCATGCCTGGTTAACTTTTGTATTTTTTTTTTTTTTTTTTTTGAGACAGAGTCTCGCTCTGTCTCCCGGGCTGGAGTGCAGTGGCCGGATCTCAGCTCACTGCAAGCTCCGCCTCCCAGGTTTACGCCATTCTCCTGCCTCAGCCTCCCGAGTAGCTGGGACTATAGGCGCCCACCACCTCGCCCGGCTAGTTTTTTGTATTTTTTTAGTAGAGACGGAGTTTCACCGGGTTAGCCAGGATGGTCTCGATCTCCTGACTTCGTGATCCGCCCGTCTCGGCCTCCCAAAGTGCTGGGATTACAGGCTTGAGCCACCGCGCCCGGCCAACTTTTGTGTTTTTAGTAGAGACCTCATTTCGTCATGTTGGCCAGGCTGGTCTTGAACTCCTGACCTCAGATGATCTGCCCAGCTTGGCCTCCCAAAGTGCTGGGATAACAGGCGTGAGCCACTGTGCCTGGTTCTTGTTGTTTTTAAAAGAGGGTCTTCCTCTGTCGCCCAGGCTGGAGTGCAGTGGCACAATCACAGCTCACTGCAGCCTCAACCTCCCAGGCTCAAGGGATCCTCCCAACTCAGCCTCTCAAGTAGTTGAGACTACAGGTGCACACCATCAAGCCTAGTTAATTTTTTGGTTTTTTTGTAACGATGGGGTCCCACTATGTTGCCCGGGCTGATTTTGAACCCATGGGCTCAAGCGATCCTCCCTCCTCGGCCTCCCAAAGTGCTGGGATGACAGGCATGAGCCACCATGCCTGGTGGCCGTAAACTTGTTTTGAGTTTTATTGGAAATGATACCTGCCTCAGCACGTCAACAGGTCTTTGCCCAGTTCTGATCTCACAGGGCTGGAAGTGACTGTGTCTGTCTGTCTCTTCTACCCAAATCAGCAGCTCCCTAGGGACAGCAACCTCCTGGCACACCTCACTATCTAATTCTTAGGTAGTGCACAATGGGAGTGAAGGAGACAGAAGGCAAGAATAATTATCTAAGCAAATAAAAGGCTGGGTGCGGCAGCTCACACCTGTAATGCCAGCACTTTGGGAGGCTGAGGCGGAAGGATGGCTTCAGTCCGGGAGTTTGAGACCAGCCTGGGCAACACAGCAAAACTCTGTCTCTACAAAAAAATTTAAAAATAAGGTCTGGGTGTGGTGGCTCACGCCTGTAATCCCAGCACTTTGGGAGGCCGAGGTGGGCGGATCACAAGGTCAGGAGATCGAGACCATCCTGGCTAATACGGTGAAACCCCAAAATACAAAAAATTAGCCAGGTGTGGTGGTGGGCACCTGTAGTCCCAACTGCTGGGAGGCTAAGGCAGGAGAATGGCGTGAACCTGGGAGGCAGAGCTTGCAGTGAGCCGAGATCGCACCACTGCACTCCAGCCTGGGCGTCAGAGCAAGACACCATCTCATAAATAAATAAATAAATAAATAAATAAATAAATAAGCCAGGCATGGTGGTGTGCACCCGTAGTCCCAGCTACTGGTAAGACTGAGGTAGGAGGGTTACTTGAGCCCTGGAGTTCAAGTGATCTGCAGTGAGCCGTGATAATGCCACTGTACTCCAGCCTGGGCAACATCGCAAGACCCTGTTACAAAACTAAATACATGAATAAATGGGGAGGGGGGAGGATGTGAAAACTGACAAAGAAATGGAAGCAAACACGAACAAAAGTATAAGAGAAAGGTGGACATACAAATGTATACAAATGATTTCTTTCATATATAAAGATCTCTTAAAAATCAGCAAGATCAAGTCAGTTCATAGGGAAAGACATACATGCCAACAGCCTGTCAACATACAAACAGTTGGTTAGGCCAGGCATGGTGGCTCACATCTGTAACCCCAGAACTTTGGGAGGCTGAGGCAGGCAGACTACTTAAGGTCAGAAGTTTGAGACCAGCCTGGTCAACATGGTGAAACCCCATCTCCACTAAAAATAAAAAAAAAAATTAACCAGGTATGGTGTGTGCCCATAATCCCAGCTACTCGGGAGGCTGAGGCAGGAGAATCGCTTGAACCTGGGAGGCGGAGGTTGCAGTGAGCTGAGACTGTAACACTGCACTCCTGCTTGGATGACAGAGTGAGACTCCATCTCAAACAAACAAACAAAAAACAATTGGTTATTCTCATCCTTAAAGGCATGCAAACTAAGATAACAATGAGATACTATCTTCCTCACTTAGATGAACAAAGAACAAAAGTTTGAGAATGTGCAGAGTTGGCAAGGGTGGGAGGAAACAAGCACTCTCACACGCTGATGGAAAGTGAGAACTGGCTGGGCTGACATTTACCTACTTAAAAAGATGAAAGCCGGGTATGGTGGCTCATGCTTGTAATCCCTGCCCTTTGGGAGGCCAAGGTGGGTGGATCACCTGAGGTCAGGAGTTCGAGACCACCCTGCCCAACATGGCAAAACCCCCGTCTCTACTAATAATATAAAAATCAGCTGGGCGTGGTGGCATACGCCTGTAATACCAGCTTCTCGGGAGGCTGAGGCAGGAGAATCACTTGAACCTGGGAGGTGGAGGTTAAAGTGAGCCGAGATCACGCCACCGCACTCTAGCCTGGGCAACAAGAGTAAAACTGTCTCTAAAAACGTAAATAAATAGGCCGGGTGCGGTGGCTCAAGCCTGTAATCCCAGCACTTTGGGAGGCCGAGACGGGCGGATCACGAGGTCAGGAGATCGAGACCATCCTGGCTAACCCGGTGAAACCCCGTCTCTACTAAAAAATACAAAAAACTAGCCGGGCGAGGTGGCGGGTGCCTGTAGTCCCAGCTACTCAGGAGGCTGAGGCAGGAGAATGGCGGGAACCCGGGAGGCGGAGCTTGCAGTGAGCCGAGATCTGGCCACAACACACCAGCCTGGGGGACAGAGCGAGACTTCGTCTCAAAAAAAAAAAAAAAAAAAAACGTAAATAAATAAATAAAAATAAAATAAGAATAAATTTAAAAATATATATATAATGCCACCCACCTCGGCCTCCCAAAGTGTTGGGATTATAGGCGTGAGCCACCCTGCATGGCCTATTTCCAGAACTTTTTCATCACGACACACCAAAATGCTGTATCCATTGGACACTAGTGACTCCCTCTTCTCCCGACCCCTGTCCCCTAGCAAACACTAATCTACTTCCTCTATCTAAATTTGCCTACTCTGAATGCTTCATGAAAAAAAAAAAAAAATGAATCAAGCCTGGGCACAATGGCTTATGCATATGATCTCAGCACTTTGAGAGGCTGAGGCAGGCAGATTATTTGAGCCCAGGAGTTTAAGACCAGCCTGGGCAACATGGCAAAACCCCATCTCTACGAAAAAATACAAAAATTATCTGGGCATGTTGGTGCATGCCTACAGTCCCAGCTACACGGGAGGCTGAGGCAGGAGGATCGCTTGAGCCCAGGAGGTGGAGGCTGTGATGAGCCATGATTATGCCACTGCATTCCAGCCTGGGCAACAGAGAACCAGTGAGCGAAAGTGACAGAGAGGAAAAGGAGCAGGGGGCACCGCATACCTGTGCCCTTCTTGCAGACATAGGGTAGGTTGTAGTTGCAGGGGACATCGTTCCAGCGCCCGCTTTCATGCGCCACCATCACCACACAGTCCTCGCCACCCGCAAAGAAATTGTCCGGCTGGTTCTCTCGCCAGTTCTCGAATTGCTGCAGGAATAGGGGGCAGGGAGTTGTTCAGGGGACCTCTGTTGCAGCCCAGGTTCTGGCACTTCCTGCTGTGGGACTCCCCTGGCCAGACCCCTCAAACTCACAGGGATTCAGTGTTCCCATCTCTACAATGGCCACTGTCCTGCCCATCCTGAGGGGGGCCACCACTGTCATCCAAGCCACCATTCTTGTGGCTCGGAGGCTGCATCATCCCCCTTCCTGGTCCTCCTGCCTCCCTCCTGCCTCCTGCCTCCTGCCTCAAAATGAAAATGAAAATTCATGTTCATTTTCAACATGAATCAGTGTTAGATAAATGGTGGGACAAGGCCGGGCCTGGTGGCTCATGCCTGTAATCCCAGCACTTTGGGAGGCCACGGTGGGCAGATCACCGGAGGTCGGGAGTTCGAGACCTGCCTGGTCAATATGGTGAAACACTGTCACCACTAAAAATAAAAAAAAAAAAAATTAGCCAGGTGTGGTGGTGTGCGCCTGTAATCCCAGCAGGACAATTTCTTGAACCTGAGAGGCAGAGGTTGCAGTAAGCCAAGATTGCGCTATGGCACTCCAGCCTGGGCGACAAGACCGAGACTCTATCTCAAAAAAAAAAAAAAAAAAAAGATAAATGGTGGGACAAATGGTGATCTCAGCCTGAAGTCCAGGAGGACTTCCCTAAGGAGGCAATGTGAGAGTTAAAGAATCAAAGATGGTAAGGATTCAAGGCCGGGCACAGTGGCTCACGTCTGTAATCCCAGCACTTTGAGAGGCCAAGGGGGGCAGATCACTTGAGGTCAGGAGTTCAGGACCACCTTGGACAACAAGGTGAAACCCTGTATCTAATAAAAATACAAAAATTAGTCGGGCATGATGGTGCGCGCCTGTAGTCCCAAGCTACTCAGGAGGCTGAAGCAGGAGAATCGCTTGAGCCTGGGAGGCAGAGTGAGCTGGGTTGCACCACTGAACTCCAGCCTGGGTGACAGAGTGAGACTCTGTCTCAAAAAAAAAAAAAAAAGTAGTAAGGGTTCAGACAGGGAACAGCATTCCTAGCAAAGGGAACCACCAGTGTGAAGGCTCAGAGGCAGGACTGAACTTGAACTTGTTCTGCTTGAGGAACAGACAAAGCCTAGTGAGGCTGGAGCTGTGTGATAGGGCCGGGGTATGCTCAGAGAGTGGAGAGGGACCAGATCTTGCATTAGAGGAAAGGAGGTGAATTTTTAGAAACTGTGGCAAAATATATATAGCACAAAATTCCTAATTTTAACCATTTTTGTTTTGTTTTGTTTTGAGACAGAGCCCAGGCAGGAGTGCAGTGGTGCGATCTTGCTCACTGGGACCTTCACCTCCTGGGTCCTGGTTCAAGCGATTCTCCTGCCCCAGCCTCCTGAGTAGCTGGGATTACAGGCGTGTGCCACCAGGCCCAGCTAATTTTTGTATTTTTAGTAGAGACGGGGTTTCACAATGTTGGCCAGGCTGGTCTTGAACTCCTGACCTCGCGATCCACCCACCTCGGCCTCCCAAACTGCTGAAATTACAGGCTTGAGCTACCACACCCAGCCAATTTTAACCATTTTTACGTGTGCAGTATTTTTATTTTTATTTTTTTGAGACAGAGTCTGTATTACTCAGGCTGGAGTACAGTGGTGCGACCTTGGCTCACTGCAATTTCTGCCTCCCAGGTTCAAGAGGCGGTGTGCAGTTTAATACATTAATTACATTCACAATGTTGCATAACCATCACCATTATTTCCAGAACTTTTTTTTTTGAGATGGAGTCTCTCTCTGTCGCCCAGGCTGGAGTGCAGTGGTGTGATCTTGGCTCACTGCAACCTCCAGTTTCCGGGTTCAAGCGATTCTGCTGCCCCAGCCTCTGAGTAGCTGGGATTACACATGTGCTCCACCATGCCCAGCTAATTTTTGTATTTTTAGTAGACACAGGGTTTCACCTGACCAATAGGTCAGGTGGGTCTTGAACTCCTGACCTTGTGATCCACCTACCTCGGCCTCCCAAAGTGTTGGGATTACAGGCGTGAGCCACCCCGCGCGGCCTATTTCCAGAACTTTTTCATCACGACACACCAAAATTCTGTCCCCATTGAGCACTAGTGACTTCCCCTTCTCCCGACCCCTGTCCCCTGGCAAACACTAATCTACTTCCTGTCTCTAAATTTGCCTACTCTGAATGCTTCATGAAAAAAAAAAAAAAAAAATCACACAACAGCTGGCCTTTTATGCTTGGCTCATTCCATGTTTTGTTTATTATTTTATTTTATTTTATTTTGGAGCCCAAGTCTCACTCTGTCTCAATTTTTGAATTTTTTGTAGAGATGGAGTTTCGCCATGTAGCTCAGGCTGGCCTCGAACTCCCAACTTTAGGTGATCCACTCGCCTTGGCCTCCCAAAGTGCTGGGATTGCAGGCATGAGCCACCCACCGCACCCAGCCTGTTTTGTTTTGTTTTGTTTTGTTTGAGACAGCGTCTTGCTCTGTCACCCAGGCTGGAGTGCAGTGGTGCAATCATAGCTCACTGGAGCCTCGAACTCCTGGGCTGCAGCGATCCTCCTACTTTGGCTTCCCCAAAGTGCTAGGATTATAGGTGTGAGCCACCCCACCCAGCCTCTTTTTCTTTCTTAGTATAAAATTTTTTTGTTTTGTTTTGTTTTGTTTTTTAGAGATGGAGTCTTGCTCTGTTGCCTAGGCTGGAGTGCAGTGATGTGATCTCGTCTCACTGCAACCTCTGCATTCCGGGTTCAAGTGATTCTCCTGCCTCAGACTCCCAAGTAGCTGGGATTACAGGTGCGCGCCACCATGCCCAGCTAATTTTTGTATTTTTAGTAGAGATAGGGTTTCACCACATTGGCCAGGCTGTTCTGGAACTCCTGACCTCAAGTGATCCACCTGCCTCAGCCTTCCAAAGTGCTGGGATTACAGGCGTGAGCTGCTGTGCCCGGCCTGTTTGTATAAATTTAAAGGGTACAAGCGCAATTTTATTACATGCATATGCATATAATAAAATATATATTGTCTACTGGCAAAGTCTTGGCTTTTAGTGTATCCATGACCCGAATAATGTACATTTTTGTACCAGTTTGAATCTCTGTTTTCAATTCTTCTGAGTATGTATCTAGGAGGAGCATTGCTGGGTCATATGGTAACTCTATGTTTAACTTTTTATTTTTATTTTTATATTTTTAGAGATGGGGGTCTCACTGTGTTGCCCAGGCTGAATTCCAATTCCTAGGCTTAAGTGATCATCCCGCCTCAGCTTCCCAAGTAGCTGAGACTACAGGCGCGTACCACTGTACCCAGCTTCTATGTTTAACTGTATGAGGAACAGCCAGATTTTTACATAGCGGGAGAAGGGGAATTTTTATCTTGAGAACAATGGAGAGTCTGGAAGGGCTTGAAGCAGGGAGGATGCTGACCTAATATGTTTTTAGAGACAGGGTCTTGCTCTGTCACCCAGGCTGGAGTGCAGGTCACTGCAGCCTTGAACTCCTGGACTCAAGTGATCCTCCTCAGTCTCCCAAAGTGCTTGGGATTACAAGCATGGGCCACCAGCCTGGCCTAGAAACTATATATATATATATTTTTTTTTTTTTTTTTTTTTTTTTTTTTTTGAGACGGAGTCTTGCTCTGTCGCCCAGGCTGGAGTGCAGTGGCGCCATCTCGGCTCACTGCAAGCTCCGCCTCCCAGGTTTACGCCATTCTCCTGCCTCAGCCTCCCAAGCAGCTGGGACTACAGGCGCCCGCCACCACGCCTGGCTATTTTTTTGTATTTTTTAGTAGAGATGGGGTTTCACCATGTTAACCAGATAGTCTCAATCTCCTGACCTCGTGATTCGCCCACCTTGGCCTCCCAAAGTGCTGGGAGTACAGGCATGAGCCATCACGCCCGGCCTATATATATATATATATATTTGTTTTGTTTTGTTTTGTTTTGAGACAGAATCTCGTTCTATCATCACCTAGGCTGAAGTGCAGTGGCGTTATTTCGGCTCACTGCAACCTCCACCCCACAAGTTCAAGCGATTCTCGCACCTCAGCCTCCCGAGTAGCTGGGATTAGAGGCATACGCCGTCACGCCCGGCTAATTTTTATATTTTTAGTAGAGACGGGGTTTCACCATGTTGGCCAGGCTGGTCTCAAGTGATTTGCCCACCTTGGCCTCCCAAAGTGCTGGGATTACAGGCGTGAGCCTCCATGCCCAGCCTAGAAATGAGAATATTTGAGAGACTATGGCTGGGGGACCAGGCAGAGTGAGTAGAGGAGGCGTCAGACCCTAGTCTCAGGTTTGTAACCTCTGCAGCTGGGTAGGCGAGGTCTGTTTACCTGGGCTGGGGAAGTCAGGGGAGAAGGCCTTTACTTGAAGCTCCTTTGCCAACTCCAGCATCTTAGAGCCACTAGAGACCTCTGACACCCAATTGAGATAACTTTGCACAAAAGGGTAAACTGAGGCCAGATGGCAGGCCTGATGCAGCTCAGCAGCCTAGGCCTGCAGCCCCCGCCACTCACCAGCCCGGTGTTGTCCGTCCACTGGAAATCCCTCTCCACGATCCTGTCGTTCAGGCCGATCCACGTGTTTTCGTGCCCAAAGCCTGCAGGGTCGGGGGTTGTGGGTCTGGGTGTTCACCCACGCCTCTTCCAGCCCAGGGCGGAGGTGCAGGTGAGGTGGGGTAGGGTGTGGGAGGAAAGAATTCCTCACCTTCCCCAGCCTGGAGGTGGGCTGGGTGGGGGGAAAGATCTAGAAAGTGGAAATCAAGGGGGAAGAGGCGGGTACAGGGATGGAGGAGGATCCAGAGCCCCTTCCTCAGCCTCTCTATGGGCTGGGGGCCGGGTGAGGTATGTGTGGGAGGGGAATACCCAGTGCCTTCCTCAGCCTGGAGGTGGGCTGGAGGTTGAGGTGGAGAGCGAAGGAGATAGAAGTGAAGTTTACAGAGGTTAAGGAGGACACAGGTGCCCTCCCCCAGCATCTGTAAGAGCTGGAGAAGGGAAGTGGGGGGAGGGAGAAGGAGAGAGAAGAGGGGGAGGAGGGAGAGGAGAAAGGAGGAGGAGTGAAAGGGAGGAGGGGCAGGAGGGAGGAGGGGGAGGAATGAAAGGAGGAGGGGGAAGAGAAAGGAGGAGAAAGATCAGTGGAAGAGGGAGGGGGAGGAGTGAGAGGAAGGATGGGGAAGAGAAAGGAGGAGGAAGATGAGTGGAAAGAGGAGGCAGAGGAATGGGAGGGAGGAGGGAGAGAAGAGGGAGGAAGAAAGGAAGGAGAAAGGAGGAGAAAGATGAATGGAAGGAGGAGGGGAGGAGTTGGAGGGAGAAGGGAGAGGAGTGGGAGGGAGGATGGGGAGGAGAAAGGAGGAGGAGTGGAAGGGAAGAGGAAGAGCAAGAGGGAAGGGGGAGGAAAGGGAAGGAGGAGGAGTAGAAGGAGGAGGCCTGGGGAGGAGCATAAGGGAGGAGGAGACGAATGGGAGGAGGAGGAGGCAGGATGAGGAGGAGAAAGAAGGAAGAAGATGAGTGGAAGGAGGAGGGGAGGGAAGGGGGAAGAGAGGAGAGAGGAGGAGGAGGAATGGGAGGAGGAGAGGGAGAAGGGTAGGGAGGATGAAGAGGCGAAAGGAGGTGGAAGATGAGTGGAAGGAGGAGGAGGGGGAGGGAGAAGGGGAGGACTAAGAGGGAGGAGGAGAAAGGATGGGAGGAGGAGGGAGGAAGAGGAGTGGAAGGAGGAGGGGAAGAAGTGGTAGGGAAGATGGGGAGGTAGGAGGGAGAGCAAGGAGGAGGAGGGTCGGGGGGCAGGCATGAACCCCTCTCCCAGCTTCAGTGTAGGCTGCAGGTGCGTCCTCACCCCACCCTCCGAAAGCAAGGACTCTGGATACCCTCTTTTAGAGGGGTGAGGCATGGGAAGAACCGGAATTAGGCCCAGGCTATGCCAGGGTTTGTGGCCAGGAGAAGCAGGAATAAACCCAGGCACTGTCACATCTTTGCAGAAATGAGAAGTAGGGGACAGAAGACACCAGTGGGCGCTGGATGGGCAGACAGGTGAGAAGGCTCGAGCCAGTCACTCAGGAGGGAGTGGCCGGGTGGGATACGTCAAGGAAAAAGAAACAAGCGAACCAGGGAAGGAAGAAACGAAGGAGTCAACGAGGGATGGGATGGCGGCAAACAGAATAAACAGAATAAATGGATGGATGAGCAAAAGGCAGAGGGATAATGAATAAATCAATAAGTCCCAGTTTACATGAATGCAACACTTGTCTCTCTCCTAGGTCTTTGCAAGGCTCATTCCTTATTTCATCTAACACATCACAGGTACTTCCCCCATCACCCTCCATCTCCTGGCCCTGTTTTGTTATCAGCACACATAGGATCCGTTGAATTACAGTATAGACTTATTCACTTAGATATTTACTTGTTTGTCTATATCCTCCCCAAGAAACGGTCACTCCCTGAGGACAGAGCAAAGTCAGCACTGATCACTGCTATGCTGTGTCAGTGTTCCTGGAATGGTGCCTGGCACACAGCAGGTGCTCAGTAAATATTTGGTGAATGAATGAATGAATGAATGAATGAATGAACAAGTGAATTGACAGATTTCATGCATTAAGAAGCAGTCAGGGCTTGCGTTAATCAACACAGCTTTGGAAAGGTGATGTCTTGAAAACCAGGGAAGGGATGCCCTGGCAAAAGGGCTACAAGTGCCACCCCTGCCCACCCTCCAGGCAGGTGGCCCCCTCCCCCAGAGCCCCTACTATTAATGAAGCTGTGCTCATCTGGTGAGTGGACGCTGGTCAGGTGGCCGGAGCGGCGGCGGCAGTCCCTCTCAGCATCTTCCCATGCCCTCCGGTGAGCAAAATAGCGGTAACAGTGGCCCTGGAACTTGTGCCAGCCGCGGTCACAGCCCTCGGTGTCTGGGAGATGGGATAGGAGTGTGAGGGGGGGCTGGCCTTGGCCCAAGGCCTACCAGCGTGAGCACAGCCAGCCCACCAGAGAGAGGGCCCAATCCAAGGTCACTGCGGGGCGAGATCACCCCTCTCCCCATGCCTGGCCCCTCCTCCTGAGGCTCTGCTCTCCCGACCCTTTCACCTCCCATATTGACTTCTTTTTTTTTGGACAGGGTCTCACTCTGTTGCCCAGGCTGGAGTGCAATGGCACAATCTCGGCTCACTGCTACCTCCGCCTACCACACTCAAGCAATCCTCCCACCTCAGTCTCTGGAGTAGCTGGGATTACAGGCATGTACCATCGTGCTCAACTAATTTTTGTACTTTTAATAGAGATGGGGTTTCACCATGTTGGTCAGGTTGATCTCAAACTCCTGGCCTCAAGTGATCTGCCCACCTCAGCCTCCCAAAATGTTGGGATTACAGCCATGAGCTACCACACTGGCCAAATCTTAAAGTCTTTTCTTTGTTTCTGGAAGAGATTTAAGTGGGAGATCAGTCTCTGACACCCCCTCTCATTCCAATGCTGAAGTCTGCTTCTCTGATGTCAGGGCCACATCCTTTGTATGGCTATGGGAGCTCAGACATTTCTCCATAGAAGACATACAAATGGCCAACAAGTACATGAAAAGATGCTCATTGTCAATGTCAAAACCACCATGAGATACTTCACACCCACTAGGATGGAGATATATATATATAAATATATTTGAGATGGAGTCTCATTCTGTCGCCCAGGCTGGAGTGCAATGTCTCGATCTTGGCTCACTGCAGCCTCCACCTCCCAGGTTCAAGCAATTCTCCTGCCTCAGCCTCCCAAGTAGCTGGGATTACAGGCGCGTGTCACCACGCCTGGCTAATTTTTGTAATTTTAGTAGAGACAGCGTTTCTCCATGCTGGCCAGGATGGTCTTGATCTCCTGATCTCATGATCCGCCCGCCTTGGCCTCCCAAAGTGCTGGGATTACATGTCATTTTTTTTAAAGGAAAAGTAGGCTGAGGATAGTGGCTCAGGCCTGTAATCCCAGCATTTTGGGAGGTCGAGGCTGGTGGATCACTTGAGGCCAGGAGTTCAAGACCAGCTTAGCCCCATCTCTACTAAAAATTAAAAAAAAAAAAAAAAGAAAAAAAATTGAGTCAGGTGTGGTGGTGGGTGCCGATAGTCCCAGATACTGGGGAGGTTGAGGCATGAGAATCACTTGAACCAGGAGGTGGAGGTTGTAGTGAGCCGAGATCACACCACTGCACTCCAGCCTGGGTGACAGACTGAGACTCTCTCAAAAAATAAAAAGAAAAAGAAATTTAAAAAATAAAAATTAGCCAGGCATGGTGGCACGAACCTGTAGTTCCAGCTACTGGGTAGGCTGAAGCAAGAGGACTGCTTGAGCCTGGGAGTTCAAGATGACAGTGAGCTATGACTGTACCACTGTACTTTCCAGCCTGAACACAGCATGAGAAACTGTTTCAAAAAAAAAAAAAGACCAAGCACAGTGGCCCATATTTGTAATCCCAACACTTTGGGAGGCTGAGGCAGAAAGATCACATGAACCCAGTAGTTTGAGAGCAGCCTGGGCAACATGGCAAAACCCCATCTTTAAAAAAATAAAAAATAAATAAATAAAAATTAAACCTAGAGTTACCATATGACCCAGCAATTCCACTCATCCATCAAACCATGAATAGATAAACAAAATGTGATATAGCCATACAACAGAATACTACTCAGCCATGAAAAGGAATGAAACACTGATTCATATTACAACACAGATGAACCTTGAAAACATGCCAGGTGAAAGAAGCCAGACACAAAAGACACATATTTTGAGATTCCACTCATATGAAATGTCTAGAACAGGCAAATCCACAGAGACAGAAAGCAGATTAGCGGTTGCCAGGGTCTGGGGAATGGGAATAGGGAGTGACTACCTAGTGGGCACAGAGTTTCTTTCTGGGGTGCTGAAAAAGTTCTGGAACTAGAGAGAGGTGATGGCTATACAACATTGTGACTGTACAGAATGCCACTGAAATGTACACTTTAAAATGGTTAATTTGGCTGGGCTCAGTGGCTGTAATCCCAGTAGATTGGGAGGCTGATGTGGACAGATTGCTTGAGCTCAGGAGTTCAAGACCAGTCTGGGCAACGTGGTGAAACCTTGTCTCTACAAAATATACAAAAATTAGCCAGGCATGGTGGCATGTGCCTGTAGTCCCAGCCTACTGGGGAAGCTGAGGTGGGAGGATCACTTGAGCCTGGGAGGTCAAAACTACAATGAGCCAAGATCGCACCACTGTACTCCAGCCGGGGTGTCAGGGTGAGACCCTGTCTCAAAAAATAACATAAATTTAGCTAGGTGTGGTGGCGCATGCCTGTAATCCCAGCTACTCGGGAGGCTGAGGTAGGAGATTCACTTGAACCAGGGAGGCGGAGGTCACAGTGAGCTGAGATCACGCCACTGCACTCCAGCCTGGTGACAGAGAGAGACTCTATCTCAAAAAAATAAAGTAAAATAAAATAAAATAAAATAAAATAAAATAGGGCAGGCACAGGGGCACATGCCTGTAATTCCAGCACTTTGGGAGGCCAAGGTGGTTGGATCACCTGAGGTCAAGAGTTCAAGACCAGCCTGGCCAACAAGGCAAAACTCCGTCTCTACTAAAAAATACAAAAATTAGCCAGGCATGGCAGCGGGCATCTGTAATCCCAGCTACTTGGGAGGCTGAGGCAGGGAGAATTGCTTGAATCTGGGAAGTGGGGGTTGCAGTGAGCCAAGACAGCGTCATTGCACTCCAGCCTGGGTGACAGAGTGAAATTCCATCTCAAAAAAATAATAAAATAAAATAAAATGGTTAATTCTATGTTACGCACTGTTTGTCTAAAAAAATAATTTATCTTGTGTCAGGCTCACAGCCATGGAACTGGAGGCAGGGACCTGGAGTATATGGGGAAGCCTGTGGCTGGGCACCCAACCCCACTCTTGGAACTGTTTCTGGGGTTGCAACAGAAACTCACCTTTCTCGCAAAGGCTGCCCCCATAGCTGGGGAGGCAAAGGCAGACAAAGCCGTTGACCTCATCGATACAGGTGCCTCCATTCTCACAGGGGCTGCAGAGGCAGTCATCAATGTCTGGCAGAGAGGAGAAGAGATTGAGTCAGAGGTCAGCTTCCCCTTGGCTCTGAGCCCCCTCAGGAAACTAAGCAGAAGATGGGGTCATAGTCCTACCATCCATCCTGGACCTGAGTGCAGCAGTTGCAGTCTGCACAGATGGCCCAGTGACTCTGCAGGCAAGGGGGTGGAACCTCATACAATTAACATAAATTAGCATTAATGAGAGCAGATGCCATTGGGGCAGCTGAGAGCCAGGATGTGCAGACTATTCTCCCTGACTCTAGAGAAATGAAGATTATACTCTCAAAAACAGGCTCATAGAAAGTTGAAGTTGGAGTCTCTTTTAGGCATTTGCAAAGACTTGCCCAGAGTCACAAAGCTGTTTGTGGGTAAAGCTAGATATTCATTGAGTTCTTCTTCTACCGGTCCATGTGTAGACAGTGCTTGAGGCACGTATGGCACTGGGCAAGTCACTTTCCCTCCTTGAAACTCAGCTTATTTTTTTGAAAATAGTAATAATAATGGGCTCCTACTCAAGGGTGATTGTGAGTAGGGAAGCAATAGAAGAGCTCAATAAATTATATCATTTATATTTATTGTTATAATTCTGTAATCAGTCTTGTGATTGTGAAGGTTGTGAAGTCAAGATGATGCACAGAGCTCAAGAAATTATGTCACTTATACTTGTTGTTGTAATTTCATAATTGGTAATATTTCTTGTATTCGGCTTTGAAGCTAGCACCCAACAGTTCTGGTGGCAGTGCTTATACCTCCCACCCACCCAGGAAAGGGCAGGATCCCCAAAGGGCCTTTGCAGGGAGGAGTCTCGGACATATCATTCCTTTGTTTTTCCCTTCCCACCTCTGACTGGTAGTAATGGGAGACAGCACACCAGAGATGAAAGCTCAGCTGTTTGATTCTGGATCCACTAACTGGGCTGATTTAGCTGGATGTAAGGACTGGGGTTTGGGAATGGAGCATCTGAAACCAGCTTTTTGTGATCTCTGAATTCTGAGGGCATGGCTGCTGGAGTACAACCCAAGGATCTGGAGTCAAACAAATTCAGATTCAGATCCTGAGTCTGGGGTACTCACCAATCTCACAGTTCTCTCCGGCAAAGCCCTGATCACAGCTACAGCCATACATGGTGCCATTGGCATTACATGTCCCTCCATGAAGACAAGGGTTGTTCTCACAGGGATCTGAGTGTGCTGCAGGATGGATGGGTAGTATGGGGAAGAGTCAAACCACAGATCTTTTGCCTTCCTGGAATCAAGACTCCAGGCCCCCAAACTGCTTTAATCAAACTCTCCCTATGGAGTCCTCTTTATAACTTCCCCAACCAGTGGTCACCAACTCCCTCTCATATGCCCCCTGTTACAAGGAGTTTACTCCTTCCAGAAACTGCCCCAAAGCATCTGTGGACTTCCCTGCCTGTGGCAAAGTCCTTCCTCAGCCTGAACTGGAATGGGGCTCCCAGAGACCAGGGCTGCCTGAAGGACCTTGTAGAATGTTTCTCCCAGAACACAGGCTTCTGTGTCCTCCCTGACTTAAGTGTCCTTCCCCTCCTTTGGGCACACCCTACTCATCACTGTGCTTCTCACAAATTGGGACACAGGAGTGGACATAGGTTCTAGCCTGGGCAACATAGTGAAAAAAAAAAAAAAAATCCTCATCCTGCCCCAGCCAACACAGATCCTGCCAGGGCAGCATCTGACCATTCCACTGCACAGTGGAATTAAATTTTTAAAAAATTAAATTAAAAAACAAAAAAGAGGCCAGGCACCATGGCTCACGCCTGTACTCCTAGTACTTTTGGAGGCCAAGGCAGGTGGATCACCTGAGGTCAGGAGTTTGAGACCAGCCTGGCCAACATGGTGAAACCCCGTCTCTACTAAAAATACAAAAAATTAGCTGGGCGTGGTGGCAGGAGCCTGTAATCCCAGCTACTCGGGAGGCTGAGGCAGGAGAATCCTTTGAACGCCGAAGGCGGAGGTTGCAGTGAGCTGAGATCACGCCACTGCACTCCAGCCTGGGTGACAGAGTGAGACTCCATCTCAAAAAAAAAAAAAAAAAAAAGAATGAAATGCTTCATTTTTTGCACAGGGGCCGTGCTAATCTTCTCTGTATTGTTCTAATTTTAGCATATGTGCTGCTGAAGCGAGCACTACTTTACTTTTTTTATTAGAACAATCGTTTCTTGTCTGTATCTCTCCCTAGAGCACTGGTGTTCCATATGGCAGCCACATATAGCCACATATTCACGCTTAAATCAATTAAAGTGAAATAAAAGTAAAAACGTCATCCCTCAGTTGTCCTAGCCACTTTTCAAGTTAGCGTCGATAGAGAACATTTCCATCCCTGGGAAAGTTCTAGACTGTTGCTCTAGGACATCAGTTTTCAGAGGACAGGGGATTTGGTTTGAACACAGGGTCCAGGACAGAGCAGGCACTCAGTAATTGCTTGCTAAAGGAATGAAGGTGGCAGCTGGCCCTCCTGAGGTAGCTGAGGCCTGTCCCTGGGGTGACCCCATGGATGGCAAAGGGGCTTGTGGATGGCAGGGCCTGTGGCTGGACGATGGCCCTGCACGTGTGTGCACACGCACAGGGCTGCCGGGCGGCGGGACGCATGAGCCCCGCCAGGTGCCCTGCGCTGCTGACACCTGCCCACGGACTGGCGGTGACTCAGTCACTCGCTGGTACTGCATTTATTTTTGGCTTCATTAGCATTTCTTCTGCAAGCGGCGGGTGGGTAGGCGCCTGGGTCTCCCCAGCACTGCCCGCCAATCTCCATCCTGCTACCGCTGGCTTCATTGTGGACCCCAGGATCCAGAAAAGTATAAGACAGACCCAGCCTCAGCCCAGGTGCAGCTCCAACCCCCGTTTACTTAGTGTTCCTGTGTGGTCGCCCTCCCACCTCTCTGACTGCCCCTTCTCTATTTCTTTGGGCATTGAACTTCTTCCCTTCTGATCGTCTTTCCAGGGTTGATCCCCACATAGCCCCTCTCTTCTCTCGCCACCACCCTAAGATTGTTACTATATATTTTTTTGAGATGGAGTCTTGCTGTGTCTCCCAGGCTGGAGTGCAGTTGCATGATCATAGCTCATTGCAGCCACAACCTCCCAGGGTCAAGCGGTTCTCCCACCTCAGCACCCCAGAGCAGCTGGGACCACAGGTATGCACCATGCTAATTTTAAAATTTGTTTTGTAGAGACGGGGTCTCACTATGTTGCCGAGGCTGGTCTCCAACTCAGAGCCCTGCTGAGGGCTCAAGTGATCCTCCCGCCTCAGCCTCCCAAAGTGCTGGAATTACAGGCATGAGCCATCACGCCCAGCCTCATGTACTTTTTTATGCCAATAAACTAAGCATTTCACAATCTAGTGACTGAGACAGAAGCCCTGTTTTCCAGCCAGGTGCGGTGGCTCTCGCCTGTAATCCCAGCACTTCGGGAGGCTGAGGCGGGCAGATCACTTGAGTCAGGAGCTCAAGACCAATCTGGTCAACATGGTGAAACCCCATCTCTACTAAAAGTACAAAAATTAGCCAGGGGGCCAGGCGTGGTTGCTCATGCCTGTAATCCCAGCACTTTGGGAGGCGGAGGTGGGCAGATCACGAGATCAGGAGATCGAGACCACGTTGAAACTCCATCTCTACTAAAAACACCAAAAAAAAAAATTAGCCGGGCATGGTGGCGGGCACCTGTAGTCCCAGCTACTCGGGAGGCTGAGGCAGGAGAATGGCATGAACCCGGGAGGCAGAGCTTGCAGTGAGCCGAGATCTCACCACTGCACTCCAGCCTGGGTGACAGAGCAAGACTCTGTCTCAAATAAATAAATAAATAAATAAATAAATAAAATAACAAAAAATAAAAATACAGAAAATTAGCTGGGCGTGGTGGTGGGCACCTGTAGTCCCAGCTACTCAGGAAGCTGAGGCAGGAGAATGGCATGAACCGGGGAAGCGGAGCTTGCAGTGAGCCAAGATCGCGCCACTGCACTCCGGCCTGGGTGACACAGCGAGACTCCGTTTCAAAGAAAAAAAAAAAAGAAAGAAAGAAAAATTAGACAGGCGTGGTGATGCATGCCTACAGTCCCAGCATCCCAGCTACTCAGGAGGTTGAGCCATGAAAATCACTGGAACCTGGGAGGCGGAGGTTGCAGTGACCTGAGATCACTACTGTACTCTAGCCTGGGAGACAGAGCAGGACACTATCTCAAAAAAAAAAAAAAAAAAAAAGAAGCCCTGTGTTCAGACAACCTGGATTCAAACCCCAGGCTTGACACTCCCTTAGTTGCATGGCTGCACAAGGTACTTGACCTCTCTGTGTCTGTCTCCCTATCTGCAAAGTGAGGATCACACTGGAGCTTTTCCCATAAGGACATTAAAAGGATTAACCAAGATACTCCAGTAAAGTGCTTTGAATAAGCCAAGCACACTGGCAGTAACCCATAAATGTCAGCCTTTATGGATACAAGCGGCCCTGCCCCTGGGTCGGCCTGCCTCCCGGACATCTAAGAAAAAAAGATCTGCCAGGTGCTATGGCTCACGTCTGTAATCCCAACACTTTGGGAGGCCAAGGCGAGAGGATCGCTTGAGCCCAGGAGTTTGAGACCAGCCTGGATAACATAGGGAGACCCCATCTCTTCACACACACACACACACACACACACACACACACACACACACACAGCTGGGTGTGGTGGTTGCATGCCTGTAGTCCAAGCTACTGGGGAGGCTGATGTGGGAGGATCACGTGAGCCTGGGTGCAGTGAGCTATGGTTGCCCCACTGCACTCCAGCCTGAGCAACAGACCAAGACCCTGTCTGGAAAAAATAAAAAGAAAAAAAAACAAAATAAAATAGATCCCACCCCAACACAGCCCAGAGGTGACAGGCTGGATGATGAAACCTGCATCAGCTATTTCCATCATCATGACACTTTGCCTTCAAAAAAAGGGGCACCAACTTGGGCAACATGGCAAAACTCTGTCTCTACAAAAAATACAAAAATTAGCCAGGCCTGGTGGTGCACACCTGGTCCCAGCTACTTGGGAGCCTGAGGCAGGAAGATCACCTGAGCCTAGGGAGATCAAGGCTGCACTGAGCCATGATCCTGCCATTGCAGTCAAGCCTAGGTGACAGAGTGAGACCCTTTCAAAAAAAAAAAAGGCAGGGGCAGGGGGTTGCGGTAGTTAAACGCCAATGGTGTTAATAAAAGTGCGCAACTCGACCGGGTGCCATGGCTCACGCCTGTAATCCCAGCGCTTTGGGAGGCCGAGGTGGGTGGATCACCTGAGGTCAGGAGTTTGAGACCAGCCTGGCCAACATGGTGAAACCCCCTGTCTCTATTAAAAATACAAAAATTAGCCAGGCATGGTGGTGGGAGCCTGTAATACCATCTAATCAGAAGGCTGAGGCAGGAGAATCACTTGAACCTGGGAGATGGAGGTTGCAGTGCGCCGAGATCATACCACTGCACTCCAGGCTGGATGACAGAGTGAGACACAGTCTGAAAAAACAAACAACAACAAAAAAGTGTGCAACTCAGAAAAAAAGACTTATTAATTAGCTGCTTGTTTCATTTTGTTAGTTTGATTTGAGGCAGGGTCTCGTGGTGGAGCTATCATAGCTCACTGCAGCTTGGCTAATTTCTTTTTATTTTTAGTAGAGATGGTGTCTTGCTGTGTTGCCCAGCCTGGTCTTAAACTCTTGAGCTCAAGTGATTCTCCCACTTCAGCCTCCCAAAGGGCTAGGATGACAGGCATGAGCCATTGCATGCAGCCACTTTTTCATTTGCTTGTTTTTAAATTTCATGTGGCCAAAAAACTCAGCTTCATTTGGCAGGACCTAAGAAGGGCTGGAATTTGCAGACTGAGCTGAGGCCGACCTGGCCCCAGGGAGAACAGGGCAGCTGATTTCTCTGGACGCTGCTGGCCACAGAGTAGTTAAGACTCAGGCTGACTTGGGCTCCAGTTGAGGTTTGACCAATGATTAGCCAAGTGGAGTTGTACCTCCCTGAGCCTCGGTTTGCTATCTGTAGAATGGGGGTGATCCTCGCCCCTTGTGTGCCTTCCCAGCACCCACTTTCCCTGTGGCTTGAGGCCCCCATGAGTCAAATCACTGAATTCCAGCTCCCATTCACATTTGTCCAGGAAACCGTCCCTGCCACGCCTCCTCCCTCTGGCCTCGCCTGGGAGGTGTCTGTGTCCTGCTCTGTCTTCCCCAGACTCGGGGAATCCTGGAAAGCCAGCCCCTGGGCGTCACACCACTCTCCAGCACAAAGCAGATGTAGACATGGCTTGTAACTGAACTCATTCCTTAAATCACACTCTACTCAATGCCTCGCCACTCCCACATTTTGTTTTTGTTTTTGTTCTGTTTGAGATGGAGTCTCACTCTGTCACCCAGGCTGGAGTGCAGTGGTGCGATCTGGGCTCACTGCAACCTCCGCCTCCCGGGTTCAAGCGATTCTCATGCCTCAGCTTCCCCAGTAGCTGGGATTACAGGTGTGTACCACCACACCCGGCTAATTTTTATATTTTTAGTAGAGACAGAGTTTCACCATGTTGGCCAGGCTGGTCCTGAACTCCTGACCTCAAGTGATCTGCCCATCTCGGCTTCTCAAAGTGCTGGGATTACAGGTGTGAGGCACCGCACCTGGCCACTCACCACTCTCAAATTTTGTTCCTTGGGATGTATGCTCTGTGTCCAAAATTGTTCAAGTGCTACTTCATCTCCTGGCCTTTGCCAGTACTCGTTCCTCTGCCAGGAATGTCATTTCTGAAATTCAACTCCTCCCAATAAGCTCCTACCGCCAGCGTCATGCCCCACTAGAAAGCTTCCAGATCCTCAGGGACAACCATTTCTCTCTGCTCTGGGCTCCCCCAGCCCCTGCCCCCCAAGCCCTGACCATGGATAGCTGGACAGAGTCCTGGAACTTTGTACTCACCCTCCTCCGCACCCTCATTCGTAGGGGTCCCTGACAGAGCTGGCTCCTCTCCACTTGCCACCTCCTCCCAGAAGCTCTCTACGCCGGGACTCCCTGCCAGGACCTCCAGTTTGAAGTCCTCTATCCCCAGGGTGACAGGCAGCAGGGTGCTGGAGGGGTCCCATGGTACCGTAGGCTCCCCTGAGGAAACTAAGGCAGACTCGCCCACACTGGCTGCAGTCGGTGTCCCAGGAGGAACAGCCGGTTTCCCCAGGGGGCTGCTCTGATGAGGAGGCGCTGAAGTTCCTGATGTTCCCTGGGTCTCCACCTGATCCTCTGGCTCTGAGTGGGGTTGGGAGCTTGAGGAGGCCAGTGTAGACACGGCTGGAACTCCAACCCTGTCCCCCTGCTCGGTCGTGAGGGACGTCACAATGCTTGTGTCCAGGGCCACCTGAGGGCTCAAGGTGGTGCTTTCAGCTTCTTCAAACAACTGGGATCCACGTTCCCAAATTCCACTAGCATCACTGGGGGCTGGCGTGACTGTGGAATCCTTGGGATTCACAGTGGGTCCTTCATCTGTAGCAACCCAAGGCTCCAAACTCGGGGTGATTTTGGGTACCAAGAAGACTCCAGGGCTTCCCGAGGGGGCAGATGGGGAGCTTGCACCCGGCCCTTTGCTGTACACTGAGGGCCAGGGGTCCTGTACCTCATCTACAGTGGCCTGCAAGCCAGAAGTAGGGCTTTCTGCTGTGTCGAAGACCCCAGACTCAGACCCCGAGATGCCCCTGAGGCCCGTTAGCTCCGTGGCAGTCTCAGTGGGGTCAAAACCTACAGCCACATTCCTGTTTACAGAAGGCCATGGGCTGGAGCTGGGGTGCTCAGCTTTGTGGACCTGAGCAAGGCTGGTCTCCCCAATTTCTCTGAAGTCTGCCCTGGGGGACTGAGGTGTTGTGGGCGTGGCCTCTCCACCCTGTCCTGTCGGGGTCGAAAAGGGAGGCGGGGAATACACCTTGGTCTCTGCAGCAGGGGAAGGTGGAGCCGTGGCCATGGCCTCACCATGTCCCTCAACTCTACTGGCCTCAGTGGAGACGGAGGTGGGGTGTGGTAGCATCCACTGTTTGGGACCACGCAGCATGGCCATCATAGGGAGATCTGGGGAGGTGGCCAAGGGGGATGCCTCCCAGGGGGCAGGGCTAGGAGCTGAGACAGTGGCCTCCAACGGGGACCAAAACAGGTCTGGGGTGGCTGGCCTGGCACTGGGGCCCTCGGCTTTTTCTAACTCCGGGACAGGGGCCCTGCTGTGGCCTGAGATGCTGGGCGGGACCATGGTCGGGGGCCACAGCCAGGGCTCTGGGGAGCTCTTGCCACCAGCAGAACCTGCAACAACATCAAGGCAGTCATTACAATGATCTCTCAGCAGCCCCTTTGGTGGGACTCCAGGCCCAATGGAGAGGGGGCTTCTGGGGCCAGAGTACCCAGCTGTGATTCAGAGCTTCCTCCCTCATCCTGAGTGTAGCCATGGCTACTTCTCCACCCTCACCTCCGGACCCCCAGGTAGGTCCCGCCTCCCCCAGAGCAACTCACCAGCTCCAGGCATATCCACCTCATTGGTCAGATCAGCCCAGGGGCTCCGGCTGTGGCCACCGCCCAACATCTCTGTGACTGCCATGGCCAGCGGAGGCTCCACTTGGTTCCCCACAGCCTCTGAGGTTGGGGGCTGGGCGCTGGCCTCCATCCCCTCTTGCAGCCCCGGCTCCGGTTCCTGCTGCTGGAAGTAGCGCCCATTCAACCCTTTGAAGCGCCCCCTCCTCCTAGCCGTAGGGTCAGTTGGGGCCACCTCTGTGTGTGAACTTGCTGTAGTGCCTGCCCCCGTGTCACTAGGGCTGGGGGCCACCGTGCTTAGCCACACTTCCCCAGTGGGCCATGAGGCCAGCATGGGGTCCCTAGGGGTAGGGCTGAGTGTCTGTTGAGATTCCTGCTTCTCCGCCAAGATCAGGGGTTCTTCTTCCCCACTGGACACCAGAGGCTCCTGGAAGTCAGGGGTGACCACCTCTTCCTCCTCCAGGGTGGGCTCCAGTTCTCTAACTGGGGGCCCCTCTGCTGACAGAATCTCCCCCTCATCCCCAGAGGATGGAGTCTCTAGGTCTCCATGTTGTGATGTGGGGTGATGAGCTGTGGGAGAAAGCAGAAGAGGTTGTGTTAGGCCCAGGGGTGGCCTGGGAAGTTCTGCTTGAAGTCTGCCCACTTTCCAGCATGCTGCAGCACAAGCCTCCTATGCACCTCTGTCTCTCCTAAGTGGTTTCTGAGATTTCCCCGCCTGAGAGAGGGAAGTGCAAAGTTTTCACCTCCACTCTTGAAGCTGGGGACCACCTGAGCCACTGTCAGGGTCAGAGTCCACTGGCTGCAGTGAGGGCTATAAGAATTTGGGCCAGGCGCGGTGGCTCACGTCCGTAATCCCAGCACTTTGGGAGGCCGAGGCGGGTGGATAACTTGAGGTCAGGAGTTCAAGACCAGCCCGGCCAACATGGTGAAACCCCGTCTCTACTAAAAATACAAAAATTAGTTTGGCGTGGTGGTGCATTCCTGTCCCAGCTACTCGGGAGGCGGAGGCAGGAGAATCGCTTGAACACGGGAGGCGGAGGTTGCAGTGAGCCGAGATCACACCACTGCACTCCAGCCTGGGTGACAGAGTGAGCCTCCATCTCAAAAGGAAAAAAAAAAAAAAAAAAAAACAACAATTTGGCTCATGGGCAAAGCTCAGGCAGCGTCCAACTCTCATGAACTTGGGTCGGCCTGTTGAGGGGTTCAACTCAACTTTGGTGACGGATCCTCTCCTGGTACAGGTGGCGCCCAGTGGGCATGGTATGCCCATGCCAGGATTGGGGCAGCTTACTTACAGGACTTGACTCCTTTGGGGTGATGCTTGCAGCTTCCAAAGCTGTCCCCACTGTCTCCCAACAAGGGGCAAGTGTTATTCCTGCTCCCACCCCCGGTGTGGAGCCCAGAGGTGGCCAATTGAGGCATAATCTCTTCCACGGGGGTGTGTATGTGTATGGGCGTGTCTCTAGGTAGAATATGCCCCCACCCAAGGGCTTGTCTTTCACGGTTATGGGGCCTCCGGACCTCTGGAGATACAGCCCACCCAGCAAAGATGATTCCCCACCAGAGTGGCCTCCTCTGGGGGCCTGTTCTTTCCCTAGGACCGGGCTCCTAGGGAAAGATTTGTCGTAAGGGGTGTGGCCTTCGCCCGGGGGCGTGGCCCTCACCCAGAGACGTGGCCCTCACCCAGGGACGTGGCTTATCACAAAGCGAGCTTCCATGTGTCTCTCCCTTGGCTTGGCGAGGCTTTCAGGGGCGTGGCCTTCGCCAAAGTGAAAGCCCTGGGGGCGCGGCCACCAGGGGACGCACGCACCTCGGAAGCAGTAGGCGTCGAAGCGCGCGGCGGGCGAAGGAAAGCCAGTCCGGTTAGCGAAGCGGTAAACAGTGCGCACGCCCGGGGCTGGGCCCCCGCAGCGCCGGCGCGGCGTCTGGATCGGGTAGCGCACGCTGCCGTCGGCCAGCCAGCCCGGGTCGCACTGGTCCAGGCCCTCATGCCAGGCCAGGTGCAGCTGTCCCACCGAGGCCAGCGCGGCACCCTGGCGGCGGCACTGTGCACGCGCGCCAGCCAGTGTCAGGCGGCGGGCCGGGCCCACGTAGAAGACCTCTCCTGCGGGAAGGGCGGGTGGAGGTCAGGGGGCCTGGGGAACCCTCCCCTGGAGCCCAGGAAGTGGGTCCAACTCCAAATAGTCCCGACCTGGACGTTAGGGTGGTGTTTAAAAGAGACGGTGACAACCGCAGCTCTGCGTCCAGCTCCGGGACCATCGTTGTCCTTACCTCTCATGCAGAGCTAAGTCTCTTTTTACAAATGGAGTAACTCAGCCACATGGGCAAGTCGGGCTTCGAGAGAGGGAGGGGCTCGGTGAAGGGGGCTCACAGAGGAGGAAGCGGGTAGGGACAGGGAGGCAGGCAGGGGACAGGAGATCAGAGAGGAAAAGAGGATCAGAGAGAGGAAGGGGGCAAAGGGAGGGAGGGGGACTCAGGGAAGCATGGAAAGCTCAGAAAATGGGTGGGATCACGTCTTGTTTGCAGGTTTAGAGAGGTATAAGACAGGAGACTCGCATGAGGACCCAAGAGGATGGGAAGTGGGGAGAATGATAGAGGCTCAAAGAGAGGCGGAGGGGCCGGGTCCTGCCAGTCCCAGACTTACCCCCCAGCTCCCGGGCAAAGCAATACACATCGTAGAGTTCCTGTGGGTTGCGCCTCCCATAGCTCCGAACCCCTGGAAGGCTGCTACGGTCACCATAGCAACCAGGACGGGACTGGGTGATAGGATACCTGACAACACAAGGGGAGGGTCCCTCTCAGATGTGTACTCCTGGAGCCCCCAAGGAACCTCCTTCCCTATGGGCTAGTCTTCATCTCCCTGCCCTGTGTATCCCCCTCACCGAACAGTGCGGTCAGAGAGCCAGCCAGCATCACAGTTGTCAAAGCCATCCTCGAAGGCAGCCTGTAGATGCCGAGGGGCTGCAATGATGGCTGAGCTGAGATGGCAGGCCTCCTGGGCCTCAGCGAAAGTCAGTGCATAGCGGTCCTGGGCTGCCCGGTAGTGGAACACAACACCTGTGGTGGAACATCCAGGATAGGGGGACGGTGGACTTATGCTGGAATCTTCAAGAACAGACCTACCTCTTGCAGAATGACTCCCCACCCCTGTCTGATAATAATAGACCTACACACAGTGTGGGTCGAGGGTGGGGAGCAAGATCCATATGCCCCCATTTTACAGATGAGGAAACTGATAACAATGGCCATAAAAAGTTACAAGTTAGCAAATATTTACAATGTGAAAAGCATTTACAGCCGGGTGTGGTGGCTCACTTCTGTAATCCCAGCACTTTGGGAGGCCAAGGTGGTCGGATCACTTCAGGTCAGGAGTTCGAGACTAGCCTGGCTAACATGGTGAAACCCTGTCTCTACTGAAAAAATAGCTGGGCGTGGTGGCACACGCCTGTAATCCCAGCTACTCAGGAGGCTGAGGCAGGAGAATCGCTTGAACCCAGGAGGCGGACGTTGGAGCGAGCCGGGATTGAGCCACTGCACTCCAGCCTGGGAGACAGAACAAGACTTCGTCTCAAATAAATAAATAAATAAAACATTTTTTTAAAAAAAGCATTTGTAAGCATTATCTTATTGAACTCTTACAACAAATCTGATTGCTTCCAGAGGAGGAAACTAAGGGTCAGAAAAGTTGAGGGACAGGTCCAGGACCATGCAGCAAATAAGAAGCAGAACCAGAATTCAAATTCAGAGAGATCTGACTTCAAAGATAGCACTCTTCATGCCCAGGGTTAGGCCCTGGAGGTGGCAGGAGGTGTGGAGAAGGCTGACAGAGAGATTCTGCCTTTTAGGAATTAAGTGCATGTGCTGATAGGGAAGTGTAGGCAGCAATGGAAGATCAAATGTGGTTCTTGCCTGGCCTGGAAATGTGGTCCTGGAAAGCTTCTTGGAGGAGGTGACATGTAAGCCAGGATATGAAGCACCAGTAACAGGCTCACTGTGATTCAAATTCTGATTTAGGGATGAAAGAAATGGCAGAACAAGACAAAGAAATGAAACACCTTGTTCTGTCTTATCCTACTGAGAGCCTTTGTGTCCTCAGCATTGGACCAGTACAGAATAGGTGCTCAATAAATGTTTGGCTGAATGTCCGGGCACAGCAGCTCATGCCTGTAATCCCAGCACTTTGGAAGACCGAGGCTGGCAGATCACTTGAGGCTAGGAGTTGGAGACCAGCCTGGCCAACATGGTGAAACCCTGTCTCTACTAAAAATACAAAAATTAGCCAGGTGTGGTTGTGTGCACCTGTAATCCCAGCTACTCCAGAGGCTGAAGCAGGAGAATCACTTGAACCCACGAGGCAGAGGTTGTAGTGAGCCAAGATCATATCACTGAACTCCAGCCTGGGTGAAAGAGTGAGAATCTGTCTCAAACAACAACAAACAGAGTTTGGCTGAATGAATGAAATTGAAGTCACCTAGATGTGGAATTCACTTGCCTCACCCCAATCAGTTTGTTGTTGTTGTTGTTGTTAGCTTTTATCAATTTTCAGAAATAAGACCTTTGAAAGGGGATGATTTGTTGACCCCATAAACTATATGGTGAGACACTGTGTCCCCAGTTCACAGTTTGGGGGTATGCAGGTTAAGACCCAAGACAGGAATCAGTGACTTGCCCAAGGTCAATGTAAGTTAAGGGAAACAGATTTCCCAGCAGGAGTCCACAGGATGTTTGCTGTGCAACAATCCATTCACTGAGTCATTTATTGAGCATCTACTGTGTGCCAAACCCTGCTCTTTATTTTTAGTTTTTGACTATTTATTTATTTATTTGAGTCAGGGTCTCCCTCTGTCACCCAGGCTGAATGAAGTGCAGTGGTGTGATCTTGCTCACTGCAGCCTCCAACCTTCCAGGCTCAAGCGATCCTCCCACCCCAGCCTCCTGATGACCTGGGACTACAGGTGCACACTAGCATGCCCTGCTAATTTTTTTTTTTTTTTTGAGATGGAGTCTCGCTCTGTCGCCCAGGTTGGAGTGCAGTGGCGCAATCTTGGCGCACTGCAAAGTCCATCTCCCAGGTTCACGCCATTCTCCTGCCTCAGCTCCCTGAGTAGCTGGAACTACAGGCGCCCGCCACCACGCCGGGCTAATTTTTTTGTATTTTTTAGTAGAGATGGGGTTTCACTGTGTTAGCCAGGATGGTCTTGATCTCCTGACTTCGTGATCCACCCGCCTCGGCCTCCCAAAGTGCTGGGATTATAGGCGTGATCCAGCCATGCCCTGCTAATTAAAAAAAATTTTTTTCGTAGAGATGGGGTCTCACCATCTTGCTCAGGCTGGTCTTGAACTCCTGGGCTCAAGCAATCCTCCTGCCTTAGTCTTTCAAAATGCTGAGATTAGAGGTATGAGCCACCACATCTGGCTTATTTAGTTGTATTATTATTACTATTATTTTTAAGATGGAGTTTCACTCTTGTTGCCCAGACTGGAGTGCAACGGCACGATCTCGGCTCACTGCAACCTCCACCTCCTGGGTTCAAGCGATTCTCCCGCCTCACCTCCCGAGTAGCTGGGGTTACAGGCATGTGCCACCATGCCTGGCTAATTTTTGTATTTTTAGTAGAGAAGGAGTTTCACCATCTTGGCCAGGCTGGTCTTGAACTCCTGACTTCATGATCCACCCGCCTCGACTTCCCAAAATGCTGGGATTACAGGCTTGAGCCACTGCGCCCGGCCATATTATTATTATTTTTGAGACAGGGTCTTGCTCTGTTTCCCAGACTGGAGTGCAGTGGCATGATCAGGGCTCGCTGCAGCCTTGATCTCTTGGGACTCAAGCAATCCTCCCACCTCAGCCTCCTGAGTAGCTAAGACTACAGGCACATACCACCATGCCTGGCTAATGTTTTGGAATTTGGAATTTTGTAGAGACAAGGTCTCACTATGTTGCCCAGGCTGGTCTCGAACTCCTGAGCTTAAGTGATCCTCCTGCCTTGGTCTCCCAAAGTGCTGGGATTACAGGCATGAGCCACTGGGCCCCCATCCCTGTTTTTTTGTTTTGTTTTGTTTTTAATAGAGACAGGGTCTTGCTATGTTGCCCAGGCTGGTCTTGAGTTCCTGGGCTCAAGCGACCCTTCCTCCTCAGCCTCCCAAAGTGCTGAAATTACAGGTGTGCACTACTACACGCAGCTCAACAAGAATTTAATAAAGGAATTGGTTAAATAGGTATTTGAGAACTGTTCTTGCTTAATATTTAATATACATTTTTAATTAATTTACTTTTAAAAAATTGCCTCACTTAGAAAAAAACTTAAGTTTATTTTACAAGAAATTTTTTATTTCTATTTTAAATAGAAAGCCAGTATCCTTTGTCTTACATAAAATCAGATAACCATAAAATTGACTCCAAGCAAAATCCTGCCTAGACGGAGGATGCAGTGAGCTTAGATAGCACCACTGCACTCCAGCCTGGGCAACAAGAGCAAGACTCCATCTCAAAACGAAACCAAAAAAATCCTGCCTAGATACTGTGGCCCCCAGAAGTCTGAGCTGGAGACTTCTCCCTCATAGCTAAAAAAGAGAGGTGTTAAAGACAAGATAGTACCCATACCCACAAAGACTTCTTTTTTTTTTTTCTTTTGAGGCAGTCTCACTGTGTTGCCCAGGCTGGAGTGCCGTGGCTCGATCTCAGCTCACTGCAACCTCCGCCTCCTGGGTTCAAGCAGTTCTCCTGCCTCAGCCTCCCAAGTAGCTGGGATCACAGGCATGCATCACCATGCCTGGCTAATTTTTTTTTTTTTTTTTTAAAGATGGGGTTTCACCATGTTGGCCAGGCAGGTCTCAAACTCATGACCTCAACTGATCCATGCGCCTCGGCCTCCCAAAGTGCTGGGATTACAGGCGCCATAGAGACTTTATGACTTTATCAGAAGAATTGAAGGGGAATCCCTGTTCAGAGGGTGATTTCTTTCTTTCTTTTTTTTTTTTTTTTTTGAGACAGAGTCTCCCTCTGTCCTCCAGGCTAGAGTGGAGTAGCCTCAACCTCCCGGGCTCAAACGATCCTCCCACCTCAGCCTCCCGAGTAGCTGGACTACAGGCATGTGCCACCAATGCCCAGCTAATTTTTGTATTTTCTGTGGAGACAAGGTTTCACCATGTTACCCAGGCTGGTCTCAAACTCCTGTGTCAAGTGATCCACTCACCTTGGCCTCCCAAAGTGCTGGGATTACAGGTGTAAGACACCACGCCAGGTCTCAGGGAGCGATTTCTAAGGTGACATTCGGTGGGTAGGCACCAGGTTCATCCCTCCCTCTCCCAGCTCCCCAGCCCCTCCTTTGCCCCCAGCTGACCTGTCACCTCCAAGGGCACCAGGTCTTGCTCATCCTCGATGCCCCTCACCACCTGGCAGCGGTAGAGCCCAGAATCGCTGGCCCTCAGCGGCCCCAGGAGTAGCGTGGCGTTGACTCGGCGCCGGGGGTAGGCAGGTAGCGACACTCGTCCCTGCCAGCTTTTGGCCACCCTCACGACGTTGTCCTTGGCCACCAGGATGGGCAAATCCTGTCGCTGGCCCGATGCAGTCCGCACCTTGGTCCACTTTATCCGAGGGGCATCTCGGGCTGCGCTTGGCCGTGGCTGCAGGGTAAAGAGACAGGGCAGGGCCACCAGCTCCGCCAGCGCAGCCCGCACGGACCCAGTACCCAGCTTCTGCATGTGGAGCCCCCTTTCGCTGGCATCGGTGATATCCTGTGTGCCTGGGTTGGAGAAGGTGGAGAGAGGGCGTGACTCAGAGGCAAGAACCAAGCAGGAACTGCTATTTCCCTCTTTTAAAAATTTTTTTAAAAAGGGCTGAGCCAGAATTCAAACCTAGGGCCACTTGACCTCAGAATCCAAGCAGTGACTGGATGCGATGGCTCATGCCTATAATCCCAGCACTTTGGGAGACCAAGGCGGGCAGATCACCTGAGGTTTGGAGTTTGAAACCAGCCTGACCAACATGGAGAAAACCCTGTCTTTACTAAAAATACAAAATTAGCTGGGTGTGGTGGCACATGCCTGTAATCCCAGCTACTCGGGAGGCTGAAGCAGGAGAATTGCTTGAACCTGGGAGGCGGAGGTTGCAGTGAGCCAAAATCGTGCCATTGCACTCCAGCCTGGGCAACAAGAGCAAAACTCCATCTCAAAAAGAAAAAAAATTATTTTTAGAGATGGAGTCTCTATCGCCCAGGCTGGAATGCAGTGACATGATCACGATTCATTGCAGCTTCAAGCTCCTAGGCTCAAGCAGTCCTCCCATCTCAGCCTCCCAAAAGTGCTGGGATTATAGGTATAAGCCACTGTGCCCAGCCCCTTATTATTATTATTATTATTTTATTTATTTATACTTTTGAGATGGAGTCTCGCTCTGTCTCCCAGGCTGGAGTGCAGTGGCATGATCTCAGCTCACTGCAACCTCTGCCTCCTGAGTTCAATCAACACCTCAGCCTCCCAAGTAGGTGGGATTACAGGTGTGTGCCACAATGCCTGGCTAATTTTTGCATTTTTAGTAGACGAGTTTCACCACGTTGGCCAGGCTGGTCTCCAATTCCTGACTTCAACTGATCCGCCTACCTTGGCCTCCCACAGTTCTGAGATTATAGGTGTGAGCCACCACACCTAGCCTTATTATTATTTTTTTGAGTCTGACTCTGTCACCCAGTCTGGAGTGCAGTGGCATGAGCTCGGCTCACTGCAACCTTCGCCTCCCAGGTTCAAGCGATTCTCATGCCTCAGCCTCCCGAGTAGATGGGATTACAGGCATGTGCCACCACACCTGGCTGATTTTTGTATTTTCTGTAGAGATGGAATTTCACTATGTTGGGCAGGCTAGCCTGGAACTCCTGACCTCAAGTGATCTGCCTGCCTCTGCCTCCCAAAGTGCTAGAATTATAGGCATAAACTACTGTGCCTCGCCCCTCGCTTTATTTTTATAAGGACAAGGATTTTACTCCAGTGCCACTGACTCACTGTATGGCCCCGGGAGAGGCATTTTCCTTCCCTGAGTCCCAGTTTTTCCGAAAGGTAAAGCGAGAGACAGCTAATGAAAAGGAAATGGTGTTTGCGGAGTACTGTCTTTGTAACAGGCACTTTATAGCAATCAGCTCATTTGATTTTCATAACCATCTGCAGAGTAGCAATGTCTCATTCTCTTTGGGGAAAGTTGAGGAAACTGAAGTTCAGAGAGATCATTATGCTTGCCTAAGGTCACAGACCAAATATGTGAGGGATTTCTAAAATCTGGGCTCTTGACCACCAGCAGAGGCACCCAGACCTTTATTACCATCGCTCCACCCTTGGCAGACATCACGAATCAATCTCTGCACTATTCTCATTTCTTTCTTTCTTTCTCTCTCTCCAGTTCATCTGAGCAAAACGATGAGAGGCGGGAATCTCCAGCTTCTGCTGACAATGACTAAAAATAACCTCTTAGGTATCTTGTTCGCTTTTGACTGTTCAAAGACCTTTTAAAATCTATTCTCATCTTATTCTCTATCCCATGCCAGGAGACCAGCAGGAGAAGGCTCTGGAACTCAAAAGCTGCCCCATATTGTCCATCCCCCAGACCCCAATCTCTCCCTCCCCACAAACCAACTCACCCTGTTCCCCAGCCACAAAGAGCAGCATCTGCGGCATCAAAAGGCCCAAGGCCCAGACAAACGTGGCCCCCATCCTGGATCTGGAACAAAATGGAAAGGGAGGGAGGAGTGAGCCATAACCCAACCCTCCCGGATATTCAGCATGGCAGGACCAAACTCCCTCACTCTACAGATCAGGAAACCAGGGCTCAGAGAGACCAGTGTGTTATTCTAGGTCACAGAAGGAGCCGGCAAAGGGCTGAGCCAGAATTCGAACCCAGGGCCACTTGACCTCAGATGCGGTGGCTCACACCTATAGTCCCAGCACTTTGGGAGGTTGAGGCAGGAGGATTGCTTGAGGCCAGGAGCTTGAGACCAGCCTAGGCAACATAGTGAGATCTCATCTCTATTAAAAAATTAGCTGGGTCTGGTGGTGCACGCTTTTGGTCCCAGCTACTCAGGAGGCTGAGGTGGGAGGATTGCTTGAGCCCAGGAGTTCAGGGCTGCAGTGAGCTATGATCGCACCACCACACTCCAGCCTGGGTGACAGCACAAGACTGTCTGAAAATAAAACAAAACAACAAAGAACAATGTAAGCAATGAAGTCTGTGGTCAG
Source organism: Chlorocebus sabaeus (assembly GCF_047675955.1). Classification (NCBI taxonomy): domain Eukaryota; kingdom Metazoa; phylum Chordata; class Mammalia; order Primates; family Cercopithecidae; genus Chlorocebus; species Chlorocebus sabaeus. The sequence continues at coordinate 43,749,603 of NC_132909.1, forward strand.
AAGCCTGGGTGCTGTCGTGAATCAAATCTGGAATTGACTCACTGTTCCTTGTGTGTGATCTTGGACAAGTTGCTTACCTTCTCTGTGCCTTACTTTCTCTGTGGATCAGATGGGGATAACATCAGGTGGTTGAAAGGAACGGATGAGTCAATATATATAAAATGCTTAGAACTACCTCATGCAGTAAGGGGTACATTTTAGCTGCTGCTATTATTATTACTGACCTTAACACAGCCAAGACTGAAATACCATTTTTCAAGTCAGCCTCCTCCATCAGACTAGTGGCTCCTAGAGGGCAGCAGTCCGTCCCAGTCCTCCCAGCATCCCCAGTCCAGGCAGCAGGCTGGCCTCTAAGCCATCCTTTAATCTGGGTTTGCTGGCTGACACGATTCACAGCTTCAATTCCAGGATTTGGTTGTCACCAAGATTCTATTCTTGGTTTCTGGGATTTTGGAGGAGCCGCCAACTCCTAGCTGGAGGAAGGGGCTCACCCCTGCCCACCCATCCTCCTCCTGACTTTACACAGCCCAACAAAAATGCTTCTTAGGCCCACAGAGAAACTTCAATTGTGGGTCCAGTTCCCTATAGGGGCTAGGACCCCTAGGGATAAAGTGGACAATTATTAAGTGCCTACTGTGAGCAAAGCCAGTCGTTGGGACACAGCAGTACATTTCCTGACTTCACATTCTTCCAGAGACTAGGAATCCTGGGGAGGTGGTCCCTCCCCGAAACCTCCCACCCCTGCCAATCCCCCTCACCAGGGCTCAGGATGTGGGCGCAGATGGAAAATTAGAACATCATTTGCAAACCCAACCCTTGCTCCCCGCCCCTATAAGAAATTATCCTTGAGGAAGGGGTGTGAACAGAGTCCAGAAGGGGAGGTTGTAGGGGACAGCTGTCCCCTTCCCCAGTTCTTCCCAGTTGCCAGAGTCTCGGCCGGGAGGCCGGCCTGGGACCTGTCCGTGGTGCTGAACTCTGAGGCGGCAACGCGGCGGCAAAGCCCACCTGGTCCACCCCTGCCTCCCGCCTGCCAACAGGATGCCTCGGGGACCAGAGATGGCTAGAGGTTTGCCTCAGGCTGCACAGCAGGGTAGAGGTCAAGGCCAGACCCTGGACCGGTGCTCCCAACTACCAACTTGTAAACCTCAGTAACCTCTGCCTTCATCTCAGGCTGTTCTCATTTCTTCCCCTTGGAACTCCAAGCAAGTGTGCGGTCCCCTCACGGCTGTTCTAGGCCTGGCCAGGTATTAGAGAGAGACAGGACTCCAGGTTGCACCTGCCCCCAGCAGGGCCTTAGGAATGGACAAGGCCAGAGAATTCTCTCTTTCTCTCTGTCTCTCTCTGTCACACACATACACGCACACGTGCGCACACACACACACACACCCCATTAAGAAGTCAGACTACATCCAGATAGCCCTGCTTCTAATCCAGGACTAGCTGCTTCCATCTCTCTGTGCCTCAGTTTCCCCACCTGTAAAATGGAGATTATCCAGCAAGTACCGCCTACAGCCACTGTGAGGACGAAATGACCTAAGACTTGCAAAGTCCTAGAAATGTTAAATTTAAAAACAGCTCTTTAGACACAAAGCCTCATGTATACACTAAAAATATACTGAGGTTGCCCAACATGGTGACAGACACAGTTTCAGGTGCACACTCCCCACACACACCCTCCCACTCCCTTCCACTCGCACCCTCACACACCCACACCCTTCTCTTAAAATACCTCCTCCCCAGGGCGGCCAGAGAGGAGCATTTACACAGCTGTCTGGGGCCCGTGCCCTCATGAATAATGTACGAGCCTCATGCATATGCAAGCAGGGGCCTGCGGGGTGCTGGAGGAGGGGCAGCTCAGATCCATGTGAATGTGTGTGTGTGTGTGAGTGTGTGTGTGTGTGTATGTGTGTGTCCCCTCCTTCACTTCACCCCCATCCCAAGTCTCGGTTAGCACTGAATGAGGGTGAGTTTGCCAATGGGCATTTGTGAGTGTGACTGGGTGTGTGTCCAGGGTGTTGTGTCCTGGCAAGGGTGTGCAGACGGTTGTGCCATGTGGTGTGTGCATGTTGTGTGTGGGGGCCTGCAGCAGCTCCGTGCACCGGGTGGAGCACATGGGACCTAATGTGATCTGTGGTTGTGTGTGGGTCTGAGTGACCCTCGGCAGGGGGCTGTGCGCATATGTGTGTGTTTCTGACCTAAGAGTCAGGGTGTATTAGTGTGCATGGGTGTGAATGTGGAACTCCGTGGAGGAGAAAGGGAGATTGGCTCAGTCATCATCCCAGGCTGCCCCTTGGGACTTCAACCCGTGCTCAAGCTTTCCCAGTTAGTGCCCCAACTCTGAACACAGACCACATTCCACACCCCCATGCCCAGGGTGCACACTGCCAATCGCACGGAAAGAACCCTTGGCCCCTCCAGATACACAAGCGGGACACACAGCCACACACCCCAGACACAGACCCGGGGGAAACACACACTCACACAGATTCACAGTGACATTAACAAAGAGAGACAATATGGGCACTTACAAGACAGGCGGCGTGTCTTCTGCACAAAGACACACACCCACAGTCTCGGGCCCCCCCCACATAAACCCCTTGATGAACGGAACAGCCTCAGACATAGCTCCTCACTCACTCACATGGCGATGCCAGCCCCTGGCACAAACTGAGATGGATAAATGTGGCCTCAGTGACCGATGGGCACTCATCATTTTGCCACATGGTGATGTGGCCCTCGGCACAAGTTTTCTGACAAAGACACAACCACAGTCACATCAGACTCACAGGGGACCCTAGAACCCCTGGGCATACTCCCCCTCCCCGCCTGTCCAGGGCGGACACACACACAAAACCCCCATATCCTTGAGGGGGAACTTTGATTTCAGAACGTCCATCAACCATAGTCCCCCAGTGGGGTCCCACAGTGCACCCACCCCTCCCTGCCCGCCCCACCCCCACGTCCCCCGCTGGGGCCCAGAGCCAACCCTCTCCCTGGCCTGGCTGTTTCTCATTGATGCTGCCTGAGAGGAACAAAGCCCCGCGCGTAGGGATGGGGGTCGCTCCTGCCCAGACAGGGCCTGGGGTCCCAGCCCCTTACTTCCCAGCGTCTGTGCCCCCAAACCAAGCCAGGGCTTCCACACGTGTCCATATGGACAGGTGGAACTAAAGGGGATGGGGGTAGGGGTCTGTGTCATGCTGTAAAGACGTGGGAGGCTGTGAAGGTGCTGGGGGACAGCCCCCGCTCTGAGCTGGTATCCCTCACAGGTCCTAGGGATCCATAGCTGGGCGGTCTAGGGGACCCCCACCCAACATTCACCTGGGACACCCAGTGTGTTCCCTGGGATAAGGGACAACACCTCAACCCAAGGTCTAAGGGAATAACGGGGAAACATGTTGGGATGGGGCCCCCCAGGACCTCCTCCCTGAGTCAGAACGGACCTGACCCAAAAGGACAGGGAGACAGCAGGGCGCCCCTTCCCCATGGCCGTTCCTCTGAGAGCAGATACCTTTCCATTGGGCACAGGGTGATCTGGGGGGCCCCCTCCCCACTGCAGTCCGGCCCGGAATCCTCCATTCATCGGCAAATTGGGAATCCCCACTTAAAATCCTGGGGTGTCTTGGCTGAGATACGGCGGTTCCCTGTTCCAGAGTCCCCCCATTCGGCATCTGGGTGTCCTCTTCTTCTCTCCAAACTCGGGGGGCCCCTCCCCTAACCCTGTTTCCCATTGCTCCCTCCCCAACCCTGAGACTCACCCCCAGCCCGGCCCCCTCCCCACCGGGGGGTTGTCTCCGGATTCCGCGGACAACCTTCCTCCCCAAATGTGTGTCCACCTGACATTCCCAAGCCCCCTCCCAGTTTGCGCTCCCTCCTCAACCCGGGGCTCCCCTCCCCCGCTTCAGCCCCCTCCCCATTCTGGGGGCTTCTCCCTGGTCTCATGTCCTCTCCCTAATCCCGAGCTCTGTGTCTAATCCCAAAGTCTTCTCCCCGCCAACACGGTCCCCTCACGGACCCCCCACCTGGCTCCTAGCTCGGACGCATCCCGGGGCGGTCGCGCGGCACAAAGGACGGTGCGCTTCGGCTCAGCTAGCTCCGCGCCGGGTCCAGCCCCTGCGCCCTGCGCTCCGCTCGCCCCAGCGCCGCCTCAGTGCTTATAAAGGGGCCGCGATGCCGCTCTGCGCATGCGCCCCCGCCAGCCCGAGGCGTCTGGCTGCGCGAGGGAGGGGGCTCCCCTGCCTAAAATCCCCACCCCGCCCATTTTTTGGACACCCACCGCACCCAGGAGAAGACGGCACTGACTCTCCTCCCATCCTCTTTGCCCCAGGAACCGCGTTAAACGTCCCCATTACGCCCCAGAATGAGGCGGTCCCATTTTACAGGTGGGGAAACTGAGCCCCAAGGAGGCAAAGTCGCTTCCCAAGGTCACGCACAGAGGCAGAGCTGGGATTCGAACCTCGCCCTGCCTGATTCTCTAGGGCTCACGTTCAAAGCAGTTTTGGCTACAATTACTGGTTTACCCCATTTACAGAGAGGAAATTGAGGCACGGACAAGACGGGGAGACTCCTTGTTTACACAGCTGGTAAGAGGCATGCAGGGTGGGAGATCAGGTGTGTGACACCCCTGAGCTGTTTCCAGCAACTCCAGCCAGATTGTATCATTCATTCATTCACCTTTGTCCGATCAGCATTTATGGTGCTCTGGCTATGGACTGGGTACTGCTGTTGACACAGGCAGAATTTTGCTTTATGCAGAGGCATAGGCTTGTCCCTGTCATGAGACATGAGACCCCAGGTTTTTTTTGTTTGTTTGTTTGTTTGTTTTTTCTGAGACAGAGTCTCGCTCTGTCACCCAGGCTGGAGTACAGTGGCACAATCTTAGCTCACTGCAACCTCCACCTCCCAGGTTCAAGCAACCTCCTGCCTCAGCCTCCCAAATAGGTGGGATTACAGGCACCTGCCACCATGCCCGGCTAATTTTTGTATTTTTAGTAGAGATGTGGTTTCACCATGTCAGCCAGGCTGGTCTTGAACTCCTGACCTCAAATGATCCGCCTGCCTCAGCATCCCAAAATGCTGGGATTACAGGCATGAGCACCCAGCCTGGAGACCCCAATCTTTAAAGCCTAGATCCAAGGCTGGGCGTGGTGGCTCACACCTGTAATTCCAGCACTTTGGGAGGCCAAGGTGGGTGGATCCCCTGAGCTCAGGAGTTTGAGACCCGCCTGGGCAACATGGGGAAAACCCTTCTCTACAAAAGAAAAATACAAAAATTAGCTGAACAGGGTGACCTGCACCTGTAGTCCCAGCTACTTGGGGGCTCAAAGCAGGAGGATCCCCTGAGCCCAGGAGGTTGAGGCTGCAATGAGCTGTGCTCGCGCCACTGCACTCCAGCCTGGGTGACGAAGCAATACCCCATCTCTAAAATAAATAAATAAATAAATAAACGCCTAGATCCATACAATGGAATGTTAGCCATAAAAAGGAATGAAGCACTGATCAATGCTACAATATGGATGAACCTTGAAAACATGATGCTCAGTGAAAGCAGACAGACACAAAAGGCCAAACAGTGTATGGCTCCATTTACAGAAATGTCCAGGTCGCATTGGGTGTGGTGGCTCACACTTTGGGAGGCCATGGTGGGAGGCTCCCTTGAGGCCAGGAGTTCAAGTCTAGCCTGGGCAACAAAGCGAGACCCTTTTGTCTCTACAAAAAAAACAAACAAACAAAAAGCAAAATGAAAAAACAATTATCCAGGCATGGTGGTATGTTCCTCTAGTCCCAGCTACACAGGAAGCTGAGGCAGGAAGATCTCTTGAGCCTAGGAGGTGGAGGCTGCAGTGAGGCATGTTTGCACTACTGCACTCCAGCCTGAGCGACAAGACTGTCTAAAAAAAAGAAAAGAAAAGAAAGGCTCAGATCAGGCAAATCCATAGAGACAGGAGGCAGATTAGTGAATGTAGGGGCTGGAGGAGGGGAAATGGGGAGTGACTGCTGATGGGGACCAGGTCTTCTTTTAGTGTGATGAAAATATTCTGGATCTAGACAGAGGTGATGGCTGCACAAAAACATGAATGTACTTAACACCATTGAATTGTACACTTTATTTTATTTATTTATTTATTCTTTTGAGACAGAGTCTCACTCTGTCGCCCAGGCTGGAGTGCAGTGGTGCAATCTCAGCTCACTGCAACCTCTGCCCCGACGGTTCAAGCGTTTCTCCTGTCTCAGCTTCCCAAGTAGCTGGAATTACAGGCGCACACCACTACGCCTGACTAATTATTGTATTTTTAGTGGAGATGGAGTTTCACCATGTTGGCCAGGCTGGTCTCGAATGCCTGACCTCAAATGATCTGTCCTCCTTGGCCTCCCAAAGTGCTGGGATTACAGGTGTGAGCCACCATGCCTGGCCTTGAATTTTACACTTTAAGATGGTGAGGTTTATGTTACATGTATTTGACCACTATTTAAAAAATAGTAATGAGGGCTGGGCTCGGTGGCTCACACCTGTAGTCTCAGCACTTTGGGAGGCCGAGGCAGTTGGATCACCTGAGGTCAGGAGTTTCAGACCAGACTGGCCGACATGGTGAAACCCTTTCTCTATTAAAAATACAAAAATTAGCTGGGCGTGCTGGCAGACACCTGTAATCCCAGCTGCTCAGGAGGCTGAGGCAGGAGACTCGCTTGAACCCAGGAGGCGGAGGTTGCAGTGAGCTGAGATCGCGCCACTGCACTCCAGCCTGGCAACAGAACGAGACTCTGTCTAAAAAAAGGCCGGATGCGGTGGCTCAGCCTGTAATCCCAGCACTTTGGGAGGCCGAGGTGGGTGGATCACAAGGTTGGGAGTTCGAGACCAGCCTGGCCAACATAGTGAAACCCCATCTCTACTAAAAATACAAAAATTAGCTGAGCGTGGTGGCATGCAGCTGTAGTCCCAGCTACTTGGGAGACTGAGGCTGGAGAATCACTTGCACCCAGGAGGCAGAGGTTGCAGTGAGCCGAGACCATGCCATTGCACTCCAGCCTGGGTGGCAAAGTGAGACTTCGTCTCAAAAAAAAAAAAAAAAAAAAAGGCCACGAGGAGTGAAATGTGCCCAGAGAGGGCAGCCTTTGCCCCTGCCTTTCTTCCTGTGGTAGTGGTGTCTCTGTGCTAAGAATGGGCTCACAGCACTCCACCCTGTGTCCTACATCTGTGAGTGTGTGTTTGAGCATCTCTGAGGGTGGGTGTTCGTCTGGCAGAAGATAGACAAATGAGGGACAAGATAGCTTCCACAAGATTATCAAAGAAAGGAGGCCTTGGCCAGGCTCGGTGGCTCACGCCCATAATCCCAGCACTTTGGGAGGCCAAGGTGGACAGATCACTTGAGGTTAGGAGTTCAAGACCAGCCTGGCCAACATGGTGAAACCCCACCTCTAATAAAAATATAAAATTAGGGTGTGGTGGCGGATGCCTGTAATCCCAGCTACCCGGGAGTCTGAGGCAGGAGAATCGCTTGAATCCTGGAGGCGGAGGTTGCAGTGAGCCGAGATCAGGCCACTGCATTCCAGCCTGGGCAACAGAGTGAGACTCCATCTCAAAAAAATAAAAAAGAAAAAAGAAGAAGAAAAGAGGCCGAGCACCGTGGCTCATGCCTGTAATCCCAACACTTTGGGAGGCTGAGGCAGGCAGATCACCTAAGGTCAAGGGTTTGAGACCAGACCAGCCCAGCCAACATGGCGAAACCCTGTCTCTACTAAAAATACAAAAATTAGCCAGGCGTGGTGGTGTGCACCTATAGTCCCAGCTACTCGGGAGGCTGAGGCAGGAGAATCGCTTGAACCTGGCAGGTGGAGGGTGCAGTGAACCGAGATTGTGCCACTGCACTCCAGCCTGGGTGTTAGAGCATAATTCCATCTCAAAAAAAAAAAAAAAAAAAAGATTATCAAAGAAAGGGTAGGAATGGATGATGAATGAGGAATAAGGGGGGACCCCAGGGCAGCAAGGGGTAGCCCTGGGGTCCAAGATGATACAGCGGGAAGCTGCACGGACTGTCTAACTCTGTGTCACAGAGGAGTGATGGAGGTCAAGGATCCCGGCTGATGTGAGCTTCTGCAGGTGACAGCTGTGTCAGCAGCACCCAAACAGCATGCGATGACTGGTCGGTGAGGCTGGAGTGTGCTCAGGGTATGGCTGTGGCTCACACTGGGGAAGACACTGAGAATGGCTCTGCGACGTGTGTGAGAACCGAGTAGCTCAGGCTCCACAAGTCTGGGGTTCAAATCCCCTCCCTGCCGCTTGTAATGATGTGACTCTGAGTGAGCCATCTCGTCTTTCTGTGTCTCAGTTTCCCCATCTGAAATGGAGATAGGCTAGGTGCCGGTGGCTCACGCCTGTAATCCCAGCACTTTGGGAGTCAGAGGCGGGAGGATCACCTGAACCCAGGAGTTCAAGACCAGCCTGAGCAACATAGTGAGACCCCCCATCTCTACAAAAAATAATTTAAAAGTTAGCAGGACATGGTGGCACACATCTGTGGTCCCACCTACTCAGGAAACTGAGGGGGAAGGATCGCTGGAGCCCAGGAGATTGAAGCTGCAGTGAGTCAAGATTGAATCACTACACTCTGGTCTGGGTGACAGAGTGAGACCCTATTTCAAAAATGAATAAAATAAAATAAAAAGGGGGGGCCAGGCATGCTGACTCAAGGCTGTAATCCCAGCACTTTGGGAGGCCAAGACAGGTGGATCATGAGGTCAGAATATGAGAGCAGCCTGGCCAACATGGGGAAACCCCATCTCTACTAAAAATGCAAAATTAGCTGGGTGGGGGTGGTGCGCGCCTGTAATCCCAGCTACTCAGGAGGCTGAGGTAGGAGAATCGCTTTAACCCAGGAGGTGGAGGTTGCAATGAGCTGAGATCGCACCACTGCATTCCAGCCTGGGTGACTGAGTGAGACTCTGTCTCGGGAAAAAATTAAATAAATAAATAAATAAATATGGGGGAAAATTGACGTCCCCACATTACCGGTTGCTCAGAGAATGAAATGGGAAGTAAACACACAGGTGGGGACTGCTGTTTATTTTACAGGTGCTGGGGAAACTGAGGCTCAGGGAGCTAGGATCACCTGCCAGAGGATGTACAGAGTGAGTAGAGACCAGGTGGGAGCCGAGGTCTGTGGGCACAGAGCTGAACCCCAACCCCATTTATCCTCATCCCTCTGCTTCCCCCGCTTCTCCACTCCTCCCCACCCCTTGCCCCCACCCCCCGGCCCCTCGCTGGTGCCAGGACTGAGCTTAGACGGGCTGGCCTGGGGCCCAGGGGCGGGCTGTTGCCGGGGGCTTGAATGAGGCAACCTTGCCTGGGAATCTACTGGGCTCAAAGAGCTATTTATAGGCCTGAGCTGGGATTGGGCACCCCTCCCTAACCCTGAGTGCCTTCTCTGCCCCCCCCAACCCACTGGGGCCCTGGGCCAGGCGCTGCTGCCAGTGGGGGAGGGGTGGGGAATGGGACTAGCAGACCAGAGCAGAGGTGGGGAGGGAGGCTGGACCCTCCAAGACAGCTGGGTCTCAGGGGTGGACAGTGCCTCCAAAGTGCCTCTGAAGATGCCCAAGGTGACACATGGGTAAGTCACACACAATGCCACCAACAACCACTGACACACACAGTCACACTCTAGCCACACCCCAGCCACACTAACAGCATAGGTGGCTCACATGCAACCTCACCTGGCCACACACAGGTCCCACCACACACAACCAAACCTGACTATACACAATGACACCTGATCACGCACAAACACACCCAGCCAATGACAACCACACCCAGCCATACACAACCACACTCAGCCATACACAACCACACCCAGCCAATGACAACCACACCCAGCCATACACAACCACACCCAGCCAATGACAACCACACCCAGCCATACACAACCACACCCAGCCAATGACAACCACACCCAGCCAATGACAACCACACCCAGCCATACACAACCACACCCAGCCATACACAACCACACCCAGCCATGCACAACCACACCCAGCCAATGACAACCACACCCAGCCATACACAACCACACCCAGCCAATGACAACCACACCCAGCCATACACAACCACACCCAGCCAATGACAACCACACCCAGCCATGCACAACCACATTCAGCCATACACAACCACACCCAGCCATACACAACCACACCCAATGACAACCACACCCAGCCATGCACAACCACACCCAGTCAATGACAACCACACCCAGCCATGCACAGCCACACCCAGCCATGCACAACCACACCCAGTCAATGACAAACACACTCAGCCATACACAACCACACACCAGACCACACACAGGTTTCACCAACCATGCACAGTCAAACCTGGACATATACAATCACACTCAACCACACACAATCACACTTGGTCATGCACAACCACACCCAACCATATACAACCACACTCAGCCATGCACAACCACACCCAGCCATGAGCAACCACACCCAGCCATGCACAAACACACCCAGTCATGCACAGCCACACCAGGCCACACACAATCACATGCACAATCAACCTGGTCAGGCCACACAAAACCATACCTGGACTGGGCCACACACAAGTCACACGTGCTGCACAATCAAAGGCGAAGCTATGAGCTGGGCTGCACCAGAATCCCTCCACAGGCAAAGACACCCACTGCTGCTCACACCCACAACACCTTCGCCTTCCTGCCAGCAGCAGACATTGGCCCCATGTTGCTCACACACAACCAGGTTTCTAGTTACAGACACTCCCACAGGTAGTGAGCACACAACCATGTTCACACCAATACCACCAATGCCACCAACCCAGAGATCTGTAGCCTTTCCAGCCACTGTTACAACCAGCCACACCCATGCAGCTCCTGGTGCTCCCATACATGCCCACCTGAATCTTTTCATACCCAGACACCCCTCCCACTCCCACTGTCACCTCCAGTGGGACCCAGGCTTGCATTACACCAGGACTCATAACCCCAGCTGGTACTGTGTGAGCATCTGTCTCCTTGGAGAGGGGTCCGGATGGGCCCCAGTAGATAAATCAGACCCAGACCTGCCCGATGGGGGTCTCCAGGCTCAGGGAATCCCATTAAACCCTCCCTGGCAGATACCCCAGGCTAAGACCTTAGGGAAACTATGATATTCATCTCCCAGTGGGGAAACTGAGGCTTGAAGCTATCTGAGGGCCATTCCCTGCTTTGTTCCAGAATGATGAAATCATGGACAGAAGGACCTGTCTTCTGCACAGGTGGGGCTGCCTTCCCAGACACCACCAAGGCAGAGAGTCCCCACTGACCCAAACTCACTGTGTGACTACAGCAAGTCCCTGACTCTTTCTAAACCTCCAGTTTCTCCCCAGAAAAATGCTGAACCTGAACCCAGTTAGGGGAACTCCAGAGTCAGACGGGTTTGCATCCCAGTTCCCCCTGGTGATCTTAGCCAAATGACTTTGCTGTTCTGTGCCTCAGTTTCCCCAAGAGAACCAGAGGAGCTGCTTTTGGACCTTCTAGAGCCCTCCCTGCCCCATTCCCTGGGGTGGGGGTGGGAGCTCTTAGTCTTTCCTCACTCAAGCGAATGAATGGACCACTTTTGGCTGCCCTGCTGGGAGCCCAGAGCTGCTAATTCCCTGGAGAAACAGGAGGCTCTTTCATGCCCAGGCGCCAGTGGGGTGAGGAGGCGGGAAGAGGGTATGGAGCTGGCCTCATACCCGTGGGCAAGGAGGCCACATGCCAAAGCCAGGAGTGGTGTGGAGAGCCCTGGAGCCATGCATAGCCTCACTAGAGGGCCTTGGCTAAGTTGATGTGTCCTCAACTGTAAAATGGGAATGACAGGGAGCAGCCACAGCAGGTTTAACAAGCCAATGGGTGGTGACGAAACGTGGCTTCAAGTCAGACACACAGTGGACTCTCAGTGAAAGTCAGCTACTGTTGCTATGTGTCAACCTGAAGAACCCACAGAGTCCTCCAACAGTCCCATTAATAGAATTCCCCCATTTCACAGATGAGAAAACTGAGGCTCAGATAGGTCAAGGTGCTTTTCTAAGGTCACACAGCTAATGAGTGGTCCAGCCAGGACTTGAACCAGATCTGGGCTCTCCGGGGTCCCTGCTCTTCCTAACTTCCTCTTGGGTGGGGGTTAGGTTGGGGGCAGGGTTTCCTGTCACCTCCAGCCCCAGCCCTGAGACCAGCGAAGTTGGGTTTGGATGGCACCAGACTCTGTCTAAATGCGGAAAGCCCCGGCAGGCAGGGGCTGAAGAGGCAGGCCTTCTGCTGGTGACCCAGTTTCCCCGCCAGCCCCCACCCCCCGCCGCCTGGGGTGGGTTTGAGCAGATGCTAGTAGGATGCCAGGAGGACCATTCCTCCAGCCCTTGAAGAAAGGGGCTGACTGCCAGACCATTCAGCTAAAGCCAGGAAAAACAGCCTCTTGCCAGTGGCTGCTCTGTCTTGGAACTCTCGATTCATGCAGAACGGATGGTGTCCTGCCCTTTCTCCAACACCTTCTGTGACTTCTCGGGGCCCAGCAGGATGTGGCTCCACATATTTTATTCAAATTCATGGTCTTTCACCCAACTAGGCCTTTGCTTATGCTGAGTTCCCTGCCTGGAACACCCTCCCCACTCCAGATTTTCTCACCCTTGTGAATTTCTGTCGCCTGACCCCCTATTAAGGTGCAATTCTAATATCCCCTCTCCCAGGAAGCCTTTCCTCTAGATAGAGCCCCTGCTCCTTCAGCCCCATCTTGGGGCTAGGAGTGTCTATGTCTACCTCTGTCTTGCCCAGATTGGGGGCTCCTCTGGGACAGGGCTGGAGCTGAGGCCTTTTGCTGTCCCCCGAATCATCCAGCAGAAGACTGGGCATGACAGTGTGACAGTAGAGGTTGCAGGAGGTGTCTAGTGAATCAATGAACCAAATCTTCAGTCTGGAATCTAAGGCTTTGTGTTTGGCAAACTCCTGTTCATGCTTCAAAACCCACCTTGCAGGCTGGGTGTGGTGGCTCACACCTGTAATCGCAGCACTTTGGGAGGCCAAGGCGGGCAGATCGCAAGGTCAGGAGTTCGAGACCAGCCTGGCCAACATAGTGAAACCCCTTCTCAACTAAAAATACAAAAATTAGCCAGGCATGGTGGTGCGCACCTGGAGTTACAGCTACTTGGGAGGCTGAGGCAGGGGAATCACTTGAACCCGGGAGGCGGAGGTTGTGGTGAGCTGAGATCACACTACTACACTCCAGCCTGGGCAACAAAGTGAGACTCCATCTCGAAACAAAACAAAACAAAACAAAAACAACAAAAACACCCGACCTTGCATGCTCCCTCCTCCAAGAAGCCTTCCCTGATGTCCCAGCAGCATTTTCTGGGAAACACAAACTTGGAGGCCAGGGCTCCTCTGTCCAAACAAGAACACAAGGGGCCGGGCGCGGTGACTCACACCTGTAATCCCAGCACTTTGGGAGGCTGAGGCGGGCGGATCACGAGGTCAGGAGATAGAGACCATCCTGGCTAACACGGTGAAACCCCGTCTCTACTAAAAATACAAAAAATTAGCCAGGCATGGTGGCGGGCGCCTGTAGTCCCAGCTACTTGGGAGGCTGAGGCAGGAGAATGGCGTGAACCCGGGAAGTGGAGCTTGCAGTGAGCCGAGAGCGAGCCACTGCACTCCAGCCTGGGCGACAGAGTTAGACTCCGTCTAAAAATATATATATATATATATGTGTGTGTGTGTGTGTGTGTGTGTGTGTGTATATATGTGTGTATACATATATGTGTGTATATATATCTCACAAAGGGTTGATGAGGACTTCAGATACTCCCAACATCGTGGCCTTTTCCACAACTCTGCCTTTGGCCTCCGGGAGGCAGTGAAGTTCAGGGATTCCCAAGCTGCATTTAGCGTTAGGTAGCGGTTAGGGTAGAGTAGGTTAGAGTAGGAAGAAAGACATTGTCATAGGAAGTCTCTCTGACCGGGCGTGGTAGTTTACGCCTGTAATCCCAGCACTTTGGGAGGCGAGAGTGGGCGGATCGCTTGAGCCCAGGAGTTCGAGACCAACCTGGGCAATATGGCAAAACCTCATCTCTACCAAAAAAAAAAAAAAAAAAAAAAATTAGCTGGCCGTAGTGGTGCGCGCCTGCTAGTTCCAACTATTCGGGAAGCCGAGGTAGGAGAACTGCTGGAGCCTGGGAGGCAGAGGTCGCAGAGAGCCGCGATCGCACCACCGTACTCCAGCCTGGGTGACAGTGAGACCCTACCTCAAAAAAAAAAAAAAAAAAAAAAAGGAAGTCTCTCGGATTCCAAAATCAGTCAAAACCAGTGCTCTACACCTTCGCGCGCCGAGCGACAGCGCCCTGCGCGCGCAGCCAGCCTTTTCCCTACAGCTTCGAGGAAACCAAAGTAAATTCAATCATTGAACCCGGGCCCTTTAAGAAGCGAGCATGAAGGGGCGGGGTCGAATCAAGCCCCGCCCCAGGAGCGGCTACTGTGGGCACCGGATTTACAACACGCATGCGCCGAGCCCACGCGGTTCCGGGTGCCAACATTTGGCTCCAAGAGCTCTGTTCGCAGAGAAAGAGATTCACACAAAAAGCCACCGCCCCCGAAACCCGCGGGAAATCTGTTTCCTTTGAGAGGCCCGGCCTCCGGTCATTGGCGGTTTCCCTGATCCTCTCTCCCAAATCTTCCGGCAGGGGATTGATCGAGGCGACTTTTAGGACTGGGGTGGGCGAAGGAGTGGCGGGTCTCCTCCCAAGTTACAGGTGAGGACGTGCAGGCCAAGGCGTAGCCGAGATCGCGCCGCCCTGTGGCTTGAGGAGGCGCCGGGATTCGAACCAAGGCTGTGCCCAATCCTAAGCCCTGCGAGGTCTTGTGGAACCGACATGACCCACTCTTTGGTTTGTCCAGAGACAGTGAGCAGGTAAGAGTCTGTGGGGACAGGCAGTGGCGAAGTCCTAAGCCTGGGGTCGAGCCCTCAGTGGACAGAGGTGTGGAGGTCAGGCCCTCCGCGGAGGTGAGAGCTGGTCTCAGCCCCTCTTTTTGCCCTGATCCTGGTGCCTCCAGGGTGAGTTCGGTGCTCAATCGCAACACCCGGCAGTTTGGAAAAAAACATCTTTTCGACCAGGATGAGGAGACATGTTGGAACTCGGACCAGGTGAGGGTCCTCCCTCGACCCTTCATCTCTGGGGTGATTCGGATTCAGATTTCATGGCTTGAGAACG
The DNA here is from genome assembly GCF_047675955.1 of Chlorocebus sabaeus. Lineage (NCBI taxonomy): Eukaryota > Metazoa > Chordata > Mammalia > Primates > Cercopithecidae > Chlorocebus > Chlorocebus sabaeus. Next base: position 43,764,826 of record NC_132909.1, read on the forward strand.
TCAGGGGGCCCCCATAGGTGGCCAGGAAAGGAACAAGTGCCGAATTTCTCTCTTCTCCCCCTCAAAAAGGACTGTGTGAGAGATAGGCATAGCAGGGCCCTGCCTGCAGTGAGCTTGTTCCTCAGTTTCCCTGTCTGCTTCCAGGGCCCCTCTCAGTGGGTGACACTGGAGTTTCCCCAGCTCATCCGTGTCTCCCAGCTGCAGATCCAGTTTCAGGGTGGCTTCTCCAGTCGCCGGGGCTGCCTGGAAGGTACTAAGAGGCCCTGGGTGGCGGGGGTTCCAGGGGTCACCCCAGACACTCATTGCCTTTCTCTGCTGAAGGTTCACAGGGCAGTCAGGCTCTCCGCCAGATTGCAGATTTCTACCCTGAGGACAACAACTCGCTTCAGATATCCTGCCCCTGCTTCTGGGGTGGAGTGGTCTGGGCCTTTGGACTCACCCAAACCTGAATGGGAAGCCTGATGTGTGATCTTGAACACACGACCTCTAGGACTCCATCACTTTTTCTGTAAAATGGGGCTGATGACCACCTGTTCTGTGTCAGAGGCTTAGAGGGGCCTGCAGCTTCCCCAGGTTGCCCACATCAGTGGAGTCTGAGCTGGGTCTGAAAGAGGTGGGGGCCTGCGGGTGGGAAACCAGAAATCACCTGTTTCCCTTGACTACCCACGATCACACTTTCCCCATACCAGCTGCTGAAGTGGACCGGCTGAAGGTGACATTTGAGGATGCCACTGACTTTTTTGGCCGTGTGGTCATCTACCACCTGCGGGTGCTTGGGGAGAAGGTGTGAGACCTCTGGGGGCTGTCTCCTCCAGGAAGCCCTCCGGGAAGCACAGCAAAGTCCCTCAAATTCTGCACAGAAGGTTTATTGGTTTCTCTTGGGAAGAGTCCCCTCCCCCCACCTGTCCAGGAGCTGCCTTTGAAGCCAGTTCTAGGTTTCCCCAGCTCTGGCTGACCGTTTTGTTCCCTGAGTGTCTGAGTCCCCAGCGGGCGGCCTTCACTCAGGGTCAGCGGGCACCAGGTTGCTCTGGAAGAGCTTGAGGATGTGGTTCTCGATCACCTGTTGCACTGAGATGGGGCAGGGAAAAGGTGGGCTGTGAGCTTGAATCGGGAGGGGCATGGAGGCGCAGGCCAACCTGCGCTCTCCCCTTAGGGAACAAACAAGGACCCCTACAGAGACCTGCATTACAGAGCAAAGCTGGGAGAACCTAGGCCCCATTCCAGGAACCTCAACTTCCCCTAAGTTAGTAAAAATGCATTTTTATAGCTTTTCAGAATTATTAATATAAAAATATTTCTTACCAAGCAAAATGTGTGAATTGTGACTTTTATGAAAAGATGGGCCTGGGCGTGGTGGCTTACACCTGTAATCCCAGCACTTTGGGAGGTCCAGAGGGGAGGACTGCTTGAGCTCAGGAATTTGAGGCCAGCTTGGGCAACATAGCAAAACCCTGTCTTTACCAAAAAAATTTAAAAATCAGGCTGGGCTTGGTGGCTCACACCTGTAATCCCAACACTTTGGGAGGCCAAGGTGGGCGGATCACTTGAAGTCAGGAAAGGCCAGCCTGGCCAACATGGTGAAACCCTGTCTCTACTAAAAATACAAAAGAATTAGCTGGGCATGGTGGCGCATGCCTGTAATCCCAGCTACTTGGGAGGCTGAGGCAGGAAAATTGCTTGAACCTGGGAGGCGGCGGTTGTGGCGAGCCGAGATCGCACCATCGCACTCCAGCCTGGGCGACAAGAGCGAAACTCCATCTCAAGAAAAAAAAAAAATTAGTTGGGTGTGGTGGCAGGTACTTGTCATCCCAGCTACTTAGGAAGTTGAGGCAGGAGAATTGTTTGCCTGGGAGGCAAAGGTTGCAGTGAGCCGAGATCATGCCATTGCGCTCCAGCTTGGGTGACAGAGCAAGACTCTGTCTCAAAAAATACATTAAAAAGATTTTACAAATTAGCTGGGTAGACTGGTACATGCCTGTAGTTCCAGCTACTTAGGAGGCTGGGGCAGAAGGAGGGTTTGAGCCCAGGAGTTTGAGACCAGCCTGGGCAACATAGCAAGACCCTGTCTCTTCTGAAAAAAAAAAAAAAAAACAGCTGGGCATGGTGGCTCATGCCTATAATCCCTGCACTTTGGGAGGCCGAGACAGGTGGATCACAAGGTCAGGAGTTCGAGACCAGCCTGACCAACATGGTGAAACCCCTGTCTCTACTAAAAATAAAAAAATTAGCCAGGCATGATGGTGTACGCCTGTGATCCCAACTACTCAGGAGGCTGAGGCAGGAGAATTGCTTGAACCTGAGAGTTGGAAGTTACAGTGAGCCAAGATCGCGCCATTGCACTCCAGCCTGGGTGACAGAGCGAGACTCTGTCTAAAAAAAAAAAAAGCAACAACAAAAAATTAGCCAGGCGTGGTGATGAATGCCTGTGGTCCCAGCTACTCAAGAGGCTGTGGTGGGAGGATCACTTGGAGCCTGGGAGGTCGAGGCTGCAGTAAGCTCTGCCTGCCCCATGCTCTGCCTGCACCACTTCATTCCAGCCTGGGTGATAGAGCAAGACTTTTTGCCTCGAAAAACAAAACAAAACAAAAACAAACCCCCTGAAAACAGGAGGGATGAGGAATGATTTCCATCCCAAACACAGTAAAACTCCGAAGGAAGGTGGGGGGATATTTCCTAAGCCCTCCATCCCTACCATGAACCCAGGGGATCGGTTCAATTGGGATCTCCCCATTTTATGGATGGGGAAGTTGGGGTCCCATTGTGACAGAGGAAATGGAGTCAAATTCCGGTCTGCCTATGGTCCCTGTTCAAACCCACTGCCCGCCATGGAGAGGGGCGGCCTCCATGGCTCTGTGCGCTGTGGCCTGGCCGCCTACCCTTTGGTGTCCTCACTGCCAGGCCTCCGCAGGGGCCAGTCCTCCCACCTGGATGCCATTCTCCCTCCCTTCAGGTCCCCCAGAATCCTTCCCTGACCTCCCCATCCCAGGGCTGGGCCCATCTCACTTCTTGGGGTCTCAAGCTTAAGAAACATTCCTCCAGGAAGCCCTCTCTGACTTCCATTGGCCACTTTGGGGCTCTTTGATGAGAAGCCCCTCTTTGGGCCTCTCCATGCCTATGTGTCCCCCAACATGGCCCCAGTCACTGACACCCATTGTCCTCCCTACCCCAGCACATGCGGAGCCCCAGGAGCCAGGACTGGGATGTGCCCAGGCGGGACCCCATTCCTGCCCTGTGTGTCTCAGGCCGACCTTTCCGGTATCCCAGGGCCACGGCAAGGTCCATCGGGGTGTAGCCAGAGTCGGCTTCGGTGGTGAGGTCAGCACCGCGGGCTGCAAGGAAGAGGGGAGGGTGCTAGAGGGTGGGGCCTGGGAGCCCAGAATGGGGTCTGGGGACCTGGGAGATCCCATGGCACCCCTCATTCCCCACAATGCAGCCGTGGGTCTGCCTATTGCCCATGTGGCCTTTTGACAAGAGTCAACCTCTGCTATCTCGGTCTCCACTGAAGAACGTGGCTGAAGGGTCTCTGAGCCATGGAGGATGGAGGTGCTCAGCCTCTGGGCCAGATCCTAGACCCTGACCCTGACTCCCGTGTGGTCCTACCACCTCCTCCCCTCTGATCCACCCTCCGAGAAGAGCAGGCAGTGACCACCTGCTCCAATAACTCTTCAAGCAACACTCGGGCATCTCCCTGCCCTCAGGATTCCCGCAGGGCCTGCTGGAGCGCTGGGGCCCTTGGGGCCAGTCCTGACTCTCACTCACCCAGCAAGGCCTCAACGCATTTCACGTGGTTCCCACGAACAGCGTACAGCAGCGGCGTCCCTCCATTCTGTTGTGGGTAGGGGCAGGAAAAATCAAAGGTTTACCTCTTCCCCATTCTCACAATGCCTTGTACTCTCTGGCCTCCAATAGAATGTGGTTCCTCCTCCTGCTCATCACTGGGCCCATCTCACTTTTTGGGGTCTTAAGCTTAGACACCTTCCTCCAGGAAGCCCTCTCTGACTTCCCTTGGCCACACGGGGCTCTTGCAGCCACCTGTGCATCTGTCATCATAGCGCAATTCACTGCATCTCAGCTGCCTATTTCCATGTGTGCCTTCCCCACATGGGGAGCTCTGCTCTGTGAGGCTGGGAATGGGGCTGTCTCGTATTCTCGGCACCCAGAGCAGGCCTGCACCTTTCAGGTGCTCTGTGAATGTTTGAGGCAGGAATGAAGGCCCGGAGGCTGAGAGGTCCTGGGGGAGGGCAGTCCCTCACCCAGTCATAGATGTTGATGTCCACGTCACGCTCCAGCAACAGCCCCACAATGTCTGTATAGCCGCCAGTGCTGGCCAACGACAGGGCGCTCTCTCGCTCTTTGGCCAGGATGTGGGGGTCGGCACCCTGCAAGGAGAAGAAGGGGCAGTGGTGGGATGGGTTGGGGCATACCCAGGAATCCTGGGGTACCCACAGCAGCTGCATCTTTTTTTTGTTTTTGTTTTTTTCTTTTTTGGAGACGGAGTCTCGCTCTGTTGCCCAGGCTGGAGTGCAGTGGTGCGATCTCGGCTCACTGCAACCTCCACCTCCCGGGTTCATGCAATTCTCCCACCTCAGCCTCCAGAGTACCTGGGATTACAGGTGCCCGCCATGACGCATGGCTAATTTTTGTATTTTTTTAGTAGAGACAGGGTTTCACCCATGTTGGCCGGGCTGGTCTTGAACTCCTGACCTCAAGTGATCTGCCCGCCTCAGCCTCCCAAAGTGCTGGGATTACAGGCACGAGCCACCACACCCAGCCAGCAGCTGCATCTCAAAGACAAGGCACCAGCAAACACAGCCAAGAACCCAGCCCACCCTAAGACCCCCGGGAACCCCCCAGCTGCCCAGCTTGGCTGGGACGCACCCACTCCAGCAGGAAGCGAACGGTCTCAATCTCTCCAAAGGCCGAGGCCCAGATGAGGGGAGTGAAGCCGCGCTCGTCTGGCTTGTTGACGAGGTTGTCACCTGGCAGGAGGGGGCAGGCGATACCACCAGGCTGCACCCCTGCCCCCTATCCCCAGTGCTGCCAAAGGGGGACGAGGTGGGGGGCTGGGGTTAGACAGGAATGAAAGGGAGCGTACATCGATGGACATATATGGACATGGTCACACAGACAGGTAGATACAAGCACACACGTGGACACTCACAGGTCACATCAGCGTCATGAGTGGGCATGGACACCCATATGCACACCACCCAGGCGCGGACATGCCAGCACACGTGTGTGGACACGCACCTTTCCGCAAATGCTCCTTCAGCTGGTCGAGCTCCCCCTGCGCTGCGAGCTGGTGGATGGACAGGGCTGGGGCAGGACAGAGGCAGAGTCCTCACTCGTCCCCTTGCTTCTCTGTGCCTCAGTTTACCCTCTGTCCATGACTGCTCCTCACAGGCCCTCCCACCCTCCTACTCCTCTCCTTGTTGGGGACCGTGGGCTCACTCACAGTCTAGGGTGGCCGGCAGAGCCGACACCTCGTTCCCCCGCTGCCGGTTGGTGAGAGTGGTGGAGTGCTTCAGGGAGTTGCCTGCTGGGAGAGAGACAATAGGCCTCAGTTTCCCCTCGGTAGATGTTCTGAGGCTTCAGGACAGAAGCCCATTTGGTTTTTTGCTGCTGCTGTTGTTGCTGTTGTTTGAGATGGAGTCTCGATCTGTCCCCCAGGCTGGAGTGCAATGGCGTGATCTCAGCTCACTGCAACTTCCACCTCCTGGGTTCAAGCGATTCTTGTGTCTCAGCCTCCCAAGTAGCTGGGATTATAGGCGCCCACCACCACACCTGGCTAATTTTTGTATTTTTAGTAGAGACGGGGTTTCGCTATGTTGGCCAGGCTGGTTTCAAACTCCTGACCTCAAATCATCCACCTGCCTCAGCCTCCCAAAGTGCTGGGATCATAAGCTTGAGCCACCAAGCCTGGCTGTTGGGCTTTTTTTTTGAGACAGAGTCTTGCTCTGTTGTCCAGGCTGGAGTGCAGTGGTGTGACCACAGCTCACTTCAGCCTCAACCTCCTGGGCTCAAGCCACCCTCCCACCTCAGCCTCCTGAGCAGCTGAAACTACAGGTACCACCATACCCAGCAAATTAAAAAAAAATTATTTTGGTAGAGATGGAGTCTTGCTATATTGCCCAGGCTGGTCTCAAACTCCTGGGCTCAAGCGATCCTCCTGCCTCAGCCTCCCAAAGTGCTGGGATTACAGGCACGAGCCACCATGCCGCTGCCTTTGGTATCTCCCTGCGGTCTTGGAGCTACCCAAGGCAGTGCCTGGGACTCCACCATTCACTCACTCTACTCTCTTGAATACCTAGGATGCATCTTTCTCCTCCCTTCATGGCAATGTTCTGGGCAAATAAGACATAGTTTTTGCCTTCTAGGGAGTCTGGGGTCAAGCAGGTGCATCAGAAATAGAGACATAATAAAAAACTTCAAGTTGAAATAAGTGTTCAAAAGAACTTAAGGCTGGGCACGGTGGCTCACGGCTGTAATCCCAGCACTTTGGGAGGCTGAGGTAGGTGGATCACCTGAGGCCAGGAGTTTGAGACCAGCCTGACCAACATGGTGAAATTCCATGTCTACTAAAAACACAAAATTAGCCAGGCGTGGTGGCAGATGCCTGTAATCCCAGTTACTCGGGAGGCAGGAGAATCACTTGAACCCAGGAGGCAGAAGTTGCAGTAAGAGAGATCACGCCACTGCACTCCAGCGTGGGCAACAAGAGCGAAACTCCGTCTCAAATTAAAAAAAAAAAAATTAAAAGCAGGTAGAAGACGACAGAAAGAAGGGAGCACAAGGAATAAGTCCTTCTTAGGCAATGTGGTAACTGGAGGGCCTCCCCAAGGTGACACCACCGAGATCTTAGGAAGTCAAAGAAATCAGCTACAGGTACTGGGCACGGTGGCTCACGCCTGTAATCCCGGCACTTTGGGAGGCCGAGGCAGGCGATCACCTGAGGTCAGGAGTTCGAGACCAGCCTGGCTAACATGGCAAAACTCCGTCTCCGCTAAAAATACAAAAATTAGCTGGGTGTGGTGGCATATGCCAGCTACTTGGGAGGCTGACGCAGGAGAATCGCCTTAACCCAGCAGAGGGAGTTGCAGTGAGTTAAGATAGTGCCATTGCACTCCACCCTGGGTAACAGAGCAAGACTCCGTCTCAAGAAGAGAGGGGACTCCGGGAGGCATCTCAAGAGTGGGTAGAGGGAACAGGAGGGGAGGGGAGGGGAAGGGAAGGGAGGGGAGCCTGGGCAACAAGAGCAAACCTCCGTTTAAGAAACACAAAAAGGCCGGGCGCGGTGGCTCAAGCCTGTAATCCCAGCACTTTGGGAGGCCGAGACGGGCGGATCACGAGGTCAGGAGATCGAGACCATCCTGGCTAACATGGTGAAACCCCGTCTCTACTAAAAAAGTACAAAAAAACTAGCTGGGCGAGGTGGTGGGCACCTGTAGTCCCGGCTACACGGGAGGCTGAGGCAGGAGAATGGCGAAAACCCGGGAGGCGGAGCTTGCAGTGAGCTGAGATCTGGCCACTGCACTCCAGCCTGGGTGACAGAGCGAGACTCCATCTCAAAAAAAATAAATAAATAAAAACCACACAAAAACCAAAAATGAACTGTAGTCCCAGCTACTCAGGAGGCTGAGGCAGGAGAATGGCGTGAACCCAGGAGGCAGAGCTTTCAGTGAGCTGAGATTGCGCCACTGCACTCCAGCCTGGGCGACAGAGCGACACTCCATCTCAAAAAAAAAAAAAACACCCGGAGGCGGGAAGGGAGGGGAGGGGAGGGGAGGGGAGTTAGCTATAGGAAGAAGTGTAGGAAGAGCATTCCAGACAGGAGTGGCAGCAACAAAGGTTGTGGGAGGGAACTAAATTAGGCATATTCTTGGACTCTAATCAAAAATAAATCCTCAGTTCCTCAGTAAGTAAAACAGGATGACCATCTGATCCAGCAGTTTCACTCCTAGCTATCTACCCTCAAAGAGTTAAAAACAGGTGTGGGCCGGGCACGGTGGCTCAAGCCTGTAATCCCAGCACTTTGGGAGGCTGAGATGGGTGGATCACGAGGTGAGGAGATCGAGACCATCCTGGCTAACCCAGTGAAACCCAGTCTCTACTGAAAAACACAAAAAACTAGCCGGGCGAGGTGGCGGGCGCCTATAGTCCCAGCTACTCGGGAGGCTGAGGCAGGAGAATGGCGTGAACCCAGGAGGCGGAGGTTGCAGTGAGCTGAGATCGCGCCATTGCACTCCAGCGTGGGCAACAAGAGCGAAACTCCGTCTCAAAAAACAACAAAACAACAACAAAAAAACGAAAGCAAGACAAAGGTTCCATCTGGGGCCTGACAATCCATCGTGATGGAATCCCAGAGGGCCAATCCCAGAGGAGGTATCCTACCCTGTGGAGAGGAAACACTGGCATCCGGTTCGGGATTCACAGGCTCGGGGGTGCAGGGGAAGAGACTGAGGACCACAGTGTCTGAGCCATCTGCGGCCTCTTCTCCGGGGTCTTCAGGGTCCCCAAGTTCTGAGGCAGGGGGCAGCTGGGTCAGGATGAGGTCCTCTGCAGGCTGGGTAGGCTCCATGAGGAACCCTGGCGGAGGTGTCAGACGGGGAGAGATGACAATAATTATCAACAGCCGTAATAAAGTAGGCACCGACTGCATACCTAGCCTTGCATTGTGAGGGTGGGTAAACTGAGATCCAGGTTAATCACCAGAGCCAGGGAAATGAAAACCAGAGTCCAACTGCTTTTGAGGTCTACCCTCCCCCACCACCAAAGCACCTGCAATGTGCAATGTTTAAAAGCCTGGGCTCTGGCTGGGCTCGGTGGCTCACGGCTGTAATCTCAGCACTTTGGGAGGCTGAGGTGGGTGGATCACAAGGTCAGGAGCTCGAGACCAGCCTGGCCACCATGGTGAAACGCCATCTGTACTAAAAATACAAAAATTAGCCAGGTGTGGTGGTGGGTGCCTGTGATCCCAGCTACTCGGGAGGCTGAGGCAGAGAATTGCTTGAACCCGGGAGGTGGAGATTGCAGTGAGCAGAGATCGCACCACTGCACTCTAGCTTGGGGGACAGAGCAAGACTCCGTCTCAAAAAAAAAAAAAAAAAAGCCAGGGCTCTGGGGTCAGCTGTCTGGGTTCGATTCCCTCATTTCATAGGCCGTGAGAACTTGGGCATGTGACTTAATCTTTGAGCCTCAATTTCCTCCACGACAAAATGTGGAAATGAGCCGTACAACGAATTACGTCTGTACATAGCTTATCCAGGGGTCTGCTAAGGGCGGAGCTCAATAAATATTCGCTATGGTTGTTGGGGGGGGGTCCCCAGAATGAGTGAGGGCTCAACAAAGGTGTGATTGGTCCCACTCCCACCCGAGCTTCCCAAATCGATCCAGGAGGTCCACTCACCTCCCCACGAGCCTCCTCTGTCCCCCCGCGCCTAAAGCCCAGTTCTCTCAAAACTTGGGGGCCCAAGTCACAAACTTTTCTCTTCCAATGGATATAGCGGGAGGCAAGCTGGAGACTGGACCCTCAGCGCTCTGGCTTCCTCTGCCAGGACAGAAAGCAACTTGATACTCGACCGCTACCCCCACCCCAGAGCTCCCCCACTGCGCTTGCGCACCCCGCCCCCCAAAAGTGAGGAAGGGCCCAAGCAGTAAGTACTGCCTCTAGCCCTTTAAGACTTAGGGGAGGGCGTGGGTTCCGCTGGGTCCCTGGGAGGGCAGTTGCGCCTGCGCCTTCTTTTCCCCTCCTCACCGACTCCGAGGGAATGGGCGGGGCCTAATGGGCTCTGAGAATTTCACAGCGCCTGTGCCCGCTTACCTTTACCCCGCCCACAGATTTTTCCAGAGGGAGCCAATCGGCTCCGGCTTCGGGTAGATGGGCGGGGCTATCTCAAGAAGAAGCTGTAGGGGAAGTACGCGGGGCGTCTGGAACTTAAAGGGGCAACGTACCTTTGCCGTCCCGTTCCACAAGGTCCCGTCTGCGGTCTCAAAGGCTTATAAGCAAGGGCGGGGGCAGAGGGCTAAAGAAGGGAGTTTATGCGGTCCGAGTGGGTAATGCGTGGAGGGCTCCCCCAGCTTGTCTCTCAGGGAAAAGAGGGTTCAGAAAGGGAGAGAGTTCTTCCCCCTCTCCTGCCTGGGTGTCCCTCCACCAGCCTCAGGGGCGTCGCGCCCCCTCCTCACCGCCCCACCCCCGGGTGTGCCTCCTTCCCTCCGTCTCACAGCCCCTTTCCTGTCCGCGAAGACTGAGGAGCGGGGAGGGCGGGCCCTCTGACGCCGGAACTGGAACCGTGCGGCGTCCAGTTTCAGCAGGGAAGACTTAGGCGGCCGTCCCAGCCTCCAGGCTTCCGGTCCCGTTTCCCGGTTCGCTCGGCCGCGGTCGCTATGGAGGAACCCGAGATGCAACTCAAGGGGAAGAAAGGTGGTGCGGGCCTCCGGGCGGGACAGAGGGTGCCGGGAACTCGTGGAGGGGCGGCCTTACAAAGGCCGGGCGCGGAGGGACCGTGCCAGGAGCAGTGATTGAACTGCCGTCCAACCCCAGCTTGGCCGCTGACTAGTTTTGAAACCTGTAGAAAGGCTCCGTATCTGCTTTAATTACCCGTCCCCCCAGGATTGTTTCAATAATTCAGTAGCTGAGGCTGGGAGTGGTGGCTCACGCCTTTGTAATCCCAGCACTATAGGAGGCCTAGGCGGGAGCATCGCTTGAGCCCGAGACCAGCCTGGGTGACATAGTGAGACCTCGTCTCTAAAAAAATACAAAAATTAACTGGGCGTGGTGGCACACGCCTGTGGTCCCAGCTACTTGGGCAGCTGAGGTGGGAGGATTGCTTGAGCTCGGGAGGTCGAGACTGCACTGCAGTAAGCTGTGATCGTGCCACTGCACCCCGCCCTGGGTGACAAGTGAGACCCTGTCTAAAAAAACAAACAAAAAACAAAACTCAACTATCTGATATTTGTAATGCATTGACAGAATCCCCGGGGTAAAGTAATCGCTGTGCGTGTTGTTTCCTTTTTTTTTTTGAGACAAGGTATCACTCAGTCGCCTAGGCTGGGGTGCAGTGGCGCGATCATGGCTCACTGTAGCCTCAGTCTCTCTGGCTCAGGCAATCCTCCTGCCTCAGCTTCTCCAGTAGTTGGGACTACAAGCGCACGCCACCACGTCAGGCTAATTCTTTAATTTTTTTTTTTTTTTTTTTTTTTGACGGAGCCTCGCTCTGTCACCCAGGCTGGAGTGCCGCGGCGGGATGGGATCTCGGCTTACTGCAACCTCAGCCCCCTGAGTAGCTAGGATTACAGGCACACACCACCATGCCCGGCTAATTTTTTTGTATTTTTAGTAGAGTCGGGGTTTCACCATGTTGCTCAGGCTGGCCTTGAACTCCTGACCTCGAGTGATCCGCGCACCTTGGCCTCCCAAAGTGCTGGGATTACAGGTGTGAACCACTGCGCCTAGCTAATCCCCTATACTTTGAATCACCTCTAGATTACTCACATCTAGAGTACATAATACAGGCCTACACATCACTTCATTCACATGGATTCAAAGAAGTGCTTAGTGTAGGGCAAATTCAAGTTTTGCTTTTTGAAACTTTGTAGATTTTTTTTTTTTCCTGAGTATTTTCCATCCACAGTTGGTTGAATCCACAGATTCGGGAACCATGGATAACGGAAGGCAAGAGTAGGAGGCATAAGCCACCATGCCCTGTCTGTTATGCTCACTTTCCTCTTTTTTTTTTTTTTTTTATTTGAGACGGAGTTTCACCCTTGTTGCCAAGGCTGGAGTGCAGTGGCATGATCATGGCTAACGGCAACCTCCACCTCCCAGGTTCAAGCGATTCTCCTGCCTCAGCCTCCCGAATACCTGGGATTACAGGCATGCACCACCATGCCCAGCTAATTTTGTATTTTCAGTAGAGACGGGGTTTTTCCATGTTGGTCAGGCTGGTCTCAAACTCCCAACCTCAGGTGATCCTCCTTCGGCCTCCCAAACATCTGGGATTACAGGCGTGGGCCATCGCCCCTGGCTGTTATGCTCACATTCAAAGTGAGGAGGCTTATCTGGTAAGAGGTCACACAGTTTGGAGGTGGCAGGTTGGGCTCTGCCACTCAAGGCACAGTGGTGAGATGGAGAGACTCGTGTTAGCCTCCTTTGACTCCCAGACATGCCTGGGTTCTCTCTCCTGAGCAATCACCCTGGTGATAGCATTGGATTCATCTCCGTAGCAAACCTTGAGGCAAGTGCTGTTATTCTTTTTTGCGGATGAGGAAGCTGAGGCTCAGAGAAGCCCTGTTCTCCCAAATTCAAGCTTTTAGCTTTTCCTGTGAACATGTAACCTAATCAGTTGAAATTGGTATTAAAAGAAAGGAACAAAATGCCAAGGTTCTGAATTAGGTGGAGGGGACATCTGTTAAGCTTGGTAGTCAGGGAGGCTCTTGCGCAGGAGGCGACATTTGAGCAGACCTGAGGGATGAAGGAGAGCCAGTGACGGAATGGTGTCTCCGGGTGGGAATAGCAGGTGCAAAGGCTTTGAGGTGACAGAGTGTTCAGAGCTCTGCTGTAATGAATAAAGGAGCGATTGGTCACATACAGGCATTTAATTTTTTTTTTTTTTTTTTTTGAGATGGAGTCTTGTTCTGTTTCCCAGACTGGAGTGCAGTGGTATGATCATGGCTCACTGCAGCCTCCACCTGTCAGACCCAAGCAATCCTCCCACCTCAGCCTCCTGAGTAGTTGGGACTACAGGTATAGATCACCATGACCAGCTTATTTTTGTACTTTTTTGTAGAGGTGGGATTTCACCATGTCTCCCAGGCTGGTCTTGAATTCCTAGGCTGAACCCATCCTCCTGCCAAAGTGCTAGGATTACAGGTGTGAGCCACCACACCCGGCGTTGGTCTCAAATTCTTGTCCTCAAGTGATCCTCCTACCTCGTCCTCTTGGGCAGTGAGAAAGTTATTTTGGGCAGTGCTGGGAGGTCCAAGGAAGAGCCAGGGGTGGAGGGCAAGAAAGGCAGGGAGGTCAACAGCAGCCGGAACATTCAGGGCCTCATGGACCATGGCAAGAAAGGTGGATTTTATTCTCTGGCAGGTGGGAGCCATGGGAGAGTTTAAAGCAAGGGTGGGAATAGATGATTTGTTCATTTGGAGTTCACCTCATCTGCTGCATGGAGATTGGACTACTGGCAGGAGGGGAAGCAGGGAGACCAGGGAGAGGGTGGGTCTGGCATCCAGGCAAGAGATGGCCGTTCCTGGCTGTGCCTGGACCCGTGCGGGCAGTGTGGTATAATAGTGAGAACAGGTGAAACTAGAACCATTAGGATCTGCCCAAGGATAGGACAGGAAGGGCAGGCCCTGCTGGCTGGCTGGGAAAGCCATTGTTGAAGCAGACCCTGTAATGATTTGTGTGCACTTAATTTATCAGGGCCGGGCGCGGTGACTCACTCCTATAATCCCAGCACTTCGGGAGGCCGAGGTGGGCAGATCACTTGAGGTCAGGAGTTCGAGACCAGCCTGGCCAACATGGTGTAACCCCATCTCAACTAAAAATACAAAAATTAGCCAGGCGTGGTGGCGGGTGCCTGTAATCCCAGCTACTCGGGAGGCTGAGGCAGGAGAATCACCTGAACCCAGGAGGTGGAGGTTGCAGTGAGCCGAGATTGTGCCACTGCACTCCAGCCTGGACAACAGAGCAAGACTCTGTCTCAAAAAAAAAAAATTTTTCATCAGGAGACATCTGCAGGGGAGAAGGGGAAACAGGGCACGACTGGCTGGTGAGGAGGCTGAGTGAGGGGCACCTCAGGTAAAATCTGCAGAGGGAGGCCTCAACCTGGGCCTGCACAGGAGCCCAGGGGGATAAGTTAGGCTCTGGGTTGTTCCAGTGCCCAGCGAGGGACACAGGTTTTCATATCCCTCACTGGTGAGTTGCGGCTGAAGGCCTCCTGGGATGTGAACTTCCAGGCACTTTCGGATCCTGTGGGCATGCTCTGAAGAAGAGTCCCAGGTGTGGTCATGGGGACAAAAAGAATGCCGGGAAGTGCAGTAGGCAGCAGTGTCCACTACCAGTGGGTTTGAGAGGGAAAGATAAGAAGAGTTCACTGGGGTCTGGGCACAGTGGCTCATGCCTATAATCCCAGCACTTTGGGAGGCCGAGGCAGGAGGATCACTTGAGACCAAGAATTCAGGACCAGCCTGGGCAACATAGCAAGACCTTGTCTCTATTTTAAAAAATGAGCCAGGCGCGGTAGCTCACGCCTGTAATCCCAGCACTTTGGGAGGCTGAGGTGGGCGGATCACAAGGTCAGGAGATCGAGACCATCCTGGCTAACACAGTGAAACCCCATCTCTACTAAGAAATATAAAATGTTAGCCGGGCGTGGTGACAGGCACTTGTAGTCCCAGCTACTCGGGAGGCTGAGGCAGGAGAATGGCGTGAACCCAGGAGGCAGAGCTTGCAGTGAGCCAAGATTGCGCCACTGCACTCCAACCTGGGCAATAGAGTGAGACTCCGTCTCAAAAAATAATATTGGGAGGCCAAGGCGGGCGGATCACGAGGTCAGGAGATCGAGACCATCCTGGCTAACACGGTGAAACCCCGTCTCTACTTAAAAATACAAAAAAACTGGCCGGGCGCGGTGGCTCAAGCCTGTAATCCCAGCACTTTGGGAGGCCGAGACGGGCGGATCACGAGGTCAGGAGATCGAGACCATCCTGGCTAACCTGGTGAAACCCCGTCTCTACTAAAAAATACAAAAAACTAGCCGGGCGAGGTGGCGGGCGCCTGTAGTCCCAGCTACTCAGGAGGCTGAGGCAGGAGAATGACGTAAACCCGGGAGGCGGAGCTTGCAGTGAGCTGAGATCCGGCCACTGCACTCCAGCCTGGGCGACAGAGCGAGACTCCGTCTCAAAAAAAAAAAATAAATAAAATAATAATAATAAATAAATAAATGAAAAAACTAGCCAGGCATGGTGGTTCACACCTGTAGTTCTAGCTCCTCTGCAGGCTGAGGTATGATGATGGCTTGAGGCTGGGAGTTTCGAGACTGCAGTGAGCTGTGATCACACCACTGCACTGCAGCCTGGGCAATAGAGCGAGACCCTGTCTCTAAAAAAAAAAAGTTCAGTCAAGCTGGCCAGGCACAGTGGCTCACACCTGTAATCCCAGCACTTTGGGAGGCCGTGGTAAGCAGATCATGAGGTCAGGAGATCGAGACCATCCTGACCAACATGGTGAAACCCTGTCTCCACTAAAAATATAAAAATTAGCTGTGCATGGTGGTGCGTGCCTGTAATCCCAGCTACTCAGGAGGCTGAGGCAGGAGAATCACTTGAACCAGGGAGTCAGAGATTGTGGTGAGCCGAGATTGCACCACTATACTCCAGCCTGATGACAGAGCAAGACTCTCAAAAAAAAAAATGTTTACTCCTTATGAACTCATCACTCATTATGTCCTCTCATTTATGTCCTCTTTTTAAAATTTTTTATTTTTTTATGTTTTTTTGAGATGGAGTTTTGCTCTTGTTGCCCAGGCTGGAGTGTAATGGCATGACCTCAGCTTACTGCAACCTCCACCTCCCAGATTCAAGTGATTCTCCTGCCTCAGCCTCCAGAGTAGCTGGGACTACAGGTGCCCGCCACCATGCCTGGCTAATTTTTGTATTTTTAGTAGAGATGAGTTTTACCATGTTGGCCTGTCTGGTCTTGAACTCCTGACCTCAGGTGATCTGCCCACCTCAGCCTCCAAAGTGCTAGGATTACAGGCGTGAGCCACTGCACCCAGCCTCGTTAATCTCCTCTTGAGTGAGCCCTGCCGTGACCACTTCCTCCAGCCTGTCATGGGCCAGGGGTGACCTAGCTGCTGAGGGATACACCAGATGCCCCCTTTGCTCTGGCTGGACTCAACACTTGAGCAATGAGGAGGCTGATGCTTTGTCTCCCCACACCCGCCCCACCCCTACCACCTGTGGACCCTGTATCCAGTCACGGACAAGTTCACTGAGAGCGTCTACGTCCTGGCCAACGAGCCGTCCGTGGCCCTGTACCGGCTGCAGGAGCACGTGCGTCGCTCCCTCCCCGAGCTGGCCCAGCACAAGGTGAGCTGGGGCCTGCTGGGAGGAGCAGGGGCTGTCAGGGCAGGAGTCAAGGCTGGGACACCAGTAAGGAGGCATGTGGTGGCAGAGCCAGGTCAGAGGCGTGGTGGAGAGATCTGGGGTAGATT
Organism: Chlorocebus sabaeus; assembly: GCF_047675955.1. NCBI lineage: Eukaryota > Metazoa > Chordata > Mammalia > Primates > Cercopithecidae > Chlorocebus > Chlorocebus sabaeus. The sequence continues at coordinate 43,781,040 of NC_132909.1, forward strand.
TTGAAGGAGGTGGTAAGATGTGTGTATTATTAGTTCATTCTCTTGCTGCTATAAGGACATACCCAAGACTGGGTAATTTATAAAGAGATTTAATTGACTCACTGTTCAACAGGGCTGGGGAGGCCTCAGGAAACTTACAATCATGGCAAAAGGGGAAGCAAACACGTACTACCTCACATGGCAGCAGGAGGAGAAGTGTGAGTGCCCCATGAAGGGGGAGGCCCCTTTTTAAAACCACAAGATCTCGTGAGAACTCACTTATCAGGAGAACAGGATGAGGGGAACTGCCTATATGATTCAGTTATCTCCACCTGGTCCCTCTCACAACACACGGGGATCGTGGGAACTACAATTCAAGGTGAGATTTGGGTGGGGACACAGCCAAACTATACTATTCTGTAACAGTTATGACCCGCGTGGCAAGGAGGCAGCCGTCCGATGATCTAAGGGAAGGGTGTTCCAGGCAGGGGGAACAGCCTGTACGAAGGCCCTGAGGCATAGTGGCCAGGTGTTCACAGAAAGCCCAGACCTGTGAGGGAAGGAAATTGCAGGAGGAAAGTTCTCTGCATCCACCCTGCGGGCTCAGGGGAGCCCCAACCAAGAGAGCTGGGAGGAAGGCCCTCTAGGTAGGGGGTGGCCTCCCTTGCCAAACATCTCCTGCGCCCCCTACAGGCAGACATGCAGCGTTGGGAGGAGCAGAGCCAGGGAGCCATCTACACTGTGGAATACGCCTGCAGGTGAGCGCCACAGCCTCTCTGCTGCAGGGCCACCTTCTGCTGCTCTGGCCTCCTGGGCGTTCAGAGGCATCCCAGCCATCTGCCCAGTAAGCCCCACCCTACCACGATTAACCTGGCCAGGGCCCCAGGTGGATCTCTTCCCTGTGCTGAGCCCCTCCCCAGCTGCCACAGAAGACGGGGATAAGGATTCTGGAAGATGCTTCCAAGGACCAGCATTTCTGTCCCACAGCCAGGACCACAGATGGGCCAGTGGGGTAGATGGCAGCCAGGGGGAAGCCCAAAGCACAGATAAGGCTGTTTATTTTTAAATTTTTTTTGAGACGAGTCTCACTCTGTCACCTAGGCTGGAGTGCAGTGGTGCGATCTCAGCTCACTGCAACGTCCGCCTCTCAGGTCCAAGCAGTTCTCCCATTTCAGCCTCCCGAGTAGCTGGGACTACAGGCGCCTGCCAACTTGCCCGGCTAGTTTTTGTATTTTTAGCAGAGATGGGGTTTCGCCATGTTGGCCAGGCTGGTCTCGAACTCCTGACCTCAGGTGATCCACCTGCCTCAGCCTCCCAAAGTGCTCAGATTACAGATGCAAGCCACCACGCCCGGCTGGTGTTTCTTTTTGTTACTGAACCCTTGCCTCCTGCGCTTTGGTTCTGTTCCTCATGACTGTATTCCCAAGCCTTATTCCGGTTGCTTGGGTTGCCCAGTTGGCCTTGGAAGTTCCTCGACTTTGCACAGATATGCTGTTTGCCCCTGACATGGGCTGTAGGCCATTTTGGTGGGGGCTGAACGATGCTCCTGGCAGTTCCCCTGGTGTGTTGCTGTTTGGTTGCATGGGCGAAGGTGCCTAGACAAGAAACCCTGCTGTTGGAGCAGCATTCTGCCATTGGCAGCCTTGGCCCCCTTGGTGGGACAAGGTGTGACCAGACAGACGGTATCTTCCTTAGCTCAAGGAAAAGAAAAGAAATAGGAGTTTCTAGAGCTGGGCATGGTGGTGCACGCCTGTAGTTCCAGCTACTCAGGGGGCTGAGGTGGGAGGATGCCTTGAAAGGAGTTCCGGGTCAGCCTGGGTGATACAACCAGACCTCTTCTTTAAAGAAAAAAGAAATACGGCCGGGCGCGGGGGCTCACGCCTATACTCCCAGCACTTTGGGAGGCTGAGGTGGGAGGATCACTTGAGCCCAGTAGTTTGAGACTAGCCTGGGCAACCTGGTGAAACCCCATTTCTACAAAAAATACAAAAACTAGCCGAGTCTGGTGGCACACACCTCTAGTCCCAGCTACTCGAGATGCTGAGGTGGGAGGATCGCTTAAGCCTGGGAGGTTGAGGCTGCAGTGAGTGGAGATTGCACCGCTGCACTCCAGCCTGGGCAACAGAACACGACCCCGTCTCAAAAAAACAAAAAAGAGGCCGGGCGCGGTGGCTCACGCCTGTAACCCCAGCACTTTGGGAGGCTGAGGCAGGCAGATCACGAGGTCAGGAGATCGAGACCATCCTGGCTAACACGGTGAAACCCTGTCTCTACTAAAAATACAAAAAAATTAGCTGGGTGTGGCAGCAGGCGCCTGTAGTCCCAGCTACTCAGGAGGCTGAGGTAGGAGAATCGCGTGAACCTGTGAGTTGGGGCTTGCACTGAACCGAGATCGCACCACTGCACTCCAGCCTGGGCAACAGAGTGAGACTCCGTCTCAAAAAAAAAAAAAAGAAAAAAAAAAAAACAAACCTGTGCTTTCTTCCTCTAGCTGTGGCATCTAATCCAGGAATCTACGCCATGGGTGGCTAAGCACAGTTCATTTTAACTCATTAAAATGAAATCAGGCCAGGCGCAGTGGCTCACGCCAGTAATCCCAGCACTTTGGGAGGCCGAGTGGGCAGATCATTTGCGGCCAGGAGTTGAGAACAGCCTGGCCAACATGGTGAAACCCCATCTCTACTAAAAATACCAAAATTAGCCAGGTGTGGTGGTGGGCACCTGTAATCCCAGCTACTTGGGAGGCTGAGGCAGGAGAATCGCTTGAACCCAGGAGACGAAGGTTGCTGTGAGCCAAGATTGTGCCCAGTCTGAGCAACAGAGTGAGACTTTGTCTCAAAAAAAAAAAAAAAAAAAATTAAAATTAGAAAATGAGGCTGGGCTCAGTGGCTCACACCAGTAATCCCAGCACTTTGGGAGGCCGAGGCGGGAGGATCACCTGAGGTCAGGAGTTTGAGACCAGCCTGACCAACATGGTGAAACCCCATCTGTACTAAAAATACAAAAATTAGTGAGGCGTGGTGGTGCATGACTGTAATCCCAGCTACTCGGGAGGCTGAGGCAGGAGAATCGCTTGAACCTAGGAGGTGAAGGTTGCAGTGAGCTGAGATCGCGCCATTGCATTCCAGCCTGGGCAACAAGAACAAAACTCCGTCTCAAAAAGAAAGAAAGAAAGAAAGAAAACTAGTAAATATTCAGCTCTCAAGTCCCACTAGCCACATTCCAAGTGCTTCTCAGCCATCTCAATGGATGAAGAACATTTTCATCACCACAGATGTTGCCCCAGACATCACTGGGCTAGGCGGGAGGCCAGCGAGCATTTGTCTATAATGAAATGTGTATTTCTTTTTAATTTAATTTTATGTATTATTATTTTTTTGAGACAGAGTCTTGTTCTGTCACCCAGGCTGTAGTGCAGTGGCGCAATCACGGCTCCCTATAGCCTTGACCTACTGGGCTCAAGTGCTCTTGCTACCTCAGGCTCCTAAGTAGCTGGGACCACAGGCGAGTGCCACCATGCCTAGCTAATTTTTACATTTTTTGTAGAGATGGGACTTCACTATGTTACCCAGGCTGGTCTCAAACTCCCAGGCTCAAATAATTCTCTTGTCTCAGCCTCCCAAAGTGTTGGGATTACAGGTCTCAGCCACCACATCCAACCAGATTTTTCTTTTCCTTTTCTTTGTTTTTTTTTTTTTTGAGATGGAGTCTCGCTGTGTCGCCCAGGTTGGAGTGCAGCGATCTCAGCTTACTGCAAACTCCGCCTCCCAGGTTCACACCATTCTCCTGCCTCAGTCTCCCAAGTAGCTGGGACTACAGGTGCCCGCCACCATGCCTGTCTTAATTTTTTTGCATTTTTAGTAGAGATATGGGTTTCACCGTGTTAGCCAGGATGGTCTTGATCTCCTGACCTCGTGATCCACCCGCCTCGGCTTCCCAAAGTACTGGGATTACAGGTGTGAGCCACTGCGCCCAGCCCAGATTTTTCTTTTTAAGAGATGGGGTCTTGCTGTGTTGCCCAGGCTGGTCTCAACCTCCTGGGCTCAAGCCATCCTCTTGTCTTGGCTGTTGAGTAGCTGGGATTACAGGCGTGAACCGTAGTGCCCAGGTGTTTTTACTTTCCTTTTTTTTTTTTTTTACACCCCCATTATCAGTAGTAACGACTGAGATACTTTTTATGACATCTTTATACACTGATACCTCCTTCAAAACATTAGATGTTTCAGTGGCAGATAAGTGAATGTGCTGTGTTGCATAGACATCATTTAGTCATAGCAGGGAAATCTAAAATGTAAGCCCATTGTGAGTCCTCAGGGAGACCCACAGAATCACCGAGGTACCCACCGAGCTCTGGTGGTGACCTCTAGTGCTGGGGCATGAGACAGTTACCTGCAGGACCGGGGCACTGACCAGGCCTGTCCTCCCGTTTCAGCGCCGTGAAGAACCTGGTGGACAGCAGCGTCTACTTCCGCAGCGTGGAGGGTCTGCTCAAACAGGCCATCAGCATCCGGGACCATATGAATGCCAGTGCGCAGGGTCACAGGTAGCTCCTGGGACCGCCCGCCCCCACTGCCACTCTCAGCCGCAAGGACTGTCTCAGCTGTGCTGGGAACCACTGCTTCTCGCTTATTAGAAAACTTTCTCTTTCCTCTTGTCCTGGTGTCTGGTGACCTCCTCTTGTCCTGTGGCATCTATAACCTGAGTTCAGTCACTTAATACCCAGGTCCTGAGCTCTGCTGTGTGCCTGGCCCTGGGCTGGGTGCTGGGGACATAGCAGTGACCAAGACAGACAGGCTCACAAGGAGACATACGACAACCAGGTAAACATGGCAGACGAGCATGTCAGATGTGCTGTGCAGAACTCCACGGGGCCCCTCCTGGGAGGTGGCGTGAGTGACATGCAGACAGAGACGATCTGGGGGCAGATGGAGTTCCACGCAGGGCAGTGGTGAGGGCAGATGCTCTGGGGCTGGGTTCCCTGGGAGTGTTCGAGAAGCACCAAGAAGGCTTCTATGGCTGGAGCGGGCCAGCTGGGGGGAGATGGGGCCAGGGAGATGGCAGGGGCCTCTCCCTGTCCCATGACCCAGAGCCAAGGGAGGCTTCAAGCCGAGGACCAGCGGTCTGAAAACAAAAAGCACAGTGCTTGAACATTGGAAATAGAGTTTTTGAAGAGTAGCCCTTCTTTTTGTTTTTTCTTCCCATTATAACTTAATAAATACGCTTATAAACACACACTCATGTGCCGGGGGCAGGATCGTCGCCTTGGGATGTGTCTGGCTTCCACAGATTAGGGTTCTGGCAGGCCTGTCCCCCGCTATGCAAAAGAAAGCGTCTGTGTTGCTTAACTAAAACAACGAGAATTGCAGAAAGAACACTTGAGTGTATGTGTAAGAATGGGAGTGTAGCAATCTTCCCTCAAAGGGTAGCATGAAGGGTTTATCTGGGCTCTCTTGCATCTGAAGAGGAGCGGTATTGGGCTTTTCTGCCATGGTTGGTGTTGGCAGTTGGAACTAGACTTCACTGAAAAGGCATAGCTCTTACTATCAACTCAGGGTTTCCAAAAATGCTTTTATATGCCCTGTTTGTGCCTGCTGTTTCAAAAACGCAACATGCTCCTGAAAGACATTAGTAGCAGCTTGAGTTGCTGCTAACACCTCTCTGTAAGCCCTATGGGTTTGAAGTGCCCAGTCCTGTGTGAATGAGTCTCAGATGTGGCCTCTGGAGTGCCTCGTCCCACTTTTAAAAACATACGTATATATTTTAAATAGAAACACGGTTATGATACCTTCCCCGGGCTGGTCTCAAATTCCTGGACTCAAGCAATCCTCTCGCCTCAGCCTCCCAAAGTGCTGGGATTACAGGCGTGACCCACTGGGCCCGGCCATTTGTCACTTTTTTTTTGGAGACAGAATCTCACTTTGTCGCCCAGGCTGGAGTGCACTGGCAAGATCTTAGCTCACTCCAGCCTCCGGCTCTGGGTTCCAAGTGGTTCTCATGCCTCAGCCTCCCAAGTAGCTGGGATTACAGGCACATGCCACCACGCCTGGCTAATTTTTGCATTTTTACTAGAGATGGGGTTTTGCCATGTTGGCCAGGCTGGTCTTGAACTCTGACCTCAGGTGATCCACCCGCCTCAGCCTCCCAAAGCGCTGGGATTACAGGCATGAGCCACAGCGCCTGGCCCACTCGCCCCACTTTTAAGGAGGATGCCCCAGAAGCTCAAGCCAAAGGTCTTCCGAGACCAGAGTGTCACCCAAACATGCACTCCAGCCAGCTGAGCAAGCCTTGTGGCCTCTGACCTTGGCCTCATGGATGCTGCACGTGTTTTGTTCCAGCCCGGAGGAACCACCCCCGCCCTCCTCAGCCTGATCCTGGAAGAGACTCAGGGCACCCCAGCCTCCGCCAACCCAGGTCAGTGCCGAGGGTAGCCACGAGCCTTTCTCTGCTCTGAACTAACCAACCCACCCGCTTGGCAGTCAGCCAGGCACCTACTTGTCTAACCACTTGGGGTTTCTCACTGGGCTTGTGGGATGGTTTCGGAGGTGGCAGGTGGAGGGGTGTCTGCGGGTCCAGAATGTTCCACCCTGCTGCTCAGGGACCATGTCAGCCCATCTTTCCCACTCTCTCTCCGCCACCTTCCTCTCTCTTTTCCAGGCCATAGGCCTGGGAGGCCACAGGCCAGTCCCAGAGATTTCCAACCCCCAAGACAGAGAGGGGAGCCCACATTTCCTCTATCCTACCACATGCCAGCAGCCTGCTTTACCCATGCACAGTCTCTCAGGCAGAGCCCAGCATGGGCAATTACCCACCTATCTCTGCGACCTCCCCACCAATCCACTGCCTAACTGCTGTGTGACCGAGCAAATTAACCCCCCTCTCTGGTCTCTGCATTTCCTTTCTGTAAAGGTGGCTCATCAGGTGACTGAGAGGGGGCAGGGCATAGTGACGGATGTGCTTTGGAGCAGTCAGCTATTGCTACATAACACAGCATCCAAAAACTTAGTGGTTTACAGCCCCAGTAATTAATCTACTCACTATTCTGCACTTTGGGCTGGGCTCAGCTAAGCGGTTCTGCTGCTCTCTCTGGGGCTCGCCCATGCAGTGCTCATGGGAGCTCAGCTGCAGCTGCATAGTTGGGGGCCCTTGACTAGGACTGCTGGCAGCAGGCGTCAGGTTTTCCTCGTGGCCTCCCCATCAGGCCAGCCTGGGTTTCTCCTGGTGGCTGGGAGCCAGGAGAGTAGCTTCCATGCAGAGTGCCGGTTTCACATTTGTGGGTGGCCCATCTGTTGAGGCCAGTCACGTGACCAGGCCCAGGATCAGATGGGAGAGGACCATACAAGTGCAGTGTGAGCCGTGGGAAGCATGGCTGACCACGCTTAGAAAGTGTGGTGCCAGGAAAGATCTGATGTGTCACCATTCTATATCTGTGATGGGCAGACGCAGGCAGGTTGAAGGGGCCCCGGGGACTTATCGAGCCTCTGCCTGTTGGCCAGGCACTGTGATTGTCCTTGGTGCCATGGAAACCCTCTCAGAGGTCAAGGGGAGGCAGGTGGAGACAGAGCCTCTGTAGGCCTTTTCAAGCTGTAGCCCCAGAGCCCAGAGGCAGCCAAATTCATGTGTCCAGTCAGAGAGCACTTAGTGGGCACTGCAGTCAATCAGAGAGCACTTATTGGACACCACAGGCAGCATGCATTTATTGAGTACTTCCGGCAGTTGATGCACACTTCCTGAGCACCTGTTCATAGCAGGCTTAGCTCTGGGTGTGGGGTGGTGAGGAATCCCACAGGCTGAGGGGTGGCCTGGGAGCTTTCTGGGGGGCCTGAAGCAGGAGGGGCTGCCTCAGGGGGTCAACAGCCTACTGCCCTAAGCAGCCCTACCCACACCCCCAACCTAGCCTCTGTCTCCCCAGTCCCATCCCCCACACCCTGGTCACTCCTACTTTGTGCCTCAAGGACACTACCCCTCTGCCCTCCTCACTCCCCAGCGTCTGCCGTCCCCTCCACTGCTGCTCCCTTGCAGGATTGCTCTGTGTCTCATCCACCTTTGTCCCTGTGGAGCCCCTCTCCTCTCCCCAGAACCACCAGTTCCATGCCCCATCTCAGAGCCTTTCTTTTTTTTTCTTTCTTTCTTTTTTTTTTTTTTTTTTTTTTTTGAGATGGAGTCTCGCTCTGGTCACCCAGGCTGGAGTGCAGTGGCACGATCTTGGCTCACTGTGACTCTGCCTCTCAGGTTCAAGCGATTCTCCCACTTCAGCCTCCCGAGTAGCTGGGACTATAGGTTCCTGCCACTTCACCCGACGAGTTTTTGTATTTTTAGTAGAGACGGAATTTCACCATGTTGGTCAGGCAGGTCTTGAACTCCTGACTTCAGGTGATCTGCCCGCCTTGGCCTCCCAAAGTCCTGGGATTACAGGCATGAGCCACTGCACCTGGCCTCAAAGCCTTTCATTCCCACTTTTCCCCCAAAACTGCACCCCTTGGGGTCATCAGTGACCTTCACAGGGTCAAGTTATCCCCCTCCTCTCCAGTCCCAGGACCTTAAGCACTTCCCCGTTTTACAGAAGAGGAAACCAAGGCCCCGAGAGGTAAGGCAGCCAGCCCAGGGTCATCACCCATGCCCAGAAATGCCAGGATTCCCACTCAGACCTCTGACCACCAAGCTCCACCTTAGCCTGGCCCAGTTTCATCCCTCAGGTGCCACCTCATGCCTTGAGTCTGCCTCTCTGACCACCCTGACCCTCGTCCCCACTCGCCAGCCTGACCGAAGCTGGGCCAGGCAGAGACTGAAGACTGAATGAGTGCGGCCAGCACCCTCCTCCTGTGCCTGCCCTGAGCCTCCAGGCCCAGCCGTCAATGTTCCCAGAAGTGGCTTACTGCTCCTGGACTCTTACTAACCCCCATCGACCCTTGGACCAATAACTGCCATCAAAATAATCCTGATTATGCACCTACCAATCCCTGGCCCTGGGCTAAAGTCTTCACAGGGGTCATCTCATTTCATCCTCAGACAGCCCCCAAAAGCAGGTCTCACCCCCAAATACAGATGGACAAAGAGGCTCTGCCGGGCATGGTGGTGGGCACCTGTAATCCCAGCTACTCAGGAGGTTGAGGCATGAGAATCACTTGAACCCAGGAGGCAGAGGTTCCAGTAAGCCAAGATGGTGCCACTGCACTCCAGCCTGGGTGACAGAGCAAGACTTCGCACCCCCCGACCCCCAACCACCACAAAAAAAAAAAAAAAAAAAAGGCAGTCAGAGAAGAGCAGACCCCGGCCTGGTTTGGTCCCAGCCCTGCCCGCCTCTGATGTGCTGTGTGACATAGGCCTGGCGCCGGCCCTCTTGGGCCTCCCTCCCTCCCTTCCTTTCTTTCTTTTCTTTCTTTCACCTGGTGCTGGCCCTCTCTGAGTCCCCTCCCCTCCCCTCCTCTCCTCTCTTCTTTTCCAGGATCTGGCTGTCACCCAGGCTGGAGTGCAGTGGCATGATCTCAGCTCACTGCGATCTCTGCCTCCTGGGCTCAAGTGATCCTCCTGTCTCAGCCTCCCAAGTAGCTGGGACTACAGGCGCACACCATCACCCCCAGCTAATTTTTCGTAGTTTTTGTAGAGATGGGGTTTCACCATGTTGGCTAGGCTGGTCTCAAACTCCTGAGCTCCTGATCCTCCCACCTCAACCTCCCAAAGTGCTGGGATTATAGGCGTGAGCCACTGCACCCAGCCTTGGTTCTCCCTTTCTTCATCTGGATAAGGAAGGCTGGACTGTACCTTCTCTACAAGCTAAGCTGGACACTCGCATATCTGCCCTCCCAACCTGCATTCTGCCTCAAGCAGCGACGCCCACCCCAGGTTCAGGCCACATGGAAAGGCCACCCCTAGTTCCAGGGGTGGATGTTGCACCTCGGCCTGGCCAATCAGAGCTGCTGTGTCCTAGGTTCCCAGTGATTGGTTCGAGGTGGACACGTGACCCAATGAGAGGCCTTCCTGGGAGTTCTACCAGGAGCATCAGGAAGGTTGAGCTGGGTGGATGGGAACGGGGCAGGGACGAGGGGGTTCCAGGGGAGGCCTGAGAACATTGCCTGGGGCTGTGGATCCAACTGTACCTGACATTAGCCAATTTCATTTCTTCGGTTTCATGGACACCTGAATTACGATTTTTGCCAAAATGGCTTTGAGTCCGTTTCTGCTGCTGTTTGCAGAAGGGCCTGCACTGACCTCTGTGAATGCCAAGCCTGGGTGACCAGGCCTCCACAAGTTATGCATCTCCAAGGCCAGCTGTGTTACCCCAGAATCCCTTGTTCCAGTACAATATATTAGGGAGGTCAGATAGAGTTGTTTGGGGTTGAGGCAGGTTCCAGTCCCACTACTCTGGGAGGGTCCCTCATCTTGGCACTGTGGGGTGGTTGATGGAGACGGGTGGGAAGAGCAGGGGTGCCCCGAGGGAAGACAGAGGGCATCCTACTGGGACATCGGGCCTGTCAAGGTGTCTGAAGCCCTGGAAAGCGGGTTCAGCCCTACCTCTCCTCCTCCTAGGGCACACTGGGGGGCGTCTGCCATTATACCACCTCTCCACTGTCCCACTCAGCTTAGGAGTGAGGAGGAGCCTAAAGCCACCCCATTTAGGGCCCTGATTGGTGTGTGGCCTCGAGTCCTTCTCCCTTCTTACTTGCTCTGAAGGCATCTCTCAATGTCCATCTGTCCTCCGTGCCACCATTTATCCAGCAAACACTGATGGGTATTTGTGAGCTAGACAGTCCAGCACTGTTCTTGCTCAGACCTTCAGGAGAAACTGGCAGCAGAATGGGATTATCGCCTGCCTCCCAGGACCTGCCTAGGAAGACTGGGGCACTAGGAGCTGGGGGTGAGGGAGGCAGGTGTGGGGGACCCCACCAGACCCTTCTAGGGCTCTGAGTCACTCAGCCTCTGGATGTGACCTCAACCAGCGACTAACAGTCATCTCTCGGCCGGGCACGGTGGCTCAAGCCTGTAATCCCAGCACTTTGGGAGGCCGAAACGGGCGGATCACGAGGTCAGGAGATCGAGACCATCCTGGCTAACACGGTGAAACCCCGTCTCTACTAAAAAATACAAAAAACTAGCCGGGCGAGGTGGCGGCGCCTGTAGTCCCAGCTACTCGGGAGGCTGAGGCAGGAGAATGGCGTGAACCCGGGAGGCGGAGCTTGCAGTGAGCTGAGATCCGGCCACTGCACTCCAGCCTGGGTGACAGAGCCAGACTCCATCTCAAAAAACAAAAAACAAAAAACAAAAAAAAAAAAAACAGTCATCTCTCTTTTTTTTTTTTTTTTGAGATGGAGTCAGAGGTCACTCTGTCTCCCAGGCTGGAGTGCAGTGGTGCAATCTCAGCTCACTATAACCTCTGCTTCCCGGGTTCAAGCCATTCTCCTACCTCAGCCTCCTGAGTAGCTGGGATTATAGGCACCTGCCACTGCACCCAGCTCATTTTTGTAGTTTTAGTAGAGATGGGGTTTCACCATCTTGGCAAGCCTGGTCTTGAACTCCTGACCTCGTTTTCTAAAGTGCTGGGATTACAGGTGTGAGCCACCACGCCTGGCCCAGTCATCTCTCTTAAAAGGAGTCTAGGCTGGGTGCAGTGGCGCTTGCTTGTAATCCCAGCACTTTGGGAGGTCAAGACTGGAGGAACCCCTGAGTCCAGGAGTTAGAGACCAGCCTGGGCACATGGAGAGACCCTGTCTCTCTCTATTAAAAAAAAAAAAAAAACCGAGGATGGTGACTCACGCCTGTAATCCCAGCTTTTTGGGAGTCTGAGGCGGGCAGATCACCTGAGGTCAGGAGTTCAAGACCAGCCTGACCAATATGGTGAAACCCTATCTCTACCAAAAATATAAAAAATTAGCCGGGTGTGGCGGTCCGCACCTGTAATCCCAGTTACTTGGGAAGCTGAGGCAGGAGAATCGCTTGAACCCGGGAGGCGGAGGTTGTAGTGAACCGAGATGGAGCCACTGCACTCCAGCCTGGGTGACAGAGTGAGACTCTGTCTCAAAATATAATAATAAATAAATAAAAGGGGTCTGATCAGGACTCTGGGTTTTCAGACACCTCGTAACCCCAAGTCCCAGGGCTTGTGGGGGCGCTGGTTAATTTGCATCTCATTTGAATGCTCCGTAGTCCTTTTTGCCTGGAGGGCGCCCCGCCCCCTCTAGCCGCCAGGGGGCGCAAGAGGCAAAGCGTTGGCGGGAAGCTCGGCCTCCAAGCGGTCATTGTCTGCAGTCCTGGCTGGCCCGGGTGGGTACACTGTGCCCCTCCATTCTTTTTCACTCTATATGCCCTCGCTCCCATTTTTCAGAGAGCAAACAGGTTCTGAGAGGCCAGAGGGCTCTGAGAACAAGAGCTCGCAGCCCCCGTTGTCAGGGTGGAGGGCAAGGGCGCTCCTAGAGCTCACTCAATAGCATTTACTGGCCAGGCGGGGTGGCTCACACCTGTAATCCCAGCGCTTTGGGAAGCCGAGGTGGGCGGATCACTTGACGTCAGGAGTTGGAGACCAGCCTGGCCAACATGGTGAAACCTCATCTCTACTGAAAATATAAAAATTAGCTGGATGTGGTGCCCACCTGTAATCCCGCTTACTCTGGAGGCTGAGGCAGGATAATCGCTTGAGCCCGGGAGGTTGCAGTGAGCCAAGATCACGCCACTGCACTCCAGCCTGGGCGACAGAGGTAGACTCCATTTCAAAAACAAGCAGCTGGGCATGGTGGGTCACACCTGTAATCCCAGCACTTTGGGAGCCCAAGGCGGGTGGATCACGAGGTCAGGTGATCGAGACCATTCTGGTCAACATGGTGAAATCCTATCTCTACTAAAAATACAAAAATTAGCTGGGTGTGGTGGTGCACACCTGTAATCCTAGCTACTTGGTAGGTTGGGGCAGGAGAATGGCTTGAACCCAGGAGGCGGAGGTTGCAGCAAGCCGAGATTGCGCCACTGCACTCCAGCCTGGCTACAGAGCAAGACTCCATCTCAAAAAAAAAAAAGCATTTACTTCCGGCAGAACTCCAGAGATGGGTGGGCAGCTAGAAGAGACAGCTCTCTGTGCCATGGGGCATCCAAACAAGAGCGTAGGGCTCTCGAGGCTGGAGATCACCAAGAAAGGATCCCAACCCTGATCTGCAGATGGGGTAAAAGGAGACCCATAGAGGGCAGCGACCTGCCCCCTGCTTCGTCCACAGTGGTCAGGACAAGAATCAGACTTCTGCTGGGTTTTTGTCCTTAGCCCTTGGTCTGAGTCCTTAGCAGGTCTGAGTCTTTATTTCAGACCTGCTCTGGGTTCCTGGAGAGTCCTGCACACTCAGGACCCTGGAAAGCCTTTTTTTTTTTTTTTTTTTTTTTTTAAAGCCCTATTGTATCCCTGAACAAGGCTTCTGGATGCCCCAGGCTTATCCCCCACTCCCTTTCACTGCTTAGACCGTCTCTGAGATTCTCCAGTTCTTGAAGAAACCCCTAGAGACTGTGTGCAATGGCTCACACCCGTAATCCCAGCGCTTTTGGAGGCCAAGGCAGGAGGATCGCTTGAGCCCAGGAGTTCGAGACCAGCCTGGGCAGCAAGTGAGACACCCGGTGCACCTCAAAAAATATTTAAAAATTAGCCAGGTGTGGTGGTGCGTTCCTATGGTCCCAGCTACTTGGGAGGCGGAATCGAGAGGATCACTTGAGCCCAGGAGTTCAAGGCTGCAGTGAGCCATGATTGCACCACTGCACTCCAGCCTGAGCAACAGAGCAACTCTGTCTCTAAAAAACAAAAAGAAAAACCCATGGAGACACCCCTTTGGTGCCACCATGTACTGGGCTCGGGCCTAAGGAACCCCCAGGCTGGGGGAGACAGAACCAGCCACACACTCCACCCCGCCCTCTGGATCAGTGCTAAGCTGGAAGCAAGGATGGGGAGGTGGAAGGATCCTAAATGGTAAGAGGATAGGAAGGCTTTTGGAGGAGGGAACATTGTAGATGGACCTTGAGGGCTCCTCTTGGCTCACTGTAACCTCCACCTCCCGGGTTCTAGCAATTCTCCTGCCTCAGCCTCCTGAGTAGCTGGAATTACAGGCATGTGCCACCATGCCTGGCTAATTTTTATATTTTTAGGAGAGATGCGATTTTGCCATGTTGGCCAGGTCCATCTCGAACTCCTGGCCTGAAGTGATCCACCCACCTTGGCCTCCCAAAATACTGGGATTATAGGCATGAGCCACCACGCCCAGCCTATCCGCACTTGTCACATGAGTAAGGAGGCCCCAAGGGGTGCAGTGACCATCCTGAGGTCACACAGTGAGTGGGCGGCACAGCTGGGATGGGGACTCGGTGTTCTTTAACCTCGGGGGCCCTCCCTACCCACTGGGCCATACATCCTTGCCATGGAAGGTCCTTCAAAGCCTTCCCCTGGGAGAGGGGAGAGAATCTGGAGGAGGGAGAGTGGGGACAGCTTCTCCACCTCCCCAAGCCTCCCACCCCAGCCTTCTCCTCCATCCCCCACCCACCACCTCCCCCATCTCCCAGACCCCCTTCCCAGGTCACCCTTCTCCCTCACCACCCACTCTGGCCCCTTCTATCCCTTCCTCCTCACAACCTTCCCCTCTACCCTCCAACTCTTACCCTAGCAACTAAGGGTGTCCCTTTATCTGAGAAGAATGAGGTTGAGACTCTTGGTGGCCCTGCTAGGGGACACAATTAGTGGTTGGGGAAGGTATAGGATAGGAACAGAGGCAAAAGGACAGGGGACAGACTATGAATAACAAGATGGTGCCCACCAGAAGAAGGGGGCTGGGAAGTCGGGGTGCATGAGGGCCAGCCCCAGTCAGCTTCACTCTGCTGGGCTAGCCCTTCCCCCAGAGCTGGCCCAGCTGCCGGCCTCACGTAACCAGAGCCTGCCTGTTGCATCAGAGGCGGGCGGGCGGCCTCGGGTAAACAGAGCAGCCCTCTGGGGGCCCAGGGCTCCCCAGCCACCTCCACACTCCCCAAGCCTTGTTCTGCACCATAGAGTGGAGGCAGAAGCCCCCAGCCTGGCCCAGGCCCTGGCATGTCCTTGGGACACCTGCGTGTGTGGCACTGGGCACTAGATGGGGACAGGAAGGACCCCCTGATGACACAGTGTGAACTCTATAGTTTTTATGTCCAAAGAAAAGTTGTGCTCAGACTAGAGGCCCACACTACCCATGTCACAGATGGGTAAACTGAGGGGTGGTGAGAGACACGAGCCTCCCAGGCGCCCTGTTCCCTGTCTCAGTGTCCCCCACACTCCAGCATCTGCCACATGCCTCCCCCTGAGTTTGGGGGACCAGTCCCTCTCTTCTCTGGAGGAGATGGACACCAGGCAGCTTTGCAGCCCCGCTGCTCTCCACCTGTATCTGCCCCTCCTCTTCACCCCCGCCCCCTGTTCTGGCTTCACCTTCTTCATCTCCCCCGGCCAGAGAATGTTCTGTGCTCTTCTTCCTCTGCACTTTTGCAAGTGCTTTTCCCTCTTGAAAAAGCCCTTCTCAGGTCTGGTGTAGTGGCTCACACCTGTAATCTCAGCACTTTGGGAGGCCGAGGAAGAAGGATCTCTTAAGCCCAGGAGTTTGGGACCAGCCTGGGCAACATAATAAGACATCCTCTCTACCAAAAAAATTAGCTGGGCTTGGTGGTGGCGTGCCTGTAGTCCCAGCTTCTGGGGAGGTTGAGTTGGGAGGATTGCTTGAGCCCAGGAGGTCGAGGCTGCAGTGAGCTATGATCATGCCACTGCACTCCAGTCTGGGCAAGAGTGAGATCCTGCCTTGAAGGAAAACACAAGAAAAACCTTTCTCCTAGTGGCAAACTCCTACACATACTTGAAAGCCCAGCACAAATGCCCCCTCTTCTGAGAAACCCTCCCTAACTCCTCTGGCACAGCCCTTGCCCCAATTCTGGCCTGTCCCAGCCTCCCATCCCTCCCTCTGGCCCAAGACTGACCCCACAGGGCTAGGGGAGTGCATGGATCCCCTCCCTGCCTCAGACCCGGGCGGGGGGGTGTGTGGTGCCCAACCCAGAGCCATCTTTATCCTGTAATTCTTTGCACATTGATACATTCACCAACCCCCGCTCTGATCTTCCTGTGGGTCTGGCCTGTGCTGGAATCCCAGGGGAAGGGGTAGATTTAGAGGTCTGGGCTGGGGTCCAATCTGGAAGGCTCCTCACAACTGACCTTTGAAGTTTAGAAAACAGCCTCTAGCGGGAAGAGGGAGGGAGAGGGGCGCGGTTGGTGGAAGCATTGTGGTTGTCTTGGACTCTGGAGAGGCAGGCGGAGCGGGGTTGAGGGACCAGTAGCTGCGGAGGGTCTGTCACTCCCTGTGGGGGCACGTATCTGGCCCTGGGAGGCACAGTTGAGTGAGGCCACACAGGCGACCCCAGAGCCCCGTCTTGCAGTCTTTCCATTCTAGTGAGCGCGAGGGTCAGCGTTGCCTGCGAGAAGGGCTTGGTTCCTCGGGTCACGGAGTCCGGGATCGGAGTTCTATTTCGCTCAGGATGGAATTAATCCAGGCAAGTTGGGCCGAGTTAGGAACAGGTTTAGAATTAGGGTTAGGGTCACAGTAGGGTCAGGGGTCGGCAGTAAGGTCAAGGGCGCCCAGTGAGGGCGGGGAAAGCCTGGCCAGTCTGATCCAGCCCCCTCCCTTCGTCCTGCTTCTTCCTTATCCGCGCCCCCAACCCCTGGCGCCCCAGCATCCTTTCGCGTCTGAGTCCCAGGCCCATGAACTCCCGGGGCGGGGCCACGCCCAAGTGCCCGCCCATCACCGCCTCCAGGGTGACGCCCTCTATGCAAATAAGCCCGTCACGCCCAATCAGCTCCCGGGGGCAGGGCCGCCCGCTCCCAAGGCACCTGCGGCCGCGGGCCCCTGATCTTCGTGCAGCCGCCGCGGGTCCGTGCGCCCAGCGTCCCAGGGCTCAGGCCGAGTAGGTGCGTGTCATATCGGGTTGAGGCTCCTGCGGTGTCCTCTGAACGGCTTCTGCGGGCTAGGTGGGTTTTGGAGGTCCGGGTGTACTGCTGGGCGTCCCAGGGTGGGGTGTGTGTCTAAAGGGGTGTGTGTCGTGGGGTTGTGAGTCCCGGAGGTTGTGGTAGGAGGCAGTTGTGTCTCCAAGGGGTGTGTATCTGAGGTGTGTGGGTCTGGAAGTTGTGTGTCCAAGGGCTCTGCGTCTGAGGTTTGGTGTGAGTCGAGGAGTTGGAGAGTTAGCTGTGTGTCCAAAATCGTGATGCAGTGAGGCCCTGTTATGTGTCTGTGAGCTCTATGATGTGGCATGCGATGTCCCTCTCTCCTGGTGTGCACTCCTTTAGCATTAGCGCGTCCCCTGCGCACAGCCCTATGCCTTCCTTCTGTGGGTGTACACTCGTTTGTCACAGCAGGATGGTAGGCATAAACCTTGGAATGGGGGAGCAACAGCTGCCTGGGCCAACCCTCCTCCCTCTGCCTCAATGGCTGTACCTGGGACTTGGGTACAGGAACAAGAGTCACATCCTCGTGTGGTTGTTAGCACATGACAAGGTGGTGGCAGCATTACTTTCATGGTCACAGTCCTCACTCCCTGTCACTTTTGGGGTCCAGGGCTGCAGATATGGGCGACCTGGGTCCCTGGCCACCCTAACCCCTAGTTGCAGACCCAATTAGTCAGAAATAGCTGGCCGGGCGCGGTGGCTTATGCCTGTAATCCCAGCACTTTGGGAGGCTGAGGCAGGAGGATCACTTGAGCCCAGTAGTTTGAGACCAGCCTGGGCAACATAGCCAGACCCCCATCTTTTTTTCTTTCTCTCTCTCTCTCTCTCTCTCTCTCTCTCTCTCTCTCTCTGTCCTCTTTTTTGACATAGGGTCTCATTCTGTCCCCCAGGCTAGAATACAGTGGTGATCTTGGCTCACTGCAACCTACACCTCCCAGGCTCAAACGATTCTCCTCCCTCAGGCTTCCCAGTAGCTGGGATTACAGGCACGTGCCACTACTGCCTGGCTAGTTTTTGTATTTTTAGTAGAGATGGGATTTCACTATGTTGGCCAGGCTGGTCTTGAACTCCTGACCTCAAATGATTCACCCGCCTCAACCTCCCAAAGTGCTGGGATTACAGGCGTGAGCCCCTGAACCCGGCTTAAATTTTTTTTTTTTTTTTTTTTTGAAACGGAATCTCACTCAGTCACCCAGGCTGCAGTGCAGTGGCTCAATCTCGGCTCACTGCAACCTCTGCCTCCCCGGTTCAAGTGAATGATTCTTTGCCTCAGCCTCCCGAGTAGCTGGGACTACAACCATGTGCCACCATGATCAGCTAATTTTCACCATGTTGGCCAGGCTGGTCTCATGTGATCTGCCCGCTTCGGCCTCTCAAAGTGTTGGGATTACAGGAGTGAGCCACTGTGTCCGTCCAAAAAAAAAATTTTTTTTAATTAGGCAGGTGTGGTGGCTTACGTGTATAGTCCCAGCTATTTGGGAGGCTGAGGCAGGAGGATCACTTGAGCCGAGGAGTTCGAGTCTGCAGTGAGCTATGACTGAGCTAGTGCACTCCAGCCTGGGTGACAGAGCAAGATCCTGTCTCTAAAAAAATAAAAATAAAGAAAAGAAACAAAAAAAAAAATGGCCAGGTGCAGTGGCTCACACCTGTAATCCAAGCACTTTGGGAGGCTGGGTGGGGGAGCGGGGGGGATCACCTGAGGTCAGGAGTTCGAGACCAGCCTGACCAACATGGAGAAACCCCGTCTCTACTAAAAATACAAAATTAGTCGGCCATGATGGTACACGCCTGTAATCCCAGCTACGCAGGAGCCTGAGGCAGGAGAATCGCTTCAACCCGGGAGGTGGAGGCTGCAGTGAGCCAAGATCACGCCATTGCACTCCAGCCTGGGCAACAAGAGCGAAACTCCGTCTCAAAAAAAAGAAAAAGAAAAAGAAACAAAAAAATAATAAAGGCCTCAGACTAGCCTGGCCAAGAATCATCCCTGGGAAAGGGTAGGGCCCCTGGACCTTGGGCATTAGAGACAAGAACTCTCAGACTCTTGGAGTGAAGGAAACTGGATACAAAAATCTATTTCGACTTCAGAGGAGCAGTGTCTGAGGACTGATTTCCAGAGGTGAAAGGGGCTTTCTAGAAAGGCAGGCTTGTTCCCTCATGTCTCCTGCCTGTTGTTTGCTAAAGAGGGAAGCTTGGCCTCCAGCAGACAGAATTTCAGGACATTTAGGATCTTGGGGTATCACCTGAGAGAGCAGGAAGCTGGTTTGCAGGAGGGAAGGCTGAGGTCAGGTAGTAACACTAGGCCCCTCAGAAAAAGGATGGAGCTCAAGGCCATGCCTCAGCCCCCGAAGAGAACAGAGGCTGGGGGCGCAGGGCCCAGCTTCCTCTCCCTCCTCTCTGTGTGACCCCCCAACAGGTGGCTGCCCCTCTCTGAACTTTGTGGCCGCTCCTGTGAGCCGAGCAAGTTGAACCCAGTCTTGGCTTTCCCATCCCAACGAATGATTTATTTGGTTAAACTATGACCCAACCAGGTGGACATCTGGAAAATGCAAATGAAGAAGGGAAGACGAATTAAAAACATTTGTTCACCGCAACTTGGGTGCAATGAGTGTAGATATGTTGGGTGTTTGGCCTTCTGGAAGAGGTGTTCTTTTTTTTTATTTCTTTCTTTTTGTTTTTGAGACAGCATCTTGCTCTGTTGCCCAGGCTAAAGTAAAATGGTGTGATCTTGGCTCGCTGCAACCTCCACCTCCTGGGCTCAAGTGATCCTCCCGCCTCAGCCTCCTGAGGAGCTAGGAATACATGCTCACACCAGTACACCCAGCTAATTATTTTTTTTTTTTTTTTTTATTTTTTTTTTTTTTGAGACAGAGTCTTACTCTGTTGCCCAGGCTGGAGTGCAGTGGCACAATCTCAGCTCACTGCAACCTCCACCTCCCAGGTTCAGGCGATTCTTCTGCCTTAGCCTCCTGAGTAGCTGGAATTACAGGTGTGTGCCACCATTCCCGGCTAATGTTTGTATTTTTAGTAGAGACAGGGTTTCACCATGTTGGCCAAGCTGGTCTCAAACTCCTGATCTCAGGTGATCCACCTGCCTTGGCCTCCCAAAGTGCTGGGATTAAAGGAGTGAGCCACTGTGCCCGGCCTATGCCCAGCTAATTAAAAAAAAAAAATTATAAAGATGGGGTTTTGTCACGTTGCCCAGGCTGGTCTTGAATTCCTGTACTCAAGCAATCCACACACCTCGGTCTCCCAAAGTTGTGGGATTATAGGCGTGAGCCACTGCACCTGGCCCACTTTTATTTATTTATTTATTATTTATTTATTTATTTATTTATTTATTTAATTTATTTATTTCTAGAGACAAGGTCTCCCTATGTTGCCCAGGCTGGTCTTGAACTCCTTGGCTCAAGCAATCAGCCCAACTCGGCCTCCCAAAGTGCTGGGATTAGAGGCATAAGCCACCACGCCCTGCCCCCTTCTGGAAGATTCGAGGCACAGAGTGGTCTGGAGACAGACTGTCTTTCTGTCTTTCTTTCCTTGAGTGTTGCAATCACAGCTCCCTGTGACCTTGAACTCCTGGGCTCAAGTGATCTTGTCACCTCAGTCTACCAAGTAGCTGGGATTGTAGGGGAGCGCTACCATGACTAGCTTTTTTTTTTTTTTTTGAGACAGAGTCTCGCTCTGTTGAGGCTGGAGTGCAGTGGTGTGATCTTGGCTCACTGCAAACTCCGCCTCCCGGGTTCACGCCATTCTCCTGCCTCAGCCTCCCGAGTAGCTGGGACTACAGGCGCCCGCCACCTCACCCGGCTAATTTTTTGTATTTTTAGTAGAGACGGGGTTTCACCATGTTAGCCAGGATGGTCTCGATCTCGTGGCCTTATGATCCGCCCACCTCAGTCTCCCAAAGTGCTGGGATTACAGGCGTGAGCAACCACGCCTGGCCTCTTTTTTCTTTTCTTTTTTTTTTTTTTTTTTTAAGTAGAGATGGGGTCTCCCTATATTGCTCAGGCTGTTCTTAAACTCCTGGGCTCAAATGGTCCTCCCGCCTCGGCCTCCCAAAGTGCTGGGATTACAGGCATGAGCCCAGCCAGATGCCATTTTTCTGAGAAGATTTAGAATGTGTCTGGGATCAGTTTTGGGTTCAGGGAACTCGCCCCAGCCCCAGCCTGTGAATCCCCATGGGGTGGGCAAGGAAGTTAAATCCCGTTTCTCAGCCTCCAAAGGGCGTCTCTGGGGCTGCATCTTGGGGACTTGTGTGGTTACCCTGATACCCTGGGGCCCAGGATTGAGTTTCCTGGACACTGTGATGGTGATTCTGGGCTGGACAGGCCCAGGCCCACTTCCCAGCCTGGGTGGGGGTGGTGAGATTGAGGTGTCACATGATGGCCCCGGGGTACAGCCCAGAATTGGGTGGGGATCTGGGGGTCTCACCATGTGGCCCTGGAAGAAGCCTGCCGAATCCTGTGTAAAACAGGGTAACTATCTCTGCTTTCCTGGGGTGTCTGGGGGTCAGGCAGGTCTTATATGTAAATGAGGTGGGGTGTGGGCCCGGGCAGACAGTAAGGGCTCAATAACAGAAGGTCCCATCTGGGCTGTGATCAAGCGGAGGTGTTTGTGAGCCCATCCAGGCCCCTTTCCTCTCCGCCCTCTGCCAGGTGCTGTTTCCCTCCAAGCCCAGGTTCACCCAAGGTCAAGGTGGGGCGTGAGGAAGGGAAAAATGGAGGTGGATCGTAATAAGAGTCATGGCTGCTGTGGGCACGGGCCTGCCTTGCCCACTGTTCCAACCTGCAGCCTGTGCCTGGTGCAAGCCCTATCATCCCTAGCTGGATGCTGGCCTGGCTTCCTGCTCCAACAGGCCTTTTCTCCATGGAAGCCACAGGGTCTTCTGAAAATTCCGAATCAGACCGCAGTCCTCCGCTCCTCACACACCTTCCATGGCTCCCTCTTGCTCTACGTCCACCCTCTTTCTGTCCCCCAATGGCTCTCTGACCTTCTCTGTCTCCGGCCACCCCTTGCTCACTCCACCCTAGCTGCATGGGATTTGCCTGCTCCTGGAACCCACCTGCTTAGCACGATCCCACCTCAGGACCTTTGCACCTGCCATTGTGTCCACCAGGCAGGCTGGCTCCCATCTCCATGAGACACCTCAGAGACAGGGTCTTGCTCTGTCACCCAGGCTGGAGTGCAGTGGTGCAATCTCGGCTCACTGCAATCTCCGCCTCCTGGGTTCAAGCAATTTTCAAACCTCAGCCTTCTGAGTAACTGGGACTGCAGGTGTGGAGCCCCTACACATCACCACCCTGTGGCTGGTGTCCTGTCCTCCTCAAGACCACTCCTCTTCAGAGAAGCCCTCCTGGACCCTCTGTCCAAAGTAGCTCTCTCCCTGCCCCACCCTCCACTGCCTCGCCCTGTTGAATTTCTTCCTTGAAGGCCTTCTTCCCAGACACGGTTATGTGGCCGCTGTTGCCTCCCCCATCAGACTGGGTGATGGGGAAGACCTTGCTCTGCCCACCCCCTGCTCCTGCATCCCCGGCACCTGATGGGCTCCCAGACATTTCTGCGGGAAGATATTGGGGGCTGACAATGTCCTAAAGACCCATCTCGGGGTCCCTGCTGGCTGCATCTTGGGGCTGCCGGGCTGTGTGGGCAGAGTCCTTTTTGCCCAGTGCTGACAGATGTGCTAATTTCCCAAGCAGGGAGGCTGGGGCATCTGGGGATAAATTTACGAGGCCCCACAGGGAGAGCTTTCTCTGGAACAAAGAGAGGAAAACCTTGGGCTGTCCCTGCGGCCACTACTGTGGCTCAGGGGACATCACTGGGGGCCTGAGAGAGCCTTGGACTCTAGCCTGCATGGAACAGGAGGGTCAAATTCAGAGTGTGGGGTCTCTCTTGGCTCCATGGGCTGGGTGACCTCTGACTCCCAGGTTCAAGTGATTCTCCTGCCTCAGCTTCCTGAGTAGCTGGGACTACAGGCGCCCACCATCATGCCCGGCTAATTTTTGTATTTTCAGTAGAGATGGGATTTCACTATGTTGGCCAGGCTGGTCTCAAACTCCTGACCTCAAGTGATCTGCCCACCTCGGCCTCCCAAAGTAGTGGGATTACAAGCGTGAGCCACCACACCCGGCCTGGAACAGGACTTCTTGGCCAGGTGAGAGTGCCTGTGCCAGGTCAGGTTTGCCATGGATGGTCACCTGGACATGGTTTTCTCCCAAGCTGGGCAGTGGGACATTCAGAGGGTCAGTTCCTTGGCCTGAGAGGAGCATCAGCACTGTCCAATTGACTGTTTTGCTGTGAAGGTTGTTTCGAGGAGGGGCCATAAACTGGCAGCCTGTGGGCCGGATGGGGCCTTAAATTTGTTGTGTGGACCATGAGGTGTTTCAATGAGAAGTGAATAAGTAGGGCCAGGCTCACACCTGTAATCCCAGCACTTTGGGAGGCTGAGGTGGGCGGATCATCTGAGGTCGGGAGTTTGAGACCATTCTGACCAACATGGAGAAACCCTGTCTCTACTAAAAAGACAAAATTAGCTGGGCATGGTGGGGGCGTGCCTGTAATCCCAGCTACTAGGGAGGCTGAGACAGGAGAATCGCTTGCACCTGGGAGGCAGAGGTTGCGGCCAGCTGAGATCGCGCCATTGCACTCCAGCCTGGGCAACAAGAGCGAAACCCATCTCAAGAAAAAAACAAGTAGTTGCTGGGTGTGGTGGCTCACTTCTATAATCCCAGAACTTTGGGAGCCCAAGGCCGGCAGATTGCTTGAGCTCAGGAGTTCAAACCAGCCTGAGCAACCTAGTGAGACCCTGTCTCTACAAAAAATAAGATGTCAAAAAATCAAAAAATTGGCCGGGCACGGTGGCTCAAGCCTGTAATCCCAGCACTTTGGGAGGCCGAGACGGGTGGATCACAAGGTCAGGAGATCGAGACCCTCCTGGCTAACCCGGTGAAACCCCATCTCTACTAAAAAATACAAAAAACTAGCCGGGCGAGGTGGCAGGCGCCTGTAATCCCAGCTACTCAGGAGGCTGAGGCAGGAGAATGGCGTGAACCCGGGAGGCGGAGCTTGCAGTGAGCTGAGATCCGGCCACTGCACTCCAGCCTGGGCGACAGAGCAAGACTCCGTCTCAAAAAAAAATAATAATAAAAAATAAAAAAATTAGCCACGTGGAGGGGCGGGCGCCTGCAGTCCCAGCTACTCGGGAGGCTGAGGCAGGAGATTGGCTTGAACCCGGGAGGCAGAGGTTGCAGTGAGCCCAGATTGTGCCATTAAACACCAGTCTGGGTGACAGACCAAGACCCCATCTCAAAAAAAGAAAAAAGAAAAACAGAAAACTGAACAAGTTGTCAGTGTTGCTACTGTTTGTGAAGCAGTTGTTTGCTCATTGATGAAGGGTGACTGAGGGCCTTCTGTGTACTAGGCGCTGGGGAGCCCGGCAGGACGAGATGCTCATCAAAGAAAGCAATAGAGACACACACCAAAAAATCTGATAGGGCTGGGTGCTGCAGAAAGAGTTGAATTTGGCGGGGCGTGCTGGCTTACACCTGTAATCCCAGCGCTATGGGAGACCAAGGCAGGAGGATCACTTGAGGCCAGGAGTTCGAGACCAGCCTGGGCAACATGGGGAGACCCCAGCTCTACAAAAAATACAAAAATTAGCTAGGTGTGGCGTCGTGCTACTCCCAGCTACTCCAGAGGCTGAGGTGGGATGATCACTTGAGTCTGGGAGGTCCAGGCTGCAGTGAGTTGAGACCACACCACTGCACTCCAGCCTGGGTGACAGAATGAGACCCTGCCTGAAAAAATTAAAATAAACATTAAAAAAAAATTGGTGCCTCCAGAAAGAGGGTTTTCTGCAGGTCTTTAGAGGACATGGAGACACTCCTGGACTTGGGCAAACCTAGAAGGGTGTCCCGGGGTTGGACACAGTCCGGGCAAAGGAGGAGTGATGGGCAGGTAGGGGATCAGTTTGGGGCTGTTGTCACAGATGCCCCCAAATGGGTAGAAGGTAGGCTGGGAGTCTGCTCGTAGACACCTTTTCAAGTGAGGAGAGAGGTGGGTGGGTCCCTGGGGAGTTTGCATGGACCCCTTGTACACACAGGAAACCGAGGCTCAGAAAGCATCACGCAGTGGGCAAGTGGTGGGATCCTGGACTGACTAGCCCACAGCCCCAGCCCTGGCCTCTCTGTGCATGGCCAAAATGGGATCCTGGAGCAGAGCAGAGGGGGCGTCCCACAGGGGGTCCCACTCACCCTGGACTCCTGCCCCTCGAACAGGAGCTGTCCCTCCCAGGAGCAGGCCCAGGGAGAGGTGGGAAGGAGGGTCTGAGGGCTCCCCACTGGGCCTCACTTTCCCCATGGATGCCAGAGGGACCTATGGAGAAAAGGACCCCCATGGGGCCTTCTCCAGCTGGAACATTCTAAGATTCCTGGATTCTAATACTACCCATTCAAATCTAGCCTCAGATGCCCCCAGCCTGCATTTCACCCCGGGTGGGTGGAGACTACCCTGCCTTGGGAAGGAAGCCAGGCCTGTGTGGTGGCTCACACCTGTAATCCCAGCACTTTGGGAGGCTGAGGCAGGAGGATAGCTTGAGGCCGGAAGTTCAAGACCAGCCAGTGTGACAAAGTGAAACCCCCTTCTCTACAAAAATTTTAAAAATTAGCCTGGCATAGTCTGTTTAAAAGTTAGGTGTGTGCTTGTAGCCCCAGCTACTGGGAAGGCTGAGGTGGGAAGAATGTTTAAGCCCAGGAATTGGAGGCTGCAGTGAGGAATGATGGCGCCACTGCACTCCAGCCTGGGCAACAGAGTGAGACCCCATCTCAAAAGATAATAATAATAATTAAAAAGAAGAAACCCAGCCAGGTATGGTGGCCTGTAATCCCAGCACTTTGGGAGACTGAAGTAGCAGATCACACGGGGCCAGGAGTTCAAGACCAGCCTGGCCAACATGGTGAAACCCTGTCTGTACTAAAAATACAAAAATTAGCTGGGTATGGTAGCGCATGGCTGTAATCCCAGCTACTGGGGAGGCTGAGGCAGGAGAATTGCTTGAACCTGGAAGGCAGAGGTTGCAGTGAGCGGAGAACATGCCACTGCACTCCAGCCTGGGTGACAAAGCGAGACTCTGTCTCACAAAAAAACAAAAAATAGGAAAGCCAGAGTGTGGGTGATACCACTGCAGGGATGGGGGGCCCTACCTGTGTAATGGGGGGCCAGCGTGGATTGGGGGAAGTCTGTATATGTTTTCTGGAAGAGTCTGCATGCGTCTGGTGGGGGTCTCCATATTGTTCAGGGGAAAGGGGTCTGTGTGTATTTGGGGGACTGGCATGTGTTTAGGGAGATCTGTATGTGTCTGTGCATTTGGGGGATTGGCATGTGTTGGGGCGGCTGGGTGTGTCTGAGTGTTTTCAGGTTCCGTCTATGCAGAGGGAACAGAATGTGTTTTGGGGACATGTGTGTTTGGAGAGCTGTGTGGGTTGGGGGTTTGACGTACTGTGAACTACATGTATTTTGGGGACTTTCGCAGGAGGAATCCGTGTGTGTTTGGGGTATCTGTTATGTTTTGGGCATCTGTGGATTTTCCGCGGCTCTGTTTGGGGGTCTCCATGTGTAGGGAATATTCCTACCTCCCATTGTGCCCATACAAGGATGGAGTGACCCCCAACCCCATCCGCCCCTGTCCCCCAGCACTCCACCAGGAGCTTTCTGGGGCCCTCAATCTGAGCTGGGTTCCCCTAGGATGGAGAGGTGACCCCAAGGCCTTCTGAGAGGCATCAGGGCCCAGCGGCCACAAACGCTCCCCGCATCTATAAAACACCTTACTATGAAGCCCCTCCCCTCAGTTCAGCCAGGTGGCTCCTGCTGCCCCCTGACTTTCCGGGGGAGGAAACTGAGTTCCAGAGAAGCTCAGCAACGGCGGAGTCACTGCCCGAGCCCACCCTCTCCCCTGAGTCCCTGAGGGCAGGTGCGGGGCTCCAGGGACCGCTGTGAACTGAGCCAGGCCGCCAAGTCACCTACCTGCCCCCCGACCTGGGCACCACCTCCCTAGGCCCCCAGGGGAGGAGGCGGGCCCAGGGCTCTGGCTGGGGAAGGAGGGTCGCCTGCAGCTGGGGTCGGAGCCGCTGGAGCCCCCAGGAGAGGGGAGGAGGGGTCCTGGCTTTCCAAGGGGCTCTTCCTGTCGCCCATAATGAGGTACTTGGGGAGCAGGTGATGAAACCACAGCCTGGGTTGCGTGAGGCGGGGCGACAGGCCTGATTCGCTGCAGGGCCCAAGAGCAGCGCCCCCTCCCCGCTTCATCGCCTCCCGCGGGCCCTCACCCCCACCCCCACCCGACCCACCTGCCTCTCACTTCTCCTTTCCCGGCCTGGTTTCCTCCGCCAAGCCATGGCCTCCCTGCGGGCTCAGGGGTCTGGCAAAGTGACTGCAGCTCAGCCCCCCAGTAAAGTCCCGCACGGGTGCCAAGAAAGGGAACTTGACTTGCTCCTAATCTTTTCTCTTAAACCCTTGCTGCAAAGCCTGTGAGGTTAGGATCCTGTGACCCATTTTACAGGAGAGGAAGCAGGTGACTGATGACAGTGTTTCAAGGTGGTCTTGCAGGATGCGGCACTGACTCAGCACCCCTAGTTCCAAGAACCGGACCTTCTTCCTTTTGGTTTCCCAGAAGCCAGAAAAGTTCAGTAGAGGCCCCTGTGCGGTGGCTCACGCCTGTAATCCCAGCACTTTGGGAGGCCGAGGCGGGTGGATCACTTGAGGCCAGGAGTTCAAGACCAGCCTGACCAACATGCTGAAACCCCGTCTCTACCAAAAATATAAAAAATTAGCCGGGTGTGGTGGTGTGCGCCTGTAATCCCAGCTACTCGGGAGTCTGAGGCAGGAGAATCGCTTAAACCCGGGAAGCAGTGGTTGCAGGGAGCCGAGATCACGGCACTGCACTCCAACCTGGGCTACAGAGCGAGACTCAAAAAAAGCGAGTCTCAAAAAAAAAAAAAAAGTTCAATAGACCCCTGCTCCCTACCCTCTCCCCAGCTGGTGGGAGAAAGATTCTCACCCCCAATTAACAGGTGAGAAAACTGAGTCCTACCACGCAGAGAGGCGAGAGGGGAAGGGTCAGCAGAGGGGTGGGATTCCCTCCAGCACCCCATCTCCATTACTGGGGGTCTAAGAGGCCTCGCCAGTCTGGGGAGATGATCATCTATGGCTTGAAGAACTTCAGGGTAATGTTTGTTGATTGACTTAGTGACCACAGATACTGCCAGAGAATTTCTGATGCTTCTGTACTCCTGAGCTTTTCTTTTGTCCTCTCAATTCCCCCTAACCCCCACATTGCTCAGGCCTGGGATCACCAGGCTCCTCCTCTATCCCGGGTCACCAGCACATCCTGCCCCTTTGGTCACCAAATGAACAGTCCACTTCTGCCCAGGTGCCACCCCTGTCTCCATTCAAACTCCGTATTTCCCACTGGCTCAGCCTCTTCGTGTCACCTCACTCTAGCCTGAACAGACACTGCTCCCCAAGGCAGCCATAAGCAGCAGGGAGCTTTTTTATTTTTAGAGACAGAGTCTCAATCTGTCACCAGGCTGGAGTGCAGTGGCCCACTCATAACTCACTGAAGGCTTCACCTCCTGGGCTCAAGTCATCCTCCCGCCTCAGCCTCCCAAGTAGCTGGGACTATAGGCAGACACCACCATGCCCGGCGAGATTTAAATTTTTATTTATTTATTTATTTATTTATTTATTTATTTATTTATTTTAGGCTGTGCACTGTGGCTCTCGCCTGTAATCCCAGAACTTTGGGAGGCCAAGACTGGTGGATCACTTGAGATCAGGAGTTTGAGACCAGCCTGGCCAACATGGTGAAACCCCATCTCTACTAAAAATACAGAAATTAGCTGGGTGCAGTGGTGTGCGCCTGTAATCCCAGCTACTCAGAAGGCTGAGGCAGGAGAATTGCTTGAACTGGTGAGGGGGAAGTTTCAGTGAGCTGAGATTGCACCACTGCACTCCAGCATAGGTGACAAGAGCGAAACTCTGTCTCAAAAAAAAGAAAAGAAAATTTTTTTTGGAGTCAGAGTCTCACAATGTTGCCAGGGCTGGAGTTCAGTGGCGGGATCTCAGTTCACTGCAACCTCTGCCTCCCCTGCTCAGGTGATCCTCCCACTTCAGACTCCTGAGTAGCTGGGACTAAGGGGCACACCACCACACCTGCCTAAATTTTTTATTTTTGTCTATTTATTTTTTCAGACAGGGTCTGGCTCTGTCGCCCAGGCTGGAGTGTAGTGGTGTAATCTTGGCTCACTGCAGCCTCCACTTCCTGGGCTCAACTGATTCTCCTACCTCAGCCTCCTGAGTAGCTGGGACCACAGGCATGCCACCATGCCCAGCTAACTTTTTTTTTTTCCCCCTAGAGACAGGGTTTTGCCATGTTTCCCAGGCTGGTCTTGAACTCCTGGGCTCTAGTGATCCTCCCACCTCAGCCTCCCAAAGCACTGGGATTACAGGCGTAAGCCACTGCGCCTGGCCCCAGTTTTTTTTTTTTTTTTTTTTTAGGGTCGGGGACAGGGTCTCACTATGTTGCTCTGGCTGGAAGCTTTTTAAGAAATCTTCCTTTTGGGCCAGGCGCCGTGGCTCATGCCAGTAATCCCAGCACTTTGGGAGGCCGAGGTGGGCAGATCACCTGAGGCCAGGAGTTTAAGACCAGCCTGGCCAACATGGTGAAAACCCATCTCTAGTAAAAATGCAAAAGTTAGCCAGGCACAGTGGCGGGCGCCTGTAATCCCAGCTACTCCGGAGGCTGAGACAGGAGAATTGCTTGAACTCAGGAGGTGGAGGTTTCTTTTTTTTTTTTTTTTTTTTTTTTTGAGACGGAGTCTCGCTCTGCCGCCCAGGCTGGAGTGCAGTGGCTGGACCTCAGCTCACTGCAAGCTCCGCCTCCCGGGTTTACGCCATTCTCCTGCCTCAGCCTCCCGAGTAGCTGGGACTACAGGCGCCCACCACCTCGCCCGGCTAGGTTTTTGTATTTTTTAGTAGAGACGGGGTTTCACTGTGTTAGCCAGGATGGTCTCGATCTCCTGACCTCGTGATCCGCCCATCTCGGCCTCCCAAAGTGCTGGGATTACAGGCTTGAGCCACCGCGCCCGGCCCTAGGTGGAGGTTTCAGTGAGCTGAGATCATGCACTGCACTCCAGTCTGGGTGACAGAGCAAGACTCCACCTCAAAAAAAAAAAAAAAAAAAAAGAGAGAAATCTTCGTTTTGAAATAAATCACACGAAGGAAAATGCACAAATCAGTAGAGTTGAGCTCAACACATTTGCACAAACTGAACACATCTGTGTACCCAAACCTGGGATCCAGGAACAGGACTTCCCCAGCCCCTGGGACTTCCCCCTTAGGCCACTGCCTAATCACAGCTGCTGCCCAGGGTGACCAATGTGCTGTCTGATGTCCGTCACCTCAGTGAGGGTTTTTTTTTTTTTTTTTTTTGACACGGAGTCTCGCTCTGTTGCCCAGGCTGGAGTACAATGGCACAATCTTGGCTCACTGCAATCTCCGCCTCCTGGGTTCAAGTGATTCTCCTGCCTCAGCCTCCCAAGTAGCTGGGATCACAGGCACATGCCACCACGCCCGGCTACTTTTTGTATTTTTAGTAGAGATGGGGTTTTGCCATGTTGGTCAGGCTGGTCTCAAACTCCTGACTTCAAGTGATCTGCCTGCCTTGGCCTCCTAAAGTGCTGGGATTATAGGCTTGAGCCACTGCGTCCAGCTGCACCAGTGAGTTTTGATTGTTCTGAAACTTCATGTAAATAAAATCACACAGTGCATCCTCTCGGTGGAGTCTGGGATCGTCGAATTGGCCAATGGTCTCTGAGATTCATCCACGTGGTTGTGTGTAGCGAGAGTGCACCCCTTTTCTGTGTTGTGCCATAACTGATCATAGAATCGACAAGAACGTGTTGACCAACTCTCCCATTAAGCGCTTCCGGGTTGATTCCAGTTTGAGGCAATGATGTACGAAGTGGCAGAAAACATTCTTGTCTGTATCTTCAGGTGCAACTTGGACCCGTTTGTCTTGGGTCACAGGGTAGGCATCTGTTCAGATTTAGTAGATGCCAGAGAATTATCCAAGTGTTTTTCCCTTTTTCCTCTACCACCAGCAATGCATGAGAGCTGGAAGTGGAAGAGCTTGCAAGATCATTGCTCACTGTAATGTTGAACTCCTGGGCTCAAAGAATCCTCAAGCCTCAGGCTCCCACATAGCCAGGACTACAGGTGTGTGCCACGGCGTGCAGCTAATTTTCACTGTTTTTGTAGACAGGTTCTCACTATGTTGCCCAGGCTGGTCTCCAATTTCTGGCCTCAAGCAATCCTCCCACCTTGGCCTCTCAAGCAACTGGAAGTATCTGGGAGTAGCCAGGAGTTTGAGACCAGCCTGGGCAACATAGCAAATCCCCGTCTCTACAAAAAGTTTTCAAAAATTTGCTGGGTGTGGTGACACTTAGCTGTAATCCCAGCTACTCGGGATGCTGAGGCTGGAGGATCACTTGAGCCCAGGAGTTTAAGGCTACAGTGAGCTATAATTGCACCACTGAACTCCAGCCTGGGCAACAGAGGAAGACCCCATCTCAAAAACAAAAAAAATGACTTGGCTAGATCCCGTCTGTTTCAAAGATCTAAGTTCATTGAAATAACACTGCACTTTCCTGTTGTGTGAGATTTGAGAAAATAGCTGTAAAACCACCTGGGCCTGTTGCCTTTAAACATGTTTTTTAGTTATTGTTTTAATTTTGAAATTATTATTATTTTTTAGAGACAGAGTCTCACTCTGTTGCCCTGGCTGGAGTGCAGTGGCTCAAAGCTCACTGCAGCCTTGAACTCTATTGCCTTTAAAAAAATTTTTTTTTTTTTTTTTAGAGATAGGGGTCTCGCTATGTTGCCTAGGCTGGTCTTGAACTGCTGGGCTCAAGCAATCCTCCCACTTTGGCCTCCCAAAGTGCTGGGATTACAAGTGTGAACCATCGTGCCCAGCCCGCTTTATTACTTTTTAAATGCTAGGTCCTGAGTCACCTTTCTAATCTTCTATGGTTGTTGGGTCTACTTAAGCTTTCTACTTCTTCTGAGGTCAGTTCTTGGCTCAGTGACTTGCACAGGTTGATGCTTAATAAATGCTAAGTATGAGGGTGCAACAAAAGGGGTAGGAAGGTGCTGGACTCTTAGCTTCAAATGCCCACCTCCCTCCCCTTCTGCTCAGGATCCCATCCAGCCTCTGCATCTACCTCCAACTACATGCCTCCTTCCCCAGGAAGCTCTCCTGGGTTTCTTTTCCTGTTCTTTCTTCTATGCTCCATTCCTTGGTCAATAGGTCCACCTCTCTGCCTCTGCGCTGGGCAGATGCCACAGCTCTCTGATTTTTGGCTGGACAAAGCAGGGAGGGTATGTGTGTGCGGAAGAGGCCTCCCCAAACCTCAGCTTCCCCCCTCGTGCCTGGCACATTCAGCCTGTGCTGCCACCTCCCCCAGCAGTTCCGATCACACCAACATCTGGAGAACGGGCCACCAGGGTCTGTCTGCGGCTCTGGGCAGGGATTTGCATGTGACTACAAATATACATGCACACTCTGGCCTGCCGCCTCCGCATTCTTTGCCTGGCCCTTCACACCTGGGCCCGAGACAGGTTAACGCTGAGTGGCTGGATTTGCATGCGCGTGTATTTCTGGGCAGGGTATCAGCTGGGGCAGTCTGAGAGGAAGTTGTTGAGGGAAGCTGTAGGGTTGTGGAGGAGGTCAGTGACATCTCTCTTGATCTACTCTGCTCACCAAACCTTACTGTTCATTCCTGGTCCTGATCCAGAGGGGCTTTTAGTCTGGAGGAGACAAATCTGGATATATATACCCTCAATGCCGTGGAATCTGAACTGGAGGAGGATGGTGACTGTGGGAGACCAGAAGAATGGCAGGGAGAACTTCCTAGAGGAATGGGTTTTTTGAACTGGGTTTTAACATGTGAAGAGGAGTTGACTTGGTGAAAAAGGGGAAAGGCTCCTTCTAGTCAAGAGATATTTATCGAAGAGAGAGAAGCAGGCAAGAGCTGATTTGGGAAGAGGACTTGAATGCCAGGCTAGGTACTGGAACTTTCTCATAAGGGCAGTGGGGAGCCATGGAGAGTGTGTGAGCAGGAGAGGACCATGCTCAGAGCTGTGTGTTGGGTAGATTCCCTCAGGGGCTAGAGTGGAGGATGGCTTTGGTTCCACGTCACTGGAGTTCAGGAGAGTGAAACTCCTGCGTGCATTCATCTGCACCTGTCAGGCCTGGCTCCAGAGTTGGTGTAGGGCCTGCTGGCTTCTGGAGGACTAAAGCACCCTGGAGTACAGTGACTTAAAGTGCAAGGCACAGGCCCAGCACAGAGGGAGCCCTACCCCCAGTCTCTGTCCAGACAGACACAGCCCTTGCCTCCTCTCCAGCCGCCCATCATCTCCATCCTGCCCTCCAACAGACCTGCTCTCCGTGGAAGCCATGAGCTGAGTCTTAAAATAATAAACCAAGCCCATCCCTTCTCTGCTTAAAACCTTCTCACAGGCCGGGCGCGGTGGCTCACGCCTGTAATCCCAGCATTTTTGGAGGCCGAGACGGGCGGATCATGAGGTCAGGAGATCGAGACCATCCTGGCTAACACGGGGAAACCCCGTCTCTACTAAAAAATACAAAAAACTAGCCGGGTGTGGTGGCGGGGGCCTGTAGTCCCAGCTACTCGGAAGGCTGAGGCAGGAGAATGGCTTAAACCCAGGCCACTGCACTCCAGCCTGGGGGACAGAGCGAGACTCCGTCTCAAAAAAAAAAAAAAAAAAACCTTCTCATAGTGGCTCACGCCTGGAATCCCAGCACTTTGGGAGGCTGAGGCCAGTGGATCCCTTGAGGTCAGGAGTTCAAGACCAGCCTGGCCAACTTGGCAAAACTCTGTCTCTACTAAAAATACAAAAATTATGCCGGGCACGGTGGCTCATGCCTGTAATCCCAGCACTTTGGGAGGCCGAGGCGGGCAGATCACGAGGTCAGGAGATCGAGACCATACTGGCTAACATGGTGAAACCCCGTCTCTACTAAAAATACAAAAAAAAAAAATTAGCCGGGCGTGGTGGCAGGCGCCTGTGGTCCCAGCTACACGGGAGGCTGAGGCAGGAGAGTGGCGTGAACCCAGGAGGTGGAGCTTGCAGTGAGCCGAGATCACGCCACTGCACTCCAGCCTGGGTGAGAGCAAGACTCCGTCTCAAAAAAAAAAAAAAAAAAAAAAAAAAAAATACAAAAATTAGCCAGGCATGGTGGTGCACGCCTGTAATCTCAGCTACTTGGGAGGCTGAAGCAGGAGAATCGCTTGAACCCAGGAGGTGAAGATTGCGCCACTGCACTCCAGCTGGCATGACAGAGCAAGACTCTGTCTCAAAAAATAAAATAAAAGGCTGGGCGCGGTGGCTCATGCCTGTAATCCCAGCACTTTGGGAGGCCGAGGCAGGCAGATTATGAGGTCAGGAGTTTGAGACTAGCCTGACCAATATGGTGAAACACCGTCTCTACTACAACTACAAAAATTTGCCGGGCGTGGTGGCACATGCCTGTAATCCCAGCTACATGGGAGGCTGAGGCAGAAGAATCATTTGAACCAGGAAGGTGGAGGTTTCAGTGAGTCGAGATCGCGCCACTGCACTTCAGCCTGGGTGACAGAGCGAAACTCCATCTCAAAAATATATATCTATTAAAAATAAAAAATAAAATAGGAAATAAAATAAAATATGCTCTCATAGCTCCACATCACTCTTAGACCAAAATCCACAGCCCTCCTCCAGCTCAGAAGGCCCACAGTAGGCCAGGTACAGTGGCTCACACCTGGAATCCCAGCCCTTTGGGAGATTGAGGCAGGAGGACCACTTCAAGCCAGGAGTTTGAGACCAACCTAGACAACATAGTCAGACTCCATCTCTGCAAAAATAAAACAAAAATTAGCAGGGAGTGGTGGCACTCACCTGTAGTCCCAGCTATTCAGGAGGCTGAGGTGGGAGGATTACTTGAGCCTGGGAGGTCAAGTCTGCAGTGAGCTGAGATTGCACCACCGCACTCCAGCCTGGGCCACACAGCAAGACTGTGTCTCAAAAAAAATAAATAAATATGGCCAGGCATGGTGGCTCACACCTGTAATCTCAGCACTTTAGGAGGCCAGGGCAGACAGATCACTTGAGGCCAGGAGTTCGAGACCAGCCTGGCCAACATGGTGAAACCCGTCTCTACTAAAAATACAAAAATTAGCAGGGTGTGGTGGTGCATGCCCGTAATCGCAGCTACTCGGAAGGCTGGAACGGGAGAATCACTTGAACCCAGGAGAATCGCTTGAACCCAGGAGAATCGCTTGAACCCGGGAGAATCACTTGAACCCTCCAACCTCATAGCTGTTTCTTGTCCCTCCTCAGGGCCCTGGCACCTGCTGTTCCTTCTGCCTGGAACTCACTTCCTGTCTCAGCTCTGAGGGTCTCACTGCAGACAGAGACTGCCCAGTTCTCCCCCATCGCATGACCTCTGCCCTAGCCGTGGTGTCTATGTCTAAAATGGGGACAGATGGAGTGAGAAGGGGCTCGAGTCAGGTCTTCCATGCTTAAGAGACTCAGGCCTAAGCCCCAGCCCTGCCACTGCTCTCATGGGACCCCGGGCATCAGGGGCATTTCTGGAGTCATCTTGGCACTGGGACCTCTGGACCAAGGCCCCTCTCCACCCCCCAGGGACCCATCAGGGTGGGGGCAACACATCCCAGCCGTGGGAACAGTCCCGATTCCGGCTGGGGATTAAAATTAGCCCTGGAGGTTAAATTTAGCAAGTTAAGCCGGAGCTGAGGGTCTGGGACCGACAGCCTGAGCTCTACATAGTTGTGGGGGCTCAGAGACCCAGCCCAGAGAGGGCAGAGGGTGTGCCTGGGGTCACACAGCATGCCATATATGCCAGTCGAGGTATCTGACATTTCTGGGCCCTGGGATAATGGAGGGCCTTGCCCAGACTGCTTGGGCAGGGGTCTGGGAAGCCCCTGTGACCACTCCCAGAGAACAATCTGGATTTCTTTCTTTCCTTCTTTTTTTTTTTTTTTTTTTTGAGACTGAGTCTCACTTTGTTGCCAAGGCTGTCAATGACTTGGGATCTCGGCTCACTGCAACCTCTGCCTCCCAGGTTCAAGGGATTCTCCTGACTCGGCACCCCGAGTAGCTGGGTCTACAGGCGCCCACCACTATGCCCGGTTAATTTTTGTATTTTTAGTAGAGATGGGGTTTCGCCATGTTGGCCAGGCTGGTCTCAAACGCCTGACCTCGTGATCCACCCACCTCAGCCTCCCAAAATACTGGGTGGCATGAGCCACCGCGCCCAGCCGGATTTCTTTTTCTTTTTCAAGACAAAGTCTTGCTCTGTCACCCAGGCTGGGGTGCAGCGGCACTCCTGCCGCAGCCCCCCAAGTGGCTGGGACTACAGGCGTGTACCACGACACCTGGTTAATTTTTGCATTTTTAATAGAGACAGGGTAGGTTGGATGCAGTGGTAATCCCAGCACCTTGGGAGGCCAAGATGGGTGGATCATGAGGTCAGGAGTTTGAGACCAGCCTGACTAACATGGTGAAACCCCGTCTCTACTAAAAATACAGAAATTAGCTGGGCATAGTGGAGGGTGCCTGTAATCCCAGCTACGCGGGAGGCTGAGGCAGGAAAATTGCTTGAACTTGGGAGGCGGAGGTTTTAGTGAGCAGAGATTGCGCCATTGCACTTCAGCCTGGGCAATAAGAGTGAAACTCATCTCGGGAAAAAAAAAAAAAAAAAAAAAATAGAGACAGGGTTTTGGCATGTTGGCCAGGCTGGTCTTGAACTCCTGATCTCAAGTGATCTGCCTGCCTGGGCCTCCCAAAGTGCTGGGATTACAGGCGTGAGCCACCGTGCCTGGCCTGATCTGGATTTCTTGATAACTTGTTGCCAAGCCTGGTGGTGGGTGCTCAGCATTTCATACCAGCCCATTCACAGAAGAGCAAACTAAGGCCTGGGGAAAGGGCCTTCTGTGCTGAGGGCTGCCCTGAGGGTCAGAGGGAAGGCCAGGCCCGAGCGCAGGTCCGCGTGACCCTGGAGAGGCCCCTTGCCTGAAGCCCCAGTCACCTGTGACATGGTAGAGGCTGGGAGGGGGAGTGTGGTCACACAGTTGGCGGAGCGGGGACGTCCCCTGGGGTGTCAGGGAATGTCTGTACAGCGGGCGGTGGCTGCAGGACAGGCCACGTGATT
This sequence comes from Chlorocebus sabaeus, assembly GCF_047675955.1. Lineage (NCBI taxonomy): Eukaryota > Metazoa > Chordata > Mammalia > Primates > Cercopithecidae > Chlorocebus > Chlorocebus sabaeus. Next base: position 43,818,260 of record NC_132909.1, read on the forward strand.
TGATTGTTCCCAGGAACCTCGCGTGGGGGTCTCTGGGGAAGGCCTGGACCCCAACATAGTCCAGCAGTCTCCTCCTTCTGGGACCCCTACCAGGGCAATCTCACATCTCCTTGAGTGGGGTACAGGATTTCTTCCAAGTCACCAAGTGGATACCAGGCCCACACCCTGGCCCAAGGACTCCGAGCTGGAGGCCTTTCCAGAGTGTGCCTGCATCTTCCTGCTACAGCAGCCTCAACCTCCCCAGCTCAAGTGATCCTCCTACTTCAGCCACCAGAGTAGCTGGGACTACAGACGTGTGCCACCATGCCTGGCTAATTTTTGCATTTTTTGTAGAGCCGGGGTTTCAACATGTTGCCCAGGCTGGCCTCAAACTCCTGGGCTCAAGTGATCCTCCCGCCTTGGCCTCCCAAAATGCTAGGGATCACAGGCGTGAGCCACCATGCCCCATTTGGTCTAAACATGTTTATTGAGCCTCTACTGCATCCTCGGGCTGGCCGGAGGCGGAGTCTGCAACAGTGACCCAGCCTGCCTTGATTTTCCCCATCATCTTCCCCTCAGTGACTGGCAGGGGCAGGTAGAGGAGAGGCGTGAGGCTGGGGTACCCCTCCCCACTCTCCACCCACTCACTCTGTCCTCTCCCTCTTCTCCTCCTAGACAGAGATCGCTCCACTCAGCCTGGGACGATGGGGAGGAAAAAAATCCAGATCTCCCGCATCCTGGACCAAAGGAATCGGCAGGTGAGTTCCACTGGGTGGAACAGTGGTTGCGAAAGACATTCCTAGCAGGGGCGTGGCCTAGGCAAGGCGCTGACCTGACCAATTGAACTGCAGGGGAATGAGGAGGCATGAGGAGTCCTGATGCCGTGTCAGCATTTCTTTCTTTTCTTTTCTTTTTTTTTTTTTTTTTTCCTTTTTTTTCTTTTTTTGAGACGGAGTCTCGCTCTGTCTCCCAGGCTGGAGTGCAGTGGCCGGATCTCAGCTCACTGCAAGCTCCGCCTCCCGGGTTTACGCCATTCTCCTGCCTCAGCCTCCCGAGTAGCTGGGACTACAGGCGCCCGCCACCTCGCCCGACTAATTTTTTGTATTTTTAGTAGAGACGAGGTTTCACCGTGTTCGCCAGGATAGTCTCGATCTCCTGACCTCGTGATCCGCCCGTCTTGGCCTCCCAAAGTGCTGGGATTACAGGCTTGAGCCACCGCGCCCGGCTTTTTTTTTTTTTTTTTGAGATGAAGTCTCACTCTATTGCCCAGGCTGGAGTGCTATGGTGCAATCTCAGCTCACTGCAACCTCTGCCTCCCAGGTTCAAACGATTCTCCTTCCTCAGCCTCCTGAGTAGCTGGGATTACAGGCACGCACTACCACGCCTAGCTAACTTTTCATTTTTAGTAGAGACGGGGTTTCACCATGTGGGCCACGGTAGTCTTGAACTCCTGACCTCATGATCCGCCAGCCTCGTCCTCCCAAAGTGCTGGGATTACAGGCATAAGCCACTGTGCCCAGCTTGTCAGTGTTTCTTGTTTCCCCTCTTTCCCTTCCTCACTCCCTCCTTCCCTCTCTGCCTCCTTCTCTCCCTTCCTCCTTCCCTCCCTCCTTCCCTCCTTCTTTCCCTCTCTCTTTCTGTCCTTCATTCCTTCCTTTTTTTTTTTTTTTTTGAGACCGAGTTCACTTTGTCACCCAGGCTGGAGTGCGTGGAATGATCTCGGCTCACTGCAAGCTCCACCTCCTGAGTTCAAGTGATTCGCCTGCCTCAGCCTTCCGAATAGCTGGGATTACAGGCGACCGCCACCACACCCGGCTAGGCTAATTTTGGTAGTTTTTGTAGAGTCAGGGTCTCACCATGTTGCCCAAGCTAGCCTCGAACTCCTGACCTCAATCAATCCTCCTGCTTCGGCCTCCCAAAGTGCTGGGACCTCAGGCTGAGCCACCGCGCCCGGCCTGCTCATTTTCATGATCATTTATTCATTTATTCTCCCTGATGGCTGGAACCCCAGCCACAGGGGACATGGGGCTCGACACAGCCACACCCAACTCAGAGGGCCAGAACAGAGGGAGGCCCAGAACTGGGAAAGCCCAGAGAGAGCATATGGGCTCTGCTTGGGAACCCAAGGCACACTTCTCAAAGGGCAGGAGACATGTGGGCTGGGTTTTGAAGTTCCAGTAGGAGTTTGCTAGGTTGTGACATGAGAATTACCAGCGCAGCCAGAAAGAATCCTGAGGTATGTTGGAGGAAGAGTTAGGCCCTGCCACTTCCCCCACACCACCCCACATTCATTTCTTCTTCTGTCCCCTACCCCTGCGGGTCCTGGGTCCAGGTAACGTTCACCAAGCGGAAGTTCGGGCTGATGAAGAAGGCCTATGAGCTGAGCGTGCTCTGCGACTGTGAGATAGCCCTCATCATCTTCAACAGCGCCAACCGCCTCTTCCAGTACGCCAGCACGGACATGGACCGCGTGCTGCTGAAGTACACGGAGTACAGCGAGCCCCACGAGAGCCGAACCAACACTGATATCCTCGAGGTACCCCAGGTCCTCCTCCCCAGCCCCACCAGGCCCTGTGCACACTGCTTTCTCAGAGCCCAGGGACTCTCGGTTTGCACAAAAGATGAGCGTCTTCATCTGGCTTTGTGGGCTGATGTCCTTTATTTCTGCTGTCCCTAGAGTCGGGGGACCCTTCTACGGATAGCAAAAATAAAGCACATCTGGCAGGTCGTGGTGGCTCACACCTGCAATCCCAGCACTTTTGGAGACTGAGGCAGGGGGATCACTTGAGGTCAGGGATTCTAGACCAGCCTGGCCAACATGGCATAGCCCAGTCTCTACTAAAAACACAAAAATTAGCCGGGCGTGGTGGCTCATGCCTCTAATCCAAGCTACTTGGGAGGCTGAAGTAGGAGAATTGCTTGAACCCGGGAGGCGAAGGTTGCAGTGAGCAATTTCGCGCCATTTCACTCCAGCCTGGGCAACAGAGCAAGCCTCTGTCTCAAAAAAATAAGTAAATAAAATAACAAATAAATAAATAAATAAAAAAGACAGAGGGGTCTTCACTGGGATGGGAAGCTAAAGCCTAAGGGCTGCAGAGAGCAGCGGGCTAGGACTAGGCCTGGGAGTCCTCAGTGTTTTGGAAGTGTGGGGCAGAAGGTGGCAAAGAAGAGGTTGGGGTCCGGGAGCGTGTGGTTCTGTGGCCGCAGGAGAAGGCAGCTCAGGAAATCTGGCGTTTCTTAAGCAGCTTTTTTTTTCTTTTTTTGAGACCGAGTCTCGCTTTGTCGCCCACTCTGCAGTGCAGTGGCACAATCTCAGCTCACCACAACCTCTGCTCTCAGATTCAAGTATTCTCCTGCCTCAGCCTCCCGAAGAGCTCTGACCACAGGCATACGCCACCATGCCTGGCTAATATGTATATTTTTAGTAGAGATGGAGGTCTTACCATGTTGGCCAGGCTGGTCTCAAACTCCTGACCTCAAGTGAATCTGCGTGCCTCGGCCTCCCAAAGTGCTGGGATTACAGGCGTGAGCCACCGCACCCAGCCTCTTAAGCAGCTTTTGATGCCAGGCTATGAGGCTGCAAGTGGGGGCAGAATGGAGGTCCTGGAGTCATGTCAGGAGCAGCATTAGGACAGTGCCAACAGGCCTGCATGAATCTCAGCTCCTGCTATGTCGATCTGGGCAGGACCTTGGGCTCTCTGGTCCCAGGGGAGGAAATTGCTAGATGGTATCTCACTGGGGTTTGGTCAGTGGGGTTTGGCTAGAGCAGGCCATGCCTGCATTCCTCCCCACTCATGGAGCTGGATGGGGATAGTCTCTCCCCTCTCCCATAGAACTGGGTTCCCTGGCTAGGGTAGGGGTAAGCATCTACCCTGTTGTCTCCTGTCCCCATAGACGCTGAAGCGGAGGGGCATTGGCCTCGATGGGCCAGAAATGGAGCCAGATGAAGGGCCTGAGGAGCCAGGAGAGAAGTTTCGGAGGCTTGCAGGCGAAGGGGGTGATCCAGCCTTGCCCCGACCCCGGCTGTATGTAAGTGACTCCCTGGCTCTGTGAATGAGGCATTCCTCCTACTTCCTAGGCCCAAGTCGTTGAGGCTGGTACTGAGAGAGGGGCTTAGAGCCAGAGATCCTGGAGTTTGGAGGCAGGTCTCCACCTGGTTGGGCAGGAAAGGCTTCTTTGAGAAGTGGGCACCATAGCTGGGGCTTTGAAGGATGAATAAGAGTTCAACAGGTGAACAGTTCCTGCCTTCATTTCATCTTTGATTCATCAAACACTCTGTGCAGCCCCCTCAGTGCCAACTCTACACTAAGTGAGAGGCCTTGGCTCTGAACCTGTCAAGGACAGGCAGAGTCAGACAGAAGCTCCCCAGCCTGTGGGATTAGAGCAGGTAGGGAGCCTGGTGGGAGGTGCAGCAAAGGCTCCCTGAAGGTAGAGCTGGACCCCTGAACTCATCAGGATTTTCTTCCTTGGACCCCATCTGGCCTGGGGTCCTCTGACCCATCCCCTCTCTACCCAAAGCCTGCAGCTCCTGCTATGCCCAGCCCAGACATGGTGTATGGGGCCCTGCCACCACCAGGCTGTGACCCCAGTGGGCTTGGGGAGGCACTGCCCGCCCAGAGCCGCCCATCTCCCTTCCGACCAGCAGCCCCCAAAGCTGGGCCCCCAGGTGAGCATGGGACAGTGGGGTGGGGGTGGGGTCCAGGGGGGCTGTTTGGGTGCATCTTGGCTCTGGCACTGCCAGGCTGTGTGCATCACCTCTAAACCTCAGACTTCATTAGTTGACATGGCCCGCCTGTCCTCTCTTTCTGGGGTCTCTCTGGGGTCTCCTTCCCCAGGCCTGGTGCACCCTCTCTTCTCACCAAGCCACCTCACGAGCAAGACACCACCCCCACTGTACCTGCCGACAGAAGGGCGGAGGCCAGACCTACCTGGTGGCCTGGCTGGGCCCCGAGGGGCACTAAACACCTCCGTGAGTGAGGGGAGGGTGTGGTGGGGCTGATGAGGGCAGACAGGGCGCCTGGGTGTGGGCCTCAGTTTCCCCTTCACCCTCTCTCCGCACAGAGAAGCCTCTACAGTGGCCTGCAGAGCCCCTGCTCCACTGCAACCCCTGGACCCCCGCTGGGGAGCTTCCCCTTCCTCCCGGCAGGCCCCGCAGGTACACCCCCTAACCCGCCCCGCCCCGCCTGGGAAGCGTCCGCACTCCTGCCCTCTGGGAGTTCCACACTCTCCCACCCGCCAGAACGCAAAACTCACCGGGGGTGGTCAGGTTTGCAAAAGGCTTAAGGAGAGGTCCAGGCCTCAGCCCCTAATTCCTGCCCACCAGAATATGGCCTGGGAGACCCTCCACCGCCCCCTGGCTTGTTGCAGCCCCCCACCCTGGCCCCCTGGCAGCCCTCGAGGGGTGATGGGCCCCCCGCCGTGCCCTCCCAGCCCAGGTAAGTGCCCTGATGACGGCCCCAGCTCAAGTCCCGCTCCTCCAAAGCCCCTGCCGCTGCTGACCTCTGGTGGCCATCCCTGGTACTGCGCACACTTCCGGTGCGGATGGGCAGTTATTTTGAGGCCCCCAGAGGGACCTCCACCCCCTCCTTTCCCAAGGTCCTCCTGCCAAGCCTTTGCCCACGCTGTGCCATCCCCTGGCTTCCTTCCCTTCCTCGCTGAGCTCACGGCCTCCCTCTCTCTTTCCCCCTGCAGTGGGGGCCGAAGCCTGGGCGAGGAGGGCCCCCCAACCCGCGGCGCCTCCCCGCCGACCCCCCCAGTCAGCATCAAGTCCGAGCGCCTCTCTCCGGCCCCCGGGGGCCCCGGCGACTTTCCTAAGACCTTCCCCTACCCCTTGCTCCTCGCCCGGTCCCTGGCAGAGCCTCTGCGGCCCGGGCCCGCCCTGCGCCGGCTGCCCTTGGCCGACGGCTGGCCCCGGTAGGAGACCCCTGGTGGCACAGGCCCAGGACTCTTGCCGGGCACGGCGAGGGCACGTGGGGACCCCACCTCCCTCCAGGCCTCTTCAGAGAAGACTTGACAGTGACGGCCCCCTCCGCGGTGGGGGCTTGGACTCAATCCGTGCTGAGGGGACTCCTTTCCTTCTTCCTCTTTGTGTGTATACCTAAAAATAAAACGCGCGTGGCGTCCGTGGACCAGACTGACTGTGGCTGCTCAGAACTCGCCTCATTCTTGCCTAGTCTTGGCTTGGGGTGCCCCCTCCAGAAGTCGACCTGAGATGAGGACTCAAGAGCCCGTGGGGTGTCCGGGAGGGCTGCCAGGTGCAGGCGTGGGGAGGCGAGGCGGGAGGAGCCCCGCAGGGGATGCGCACCAGCAGTGGGTGCTTAGCCCGCGGGGGCTTCTGAGGACAGCATAGAGTGATCGTGCACCTAGAATGGCCCCACTCCAGGGGTGAAGGCCCCGGCTATTTCCACTCCAGGGCCAACGGCCAGGGCTGCTCCTGGCGCTGTGGGTCATGGGCTCAGGGGCAAGCCCCTAGGGCTGGGTCGTATGGCTCCAAAAGCAGCAGCTGGGAATCCTGAATGTCGGGCTTCCAGGCACTGGGAGCACCCCTGAACTGCTCCTCTTCTTATTTTTTATTTTATTATTTTAATTTTATTTTATTTGAGACAGGGGCTCCCCGTATCACCCAGGCTGGGTTGCAGCGGTGCGATCTCGGCTCACTATAACCTCCGCCTCCCGGGTTCGAGGGATTCTCCCGCCTCCGCCTCCGGAGTAGCTGGGACTACAAGCGCCTACTACCATGCTAATTTTTGTATTTTTAGTAGAGACAGGTTTCGCCATGTTGGTCAGGCTGGTCTCGAATTCCTGACCTGAGGTGGTCCGCCTGCCTCGGCCTTTCAAAGTGCTGGGATTATAGGCATGAGCCACCCAGCCCTGCCAACTGCTCGTCTTTTGAATGGGTGTATCTCTTGAGCCTTTGACCCAGCAATTGATTCTACCCAAGGGACAAGAGAGCAAGGTGTTTACACACCCACTCCTGGGGCTGCAAACTGCCCCCACTCGGGCCTGTCCTGTGTGTGAAGGCAGATTTGAGTGTCCTGGAGTCAGGGGTGCCTCCCAGAAAATAGTTGAGGTGCAGCAGGGTGACACCTCAGGTGGTCTCAGTGGGATTTTTTGTTTTTTGTTTTTTGTTTTTTTGAGAGGGAGTCTCACTCTGTTGCCCAGGCTGGAGTGCAGTGGCCGGATCTCGGCTCACTGCAAGCTCTGCCTCCCAGGTTTACGCCATTCTCCTGCCTCAGCCTCCTGACTAGCTGGGACTACAGATGCCCGCCACCTCACCCAGCTAGTTCTTGTATTTTTTAGTAGAGACGGGGTTTCCCATGTTAGCCAGGATGGTCTCGATCTCCTGACCTCGTGATCCGCCCGTCTTGGCCTCCCAAAGTGCTGGGATTACAGGCTGGAGCCACCGTTCCCAGACGGGAATTTTTTTTTTTTTTTTTTTTTCAGTTGGGGCCTCATTATGATGCCCAGGTTGGTCTCAAACTCCTGTGCTCAAGCAATCCTCTCACCTCGGCCTCCAGAATAGCTGGGACTACAGGTGCAAGCCGCCATACCTGGCATTCAGTGAGATCTTCAGAACACTTAACATCTGACTTCTTGCTGGGTGCAGTGGCGAACGCCTGTAATCCTACCACTTTGGGAAGTTGAAGTGGATGGATGGCTTGGGCCCAGGAGTTTGAGACCAGCCTGGGCAAGATAGTGACACCCCGATCCCTACAAAAAAATTTTTTAAACATTAGCTGGGCATGGCTGGCACATTCCTGTAGTCCTAGCTATTCAGGAGGCTGAGGTGGGAGAATCGCCTGAGCACGGGAAGTAGAGGCTGCAGCGAGCTGTGATCGAGCCATTGCACTCCACCCTGGACAACAGAGCAAGACCCTCTGTTAAAAACATCAACAATGACAACATAAAAAACTGACTTCTAGCCGGGCACGGTGGCTCACACCTGTATTCCTAGCACTTCGGGGGGCCAAGGAGGGCAGATCACTTGAGGCCAGAAGTTTGAAACTGTCTCTACTAAAAATACAAAAATTAGCTGGGCCTGGTGGCCCATGCCTGTAATTCCAGCTACTTGGGAGGCCAAGGCACGAGAATCACTTGAACTCGAGAGGTGGAGGTTGCAGTCAGCTAAGATCACACCACTTCACTGCAGCCTGCAGAACAGAGTAAGACTCCATCTCAAAAAAAAAAAAAAAAAAAAAAAATTACTTCTTGCATGTAATTCCAGCCCTTTGGGAGGCTGAGGAGGAAGGATGCCTTGAGCCCAGGAGTTGGAGGCTGCAGTGGGCTATTATCAGCCCACTACAATCCAGCCTGAGTGACAGAAAAAAACATTGTCTCTAAAAATAACAGTAATAAAATTTAAAAGATGTGCCTCTGCCCTGTTCTGCTCATCTCTTTGAAGCTTGCCCTCATCCTTAGAAGGAAGCTGGGCTCCTCAGCTGCCCTACCCCACTCTGGCCTCGTCTCCTATCCCTATCCCAGCCCCTCTAGTCCCTTCGAAATATTTGCAATTCCAACATACTGGTCTTTCCTGGAGCGCCTCCCTCAACCCCCAACTTGCCTCCTTTTTAAACTCCTTCCCACCCTCCAAGGCCCAGCTCTGCCTCTCTTCCTCCACGGTGCCATCTATACTGTCCCAAGCTGAGAAACGCCTTTGTGGATTGGAGTTCACAGATTTGGACAGGAAGATGGAAAACATGAGTGTTGAGATCAAGACTTACAAGATCCGCCTTGGCCGGGCACAGTGGCTCACGCCTGTAATCCAAACACTTTGAGAGGCTGAGGTGGGAGGATGGCCTGAGCCCAGGAGTTCAAGACTAGCCTGGGCAACATGGTGAATCCTATCTCTTTAAAAAAAAAAAAAATTAGCCAGGCGGGCGGTGTGTACCTGTAGTCCCAGCTACTCAGGAGACTGAGGTGGGAGAATCACCTGAGCCCGGGAAGTAAAGGCTGCAGTGAACTATGATTGAGTTACTGCACTCCAGCCTGGGCCACAGAGCAAAAGACCCTGTCTCAAAGAGTGAAAAAACAAAAACAGGCCGGGCATGGTGACTCACACCTGTAATCCCAGCGCTTTGGGAGCCTGAGGCAGGTGGATCACTTGAGGTCAGGAGTTCGAGACCAGCCTGACCAATGTGGTGAAACCCCATCTCTATTAAAAATGCAAAAAAATTGGGTGCAGCACACCAACATGGCACATGTATACATATGTAACAAACCTGCACATGTATCCGAGAACTTAAAGTATAATTTTTAAAAATTAAATTAAATTAAAAAAATAAAAAAATACAAATACAAAAATTAGCTGGGCATGGTAGCATGTGCCTGTAGTCCCAGCTGCTCAGGAGGCCGAGGCAGGAGAATCGCTTGAACCTGGGAAGTGGAGGTTGCAGTGAGCCGAGATCGCGCCACTGTACTCTAGCCTGGACAACAGAGCAAGACGCCATCTCAAAACACAAACAAACAAACTCACCTGCTTTCCAATCACTCTGCCAAGATCCAAAGCTGAGCTGATTGGCGCAGCTCAGCCAGAATGGGCAGGATACCTTGACTGACAATTTCAAAATCCCCTTCCATCACTCAGTGCCCCAGGGAGAGGTTTCTTCAGTGAAACCGAGCACCTTGCATTCCATCCTTAGCGCACACAGTCCTAGACGAGACGATGGGTGGGACTCCTTTTAAGGGATAGGGAGACAGGACAAAGTATATAAGTGACAGAACCCGGAGAGGGCACTTGTTTCTATGGCGGAGTATAGGGTGCCATCTGCACCCCAGACCCCAGCTAAAGTTTGTCCTATGTCATCTCCGCCACCCTCATCCCCAGTGAGGTGGGGGCTTTGGGGCCCCAGTTTCCAGGACAGGAATATGGCATGATCAAAGTGTGTAAAAGCCCCTCTCCAGGCTCCCGTGGCAGGGGACACTGGGCGCTGAGGGGAGGCAGTATCCCCTGGAATGATCACTCTGTGTGTGTGTGTGTAGGCGAAACCACCAGGACTCCGGGACAGCTCGGAGGTGGAGGTGAAGGGAAGAGGGTGCCGTGGGCGACGGGAAGCCCCCATTTCACCCTCTGTGCTGAGGAAGCTTGTGGGGAATGAGACTTGGATGGGGTGAACTCGAAGCCTCTGCAGAGTGTCCGAGTGTGGCTAGAGATTTCGCTCACCCAACCCCAGACTCAGGTCTTTCTTTTTTCTTTTTCTTTTCTTTCTTTTTCTTTGTGTGTTTTTATTATTTTGGTTTGCTTTTTTTTTTTTTCCCCCCCCTGAGATGGAGTCTCGCTCTGTCATGCAGGCTGGAGTGCAATGGTGCAATCTTGGCTCGCTGCAGCCTCTGCCTCCCAGGTTCAAGTGATTCTCCTGCCTCAGCCTCCTGAGTAGCTGGGACTACAGGCGCGTGCCACCATGCCCAGCTAATTTTTTGTATTTTTAGTAGAGATGGGGTTTCACTATGTTGGCAAGGCTGGTCTCGAACTCGTGACCTCGGGTAATCTACCCACCTTGGTCTCCCAAAGTGCTGGGATTACAGGCGTGAGCCACCGCTCCCGGCCTTTTTTTTTTATTTTTATTATTCTTGCTTTGTTTTGGTTTGTTTTTTTTTGTTTTGAGACAAAAGTCTCACTCTGTTGCCCAGGCTGGAGTGTAGTGGCAGGATCTCGGCTCACTGCAGCTTCCACCTCCCGGGTTCAAACGATTCTTGTGCTCCCCAAATAGCTCAGATTACAGGTGAGCGCCACCACACGCGGCTAATTTTTGTATTTTCAGTAGAGACGGGGTTTCACCATGTTGACCAGGCTGGTTTTGAACTCCTGAGCCCATGTGATCCACCCACCTCAGCCTCCCAAAATGCTGGGATTATAGGCATGAGCCACTGCGCCTGGCCTATTTTTTTTATTTTTGAGGCAGGGTCTCACTCTACTGCCCAGGCTGCAGTGCAGTGGTGCAATCATAGCTCACTGCAGCCTTGACCTCCTGGGTGCAAGCGATCTTCCTACCTCAGCCTCCCAAGTAGCTGGGACTGCAGGTGCGCACCACCTTGCCCAGCTAGGCTGGAGTGCAGTGGCACGATCTTGGCTCACTGCAACGTCTGCCTCCCGAGTTCAAGTGATTCTCCTGACTCAGCCTCCCCAGTACCTCACAGGCGTGAGCCACAACGCCTAGCTAATTTTTGTATTTTTAGTAGGGATGGGGTTTCACCATATTGGCCAGGATGGTCTCGATCTCCTGACCTTTTGATACGCCTGCCTCAGCCTCCCAAAGTACTGGGATTACAGGTGTGAGCCACTGTGCCCAGCCTGCCCAGTCAATTTTTGTATTTTTTGTATAGTCTGGGTTTCCCCACGTTGCCCAGGCTGGTCTGGAACTCCTGGGATTAAGCGATCGTCCCATCTTGGCCTCCCAAAGTTCTTGGATTACAGGCAGGAGCCACTGTACCCAGCCTCTTTTTTTTTTTTTTTTTTTTTTTTTTTTTTTTTTTTTTTTGAGACGGAGTCTCGCTCTGCCGCCCAGGCTGGAGTGCAGTGGCGCAATCTCAGCTCACTGCAAGCTCCGCCTCCCGGGTTCACGCCATTCTCCTGCCTCAGCCTCCCGAGTAGCTGGGACTACAGGCGCCCACCACCTCACCCGGCTAGTTTTTTGTATTTTTTAGTAGAGACGGGGTTTCACTGTGTTAGCCAGGATGGTCTCGATCTCCTGACCTCGTGATCCGCCCGTCTCGGCCTCCCAAAGTGCTGGGATTACAGGCGTGAGCCACCGCGCCCGGCCTTTAAAAATTTATTTTATTTTATTTAGAGATGAGGGTCTTGCTGTGCTGCCCAAGTTGGTCTCAAAATTCTGGGCTCAAGCGGTCCTCCAGCCTTAGCCTCCCACGTAGCTGGGACTACAGGCACACACCAAGCCACCATGCCTGGCTGGGCTCAGGTCTTCAACACTTCCCACCTGGTTCCTTCTGTCCCTTCCCCACTCAGGAGGGGTGAGCCACTGTCCCCATGGCAGTGATCAATGGCTGTGGAGGTCCAGCTGAGCATACAGCCCCTGCCACCTCCAGCAGTGCCACTGCCACATGCACGGTGTTACACATAGAGGATGCAAACCCTTCACCCAGTTACCCACACTTCTGTTCTGAGGACCTCCCTGACAATGACTGGCCTTCCTTCCACATGGGCTGAAGAACCGCCTACTCACTGGCACCCCAACCCCACACATCCGGACCAGGACCAGGGACTGAGCAGGAGGAAAAGGGTCAAAGTAGCAGGTACCCTGGGGGAAACTGAGGCATGGCCAGAGAGAAATAACCTTCCCAGCCTTTGGATCTCACCCTCACGGTGACAAGAAGTCAGGCCAGTCCCTGATAACAGTGCCCACAGACTAAGCACCCAGTGTGAGGTCTGGGTTAAATTATGGGCTGCTTTCTAAGACTGGGAGCCCCCAGGGCTACTGGTGAGACTGGTTCGGCTTCTCCATCCCAGGGAGACTGCACTTTTGCCCTCCACCACGAGGTGGCGTGCGATAGTGCGCTTAAGATTCAGCACTTGCCAAAAGTTAAAAAAATAAAATGTAAACCAGGCCTGGGGGCTTACGCCTGTAAACCCAGCACTTTGGGAGGCCGAGGCGGGCGAATCACCTGAAATCGGGAGTTCGAGACCAGCCTGATGAACACGGAGAACCTCGTCTCTACTAAAAATACAAAATTAGCGAGGCATGGTGGCCCATGCCTGTAATCCCAGCTACTCGGGAGGCTGAGGCAGGAGAATCACTTGAACCAGGGAGGCGGAAGTTGCGGTGAGCCAAGATTGCACCATTATACTCCAGCCTGGGCAACAAGAGCGAAACTCCGTCTCAAGAAAAAAAAAAAACATAATAAAATGTAAAAATGAAAAGGTAGTTACACGGGCCCCCCACACAGGAACCCACCCCCATAAAGATACTCAGACACTTGGTCATACCCAATATATGTCTACACTCAGGCAGACACACTCATCCACAGAAAGACAAACGGCAAAACCCAGGCACGAACACCAGAAGCCCTTTCCTTCTAGCGGTGAAATAAAGAACATCAGATCCCTGAAGCTGACATTTGGTCCTTGATCCAGCCATGCCTGAAGCTGACCCTACAGCTAGTATTTTCTGTCACATGAGCCACAAACTTTCCTTTTTTTTGCTTGAACCTATTTTAGTTGATATTTTGTGGAGCACAGCCAGAGTCCTGGCTGATAGAGATGAATAAGGCACTTGCCAGGTGAAAAATATTGAGGCATTCGTTTTTGGTTTTCTTTTGTTTTTAAGATTGAGGCATTCTTGAAGGCATTGCAAGATGTAGGATATTTACAAAGGCCTGGAGGTATGACAGAGCATGGTGGGTGCAAGCTGTACTATTGGGTGCGCCACAGTGCTAGCAGCAGATTTAAGTCAGGCAGAGGGGTCTGGATTCAGTCTGAGTACTTAGCCTACTTGGTACTTAGGAATACTAAGTACTTAGTCTACTAAGTAGGAGCCATTGAATGTTCTTGATGAGGGGGGGAGTTCTCTCAGAAATGTCCCTTAGGTGGGAATAAATGATTTCGCTGCAAACCTTTGAAATAAGTTTAGGTAAGAGAAGACTGAGCCTTCAGAGAGGTGGGCCACGCAGGCCTCCCAGACACAATCTTGACTTTGATCGCTCAGAACCAGCGTGTCTGAACTACAATTTCCGGCATGCAACGCGAGCGGCCTCCTCGTCCCTGGCGACTTGCCGGCTCCAACACGCTGATTGGTTGCACAGGATGCTCGTCAGATCAGAGTCGGGTTCTAATTGGTCGAGTTCCCGTGGAGGGCCCGGAGCCCCAGGCCGGTGGGTCCGTGCACCGCGCTCTCGCAAGCGCCATGGTGAGCGAGCGTCTTGCGAAGTGGGGGATTCTGCAGGGCCGGGGTCCAGCCGAGGGGGTCCAGGGAGACACTGAGGGAATGTGGTCTCTTCTTGGGGATTGGAGGCTCTGAGGTATTCGGGGGCACGCTGAAGGCCGTGTGTCCCTGTCTGGGGGCCCTGCTCTCGCTGCAGGACCTCCGAAGGAGTCGACGGGGGTCGTACCCAGGGAGACTAGAAGCCCTTAAGCGTTCTGGGGATTCCGCTCTCTGGAGACCTTTTAGGGGTTTGGGGTCCTGCCATGGGGTCGTGGTCCCACAGAGGGGACTGCGGACCTCAGCACATTTGGAACCTTGTTAAGGCGGTGTGGGGGCCTGTTGGGGTCCACTCTGGAGACAGGGGTCCTGCAGGAGCGTGGGGGCCGCGCCGACGGGATCCATCAGGGGTCCCTTCTGTATCGGGGTGTGTGGAACGGGCAGGGGAAGCCGTGGGAAGTGGACTCAGGAGGTCTGGGTGGCCTCAGGGCGGGCAAAGTTCTCAGAGTGGGAGACAGGACAGTTGGAACCTTCAAGTCTCACTCAGCTCTGGGTTCAAACCACTGAGTGTGTTCTTAAAACTTAGCCCAGCCCCAGGGGATCAGGCTGGTGCGGGGAGATGGGGGACTCCCACAACCCTGACGCGACTGGCCTGGGCAGAGAGAGGGACATGGAACTGGAGAACTGGAGGGTCCCTGCCTGGGACCATCCCCGATGAGGGGTGCTGGAGATGGCCCTGAAGGAAGGGCCCTGATGGCCGGGATTATTGAAAGTGGGACGTTGTCCCAGGCGCAAGTGCAGGACGCCGTAGGAGATGAGGGCGCAGGCTCCCGGAAATGAGATGGAAGGAAGTTGCATTGATTTTATCAGGGTTCTTGGGTTCGAGGATCGTAAATCCAGTAAAGGGAAAAGGAGGAGCTGATGGAAGACTCAAGAAAATCCTTGGAGATGTCTGCGGAGCCCTGACCTTGAGATAGGAGGCTGGCTGGAGGGCAGGGCTATCAGAACATCCCAGGACAGACCTCTAGAAGCCTTAGGTGAAGAGATACACCCCTCCACCACCTTTTCCCTTAGGGGGTTTTGGGAGGTGGTGGGGTCATTGATGAAGAGCCCAAAGGTCCAGGAAGACCTCTGAGACTCCAGTGGTTGGGCGCAGTGAGGGCTGAGGAGAGAGCTGAGCCATGGGGAGGTGGAGGAGGGGTCTGTAGCTATGCCTGCAGGGTGCAGAACCGAGTTGGGGGCTGACTGTGAGCTTGGTAAAGGCCTGAACCACCTGGAAGGGTATGGGATGATGGGTGAGTGTTGGGGTCTCTCAGGAGAGCCTGGAGGAGCCTACTGGTTGAGCTCAGCAGAGAGGTCTGGGCGGGAGGTGTTACTGTGCTGAGGTTGTGATGGGTTGGTGGATTGGGTGGTTAAAACCCTGGCAGGTCACAGGAGAGAGGTCCGAGAGAGAGGAGAAAAACAGACTGGTGGGTGGGAGGGCAGGTGGCTCACTGGCTTGCAGGGGCCCATGGGCTGGCACTCATGGTCCTTAAGTGCCAGCCAGGCAACCAGCCAGTGTGCACTAGGGTCCCAGGGAGGGTGAGCAATGAGGATATAGAGATGAGAAAGATGGCGCCACCAACCTCATTACTGAAAAAAGATTTCTGGTGTCAGTTTATAAGTCACAGGCACAGAGAAAATGTCCTATTAGTCTGTTATTTTATTTATTTTTATTTTATTATTATTATTATTTTGTTTTGAGACAGAGTCCCACTCTGTTGCTCAGGCTGGAGTGCAATGGCACAATCTCGACTCACTCACTGCAACCTCTGCCTCCCGGGTTCAAGCAATTCTCCTGCCTCAGCCTCCCGAGTAGCTGGGATTACAGGCATGTGCCACTATGCCTGGCTAATTTTTGTATTTTTAGTAGAGACAAGGTTTCACCATGTTGACCAGGTTGGTCTCAAACTCCTGACCTCAAGTGATCAGCCCGCCTCAGCCTCCCAAAGTGCTGAGATTACAGGCATGAGCCACCGTGCCTGGCCTCAGCAGTCATTTCGAATTACCGTGCTAGGTCCGGTATCCATCACATTAGGGTTTTTCTGAGTAAATTTAGCTTATTTATGCCTGATTAAAGGATTATTTTAATAATTAATTTTAGTATTAAACTTTATTTCATTTTGATTATAACACCAGAATACTAGTAGACAGCTCTCCTGAGCACATAATTTTACATAATTACGTAATTACTGGCAGCAAATGGGTATTTACTGCATTCAAGCAGGAAAACCCAGCTTCACCACAGACTGATTCTTCTAAAATGTTTAAAAATAAGTATATGAAAATGTGTTCTGAATTAAGAACTGGGTGAGAAAATTCCTAATTTAAAAAAAAAAGTCATAGCTGGGTGTGTTAGTGCATGACTGTGGTCCTAGCTACTCGGTAGGTTGAGGGAGGATCACTTGATCCCAGGAGTTTGAGACCAGCCTGGGCAACATAGCAAGACCCCATCTCTAAAAATAAAAATAGGCCTGACACAGTGGCTCATGCCTGTAATCCCAACAGTTTGGGAAGCCAAGGCAGGAGGACTGCTTGAGCCTAGGCGTTCAAGACCAGCCTGGGCGACATGGAGAAACCCTATCTCTACAAAATAGTCAAAAATCAGCTGGGTGTGTTGGCAGGTGCCTGTAATCCCAGCTACTAGGGAGGCTGATGTGGGAGAATCACTTGAACCTGGGAGGTTGAGGCTGCAGTGAGCACCCCACCATGTCACTGCACTCCAGCCTGGGTGGCAGAGCAAGACCCTATTCTCCCCACCACCACTCCCCTGCCAAACACACACACACACACACACACACACACACACACACACAAATAAAAATAAATAAGCTCACCACACTCAGACATGTAGGTCTTCACATCAAAACAGGAGGTGGCCAGGAGCATAGATGCCCTTTCAAGGAGGTTAATTACAAAGGGAAGGAGAGGGAGGAGGGTGATGGAACCATCAGGGATCATTTAAGGTGGGAGACACTTAGGGGAAGGAGCTACCAGGGGGAAGGAGAAAGCTAGCAGCTCAACCAGGACGCAGTGGCTCCCAAGGTGGGAGTACGGAGTGCAGAAGGCGGTGGGAGTTGCTTGCACTGAGTGTGGCGACCTCGTGGTTAGGGGCTGGAAGGTGGTGGTGAGGAATACAGGAGGCTACATAGGAAACACCCATTTCCAGATGAGAAAAGTGAGACTCCAGGAAAGTAATATTATACCTGAATCCATAGTGGAGGCAGGAGGCGAACCCCATGGTCTCCACTGCCCTACACTCCAGCTAGGTGGTGGTGGTGGTGGCGGGGGGAGGGGTGCTGCTGATCTCTGACGTGAGAGGGAGGGCCAGGCCAGGTGAGTCCAGGCTCACCCCAGGACTCTCCCCTAAGAAGCTGCTAGAGCCTAAGAGGCTCGCCCTTCCCCCATCGGGCCTGGCTTCTCTATAAATAGCCTGGGTTCCTAGGGAGGGAGGGAGCTTGTGACCCTCTGGCAGGTGCTGCCAGTCACGTCCCCTCCCCCCAGGCGGTCCTCGGAGTGCAGCTGGTGGTGACCCTGCTCACTGCCACCCTCATGCACAGGCTGGCGCCGCACTGCTCCTTCGCACGCTGGCTGCTCTGCAACGGCAGGTGAGTCGTGTCCCGGCGGTGGGAGGGGCCCCGCGGAACCACGCCCCCTTCTGGCTCCCTACGCTCCCCCTCACAAATTGCACGGCCTCCATCTTCGTTAGTGGGTGATGGGGAGAAAGACGTTGTTGATATAATTGAAGTACAACAAACTGCATATATTCGTTTTTTCTTTTTCTTTTTAGAGACAGGGTCTCATTGTTACCCAGCTTGGAGTGCAGTGGCCTGATCATAGCTCACTGCAACCTCAACCTTCTGGGCTCAGGTGGCCCTCCTGCCTGAACCTCCTGAGTAGCTGGGACTACAGGTGTGCACCACCGTGCCCAGACAATTTTTAAACTTTTAATAGAGATGGGGTCTTGCTAAGTTGCCCAGGCTGGTCTCAAACTCCTGGGCTCAAGCGATCCTACCACTTTGACCTCCCAAAGTGCTGGGATTACAGGCATGAGCCCCTATGCCTGACACAAACTGTATATATTTGACGTATACAGTTGGACCTGTTTTGACAGATGTACACATGGGTGGAACCATCGCCACACTCCCCACGTCCCCCACTCTTCCTGCCTCCCTGTAACCCAGCCTTCCTTCCACCCCTGCACCTGCTAGAGCTCACCTGCTCTGGTTTTTGTCCCTGTGTGGGTCTCTGATGCTTTCTGAGAATCTGGTGGTAACTGAATTCTCTCCTGAGAAAAATGTATGTGACAAAAACAAAGGCAAAAAAACGCGTCAGAGATGATGGCTCAGGCCCATAATCCCAACACTGGGGGAAGCCAAGGTGGGAGGATCACTTGACCCAGGAGTTTGAGACCAGCCTGGGCAACATGGCAAGACCCCGTCTCTACAAAAAATTTAAAAAATTAGCCAGGTATGGTGGCTCATGCCTGTGATCCCAGCTAATCAGGAGTCTGAGGCGGGAGGATCATTTGAGCCCAGAAGGTCGAGTCTGCCGTGAGCTGAGATGGCGCCACTGTACTCTAGCCTGGGCGACCGACCAAGGCCTTCTCTCAAAAACAAAAACAGAAAGCCAGGTGAGGTGGCTCACGCCTGTAATCCCAGCCCTTTGGGAGGCTGACGCGGGTGTACCACTTGAGGTCAGGAGTTTGAGACCAGCCTGGCCAACATAGTGAAACCCTGTCCCTACTAAAAATACAAAAATCAGCTGGGCATCGTGGTGCATGCCGGTAGTCCCAGCTCCTCGGGAGGTTGAGGCAGGAGAATCACTTGAACCCGGGAAGTGGAGGTTGCAGTGAG
Organism: Chlorocebus sabaeus; assembly: GCF_047675955.1. Classification (NCBI taxonomy): domain Eukaryota; kingdom Metazoa; phylum Chordata; class Mammalia; order Primates; family Cercopithecidae; genus Chlorocebus; species Chlorocebus sabaeus. The sequence continues at coordinate 43,837,002 of NC_132909.1, forward strand.
CCAAGATCGTGCCACTGCACTCCAGGCTGGGCGACAGAGCAAGACTCTGTCTCAGAAAGAAAAGGAAAAAGAAGATAAAAGTTGCACACACCTGCTTCCCCAGGAGAGTTAGCCAGCAGATTCAGGAGTATCCAAGCCTCCTGAGCCCACTCAGCCTAGATCTGTTGGCCTCACGATTTCCCCAGAATTTCCCCATGCTGTACCCTCACCTACCTCCCAGTGTTCCCCTGAACTAGGCTACCCTCTAACTAGAATCCCTGGATTTGAGGTTCACTGCCTCAACCTGCCAGCCCCATATCTGAGCTTCCCTGACTGCCCGTCCTTGCTCTCAGTCTGTTCCGATACAAGCACCCGTCCGAGGAGGAGCTTCGGGCTCTGGCGGGGAAGCCGAGGCCCAGAGGCAGGAAAGAGCGGTGAGTGAACTGGCCCCCATCCCCTGCCTTGGGTGGGTGGCTCCTCCCCAGGGACGGCCTCACCCTTGCTCAGGGGGCTCTGGGCTAAGGGACACAGGACTGGCCCACCCACACTTCCAGACTCTGATCTGGGCACAGGTGAACTGGGAGACCCTAGTCCAAGGAGATGATCACTGTCAAGTTAGCATCTGTTTCCTAGCAGTTTGCTCTAGCCAGTCCTGTGGGTGGTGGTGGTGGGGGTCCTCACATCCCAGTGTGCAGAAGAGCCGAGGCTATAGGAAGTGATGGTCTCCAGGCCAACTGCTCTGAGCTCTGAGGGTGGCTGGCCCCAGTGGGATGTGCGCTTACTGGCCCCCTTGCTTGTCACCATCCTCCCAGGTGGGCCAATGGCCTTAGTGAGGAGAAGCCACTGTCTGTGCCCCGAGATGCCCCATTCCAGCTGGAGACCTGCCCCCTCACAACTGTGGATGCCCTGGGTAATAGCCCAGTCCTGTCCCTAAACTCCACGCCCTCAGCCCTGAAGGTCCCCACACCTTCATGGGGGTGGGGAGGATTTGAAGGAGGAGTAAGCTGTTGGGAGGGGAGTGGGCTGGGCCCCAGGGCTGAGCAGAGTGCCCTCCGCAGTCCTGCACTTCTTCCTGGAGTACCAGTGGTTCGTGGACTTTGCCGTGTACTCGGGTGGCGTGTACCTCTTCACAGAGGCCTACTACTACATGCTGGGTCCAGCCAAGGAGACTAACATTGCCGTGTTCTGGTGCCTGCTCACAGTGGCCTTCTCCATGTATCCTTCCTCTCTGCTCCCTGCCAGAGGGGCAGATGGGAGCAGAACCCGAGCTTCCCTGGCTCCCCTAAACTGGGGTGGCAGTTTTCACCTGCTGTGCCACAAACTTCCCCAAGCTTAGTGGCATGAAGCAGACATTTTATGTGCTCTGGCTCTGTGGGTGGACAGACTGGGCGGGGCTCAGCAGGTCAGTTCATCTCCACTCCACATGATCATGCCATTCAGTGGCAGTAGAAATGCCAGGAGGCAAGAGGGAATGCCTTGCCCAAAGTCACCCACCCCATCCCTTTTCTTTCTACCACATTCTCCTTGTGTAAGGAAATCACCAGGCCAGTCCACAATCAAGGCCAAGAAAGAGATGGCCCCTTGGCAAAATTTTAAAAAATGTATACTCCAGGCATGGTGGCTCACACTTGTAATCCCAGCACTTTGGGAGGCTGAGGCAGGTGGATCACCTGAGGTCTGGAGTTCGAGACCAGCCTGGCCAACATGGTGAAACCCCATCTCTACTAAAAGTACAAAAATTAGCCGGGCACAGTGGCTCATGCCTGTAATCCCAGTACTTTGGGAGGCCAAGGTGGGTGGATCACCTGAGGTCAGGAGTTCAAGACCAGCCTGACCAACATGGAGAAACCACTTCTCTACTAAAAATACAAAAATTAGCCAGGCATGGTGGTGCATGCCTGTAATCCCACTTACTTAGGAGCCTGAGGCAGGAGAATCGCTTGAACCCAGGAGGTAGAGGTTGCAGTTAGCCGAGATCACGCTATTGCACTCCAGCCTGGGTGACAAGAGCGAATTCCTTCCCCCCCAAAAATTTTATATATACACACGTATGTATGTATGTATGTATGTATATGTGTATATGTATATATATTTGTTGTTGTTGAGATGGCATCTTGCTTTGTTGCCTAGGCTGGTCCTGACTGGCTTCAAGTGATTCTCCTGCTTTGGCCTCCCAAAGAGAGCAAACATATGACTTTAGGGACCCAAGTTTGAGGAAGCACAGAAAGAATGCCACTCCTGTGACTTTTGGAGAGGGAAACCTGTCTCAAAATCCACTGGTTCCCCAGATTCCCATGCTTTTTTTTTTTTTTTTTTTTTTTTGAGATGGAGTTTTGCTCTTGTTGCCCAGGCTGGAGTGCAGTGGCATGATTTAGGCACTACAACCTCCGTCTCCCGGGTTCAAGTGATTCTCCTGCCTCAGCCTCCCAAGTAGCTGGGATTACAGGCATGCACTACCGTGTCTGGCCCCAATGCTGCATTTTGAGGGCAGATTGGAGATGAAGCCCTTCTATATCTGATTGCTTTTCCAAGGGATGTGAAGTAGGTGAGATGGGTGAAAGAGGCAGGATCACCCAGGGCGGGAGGCTGAACAGACATGGTGGCCTGATGAGGCCATCTCCCACTCAACAGGAACCCCCAGCTTACATCCTGATCTGGGATCCAGCACCCCAAACCCAAACTCCTCTAGGTCATCCCCAAGGCCTGTTTGTGCAGCAGTGCTTGTTCCCGGGAGTTCCCAGGTGGGGTGTGGTGAAATGGGCAGAGTGGGGCAGTGGCAACTGAGGCCTCCTTAGCTCTAGCCTCCAGCAAGATGTTCCTGACAGTGACACGGCTGTACTTCAGCGCCGAGGAGGGGGGTGAGCGCTCTGTCTGCCTCACCTTTGCCTTCCTCTTCCTACTGCTGGCCATGCTGGTACAGGTGGTGCGGGAGGACACCCTCGAGCTGGGCCTGGAGCCTGGTAAGTGCAGCCCCCAACGTGGGGGCGCCACAGCTGTCACTCCCTCATGTAATCTGACCAGGCTGGTTTCACTGGCTCGGTGTCCAGCACGAACAGGTAAAGGAGTGGGCTCCTGGGGTGAAGACAGCCCCCATTAGTGACTGTCTCAACTCCTGAACCTCATTGGGCTTTGGGGAAGAGAGGACATTCCCTTTCTCACTGTCTCTGATGGATACTCATGGCTATAGCTCTTCTTTCTTTTTCTTTTTTTTTTTTTTTTTGAGATGGAGTCTCACTTTTGTCACCCAGGCAGGAGTTCAGTGGCATGATCTCAGCTCACTGCAACCTCTGCCTCCTGCATTCAAGTGATTCTCCTGCCTCAGCCTCCCAAGCTGGGATTATGGGTGCATGCCACCAAGCCTGGCTAATTTTTTTATTTTTAGTAAAGATGGGGTTTCACCATGTTGGCCAGGCTGGTCTCAAACTCCTGACCTCAGGTGACCCACCCACCTCAGCCTCCCCAAGTGCTGGGATTACAGGTGTGAGCCACTGTGTGTGGCCTCTTTTTTTCTTTTTTAAAAAAATTATTTATTTATTTATTTTTATTGAGACAGGGTCTCATTGTGTTGCCCTGGCTGGTCTCACACTCCTGAGCTCAAGCGATCTGCCCACCTCGGCCTCCCAAAGTGCTGGTATTAACAGGTGTGAGCCACCATGCCTGGCCTCTTAAATGATCCTTTTAACATAGAATTTGTACCTCATCACTTCTCTGCCTGGCACCACACTCCCTGGGTCTTAGGAGAAAGACCATAGTCCTCACCATGGCCCACATGACCCTGCTGACTGAGTTTTACCTTCTCCAATTCTCCCTGCCTTTCAGTTTTAAAAATTGTATATGTTTGATATATACAAAGAAGATGTATATGTCAATTATAAAGCAAAATAATAATATGAGTACCTGCAAACCTACCCCTCAAATAAGAAGTAGGTGGGGTAGTGACTGAACCAATCTCCCAGGGGGGCAGTAAGGTTTAAATGAATCAGGATCCATGGATAGGGCTTGATTTTTGCCAACCTAGTCCTCGTCACGTGGAATGATGCCCTCTGTGGCTTTAACATGCATTTCTCTGATTACCAGGGAAGTTGAGCACCTTTTCCTGTTTATTCACGATTCATGTCTCTTCTGTGAAATTTCTGTGAAATGCCTGTTCACGTTGTTGCCCATTTTTGTATCTTTTTTCTCTTTGAATTTTTTTTCATTGTGGTAAAATAGACAAAACATAAAATTCACCATCTTAACCATTTTTAAATGTGCAGCTCAGTGGCATTAAGTATATTTAGATGGCCGAGCGTGGTGGCTCACATCTATAATCCCAGCACTTTGGGAGGCTGAGGCAGGCAGATCACCTGAAGTCAGGAGTTCGAGACCAGCCTGCTCAACATGGAGAAACCCTGTCTCTACTAAAAATACAAAATTAGCTGGATGTGGTGACACACGCCTGTAATCCCAGCTACTTGGGAGGCTGAGGCAGGAGAATTGCTTGAACCTGGGAAGCAGAGGTTGTGGTGAGCCAAGATCGAGCCATGGCACTCCAGCCTGGGCAACAAGAGTAAAACTCCATCTCAAAAAAAAAAAAAGATAGGCCAGGCGTGGTGGCTCGCGTGTGTAATCCCAGCACTTTGGGAGGCTGAGGCAGGTGGATCACAAGGTCAGGAGATCAAGACCATCCTGGCTAACATGGTGAAACCCCGTCTCTACTAAAAATACAAAAAATTAGCTGGGCGTAGTGGTGGGCACCTGTAGTCCCAGCTACTTGGGAGGCTGAGGCAGGAGAATGGTGTGAACCCAGGAGGCAGAGCTTGCAGTGAGACGAGATCACACCACTGCACTCCAGCCTGGGAGACAGAGTGAGACTCTGTCTCCAAAAAAAAAAAAAAAGGTCTATTTAGATTGTTGTGGAACCATCACCACCATCCATCTCCACAACTCTTTCCTCTTGCAAAACTGAAACTCCATCCCATTAAACACTAACTCCCTGTTCCTCCTTCTGCAGCCCCTGATACCCACCATTTTATGTCCTGTCTATGAATGTGACCACTCTGGGTTCCTCATATAAGTGGTATCATACAGTATTTGTCCTTTTGTGACGGGCTCATTTCAGTTAGCACAATGTCCTCAAGTCATATCCATGTTGTAGCAAGGTATTAGAATTTTTTTTTTTCTTTTTTTGAGACAGGATCTCACTCTGTCATCTAGGCTGGAGTGCAGTGGTGCAATCACAACTCACTGCAGCCTTGACCTCCAGGGCTCAAGTGATCTCCCACCTCAGCCTTCCAAGTAGCTGGGACCACAGTCACGTGCCACCATGCCTGGCCAATTTTTGCTTTTTTCCTTCTCTGTAGAGATGGGGTCTTGCTATGCTTCCCAGGCTGGTCTCAAACTCCTGGCCTTGAGCAATCCTCTCACCTCAGCCTCCCAAAGTGCTGGGATAACAGGCGTGAGCCACTGTGCCCAGCCAGAATTCCATTTTTAAGACTGAACAGTATTTCATTGTCTGGGTGAACACATTTTGTTTATTTGTCCACAGATGAACGTTTGCTTGGGTTGTTTCCAACTTTTGGCTTTTTGATTAATACTGCTGTGAACTTGAGTGTACAAGTACCTCTTTGAGACTCCATTTTCAGTTTTGGAGGGGATATATCCAGAAGTGGAACTGCTGGATTATATGATAATTCTACTTTTAATTTTTTGAGGAACTGCCATACCGTTTTATACAGCAGCTGAACCATTTTATTTTATTTTTGAGACAGAGTCTCATTCTGTTGCCCAGGCTGGAGTGCAGTGGTGGCATGATGTCCACTCACTGCAACCTCCGCCTCCTGGATTCAAATGATTCTCGTGCCTCAGGCTCCCGAGTAGCTGGGACTATAGGCTCCTACCACCACACCCAGCTAATTTTTTTTTTTTTTTTTTTTTTTTTTAAGACAGAGTCTTGCTCTGTCACCCAGGCTGGAGTACAGTGGCATGATCTTGGCTCACTGCAACCTCCACCTTCCAGCCTCAAGTGATTCTCTTGCCTCAGCCTCCCAACTAGCTGGGATTACAGGAATGCACCACTATGCCTGGCTAATTTTTGCATTTTTAGTAGAGATGGGGTTTCGCCATGTTGGCCAGGCTGGTTTTGAACTTTTGACCTCAGGCGATCTGCCCATCTTGGCCTCCCAAAGTGCTGGGATTACAGGTGTGAGTCACTGCGCCCAGCAACACCCAGATAATTTTTGTATTTTTAATAGAGACGGATTTTGCCATGTTGCCCAGGCTGGTCTCAAACTCTTGAACTCAAGCAGCATGCCAGCCTCGGCCTTCCAAAGTGCTGGGATTACAGGCATGCACCACTGTGCCTGGCTCATTTTATACATTATATTCCCAGCAGCAGTGCACAAGTGCACAATTTCTCCACTTCATTGCCAATACTTGTTTTCTTTTTCTTTTCACTTGACTACTATTTGCATTATTTTCCGTCTGCATACATGCATCACACTTTCTTTGCTGAGCCATTGAATGTAGTTGTAAGCGTCACCTCTAGTATCTTGATGAATGTTATTTGATTATTTTAATTGATATTTGTCTTGAAAAAATCAGAAAGTCATTCTATATTTTATTCTAAAATATTTCGGCCAGGCGTGGTGGCTCATGCCTGTAATCCCAACACTTTGGGAGGCCGAGGCGGGTGGATTGCCTGAGGTCTGGAGTTCAAGACTAGCCTGGTCAACATGGTGAAACCCCGTCTGTAGTAAAAATACAAAAAGCAGCTGGGCGAGGTGGCGTGCACCTGTAATAGCTACTCCAGAGGCTGAGGCAGGATAATCGCTTGAACCCAGGAGGCGGAGGTTGCAGTAAGCCAAAATCGCGTCATTGCACTCTAGCCTGGGTGACAAGAGCAAGACTCCATCTTAAAAATAAATAAAATAAAATAAAATAAAATATTTCAACTTTTACATTTCATATAAGCTCCTAAACTCCTCACTGTCGCTGATGGACAGTGATATTAATTTTTGTGTTATGATGTAGGGGTCAAATTTGAGTGTCTCCATAGACTAACCTTGCTAAAGAATTACATTTTTAGGCTGGGCGTGGTAGCTCACGCTTGTAATCCCAGCACTTTGGGAGGCCGAGGTGGGTGGATCACGAGGTCAGGAGATCGAGACCATCCTAGCTAACACGGTGAAACCCCGTCTCTACTAAAAATGCAAAAAATTAGCCAGGCGTGGTGGTGGGCACCTGTAGTCCCAGCTACTTGGGAGGCTGAGGCAAGAGAATGGCATGAACCGGGAGGCAGAGCTTGCAGTGAGCCGAGATCACGCCACTGTACTCCAGCCTGGGTGACTGAGCAAGACTCCGTCTCAAAAAAAAAAAAAAAGAATTATATTTTTATTGAATTCCAGGTTCTTTTTGGTTTTCTTTTGTCTTGTCTGATCTTTCCCTTTTGGTGTGACTAGGACCTCTGGATTTTAGAACAGTAGTGATGTACCTCCTTTTCTTGTTTCTAATTTCTCAGTTAGCTACTTGGCTCATAAATTTTCAGTCTTTTCTAAGTTTATAGCATATATAGCATTTAATGTTATACATATTTTATCAGGTCTCTCACTTTTGTTCACCTAATTTTTTTTTTTGCTTTTTGGAGGTTTTTTTTGAGATAGAGTTTTGCTCTTGTCACTCAGGCTGGAGTGCAATTGTGCAATCTCAGCTCACTGCAACCTCTGCCTCCTAGGTTCAAGTGATTCTCCTGCCTTAGCCTCCTGAGTAGCTGGGATTACAGGTGCACGCCACCATGCCTGGCTAATTTTTGTATTTTTAGTAGAGAAGAGGTTTCACCATGTTGGCCAGGCTGGTCTCAAACTCCTGACCTCAGGTGATCCACCTGCCTTGGCTTCCCAAAGTGCTGGGATTACAGGTGTGAGCCATCACGCCCGACAGTTCACCCAAGTTTTGGTTGATATTTTTTATTGTTTTGTTTGGGATGTTTTAACATTTCCCTTCTGATTTCTGTAGAGATGGGGTCTTGCTATGCTTTGACCTATGGGTTATTAAATATTTTTAAATTTTTCAAACATAGACCTTTAAAAAATACATATTTATTTCTAGCTCAATTGCACAGATGGTCTATTTGAAATTATTTATTTAAAATTTGGTAAGGTTTGCCCTATGGCCTGGAACGTGATCAGATTTTGTGACTGTTCCATGTTTTATTTTTTTATTTTTATTTTATTTTATTTTTTTTTTAGACGGAGTCTCGCTGTGTCGCCCAGGCTGGAGTGCAGTGGCGCGATCTCGGCTCACTGCAAGCTCCGCCTCGCGGGTTCACGCCATTCTCCCGCCTCAGCCTCCGAGTAGCTGGGACTACAGGCGCCCGCCACCACGCCCGGCTAGTTTTTTTTTTTGTATTTTTAGTAGAGACGGGGTTTCACCATGTTAGCCAGGATGGTCTCGATCTCCTGACCTCGTGATCCACCCGCCTCGGCCTCCCAAAGTGCTGGGATTACAGGCTTGAGCCACCGCGCCCGGCCCATGTTTTCTTGACATATTCTGTTGTCGTGTTGCCTTTTTTCACATGTTGTAATTGAAGGACATATTCTCTGGCTCTATGAGTTTAATAAATTCAAATCTTCATCTTGCCTAACCTTTTGTCTGTGACATATCAGTCAGCAGAAGTCAATCTCCCTCTGGGACAACAGAGCTCTCAATTTCCTTATCAATTCTGTCAGTGTTTTCTTTATATATTTTACAGCCTATTCACAAGGTGTTCACAGATTTAGAACTGCTACATTTTCCTGGTGAATCAGCCATTTTATCATGATGTATGGACCCCTTCTATCTTCTAATACTACTTCTTTTTTACTTCTCTTTTTTTCTTTTTTTTTTTTTTCGAGATAGAGTTTTGCTCTTGTTCCCTAGGCTGGAGTGCAATGGCGCAACCTCTGCCTCCTGGGTTCAAGTGGTTCTCCTGCCTCAGCCTCCCAAGTAGCTGGTATTACCTGCCATTATGCCTAGCTAATTTTTGTATTTTTAGTAGAGCCAGGGTTTCACCATGTTGGCCAAGCTGGTCTTGAACTCCTGACCTTGTGATCCGCCTGCCTCGGCCTCCCAAAGTGCGAGAATTACAGGTGTGAGCCACCACGCCCGGCCTATTCTAATACTACTTCTTAGTCCAGTTTGGCTGGTAGTAGTGTAGCCTTTCTAGCTTGCTTTCTTTTGATTAGTATTTGCTGTATCTTTTTAACATCCCTTTACTTTCAATCTTCCAGTGACTTTATGTCAAGGTATGTCATCCTTTAAAAAACATTTAGCTGGATATTTTCAATGTAGTCTAACAGTCTTTGTTATTTAACTTTAAAGTTTAGTCTACTTACATTTATTGTGATAACTGACATTTGACTTTGTTTCTACCATCTTACTTTTTTGCTTTCTATTTGTTCCTTTTCTGTTGTTGCAGTTGACATTAGCTGTCAGCCTAATTGTTGTTCCTTTATAGGTGATCTGTCTTAACTCCCTGGCTGCTTTGTGATTTTTTTGTTTTTGGTGTTCTGCAGTTTCTTTTTGTTTTGTTTTGTTTTTTTGTTTTTTTTGAGACGGAGTCTTGCTCTGTCACCCAGGCTGGAGTGCAGTGGCCGGATCTCAGCTCACTGCAAGCTCCACCTCCCGGGTTCACGCCATTCTCCTGCCTCAGCCTCCCGAGTAGCTGGGACTACAGGCGCCCGCCACCTCACCTGGCTAGTTTTTTTTTATTTTTTAGTAGAGACGGGGTTTCACCATGTTAGCCAGGATGGTCTCAATCTCCTGACCTCGTGATCTGCCCGTCTCGGCCTCCCAAAGTGCTGGGATTACAGGCTTGAGCCACCGCGCCCGGCCAATGTGTTCTGCAGTTTCACTCCATTGTGTCTAGGTATGGATTTCTTTTTATTTACATGGTTTGATATACTTTGTGTGTGTCTTTCATTCTGCAAACTTCTCAACCATTCTCTTCCAGTAATTCCTTTTATTCTTCATTCCTTCTCTTCCCTACCTCTGGGGCTCTGATTTGATTTGCATTGGACTTTCTGTTCTGTCTTCCTTATTCTCTTAGCCTTTCTTCGTATTTCTCACCTACTTTTCTGAGTTGGAATCTGAGTGATTTCTTCAGATCTGTCTTCCAGTTCATCAGTTCCTCCTTTGGCTGTTCCTAATGTGCTGTTTAACAATCTATTATTTCAATACTTACATTTTCCCTTTAGAAGAGTTTAATTTGGTTCCTTTGCAATTCTACCCAGTCATCTGAAGGTAGTCTCATGTCACCTGTTCTGTGATTACAGCTTTCATTTCCTTAGTCATTTGACACATAATTGACAGCACCAATTTCTGAAGTCTTTGAGGCCTAAACTTGACTGTTGTTTTTCTGTTAACTCTCCTTTATGGTGATTTGTTTCCTTATGCATTTGTTGATTTTGCCTGTGAGCTCATATGAATTTTCTCCTTTTTTTTTTTTTTGTTTTTTTTTGTTTGACAAGGTCTCACTCTGTGCTGGAGTGCAATGGCATGATCTCAGCTCACTGCAACCTCCACATCCTGGGCCCAACCCATCCTCCCACCTCAGCCTTCAGAGTAATTGGGACTACAGGCGTGCACCACCACTCCTGGTTTTGTATTTTTTGTAGAGATGGGGGTTTTGCCGTGTTGCCCAGGCTGGTCTCGAACTTGTGAGCTCAAATGATCCACCCGCCTTGGCCTCCCAAAGTGCTGAGAGTTACAGGTGCGAGCCACTGCACCCAGCCCTGCTCTTAATTTTTGGAAAATCTTGGGTCCTGAATTGAGGATTCCTTCCTCCAGGAGGACTTTGGTTTTCTCCTGCAGGAGTCCTTCATCCCCCTCCAGATTCCTTCTATAACCTAGGGAGCTCAGGCTCAACAGATACCCCTGAATGTTCCCAGCCCAATCAGGAGTATCTGCCTGGTACATTCTGTTTCTTTTTCTTTGAGACTGAGTTTCACTCTTATCCCCCAGGCTAGAGTGCAATGGTGTGGTCTAGGCTCACCGCAACCTCCGCCCCCCAGGTTCAAGCGATTCTCCTGCCTCAAGTAGCTGGGATTACAGGCACCTGCCACCACGCCCAGCTAATTTTTGTATTTTAAGTAGAGACAGGGTTTCACTATGTTGGCCAGGCTTGTCTCAAACTCCTGATCACAGGTGATCCGCCTGCCTCGGCGTCTCAAAGTGCTGGGATTACAGGCGTGTGCCAACACACTGACCTTGTTTCTTGTCAAGAGTGCTGTGTAACTAGAGCACAAAGTCGTCCTTATGCCTGGCACGGGGCCTGGTGCATTCCTACTTGGGGAGCAAATGGATGCCTGAGGGATGGGGGATTAGGGAACAGAGTGGCCTCAGAGACCCTAGGAATTCACTCTATTCCGTCCTCTTCTTATCGTCCCCAGGCCTGGCCAGCATGACCCAGAACTTGGAGCCACTTCTGAAGCAGCAGGACTGGGACTGGGTGTGAGTCCTGGGAATGGGGGAGGGGAGCAAGGGCAGGATGGGACCCTTCCAGGGTCCCCCAGGCAGGCTTGTGACCTGGTGTTCTCCTAGGCTCCCTGTGGCCAAGCTGGCTATCCGCGTGGGGCTGGCGGTGGTGGGCTCTGTGCTGGGTGCCTTCCTCACCTTCCCAGGCCTACGGCTGGCCCAGACCCACCGGGACGCGCTGACCATGTCGGAGGACCGGCCCATGCTGCAGTTACGTGGGTCGCTTGGTGGGTGGGGGGATTAGGGGCCCTAAGGGAGAGGCTGGGGAAGAGGGGGCACCCAGGCCTCACTCTCTCCTGCTGTCACCCCCTAGGTTCCTCCTGCACACCAGCTTCCTGTCTCCCCTGTTCATCCTGTGGCTCTGGACAAAGCCCATTGCACGGGACTTCCTGCACCAGCCGCCGTTTGGGGAAAGGCCCTTCTCCCTGTGCGTATCGGGTGGGGCTCCCCAACCTCTGAGACTCAGGGAGGAGCCTGGGGAAGATCCTGGGCGGTGAGGGGCGGCCTTCCTAGCCCCTTACCCCGCCCCGCTCCGCACAGGCTGTCCGACTCTGCCTTCGACTCCGGGCGCCTTTGGCTGCTGGTAGCGCTGTGCCTGCTGCGGCTTGCGGTGACCCGGCCCCACCTGCAGGCCTACCTGTGCCTGGCCAAGGCCCGCGTGGAGCAGCTGCGAAGGGAGGCTGGCCGCATCGAAGCCCGTGAAATCCAGCGGAGGGTATGGACGCCCCGATGACCTAGGCCAGAGGGAAATTGGGGCTGAGGGCAGGGTTCCTAGTCCTTTGGGCGTGGAGTCCTCCCAAACCCAGAAGGCTTCCTGCTGCAGCCACCCCTGTTACCTGCCCACAGGTGGTCCGGGTCTACTGCTACGTGACCGTGGTGAGCTTGCAGTACCTGACGCCACTCATCCTCACCCTCAACTGCACACTCCTGCTCAAGACGCTGGGTGAGATGCTGCCGTGTGGAGGTGGAGGAGGGGCGGGGCTGGAAGATAAAACAGAGTGGAGTTGCAGTCTTGGGGAGGCCCGGCGGTCGGGGGTGGGGTGGGGGGGCGGGGGAGGAGGCGAGGCCTGGGCAGGGGGTGGGGACTGTGGTGAGGCAGGTTCTGAGCAGGAGGTGGAGTTTGGGATGGGTTTTGCCTTAGGAGGTGGAGCCTGAGGAGGGTTGGGTCTCGGCAGGAGGTGGGGCCTGGGAAGGGGGCGGGGACTGTGGTGGGGCAGGTTACGAGCAGGAGGTGGAGTTTGGGATGGGGTGTGCCTTAGGAGGTGGAGCCTAAGGAGGGTTGGGTCTTGGCAGGAGGTGGGGCCTGGGAAGGGGGCGGGGACTGTGGTGGGGCAGGTTATGAGCAGGAGGTGGAGTTTGGGATGGGGTGTGCCTTAGGAGGTGGAGCCTGGGGAGGGGTTGGGTCTTAGGAGGTGGGGCCTGGGTAGGGGGAAGGGCATGTAGTGAGGCAGGATCTGAGCAGGAGGTGGGGCCAAGGATAAGGCTTGCCTTGGACAGGTGGCTGCGCCTAAGGGGGTGGAGACCCGGCAGGAGGTGGAGTCTGAGACAGGGGTGGGAGTGTCTGGAGGAATGGGCCCGGCCCCTCAGGCCAGCCCTGCCCCTCACCCCCTCCCCCATTTCTCCACTCATACTTCGCTTCATCCTCTTCTCCTAGGAGGCTATTCCTGGGGCCTGGGCCCTGCCCCTCTACTATCCCCCAACCCGTCCTCAGCCAGTGCTGCCTCCATCGGCTTTGGGGAGGACGAGGTCCAGCAGACTGCAGCGCGGATCGCCGGGGCCCTGGGTGGCCTGCTCACGCCCCTCTTCCTCCGCGGCATCCTGGCCTACCTCATCTGGTGGACGGCGGCCTGCCAGCTGCTCTGCAGCCTCTTCGGCCTCTACTTCCACCAGCACTTGGCAGGCTCCTAGCTGCCTGCAGACCCTTCTGTGGCGCTGAGGTCTTGTCCTGGGTCAGCAGGACACTAGCCTGCCCCCTCTGTGTGTGCCCTCGTGTCCCCAGCTGCAAGGTGGGGCCGGACTCCCTGCTGTTCCCTTCACCGCAGTGCCTGAGCCGCGGCCCCCCTTGGACGCCGAGTTTCTGCCTCAGAACTGTCTCTCCTGGGCCCAGCAGCATGAGGGTCCCGAGGCCATTGTCTCCGAAGCGTGTGTGCCAGGTTTGAGTGGTGGGGGTGATGCTGGCTGCTCTTCTGAACAAATAAAGGAGCAGGCCGATTTTTACAAACAGGGTCTGAGTGGTTTGGAACTTGGGCGTGTGCGAGGTGGTAGCTGCCTTGCACATCCCTGTGGCACCTGCCTGGGTGCAGGGTGGGGGCTGCACAGGAGGGAGAAAGGATCAGGACTGAGAGGGGAGCAAAGGTCTGGGAGGAGAAGGGAAAACGAGGAGGAGGCCAGGCACGGCAGCTCACGCCTGCAATCCCAAATCCCAGCACTTTGGGAGGCCAAGGCGGGCAGATCACTTGAGGCCAGCAGTTTGAGAACAGCCTGGTCAACGCATGGTGAAACCCCGTCCCTACTAAAAATACAAAAAGTAGGCATGGTGGCGCATGCCTATAGTTCCAGCTACTGAGAAGGATGATCCTGAAGAGTCGCTTGAACCTGAGAGGTGGAGGCTGCAGTGAGCCGAGATCGCGTCACACTTCAGCCTGCGTGACAAAGTAAAACTCTGTCTCAAAAAAAAAGAAAAGGAGTAAAAAGAGAAGAAATACAAGTGTCCCAGGAAAAGTCCAAAAGCAGGATGGAAGAGACCAGAAATCAGGGGAAGGTGGAGTCCCAGCTGAGAGGGCAGATGGCCTGAGACGGGCAGGCAGGTGAGAGAAATGCCTCTTGAGGGAGTGCCAGGAGAAGGTTAGACGGGCAGGGAAACCTCAGGGGAAAACCTGTTTGAATAAATGGGAGGGCGGGGAGCCCACGGTGATGCCAGCATCTGCCACAGGTATGCAGGTGACTTTGTATAGAGGTCACACACAGGGAGGGGCATACTGAGGTCTTTGTGACCCAGGGAAGGGACGTGGGGCCGTCGTGGACTCTGAAGTTGTCCTGTAGCTGTGACTCCAGGGTGTGTGCACATATGTGTTACAATGTAAGGTGCAGTCTGGGCGCCGTGGCTCACGCCTGTAACCCAGCACTTTGGGAGGCTGAGGCGGGCCAATCACCTGAGGTCAGGAGTTCAAGACCAGCCTGGCCAACATGGTGAAACCCTGTGTCTACTAAAAATACAAAAAATACAAAAAAAATTAGCCAGGCATGGTGGCGCGTACTTTGTAATCCCAGCTACTCGAGAGGCTGAGACAGGAGAATCGCTTGAAACTGGGAGGCAGAGGTTGCAGTGAGCCAAGATCATGCCACTGCACTCCAGTCTGGGTGACGAAGTGAGACTCCGTCTCAAAACAAAAACAATGTAAGGTGCATATGTAACCTTTTTGTATAAGTAAGATGTATACAGACAGTTCCCTGACTTAGAAGGGTTTAAGATTTTTCTTTTTTAAAAATTTCATCGGGCTGGGTATGCTGGCTCACACCTGTAATCCCAGCAGTTTGAGAGGCCGAGGCAGGAGGATCGCTTGAGCCCAGGAAGTTTGAGACCAGCCTGGGCAACATACCATGACCTCCTGTCTACTAAAGATTAAAAAAAAAAATTAGTAGACATGGTGGCGTACACCTGTAGTCCCAGCTACGTGGGAGGCTGAGGCAGAAGGATCTCTTGAGCCCGGGAGTTTGAGGCTGCAGTGAGCCGTGATCACACCACTGCACTCCAGCCTCGATGACAGAGTGAGACCCTGTCTCAAGAAAAGCCACAGAAAGAGCTGACACGCAGTGGCTCCCAGAACAGGCATCAGGAGATGCCCTTTGAGTGATGTTTGACTTCTGAAATTTGTACTTCTGTTATGTGGATAAAAATGAAAAATATATTAAAAATAAGGATTCAGGCTGGGCGTGGTGGCTTATCCCTGTAATCCCAGCACATTGGGAGGCCGAGGCGGGAGGATGGCTTGAGGCCAGGAGTTCAAGACCAGCCTGGGTGACATAGGGAGACCCTGTCTCTCCAAAAAATAAATTAGGTGGGCATGGTGGCACGCACCTGTGGTCCCAGCTACTTGGAAGGCTGAGGCTGGAGGAGCCACTGGGCCCAAGAGTTTGAGGCTGCAGTGAGCTATCATCTCACCTCTGTATTCCAGCCTGGGTGACAGAGCTTGACCCTGTCTTTAAAAAAAAAAAAAAAAGAAAATATGGCCAGACTGGGCGTGGTGGCTCATGCCTGTAATCCCAGCACTTTGGGAGGCCAAGGCGGACAGATCACGAGATCAGGAGATTGAGACCATCCTGGCTAACGTGGTGAAACCCTGTCTTTACTAAAGAATACAAAAAATTAGCCAGGTGTGGTGGCGGGCGCCTGTGGTCCCAGTTACTTGGGAGGCTGAGGCAGGAGAAAGGCATGAATCCGGGAGGCAGAGCTTGCAGTGAGTGGAGATCGTGCCACTGCACTCCAGCCTGGGTGACAGAGTGAGACTTGGTCTTGAAAAAAAAAAAAAGAAAATATGGCCAGACACAGTGGCACATGCACTTTGGACAGCTGAGGCAGGAGGATCACTTGAGTTCAGGAGTTTGAGACTAGCCTGGGCAACATGGTGAAACCCTGTCTCTACAAAAAATCCAAAAATTAGCTGGGTGTGGTGGTGCACACCTGTACTCCTGGCTACTCAGGAGGTCGGGGTAGGAGGACTTATTGAGCCCCATAGGTTGAGGCTGCAGTGAGCCATGATTGCACCACTGCATGCCAGCCTGGGAGACAGGGCAAGACCCTGTCTCAAAAATATAAAACCAAAACAAAAAATGAAAATAAAAATAAAAACAAAAAGCAGTGTAAGGAGAAAAATCAGACAGAACCACAATGAGAAAAAAATAGGAAAGATACGGCTGGGTGTGGTGTCTCACACCTGTAATCCCAGCACTTTGGGAGGCCGAGGTGGTGGATCATGAGGTCAAGAGTTTGAGACCAGTCTGGCCAACATGGTGAAACCCCATCTCTGTTAAAAATAGAAAAATTAGCCAGGTGCGGTGGCAGGTGCCTGTAATCCCAGCTACTCAGGAGGCTGAAGCAGGAGAATTGCTTGAACCCGGGAGGCAGAGGTTGCAGTGAGCCGAGATCGTGCCATTGCACTCCAGCCTGGGCAACAGAGCAAGACTCTGTCTCAAAAAAATAATAAAATAGGAAAGATGGAAGGGGGTGGTTGAGGTCTTTGTGTGTGGTTCAGAGGGAAGATAAACATTTTAATTATTTTGTGTGTGTATTTTTTTATTTTTTTTATTTTTTGAGATGGAATCTCACTGTGTCACCCAGTCTGGAGTGCAGTGGCACAATCTCAGCTCACTGCAAGCTCCGCCTCCTGGGTTCACGCCATTCTCCTGCCTCAGCCTCCTGAGTAGCTGGGACTACAGATGCCCGCCACCATGCCTGGCTAATTTTTTGTGTTTTTGGTAGAGACAAGGTTTCATTGTGTTAGCCAGGATGGTCTCGATCTCCTGACCTCGTGATCCACCCATCTTGTCCTCCTGAAGCGCTGGGATTACAGGCATGAGCCACCGTGCCCGGCCTTTTTTGTGTATTTTTAATAGGGATGGGTTTCACTATGTTGGCCAGGCTAGTCTCGAACTCCTGGCTTCAAGTGATTCACCTGCCTCAGTCTCCCAAAGTACTGGGATTACAGGCCTGAGCCACTGCACCTGGCCAAACATTTTAATTTTTGTTGATGCATCCATTGTAACCACCACATCCATGCCTCTCATAGGAGGCGGTGGTTCTGCTCCAAGGGAACACATGTTGATGTCTGGAGACATTTTTTAGTTGTCACCACAAGGGGTGGAGGTGTTGCTCTTGGCATCTGAAGAGTGGAGGCCAGAGATGCTGCTTAATACCGTGAGGTGCCCAGGATGGCCTCACCCCAGAGGCTGATCAGCGCCAAATGTCAGCAGTGCTGATGTTGTGAAGCCCTGTGGGTGAAGAAACGGCATGTACCATTTCCAGACAAGCTGAAACAAAATGAAAAGGGGAAATAAAACTCATAGAAAAAAACAGAACAAATACAACCTTCAACTTTAAAAATATTAAAATAATTTAAAAAATTATTTGTAGAGGGCCAGGTGCAGTGGCTCATGCCTGTAATCCCAACACTTTGGGAAGTCGAGGTGGGCAGATCTCTTGAGCCCAGAAGTTCAACATCAGCCTGGGCAACATAGCGAGACCCCATCGCTACAAAATATAAAAAATTAGCCAGGTGCAAGGGCCTGCGCCTATAGTCCCAGCTACTCGGGAGGCTGAGGTGGGAGGATCACTTGACACTGGGAGGTTGAGGCTGTAGTGAGCTGTGATTGTGCCACTGTACCCCAGCCTGGGTGACAGAGTGAGAACCCTGTCCCATCAAAAAAAGATTATTTGTAGAGACAGGGTCTCACTATGTTGCCCAAGCTGGTGTCAAACTCCAGGTCTCAAGTGATCCTCCTGCCTCAGCTTTCCAAAGAGCTGGGATTACAGGTGTGAGCCACCATGCCTGGCCATAAATTAGCTGTTGTTTGTTTGTTTGTTTTTGAGACGAGGTCTGGTTTTATCATCTGTGCTGGGATGCAGTGGTGCCATCTGGACTCACTGCAACCTCCACCTCCCAGACTCAAGTCATCCTCCCACTTCAGCCTCCTGAGTAGTGGGGATTACAGGCACGTGCCACCAGGCCCAGTATTTATTGTAGAGACACGGTTTCGCCATCCTGCACAGGCTGGTCTTGAACTTGTGAGCTCAAATGATCCAACTGCCTTGGTCTCCCAAAGTGCTGGGATAACATGTGTGAACCACTGCACTCGGCCTGCAAATGAGCTATTCTTAAAAGAAAAGAGCTCTAAGCTAGACCTGAGGAAAAAAAAAAAAAAAAAAAACCAGTCAACTAGGCCAGGCGTGGTGGCTCACACCTATAATCCCAGCACTTTGGGAGGCCTAGGTGGGTGGATCACCTGAGGTCAAGAGTTTGAGACCAGCCTGACCAAAATGGAGAAACCCATCTCTCCTAAAAATACAAAATTAGCCGGGCATAGTGGTGCATGCCTGTAATCCCAGCTATTCGGGAGGCAGAGCAGGAGAATCGCTTGAACCTGGGAGGTGGAGGTTGCAGTAAGCGGAGATCACACCATTGCACTCCAGTCTGGGCAACAAGAGCAAAACTCTGTCTCAAAAAAAAGAAAAAAAAAAAAAAAAAAAAAAAGGCCAGGCACGGTGGCTCACACCTGTAATCCCAGCACTTTGGGAGGCTGAGGCGGGTGGATCATGAGGTCAGGAGATCGAGACCATCCTGGCTAACATGGTGAAGCCCCGTCTCTACTAAAAATACAAAAAATTAGCAGGGCATGGTGGCGGGTGCCTGTAGTCCCAGCTATTTAGGAGGCTGAGGCAGGAGAATGGCACGAACCCGGGAGGTGGAGCTTGCAGTGAGCCAAGATTGCGCCATTGCACTCCAGCCTGGGCGACAGAGCGAGACACCGTCTCAAAAAAAAAAAAAAGCCAACCAACCAGGTAAGATATCTTTTTTTTTTTTTTTTTTTTTTTTTGAGACGGAGTCGTGTTCTGTCACCCAGGCTGGAGTGCAGTGGTGCCACCTCGGCCCCACCTCCCGGATTCAAGCGATCCTCCTGAGTAGATGGGATTACAGGCGCTCGCCACCATGCCCGGCTAATTTTTGTATTTTTAGTAGAGACTGGGTTTCACCGTATTAGCCAGGCTGGTATCGAATTCAAGTGATCTGCCTGCCTCAGCCTCCCAAAGGGCTGAGATTACAGGCATGAGCCATCGCACCCGGCCGAGATATGGTTTTTTACTTGTCAGATTATGGAAGATCAAAGATGGGTGGGAGTATATGGCGTAAATCCATATGATCTATTTGCAGGAATACCTGGCATTCCTATTCCTTTTTGGATAGGTTCCCCTCAAAGATGACCCCAAAAGGACTCAGAGCTGGTAGTTTACCTGGGAGGTGTCCCCAGGCAGCCCCCATGGCGGGTGAGAGCTGAGACAAGGAGGGAAGGTGCCCTGCAGGGGGCACCAATGAGCAGGTGACGCTGTGGGCAACCCAGGCTCAGTCCTGCTGGGGGCCTTATGGGGGCAGTGTAGAGCAATTATCTCAGGGTGATCCCACGTCCCGGCACGGGTTAAGCTACTTACACGCCTATCTTCAGTCATCGGCCAGCCAGTTGCACCTGGGGTACTGTGCTGTGTTTCTTCAGGAGATTCCTAGGCTAGGTGGAATTGCTTATAGCAAAAAGCATTTGGTGGCCAGGTGTGGTGGCTCACGTCTGTAATCCCAGCACTTTGGGAGGCTGAAGCGGGTAGATCACCTGAAGTCAGGAGTTCAAGACCAGCCTCGCCAACATACTGAAACCCCTTTCTCTACTAAAAATGTAAAAATTAGCTGGGCATGGTGGCGGGCGCCTGTAATCCCAGCTACTTGTGAGGCTGAGGCAGGAGAATCACTTGAACCTGGGAGGCAGAGGTTGCAGTGAGTCGAGATTGCACCATTGCACTCCAGCCTGGGCAACAGAGCAAGACTCCATCTCAATGAAAAGAGGACGAGAGTCTCCTGAAGTTCTTCTTGGACACAGCTAGCAAACATCTTCTTTACTGTCACTAGTCTAGACAGGTCCACGGGCTCACCTCTGTACTATTAGGAGATGCCACGGTGGTGGGCAGGAGAGGGGAGGGGTTGACCAAGGTTCAGGGACTGGGGTGAAACATGGAACTTAGATCAGAAATCTGGGCTGGATGTCGGAGGCGGGGTGCAGATGAGTTCAGTAGCTCCCACCAAATTGCTATCATGTTGTCATGGCAATACCTAACAACATAATTGCCCATCCATAAAGGGAACTGAGGGCTCACCTGATTAGACCTACCAATATTCACTTACCTCACTTGTTTTTAGTTGATTATAAACTCCATAGTGTTAAAAGTCACTCAGCTAAACACTATATAGCTAACCTCCCAGGACAGGTGTGGTGGCTCACGCCTGTCATCCCAGCATTTTGGGAGGCCAAGGCAGGCAGATCACTTGAGCCAGAAGTTAGAGACCAGCCTGAGAAATATGGTGAGACCCCATCTCTACAAAAAAATACAAAAAGTAGCCAGGTGTGGTGGCATGTACCCATAGTCCCAGCTCCTAGGGGGGCTGAGGTGGGAGGATTGCTTGAGCCCAGGAGTTGGAGGCTACAGTGAGCCATGGTAGTGTCACTGCATTCCAGCCTGAGCAATAGAGAGAGACCCTGTCTCAAAAAAAAAAAAAAAAAGGAAAGGAAAGGAAAAGAAGGAGAAGGGAGGGAAGGAAGGAAGGAAGGAAAGGAAGGAAGGAAGGAAGGAAGGAAGGAAGGAAGGAAGGAAGGAAGGAAGGAAGGAAGGAAGGAATGAATGAATGAATGAATGCTGGGCACAGTGGCTCAAGCGTGTAATCCCAGTACTTTGGGAGGCTGAGGCGGGTGAATCACCTGAGGTCAGGAGTTTGAGACCAGCCTGGCCAACATGGTGAAACCCCGTCTCTACTAAAAATACAAAAAATTAGCTGGGTGGCAGGCGCGCCTGTAGTCCCAGCTACTTAGGAGGCTGAGGCAGGAGAATCGCTTGAACCCCGGAGGTGGAGGATGCAGTAAGCCGAGATCGTGCCATTGTACTCCAGCCTGGGCAAAAAGAGCAACACTCCATCTCAAAAATAACACAAAACAAAAACCCCAAATAAACAAAAAAACCAAAAAACTCCCACTAGTTCCCTTATAGATAACATCTCTATGTATGGGCCACCATGGTAATGGTTGCTTAAGTTGTTCTTCAGGAACAGGATCAGTTCTTGTCCAGTTCAAATGGGCTGAGAGCCGAACCTTCACCTCGGCCTGTGTGTTTTTAGGTGGTGACCTTTTGACGTTAGAAGGCCAAACACTACACCCTGAGATCATGATAACAATGTCATTTGGTGAACACACATCCTATGGAAAAGCCATGAAGCTTGACTACGCATGCACGGTTCCCCGATTGCCCCACTTTTCCCCATGTCTCTGACCACCTTGCTCCTCTATCCCTTAAATATCCCTAAAACCCCGTCTTCAGGGAGGCGGATTTGAGACCTGTTCTCCTTTCTCCTCACTTGGCTGCCTTGTGAATAAACTCTTTGCTGTAAAACCTGTCATCTCTGTTGTCGTACTGACGGGCAGAACGAGCCTGGTTTGGTAACATAAGGGATGCGTAAATTTCTGAGTAGCTGGTACCTCCAAGACTGGCTAATTAAAAAAAAATTTTTTTTTTGAGATGGAGACTTGCTCAGTCACTCAGGCGGGAGGGCAGTGGCTCACTGCAACCTCTGCCTCCCAGGTTCAAGCGATTCTCCTGCCTCAGCCTCCTGAGTAGCTGGGATTTTTGTACTTTTAGTAGAGATGGTGTTTCAGCATGTTGGTCAGGCTGGTCTCGAACTCCTGACCTCAAGTGATCCACCTGCCCTGGCCTCCCAAAGTGCTGGGATTAAAGGTGTGAGCCACTGGACCTGGCCTAATTTTTCTTCTTCTTCTTCTTTTTTTTCTGTAGAGATGGGGGTCTCACTATGTTGCCTAGGCCGGTCTCAAACTCCTGGGCTCAAGCAATCCACCTGCCTCAGTCTCCCAAAGTGCCGGGATTAGGTAAATTTTACCATGGGAATCCTCTAGGAGAAAACTGCATAGCTGCTAAACAGTATGTACAACACAGACCAACTCAAAAGAAATCCTGCTGCACGTGAGCAGGTTGGAGAGCAGTGGGGGGGTCAGCACAGTGGAACTTTTTCCTACTCCCACCCCAACAAGAGCACCAGGCCTGTGCTGGCCCAGCCACCTCTCCTCTCTGGGCACGCAGAGGCTCCCACTTCTGGCCTGGTGGTGGGTGGGCCCTGCAAGTTGCTCTGGCCAATGGGCTGCAGGCGAAGTGAGCCAGGATTGCCATTGGAGACCCTGTGGTGGCTGCCCCTGCAGATGGTGACTGATGTTCAGACCTGAAGCCTCAGCCAGCCCCAGAGTGCAGGGTTCTTGGGAAGGAAGGCCGTGTTCAAGTCCATGAGACTTTGGGCTGCGCTGGATGCAGCTGGAGACGGCCCCTCCTGCCTTTGTGGGTGGCCACGTATATCCTGAATGGGACGAGTGTATGCACAGAATCTCTGTGGGAGGAGACAGGAGAAAATGGTCACAGGAGGCCCCCTGCGGAGGGAACTGTTCACCTACTTTTCACTGTAAGCCCTTGTGGACAGCTGGTGTTTTCTGGAAAATTGTGGTATGTATTAATTCAAACAACAATTGCATTTAAAAACTTTATTCAAGACTTTTATTCAGAACGTTTATCACAAATATGTTTCAAAAACACTTCAACCCTGTTTGGGGGTTCATGGGGGAAGATGTGGGGTCAGAGCCAAAGAACAGCCAGGAGCAGGAGAAGAAGTCATTTATATTTTTATTAAATATACTCTCTTGGCACAAATCTTTAAAATATATAAACATTAGATATAAACAGTGTCTTCATGGCATCAAAATATAACTCCAGACCAGGACCAGAGACTAGCAGGGAGGCGAGTGACCACAGAGCCTCGAGGGCCTGGCTGTGTGCAGGGGTGGGGGACAGCACTGTCCCAACTCCTGCCGGGTCCCACTCAGCTGGGAGCCATCTCCGGGGAGACACACTGGGGTCAGCAGGGCCTGGGGGACCCTCCCACCTACGCCTTGTCTCTCCTGCCTAGCCTGTGGCCCCAAATCCACCCATTTGGTCTCACCCACCTGGGGCAGACCCCCAATCCCTATTTCTGTCACACGCTTGTGTGAGTTGGGTGCCCTCTCATCTCCCTGTGAGGGTTGCCCTGCCTCTCCTGCCAAGTCTGTGTGCTGGGTAAAGGATACCCACCCAGTGGGACAACCCCTCACAGCCATCACAGGCTGCCTGGGCCTCTGGGGACAAGATCAGGGATGGCTGGTGGCCACATGCAAGGAAGGCAGAGAGAGCGGTCTGCACACCCACAGGTCCAAGGCAAGAACAGGAGGAGGACAGAAGGAAGGCAGAAATGGAAGTCACAGCTGGAGATGAACAAGCTCAGATCTCTTCACACAGCGTGTGCTGAGCCAGCCGTGGAAAGCAACACTCACGTTACGCTCACCCTGGCACCAGGCGGACTGGTCAGGGGTTCAATGTCAATAGATCATAGACCCGGGGTCAGCCAAGTTGAAAACCAAAACCAAAAAAAAAAAAGAAGAAGGGTGTTTCTGAGTCCCTGTGATACCTGGTGGGCCCTGGGGGACTTCTCTGAGAGACCAGTTAGCTCCCCTGGGTACCTCAGCTCTTCCTCACCTCCCACCCCCAGGCTATACTCTGTCATGAGGCTCCCACTCGGGGAGATCGAGGCTACCAGGTGCCCCGTGCTCCATTTCATAGAAACTGAACAACTCCTGTGGGCTTTAAATTGCTCCATATCCCAGCCAAATGCCTGCTCAAATGGGGACCCGGGGACCCAGGGACCCGTTGGATACCACAGCTGGGCAGAGGGTTGGGGCACTGAGACGCTGGGCCCAGGGGGCAGGAGCTTCTGGGCCAAAGGGGGCGGCTTGGGTGCTTACATTTCAGCAGATGCCCCAGGCTGCAGGTCTGACCCAAACCTGAGGCAGTTCCATGTCATGGCCTGGGCCTCGAGCCCTGCTGCGCAGAGCAAGCGTGAGTCTCCTGGGAAGGTTACAAAGCAGGTGGGCAGGCAACCCTAGGGGGAGATGTGCTCTTGAGGACCCAGCTGCTTGCAGGGTCTAGGATAGAGACAGACATGAGGCTCTGGGGGACACTGTTCCCAGCAGGAGGCTCTGGTGACTGAGGAGTCGTGGCCGCACGGGAAATACTGGAGAAGGCAGGGTTGGCAGGGTGGGGTGGTCCAGGGGCTGCATTTGTGACTAAAGCTGATCACGAGGCTGGCCCCATCCAGGGCAGGGTCCGCCTGCAGGAAAGGCTCCCCTGCACCCTGGAGGCCGGGCAGGCACCTGGAGTCAGAACAAAAAGGGTCAGGCGCGGTCTGGCTCTGAGCCTGGTGGGGACAGGGGTCACTAGAATCAGCAGCATGTCGGAGGACACACAGGATCAGGAGGTGGAGTCGACCACGCCCCACTAGGGCCTTTTGGGCAACACCTCCGGCAGGCGGCGCCAGCCTCCTGCAGAGGAAGGAGGAGGGGGGCTGCGGGGCCCCCCACACCATCGCCCCAACACTGCACTTCCAGGGCCACCAGCTTTGCGTTTGGACCTGGACTCTGAGCCCAGGCTCCTCAGGTCCACCTTCTCGTTCCACAAAGCGCCTCATGTGGCTCCTGAGGTGGAATCAAGCGCGCCCCCCGTTCCATGGGCCCAGAATACAAAGGGGTCACTGGTCCACCGTCCTGAGAGCAGCTCAGGGTACCCTAGCTCTGCAGGTGCCGCAGCAGGATCTGCATGAGGTCGAAGGTGGTGAAGCTGATGCCCACGGCGATAGGACCCTTGACCCAGTTCATGCTCAAGCCTTTGTAGAGGCCGCGCACGGCGCCCTCCTCCCGCACGATGGTGCGCAGCGTGCAGGCGATCGAGGCACGCGGGTAGCCGGTGACGCCGGCCGTCTGCATACGCCGCCGCACCACATCCAGCGGGTACGAGGCCGATTGCCCGATGAGGCCAGCGCAGGCGCCGAAGATCATGCGCTCGACGGGGTAGGGCTGTCGGCGGCCGCTGTACTCTGCAGGGCAAGGGGCAGGAGGGCCGTGAGGGCGCCGCGAGGGGGCGTGCACCCCGCACCCGTGCGCGCGCACCTTTGCACCCCTAGGAGCAACCTGCGTGCACATACACACATGCACTTGCACCCCCACGTGTGTTCACACTCATGCGCACCCACATGCCCCACTGGCCTCATCCCCGGGGTCGCTCCTTTCACTCAAACTCGAGAAATAATTTTTTTTTTTTTTTTTTGAGACGGAGTTTCACACTTTTTGCTCAGGCTGGAGTGCAATGGCGCAATCTTGGCTCACTGCAACCTCTGCCTCGCCGGTTCAAGCCATTCTCCTGTCTCAGCCTCCCCAGTAGCTGGGATTATAGGCATGCACCACCACACCTGGCTGATGTTGTATTTTTGGTAGAGACAGGGTTTCTCCATGACCAACATGGAGAAACCTCGTCTCTACTCAAAACACACAAAAATTAGCCAAGTGTGGTGGCGGGAGCCTGTAATCCCAGCTACTTGGATGGCTGAGGCAGGAGAATGGCTTGAACCCGGGAAGCGGAGGTTGCAGTGAGCTGAGATCATTCCACTGCACTCCAGCCTGGGCGACAGAGCGAGACTCCATCTCAAAAAAACAGCCAGACAGGAGGCACTGTGATCTGCTCACCAGGTGGGTAAAAACAGGGGTCTGATGGCATCATGTGGGGTGAGAACATGGGGACAAGGGGCTGGGAAGCACTCCAGAAAGAAACACCAAAAATGGGGTTTTATAGTCACACAAAGAGACGAGCTCCTGGATGTCGGCTGATCACAGAAAACCTGGTAACAGCCAAAGGCACCCCAAGAAGGGAAGGCCCACTGTGCAGCCACTAAAAAGGCGGAACAGAGCATAGATGCTGGTGGATGCACCCCAAACCAGCTGAGCTGGGAGCTGCACTCCCGGGTGAGCGTTTTGTATACCTGTGAAAGGTGACATGGTTTTGTTCATGCCACAGATAAATACATACAGAAGTATTTTCCAAGCAATCTTAAGGGGTGCAACCCTCACTTCTAATAAGAGGCCTCAGGAGAGAGGCTTGGGCCCTCAACATTACCCCTAACATTTTATTTCTTTGACAAAAAATGTCTGGGAGCAGGCTGGGTGCAGTGGCTCACACCTTTAATCCCAGCACTTTGGGAGGCCAAGGCAGGAGGATCGCCTGGGCCCAGGAGTTTGAGACCAACTTGGGCAACAGAGGAAGACCCCATCTCTATAACAAAGAAAAAAACCAAAATATCTGGGAGCAAATGTAGCAAAATGTTCACATGCGGTGGCAGGTATGAGTATGATATCATTCTTTGTACTTTTTGATTTTCTCCCAAGTACCAACACAAGCAAGAGTACTTCCCTTCCATCTGGGTTTTACCCATATGCTTTGTGTTTGTGCTTGTGAAGATGTTAGGTGGCTGTCAATGCTCTGGGTGACACACTGAGCTTCCCAGAGTCACTTTTTTTTTTTTCTTCTTGAGACAGGGTCTCACTTTGACACCCAGGCTGGTGTGCAGTGGTGAGATTACTGCTCACTGCAGCCTTGACCTCCCAGGCTTAGGTGATCTTCCCACCTTAGCCTCTCCAGTAGCTGGGACCACAGGCGTGTGCCACCATGCCTAATTTTTTTGTATCTTTGGTAGAGACGGGGTTTCGCCATGTTGCCCAGGCTGGTCTGGAACTCCTGACCTCAAGTGATCCGCCCACCTTGGCCTCCCAAAGTGCTAGGATTACAGGCATGAGCCATGGCACTGGCCAGAGTTCCTCTCACACAGGCATTTCAGGCAGTGAGTCCAGGTTCCTCAGTGGTGGCTGGACACAGTGTGTTTTCTCCCGATTTGGATGTGGGTCTACAGCCTGCCCCACCCAGGGGTCGTACCCCACTCTGCCCAGTCTCCAGGTCTATGTGACCCAGGTGGAGCTGCGGTCCCCAGGGAATGCTTCCTGAACGTCCCCTCCCCATGCCCCCAGCTCTCCTTACCTCTGTGCAGGCTCTTGAGCGTCTCATAGGTGAAGAAGCTCAGGCCGGCGTAGGGAATGACCCCCAGCACAGTGGGCATAAATCCATGGTAGAGGGTCTTCAGCCCCTCTTCTCTCGAGATGCGGATGAAGACATGAAAGATGTTGCTGTACCTGCCAGGACAGAGCAGCCCAGCAGGTGGGACTCGGGCCTCCCAGGCACAGGGAGGAGCCACAGAGGCTCTCGGCTCCTCCCACAGCCGGCTGGGCCTGGGTGTGTTTGGATGTTGATGTTTTCCTTCTTCAAGACATATAACCCCATCGCCCAAGCTTTGGCATTAGAGGGGAAATGCATGGGTAAGCCCAGACTCCACCTTTGCCACAGGAAGCACTCTGGCATGCTCAGCCCTTGTCTCTTTTTTTGTTTGTTTTTTTTGTTTGTTTGTTTATTTTTGTTTTGAGACAGTCTCCCTCTGTTGCCCAGGCTGGAGTGTAGTGTCACAATCTCGACTCACTGCAACCTCTGCCTCCTGGGTTCAAGCGATTCTCCTGCCTCAGCCTCCCAAGTGGCTGGGATTACAGGCGCCCACCACCATGTCTGGCTAATATTTTGTATTTTTAGTAGAGACGGGGTTTCACCATGTTGACCAGGCTGGTCTTGAACTCCTGACCTCAGGTGATCCACCCAACGCAGTCTCCCAAAGTGCTGGAATTACAGGCATGAGCCACCATGCCTGGCCTCTGTTCTTACACTTTTTTTTGTCTTTTTTTTTTGGAAACAGGGTCTCACTCTGTGGCCTGGCTGGAGTGTAGTGGTGTGATCATGGCTCACTGCAGCCTGAAGCTGCCAGATTCAAGCAATCCTCCTCCCTCAGCCTCTGGAGCAACTGGGACCACAGGCGTATGCCACCACACCAGGCTAATATTTCAGTTTTTGTAGAGATGGGGTCTTGCTATGTTGCCCAGGCTGATCTCAAACTCCTGGGTCCAAGCAATCCTCCTGCCTTGGCCTCCCAAAGTGCTGGGTTTACAGGCATGAGCCACTGCACCCAGGCCCAAGCCCAGTCTATTCTTAACACATTTTTCATGATCATGGTATCTTCCCTGAATTAAGCAATCTAGTCTCACATTTTTTTTTTTTTTTTTTTTTTTTAGGCAGAGTCTGGCTCTATTGCCTACGCTGGAGTGCAGTGGCTCGATCTCGGCTC
Organism: Chlorocebus sabaeus; assembly: GCF_047675955.1. Lineage (NCBI taxonomy): Eukaryota > Metazoa > Chordata > Mammalia > Primates > Cercopithecidae > Chlorocebus > Chlorocebus sabaeus. The sequence goes on from NC_132909.1 coordinate 43,865,408, forward strand.
ACTGCAACATCTGCCTCCCGGGTTCAAGCAATTCTCCTGCCTCAGCCTCCCGGGTAGCTGGGAATACAGGTGAGTGTCACCATGCCCGGCTAATTTTTGTATTTTTAGTAAAGATGGGGTTTCACCATGTTGCCCAGGCTGCTCTCAAACTCCTGACCTCAACTGATCCGCCCGCCTCGGCCTCCCAAAGTTTTGGGATTACAGGTGTGAGCCACTGCCATATTCTTACATATTTTTAATGCATCTGTGCCCAGTTCAAAATGAAGACTCTTGGTTTTGATCTAAGCAAAAACTGACCCCCAGGCTAAGAGAACAAATTGCTGCCTTTCTGGAACAGCTGCTGAGAGAATAAAACGCAAGGCCTGCCCTGTGGACACAGCGGCCCAGATGCAAACCCCAGGGGCCCGATAGAGAGAGGGATTCCAACCTGGGAGCCCCGGAGACACAGAGCCCCCGGGGCTGATGCGCATCACAGACGTAAGGACTCACATTTCCTTCGGGGTTACGGCCATCCGCGCTCTGACCAGGTCCAGGGGGTAGGTCAGTGAAGCGGCTGTCGTTCCAGCCAGTGCGCCGGCGAAGAGGCGAGGCCAAGGGGGCAGGGCTCTGAACAGGGCAAGGGGAGAAGGCGAGACGCCAGTGAGGGGACTGCAGATACACAGAGGCCCAGCCTGGAGCACACGCACGTCTCTGCTGGGGCGGGGACAGGGGTGGAGACCGAGGAACACGAAGCGGGTTTGGCTTTCTCGTGGCCAAGATGATGGGGTCTCTGGAGTGGGCCTCATTTTGAGGTTCACATGGCTGCCTTCCCTTCCCCGCTGCTGGCATAAATTAATCAATGATGCGTATTTTCCCTGCGGCCCAGGGGGCATAGTGGCCTGTCTCTCCGGGATTTATGTGTGGGGGTGGAGAAACGTCTGGAGACAAAAGGGCAAAGGAGAGGAGCTCTGAAGACAGAATAGGGCACGTGACAGAGTCAGGGGGCGCCTCAGGAGGGCCTGGGTGAGGAGTCTCCCGGTGTTTCATTGGGGGAAGAGGGAGTGCGGGGCCAGGGGCAGGGCACCGAGAAGAAAACGCGGAGAGGGCGGGGCACAGGGAGGGCAGGGGGCAGGGCGTGCAGAAGAAAGAGAGAGGGGCGGGCGTGGGCGGGGCGATTCTGGGGCGGGGCGGGGCAGGGCGGGGCGGGGCCTCACTCTCCGCGGAAGCCATAGTAGCTGCCCAGGATGCGCTTGTACTCTTCGTGGGCGCTGAACTGGATGGCGGCGTAGGGCACCACGCGCACCATGGTGGCCGAGTTCCCGCGCCACAAGCTGAGAAAGCCCTCGTTGAGGTAGGTGTAGTAGAGGACCCGGAAGGCCTCCTGGAGATAAGCGGGGAGGTCAACATCCCTCCGCCTCTGCCTGCCCTCCCTGTGCGCCTGTGTGACCAGCAGAGCGCTGAAAGTGCGGAGGCGGGGCCGGGGTGACCCCATCTCCATGCACAGTAAACACTCCCACCCCCATGTGAGGGCCCCACCCCGATTTGTCCAGACTGACATTATCAACCCCAGCCCCGTCCCTCCTCCCTATGTTTTCTGGGCCTCCCACCCCAGCAAGTTCTCCATCCCTGGGGACTGCAAAGCGAACCAGGCTGCAAAGCAGCTCTGAGCCTGCCCGAGGGCATGTCTGTTGGTGTTTGGCATTCTAGCTTTTACAGTTTATCTTTTTCTTTATTAAGAAGGTAGCACCTGCTCTCTAACAATAAATCAAACATGAAAGGTTGTTTTAGAGCTGTCAAGTCTCCCCACCCCACTGCCGGAAAGACACTCGGGATGTCCCGTCAATTCCCAGGCTGGCCTGTGTCCAGGCAGAGCTGGGGATGGGAAGACAGGTAGTCCTGTCCCCACCCCTGAGACTCAGATCACCTGCCTAACTCCTGCCAGCCCAGCAGGGTAGTGGTGACTGTCCCCAGGCCAGGGCGGTGACATAGTGGCTCACCTTGGCAGAAAATCTTTTTGAAGACACTGGAAAAAACAGAAGCACAAAAGCCACTGAGAACCTCCGTCTGCGTGGCCCCACCCCCGGCACCCCCTAGCAGAGTCGCCCTCCTCTTCCCCCTAATCTTGTCCCAGGAATGGGAGCTGAGCCGACACCCAACCCCCAGAATAGTGAGGGTCTCCAGTGAGAGAACGTGTCTGAGATGGGTTGGCACTCAGCCCCCTGTCCCTGGACTAGACTACTATTCACCCAAACCCCTGCAGTGAAGGTGTCCCAGCCACCAGGCACTTGGGCCTCAGCTGAAAGCCCTGGCTCTCAGAACAAGGCTTGCGGGTTCTACGTGTGCGGTCAGTCCTCTTTTCCCGACATGCCCCTCCCACGGCCCCAGCACAGGCACCGCTATCCTGCCTCTCCCACCCCCTGTGGCTGCCGGGTTCCCTCTCTGGTTCTGTGCTGCCCTTGGGCATGGGGGACCCGAGCCATGTTGGGCCATGAGCACTCTTGGGAGAGACCCAGAAAAATGGGCCACAAACGGTCACCAGGAGCCTCTGATGGCCTGGCAGCCCGCTTCCCTCAGCCCTCGCCCCCCACCACTTGTGTGTGCAACGTGCATGCATGCCTGCTGCCTCCAGGGTTGAACCCCAGTTCCCTGAAGAACACAACACCCCGCACCTGCTCATGCGCACTTAAAGGGGCCTGCCCTGGCCAGGCGCAGTGGCTCAAATCTGTAATCCCAGCACTCTGGGAGGCCGAGGCGGGTGGATCACCTGAGGTCAGGAGGTCAAGACCAGCCTGGCCAACATGGCAAAACGCTGACTCTACTAAAAAAAAATACAAAAAAATTAGCCGGGCATGGTGGCAGACTCCTGCAATCCCAGCTACTCGGGAGGCTGAGGCAGGAGAATCGCTGAAATCCGGGAGGTGGAGGTTGCGGTGAGCCGAGATCGCACCACTGCACTCCAGCCTGGGGAACAGAGAGACTCTGTCTCAAAATAAATAAATAAATAAAAGGGCCTGCCCCTTTTGAAGACCTGCCAGCTCATTGGATGCCCATGCCTGCCAAGGAGGATGCTGATATTCATGCCTCCACTTTACGGAGGAGGAAACTGGGACACAGAGAGGGTAGGGGATCAGCTCAAGGTGGTGGGAAGGGCCTGGCTGAAGCCTGCAGATTCTTCCCAAACAGCTGAGGGGCAGAGGGCCCCGCCCGTAACCATCTTGCTTCTGGGCCCTGGGCAGGAACTGGTAAACTGTCTGAGGGGGGCAAAGGCCACCTCTTCAAAGGACTCTGCGACTGTTTAACCCTAGGGAGGGAGGGTGAGGGTTTCTGTTAAGGGTTTAATTTCTGTCCTCCGAAAAGCTGTGTCCAAATTCTAACCCCTAATCCCCAAGAAGATGACCTTATCTGAAAGCAGGGCCTTTGCAGATGTAATAGAGTTAAGGTAAGGTTGTACTGGGTTAGGGTGGGCTCTAAATGCAAATTGGTGTCCTTATAAGAAGAGAAAACAGGCCGGGCGTGATAGCTCATGCCCATAATCCCAGCACTTTGGGAGGCCAAGGTGGGTGGATCACTTGAGGCCAGGAGTTCAGGACCAGCCGGGCCAACACAGCGAAACCTGTCTCTGCTAAAAATACAAAAAAATTAGCCAGGCATGGTGGTGCGTGCCTGTAGTCCCAGCTACTCAGGAGGCTAAGGCAGGAGAATTGCTTGAACTGGGGAGATGGAGGTTGCAGTGAGCCAAGATCACACCACTGAACTCCAGCCTGGGTGACAGAGCGAGACTCTATCTCAAAAACAAACCAACAAAATAAATATATAGAGAGAAAACAGACACACACGTGATGACAGAGGCAGAAATTGGAGCCATGTGGCCACAAACCAAGGAGAACCAGGAGCCCCCAGAAGCTGGAAGAAGTAAGGAAGATCCTCCCCTAGAGCCTCTGGAGGGAACGCAGCCCTGCCCACACCTTCAGACTTCTGGCCCCAGGACTGTGAGAGAAGAAATTCCTGTTGTTTGAGGCCACCTGGTTTGTGGTCTGACAGTAGCCCCAGGAAACTCGTACAGATTTGAAGTGAATTTTATTTATTTATTTATTTATTTATTTATTTATTCATTCATTCATTCATTCATTTATTCATTGAGACAGAGTCTCTCTGTCACCCAGGCTGGAGTGCAAAGCCGCGATCTCGGCTCACTGCAACCTCCGCCTCCCAGGTTCAAGCGATTCTCCTGACTCAGCCTCCAGAGTAACTGGGGTTGCAGGTGCCTGCCACCGTGTCCAGCTAATTTTTATATTTTTAGTAGAGGCGAGGTTTCCCCATGTTGGCCAGGCTGCTCTCAAACTCCTGACCTCAAGTGATCCATCCACCTCGGCCTCCCAAAGTGCTGGGATTACAGGCAAGAGCCACTGCACCTGGCCTCTAAGTGCATTTTAAAGACACATTAAAAAAAACCCAATTTGAGTGCAGTGGAGCACACCCATAGTCTCAGCTACTTGGGAGGCTTAGGCAAAAGGATCACTTGAGCCCAGGAGTTTAAGGCCAGCCTGGGCAACAGAGAAAAACCTCATTTCTAAAATAAATCTAAAAAAAAAAATTTGAAGCATGGTTTAGGGGCCATGAAGGAGGAGGTGACCACCTGGCAGCTTCTCTATCACATGGGGAAGGACAACACTTACCTTGGAAGATGATTTTGGTTCGGTCCAGGGGGGCTACTGCTGTTTTGGCAAGGGCGCCAGCCAGGGCCCCAGACAGCAGGGAGCTGAGCACTTGCCTGTGGTCACGCTGCAACAGAACACGTGATTAGAGGTCAGAGGTCAGGGGGTCTGCTCTGCAGAGGACCTTGCCCCAGAAGTGCCTTCCTTACACCCTCTGGGCCAGGGCCAAGGGATGCATCCCACCCTGAGTGTGTTGGTGCTGCTTGGTTCTGGGTGATCCATGGTGGGTCCACAGGCCACAGTGAAAACCTCCCAGGATAACAGGGACCATCCACGTTGGAGGTGAGGTGTGCAGGTTTCATATTCTCAGAGACAGGCTCACAATAGGACTGGCCTATGTGCAAACTTCAGTTCCCTCCACAGCCTGTGTGCACCTGACGATGGCACTGTGGCATTTTAGGTACACAGGGACTGAAAACAGGCACTAGGGACCATTGGGGTCAGGGGGTTGGCAGTGGGTATCAGGCAAGCAGACCTTGACTCTGTGCCAGCGTGTCCCTTCCCACAACTTCTGATCAGGACTCCAGAGGTTGGCATCTATGACTCTTCATCCAGCCCAGTTGAGGAGGTGACAGCGACATTGATGATGGCTGCCAACTTGCATTGACTACTCCCATGCCAGCCCGAGAGCCAACGCTTTCTGGAGTCCCTCTGGAGCTGCCCAAGGCCCCTGCTCCCCCACAGCCCTCCCTCCTTCCCTGGAAGGTCACACCACACAGGAGTGTGTCCGAGCCCTGTGGGATCCCACGGGCACCACCTGCCCATCAGGTTGGAGTTTCCATTTCCCCTGCTGACTCAGCCACGGGACTCTCACTGAGAAGTGGCAGAGAGCATTCTGGAAAGTTCTGGATGGGAGGTGCTCTGATTCCATTTCCCCAGTGGACTCGGCCATGGGACTCACTGAGAAGTGGCGGAGAGCATTCTGGAAAGTTCTGGATGGGAAGTGCTCTGACCTTTCCTTGCCCTGCAGTGCTTTGCTGTCTGAACGTAACATGGATGGGCAGGTTGTTCAGCAACTCCCAGGAATCTGTGAAGTCCCACTAGGCACAGGCTTCCTAAAGGGCCTGGAGTCCCACAGTGCAGGGTGGGGGTGTGTGCAAGACTCCTCCTTTCCCCATGGTGCCGCTGGTCCACACAGAGAGCCCGATGCCAACAGAATCATCAGATGAATGCAAATACAGCCACCCATCAGGAAGGTGCTGTGAGGAGGTGGCCCAGGGTTCTGCAAGAACTCTGGGTAGGGGGGTGAGAGGCTGAGCTTGAAGGATGAGGTGCAGGTCACTTTGGGGTGTGTGTCATAGTATTAGGTGGGGAGGAATGAACACTCAGAGGCTAGGGTGAAAAGGAGCAGGGGACCCTGGGAGACCACAAGGAGGGCAGATTTGCTGGCACAGGGAAAGGGAGGAGGCCCAGAGAATAGAAAGGAGAGGAGAAAGAGAGGTGGGTGCCAGACCCCACAAAGCCTGGCAAAGAGGACTGATCTTTGCCCAAATAAATGGGCAATTTTTTTTTTTTTTTTTTTTTGAGACACAGTCTCGCTCTGTTGCCCAGGCTGGAATGCAGTGGTGTGATCTTAGCTCACTGCAACCTTTGCCTTTCGGGTTCAAGCAATTCTGCTCCCTCAGCCTCTTGAGTAGCTGGGATTACAGGCAAGCACCACCACGCCTGGCTAATTTTTGTATTTTTAGTAGAGATGGGGTTTCGCCATGCTGGCCAGGCTGGTCTCGAATTCCTGGCCTCAAGTGATCTGCCTGCCTTGGCCTTCTGAAGTGCTGGGATTACAGGCATGAGACACCATGCCTGGCCTAAATGGCCCATTTTTAATATGACCAGAGTGGGGCTGGGCACTGTAGCTCATGCATGTAATCTCAGCACTTTGGGAGGCCGAGATGGGCAGATCACCTGAGGTCAGGAGTTCGAGACCAGCGTGCCCAATATGGTGAAACCCCATCTCTACTACAAATACGAAAATTAGCCGGACATGGTGGTGGGTGCCTGTAATCCCAGTTACTCATAAAATTGAGGCAGAAGAATCGCTTGAACCCGGGATGCCAAGGTTGCAGTGAGCTGTGATTGCACCACTGTTCTCTAGACAGGGTGACACAGTGAGTCTCCATCTGAAAAAATAAAGAATAAAAATAAAAATGTGACCAGGGTAGAAGTGGCTCCTGCAGAAACCCAGGATAGATATGGTGGAGGCTGGAGATGGGGAAGGGATGCGGGAGCACTTCTCAGGTGTAACAGGCAGCCGGAGTCAGACTGAGCATGGCTGCCCCCACCTCCCGAGTTTGCTCAGCTCAGTGGGTGGCTCGGGTTGAAGGGCTGGGCCTGAGTCTGTCCACACACCTGGCCTGAATCCCAGCTCTGCCCTGACTGAGCTCAGGCAGAGGGTGCCCTCTTTGGTCTCCCAGTCCTCATCATTGAAATGGCAAGGTGCCAGCTCTGAGACCCTCTCCCACATGTCCTGGGCTACCCAGCAGCCTTGCACCCCCAGTCCGGTTCCACAGAACACAGCCTCCTTTTCCTCAGGGTCCCCTCCACCAGCCCAGCCCTCCCTTCCTCAAAGAGACAGATTGCACAGCGATTTTGTTTCTGAGGTCAAACTTCGCCATGGGGTGTGATCTTCTCCGAGCTTCTTGGACACCTGTCTTTGGGGGCCTCTGCCTTTTCTGGGACATGCAGCCAAGTTGCAGACGTCTGCTTCCATGAGCTTTGAGAAATGTGGGCGCTTGGTGGTCGTCCCAGCAGCAGTCCAAGGCCTTACCAGCCGGCCAGTTTCTTCTCTGAATCAGTCGGACCAGCTGCTCCCCTCTGGAATGGGCCTCTGTGTGCAAATGGAATATTCCATGGAGAATGCCTCCCTGTGCCCTGCTGGCGACACAGAGTTCTTCCACCTCCTCCGTTCGGTGTTTACCTCCTATCAGTTTGTCCTTTTGTTTGCTTGTTTGCTTGTTTTTTGAGACAGAGTCTCGCTCTGTCCACCAGGCTGGAGTACAGTGGTGCAATTTTGGCTCACCGCAACCTCTGCCTCCCAGGTTCAAGTGGTTGTCCTGCCTCAGCCTTCCCAGTACCTGGGATTACAGGCGTGCACCACCCTGCCTGGCTAATTTTTGTATTTTTGGCAGAGATGGGGTTTCTCCACGTTGCCCAGGCTGGTCTCGAATTCCTGAGGCTCAGGTGATCGCCTGTCTTGGCCTCCCAAAGTGCTGGGATTACAGGCCCAGCCAAGGCTCTTAACATCACAAAGCCAACTCTGTGTTGGTTGTTTGAGATAGGATCCCACTCTGCCACCAGACTGGAGTGCAAGTGCATGATCATAGCTCACTGCAGCCATGACCCCTTGAGCTCAGGTGATCCTCCCACCTCAGCCTCCTCAGTAGCTGAGACCACAGATGAGTGCCACTACACCCAGCTAATTTTATTTTTTTGCAAAGACAAGGTCTTGCTGTGTTACCCAGGCTGTTCTCAAACTCCTGGGTTCAAGCATTCCTCCCGCCTTGGCCTGCCAAAGTGCTGGAATCTCTAGTGTGAGTCACTATGCTTGGCCAATGCTAAATTGTATACTAATTGTAATTAGTATCGGGAACACACATCCATAAACTGCACCTCTCAAGGTGGCCACCAGTGGCACCTGGAGGACGTGTGTTGGGGCCAGGTCACATGCTCAGTGGAGGCTGCTGCCTCTGGCCGACACTTCCAGCTCCTCTCTAATGAACACAAACACCTTATTATCCAAAGAGCTGGGAGCAGGCATCACTGACGGGTCAAAGTTTCAAGATTCATCATGTGGGGAGATCCTACAAAAGAAGAATTTGTTGGCCAGGCAGCTGACAGAGAAAGTGGGCGATCCCGGATAGGATGCATGTTGGCCGTAAACACCATGGGAAGAGGCTCAGTTTTTGTTTTTGTTTTTGTTTTTTTCCTGAGACAGGGTCTCACTCTGTCGCCCAGGCTGGAGTGCAGTGGTGTGATCTCAGCTCACTGCAACCTCCACCTCCTGAGTTCAAGCAATTCTCCCACTTCAACCTCATGAGGAGCTAGGATTACAGGCGCATGCCACCACACCTGGCTAATTTTTGTATTTTTAGTAGAGACGGGGTTTCACCATGTTAGCCAGGCTGGTCTCGAACTCCTGACCTCAAGCAATCCTCCCACCTGGGCCTCCCAGAGTACAGGGATTACAGGCATGAGCCACCATGCCCAGCCAAGGCTCAGCTTCTTAACCAAAGAAAAGAGACTTTGCAGAGTGAGTCCCTCCCACCTTGGGGCTGGCCAGGCAGACCAAGAGTAATGTCTCCAGGGCCTGCCAGCACAGAGGAGAATGGGCATGTGTGTGTGATGCCCAGCAAGTGACCAGCACTGGCGCATTTCTGCATGTGGTTCGGCAGCCATCGCTGTCTTAAGCTTGTCCATGTGGTGGAATCCACATTGCAGACCCCCTCCTCTCCGGCATGAAGAGCAACAGCCGTATCCAGGTGTTCTTCCAGCTCTTTTGGGACCTTCACTAAACTTCAAGGCACGTGCCTGCCCTGTGCCTCGGTCACCTGGTGGTAACCCCAGTAAACGAGTCCTCCCGCCCACCTGCTGTTCTGAGGTGTCACCTGGAATCCGGGGAAAGGTCAGGAGGCCTGGAAAATGATGCCACCTCAGTCTTTGACCCCATGGACTTTGAAAACTGCCTGTGCAGTCGGCCTGAGTTGGGCCCTGGGAGTGCAGTGGTTTCTGCGTGGGGCTGGGTTGGTCTGTGTTTCAGGTTCACCTGATAGGACTTAGGGGCCAGTGGGGGTTCTGGTTTCTACGGTGAACAACAACAGGGCTGACCCAAGTACTTTGAGAGAATATCTTTTCTTCAATGGAACTGTGGACTTCAGAGGTGAACTTGGAAACACAGAGTAAAGCCCAAGCATGCCCACCCCCTTTGGCTCTCTGCAGTTGCCTTTTTTTTTTTTTTTTGAGACAGGGTTTTACCATGTCGCTCAGGCTGGGGTGCAGTGGCACAATCTCGGCTCACTGCAACCTCCGCCTCCCGGGTTCAAGCAATTCAACTGCCTCAGCCTCCCAGGTAGCTGGGATTACAGGTGTGTGCCACCACGCCTGGCTAATTTTTATATTTTTAGTAGAGACGGGGTTTCACCATGTTGCCCAGGTGAAACTCAAACTCCTGGTCTCATATGATCCTGCCACCTCAGCCTCCCAAGGTACTGGGATTATAGGCGTGAGCCACCATGCCTGGCCTTGGCTAATTCCTTAGTGTTCCAAAATCTGAGGGAGAAAAGGGGGCTCCAAGACACATCTGATACCTCAGGCTTCCCACCCCATGCTGGCGCTGGGTGAGGTTTTTGCCTCTTACCAGGTGGCTGGGCTGGTTGGATTCACATCACAAGCAGGGCTTTTGGTGGAATAGAGGGTGGCTGGTGTCCTCCATCCCATGACCTTACAGTATCTAGGGCTGTGGGAGCAGAGAGGCTCCGCTACTCCACCCTCAGCCCAGGTGGGCAGGGGTACTAACATGCACATCTTAGGTGCAGGGTGATTTGTGATGGGGTGCATGGAGCACAGGAGAGGAATCTCTGAACCTGTTTGGAGAGGGCGCAGAAGCTGGGAGGAGGGGGTGGGGAGCCTGGGAGTGGGGGTAGGGAGGCTGGGGCCCCAGGAGAACACCCATCCCGGGAGGCCGGGGTACTTGCCTTTGATGAGACGGACGAGGACAGGACAGCCTCGGCATCCTCACGCAATCGCACCGGGCCTTCCTTCACACCATTATCCATACCAGGCCTGCTCGGAATGGCAGGAGACTCGGTCCTGGGGGGGGTAAGGGGAGGTGGTAAGATACGGCGAGATCCTGAGAGATGGCGGGTGTTCCCACCAGCCTTTTCCTATCCTGGTTTCTGGCTCCCTGCATGGGGAGGGATGCCCTCAACTGTATTCTGCGGCCACGGTCCTGTGTGTATTGCTTAATCATTTACAAAAGCCTTTCTTGTTGGCACTGGCATGTAATCCTCACAAACAGTCTGTTCTTTTTTTTTTTTTTTTTTTTGAGACGGAGTCTGGCTCTGTCACCCAGGCTGGAGTGCAGTGGCCAGATCTCTGCTCACCGCAAGCTCCGCCTCCCGGGTTTACGCCATTCTCCTGCCTCAGCCTCCCGAGTAGCTGGGACTACAGGCGGCCGCCACCTTGCCCGGCTAGTTTTTTTGTACTTTTTAGTAGAGACGGGGTTTCACCGTGTTAGCCAGGATGGCCTCGATCTCCTGACCTCGTGATCCGCCCGTCTCGGCCTCCCAAAGTGCTGGGATTACAGGCTTGAGCCACCGCGCCCGGCCAACAGTCTGTTCTTTATCCAAATCTGGTGCCCAGGGAGCAAATAGGCTCAGAGAAGTTAAGCAGCCAGCCAAGGTCACACAGCTACCAGCGGGTTGTGGGGCCAGCGTGGCCGAGGTGCTCAGTGCTCCGTGCCAACACCGAGGTGCTTGGTGCCAATACCACTGTCGGGCCACACATCCAGTGGGCTTGTGTCAGCTTGGACCTGAGGGTCTCTGTCCACCGAAATACTTTATTTATTTTTTATTTATGTATTTATTTTTTGAGACAGAGTCTCACTCTGTCTCCCAGGCTGGAGTGCAGTGGCACGATCTTGGCTCACTGCAACCTCTGCCTCCCAGGTTTAAACAATTCTTGTGCTTCAGCCTCCCAAGTAGCTGGGACTACAGGTGGCTGCTACCACACCCAGCTAATTTTTTATTTTTAGTAGAGATGGGGTTTCACTATGTTGGCCAGGCTAGTCTCGAACTCCTGACGTCAAGTTATCTGCCCGCCTTGGCCTCCCAAAGTGCTGGGATTATAGGCATAAGCCACCGCACCTGGCCTATTTTTTTTTTCCACCCAGGCTTGAGTGCAGTAGCACAATCATAGCTCACTGCAGCCTCAAATTCCTGAGCCCAAGTGATCCTCCCACCTTGGCCAGCTAAGGGTGATTTTTTTGTTTCTGTTTTGACAGAATCTCCCTCTGTAGCCCAGGCTGGGAGAAACACCTGCTTCAAAGATGGGGCTGGAGAGAAAGGATGAGCCTGGAGCACGTGGAGGTGCCAGTCATGGAGGACGTGCTCAGAAACAGAAACCAAAGCAGATGGGTGTGGTTAGGGGGTCATGGGCACCCTCCGAAAGAACCCCTGATGGCCAAAGCTGGAACAGTTTGAGTGGAAATGGAAAAAAACATAAAGCAGCCATGGATGAAAGCCTGAACTATAAAATAAATAACCATGCGTCCATATGATATAAAGAAATGACAGAATAAGTAAGTATATGGTAGAGAAGAGACAAATCTCCCAGGCAAAGGATTCCCAAATAGTTCAGCAGCTTGGACCTCCAGGAGGGGCCACGCCTCCTACCCTCAGGTGTGGCTGCGCTTAGCGGCTTCTTTCCAAAGAGTGCAGTCTGGAAAGGGGGCTGCCAGTGACTGCAGCACAGAAACCTGATGGATCCCAGCTGGGCTAGGTGATCCAGGGCAACACTGGCTGGGATAAGTCAGGTGGATGCACTTGCCTCTGATGGAGTGTGACGACCAGGGTCTTCCTCCCCCAGATCCATCACCCCATCTGACCGTGAGAAGAACATCAGGCTGGGCGCAGTAGCTCACACCTGTAATACTAGCACTTTGGGAGGCTGAGGTGGGTGGATCACGAGGTCAGGAGTTCAAGACCAGCCTGGCCAACCTGGCAAAATCCCATCTCTACTAAAAATACAAAAATTGGCCGGGCATGGTGGCGGGCACCTGTAATCTCAACTACTCGGGAGCCTGAGTCAGGAGAATCACTTGAACCCAGGAGGTGGAGGTTGCAGTGAGCTGAGATCATGCCACTGCATTCCAGCCTGGGTGATACAGTGGACTCTGTCTCAAAAGAAAGAAAAGGAAAAAACTCCAGACACATCCCAACAGAGGGGCATTCTCCAGCACCCCTGACCACTGCTCCCCCAAACAGTCACGGTCACCAAAAACAAGGACAGCCTGAGAAACCATCTCAGCCCAGAGAAGTCTAAGGAGATGTGAGCGAGGTCAGGAGATCGAGACCATCCTGGCTAACACAGTGAAACTCTGTCTCTACTAAAAATACAAAAAATTTAGCCGGGCATGGTGGCGGGCGCCTGTAGTCCCAGCTACTTGGGAGGCTGAGGCAGGAGAATGGCGTAAACCCGGGAGGCGGAGCTTGCAGTGAGCTGAGATCCGGCCACTGCACTCTAGCCTGGGTGACAGAGCGAGACTCCATCTCAAAAAAAAAAAAAAAAAAAAAAAAAAAGGAGATGTGAGGACTAAAGTTCAGGTGGGATCCTTGGACAGAGAAAGGACATTCAGGAAAAACGGAGGAAACGTGAATAAAGTGTGGAGCTCCATTAATATTAATACTGTCTCAGCACTTGTCCATTAGTGAGGCAAATGCACCGCAGCACTGTGAGAGGTTATGCATAAGGGACGCTGGATGTGTGGGGTGTTAGGGAACTCAGTACAACCTTTGCAATTTTTCTGTAAATCTAAAACTACTCTTAGCTGGACGTGATGGCTCCCACCTGGAATCCCAGCACTTTGGGAGGCTGAGGTAGGAGGATCGCTTGAGCCCAGGAGTTTGAGACAAGCCTGGGCAACATAGTGAGACCCCGTCTCTAGAGAAAAAAATTAGCTGGATGTGGTGGCATGCACCTGTGGTCCCAGGTACTCAGGAGGCTGAGGTGAGAAGGTCACCTGAGCCCAGGAGGTCGAGGCTGCAATGAGCTGTGATTTCAGTACACTTCAGCCTGGGTGACAGAGCAAGACTGGACTGGGTCTCAAAAAATAAAAATAAATAAAACTGCTCTCAAACAGACAGAAACCAGGTCCTAAAGACCTTTTCCAGCCGGTTGCTGGGGGTCGGCATCTTTCATCATCAGCCTGTGGGACGCGCTGCGTCTGTTTCACCTTCCCCTGTAACCATCGGCCATGTCTGACTGCTGCCCAGCACCGCCCCTGACGCCACAGACCCTGGGGGCTGTCCTTGCACTTGGGTGCTCGGGTGAGAATGGCGCAGCCTCTCTACTCCTCGATTCCTAGAATTGAGGTCAGGCAGCCTGGACACGTTCTGCAAAGTCACCTTCCCCAGAAAGGATTCAGCCATTTGCCATCCCCCAACAGTGGGTGAGGTGCCCGAGGCCTGAGTCCTGGCCGAAGGGGGTCCCTCCCACCCTCCTGTGGGCTCTTGCTCTGAGCTCCTCAGGAGGTCACAGTCCTGTGAGGAATAGTCTCCTCAGGAGGGCATTGTGGCCTCAGACCCTCCCTTGGCTACACCTGCCCAGCCTCTGTGAACAAGAAGAGCCACCAGCCAGGGCTGCCTGCAGTGCCCTTGGTGCCATCCTTCGCTGGATCACCTGCCCAGGGCCAGGGCTCAGCCTCAAGTGGCACCCACAGACATAGACAAAGTCACTGCACAACCTGGCCGGAACTACACAAGTGTGCTGGGCCCTGCAGGTGACAGAGCACTGAGGGCAGCTGGGGCTGGTACCTGGAGGACCTGGAGGGGGCGGAACCATGGCCCCTGAAAGATACACCCTGCCCCCAGAACCTGTGAATGTGATGGTTTTAGGAAAAAGGGTCTGTGCAGATGTGATAATCACAAGGCAAGATGTCTAGATGAGGGTTAAGGTGGGCCCTAAGTGCAATGACTGGTGTCCCTGTAAGAGATAGAGTAGGAGACACAGACACAGAGGGGAGGGCTGAAGATGAGGCCTGGAGCACGGTGGGCCACCACAGCCAGTGCGTGATCCCACAGCACAAGAATGGCCTGCTTCTGTTCCAGCTGCCTCCTCATCCCTTGGTCACGGCACCACCAGCACCCGCCACCCTCCCCGTCTCAAGAGGAAGAGGACCCCAGGGCACCAATGCCTGCAACCATCAGAGATACAGGTTTTCATGACATTCTCTTTGTTGTTGTTGCTGTTTTATAGTCAGGGTCTTGCTCTGTTGCCCAGGCTTGAGTGCAGTGGCACAATCATAGCTCACTGTAGCCTCGACCTCCTGGGCTCAAGCGATCCTCCCACCTCAGCCTCCTGAATAGCTGGGATTATAGGCTCATGCCACCACACCTGGCTAAGTTTTTCATTTTCTGTAGAGACAGGGTCTCCTTATGTTGCCCAGGCTGGTCTTGAACTCCTGGGCTCAAGTGATCCTCCTGCCTCAGCCTCCCAAAGTGCTGAGATTCCAGGTGGGAGCCACCGCACCTGGCCATAACATTCTAAGTACAGTTTCCACTGTACTTAGTTTGTTTTTTCCCATCACCTCCCATTTTGCAGTACCATTGAATTTATTTTTCAGGCAGTGATACAAACTACTCTTTATTTTTTTTTTTTTTTTGAGACGGCGTCTCGCTCTGTCGCCCAGGCTGGAGTGCAGTGGCCAGATCTCAGCTCACTGCAAGCTCCGCCTCCCGGGTTTACGCCATTCTCCTGCCTCAGCCTCCGGAGTAGCTGGGACTACAGGCGCCCGCCACCTCGCCCGGCTAGTTTTTTGTATTTTTAGTAGAGACGGGGTTTCACCGTGTTAGCCAGGATGGTCTCGATCTCCTGACCTCGTGATCCTCCCGTCTCGGCCTCCCACAGTGCTGGGATTACAGGCTTGAGCCACCGCGCCCGGCCCTCTTTATTTTTATTTCATTTCATTTCATTTCATTTCATTTCATTTCATTTTTGAGACAGAGTTTCGTGCTTGTTGCCCAGGGTGGAGTGCAGTGGTGCAATCTTAGCTCACTGCAACCTCCACCTCTTGGGTTCAAGCAATTCTCCTACCTCAGCCTCCCGATTAGCTGGGATTACAGGCACGCACCACCACGCCTGGTTAATTTTTTGTATTTTTAGTAGAGATGGGGTTTCACCATGTTGGCCAGGCTGGTCTCAGACTCCTTACCTCAGGTGATCCACCTGCGTTGGCCTCCTAAAGTGCTGGGATTATAGGCGTGAGCCACTGCACCTGGCCCAAACTACCTTTAGATGAATTTAAGTTAGAAAAGACAACCACTGGCTGGGCGCGGTGGCTCAAGCCTGTAATCCCAGCACTTTGGGAGGCCGAGACGGGCGGATCACGAGGTCAGGAGATCGAGACCATCCTGGTTAACACAGTGAAACCCTGTCTCTACTAAAAAATACGAAAAACTAGCCGGGTGAAGTGGCGGGCGCCTGTAGTCCCAGCTACTCGGGAGGCTGAGGCAGGAGAATGGCGTGAACCTGAGAGGAGGAGCTTGCAGTGAGCTGAGATCTGGCCACTCCAGCCTGGGTGACAGAGCAAGACTCCATCTCAAAAAAAAAAGAAAAGAAAAGACAACCATTAAGTGAATTCTAGAACTGGGTAGGGCAGACCGCAGATCTGGGGGAAGAGGTCCCCAAGGATTTCAGCGGAAACGGGCCCAAGAGTCACGCTTTTGTCTTTCGTCACAGCAGAAGGATGCTGCCTGTGGTCAGGAGTAAGCCGTGTTTGCTGCAGCTCAGGAAGGCAAAGGGAAAAGCCATGTGACATCCTGGACCCCGGGGACCACAGTGAGAACAAGGGATGGGTTTCGAGACATGATAGCCTAAAATACGACCTCGGCCTTTGAGAAAACAGAAGCAGGAAGCACTGTTCCCTTTCCCTTCTCCCCAGAAGCAGGTCATGAGACTCTCAGGTGGAGAGTGCCTCCCGTATACCTGGAGGAGGGAGCAGAAGATGCAGAGATGCCAAGAAGAACCTGAACAAACAGGTCTTGCTAAGTTCCCCCAAGGTTATTACCATTAAATCAGAAGCCTTTTTTTTTTTTTTTTTTTTTTGAGAGGGAGGTCTCACCCAGGCTGGTCTTGAACTCCTGGGCTCAAGTGATCCTCCTGCCTTGGCCTCCCAAAATTGCTGGGCTTACAGGTGTGTGCCACTGTGCCCAGACAGATCAGACCATTTTACCCTTCAGTTAGACTTGCCCATGACTCTAATCTTCATCAAATCTAACATAAACATACTCAGGTTTACCTGTTTTAGGGGGAGGTCTTTGTTTCCATATAAAGGCTCCCAAGTCACGTAAAACTTGTATTAAAGAAATTTGTCTGCTTTTATCTTGTTAATCTGCCTTTTGTTACAGGGGCCTCAGCCATGAACCTAAGATGGGTGAGAAAAAAATATTTTCCTCCCCTGCATGGAGCGGCCACTTGGGGTGGCACCTTTGCCCCTTAATAAGCAAGCAGACACCTGCCTATGACTTTCAAGAAGAGGTGAAACTGACACAGGACTTCCTAGGCATCATTTGGGGCGGTTGGGGGACAGACACGCTTGGTTTTGCTTCAAAACCCAAACTCTGCCTTCTCGAAATGTAAGTCACTCACAAATTCAAAGATTATTTATAGCCAGGTGCTGTGGTTCACGCCTGTAATCCCAGCACTTTGGGAGGCCGAGGCGGGCGGATCACGAGTTCCGGAGATCGAGACCATCCTGGCTAACATGGTGAAACCCCGTCTCTACTAAAAATACAAAAAATTAGCCGGGTGTGTTGGTGGATGCCTGTAATCCCAGCTACTGGGGAGGCTGAGGCAGGAGAATGGCGTGAACCCGGAAGGCAGAGCTTGCAGTGAGCCGAGATTGCGCCACCGCACTCCAGCCTGGGCAACAGAGCGAGACTCCATCTCAAAAAAAAAAAAAAAGATTATTTATATAAAATAGGATCTGCAGGCCAAGGGGGGACAGGACACTAGATTGGCCACTTGTCAAAGTTTGTGCCTAAGAAAGCAATCTTTGGAAAGAGCCCAAGGAAAGCTTAGAAGGCAGACTCTTGCTCTCCCTCCAGGGACCCCCAGTGGAACAGACATTCCTGCTGAAATGCCTTATTCTTCTCAGCTCATTTGTTAAGAGTTTATAGTGGTGTTTTGTTTTGTTTTGTTTTTTGAGACATAGTCTCGCTCTGTCACCCAGGCTGGAGTGCAGTGGTGTGATCTCAGCTCACTGCAAGCTCTGCCTCCCAGGTTCAAGTGATTCTCCTGCCTCGGCCTCACAAGTAGCCGGGATTGCAGGCGTGTGCCGCCATGTGTAGCTAATTTTTGCATTTTTTTGTAAAGACGGGGTTTCACCATGTTGGGCAGGCTGGTCTCAAACTCCTGACCTCAGGTGATCCACCTGCCTAAGCCTCTCAAAGTGCTGGGATTACAGGCATGAGCTACCACACCCGACTGCCTGGAATCTGTTTTTTTTTTAAATTATATATATATATATATATAATTTATTATTAATAATTTTTTTTTGAGATGGAGTCTTGCTCTGTCACCCAGGCTAGAGTGTGCTGCTGTGATCTCAGCTCACTGCAACCTCCACCTCCCAGGTTCAAGCGATTCTCTCCTGCCTCAGCCTCCTGAGTAGCTGGGATTACAGGCACGCATTACCATGCCTGCCTAACTTTTTTGTATTTTTATTAGAGATGGGGATTTATCACGTTGGTCAGGCTGGTCTCAAACTCCTGACCTCGTGATCCACCCTCCTCAGCCTCCCAAAGTGCTGGGATTATAAGCCTGAGGCCCCGCGCCCAGCCCTGGAATCTGTTTTAAAGTTCAACTGCATATTTGTCAAATTCAGAGTGTAAGTTGAGCTCTCTCTAAAGGGTGTCACCACGCTTTGTTTCAGGAAGTACAGAAAGAAGAGGTGCCCGTTTGAATCAAAGTTGAGGATCACTGGCCAGGTGCAGTGGCTCATGCCTATAATCCCACCACTTTGGGCCAAGGTGGGCAGATCAATTGAGGCCAGGAGTTCGAGACCAGCTTGGGCAACATGGCAAAACCCCGTCTCTACTAAAAATACAAAAATTAGTCAAGTGTGGTGGTGCATGCCTTAGTCCCAGCTACTTGGGAGGCCGAGGCAGGAGAATCGCTTGAACCCGGGAGGCAGAGGTTACAGTGAGTCGAGATTGTGCCACTGCACTCCATCCTGGGCATCAGAAAGAAACGCCGTCTCAAAAAGCAAAACAAAAAGAAAAGGCCGGACGCAGTGGCTCACATCTGTAATCCAAGCACTTTGGGAGGCCGAAACAGGGGGATCACAAGGTGAGACATCAAGACCATCTTGGCTAACATGGTGAAACCCCGTCTCTACTAAAAAATACAAAAAAAAAAAAAAAAAAAAATTAGTTGGACGTAGTGGCACATGCCTATAATCCCAGCTACTCAGGAGGGATTGCTTGAACCCAGGAAGCAGAGGTTGTGGTGAGCCGAGATTGTGCCACTGCACTTCAGCCTGGGTGACAGAGCAAGACTTTGTCTCAAAAAAAAGAAAAGAAAAACTTGAAGATCAGATTTATATGCAGGGCTGGGGTGGAGTCTGGAACCTTTCCTTAGAAACTCCTGGTAAGAGGCAGAAGAGGTGCAGGACAATGGCCAGTCCATACATGGCAACAAAACTGTGGCCTAAAACCTGTGCAGTAACCAGCTCTGGAAACCAACTACCAACCTCTGCAGCAATGCTCAGGACCTGGTCAATGATTGCAGCTTCTCTAACATTGGCCCCCACTTCCAACTCAGGACCAACCAGAGAAAGCCAACTGTGCTTCCCTAAGCAATCCTACAGGACATCCCCTGTTAGCTGGCTGCCCCTAGCTTCCCCAGACCGACAGCCTCCTGTGGGCTCACTTGAGCCTGCCCTTTTCCACTCCACAGCTCTCCCTCTCCCCTGCCTGCCTCAGAGCTTTGGCTGACTCCCTTGCAAACTCTGAATAAGCAGCCTGTGCTGCTCTCATTTGGATGGTCTTTGTTCTTCCAAGTAGCTCAGTAAATGGGGGGAGAAGAGACAGCACTTCCTTACAGTTGCATTTCAATTAACAAATGCAGATGGAATGACGGAAATAGAAAACACCATTAGGCAAAGGCCAGTATTAATTGTTGCCATCAAGAACCATGGGGACAGCCGGGCACGGTGGTTCACACCTGTAATCCCAGCACTTTGGGAGGTCGAAATGGGTGGATCATTTGAGGTCAGGAGTTCAAGACCAGCCTGGCCAACATGGTGAAACCCTGTCTCTACTAAAAATATAAAAATCAGCTGGGTGTGGTGGCGTGTGTCTGTAATCCCAGCTACTTGGGAGGCTGAGGCAGGAGAATTGCTTGAACCTGGGAGGTGCAGATTGCTGTGAGCTGAGATCATGCCACTGCACTCCAGCCTAGGTGACAGAGCGAGACTATGTCACAAACACAAAAAAGAGATCCTGACATCTGTAACAATTCAGATTAATTTAGAAGATACATGAATAACCAAATAAGCCAGGCACAGAAAGACGATGCTGCATGATCTCACTTATATGTGGAATTAGAAAAAAAAATCAAATACATAGGAATAGAGTAAAATGGCAGTTACCAGGAGCAGGGGGAAATGGGAAGATTGTAGGTCAAACGGAACAGAATTATAGTTATGCAAGGCAAGTATGCTAGAGATCTAATGGACAGCATGAAGACTATAGTTAATAACACTGTATCAATTACTGATAACCTCACCCCACCCACCGCCCCCCTACACATGGTAACTATATGAGATGATTTTTATATTAGTTTGTAGTTTGTTTGACTGCAGTAATCAATTCACTATATATCAAAGTAAATATATCAGAACATCACATTGTCCAGCCTGGGCAACATGGCAAAACACCATCTCTACAAAAAATACAAAAATTAGCCAGGTGTGGTGGCATGTACCTGTAGTCCCAGCTACTCGGGAGCTTGAGGCAGGAGGATCATCTGAAACCAAGTTGAGGCTGCAGTGAGCTGAGATCGCACCACTGCAGTCCAGCCTCGGTGAGAGAGCAAGACCATGTCTCAAAAAAAATAAAAAATAAAAATAAAACCCCCCAAAACCACACAACATGTTGTACATGTTAAATATAAACAATTTAGGCTGGGCGCGGTGGCTCACGCCTGTACTCCCAGCACTTTGGGAGGCCGAGGCGGGCGGATCACAAGGTCAGGAGATCAAGACCACGGTGAAACCCTGTCTCTACTAAAAATACAAAAAATTAGCTGGGCGTGGTGGCGGGCGCCTGTAGTCCCAGCTACTCAGGAGGCTGAGGCAGGAGAATGGCGTGATCCCGGGAGGCGGAGCTTGCAGTGAGCCGAGATTGCGTCACTGCACTCCAGCCGGGGGGACACAGTGAGACTCCGTCTCAAAAAAAAAAAAAAAAAAATATATATATATATATATATATAAACAATTTTAAAATATTATTTCAAAAAAAATGGACTAGCTTAAAGAAAATAAAACCATGGGCAGATGCTACAATGAGTGGGTGAAAACAGGATGCGAAACAGGGTGTTTGCGTGGCCTCTGAGCATCTTCCCACAAGACACTTAATCATTTCTCTGGACTGGGTGCAGTGGCTCACGCCTGTAATCCCAGCACTTTGGGATGCCAAGGCAGGTGGATCACCTGAGGTCAGGAATTCGAGATCAGCCTGGGCAACATGGTGAAACCCCGTTTCTATTAAAAATACAAAAATTAGCCAGGTGTAGTGGTGCTCACCTGTAGTCCCAGCTACTCAAGAGGCTGAGGCAGGAGAATCGCTTGAACCCGGGAGGCAGAGGTTGCAGTGAGCCATGATCGTGCCACTGTACTCCAGCCTGGGTGACAGAGCAAGACTCCCTCATAAATAAATAAATAAAGTGCTAAAACAAAGAAAGCCTGGAGAAAACCAGCAGCTTCTAGGGCATGCCAAGTCTGGGAAACACATTGGGTGTCTGTGGCTATAGAAGGACTGGCCTGTTGATCTGGCTCCTCTTGGTCCAGGCCCTTCAGGGCACATGGTCCCAAGGGGCACTGTGGAGGGTGCCTCTGATCCAGCGTGGCTACACCCAGGGGCTCAGTGCAGAGGGGCAGCGTACGGCACCGGCAGCCCCGGTTTTCAGGGAACCCATTGTCCTTCTCAGCACAGTGTACATTGACCTTGGCTGGCTCCCTCCCTTCTCTCCTTTTCTGGGAGCAGGGTTTCCGGGGCCATGCTCAGGCAAAGGCCTTCCTTCCTCCAGGGCCTGTTTCTACCTCTGCATGTGGGGGTGAGAATGGGGTGAAGACACAGGCACCCACACAACACAATAGTGGCTACTGGCCGGGTGTAGTGGCTCACACCTGTAATCCTAACACTTTGGGAGGCCGAGGCAGGCCTCACCTGAAGTTGGAGACCAGCTTGGGCAAAATGGCAAAAGCCTGTTTCTACTAAAAATACAAAAATTAGCTGGGCATGTGGTGGGCACCTGTAATCCCAGCTACTTGGGAGGCTGAGGCAGAAGAGCTTGAACCCGGGAAGCGGAGGTTGCAGTGAGCTGAGATCGCGGCACTGCACTCCAGCCTGGGCAACAGAACAAGACTCCTCAAAAACAGAAAAAAAGTGGCTGTGGTTCTGAGATCCCTTTGCCCCTGTGCTTTGGAATCCTCCCAGCCTTAACTGAGGAGTCTCAGTTCAGCTTCACAGCTGGGGAAGCTGAGGCAGTCTGGGTGCTTACCTGAGGCCACAGCCTAGCTAGTGGTGCCTAGCTGGGCTGAAGACAATGGTGACAATCACTGCCGCTAATGACTGGGGGCATCGTGGTTCCTCTTTACCCCTCATGGTGAGGTGCTGTTTCCCTTCTCTGCAGATGAAACTCAGGGAAGTTTGGCCAACTTCAAGGACAGCGGGACTCAGGCCCCAGTGCAGGACCCAAAAGCCACAACTGGGTCCTTCTCCATGGAGTCTGGCCCTAGGCAGCCCACAGCCACCAAGGTAAGTCTCAACCTCATTTCATCAAGCCCTCTAGAGGACCATGCACCCCCTCCTTTTTGTTTGTTTTTTTTTGAGATGGGGTCTTGCTATGTTGCCCAGGCTGGTCTGGAACACCTGGGCTCAAGTAATCCTCCTGCCTTACCTCACCTCCCCAGTAGTTGGGATGTGTGTGAACCACCTTGCCCTGCCCATGTGCCCTTACTCAAGACTTTGCTTAACCTAAAGGAACAGCCAGTTCTGGGGGCGAGGAGGGCAACTTACCCCAGGTGACCCACACCTGGACCTCTTGGGTAAGGTGGGTTCAGCCAGGGCCTCTGTGAAGTGGGTATTCCCCATTCCTTACTCTACTCTTTGGAAGCAGCCCAGTCTGATGGGATGGGGACGGGTTAAGCTCCACCTCCAGGAAGGAGAAGCACCGATGGATAGGACTTGGAATTATTCCACAGGGACGGCTCTCTCTCCTCCCCCATTAATTTTTTCAGTCATTGATTCCTGTCTGTGTGGCCTTGTGGATATTCACTTTGCACTGTCCATTAAACCCAAATGCTCCATTACCCTCTGGGGATGTGATGCTATACATCCACCGCCGTAGGCAAAGAAGCGGGTTTGGGGAGGGAGGGTGGGTGGAGATTTCACTGGATGAAGAGGTTGCACCGAACTCAGGTGGCTGGAGACACTGACCTCTACCTATGGGCCCCAATCCTGACTATGCAGATGTAGAGGGGAGGCGGGGCCTGTGGTGGATGCGGGGTGGGAGATTGTGTGTGCAGCACCCTGGAGGTGCCCGCAGGGGCATGCTGTGGTGGTGGGGTGCGGGCAGGTATGTGCAGGGTCCGGGCATGCTGCGGTGGTGGGGTGTAGGCAGGTGTGTGCAGGGCCCTGGAGGTGCCTGCAGGGGCATGCTGGGGTGGTGGGGTGCGGGCAGGTGTGTGCAGGGCCCAGAGATGCATTTAGAGGCAGTTGGGTCCAGGATGGTGTGTGCAGGGACTGGGAGGTGCATGCTGGGGCAGTGGAGTATGCAGGAGTGAGGTACCCTTTCACTTTTTCTGGGGCTCTCTGCCCCTTGCTCAGGTTGTACCTCTGCTCTGCATCCTCACTGCTCCTGTGACTTCCCTCCACAACACTCGTTCACTGTGCTGGCCTGGCTTGGTGCCTGTGCAGTGAGTGCCAAGGGTTTGCCAATTCACGCCTTCGCCCTTGAGGTAAGAGGAGCCCCAGAAAAGGTTGAATGATGCTGCTGGGCAGGGCGGGGGCAGGAGGCCAGAAAGCCAAGGTTGGAGGTCCTGAAACCCTCTTGTCCTGACATTTGGGATGATTTCCCTGGAAAGGGGAACCTTAAGGACCACCATAATGGGCTGCATTGGGCTCAGTGATGGCACTCAAAGATGTCTGTATCCTAAACCCTAGACACCAAGAATATGTGATCTTACATGACAAAAGGGACTTTTTAGATGTGATGAAGTTAAGGGTCTTGAGATGGGGGAGACTGTCCTGGATTATCTGGATGGCCCCAGTGTAATCACCAGGGTCCCGATGAGCGGGATGCAGGAGAGGCCAGGTGCAGTGGCTCACACCTGGTAATCTCAGCACTTTGGGAGGTGGGAAGATCGCTTGAGGGCCAGATGAGACCAGCCTGGGTAACACAGTGAGACCCCATTTGTACAAGAAATTTAAAAATTAGCTGGGTGTGGCCGAGTGCAGTGGCTCACGCTTACAATACCAGCACTTTGGGAGGCTGAGGCAGGTGGATCACCTGAGGTCAAGAGTTCATGACCAGCCTGGCCAATTGGTGAAACCTCACCTCTACTAAAAATACAAAAAAAAATTAGCTTGGTGTGGTGGCACCAAGTGAGCCGAGATCGCCCCACTACACTCTAGCCTGGGTGACAGAGGGAGACTCCATCTCAACAACAACAACAACAAATATTAGCTGGGCGTGGTGGCACATACCTGTAGGAGGCCAAGATAGGAGGATGGCTTGAGCCCAGGAGTTGGAGGCTGCAGTGAGGTGTGATCACACCACCGAACCCCAGCCTGGGTGACGCAGCAAGACTTTGTCTCGAAAAAAAAAAAAAGAAAAGGCCAAGATCAGTGGCTCATGCCTGTAATTCCAGCATTTTGGGAGGCCAAGGAAGGTGGATCAGTTGAGGTCAGGCATCGAGACCAGCCTGGTCGGCATGGCAAAACCCTGTCTCTTTCAAAAAATACAAAAATTAGCTGGGTGTGGTGGCACATTCCTGTAGCCCCAGCTACTTGGGTGGCTGAGGCATGAGAATTGCCTGAACCCGGGAGATGGAGGTTGCGCCACTGCACTCCAGCCTGGGTGATGGAGCAAGACTCTGTCAGGAAAGGAAAGGAAAAGGAAAAGGACCATAAAGAACCAAGATAGAGGCAGGAGAGTTGGAGGAGATGTGAGTGCGCTCCACTGCTGGCTTTAGAGTTGGAGGGAGAGGTCCCAGGGGATAGAAGCTGGGAAAGGCAAAGACACAGATTCTCTTCTTGAGCCTCCAGAAGAAACCCAGCCCTGCACTCCCAGTTTAGACTCCTGATGTCCAGAACCTAAAGATGACAAACGTGTGGCTTTACGCCTCCACGTCTGTGGTGGTTACGGCAGCAACAGGAAGTGGACACAGGCTGTCACAAGGGAAGAGGACCAACTGGCCTAGTGGCCAGGGGAGTGACAGGAGGTGGACGTCAGGATGACGTCAAATAAGCAGTCACTAGAGCTGCCAGCCCTGGTGGGAGTGGTCCCAGGAGGCTGATCACTCCCATGGCAATGTGTACCCAGACTTGCGACCAGCGACCAGGTGATCAGGTCGACCTCCCTGAGGGGCAGTGTCCAAGGCATGGCAGAGCCACATTCCAGCCACAAAATGCCATGGGGCTAGTGAGGGAGGGAGTGGGTCTCCAGGACAGAGGTCACTCGGCTAAAGGAGCGAAAAGGACAGTGAGAGAGGGAAGCCAGAGGATACCATGGGACCACTCAGGTGACAGCGTGGGGCCTGGATGGTAGGCTTTGGTGGAGGGAGGTGGCAGACGCCTCAGGAGCCTGTCCAGATTCTGCCTGAGACCTGGAGGTGGTGAGGTCATTTCCTGGGACAGGGAGGCTTGGATGGGTTGTGGGAGGAAGCCCTGGTTCCCATGACCCCCACCCTCAGTGGCATTCTCCTCTTTGTCACTATAAGGGACAGGTGG
This sequence comes from Chlorocebus sabaeus, assembly GCF_047675955.1. NCBI lineage: Eukaryota > Metazoa > Chordata > Mammalia > Primates > Cercopithecidae > Chlorocebus > Chlorocebus sabaeus. Next base: position 43,891,047 of record NC_132909.1, read on the forward strand.
TTTACACCCATCAGCCCCCACCTTGGCTTCCCAAGCCAGAAGAGGTTGTCAGAATTAGTGGTACCACCTGAGTGTCCCATGACACTGCCAGGGACACTATAAGGAAAAAACATGAAATATGCTTCCGTTTATTTAAAAACAGACCGGCCAACTGGCACTGGAAACAGCTTGTTTCCAGGTTCTGTTGTTGGGGTGTCACTTCCTCTTGTCATCACCCCCTGCCAGACTGGTCATACTGGTTGTCCCTGTGGTTCCTTATAGGTCCAGTGCTGGAAAGTCACCCCCGGGGCCACTTGGCAGAAATGTGCCCCAATGACAAGTGTGCGGGGACAGCATTTCTCCCTTCCTCCGTTCCTCCCTTCCTCCCTCCCTCCCTCCTTTCTTCCTTTCTTTTCTTTCTTCTCTCTCTCTCTCTTTTCTTTTCAGGGTCTCGCTCTGTCACCCAGGTAGGAGTGCAATGGCATAATCAGCTCATTGTAACTTCAAACTCCTGGACTCAAGGGATTCCTCAAACTCCTGCCTCAGCTTCCTGAGTAGCTGGGACTACACATGTGCACCACCATGCCTGGTCAATTTCCCTCCCTCCCTCCCTCCTTTTTTTTTTTTTTTTTTTAAATAGGGTCTCTCTCTGTTGCCCAGGCTGGAGTGCAGTAGCGCAATCTCAGGTCACTGCAGCTTTGATCTCCTGGGCTCAAGAGACCCTCCTGCCTTAGCTTCCTGAGTAGCTGGGACCACTGATGTCTACCACCAAGCCCAGCTAATTTTTGTATTTTTCATAGAGACGGGGTTTCACCATGTACCCCAGGGTGGTCTCAAACTAAGCTCATGCAATCTGCTCACCTTGACCTCCCAAAGTGCTGGGATTACAGGCATGCACCACCACGCCCAGCCTTAATTTCTTAATTTTTTTGTAGAGATGAGGTCTTGCTATGTTGCCCAGGCTAGTCTCGAACTCCTGGCCTCAAGTAATCCTCCCACCTCAGCCTCCCAAAGTGTTGGGATTACTGCTGTGAGCCACTGCGCCTGGTTTGGGAGGGACCTCTTTCATCAGCAGAACCCTGAGTCCCTGACCCTGGTCCAAATGAAGGAACAGGATGCTGTCCTTCTGGGTGAGGGCCCTTCCCCTTGCTTCCTTTCTTTTCTGTCTCCTTACTCATAGATCCAATGGGTGGGGGGTGGTGCTGTCCTTATCCCTAAAATGTCACTGCTGGGGCACAAACAGTGACCCTTCGCCCTCAGTCACCTGCTGAGGAAGCATTTCCCTTTGTGAACTTGAAGGCAGGGTCACAGGTTCAAGCCCACTCTGCTCTTCACCAGATGAGGAACCTCAGGCAGGTGTACCAGCTCCCAGGACCTCGGCCTCCTCATCTGAGAGCTGGTCTCACCATCTCACCCCAGCGCTGGCTGGCAAGCCTACACATGCGGAACACGCCTTCTCCTAATGACTCCCAACCTGCCAAGCATCTGGCTAAAACCTGCCAGGTGAGCAAGTGGAGAAACTGGTGTCCTTGTAGGCTGGGAATGTTAGATGGGGCAGCCATTGTGGAAATCAGCCTGGAGGTTCCTTCACAAGTTACACAGGGAGATACCACTGTGGCCCAGCAATTCAACGCCCAGGCACAGAACCAAAGGGTCATCACAAAACTTGTGCACGGGGCTGGTCATGTGGCTCACACCCATAATCCCAGCACTTTGGGAGGCTAAAGCAGGAGGATGCTTGAGGCTAGGAGTTCAAGACCAGCCTGGGCAACATAGTGAGACTCCAACACAATAGAAACAATATCAACAACAATGAAACTTGTACATGAATGCTCCTAGCACTAAGATTCACAACAGCCAAAAAGTGGAAGCAACCCAACTGCTCGTCAACAGATGAATGGACAGACGAAATGTTCACACAACGGAATACTAGTCAGCCATAAAAAGGAATGAAGCACTGATCCATGCTACAACATAGATGAACCTCAAAAACACAATACTGAGTAGAGAAGCCAGACACAAAAGGCCACATAGTGTGAGGTTCCATTGATACGAAATGCCCAGAACAGGCAAATCCATAGAGACAGAAACCAGATGGGTGGTTGCTAGGGGATGGGGGCTGTGGAATGGGGAGTGACTGCTAATGGGGATGGGATTTCCTTTTGGGGATGATTAAAATGTTCTGAAATTGGCCAGGTGTGGTGGCTCACACCTATAATCCCAGCACTTTGGGAGGCCGAAGCAGGCAGATCACTTGAAGTCATGAGTTCAAGACCACCCTGGCTAACATGGTGAGACCTTGTCTCTACTAAAAATACAAAAATTAGCTGGGTGTGATGGTGCGTGCCTGTAATCCCAGCTACTCGGGAGGCTGAGGCAGGATAATCGCTTGAATCTGGGAGGTAGAGGTTGCAGTGAGCCAAGATCATGCCATTGCACTCCAGCCTGGGCGACACAGCAAGACTCTGTCTAAAAAAAATAAATAATAAAAAAAAGTTCTGAAATCAGATGAAGGCAGTGGTTGCACAGCGCTGTGATTGTACTATATACCCCTGAACTGTTCATTTTAAAAGGCTCACAATGAGCCGAGATTGCACCATTGCACTCCAGCCTGGGGGACAAGAGCAAGACTTCATCAAAAAAAAAAAAAAAAAAAAAAAAAAAAAAGGTCACAATGGTAACTTTTAAGTTATGTGCATTTTGACACACGTACAAAAACCTGCCCAGGTTCCCACCGACCCTGGGAGGCCCTTCTCTGCTCTGGCAGGATAACATGGTGGTAGGAGCCTGGGTACACCCTGGGCTGACTCAGGCAATGTTCATGACCTTGGGTCTCCCTTTTCTTACGGATCTTTCCCTTCCTACTGGGTTACTTGGAATCAGATTAGCTGCTGGACATTCGTTTGTCACTCCCTTTGTGTACGTGCACTGCATGCTTGCTGCGTACATGCTCTGCAGAGGCACACCTTCGCGGGCTCAGTCGGTACTGCAAATGACCCACACAGGGATGACCATGTGCACAGTGTCTGTGTGAGAGGAGGGACAGGGGGTGGGGGAAAGGAGTCTGTCCTGGGATCTGGAAGGGAAGGAGTACACCAGGGAGGGAGAACAGCAAGAAGGAAGAACCCAAGGCTGGAGTGAGCTCAGGCTGACCAGGGAAACAAACAGGCTAAGGCTGTGTCAGGCCCGTGCACGTTCATGCTGAATGCAAGTGGGCCTTTGCAGGCTGTGCTTGTAGGAAGACAAAAAGTACCACCACTGCCCAATGCCGGCTGGGTCTCCCGCCTCCAGACCCCTGCTTCTGCCCAGTGCAGCCAAGATTCCTACAAGCCACACCAGCCATAGAGGCCTCTCCCTCCAGTCTCCCCATATACAGCCCTGGGAGCTGTGAAGACCTGCCCAGCAGCATATCATGGCAATGATGAGCACACTCTATGGACACAACCCCAAAGACCACCCACAGGAGAATGGGAACACGGATGTGGTATATCCCATGATGGGACACTGTGTAACACACCAAACTGCTGCTACACATGACAACACAGATGTATCTCACACACACACCAGTGAAGAGGCAGAAGCCAGACACAAAAGGTTGCATACTGAATGATTCTTTTTTTTGAGTCAGAGTCTCACTCTGTTGCCCAGGCTGGAGTGCAATGGTGCGATCTTAGCTCACTGCAACCTCCACCTCCCAGGTTCAAGCGATTCTCGTGCCTCAGCCTCCCGAGTAGCTGGATTACAGGCGTGTATCACCACACCCAGCTAATTTTTTGTATTTAGTAAAGATGGGGTTTCACCATGTTGGCCAGGCTGGTCTCGAACTCCTGGCCTCAGGTGATCTGCCCACCTTGGCCTCCCAAAGTGCTGGGATTACAGGTTGAGCCATTGTGCCCAGCTGCATACTGAATGATTCTGTCTGTGTAACAGTTAAGCTCAGTAAACAAAATGTTTTGTACACATCCAAATGTTGATACCTGCCGCCACACGGATGGACCCTGGGGATGTCATGCTGAGTGAAATGAGTCAGTCACAAAAAGACAAATACTGTACGAATCCACTTCTATGAGGTACCTAGAGTCATCACATTCATAGAGACAGAAAGCAGAATGGTAGGTGCCAGGGGCTGGGAGCGGGGGAACAGAGAGTTACTGTTTAATAGGGACAGTTTCAGTTGTGTAAGATGGAAGAGTTGTGGAGACGGATGGTGATGATGGTTGCACAACAGTGCGAATGTACTTAATGCCACTGAACTGAACAATTAAAAATGTCATTTTTAAGTACTGTGTATTTTACCACATTTTTATTTATTTATTTATTTTTGAGATAGGGTCACGCTCTGCCACCCAGGCTGGAGTGCAGTGGCACGATTGTGGCTCACTGCAGCCTCCAACTCCCTGGCTCAAATGATCCTCCTACCTCAGCCTCCTGAGTAGCTGGGGCTACAGGTGTGGGCCACCATGCCCAGCTAAATTTTAAATTTTTTATAGAGACGGGGTCTTACTATGTTGCCCAGGCTGGTCTTGAACTCCTGAGCTCAAGCCATCCTCCAGCCTCTGCCTCCCAAAGTGCTGGAATTACAGACATGAGCCATTGTGCCCAGACTACCACAATTTTTAAGAAATGTCAGTACGAAACACATCTATGGTGATAAAGATTAGAATACTGGTTACCTCTCAGGGGTATATCAGGGAGGGGGCAGGAAGGAGCCAGCTGCGGGCTTGAAAACTGTCTTGATCTGGTTCCAAGGATGAATATATATGTAAAAATTCACTGAGCTATATATACACTTAGGATTTATGTGCTTTACTCTATATAAGCTATGCCTCAATTTAAAATGTTTAAACAGTGCAAACGAAACACCTCTGCCACACCCGCTTCTAGGCCAATGGACGCCAAGTCTAGGAGTGGGGCAGGCAAGCAATTTGTAATTCCCAGGGGACTTGAATGGATGGGCTTTGTGGGTGGACGTGTTCAGCTTGCTCTTTCCTACTTTCCTCCCACCTGTGGAGAACACCTGTTTTGTTTTGTTTTTTGAGGCGGAGTCTCGCTGTATTGCCCAGGCTGGAGTACAGTAGCATGATCTCGGCTCACAGCAACCTCTGCCTCCTGGGTTCAAGTGATTCTCGTGCCTTAGCCTCTCGGGTAGCTGGGATTACAGGCATACACCACCACATCTGGCCAATTTTTGTATTTGTTTTTAGTAGAGACAGCATTTCGCCATGTTGGGCAGGCTGGTCTCAAACTCCTGACCTCAAGGTATCCATCTGCTTCGGCCTCCCAAAGTGCTGGGATTACAGGTGTGAGCCACGGCGCCTGGCCGAGAATACCTGTTGATGATCTTAGCAGTGACGAAAGCCTGGAGGAGGCACTGAAGCTCTACAGTTGGTCCACACTCACAGTGACTGTCCCTTCTGAGGACAGCATTCTGGGAAACCACTCGCTCTGCTCCCTGTCACTATGGAGGAATTGGGGCTGATCCTCCGCTTGACACCAGGGTGACCCAGGTGACCACAGTCAGGTAATGAGACTTCATACTCCCCTAGGTTCAGCATGCTGCCCCTAAAGACCAAGACCTGGGACTTTTAAGGGAACCATCAGGCCGGAGAAGTACTCTTTCTTCAGGGGAGGGGAAGCCAGTAGGGTGTGAGGTTGGGCAGAGTTGACACAGAGTTAGGGGGCAGAGCAAGGCCAGGAGGCGGAGGAGGATACCTGCAGGCTAGGGTGATCTGGAAGCCAGTGGTGCCAAAAGCACACAGACTTTGCTGTCATGGAGCCCAGGAAGCACCCTTTCCGGTTCAGTCAGCATAGGATGGGTTTCTGTCACCTGCACCTGCCAGAGTCCTGACTCGTATGCTGTGCTGGGGTAGGTACCTCATACTCCCCCAGCACCACACAGTATTTACAACCACAGATGACAGTGTCCTGTGGCTCTAGGAGACCCAGCCTTGCCACATTGACTCTAGGTACTTTTCGTGAGTACCTAGAACGCCAGAGCTTTCTGAACTGGGATTCAGGTGTCCCCACAAGGGTGACAACCAGCGGCCAGGCACGGGGGGCCAGCCCCAAATAAATAATAATAAGTATGTGTATCTTTTCCCATGTTGTTTCTGTTCATGAAGTCTTTCCGTTCATCAAACAAAAAACAAAGCTCAGCGGGGCATGGGGGGATGATGTGGGAAATGACTTACTAAACAGCATTATTCAGGAAACGTGAACCTGGAGCATGGGATCTTCGATAACTCACGATCACACACCAGCTCCGGCACAGAACCTCCAGAGCAATGGGAACACTGGTTCCAAGCAAGCTGGCAGTTGCTTGGGAGAGGGGAGGACAAGCTACTTGTTTTTTTGAGACAGGGTCTCACTCTGTCACCCAGGTTGACATGCAGTGGTAAGATCATAGCTCACTGCAGCCTCCATCTTTTGGGCTCAAGTGATCTTCCCACCTTAGCCTCTGAGTAGTTAGGACTATGAGTGTACACTATCATGACCGGCTAATTTTAAAATTATTTTTAGTAGAGACGGGGTCTTGCTATACTGCCCAGGCTGGTCTCAAACTCCTGGCCTCAAGCAATTGACCTGCCTCTGCCTCCCAAAGTGCTGGGATTACAGGTGTGAGCCACAGCACTGTTAAAGCATCCTATAAGCTCCATGTGCATGGGTTATCCTAATACACACACACTCACACATACACACACACTTGCTCACACATACACTAACACACACACACACGCATACTCACACTCATATGCACTCACACATTCACACATACACACACATACACTCGTTCACACATACACTCACACACACACACGCATACTCAGACTCTCACATGCACTCTTACACACACACACTCATATGCACGTGTGCCTGATTCCCTTGAGCCTGTCTCATAGCTTCCCGACCAGCCATAAGACAGGCCCACCATTTATGCTGTTACCTTGTGGGGACCACCATACAACTGCCAGCTCCACCTCTTGGGACTCAGGAAATGTTTGTACAAACGTTGGGGGGTGGGGACAGTTTCTCTGTGGATGGAGTTTATTATAAGCAGCCGTGAAATGAATCCTGTAATCTCTCAGTAAACGGAAGCCAATTAACATCCTATCTGCCAGTCTTTGATAAAGGCTGTTTTCTTTTCTAGTTAATAGGCATTAACTCTGCCTAAGGGATCCGGGCACATCTTACATAATGGCTGCTCCCTGTTAACCCTGACCCCACAGACTGCCTCACAAATGGGGAGTTTCTTCCTGCTGCATTCGCTCCTGTGTGCCTTTCAGACAATCTTTGGTAACAGCAACCCTTTTGCGGTCTCTGTGGGTTAAACACCCTGAAAGATCCAGGAAATTCTATGATCAATTGCTGTCCTCTGTCCTTGCAGACAGTGCTACCCACATCTGTCACCAAAGGCTGTTAGACATGATCTAAAACAATCCAAGGTATTGAATGGTACTCACATCCCTCCACCAAGAGGGTCTACTTCAGTAACTGACCTCACCTCAAAAGCCCTGTGTTTGGTCAGGCCTGGTGGCCCATGCCTGTAATCCCAGTACTTTGGGAGGCCAAGGTGGGCGGATCACTTGAGGCCACGAGTTCAAGACCAGCCTGGGCAACATGGTAAAACCCTGTCTCTACAAAAATACAAAAATTAGCTGGGCGCAGTGGCTGACGCCGATAATCCCAGCAGTTTGGGAGGCTAAGGCAGGTGGATCATTTAAGGTCGGGAGTTCAAGACTATCCTGGCCAACATGGTGAAACCCCATCTCTACTAAAAATACAAAAATTAGCCAGCATGGTGATGCACACCTGTAATTCCAGCTATTCTGGAGGCGAGGGCAGAAGAATTGCTTGAACCTAGGAGACAGAGGTTGCAGTGAGCCGAGATCATGCCACTGCACTCCAGCCTGGGTGACAGTGAAATACCTCATCTCAAAAAAAAAAAAAAAAAAAAAAAAAAAATCCTATGTTCTTACCACACAGAACCTGGCACAGCAATCCACACTTGGTTGGCCTTCAACAACTATTTGCTGGATAAGTGAATTAATTCCTTGGACATGCCAAGTTTTGCTTTGGCCGCAGTCTCCGATCCCGGCAAATTTCTCTGCATCCTTCAAAGCTCCTAAATGTCGTGGCCTTGCTGCCCCCAGAGTGAACTGCTGTGCCCTGCACTGAGCAGTCTGTAGTTCTCTACTGCACTTGAGGGGCCACTCTCCACTTGCTTCCCCGCAACCAGGCTGGCGGTCCCTGGAAGGTGGGGATCCCTAGAAGGCAAGGGTCTGCATCACACTCAGTGTCCATGCCCAGCAAGGAAGCAGAAACATAACACCTGCAGACAGGTGCTTTTACCTATTGCTGTACCATCCTCCTGCTCTTCAGCCATCCCTCCCACAGCAGCAAGAATACACCCCTTCAACCATTCTCTTCCTCATGGCCACATAGCAGCGTGCACAAGCTCCCTGCCACCCCACACTGTATTGTGGGAAGATGGGGTCTAGCATGTGACACACTGGATGTGTCACTAAACTTCCACATAGGCCACATACAGTGGGTCACAACTGTAATCTCAGCACTTTAGGAGGCCGAGGCAGGAGGACCACTTGAGGCTGGGAGTTCAAGGCTGCAGTGAGCTATGATCCCACCACTGCACTCCAGTCTGGGTGACACAGTGAGGCCCTGTCTCTATAAAATAAACAAATTAGCCAGGTATGGTGGAGCACACTTATAGTCTCAGCTACTCGGGAGGTTGAGGTGGAAGGATCACTTGAACCCAGGAGGTCGAGGCTGCATACACTGTGATCACACCACTGCACTCCAGCCTGGGCAACAGAACAAGATCCTGTCTCTAAAAAAAATTTTCGGCTGAGTGAGGTGGCTTATGCCTGTAATCCCAGCATTTTGGGAGGCCAAGGCAGCAGATCACTTGAGGCCAGGAGTTTGAGACCAGCCTGGCCAACATGGCGAAACCCTGTCTCCACGCCTGGCTAAATACAAAAATTAGCTGGGCGTGGTGGCAGGTGCCTGTAATCTCAGCTACTTAGGAGGTGAGGCACGAGAATCACTTGAGCCCGGGAGACGGAGGCTGCAGTGAGCCAAGATCAGGCCACTGCACTCCAGCCTGGGCAATACAGTGAGACTCTGAAAAAACAAACAAACAACAAATCCAAAGTAAAAAATAAACCTCCCCATTCCTTGATTTCCTCATCTGTCACCATCTTCACAGGATAGTGCCACTCAAGTGGGTGACAAGTGTTGGTAAGTATCGTTCTCCCTAATAAGGAATCAGATGGGGCTGGGGCAAATCCCATTTAATACGGCCATGGCCTACTGAGCATGCTTAAGACATTGACACTTGGCTTCCCCATGATCGGTGATTGAAGTACATATTCGCCAGGCACGGTGGCTCACACCTGTAATCCCAGCCAGCACTTTGGGAGGCTGGGGTGGGAGGACAGTCTGAGCCCAGGAATTGGAGATCAGCCTGGGCAACACAGCAAGATCCCATTTGCCCAATCTCATCACCTGAAGACCCTTATTCATCCTGGGTTGCCCCATGCCAGGCTGAACATCCCCCCACAGGTTAATCTTCCTACAATGTGAAACAAAACTTAGATGACTTGTCCGGCTGCTCGTCAAAGAACATTCCTTTATTTTTATATTTTTAGTTTTTTTTTTTTTTTTTTTTTTTGAGACAGATTCTTGCTTTGTCGCCTAGACTGGAGTGCAGTGGTGCAATCTCGGCTCACTGCAACCTCCGCCTCCCAGGTTCAAGTGATTCTCCTGCCTCAGCCTCCTGAGTAGCTGGGATTACAGGCGCCTGCCACCACAACTGGCTAATTTTTATATTTTTAGTAGAGACAGGTTTCACCATGTTGGCCAGGGTGGTCTCGAACTCCTGACCTCAGGTGATCCACCCACCTTGGCCTCCCAAAGTGCTGGGATTACAGGTGTGAGCCACTGCGCCAGCCCTAATTTTGCTTTCTGCTAGCCCTTGGCTCTGCCATATGGTTAATTCCTCACTAACTTCAGATCTCCCAGAGCTTCCTGAAAATCTCCCTGGCCCCCTGAAGATCAGACCGTAGCACCCTAGCCTCTCCTCAAGACTGACCAATATGGTACTCCAATCACTGAGTGCTGGTCTGATGTGTGTCTGTGCCATCCTTCTGAGACTGGGTATCAACAGGAGATAATCACAGGACCGAGCTCACAGCCCAGAAAGCAAAATTAAGACGTACACACGTGGAGCTGGGCGCGGTGGCTCACACCTCTAATCCCAGCACTTTGGGAGGCTGAGGCAGGAGGATGGCTTGAACCCAGGGGTTTGAGACCAGCCTGGGAAGGATGGAGAGACCCTGTCTCTACAAAAAAATTAAAAGTTAGCCGGGCATGGTGGTGCGTGCCTATAGTCCCAGCTACTTGGGAGGCTGAGGCAGGAGGATCACTTGAGCCCAGGAATTCGAGGTGGCAGTGAGCTGTGGTCTTGCCACTGCACTCCAGCCTGAGCAACAAAGTGAGACCCTGTACTAAAAAAAAAAAAAGACGTTATGCATTCACTAGTCCAGGTCCTTGCTGGCTTAGACCATCTAGATGCCTCCACCTTCCAAGGGAGACAGGTTAGTAAGCGAAGCTGCCAACATGAGCCATCTGGAGGGGCTGAGGTACGTGTCTGACCCCACTGGCCTATTCTTCCTGAAGTAACAGAGGCACCTGAACAAGCATTTCCCTTAATAATGTCCTGTTGGAAATACTGGCTCAGAAAGTATAGGGGTTGAATAACATCCCCCCAAATTCATATCCACCTGGAACCTCAGAACGTGGCCTTCTTTGGAAATAGGGTCTTTGCAGATGCAATCAGCTAAGGATCTTGAGTTCACCCTGAGATTTAGGGTGGGCCCTAAACTCAAGGACTAGTGTCCTTATAAGAAGAGGGGATCAGCCGGGAGTGGCTCACGTCTGTAATCCTAGCACTTTGAGAGGCTGAGTTGGGCGGATCACTTGAGATCAGGAGTTCGAGACCAGCCTGGCCAACATGGTAAAACCCTGTCTCTACTGAAAATACAAAAACTAGCTGGATGTGGTGGTGCACACCTATAATCCTAGCTACTTGGGAGGCTGAAGCAGGAGAATGGCTTGAACCTGGGAGGTGGAGGTTGTAGTGAGCTGAGATTGCACTGCTGTACTCCAGCCTGGGCAACAAGAGTGAAACTCTGTCTAAAAAAATAAAAAAAGGCTGGGTGTGGTGGCTCATGCCTGTAATCCCAGCACTTTGGGAGGCCGAGGCGAGCGGATCACAAGGTCAGGAGATCGAGATCATCCTGGCTAACACGGTGAAACCCCGTCTCTACTAAAAATAATACAAAAAATTAGCCGGGTGTGGTGGCGGGCGCCTGTAGTCCCAGCTATTGGGGAGGCTGAGGCAGGAGAATGGCGTGAACCTGGGAGGCGGAGCTTGCAGTGAGCCGAGAACACGCCACTGCACTCCAGCCTGGGCGACAGAGCAAGACTCAGTCTCAAAAAAAAAAAAAATAAAATAATAATAATAATTAGCTGGATATGGTGGCACGTGCCTGTAACCCCAACTAGTTGGGAGGCTGAGGCAGGAGAATCGCTTGAACCTAGGAGGCAGCGGTTGCAGTGAGCAGAGATCGCACCACTGCACTCCAGCCTGGGCAACAGAGAGAGACCCTGTCTCAAAAAACAAAAAAAAAAAGAAGAGGAGATCCAGGAGTGGTGGCCTGCGCCTATAGTCCCAGCTACTCAGCAGGCTGAGGCAGGAGAATCACTTAAGCCAAAGAGTTAGAGGTTGCAGTGAACTATGATCATATCACTGCATTCCAGTGTGAACGACATAGCAAGACCCCATGTCTAAAAAAAAAAAAAGAAAGAGAGAGGACACAAAGAGACACACAACAGGGAGAAAGCCACGTGAATACAAAGGCAGAAACTGGAGTGATGTAGCCACGAGTCAAGAACTCCAAGGTTTGCCTGGAGAAAGGCCTGGGAAGGTCTCCCTCAGAGCCTCCAGAAGGAACCAGCCCTGTTGACACCTTGATTTTGGACTTCAGGCCTCCACAACTATGACAGGATAATTTCTGTTGTCTGAAGCCCCCCGGTTTGTGGTAATTTATTATGGCAGCCACAGGAAATGAATATGCAGGGATCTGAGGCCAAGTCTCCAAGTGTTGGCCTGTCCCTCAGCTGGTGGCTTGTCCTCAGCCATTTGCCTGCCAGAACTTCACAGGCTGCTGGGCTGGCAGAGAGCTCAGCAGAAAATCTGGCCAGCAGAGAACTTTGTTGAGCCCCTGGAATCCAAGCATTCAGCCCAAGATGGTTGTAGCAAAAGGTGCTCAGTGAAGAAAACAAATGTTGACAAGCATATTTTAAAAATAGCTCTGTGAACAGGGTGGGGCCTCCAGGGGACAACGTTCTACTTCCTGAGCTGAATGCTAATTTCATTATTGGTTAAATCTTCTTTCTTTTCACATACACGTTATATACTTCTTTTTTTTTTTTTTGAGACAGAGCCTCACTGTCACCCGGGCTGGAGTGCAGTGGCACAATCATGACTCACTGCAGCCTCAATCCCCTGGGCTCAAGTGATCCTCCCACCTCAGCCTCCCAAGTAGCTAGGACTATAGGCGCATGCCACCAAGGCCAGCTAATTTATGTATTTATTTATGTGAGACTGAGTCTCGCTCTGTCACCCAGGCTGGAGTGCAGTGGTGCCATCTCAGCTCACTGCAACCTCCGCCTCCAGAGTTCAAGCAATTCTCCTGCCTCAGTCTCCTGAGTAGCTGGGACTACGGGCATGCACCACCACACCTGGCTATTTTTGTTTTTATTTTTTTCTTGAGATGGAGTCTTGCCCTGTCGCCCAGGCTGGAGTGCAGTGGCACGATCTTGGCTCACTGCAACCTCTGCCTCCTGGGTTTAAGCAATTCTCCCTGCCTCAGTCTCCAGAGTAGCTGGGAATACAGGCGCCCACCAACATGCCAGGCTAATTTTTTATTTTTAGTAGAGACGGGGTTTCGCCATGTTGGCCAGGCTGATCTCGAACTCCTGACCTCAAGTGATCTGCGTGCCTCGGCCTCCCAAAGTGCTAGGATGAAAGGCGTGAGCCACCATGCCTGGCCCGACATAATATACTTTTTTTTTTTTGAGACAGTCTCGCTCTGTTGCCCAGGCTAGAGTGCAATGGCATGATCTTGGCTCACTGCAACCTCCACCTCCTGGGTTGAAGCAATTCTCCTGCCTCAGCCTCCTGAGTAACTTGGATTACAGGCACGTGCCACTACGCCTGGCTAATTTTTGTATTCTTTAGCAGAGACAGGGTTTCACCATGTTGGTCATGCTGGTCTTGAACTCCTGACCTCATGATCCACCCGCCTCGGCCTCCCAAAGTGCTGGGATTACCAGTGTGAGCCACCACGTCCAGCCAATATACTCTTTTTTTTTTTTTTTTTTTTTTTTTGAGACGGAGTCTCGCTCTGTCACCCAGGCTGGAGTGCAGTGGCGCAATCTCGGCTCACTGCAAGCTCCGCCTCCCGGGTTCACGCCATTCTCCTGCCTCAGCCTCCCGAGTAGCCGGGACTACAGGCGCCCGCCACTGCGCCCGGCTAATTTTTTTTTTTTTTTTTCTATTTTTTAGTAGAGACGGGGTTTCACCATGGTCTCGATCTCCTGACCTTGTGATCCGCCCGCCTCGGCCTCCCAAAGTGCTGGGATTACAGGCGTGAGCCACCGCGCCCGGCCCAGCCAATATACTCTTTATGAAGACGTATTTCATGTTTAAAATAAAAAATGCAAATGCATTTTTAAAAGCCCTGTCTTGCAAAACCCAAACAAGTGAATGATTCTGATCATCTCAATAATCCCCTCTTAATGTCTAACTGCCAAAATAGAAGAGACAGACAAAAAAAACTGTATGACACGTGGGCAGAGGCCTGACTTCAGTATGACAACACCCTCCATCTGGCACCAGTGGTGAGAAATTGGACAACTGGAGAGAGTCTCGAAACAGCTTCACAGACAGATTTAACATCTGACTCGTCTCAATCTCTCATGATGCCCTCATCTTTCTTTTCCTAGACCCAAGTGGAAAAAAAAAATCAGCAACACTTAAATGGTGGTTCTAGCAATTGTTCTTGTTGAGGTAACTTGAGCCAAAAATCTCAGCACCACCACTGCTCCCTGCTACAGTGACAAGCTTCACAGAGCGGGAACTCAAAAAAAAATTTTTTTTTAAACAGAAAAACAGGGTCTTGCTCTGTTGCCCAGGCTGGAGTGCAATGGCGCAATCATAGCCCACTGCAGCATTGAACTCCTGGGTTCAAGCAGTCCTCCCACCTTAGCCTCCCAACTAGCTGGGGCCATCTGTGCATGCTACCATGCCTGGCTAATTTTTAATTTTTGTTTTATAGAGATGGGGTTTCACTATGTTGCCCGAGCTGGTCTCAAACTCCTGGGCTCAAGCGATCCTCCTGCCTCATCCACCCAAAGTGTTGGGTAGTGTGAACCACTGCGTCCAGCCCCAAATATTTCTTGAACTTTAGTCTGACTGGCAGAGAAACAAGTCTAATGTTTAATCCCTACCCCACAAGCCAGAACACCTAAGAGAGGGGTAGGAAGCATGGAAGTGATGTTCTCTTGTGCTATTTTTTACCTATCGATGGGACAGACCACAAAACTTGATAATAACTGAGCTGGCCGCAGGAGAGGAATCAGGCTTTCCAACTTCACAGTTGAGAGGAGAAGGAGGGACATTAACTATTTACATGAATATGCCCTTTGACTTGGCCCCCCCCCCCTTTTTTTTTTGAGACAGGATCTAACTCTGTCGTCCAGGCTGGAGAGGAATGCAGTGGCAAGATTATAGCTCACTGCAACCTTGAACTCCTCGGTTCAAGCAATCCTCCCACCTCAGCCTCCTGGGTAACTGTGGACTACAGGCACAGCTGGCAAGACAGGGGGGTCTCAAGTGTCTGGGCATGGCTGGAGCCCAAATACGTTCACTGTGTATTTAGTACATGATAATGCATGTGTCTATCCATTGCAGCTCTGTTTGTAAAAGCTAAATATGGGCTGCTGCTTAAACAGCCATCAGTAGGGGAGTGGCCTTAGAATTCCCATATCTGTTCAATGCAAATTTACCAGTGGTTTAAAAGGGCTGGGGGATATATGCCTCCCCCCACCCCTTTCTGCCACCCCAGTCATAGACTACCTCTGGAAGAAAACACAAGAAATTATCAGCAGTAGGTGCATCTGAGGAGGAACGGGGTAGACTGCCTGATTTCTACTACATGCCCTTTTGTACTGTTTGATTTTTTGTTTTTAACTATATAATAGGCCGGGCGTGGTGGCTCACGCCTGTAATCCTAGCAGTTTGGGAGGCCGAGGCGAGTGGATCACTTGGGGTCAGGAGTGCAAGACCAGCCTAGCCAATATGGTGAAACCCCGTTTCTATTAAAAATGCAAAAATGAGCTGGGCGTGGTGGCACATGCCTGTAATCCCAGCTACTCGGGAGGCTGAGGCAGGAGAACTGCATGAACCCAGGAGGCAGAGATTGCCTTGAGACAAGATCACGCCATTGCACTCCAGCCTGCGCGACAGAGGAAGACTCTTTCTCAAAAAAAAAAAAAAAAAAACGCAAAAACTATACACTCAATGATCTTGTCAAAGTTTATACACATGTACATATATAACACACATGAAATATGTGTATATAAAATATGTATATAAACATATGCATATAGGTACTGTGTACAACACACACCCACACACATATACATACATATATACACACACATCCATATATGTTTTAAATGACCCCTATTGAAGTTGGACAGAAAACCCAAATGGCTTCAGTTTCCACAGGAGAAGCTGAAGGTGACATGACCCTCTGGAACATTCTGGCACCGTCTTTGCAGGGAGAGGTGGGAGGGGATAAGAAATGCTCCGCAAGCCTTACAGGAAATGGCACGTTATTGCTTTTCAACAACAAAGCCACTGTCCTCCTTCTATGCTGCATGCTTGCAAATCAGACTCAAGAGAACTAAAAAGTTCCAGAAGAATCATTCCTAGCATCACGCCAGGCTCCCAGGCTCGTTTTGCAGGTTAGCTTTAAACAGCTGAAACAGTAGTTTGCCTCACTCTAAAGAGTGTTTCCTTACTCTGTTTATCGGCTTCAAGGGCCCAAGGAGTGTCTGAGAGGGGTCCCCGGTCTGCAAGGGCTGGGAGCCCCAGGCCCCGGCAACTCCCTCTCCGTCATCCTGCAGGAGGTACCCAAGATGATGACCCCCCCCTCCTCCGGTAGCGTCTCCACCACCAGCCCGCCCCAGGACTCCGAGACACATGCTTGGCAGAGGGGCTGTCCCTTCCAGCTAAGCCTTTCCGGACCGAGTCAAAGTCACGACTCCTGCCAATCCCTCTGAGATAAACATAACAGATGGGCCCAAACGCGGTGGGTCCCCACAGCAGAGGGTCAGCGATGCCCAGGATGCAACAGTCTCTGCCTCTAGCATTCAAGTGGTTTAGGTCTGTGGCTGGTAAAATGGAGATGATTCCGGTTTCGTCTGACCGATGGGATTATTCTAAGGTCCGGAAATCACTTTATAGACTGTCAAGCACTGTTAGAAATGAACATTGGGGTAAGCTTTTGTTTGGGGAGGGGAGGGTGCAGCGATCCTGAGATACCAAGGCTTGGGGGACTATTGGAGGACCTGGGGGATTCAGGGGGATTATTACAGAGGGTGTGCGAACACAGGTGCACGGGGAAGAAAGCCCAAGGTGGGAGAGGGGAGGAGGGGGGAGAAAGGGGAGAGACAGAGGTGTGGGGCTGCCAGGACCAGAGGGCAGTTGCCGGGGGGAAAGTCCCTGAGAAGAGGGACCCAGGTTGCTGGGGGAGTGGGTACAAGGGTAGCGAGCAGATACCTGGATATGAGGAAAGGCAGTAGGGGACGGGACCAGGTCCAGGTGTGAGTTGCGGGACCGTGAGTTAGGAGTCACAGGCTCAGGTGTGGATGTGGGGGTGTCATCGACAGGGACAATCTCAGGTGATGTGAGGGGTGTTCGTGAGTGGGGGTGGGTGTTCGTGAGTGGGGGCGCGGTGTCAGGTGTGTGAGGGGGATGTCAGAGCCAGCTATGCGGGGCGCCGGGGACAAGGCCCCAGGGGCGTGGGAGATGTCAGCAAGGACAGTTTCAGGTGTATGGGGGATGTCAACGGAAAGGAACATGGTGTCAGGCATGCGTGGGCTGCGGGTGAGGGGCTCAGACCTGGATGCAGTAGCCCCCAGAGGGCAATAGACGTGGAGTGTGGGGTTGGGAGGGTCTTTAACCTCTTCTTGCCCTCGCGACGCTGCTGTCACGCCCCGCCTCGTCCGCCCCTCGCCCCGGGATCCATGACAGGACCCGTGCCTTACCTCAGTTCAGCCCGACAAGCGCGGGCCGCTTACGCTTGCGCCCCCCGGCGCCCCCGCGCCCCCTCACTGGCCCGGACGCGTCGCCGCCGCCGCCACCTCCAGCCGCCACGGCCCCGCCTCGCGCACCCCCAGAGCGCGCCACGGGAGGGGTCCACGCCACGCCCCGATTGGCTGCTCCCTGGCCAGTCAGCGCTAGAAACGTCAGTGATTGGCGGGCATGAAGCGTATGGGCAGCCCCCAAAGCCAATCGCTGACGGGCAGAGGTGGGGCCATTGGGAGAGGCCTGGGGTGCCTCGGTGGTCCCGCAGGGTGCTAGGCGCTGGGAGGCGAGGGCCTGGAGGCAGGCGAGGAATCTTGGCAGAAAACAGGCAGAACTGTCGGCCAATCGCCGGAGACCAAGGGCGGGGCTACGGGGAAACTGGCGCGACCGGTGGCACAGAGGCGCGAGGAACAGAGGGCGTAGCCTGGGGGGAGACGGGGATTGGCTGCAAAGCCGCAGACTGGCAGGTCCCGCGGCCAGTCGCAGCGGCCGTGGGCGGTACGCCCCCAGGGAAGGCTGGAGCGTTCAAGGTGCAGTCTGACCCAGAGCGCGGCAACCCGACGTGGCCTCCGGCGCCTGGCGCAGGGTCCCCTGAGGCTCTCGTGTAGAGCCTGCCCTCTGGCCACCCAGCGCAGAAGCGGCTGTGAACTTGGACCATCAAATCTGAAGGACTCCTGGATAATTCTCCATCCCCTTACTCCCCACTAATCCCCTGCAGACGACACAGAGAGGGCAGATTCGCTGGAGGTCACTCTGAGCTGCCCTCTGCATCTCGAGGTGGTGTGAAGACATGGAAATAAGGAGCAGAATCCTACTGAAACGCGCTGTGTGGTTTTCTGTGTGTCTGACCTGTGTCCCAGGTTACCTGCCATGTTATCCAGTGACATCCCTGTTGGGCCTCCTCCCTGCTAAGCCTTTTATGAATTAACTGAATCTTAACCACAATCCCACAAGGTCAAAGCGACCACTGACCCCTTTTACAGAAACCAGAGCACAGAGAGGTCAAGCTCTTTGCCCAAGGTTACACAGCACATTGGTTGCTAAACCAGACAATGAATCTACAGCAGCCTGCTTTTTGGAAAGGGAGTGTCAGAGAAGAGCCACTGGGGGCCTCAAGAGACCTAGGTTTGAATTCTTGTCGAATCACTGGCCCACCACACAACCTTGGGCAAAGGCCTTGTGAGCCTCAGCTGTTTCATTTGGAAAAGAAGGGGGAAAATGATTCCTATGCCTTGATCTTTCCTCTCTGGGGTTGCTTCCCTGGGAAAATTTATAACCCAGCTCTCGTTTTAATTATCTGGTGAAAGCATTTGACCCTCAGCAGGTCATGTGCGGCCTGTGAGCCTCAGCTCCTCTGTGAAGTGTGGTTAATGGCGCTGCTTTGCAGAAAAATGCCAGCAGTTTAGGGAGACACCTGCCATCTCAGGCATGGCTGTGTCATCGGCACCTGCCCTGAGGCCACTCTGTTCTCTGACTCACCCTTCATTTTCAAGACGAAGAAGGCTACAAATGTTTCCAGATACCAGCTCTTGTTTCCTCTAGGTGCTGGCCAGGGTTGGTGGAGATCAAGTTCAGAACCAGGGAATCCTGGGAGGGAGCAAGGCTGAAACCAACCTTAGAAAGGGCTCATATTTCAGGGCTGCGCAAGCCCCTGCTAAGTGCGTGATACACAAGTTTCAAATGGGGAGGATGTGACTGGAATTCACTAGCCCAAGGCCATCATCAAACTCCTGATATTCTCACAATATGCCTACCTGGACCTCCCCTCCCATACCTGCCACCTATGGTTTACTACCCGGCAACTTCCAGGACCTGGCCTCCATTGTGCTCTCCAGAGAAGAGGAGGAAGCTGAGGTCAGTTAAACATCAACTGGGTGCCAGGTCCCTGCTGGGCTTTCTCCGGTACCATCTCCCCACCTCACTTCCAAGTGGACGTAACAGTGCCCACTTTGCAGATGAGAAAACTGAGCCTATGGTGGAGAATATTCCTTGGTGGAAGGACCCAGGGCTGGGTTTGAATCCCTGCTCTTTTTAACATAAGCAATGGCCAGTAAGAGCCACAGAACCTTCAGCAAATAACACAAGCTCCCCACTTCAGTTTCCCAGCTATCTCCTAGGGCTGATGTGAGCATTGATAAAATGGAAGTGAAATGCTTACAATGGCTTAGTCCACGGTAAGCACTCATAGAAGTCTGGTGATGATGATATATTGTTCTTCTCTGGGCCTGTTTCCCTCTCTGTAAATAGCGCTTCATGGACATAGACTAACTATGGGCGTGGCTTGCCACACCAAGAGCAAGATATCTATGCCGAGGAGGCCCCACTCCCAGTGCCCACCTGCCAGGCCCTGGGAGGGGTAGGTAACAAAGCTCCTGGAAGGTCCCACAGTACTTCCAGGGACAGCGCCAACTAAGGCAAAGGTCAGGCTCTGGCCCAGCCTGGAGCTGCCTCTCTAGCTTCTGCTCGTTCTTTAGCAGGCTGGCGCCAGCCAACCTCCCTACCACCTTCCAGCAATAGCAGGCAAAGCACCCTGGCAGTAGCAATGGACACCCCCACCATAGGCACTCATGTGAGCCCAGCTAGGGTGCCCAGGATCTCGGCTCTTCTGCTTTGGCTAGCCACTGGACAGGATACTGCCTCTTCACCCTCCAGTCTCCTGTACCTCTTGAGGATCCCAGGAATCAGCTGTGAGCCAGGCCCTGGCACAGCGTCCAGGCCTAATCACCTGAGGCCAGAAGGCCTTTTGCCCAACGTCAGGTTAACAACTTTGGAAAAAGATGAGGGGCCTGGAGGCAGGCCAAGCTGTGGTCTCATCGCACCACAGTCCCTCAAATGCCCATGAGTCTATTTCCTATCTGGAAAATGGGGTTTAGTCCAGCCTTTGCGAGATGTATGTTCACAATAGAAAAAAAATCTGTGTTCCTTTCCCAGGAACCCAAGCCCATCCCGGGCTGGAGGGAGACATCCTGAACACAGCAGTGACAACAACCAAGCCTTGCTGGGGTCAGAGTGGCCTCATTCACCTCCCAAGGCTCAGAGAAGTCAGGCCACTTCACCAAGAGCCCACAGCAGCAGAGGCTTGGCCTGAACACACTTGCACCATCCTTGCAGCAGGCTCCCCCTCAGCCCAGGTCTCAATGTCATCAAGGAGGGCAGCAAAGGCTACTTAAGAGAAGGCCGGGGCCAGGCGCGGTGGCTCACATCTGTAATCCTAGCACTCTGGGGAGGCCGAGGCGGGTGGATCACGAGATCAGGAAGTCGCGATCATCCTGGCTAACACGATGAAACCCTGTCTCTACCAAAAATACAAAAAAATTAGCCGGGCGTGGTGGTAGGCGCCTGTAGTCCCAGCTACTCAGGAGGCTGAGGCAGGAGAATGGCGTGAACCCAGGAGGCGGAGCTTGCAGTGAGCCGAGATCGTGCCACTGCATTCCAGCCTGGGCAACAGAGCGAGACTCCGTCTCAAAAAAAAAAGAGAAGGCCAGGTGCAGTGGCTCATGCCTGTAGTCCCAGCACTCTGAGAGGCTCAGGAGGGTGGATCACCTGAGGTCAGGAGTTGGAGACCAGCCTGGTCGACATGGCAAAATCCCGTCTCTACTAAAAATACAAAAATTAGCTGGGCATGTGGCACATGCCTGTAGTCCCAACTCCTCAGGAGCCTGAGGCAGGAGGATAGCTTGAACCTGGAAGGCGGAGGTTGCAGTGAGCCGAGATCGTGCCACTGCACTCCAGCCTGGGCGACAGAAAAGGGAAGGGGACGGGGATGGGGCTGGCGGGAGTTATGCGCCGGACATCCCCTGAACTGGGCCTTGCTAGGGGCTGTAGCCCTCCAGGGTGCCAGACCTAGCCTGAGTTCAGATGAGAAGGTCGAGGTTCACAGAGAGGAGGTGATATGCCTGAAGTGGCTGAGGGGGATGGAAAGCCAGGCCATCAACCCCAGGGAAATGTGAGATCTTTGGTGAGGGGCCCCCACCCAACCTGAGGCTGTCCAAACATGCTAGCTGCATCTACTGAAGACACCTACTTCCTTGGGCTAAGGTGGGAGGGACTGACAAGGCAGAACCACCCCTTCCTGAAGACGCCTGCAGCTTGGCCCAGGCCCAGGGGAGGACACTGGGGCCACCTGGCAGGGACCTCGAGTGCTTGTCAGTTTATTCAGGTGAACGTTCAAAAACATTGATGGGAAGCTGAAGGCGCAGCAAGGGGGGACAGGGGCCTGCCTGCAGAGAGTCAGCCGATGGTGGGGGCAAGACAAACAGGAAAGTTCACAAACGAGGTGACCTCAGATGGGGCCCAGCGTCAGAGCCAGAGCACATGGGGTGATGAGATGGGGGTCTCTCCTGGAGGAGGCAATGTGAGCTGAAACCTCACGTGCTAGGAGGAGCCAGCCACGGGGAGGGCCAAGGGAAGTGCACTTCTAGGCAGAGGGCATTGCTTGTCACGTGGGGGCTTGTGCAAAGGCCCTGGGGTGGGGGAATAGGGAGTGAGTGCAGTGGAGAGGAAATGGGAGATGGACAGGGCCTGGGCCACACTGGGTCTGCAGGGCATGAAGAGCATTTGTTTTGTTTTGTTTTGTTTTTTGTTTTTTGAGACAGGCTCTTGCTCTGTCACCCAGGCTGGAGTGCAGTGGTACCACCCTAACTCACTGTAGCCATGGACTCCTGGGCTCAAGTCATCTTTCCACCTTAGCCCAAGTTGCTGGGACCACAGGCAGGTTTTATGTAGAGGGCAAAGGGGAGCCATGGGCAGACTGAGAGCAAGGTTGGAGCAGGAATGACAGGGCCAGCACTGCAGGCCTTCCTAGAAATAGCCCAGGAGTACCTCCCCACCACATGACAGATGAACAAATGCTTAAGAACTGCCCAGGGTCACAGGACTACCTAAGGTCACACTGGCCCAGCAGGTAAGTCAGGGCAGTCTGGGGCAAGTTCGAGATCTTTCTCCCACATCCTGGGAGTCTCCAGGGAGGAGGGACAGGGCGGTGTGACTGGGTCAGAGGTTTGGGCCAGCCCTGCTGAGCTGAGAGCACCCTTTCCTGCTGGGGGCAGGGGAGACGAGGACACCACGGAGGTGCAGCCAGGGTGACGCTCCTCAGCTGTTTGCATCAGCTGGATTCCGTGGAAGCTGGGGGCCTACTGGGAAAGGAGTTTCGCTGAGGTCAAGGACTGAGTCCAGGCCATCCTGGGGCTCGGGGAGGCACGTGACAAGCAGGGGCGAGGGTCCAAGAGGGGAGAGGCCTCCAAGGTGTGGGCAGAAAGGCTGGGGCACACACAAGTGGTCCTGAGGCTGCCTGGACCCCCGTCAGGCCAGAAGGGATACACAAGCTACCTAGTGACCATGGTGTGACCTCTGAATGTGACTTCAGAGCAGAAGAGCTGGGGTCTGCAGGGCCACGGCTGCCTGGGCCCCCCAGAATGCTTGGGGTGGGGTGGTCACTGAGGCCAACAACGAAGATGTCTTTTTTTTTTTTTTTGAGACAGAGTCTCGCTCTGTTGCCCAGGCTGGAGTGCAGTGGTGTGATCTCGGCTCACTGCAACCACTGCCACCTGGGTTCAAGCACTTCTCCTGTCTCAGCCTCCTGAGTAACTGGGATTACAGGCGTGCATCCCCACACTGGGCTGATTTTTGTATTTTTTTAGTAGAGATGGGGTTTCAACATGTTTGTCTCCTGACCCGCCAACTCAAGTGACCCACCCACCTCAGCCTCCCACCCACCTCAGCCTCCCACAGTGCTGGGATTATAGGCATGAGCCACCGTGCCCAGCCGATGTCTATCTTATAGATGGGGAAATTGAGGCTTAGAGACAAGAGGTTGGCTATCTAGGACACCCAGCCTAAGACAACTGGGCACCCCCCATGTGCTCAGCCTGGCCCAACACTTCTCAGAGGGGGATCTATCACTGCCCCACTCCTCACTTTAGGAGGAGCATATTGAGGCTCAGAGAGGTTCTTTCACTTGCTCAAGGCTGCAGAGCTGAATAGGGGATGAATGTGGAGCCCTCCGGCCCTGCGGGTGGTACACATCAGAAACAGTGATCCTGACCATGGCCTCAGCGCCTGCCTGTCTGAGGGTGACAGTGGATCCTATATCCCAGGCCATTCCCAAAACCCCTTTGCTACCCTCAGTGACTCCATGGCCCCCCCACCAAAATGTTTGTCCTTCCCCCACACTCTGAGGCCACTGGCTGCAGCCCCCCATGCTCAGCCGAGCTAGGGAAGAGACCTCTCCAACTGTTTATCCAATGATCTTTTATTATCAGGTGCCCTGGCTAGCCCAGAACCAGAGACAGACAAGCTGGGGCCAGGCATCTGAGACCCATTTTACAGGTGAGAAAAACGAGGAGCAGAGGCCTGTACGAACCTGCAGTAAGCAGCAGGCACTGGGGGCCCAACCCCACTGGAATCGCCTGCCCTGCCCTGAGCCTGGCCCACAGCGGCCACCACATTTCAGACACAGCAGTGAGTGATGGGACATGCCCTTTGCCCCTTCTGCTAGGGCATGGGGCTAGGGGGAAGGAGAAGGACAGTAACGTCTATGCTGCTGGCCGGAAGGCGAGGCTGGGACCCAGGAGTGGCTGGGACGTGGGGGCTGCTTTCTTCTGTGTAGATGCCTCCCTACAAGGCCCCCCCGCCTCCGACCCTTTACCCAGGGCCTGCCGAAAAACACTTCTCACTGTGAAGGGGACAGAACTAATGTGGGACAGTGGAGGACCTGGATCTACCCCCATTCCTGAGTCACACGACTCACCCAGAGTCATGGCCCAGACTGGGCCTGGGGTCATGGCGCCAGGTTGCCCCTCTGGCCTGTCCACAACTCTTGGAATTCGACATGGCAACCCAGGTCCCGTAGGGCAGCCTTGGCCACGTCCTCACAGTCACGGTGGGCCGATCGGGCCTGCACGATGAGTGCCTCAGCCCCCAAGTCCAGGATGGGCTTCGAGAAGGCCTGGCTGTGGGCCACCAGGTTTCGGATCAGCATGCAAGCCTGTTTCTGTAGGAGAGAGCAGCTGTGAGCTGCCAGATAGGGCTTTGGGGTGGGGTCCACTCTGACCTCTGGGTCTTCATCATAACAAAATGGAGGTGATCATAACCACAGCTGACATCTAGCAGCTGCCTATACTGTATCAACTTAGACCCATCTCTCCACTTTACCCTCTTGGCAGCCCCAGAAGGCAAGGCTAATGCCCCCAACTCCCAGGCAAGGAAACAGGCTCAGGGAAGCTCCAGAATCTGTCCCATGGCTTTGGAACTCTCAGCCTCAGAGTTGGTGAGTCTGAGAGTCCCCGAGGCTGGCACGGAGCCAAGGAAGGGGCCCTAGGGCAAGGGGACAGTGAGGCCACAGGAAAAGAGTGGTTGTGCACAGGCGCCTGTCAGTTACATTCCTACACATTCGGTGGATATTTGTGCCCTGTGCACCTGCTGTGGGTGGGTGCGGGACGCTGCCTGGAAGCTTCCCAGGGTGGCTCCCACCACCAACAGGAGAGCAGATGGGAAGCGCATGCAGAGTGGGGAGCTGCTGGCCAGGGTGGCCAGAAGTGGACAAGGGGACAGACCAAGTAAGGGACAGTGTCCCAGAGTAAGAGCCAGTGAGAGCAAAGGCCCCCTGTGGGTCCCAGCCTGGTATGTCCAAGGACCCTATGCTGGGAGTGAGGAGGCGAGGAGGGCCCCAGGGGCTGCAGGGAGGAGTCTGGGTTCAGCCAGGGAGGTGTGGACAGGGTGTCCCACACCCAGAACTCAGACCAGCAGCCCAAGGAGGGGGCAGGAACCTTTCTGAAGCCCCAGGCAGATCACCATCCACGCTTCCCCAACTTCTTCCTCCCCAGATCTCTCTACAGCGACTTTTAAGAAAGGAGACTGCCGGGCATGGTGGGTCACGCCTATAATCCCAGCACTCTGGGAGGCCGAGGCGGGTGGATCACGAGGTCAGTAGATTGAGACCATCCTGGCTAACACGGTAAAACCCCGTCTCTACTAAAAATACGAAAAATTAGTGGTATACAAAAAAACTACAGGCCTGTAGTCCCAGCTACTCGGGAGGCTGAGGCAGGAGAATGGCGTGAACCCGGGAGGCGGAGCTTGCAGTGAGCCAAGAAAGCACCACTGCACTCCAGCCTGGGCGAAAGAGTGAGACTCCGTCTCAAAAAAAAAAAAAGAAAAAGAAAGGAAATTAAGGGCGTGGTGGCTCACACCTGTAATCCCAGAACTTTGGGAGGTAGAGGTGGTGGATCACCTGAAGTCAGGAGTTCAAGACCAGCCTGGCTAACATGGTGAAACCTCGTCTCTGCTAAAATTACAAAAATTAGCCGGGCTTAGTGGCCCATGCCTGAGGACCCAGCTACTCAGGAGACTGAGACAGGAGAATCACTTGAACCCAGGAGGTGGAGGCTGCAGTGAGCCGAGATGGCACCACTGCACTCCAGCCTGGGTGACAGAGTGAGACTGTCTCAAAAAAAAAAAAAAAAAAAAAAAGGAGATTGTGTGTTATAGCTTTCTTTCTGGGGTTTCACCAGAATGCTCCCCCAAAGTCCCCCCTCCCCAAAATAGGAGAGTAAATGTAGAAAAAACAAAGGCAGAAAAGGAAACAGCTGCAGGCAGAATTCAGCACATTTTGGAAGATGAGAAAGAAGTTGGCCCTGTGGGGCTCAGCTGTGGCAGGGAAAGGGACAGGGACAGGGACTGAGCCTTTGCCCCATCACCCACCCACACACCGCACCTGCTCCCATGCCCTCTCAGCACCTACCTGCACACCCCACCCCAGCCTGCCTGCCCCCATCCCATGCCCTGCCCACCTGCACGCTGGCCTTCTGCGGGTGTGCCTTCATGGCCTGCAGTGCTGCCACAGCCCCTCCACCCTCCACGATGATGCGGCTGTTGTCGGGCTTACGCAGGGCCAGGAAGCCCAGGGCCGCGCAGCTCTGCTCACACACCTGCAGGGGGCAGTCACAGGAAGGCGGAGATGTAGCGGAAAGACCCTCCACAACATCCTGCCATGGCTGCCAACCCCTGGTGAACACCCTGCGGCCTCCCTTCCGTGGGTCTCTGGCAGCTCCTGTGTAATAACAGCACGACGGCAGGGTGACAAAAGTATCAGCGGAGCTCTTAGGGGTGACAAGGGCACTAGGCCTGGTCAGACCTTTGCAGGGTGCTGGTGGTAACTCCAGGACACCCAGAGTCATGCATAGGCAGGTCAGCATTTGAGAGCCAGAGCGCGCGACCCTCACCTGCCCTGCTCTGGCCCTACAGAAGAATAGAGCTTCATGCAGACACAGAAACTGAACTGGGACTCCAGCCACCACCCTGCTACTCTGTGTGCCCCCCGAGGTGGGTACCTGGGGGCAGGTCAGGTGCTGGGTCATGGCAGCCACGATGGACTCCGTCCCGCCGGCATGGACAATAGCGTCTTTCACGTCGTCGTTGCCTGCGATGGCTCGCAGGGTGCTCAGCACTTGCTTCACGAGCTCCTGCACAAGGGAAAGGCTCGCTCACCCCAGCCAGGCCGCTGGATTGTGGGAGAGGGCTCTGAGGGAGAATCTGGGGCTGTTTTACTGTTTCTCCAGCAAGTACAGCGTGACTGCAGAGTGTGACTAATGAAAAGGGGTGACAGATGCCTGTGGCTCAGGCTGCCTGTGTCCAAATGGTACCATCCAGGTGACTTGATCCCTTATCCCCACAGGGGCAGAGGGAGCATGTGACTCAGGCCGGCCTTCAGAGCACAGGGTCCCCCTGGCCACGGCCACAGACCCAGGGTGGGTGCTAACTGCCCTGCACTGAGGACAGTGGATAAGATGCTACTGGGACTGCTGATCCCCTTAATGGGGAACCTGAGGACCCTGACCCCTGACTGCCCAGGAATACATGGCAAAATGTATCCCTTTATGTGCTGAAGTTGGTTCCCATTCAGCTCCCAGCCACTTGCACAGAAAGAGGCTGGATGACGTCACCAGCGAGGCTTGGGGGCGCAGGACTGTGGCACCCCTGGGGGCTTTTCTGCAGCTGCAGCTGGATAGGGAGGCGCCTATTGACTGGCTCCTTGCTGTGGGTGGGCACATGGAGAAGGGCTCGATAATTGGCTGCTAAATGGGGTAATGAGTAGGGGACCCTGCTCTATTCTGCAGCTAGGGAAACTGAGGCAGAGTTTCCTAGATACTTAGGTGTAGGAACTAACCCAAATATCCTGGCCTTGGCTGACATACCCCCACCCTGTGCTTCCCACCATCCTTTTCCTGGTGCAAAAGGACAGTAAGGGAGAGCGGGTGGGTTTGTTCCCCCCGACCTTTGGTTCCTGCCCTTGGGTCAGTGAAAAGAAAAACTGCACTTTGGTTCCGAGATTGGCAGGCAGGGCCGGCTTGTTCTGACTATGGCTTGTCTGGCTGACTGGGACCCAGAGGGACAGCATGCACTGGGACAGGGGGGCTTCATACCAGAACGCTGCTCTGGTCCCCCACCTGGTGGTCATTGAAGTCAGCTAGCAGGGACACCAGGATGCTTAGGCCCCCGAGGTCGACGACCTCCTGGCAGAACTCATTGCGGATGGCCAGGCGGGACAGGGTTCCGCAGAGCTCGCTCAGGATGCCAGGGTTATCTGGGAACGCTGCGAGGAGAGAGGGAGACGGGTGGTGGGGGCGGGAAGAACCAGCCGCAGGGGCCTCCGGTTGGGTGGGGATCCTGCTGCCCTAGAAGAGTCCAGCCCTTCTGCCTATTGGAGTGGCCACGGGCACCAGGAAGGCCCCAGGGAACACCAGGGGCTACCTGGGCCTGCAGTGCCCCCTGCTGGCTGCTGGAAAGACTTAGGAATGTGCCCCTCCAGCTTCCTTCCATCATGCCCCAAATAAATTCCATACCAACTGATGGTCTCACCTAAAAAAAGAAAACCATAATAGTGCTAAAAAAAAAAAAAAGAAAAAGAAAAAGAAAAAAAAAAAAAAGACATCTGAAGACTATTTTTATGATCATGGGGTAGGAATGACTTTTCTAAGTGCAAGAGGAAACTCCAAAACCATAGAGGGACACATATGGACCGGGCTGACGTGGCCAAAACCAAACACAGGAGCCGCAGATGGAGCCCAGAGGCGCTGCGCCAGGAAGCAGATGCCGGAACTCACGCCAAGAGGGCGAAGATCCTGCACCTACACAGGACTGCGATGGTCAGTTCCTGTGGCCACCTGTAGCCCTCTGCAGTTCCACCCAATGCCAATCTAGGTGTTGCCATAGAGGTATTCTGTCCACACGGTTACCATCCGCAATCAGCTATCTATCTATTATCATTATTATTATTAATTTGAGACAGAGTCTTGCTTTGTCACCCAGGCTTGAGTGCAGTGGCGTGATTTTGGCTCACCACAACTTCTGCTTCCTAGGCTCAAGAGATCCTTCTGCCTCAGCCTCTCAAGTAACTGGGATTACAGGCGCCCGCCACCACACCCAGCAATTTTTGTATTTTTAGTAGAGATGGGGTTTCATCATGTTGCCCATGCTGGTCTTGAACTCCTGGGCCCAAACAATCCTTCTACTTCAGCCTCCCAAAGTGCTGACATTACAGGCATGAGCCACCATGCCTGGCCTAGTTGCCTTTAAGTAGAGGAGATGATCTTGAACAATGTGAATGGGACTCATTCAATCAGCTGAAGTCCTTAGAAGGAAACAGGTGTTTTCTCAAGAAGGCGACTGCCCTGGAGTTTCCAGCCTGTCCTATGGAGTACAGACTTGCCACAATTGCATGACCCCATTCCTTACCAAAAAGTCTCTTCATATATATATATATCCTGTCTCTCTGGCTGAAACCTAACTGCTTGGAGCTCCTATAAATAAAACAGGAAAGGTGTGAGCTACCTCCTGGAAAAACAGTCTGACTTTGCAGGTCAGGACTCATTTTCAGCCTTGCTGGAGGTGTGGGAGACTGAGGTGGGCTCACTTCCTCAGCAGACAGAGCCAGAACCCCCACACAGGTCTGGCCACAGAGCCAGAGTCACGGGCAGGCAGGAAAGGGGAACTCATCCTTCTGACACCTTCTGTGTGTCAATCAGGACTTTTCTTTTCTTTTTCTTTTTTTTTTGAGACGGAGTCTCGCTCTGTCGCCCAGGCTGGAGTGCAGTGGCCGGATCTCAGCTCACTGCAAGCTCTGCCTCCCGGGTTTATGCCATTCTCCCGCCTCAGCCTCCCGAGTAGCTGGGACTACAGACACTCGCCACCTCGCCCGGCTATTTTTTTGTATTTTTTACTAGAGACGGGGTTTCACCGGGTTAGCCAGGATGGTCTTGATCTCCTGACCTCGTGATCCGCCCGTCTCGGCCTCTCAAAATGCTGGTATTACAGGCTTGAGCCACCGCGCCCGGCCCAATCAGGACTTTTCTAGTGGGTTCAGTGGATGGAATGGGGTTAGGGGTTAAGACAGAAGCTGTGGGGTCTGACGGTCAGCACTGTGACCTCCCAGGGCCGGCTCACCATGGTCACCCTGGAGCCAGACACATGAATATGCCTAAGGATTTGTGGCTGAATATGATCAAGCGTGTACACATCCACCTGAGACTGCCACAGTGCGTGCCAGCCAGCCTCCCCCAGTCCTCTTATTTCCCTCTGGTGAGGTCCCCCTTCCCTACTCAGTCCCTGGAGTTGGACACAGCAAGCCCCTTCCCAAGAAGCTCCAGAGATGGGATTGTGGCCTGCTCCTAGCCCATGAGTGCTGGCCTGGAATTCTCCTGGAGCCACTAGAAAGCATGGGGAGACTCTTCATGAGGGTTGCCATGCAGGTGGGTCTAAGCTGAGGGGCGAGCGGAACCTTGAGCCCGCCGTGCCTGAAGCAGTCC
Source organism: Chlorocebus sabaeus (assembly GCF_047675955.1). Classification (NCBI taxonomy): domain Eukaryota; kingdom Metazoa; phylum Chordata; class Mammalia; order Primates; family Cercopithecidae; genus Chlorocebus; species Chlorocebus sabaeus. Next base: position 43,921,287 of record NC_132909.1, read on the forward strand.
TGATCTCTGACTCCCTCATTCTGGTCACATCTGACCCGCCTGCCTTTGTTTGCTAGCTCATATTGGCCCCCAGCTCTTACCTTTGGTAGCTTCAATGAGCACCTTCAAGCCTTTGTTCTCCTGCACAATCATCTTGGCATGGTTGTGGGCATGGCCAAAGGGCACACGGATGTCGTCATCGAAGGTCATGACACGCAGGGCCCAGCAGGCCTCCCTGACCACGTCGGCATGGTGGCCATGATGGGCAATGGCGCCAGTCAGCAGGGGCAGCACGCCAGCTTTCACCAGGTCTTGCCGATTCTGTTCATGTTTCAGGCAAGCGTGACGCACACAGCGGATCCCAGAGCAGGTCAGGTCGGCCTCATCAGCATTCTGGGTCAGCGTGGCCACCAGGAGCTGCAGGCCCTGGGTGTCCAGGAGGTCTGGCTGGCCATCAGTCAGCACTGACAGGGCATTGAGGGACTGGAGCAGAAGGCCCTGGTCACCCACAGTAGCCAGCTTCCAGGCAGTGAAGATGATGGGGTAGGCCCCCTTCTGGGCCGCGAGGAAGCGGCAGGCCTTGTCCTGCTTGCACTGGTCACAGAAGCGGGTGAGGTGTGCTGACACCTCCTGGAGGCGAGAGCTGGCCACAGACTCCTGGAGGTCACTGAGAGTCTGGGAGACATGCGAGAAACCTCAGCATCAGCTCAGGCAAGAGGAGCCCATGGCCACAGCAACAGTGTCTGGATCCCTGCAAGGTTCCCTCCCCCTGGGATCTGGGCCTGCAGTGGAAGTGATGTGGGGTCAGTTACAGCTCTGGCAACTTCCAGACCTGTGCCTCTAGGAGCTTTGAGCTTCAGAGGCCATAGGGTGGAAGACTGACACTGACACACACACACACACACACACACACACACACACAAAGACAGCTCAGTGTCCCTGCCAAGGGGCTGCACACATAAATGCAGACATATTAAACATTCCAGCCCTACCTGCTATCTAGAGGACCCAAGCGATACTGGCAGAAGAACCGTCCAGCTGAGCCCAACCAGGCAGAATCACAAGAAACAATAAGACACTTGTTGTTTTGGGTTGTTTGTCACACAGCCATAACAAATTGGCACACCCATCAATGGTCAGTTCTCCAAGGAAGGAGAAAGCCACATTCACCAGATATACCCATCCTGATGTCTCCTTTCATCTCTCTCATTCACTCCACAAACATGTACTGAGCACCTGCCAAATGTGGTTATACTATACAGAGAGCAGATTTACCCAAATTCAACTCTAAGCCACTGGGGAGAAAAAGCTTTAAACACCTCAGACAAGTTTAGCTGCCATTCAACTACATGACCTTGGGACACATCTTAGCATGAGCCAAAGATGAATCTGTGAGCCTGGAGTGTAGGAGATTATTTGCACCCAGACTGAGTCAGGGCGGTTCTACAGAAACCACCAGCCCAAAGGGCTTTGATTTGGCATTGACTGACACAAAAAACAAAGAAGCCTATCTGATAGTCTTCACTAAGCTCAGATTTGTGGACCTGAGTATACGTTACAATGCAACAGGATATTTAAAAAGATAAATTTTTGCTAAAATGAGAACTGAAAAACAAAAAACAATAAAAAAGTTAACACCAGTGTGCATGACTAGAATAGACATTACTACAAAGAATACATACAAATGGCCACTAACACATGAAAAGACGCTCAATATCACTAATCATTAGGAAAAATGCAATTCAAACCTACAGAGGAGCCAGGCTTGGTGGCTCGTGCCTGTAATCCCAGCACTTTGGGAGGCCAAGGCAGGAGGATCGCTTGAGTCCAGGAGTTCAAGACCAGCCTGGGCAACATACGGAGCACTCATCTCAAAAAAGAAAATCATAGACTTACTGCATGATCCAGCAGTTCCACTTCTGGGGATACATTCAAGAGAACTGAAAGCACAGTCTCAAAGAGATACCTGTACACTCATGTTCACAGCAGCATGATTCATCAGAGCCAAAAGGTTGGAGGCTGCAGTGAGCTAAGATCCTGCCATTGCACTCCAGCCTGGACGACAGAGCGAGACTGTCTCCAAAAAGAAAAAAAAAAACACTATAACGACAACAAAGAAATTCAGGCACATAGTATACCATGGATGTACCTTGAGGACATTATGCTAAGTGAAATAAGACAGTCACCAAAAGACAAATGCTGTGATTCCATTTATTTATTTTTGTTTTGTTATGTTTTGTTTTTGAGAAGACTTTTGCTCTTATCGCCCAGGCTGGAGTGCAATGGCGTAATCTCAGCTCACCACAATCTCCGCCTTGTGGGCTCAAGTGATTCTCCTGCCTCAGCCTCCCAAGTCGCTGGGATTACAGAAATGTGCCACCATGCCCAGCTAATTTTTTTGTATTTTTAGTACAGACAGGGTTTCTCCATGTTAGTCAGGCTGGTCTCAAACTCCCGACATCAGGTGATCTGCCCGCCTTGGCCTCCCAAAGTGCTAGGATTACAGGTGTGAGCCACCACACCCAGCCTGTGATTCCATTTGTTTAAAAATTTTTTTTTAGATGGAGTCTTCCTCTGTCACCCAGGCTGGAGTGGAGTGGTGCCATCTCGGCTCACTGCAACCTCCATCTCCCGGGTTCAAGCGATCCTCCCGCTTCAGCCTCCTGAGCAGCTAGGACTACAGGCATATGCCACCATGCCTGGATAATTTTTGTTATTTTCAGTGGAGACAGGGTTTCACCATGTTGGCCAGGCTGGTCTCAAACTCCTGACCTCAAAGTGATCTGCCCACCTCCCAAAATGCTGGGATTATAGGCATGAGCCATGGCGCCCGCCTGTGATTGATTCCATTTATATGAGGTCCCTGGAGTAGTCAAATTTACAGCAACAGAAGGCAGAATGATGGTTGCTGGGGGCTGAGGGGAAGAGGAACACAGAGTTTGTTTCAGTATTGCAAGATGAGATGGATGGTCATAAAGTACAACATTATGAATGTACTTAATGACACTGAACTCTACATTTAAAAATGGTTACAATCCCATCCTGGCTAACACAGTGAAACCCTGTCTCTACTAAAAAAAAAAAAAAAAAAAAAAAACTAGCCGGGCGAGGTGGCGGGCGCCTGTAGTCCCAGCTACTTGGGAGGCTGAGGCAGGAGAATGGCGTAAACCCGGGAGGCGGAGCTTGCAGTGACCTGAGATCCAGCCACTGCACTCCAGCCTGGGCGACAGAGCAAGACTCCGTCTCAAAAAAAAAAAAAAAAATGGTTACATGGTAAATGTTTTTATGCATATTTTATATAACAAACAGTGGTGTAGCATTTCAGCAGAAACCCTATAAGAAACTTGAAAAGTTCCTGACAGAAATGCCTTTGAGGATGCACAGTACTGGAGTTAGAACCACCAAGTTTTTCACAAGGAATTACTATGTTAGCAAGGACGTGTAAACTAAAAATAAAATTCTTGGCCGGGCATAGTGGCTCATGCTTGTAATTCCATCACTTTGGGAGGCCAAGGCAAGTGGATCGCTTTCAGCTCAGGAGTTCAAGACCAGGCTGGGCAACATGGTAAAACCCTGCCTCTAGGCCGGGCGCGGTGGCTCAAGCCTGTAATCCCAGCACTTTGGGAGGCCGAGACGGGCGGATCACGAGGTCAGGAGATCAAGACCATCCTGGCTAACACGGTGAAACCCCGTCTCTACTAAAAAATACAAAAAACTAGCCGGGCGTGGTGGCGGCGCCTGTAGTCCCAGCTACTCGGGAGGCTGAGGCAGGAGAATGGTGTAAACCCAGGAGGCGGAGCTTGCAGTGAGCTGAGATCCGGCCACTGCACTCCAGCCTGGGCGACAGAGCCAGACTCCGTCTCAAAAAAAAACAAAAACAAAAACAAAAAAAAACCCTGCCTCTAAAAAAAAATACAAAAATTAGCCAGGTGTTGGTGGCTCACACCTGTAGTCCCAGCTACATGGGAGGCTGAGGCTGAAGAATTGCTTGAGCCCGGGAAGCAGAGGTTTCAGTGAGTCAAGATTACACCACTGCACTCTAGCTAGGTATCAAGGTGAGACCTTGTCTCAAAAAAAAAAAAAAAAAAAGAAAACAATCTTAGTCCCCATCCATTCTAAGGACCCCTTATCTCAGCCAAAGGCATTCCAAAGGTAACCTGAAAAACTAGTTCAGGTCATGATGGGACGTGGGGGTCAAATATGTCCCATTTTATCTTCCTGCCTTTGGAAGTCAGACACAACTGACCATCTTAAGACTTTTTGTAGCAATAAGACACCAACTTCCAGCCTAATGCTAATACAGTATGGAAAGAAATCAAAGTATTTTATCCTAAAATATATTTCTTTGACATATTTTGAAATGGCCCAGGAAAGCTATCTCTTGTGGGGACAAGCTACATTCTACAGAGATTCCCTTTCCAGGTCTTTTCCCTGATTCAGGACAGAATTAACTAAGAGTCTGGTGCCTTTTTAAGTCTGATAAGAAACATTTACAATCTATTTTCAATGAAGCCTGCTACCTGGAGGCTTCATCTCCTTGATAAAACCTTGGTCTCCACAACCCATCTTAACCAAAATATTACTTTCTATTGATTCTAGGTCTTTAGATAACTGTTTCAATCAGAAAATCTTTTTTTTTTTTTTCTGAGTCTCATTCTGTTGCCCAGGCTGGAGTGCAGTGGCATGATCTTGGCTCACTGCAACCTCCACCTCCTGGGTTCAAGTGATTCTCCTGCCTTAGCCTCCCAAGTAGCTGGGATTATAAGCGTCCACCACCATGCCCAGCTAATTTTTGTTTTTGTTTTTGTTTTTGAGATGCAATTTCGCTCTTGTCACCCAGGCTGGAGCGCAATGGCGCAATCTCGGCTCACTGCAACCTCTGCCTCCCAGGTTCAAGCAATTCTCCTACCTTAGCCTCCTGAGTAGCTGGAGTTACAGGTGCCTGCCACCATGCCTGGTTAATTTTTGTATTTTTAGTAGAGATGGGGTTTCACCATGTTGGCCAGGCTGGTCTCGAACACTAACCTCAGGTGATCCACCTGCCTGGGCTCCCAAAGTGCTGGAATTACAGGTGTGAGTCATCGCGCCTGGCCTAATTTTTGTTTTTTGTAGAGACAGGGTTTTGCCATGTTGACCAGGCTGGTCCCAAACTCCTCAGCTCAATGCGATCCGACTACCTCAGCCTCCCAAAGTGCTGAAATTACAGATGTGAGCCACAACAACTGGCCAGAAAAATCTTTAAATTTGCCTATAACCTGGAAGCCCCAGCTTTCAGCTGCCCTACTTTTCCAGACCACACCAATGTACATCTCACATGTATTGATTGATGTCTCATGTCTCCCCAAAATGTGTAAAACCAAGCTGTAGCCCGACCACCTTGGGCACATGTTCTCAGGAGTTCCCGAGGCTGTGTCACAGGCCACAGGTCACTCATATTTGGTTCAGAATAAATCTCTTGAAATATTTTATAGAGTATTTTCATCAACAGGTGGTTGCTAAAATGCAGGTGGCAGAGCCAGCTGTGCTCTACCTATGACAATTCTGTGTGGTGCTCACCACCCTGCTCATGGAGGGGGGCTTTAATCACTGAACTCCTGGAGTCATTCACTCTCTGTGACTAATGCTTTTCATTCTGCAACTTCCCACATGTAAATGTGGCCCGGCTGGCTCAGTTTCTACTTGGACAGTCTCCAGATGTTATTTTCCTTCTGTTTCTATAAGCCTGTTTGCAATACATCTTATGACATGAATAGATTAATTTCAACGGCCATCACAATGAATTGTTTTCTCCCTCAACAGATAAGCATTTTTTACACATCTGAGCCAAGATGCACAAGGTCAATCATGCTGCGGGGCATTTGAGAAGGGGCTTGGTTCAGTTGCAAACTGACTGCTGAGATGCAAACCCCAGTGTCTGGTGGGAGGGACAGGGCAAGGACTTTCAGATTTTACTATAAATGCTTGAGTATTGCTCAAATCTTTTATGCTAAGAATGTATTTCCACTCTTCTGTGATGAAAAATAAAATTTAAAATTAGCCAGGGGTGGCAGGTACCTGTAATCCCAGCTACTCAGGAGGCTCAGACAGGAGCATCACTTGAACCCGGGAGGTGGAGGTTGCAGTGAGCCAAGATCCTGCCACTGCACTCTAGCATGGGTGACAGAGCAAGACTTTGTGTCCAAAAAAAAAAAAAAGAAAAAAATTTAAGGCTGGGCATGTTGGCTCACACCTGTAATCCCCACACTTTGGCAGGGCAAAGTGGGAGGGTCACTTGAGGCCAGGTGTTCAAGATCATCCTGGCAATATAGCAAGACCCCGTCTCTACAAAAGAAAAAAAATAGGCTGGGCACAGTGGCTCATGCCAGTAATCCCAACACTTTGGGAGGCCGAGGCAGGTAGATCACTTAGGTTAGGAGTTCGAGACCAGCCTGGCCAATGTGGTGAAATCCCATCTCTACTAAAAATACAAAAATCCGCAAGGCATGGTACACGCCTGTAATCCCAGCTACTCAGGAGGCTGAGGCAGGAGAACCGAATGAACCTGGGAGAAGGAAGTTGCAGTGAGCTGAGGAAGGGCCACTGCACTCCAGCCTGGCCAACAGAGTGAGACTCCGTCTCAAAAAATAAATAAAAGAACAGTTAAAAAAAAAAAAGAAGCGAATGTTATAAACAAACACACAGTTTCCTGTACTGCTGGTAGAACAGCCTGAATTTTAGTGCTTGGCTTCCTGGATTCAGGTACCAGTTCTGCCTCTCACCAGCTGACCTTTTGGGGTGGGGGTCATTGATCCTTGGGAAGCCTTAGATACATCATCAGCAAAATGGGCTGAGCACAGATTCAGAGAACATATTTTAAGAATTTAGCATAATAGGCCAGGCATAGTGGCTCACAGCTGTAATCCCAGCACTTTGGGAGGCCAGGGCGGGCAGATCACGAGATCAGGAGATCGAGACCATTCTGGCTAACACGGTGAAACTTTGTCTCTACTAAAAATACAAAAAATTAGCTGGGTGTGGTGGTGGGCACCTGTAGTCCCAGCTACTCGGGAGACTAAGGCAGGAGAATGGCGTAAACCCGGGAGGCGGAGCTTGCAATGAGCCAAGATCGCACCACTGCACTCCAGCCTGGGTGATAGAGCAAGACTCCGTCTCAAAAACACAAAACAAAACAAAACAAAATTAGCTGGGCATAGTGGTGTGCACCTGTAATCCCAGCTACTTGTGAGGCTGAGGCAAGAGAATCGCTTGAACGCATGAGGCAGAGGTTGCAGTGAGCCATGTTGCGCCACTGTACTCCAGCCTGGGCAACAGAGTGAGACTCTGTCTCAAAAAACAAAAGGCCGGGCATGGTGGCTGACACCTGTACTCCCAGCACTTTGGGAGGCCGAAGCAGGTGGATCATGAGGTCAGGAGATAGAAACTATCCTGGCTAACACGGTGAAACCCCATCTCTACTAAAAAATACAAAAAAATTAGCCGGTCACGGTGGCGGGCACCTGTAGTCCCAGCTACTCAGGAGGCTGAGGCAGGAAAATGGTGTGAACCCGGGTGGTGGAGCTTGCAGTGAGCCGAGATCGCGCCACTGCACTCCAGCCTGGGCGACACAGTGAGACTCCGTCTCAAGAAAAAAAAAAAAGAGAAAAAAAAAGAATTTAGCATAATGCTGAGCACTTAAGAAGTACTTAAGCAGTAACTGCTAGATAATATAGACGATATTGTTATTGAGATCCTTTCTATATAAAGTTCGTCTACAAATCGGTAGGAAAAACATTAATCACCCAATGCAAAGATAGCCGGAAGACAAACTCATTTTAAAAGAAATTCATCCAGGCTAGGCATCATGGCTCATGCCTGTAATCCTGGCACTTTGGGAGGCCAAGGCGGGCAGATAACCTGAGGTCAGGAGTTCAAGACCAGGCTGGCTAACATGGTGAAACCTCATCTCTACTAAAAACACAAAAAAATTAGCCAGGTGTCGTGGTATGTGCCTATAATCCCAGCTACTCGGGAGGCTCAGGCAGGAGAATCACTTGAACTTGGGAGGTGGAAGTTGCAGTGAGCTGAGATTGCACCACTGCACACCAGCCTGGGCGACGGAGCGAGACTCTACCTCAAAAAAAAAATAATAATAATAATAAAATCAATTCATCTTTATTAGGCAAGAAAGGTAAAAAGCAAACTAACAACAACGAGGCAATTCTCACAAGACCTCCTCACGGCAGGAGAGGGCAAGACCCTGAGGTAGAGAGAAGTAAGTGTCATGCCTTAGGTGAGCTGGGTTTACACCCAGAGCCATCTCTTCCAACTTCCTCTCTTATCATTGCACCTCCTGCTCCCAGGTCAATGACTTTTCTTCTCTTTGGATCTCAATGTCCCCATCTGTATAATGGGGAAATCCCAGCCTTGCAGGTGTTATTTGGACAATGACTGAGAAGGCAGGAAAAAAGTACCTGCACAGAACCAGGTCCACGGTCGGTTCTCAAACACCAGAGCCTTCTGCTGTATTACAAAGTTCGATGGGTGACCTTAAGGAAAGCATTGAAGTTCTTTTACCTTCCTTGTTTGGGTCTCTGGAGAGCTTAAGTGCCAGCTCCTGGCCTGTTTCCCCATCACTAAGACAGGAGTGACACCACCTACCTCACTGTGTGAGCTTCAGTGCTAACAGATTGGCTAGAAAGTGCTGGTAAACAGTCGGTGCTCAGTAAGTGACAGCCTTACTGTCAGCCCACTCTCTCGTCCTGTGAGTCCTGTCCATCTCTCTCTGGGAAGCCAGAGGGGCCCCTCTATGGTGTCCCTGACTCTGGGCTTCCAGCAGCAGGGACAATCAAGCCATCCACCTGATTTCAGCATACATGCCACCCGAGGAGCTTGGCGTCCCCTGCATTGGAAGGCATGCCGCCCTCAGACATGGACTCGGAGACCTGGCTGCAAACTCGAGCTTGCCCATGCATGCTGGGAAGGGTATGACCTTCAGAGCCTGCATTCTGCCATCCAGGAAACAGGGAAGAGGTGCCCCCAGACAGAGGTGACGCAGGACCTGCTGTGTGGGATGCCCATTCCTACCTGCAGGATGTCATGTGTGGGCTCCTGGGGTCCGTCTGCAGAGACTTTAGGCGCCGTCTTTACAATGTTGCTCAGATCAACCCCTATTGGGGGCGGGGGAAGCAAGCACACAGGGGTCACAAAGCAAGTGACAGCTGTCATTCCCATGGGCCTGCTGGAATCACACTTCAGGACCCTTCTGCTGGGACCACCCCTCTCCAGAAGCCTCCCACCTCCCTATTCCCGCCCATGCCACATCAACACAGGGGTGTAGAGGGTATTGGGTATTTCTGCCACTGGGCCATGGGCCAGTCAAAGGGAGCAGAGTGGTAGTGAGGCCGTTGTCACACAAGGCTGTCATCACAGGCCACATCTGTGCGGTGAGGTGCCACATGCTGCCTGGTGGGCTTGACAGGGGAGGGGGGGACCCCACGGCCTTCTCCCTTGGGGCTCCCATCCGTCCTGGCTCTGGCTGCATTCTTGCCCCTGCTGGCACCCCCACAGGGAGCCCCTACAGTGCTGGACGCCTTTGCTTGTCCCACTGGCCCGTCTAGGGGTCTATACCCCACTCTGTGCCTGCAAGGCTGACCTCTGACCTCTGAGGCTGGACCCTGGGTTTGTTCAATGGGGAAGTGAACTTGAGATGCAGGCAGGAGGAGGGGAGCGTGGGGTGTTCATTCCCAGCCCCCTGCCTCTGCCCCAGGGTCCAGCGCCTGCCAGGTGGCCCCTGTCCAGGACTCCTGCTCCCTGCAGTCAGGGTCTCTGTGGGGGCTAGTCGTGCTAGGGGTGGTCTCCTAACCCCGCCCACGCCATTGCAAACAGCCCCTCAAAACCACACTCCTTCACACCTGGTCTGAACATGCCACCTGTTTCCACAGGCTGCTGCTGCTTCTGCCTCTGTAAGCTCGAGGTGGGGTAGAGTAGGGCAGGAAGGCAGGGGCCCCGTTTCCCAGGCCAGGGTCAGGGAAAACCTCTTCAAGGAAGTGATCAAATGAGACTCATGAGAAGGATCCAGCCCATAAATATCTGGGCGAGGTGGAAACAGGGGCAGAAAGGGTGTGTGAGAGGTGGGAGCAGGATAACTAGCCTGCCTCGGGCAGAGGCTGGAGGGGACAGGGCCCAGTGGGCACCTGGTTTCTGTGCCAGGCATGTGGCACCCCCAGTGGGGCGGGGCAGCAGGGCCCTCCCATCACTCTTGCATCTGAGAGCCTCAGATGGCAGGTGATGGTCACACCGCCCTACCTTGCGATTCAAACTGCTCCATAGCCTCTTTCACCGCCTCCTCTGGCCCCATCGCAAACTCCTCGATGTTCTCACGCACGGCTGCATCAAAGGTCTCCTGGGCAATGCGCTTGGAGACCATCTTCGCCTGCGGTGATGTTGGCATGCAGCCGATAGATGCTCCTGAGCTGAGAAGTTAGGGCAAAGAGAGAGCTACCTCAAGGGTGAGCAGGCAATGGCAGGGCCTGGCCACCATGAAAACGCCACTTAGGAAGAAGCTACCAGGGACCAGAGCCCTACAACCACCCTGGAGAAATCCTTCCCACCTAGATCACAGGAAAGGGTGATATCCCTACTTCCCTAGGGCTTCTACAAATACAGAAGAGGCCGGGCATGGTGACTTAGCCTGTAATCCCAGCACTCTGAGAGGCCGAGGCGGGAGGATCACTTGAGCCTGGGAGGTCAAGGCTGCAGTGAGTCATGATCATGCTACTACACTCCAGCCTGGGCCACAGAGTGAGACCCTGACTTGGGGAAAAAAAACAAAAAAAGAAAATGCAGAAGAGAACATAGAGTTTACTATATTTTATCTAAGAAAGGTTTTTCTTTAATATAAAGATACTAGTAATGTTATTCTGAAACTATTATGGACGTAGCAAATAATAATGATTATATTATTAGGAATCAGCATAAAAGAAAAAAGATTCTGGCTGGGCACAGTGGGTCAATGCCTATAATCCCAACACTTTGGGAGGCTGAGGCAGGAGGACTGCTTGAGCCCAGGAGTTCAAGACCGGCCTGGACAACATAGCGAAATTCTCTCTCTACCAAAATTAAAATTAAAATTAAAATTAAAATTAGTTGAGTGTGGTGGCACATGCCTATAGTCACAGCTACTCAGGAGGCTGAGGTAGGAGGATCGCTTGAGCCTGGGAGGCCAAGATTGCTCCACTGCACTCTAACCTGGGCAACGGAGCAAGCCCCTGACTCAAAAAGGAAAAAAAAAAAAAAAAGATTCTAACATCATAAAATCAAGTGAAAACTCGGAACTCCCTATAATTAACAATATTGTATTGTATACTTGAAATTTGCTAAGAGGGTAGATCTTAAGTGTTCTCACCACAAAAAAGAAAAAGGTAACTGTTGATTGAGGTGAGTATTTCACAATCTGCATGCATATAAAATCGTCAAGTTGTATAATGTAAACATATGCAATATATTGGTATCATTTATGTACCATATATAGTATAAGATATACACTATATTAAATACTTATTCGCTGGGTACAAAGGCTCACGCCTGTAATCCCAGCACTTTGGGAGGCTGAGGCAGGTGGATCACCTGAGATCAGGAGTTTAAGACCAGCCTGGCCAGCATGGTGAAATCCCATCTCTACTAAAAATATAAAAATTAACTGGGCATGGTGGCAGGCACCTGTGATCCCAGCCACTCGAGAAGCTGAGGCAGGAGAATCGTTTGAACCCAGGAGGCAGAGGTTGCAGTGAGCCGAGATTGCACCACTGCACTCCAGCCTGGGCAACAGAGCAAGACTCCGTCTCAAAAAAAAGTACATATTATACCTCAACAAAGTTGAGAAAAAAATCTCAGAACTCTTATATTCGAAATGGAAATATCCATATAAACCCATCATGTGTTTTCTCTTAAGTAAACAAAGATCTAATTTTCTAGTCATAGCAACCAAAAATGCCTAGAAGAAATGATAGCACAGTAGTACTGAATGCCTCTAACACCATGTATAGTTTCTACCATCTCCCATGAAAAGGAGCTGGGGGCAGGGCTAGGTGGCTCACTCCTGTAATCCCAGCACTTTGGGAGGCTGAGGGGGGAAGATGGCTTGAGGCCAGGAGTTTGACACCAGCCTGGGCAACATAGGGAGGCCCTGTCTCTATATAAAATCTTTAAAAACAAGGAGCCGGGGCTTCTGGAAGAATGGCTGATTCCAGGTCCCAGCAGGTCATGGGGCGGGTCACCCTGGGGCATCCTGTGAGACCAGGAAGCAAGGAAGCTTCCAAACCCTAAGGGGTGCCTGATAGCTACAGATGAGATAAGTGAGCATAAAAAAAAAAAAAAAAAAAAAAAAAAAAAAAAAAATTCCAGTACATATGAAAATCAAAATCTGGGCCAGGTGAGGTGGCTCACGTCTGTAATCCCAGCAATTGGGGAGGCCGAAGTAAAAGAACTGCTTGAGCCCAGAAGGTGGAGGTTGCAGTGACCCGAGATCACGCCATTGCTCTCCAGCCTGGCTGACAAAGCCAGACTACATCTCAAAAAAAAAAAAAAAAAATCAAAATCTGTGCTTTTGATTTTTTTTAGATAATACTATTTTTTAGATAATACTAAAACAAATACAGCTCAGGCTTCTGAAAACTGGCCAACCAAGAATCCAGCTCTTGGTGGGGAGTGGTGGCATGCTCTTGTACTCCCAGCTACTACTCAGGAGGCTGGCTGACATGGGAGGATCACCTGAATCCAGGAGTTCAAGACCAGCCTGGCCAATGTAGCGAGACACTGTCTCTACAATAATTGACAACAATTTTTTTTTAAAAAGAAACTAGCACTTGACTGGGCGTGGTGGCTCACACCTATAATCCCAGCACTTTGGGAGGCCAAGGCAGGCGGATCATGAAGTCAGAAGATCGAGACCATCCTGGCTAACACGGTGAAACCCCATCTCTACTAAAAATACAAAAACAACAACAAAAAAATTAGCCAGGTGTGGTGGCGGGCGCCTGTAGTCCCAACTACTTGGAAGGCTGAGGCAGGAGAATGGCGTGAACCTGGGAGGCGGAGCTTGCAGTGAGCCAAGATCGCACCATTGCACTCCAGCCCGGGTGACAGAGTGAGACTCCGTCTCAAAAAAAAAAAAAAAAAAAAAAAAATAGCACTTAACCTGCCTCCCTTGTACAAATGGGTCCCGGGTTACAAAAAGAGGATGAGGAAAAGTTCTACTTCCAATTCCAGCTGATCAGCCAAGACAGGAGAGAAACAGATAATGATCCCACAGGATCCAAAACCATCAGGTGTAAAATTAACAAGGAAGCCTAACAAGGGTGGACAGGAACTGAATCTACTGCTTGATCTCACATCATCAAAAGAGAAACCAGCAACACCTACCTCCTGAACAAGAACAAAATGCACCTGTGAAGTCATCGTGCCAAAATCTCAAACCTGAATCTGATCATGCATTCAGGGCACTTTCTGCTATGATGAAACGTTCTCTATCTGCACTGCCTAGTACAGATGCCATTGGCCTCTGTGGCTATCACACAGCTGAAGTGTGGCAGTGCAGCTGAGGAAACTGAGTATGTAATTTTATTTCACTTTAATGTATGTTAATGTAAATAGCCATGTGTGACGAGTGACTATGGTATTGCACAGCACAGCTCTGACACCTTAACCAATACCATGGGGATATGATCTGCAAAATCCCTACTTTTTGGGATTTTGGGAAGAGAACGTCAGCTAGAGGACAAACACCCAGAGTTTTCAACAAATAAATCACAAGAACAAAGAAAAGGAGAGGGAGTCTACCAACAGATGAATGGATAAACAAAATGGTCCCTGTGCACGATGGAATATTACTCAGCCAGAAAAAGGAATGAGGTGCTGAAGCATGTTACAATGGGGATGGACCTCAAAAACATGATGTCTCGTCAAAGAAGTCAGACACAAAAGGCCTCATATTGCACGATTCCAATGATATGAAATGTCCAGAATAGACAAATACACAGACACAGAAAGCAGATTGGGTGTTGCCAGGGACTGGAGGAGAGGGAATGGGGAATAACTTCTAAAGGGTATAGGGTTTCCTTTTGGGTGATGAAAACGTTCTTGAATTAGATAGTGATGATGGTTGTACCACTCTGTGAAAACGTAAAATCACTATATCAGGCCAGGCATGGTGGCTCACACCTGTGATCCCAGTGCTTTAGGAGGCCAAGGTGGGAGGACTGTTTGAAGCCTGGAGTTTGAGACCAGCAAGGACAACATAGGGGGGCCCTGTGTCTACAAAAATAAAAATTAAAAATTCAGTCGGGTGTGGTGGCATTTGCCTATGGTTGAAGTTACTTGGGAGGCTGAAGCAGGAGGATCATTTGAGCCCAGGAGTTCAAGGCTGCAGTGACCTATGATTGGGCCACTGCACTCTAGTCTGGGTGACAGAGGGAGACCTTGTCTCCAGAAGAAAAAAAAAATTACTAAATCAAATGAGTGGCTATTATGGTATGTAAATTATAGCTCAATTTCTTAAAGTGCTAGTCTGTTTAAAAACAAAAAGAACTGAGCAACGACTTGTGCCTGTAATCTCAGCAACTTGGGAGGCTAAGGTGGGGGGATCACTTGAGCACAGGAGTTTGAGACCAGCCTGGGGCAACATAGTGAGACCACATCTCTTAAAAAATGTGTGTGTATGTGTGTGTATGTGTGTGTGTGTGTGTGTGTATACACACAAACCCACCTTATAAAATAAAAATAAGCAAGTAAGGCTGGGAGTGGTGGCTCACGCCTATAATCCCAGCACTTGGGGAGGGCAACGCAGGCAGATCACCTGAGGTCAGGAGTTCAAGACCAGCCTGGCCAACATGGCAAAACCCCGTCTCTACTAAATACACAAAAATTAGTGGGGTGCCTGTAATCCCAGCTACTCAGGAGGCTGAGGCAGGAGAATGGCTTGAACTCGGGAGATGGAGGTTTCAGTGAGCCAAGATCATGCCACCACACTCCAGCCTGGGCAACATGAGCGAGGCTCCATCTCAAAAAATAAATAAATAAACAAACAAGTAAAACCCAGTATAGGCACACCCTGGAAACCAGGGTAGGTATAAACACTTAGATGACCCATTAACCTTAGGCAGTACCTTCCCCTCTGACAGTTGGGGACAGGACATAGAGTTAAGTAAGATAAAACTCTTGGAAAAAACACCAAATCCCTTTGCAATTCCGTTTCAACCCTGTAGCTCAGCAGTCTCAACCTTTTTAGCCTAAGGGACCAGTTTTGCGGAAAACAATTTTTCCATGGATATGGTGGGGCTGGGGTGGGGATGGTTTCGGGATGGTTCAAGCTCATTACATTTATTGTGCACTTTATTTCTATTATTATTACATTGTAATATAATAATTATACAACTCACTGTAATGTAGGATCAGTGGGAGCCCTGAGCTTGTTCTCTGGCAACTAGACAGTCCCATCTGGGGGTGATGGGAGACACTGACAGATCATCAGGCATTAGATTTTCATAAGGAGCATGCAACCTAGATCTCTCGCATTTCACAGTAGGGTTCATACTCCTATGGACATTTAATGCTGCTGATCTGACAGGAGGTGGCGCTCAGGCACAATGCAAGTGATGGGGAGCTGCTGTAAATACACATGAAGCTTTGCTCACTCACTCTACGCTTACTTCTTGCTTTGTGGCCCAGGTCCCAACAGGCCAGGGACCACTGGACCAGTATGGGTCCGTGACTCAGGAGTTGGGGACCTCTGCTATAGATGATCTTAACAAGGTCTTCACAGGGTACAAGTGAACCTAACATTTGCTACCATCCCTTCGGGACAAAGGGAGGAACAAGCCTTAGGTCCAGAGCCTAACAGAGGTTAACAACTTTTAAAATTTTAATTGTTTTAATATATCCACCTTGCTTATTGCAGTAATATCAAGTTTCCATTCTGGAATTATCAAGTTTCTGCTTCAGGCCAGGCATGGTGGCCTGCACTTTGGGAGGCCGAGGTGGGAGGATCACGTGAGGCCAGGAGTTTGAGACCAGCCTGGGCACGTGGTGAAACTCCACCTCTATAAAAAAAAAATACAAAAATTAGCCAGGTGTGGTAGCATGCACCTGTAGTTACAGCTATTTGGGAGGCTGAGGGGGAGCCCAGGGAGGTCAAGGCTAAAGAGCCAAGATCACATCGCTGCACTTCAACCTGAGTGACAAAGTAAGACCCCGTCTCAAAAGAAAAAAAAAAAAAAAAAAGGAAAAAGAAACAGGTCACTCTGGCCCACGCTTCTCTTTTTAGGCAGTGGCAGGGATATACACATTCCATCTGTGTTCCTGCAGATGCCCACTGTGCACTGCACACCGCCTGAGGGGAGAAGGACTGGCGCCCAGCCAGCCTGCAGAACCCAGTTCCCACGCCCTCCACTTCAATGCCCTTTTCTTTTCTTTTCTTTTGAGATGGAGTCTTGCTCTGTTGCCCAGGTTGGAGTGCAGTGGCACAATCTTGGCTCACCACAACCTCTGCCTCCTGGGTTCAAGTGATTCTTGTGCCTCAGCCTCCAATCAGCTGGAACTATAGGCCCACGCCACCACGCCCGGCTAATTTTCGTATTTTTAGTAGAGACGGGGTTTCACCATGTTGGCCAGGCTCCCATCGTGCTGGGATTATAGGCGTGAGCCACTGCACCCAGCCAGATGCACTTTTCTTCAATTCCCTCATGTGTCAAACAGAGATAAACACGAATCTACCTCATAGGGCAGTAGTGAAAACTTCAGCCAACTCCTATACATTCCTCAGAAAAGGATATGGACAGGCTCAATAAATGTTAGCTATTTGTTCCTTTCCTTTGTTGCTTAAGAAGCAATTCAGCAAGTTTATGCAGGAGTCCCATCTCCCTCCTTTGCAGATAGGCCCCTCTCCTTTATGCCCCAGAAGAAAAGGGAACTCTTTAAGTGGTGCTATGGATTTCCAAGGTCAAAGGTGAAGGAAGAGTAATATAAAGAGTTTCTCAGTAGGAGGAAAGGAGTGGGGGACTTGGGGGCCAGGCCAGGAAATTCCTTGTGGCCCTCAAGATCTTTACCCAAAAACAGTTTTGTTGAATTTCACCCTGGCAATGTACATTGATAGGTGATCTTCACAGGTGCAGGACAGAAAGTCATCCCTCAGCTCACCTGAGACAAAAATGCATATCCAGTTGCTCTCTCTGCCCTAAAGTTTACATAAAAATGCAGATTTGGCCACTGGTCACGCCTGTAGTCCCAGCATTTTGGGAGGCTGAGGCGGGTGAATCACCTGAGATCAGGAATTTGAGACCAGCCTGACCAACATGGTGAAACCCTGTCTCTACTAAAAACACAAAAATTAGCCGGGCGTGGTGGCGGGTGCCTGTAATCCCAGCTACTTGGGAGGCTGAGGCAAGAGAATTGCTTGAACCCAGGAGGCGGAGGTTGCAGTGAGCCGAGATCGCGCCATTGCACTCCAGCCTGGGCGACAGAGCGAGACTGTCTCAAAAACAAAACAAAAAACAAACAAAAAACAGCAGATTCATGAGTCGGACTGAGGCATAAATGACTATTCCTCTACCTGCCCTGTCCCCCACGTAAATTGTGTATTCAGTGAAAGGCTGACCAACGACTCAAAAGAATGCAATCTACCTGTGACCATCTTACACGTACTCATTTATGTCTCATGTCTCCCCGAAATGTATAAAAGCAAGCTGTGCCCCAACCACCTTGGGCACATGTTGTCAGGACCTCCTGAGGCTGTGTCATGGACATGTCCTTAACCTTGGCAAAATAAACTTTCTAAATTGATTGACACCTGTCTCATATACTTCGGATTCTCAGTCCTCTGTGGAGCTTCTGTCAGCCCTTCCAAGTGGCTGCCTTTCCTGGCTACTCAGAGCCCGTGCTCTCTGGCCTCCTCTCCCCAACCCACAACCCCTCCCTTCCACCCACTCCTGAGGTGAGCTGGGGAGGTCTGGCTCTGTGACCACCCCTGACCTGAGTCCTCCAAGGTCCCCTAGATCTGGCACAGGGCTGGGTTGGGGGAGGAAAGTACAGATTTGAAACACATAAAATGGTGCCTAGGGATGGCCAAGTAAGAATTACCTGGAGAACAGCCTAGGCTGAAAGGGGGGAAACAGCAGTACCAGTCCCTGTGATCTATCAGGCATGCTGAGGGTAAAACAGAAGGTAAGGCCCCTAACTGGCAGCCAGTTTCCTTCTCTCAGCCAGGATTCTGCTCAAGAAAACTGTGCTGGCCAGGTGTGGTGGCTCACGCTTATAATCCCAGCGCTTTGGGAGGCTGTGGCAGGTAGATCACTTGAGGTAAGGAATTTGAGACCAGCCTGGCCAACATAGCGAAATCCTGTCTCTGCTGAAAATACAAAAAATTAGCCAGGCAAGATAGTGCACATCTGTAATCCCAGCTACTCAGTAGGCTGAGGCAGGAGAATCGCTTGAACCTGGGGAGTGGAGGCTGCGGTGAGCAGAGATCTTGCCACTGCACTCCAGCCTGGGCAACAGTAAGACTCTGTCTCAAAAGAAAAAATAAGGGGGGCCGGGCGCGGTGGCTCATGCTTGTAATCCTAGCACTTTGGGGGGGCCAATGCGGGCAGATCACTTGAGGCCAGGAGTTTGAGACCTGTCTGGGCAACAGGGAGAAACCCCGTCTCTACTAAAAAATACAAAATTTAGCCGGGTGCAGTGTTGCGCACCTGTAGTCCCATCTACTTGGGTGGCTGAGGCAGGGGAATGCCTTGAACCCGAGAGATGGAGGTTGCAGTGAGTCGTGATCATGCCACTGCACTCTAGCCTGGGCGACAGAGAGAGACTCCGTCTCAAAAGAAAATTAGAAAAGTGTGCCATAACATGCTGGGGACCCTAAAAGACTCCATCCACATCTCCCTCTACCAGCCACACCCACTCTGGTTCAAACACCAGCCTCCCATAAGGGCGGCCTCACCTGCCACTCCCAGAGCCTAGACTCCACCTCACTCACCTGCTCAAAGCCCAGTAGTGGCTTCCCAACCCTCTCAGAACAAAACCCAGCCTCCTTATGGGCATTTTCTCTACCTAAGCCTTTCCAGATGCTCTTCCCCGCCTTTCTCATCCTTCCCAGCACTCAAGAGATACCCTTCAAAGCCACTTCCAGGTAAACAGCAGCCCTGCTCTCCCATCCCATCACTCTTTTATTATTTGCACACCATCACCCGTATCTAGAGCGACATCGTTCACTCAATTATTTGTACCCTGTAGCCTCCTTGTCCCCACTGACTAGGACGGGGCCCAACACACAGCAGGCACTCAGTGCACAGGTAATGAATGAATAAACAAAATGAATGAAAAGAAAGCGAAGGCCAGAGAAGCCGGGGATTTTATCCCCAGGCGGCTTCTGTAAAATTCTTTCAATTTTTTCCCCCAGACCACGTACCCGAGGGTAGCGCCAGCCCGACCCTACGGCGCCCTCACTCCCCAGTCCGCGCGCGACAGGCTTCGGCAGCCGCCGCGTCTCACCCGGTCTTCGCGGCCACGTGGGGAAAGGTGGGGCGCACGGCTGTCACCCAGGGCGCTGCCTCTAGCCCCTTCCGGCCGCCGTACGCGCGCAGGCGCCGAGGCGCCCCCAGGCTCGGCCTCCCAGAGCCCTGCGGACGGCTCACGATAACCAAGGACGACCGCAAACCAAGGTAAAGACAACGAGGCCCCCTCGTGCGCGACGGAGGCGTCTTTGCCGCCCTTTCCGGGACGGTCACGGTGCTCGCCGCCCCCAGCAGGGAAATGTTTTGCCTCCGGAGCGTCCACCCAGAAGAAGCGGCCACCGCGCTTGCGCAAGAGAGCCGGGCAGCGGCGGCCCGCGCCTGCGCACCAGGACTCGGCGGCGGCTTGCGCCTGCGCGGCGCGGCGCTGCGGAGACCGTTGGTTCATTTGCATGTCCCCGCCTCGCGCGGCGGCGGCGGCGGGTGAGGAGCCTGAGGCGGCGGCGGGGGCGGCTCCGCGCGCGGTGGTCTCGGGGTGAGGCCCGGGCCCTGGCGTCGTAGGTGGGTGGGTCCCGGGGTGGGAGGCTCGGGCTCGGCCTTGGGGGCCCGCCCCGGGCTCCGTGATGGCGTCGCAGGCTCGGCCCTCTGGCTGCGGCGGCGGCGGCCGCGTCCCCACCAGGTTGGCCTGGGTGGCCGGCTGCGGCCTCCCGGGCCCGGCGCCCCTATTTTCTCGCCCTCAGAGACCGGGAGACGGCGGGCCGCTTCCACAAAGGCTCATTGGTTCAGTCGTTCATTCATTCCTCCCGAACTCGGAGCGGCCCCCGCTGGGGAGGAGATAACGGCGCCCAGCGCTGCATCGGGCCCTTCCCCTCTTTAGAACCGGTTCAGCCCACACACCAGCCCGTTTACTAGCTGCCCTTTCCGTAGGTAGGGAAACGGAGGCACAGAAAGCTTAGGATCGTGTGATTTGAACCTGGGTCACCTGACCCTGGAACCCTGCCCTTTGCCAGCAGAGAACAAGGGGGCGCCTAGGGAAAAGGGCTGAAGGATGGGACGAGGGGGAGATCGTGATGGGAAATCGACCCTACGGGTTGCGTCTTAAAGTTGGAGATTTTGCGAGGCGGGATATCTTGATGGTTAAGGATGCAGCCCCTGGACCCCAAAATGTTGCTTCTTAATCTTTTTACCCATTCTTCGGGGCTTTGGATGCATGAATACGCTGTTTGCCAGATTCACATCTGGGCTGTCTGATCTTGAATGGGTCGTTGAGTCTGTCTCCCTTTGCCTCCTCACCCTAATGTCATTCGTAACAGGACCCGCCTCTTCAGTGGGTGGTTGGGAGATCGCGCAAGGACCCAGCACAGAATGGACTCTGTCACTAGTTCATTGTCACTGGTTGGGGGTCCTGCCACTCACCGTCAAGAGGCTTCTTTTAGAAGGGAAGGAAGTTCTTGGAGCCTCTGTGCACTACTGAGTCTGTGAAATGGGAAAAGAGCGATCCTGGGCCGGGCGCAGTGGCTCACGCCTGGAATCCCAGCACTTTGGGAGGCCAAAGTGGGCGAATCACTTGAGGTCAGGAATTCGAGACCAGCCTGGCCAACATGGTGAAACCCCATCTCTGCCTAAAATGTAAAAATTAGACGGATGCGGTGACGGACTCCTGTAATCCCAGCTACTCAGGAGGCTGAGGCAGGAGAATAGCTTGAGCTCGGGAGGTGGATGTTGCAGTGAGCATGCCGCTGCACTCCAGCCTGGGCAACAGAGAGAGTCTCAAAAAAAGAAAGAAAAAAAAGATTGATCTCTTCTTTCCTAACCACGATTTGCGAGGGTTGTGGTCCCACCCTTCCTACTCTGTTATGCTCAGTTACGTGTGTTGGTTGACACCTTCCTCCAGCAGATAGAACTGCTTTCACAGAGCTGCTTTTAATGGATTCCAAGGAGATGGGCTCAGAGATCTGTCTTTGCTCCTTTTCAGCCAGCACACACCTGTGAACTTCGTGAGGGCAGAGGCCCCCTTAAAAGAGTCCATCCAAGGTGGGCATATCGCTTGAGGTCAGGAGTTTGAGACCAACCAGGCCAACCTGGCAAAACCCTATCTCTACTAAAAAAATTAAATAAAAAATAAAAAGGGTCTAGCCTGCCTCTGAAGTTCCATGCGAGGATTATGGATTACTGCCTCCTTACTTTGAGGATTAGGTGAAATAGAACAGGTTCTGTGAGCACAGTTTTGTGTGTGTGTGTGTGTGTTGTTTTTTTTTTTTTTCCTTGAGACAGAGTCTCGCTCTGTCCCCCAGTCTGGAGTGCAATGGCATGATCTCAGCTCACTGCAACCTCTGTCTCCCCAGTTCAAGCAATTCCCATGCCTCAGCCTCCTGAGTATTTGGGATTACAGGCACGTGCCACCATGCCTGGTGCTTTTTTTTTTTTTTTTTTTTTTTTTTTGAGATGGAGTCTCACTCTGTTGCCCAGGCTGGAGTGCAGTGGCATGATCTCAGCCCACTGCAACCTCTACCTCCCAGGTTCAAGCAATTTGCTTGCCTCAGCTTCCCAAGTAGCTGGGATTAAAGGTGCACACCACCACGCCTGGCTAATTTTTGTGTTTTTAGTAGAGACAGGGTTTTGCCATGTTGGCCAGGCTGGTCTTGAACTCCTGATCTTAAATGATCCGCCCACCTCAGCTTCCCAAAGTGCTGGGATTACAGGTGTGAGCCACCATACGCAGCCTGAATTTTTTGTATTTTAGTAGAGACGGGGGTTTCACCATGTTGCCTAGGCTGGTCTCGAACTCCTGAGCTCAGGTGATCCGCCCACCTCAACCTCCCAAAGTGCCAGGATTACAGGCATGAGCCACCGTGCCCAGCCCCAAGTTGTGACTCTTAGTGTAGTTTTTTCTGTCTCACCATAGGGCAAAATAACATGGCAGCCAGACGAATTACACAGGAGACTTTTGATGCTGTATTACAAGAAAAAGCCAAGCGATATCACATGGATGCCAGCGGTGAGGCTGTAAGCGAAACTCTTCAGTTTAAAGCTCAAGGTAAAATAAAGTATTGTTGTTGTTGTTTTGGTTGGGGGTGTATCTTAGGGCCAAGGCAGGAAGATTGCAGTACCTTGGGCAAATAATACCAGTCCTCTGATCCTTACATTCCTTATTTAGGAGATAATGGTTTTTTATTTTGGTTTGGTTTAGTTTTTGAGACAGGGTCTTACTCTCTCCCCCAGGCTGAAGTACGATGGCACAGTTTTAGCTCACTGCAACCGTGAACTCCTAGGCTCAAGCCATCCTCCCATCTCTGCCTCCCAGAGTGCTGGGATTATAGGCATGAGCCACTGCGCTTGGTCAGGGGATAATGTTTTGATCTGTCAGTCATCATTACGCAGATATCTGGAGCCTCTCGCAGTATATCCTCCCCGACCCACCTCAAGACAGTTTTGTTTGTTTGTTTGTTTGTTTTGAGACAGAGTTTCACTCTTGTCTCCCAGGCTAGAGGGCATTGGAGGGATCTCGGCTCACTGCAACCTCTGCCTCCTGGGTTCAAGCGGTTTTCCTGTCTCAGCCTCCTGAGTAGCTGGGATTACAGGCATGCGCCACCACGCCCAGCTAATTTTTGTATTTGTAGTAGAGATGGGGTTTTACCATGTTGACCAGGCTGGTCTCAAACTCCTGACCTCAGGTGATCCGCTTGCCTTGGCCTCCCAAAATGCTGGGATTATAGGCATAAGCCACCGAGGCCAGCCCAGTTTTGTTTTTTGGTGTTGTTTTTTTTTTTCTTTTAATAGATATGGGGTCTTGCTATGTTGTTCAGGCTGGTCTGCAACTCCTGGGCTCAAGCTATCCTCCCACCTCTGCCTCCAGTGTGTGTTGCCATTGCAGGCATGAGCCACTGCTCACAGCCCCAAGACAGGTTCTTGGATCCATTTCCTGGCTCCATCCCCATCACCACTTAAAATTTTTTTTTTTTTTTTTTTTTTGAGACAGAGTCTTGTACTGTCGCCCAGGCTGGAGTGCAGTGACGTGATCTTGGCTCACTGCAGCCTCTGCCTCCCGGGTTCAAGCAATTCTCCTACCTCAGCCTCCCGAGTAGCTGAGATTACAGGCGCCTGCCACCATGCCCGGCTAATTTTTTTGTATTTTTTTTTAGTGGAGATGGGGTTTCACTATATTGATCAGGCTGGTCTTGAACTCCTGACCTTGTGATCCACCTGCCTCATCCTCCCAAAGTGCTGGGATTACAGGTGTGAGCCACCGCACCCGACCAGCTCTACCAGTTCTTACCTGGATAATCAGAACAATCTCCTTCTGCAGCATCTCTCTGTTTCTGGCTTCATTCCCCTCATGTCTCCCCTTTATAGGGTTGGTCCACAGATCTGTTAGTGACAGCCTTACTGAACCACTGCTCTCCTTGGCCTCTTGGGGCTCCCCACTACAGGACACACCTGCAGGAGCAGCCAGGCCACAATATAAACAAGACAGGAGGGCATGGGGTGGCCTGTAGAGCTGCTGATTTTAGGCCCTGTCTGAAAACATTCCCATTGGAAGGTTTTGACACACCATGCCAGCAGAATCAAAAACAGTGCCTGCACAGATCGCAGGATGACATGAAGGGTCCTTCACCTCCTGCCTTGGACCTCACACTGAGGGCTGCTGTGCTGCCTGCTACCTATGCTTTGAATTCCTCCTGTCCCAGCACTGCCTGGTAAATTCCCTCAGGTACCAAGACAGATCACAGGTGCCTTCCCCCGGGAAGCCTCAGCATGCCTTGAGGCTGATTTGGTTGCCCTTTCCTGCCCCAGGGAAGTACATCGTGTACTCACTCCTCTGCCTGTCTCCTCTTGGTAGCACAGACAGTGCTGCTCCCAGCCACACCAGCCTTGGGGTGGAGGAGGTCTCCTGTGTTGGGTGACTTCTAAGTGTTTGGGGTAGGAATAACGAACATGCTCTGGACCTGGACAAAGCAGGCTCAGAGATTGTCTTCAGATCTTGAGTTTTCAATAATCACATGAGTACTACACACAAACATTCCTGTTATAAAATATTGGAACAAATAAGAAGTAAAGGTTAAAATTAAAGTTCTCTTAACTGCTTGCTTATCCCTCTGAGGTATAACCGTATCCATGGTGTTTGTGCATTCTTTAGTTGTTTTAGTGTAATACATGTATGTAATACTGAATATTTATGTTTTATTTAGATGGAGATTTAAATCTTTAACTTTACCTAGAGACTCAAGCACCAATACATATCTTAGTTACCTCCAGAAAGATTAGGGGCCTGGGCACAGTGACTCACACCAGCAATCTCACCACTTTGGGAGGCTGAGGCAAGAGGATCATTTGAGCCCTGGAGTTACAGACTAGTCTGGGCAAAAAAGTGAGACTCAGGGCCGGGCGCAGTGGCTCAAGCCTGTAATCCCAGCACTTTGGGAGGCCGAGACGGGCGGATCACGAGGTCAGGAGATCGAGACCATCCTGGCTAACACGGTGAAACCCTGTCTCTACTAAAAAATACAAAAAAAACTAGCCGGGCGAGGTGGCAGGCGCCTGTAGTCCCAGCTACTCGGGAGGCTGAGGCAGGAGAATGGCGTAAACCTGGGAGGCGGAGCTTGCAGTGAGCCGAGATCCGGCCACTGCACTCCAGGATCCAGCCGCTGCACTCCAGCCTGGGCGACAGAGCGAGACTCTGTCTCAAAAAAAAAAAGTGAGACTCCCTCTCTACAAAAAATAAAAAGTTATCTGGGCATGGTGGCTTGTACCTATGGCTCTGGCTACTTGGGAGGCTGAGGCAGGAAGTTGGCTTGTGCCCAGGAAATTGAGGCTGCAGTAAGCCGTGTTTGTGCCATTGTACTCCAGCCTGGGCCACAGAGTGAGTCCCTGTCTCAAAAAAAGACGGCTGGGTGCAGTGGCTTACACTTGTAATCCCAGCACTTTGGGAGGCCAGGGTGGGCAGATCACCTGAGGTCAGGAGTTTGAGACCAGCCTGGCCAACATGGTGAAACCCCGTCTCTACTAAAAATACAAAAATGTGGCGGGCACCTGTAATCGCAGCTACCCAGGAGGCTGAAACAGAAGAACAGCTTGAACCCGGGAGGTGGAGGTTGCAGTGAGCCAAGATCGCGCCCCTGCACTCCAGTACTCTAGCACTCTAGCCTGGGCAACAGAGTGAGACTCTGTCTCTAAAAAAAAAGAAAAAAAAAGTGTTAGAGCTACTTTCCTTGACCAGCCTGTCTCAAAATGTCATTGCCTCCTCAGGTTCCCACCTGCTTGATTTGTCTTCTTGGTACTTACTTGTATCTGATATGTTCCTGATTTTTGTCTGACTCTCTCAACTGACACGTTTCAGAGAGTTCTTATTTTCTTGCTATAACTTCAGTGCCTAATACTGTGCTTGCACACAGTAGGTGCCCAGTTTGTACTTGTTGAACAAATGAACTAGGATTTATACACAACTTTGGCTTCCTGTGGCCTCTTAACCCATTACTACCTCCTGGCACCTCTCTTTCCCTATTCATTTGTGTGTTTTTTTTTTTTTTTTAAACTAGGTCATTGATTCTGATTGAAAAGCTAGAAAGAAAGGCACTCCATGAAAACTCTCCCTGAGGCCCGCTCTTCTCATATGCCCATAGTTCATCGCTTCTGTTCCTTGCTGCTTACAGTTTCTCCATGTGATTAAGCAAATGCAAATATATCTTCCCCTATGCCCTTTTTTCTTTTTGACAGAGACAGGGTCTTGCTATGTTGCCCAGGCTGGTCTCAAACTCCTGGGCTCAAGTGATCCTCCCACCTCGGCCTCCCAAAGTGCAGGGATTATAGGTTTGAGCCACTGTGCCTGACCCATTTCCCCTTTTCTACATGGAGAAGGACAGAAGTAGACACTGTTCCGTTTCTATCATGGCCTCTCTTGATGTATCTTGCTAAGCTTCTGCCCTCCCTCCTGCCTGCCTCAGTCTGTGGTTTTTCAGCTCCAAAGAGAGGGTTGATTGGCCTGGCCTACCTTTCCAAGGGATAGGTTCAGCCAACTTTGGGTCAGCTGTGGTGGGTGTGGTGTTAGCTATGGTTCATCTAGCCTCACAGTTGCACTGTGGGCGGAGACTTCCTTCTAGGAAGCGGTGAAGGCAGGTAACCTCAGTAAAACCTATCTGTTCTGAGATAGAAGTAGAAACACAGAAGTGTTCCAGTTGCAGTAAAGATATCCAGGTTATTTGGGGACCAAACACCCTTTCCTCAGACTAAAAGAGGGATTGCCAATCCAGATGGCTAGAGAGTAGGGGATCTGAATGAGCGAGGGCTGTTGGTGCCAACTTAGAGAGTCTGTGTCTTGCCCGTTGGGCTGCTGCTCCCCGGCCTGGGTTGATTGTCATCAGGGCAAACTCAGGGTTGGTGCTTTTACATCTCCTGTTTTAGTAAGTAGTCGATCCAGATTTTTAAATGACACCACACACATTTTAAATGTTAGCAACAAATACAGATTGGCAAACAGCACTGAGGTGTATAAAGCACTTTTGCTGCCTGGTGATCCGTGGACTGTTTGTTTGCACTGTTTGCATCCTCTGGTCTAAAGTGCCTTTTGGCTTCTTCTTTTTTTGAATGGTTTATTTCAGATCTCTTAAGGGCAGTCCCAAGATCCAGAGCAGAGATGTATGATGATGTCCACAGCGATAGCAGATACTCCCTCAGTGGATCTGTAGCTCACTCGCGAGACGCCGGAAGAGAAGGCCTGAGAAGTGATGTATTTCCAGGGCCTTCCTTCAGATCAAGCAACCCTTCCATCAGTGATGACAGCTACTTTCGCAAAGAATGTGGCCGGGATCTGGAATTTTCTCACTCTGATTCTCGGGACCAGGTCATTGGCCACCGGAAATTGGGACATTTCCGTTCTCAGGACTGGAAATTTGCACTCCGTGGTTCTTGGGAGCAAGACTTTGGCCATCCAGTTTCTCAAGAGTCCTCCTCTTGGTCACAGGAGTATAGTTTTGGTCCCTCTGCAGTTTTGGGAGACTTTGGATCTTCCAGGCTGATTGAGAAAGAGTGTTTGGAGAAGGAGAGTCGGGATTATGACGTGGACCATCCTGGGGAGGCTGACTCTGTGCTCAGGGGCAGCAGTCAAGTCCAGGCCAGAGGCCGAGCTTTAAACATCGTTGACCAGGAAGGTTCCCTCCTAGGAAAGGGGGAGACTCAGGGCCTGCTCACAGCTAAGGGGGGTGTTGGGAAACTTGTCACATTGAGAAATGTGAGCACAAAAAAAATACCCACCATGAATCGTATTACTCCCAAAACTCAGGGCACTAACCAAATCCAGAAAACCACTCCAAGTCCTGATGTGACCCTGGGGACAAACCCAGGGACAGAAGATATCCAGTTCCCCATTCAGAAGATCCCTCTGGGGCTGGATCTGAAGAATCTTCGGCTCCCCAGAAGAAAGATGAGCTTTGACATCGTAGATAAGTCTGATGTTTTTTCAAGATTTGGGATAGAAATAATCAAATGGGCAGGATTCCACACCATAAAAGATGATATTAAATTTTCCCAGCTTTTCCAGACTCTCTTTGAACTTGAAACAGAAACCTGTGCTAAAATGCTTGCCTCATTCAAATGTTCCTTAAAACCAGAGCACAGAGATTTTTGCTTTTTTACTATCAAATTTTTAAAGCACTCTGCTTTGAAAACACCCAGAGTTGATAATGAGTTTTTAAACATGCTTTTAGACAAAGGTGCTGTGAAGACCAAAAATTGCTTTTTTGAAATCATAAAGCCCTTTGACAAGTACATAATGAGACTTCAAGACCGGCTTCTGAAGAGTGTCACACCTCTGCTTATGGCCTGCAATGCCTATGAGCTGAGTGTCAAGATGAAGACCCTCAGTAACCCCCTGGACTTGGCTCTTGCCCTAGAAACCACCAATTCTCTCTGCCGGAAGTCTTTGGCCCTTTTGGGACAGACATTCTCCTTGGCCTCTTCTTTCCGGCAAGAGAAAATCTTAGAAGCTGTCGGCCTGCAAGATATAGCTCCATCACCTGCTGCATTTCCAAACTTCGAAGACTCCACTTTGTTTGGGAGAGAGTACATAGACCACCTGAAGGCCTGGCTAGTCAGCAGCGGATGTCCCCTCCAGGTTAAGAAAGCCGAACCAGAGCCAACGCGAGAGGAGGAGAAAATGATTCCTCCTACCAAACCCGAAATTCAGGCCAAGGCTCCAAGTAGTCTGAGTGATGGTAAGGAAAACAGCCAAAGTTTCTATTTGTTGTTTTTCGTCTTTGTTTGGTAATGTCTTTTATTTGAGATTTTTTTACACAGAAGCTCTTTAGCCAATTGGAAACAAATCAAGATTTTAGTAGAAAATGCACATTGGCCAATATATGTCTGCCATTCATTCTGTGAATGTGTCTTAGGAATCTGCTGTTTACCATAAAAGTCTTTAGACAGCTGGGTGTGGTGGCACATGCCTGTAATTCAAGCACTTTGGGAGGCCAAGGCGGCAGGTTGCTTGAGACCAGGAGTTCGAGACCAGCCTGGCCAACATAGTGAAACCCCATCTCTACTAAAAATACAAAAACTAGCTGGGTGTGGTGGCACGCACCTGAAATCGCAGCTACTCGGGAGGCTGAGGCAGGAGAATCCACTTGGACCTGGGAAGTGGAAGTTTCAGTGAGCTGAGATCATCCCACTGTACTCCAGCCTGGGCGACAGCAAGACTCTGTCTCAGAAAAACAAAAATCTTTGGACATTTTTAGGTCAGATACCTCTCGGGATTTGGTAGAAAGCTGTGGCCATTGCCAGAAAAAATGCTCATCTGTTCATACACAATTTTACCTATATCTTCTGAGGGGTTCATATCATACCTTTCTGCAGCCAAGGTTAAGAACCCTTATTCCTTTTTTTTTTTTTTTTTTAATCTTTGAAAGAAAGAGGGCTTGACTTTCTTTCTTTGTTTTTGTCTTTTTGAGACATGGTCATGCCCTGTCACCCAGGCTGGTGTGCAGTGGCATGATCATGGCTCACTGCAGCCCCGACCTCCTGGGCTCAAGTGATCCTTCCACCTGAACCTCCTGAGTAGCTGGGACTATTGGCTTGTACCACTGTGCCTGGCTAACTTTTTTTGTATTTTTTGTAGAGAATCATGTTGCCTAGACTGGTCTCAAACTCCTGAGCTCAAGTGATCTACCTGCCTCAGCCTCCCAAAGTGCTGGGATTATAGGCGTGAGTCACTGCGCCTGGCTTGGAATCCTTGTTCCAACATGTCCCCACAAGGTATTACTAGAAGGGAGAAAAAACACAGAGCATGGTCTCTGAGGAATCCCCAGTCTCCTGAGGGAAGAAAATCACAAAGTCCAGTCACTCTGTTGAGCCAGGGGTGGTAGCACATTGTAATCCTAGCTACTCGGGAGGCTGAGGAGGGAGGATTGCTTGAGACCAGGAGTTCAAGGCTGCAGTGACCTGTGATTGCGTCTGTGAATAGCCACTGCACTCCAGCCTGGGCTAGCATCACCCTGTCACTCAATAAACCAAAACAAAAAAACAGTCACCCTTGTGCTAGAATTAAAGTGACACAGGAGAGGCTCCAGCCCAGCCTGGAGAGTTGTGGAGGTCGTGCTTGAGCTGTATTGAAGGATGTGTAGGGACCAGCCAGGTCATTCCACGTAGTGGATGCACCTTTTCGCCCTACTCACCTTCCTAGACTGGCTAAAGTTGGTGAATTACTTAAGTACACCTGCTAATTAGCAGTTATCATTGGCTTTCTGGGGAGAGGAAAAGGCCAAGGAAGAGAAGTAGAAGTGATAAGCTGTTTGATTTCCCTGTTCCTTCCTCCTAAACTCCCAGAATGGGCTCTCACAGCCCAGACATCCCAGAGATCGCAAGCATACATGGTAACCATGCTGTCTTAACTCTTGTGATAGGGAGAAAGCACTTCTCCCACTGACGTGGTTTTCACCTTCCATTGTCTCCAGCCCAGTGGGGAAGTCTCATTTGTTCCTGACTTTCTTTGCTCTTTCACCACCCTCATGAAGCCCCAACGGCACTAGACACTGGATAGGTCCCACCACATACTGGTGGCCACATCCTACCGCCAGAGACGAATCCTTCCAGAATTAGGCTCAGGGCTGAAGGGACCCTATTCCCCAACCCTTCACAATGTGATGGGATACTGTTTGAAGGAAGAAAAGTCACCCATAACCTAAAGTGGTTGTAACCCACCCACTTACCCTCCCACAGCCTTTGATGTTCCCCATGCTTTCCTGCAGCTGCAGGCGTGCTGGACTGAAAATGCTACCGCCTGCTCTTCTACGTGATTGCCAGAAAGCCCTCTTTGTTTCCACAGCCTTTGCTACATCGTGATATTGACCTAATGTAAATTACCTCACCTTTCCCTTGATGCTGGATTGATGCTGCCTTTTACTAGAGGTTTCTGAAGCCAGACAGACCTGGGTTCACATGTAGTTGGCATCTGGAAGCCTCAGTTCCCTGTCTGGATAGCGGGATAGCTGGCGGCAGGGCCCACATCTCATGAGGCTGCCCCACCGCTGCTCATGTTCCTGTTAGAAATGTTGGAATGGAGCCAGGCATGGTGGCTCACACCTGTAATCCCAACACTTTGAGAGACTGAGGTGGGTGGATCACGAGGTCAGGAGTTCGAGACCAGCCTGGCCAACATGGTGAAACCCCGTCTGTACTAAAAATACAAAAATTAGCTGAATGTGGAGGCACGTGACTAATCCCAGCTACTTGGGAGGCTGAGGCAGGAGAATCGCTTGAATCTGGGAGGCAGAGGTTTCAGTGAGCCGAGATTGTGCCATTGCATTCCAGCCTGGGCAACAGGGTGAGACTCCATCTAAAAAAAAAAAAAAAAAAAGGAAAGAAATGCTGGAATGGGCCAGGTGCAGTGGCTCGTTCCTGTAATCCCAGCACTTTGGGAGACCGAGGCGGAGGTATAACGAGGTCAGGAGATCGAAACCATTCTGGCTAACACAGTGAAACCCCGTTGCTACTAAAAATACAAAAAATTAGTCAGGCGTGGTGGCATGTGCCTGTAGTCCCAGCTACTCGGGAGGCTGAGGCAAGATAATTGCTTGAACCCGGGAGGCAGAGGTTGCAGTGAGCTGAGATCTTGCTACTGCTCCCCAGTCTGGCAGCAGAGCAAGACTCCGTCTCCAAAAAACAAAGAAAAGAAAAGGAAAAAAGAAATGCTGGAATGGGCCAGGCGCAGTGGCTCACACCTGTAATCCCAACACTTTGGGAGGCTGAGGCAGGTGGATCACCTGAGGTCAGGAGTTCAAGACCAGCCTGGCCAACGTGATGAAACCCTGTCTCTACTAAAAATCAAAAATTATCCTGGTGTGGTGGCACACACCTATAATCCCAGCTACTTGGGAGGCTGAGATGCTTGAACTTGGGAAGTGGAGGTTACAGTGAGCTTAGAGCGTGCTACTCCACTCCAGCCTGGGTGATTAGCAAAAGTCCGTCTAGAAAAAAAAAAAAAAAAAGAAATGCTGGAATGACATCTTTGATTGAATGCTTTGGTTATCACTATTACTTTTTTTTTTTTTTTTTTTTTCTGAGACGGAGTCTCGCTTTGTCGCCCAGGCTGGAGTGCAGTGGCTGGATCTCAGCTCACTGCAAGCTCCGCCTCCTGGGTTTAGCCATTCTCCTGCCTCAGCCTCCGGAGTAGCTGGGACTACAGGCGCCCGCCACTTCGCCCGGCTAGTTTTTTGTATTTTTTAGTAGAGACGGGGTTTCACCGTGTTAGCCAGGATGGTCTCGATCTCCTGACCTCGTGATCCGCCCGTCTCGGCCTCCCAAAGTGCTGGGATTACAGGCTTGAGCCACCGCGCCCGGCCACTTTTTTTTTTTTTAATTCTTGAAAGGATACATTCTCAGGAGTAGGATTGCTGGACCAAAGCTGTGTCCCGCTTTCTGACTCTTGCTCATGGTCTTCCTAGCTAAAGATGACCAAATTAAAAGGGGTCCCCAAATTTCATTGCTGACTGTAAACCTCAACATCTTTTATAAAATCACATAAAACTAGTAGTTCTGTAAAAAGAGAGCCATGAAAAAAAAGCAGTTTCAAAGGGGACATACTTGGAATAACATGGCAGTTGAAGGATTGACTCATCATGTGTGAAGAGCTCACACTAGTGTTTAAAATAAGCTCAAAGTTGTAACATGGACACAGGTGGGCACAGGACTGTGCAATCATTTACAGAACAAACTGGAAAACCTTGCTAGTTCAGCAGTGATTTTAACTGAATGGCTGAACCAATAGACCAGTCTGTGCTTTTTTGTTTGTTTGTTTTTGGTTTTGGGACGGAGTTTTGCTCTTGTTGCCCAGGCTGGAGTGCAACGGCGTGATCTCGGCTCACTGCAACCTCCGCCTCCCAGGTTCAAGCAGTTCTCCTGCTTCAGCCTCCCTAGTAGCTGGGATTGTAGTCATGTGCCACCACGCCCAGCTAATTTTGTATTTTTAGTAGGGACAGGGTTTATCCATGTTGGTCAGGCTGGTCTCGAACTTCCAACCTCAGGTGATCCGCCCACCTTGACCTCCCAAAGTGCTGGGATTACAGGCATAAGCCACCACGCCCGGCCATCATTCTGTGCTTTTAAAACTAGCCAATTATTAGGAAATTAAACAATCTTACCATTTGAAGAAACATGTTCTTCTGTGTTGCTGGCAGCATTGTAAATTTAAAGTCATATTGGAGGAAATTCACACTTTAAAAAATATTTTGGGCAGGGCATGGTGGCTCACACCTGTAATCCCAGCACTTTGGGAGGTAGAGGAGGGTGGATCTCTTGAGCCCAAGAATTGGAGACCAGCCTGAGCAAGATGGTGAAGACTCGTCTCTACAAAATTTTTAAAAATTAGCCAGACGTAGTGGCGCATGTCTGTAGTCCCAGCTACTTGGGAGGCTGAGGCCTGAGAATTGCTTGAGCCCAGGAGTTCGAGGCTGCAGTGAACTATCATGGGACCACTGCACTCCAGCCTGGGCGACAGAGTGAGACCCTGTCTCAAAAAAGAAAAGATTTGTTTTTTTTTTTGAAATGGAGTCTCTCTCTGACGCTCAAGCTGGAGTGCAGTGGCGCGATCTCGGCTCACTGCAAGCTCCACCTCCTGGATTCACGCCATTCTCCTGCCTCAACCTCCTGAGTAGCTGGTACTGCAGGCGCCCACCACCATGCCTGGCTAATTTTTTTGTATTTTTTAGTAGAGATGGAGTTTCACCGTGTTAGCCAGGCTGGTCTTGGTCTCCTGACCTCGTGATCCACCCACCTCGGCCTCCCAAAGTGCTGGGATTACAGGCGTGAGCCACCATACCTGGCTAAAATTTGTTTCTTTTACATTCAACAGATATTTTCTGTGAACATGTAATTTGGGACCATTGACCTTTTTTTTTTGTTTTGAGATAGAGTCTCGCTCTATTGCCAGACTGGAGTGCAGTAGCACGATCTTGGCTCACTGCAACCTCTGCCTCCCGGGTTCAAGCAATGCTCCTGCCTCCGCCTCCCAAGTAGCTGAGACTATCTTTTTTTTTTTGTATTTTAGTAGAGACGAGGTTTCACCATATTGCCCAGGCTGGTCTCGAACTCCTGAGCTCAGGCAATCTGCCCGCCTCGGCCTCCCAAAGTGCTAGGATTACAGGTGTGAGCCACCACGCCCAGCTGACCTTTTTTTTTTTAATTGGAGAAAATTTTTTGTGAATTGATATATATATTTTCTGATTACAAAACACAAGTATGATGGGGTTTTTTTTTGGTTTTTTTTTTTGTTTGTTTGTTTTTGAGACCGAGTCTCGCTCTGTCGCCAAGGCTGGAGTGCAGTGGCGTGATCTCGGTCACTGCAAGCTCTGCCTCCCGGGTTCAAGCCATTCTCCTGCCTCAGCCTCCCAAGTAGCTGGGACTATAGGCGCCTGCCACCATGCCCGGCTAATTTTTTTTGTATTTTTAGTAGAGACAGGGTTTCACTGTGTTAGCCAGGATGGTCTCGATCTCCTGACCTCGTGATCCGCCCGCCTCAGCCTCCCAAAGTGCTAGGATTACAGGTGTGAGCCACCGCGCCCAGCCGTTTTTTTGTTTTAAAGATAAATCATAAGGAAAATGAAATTCGTGATAATTCTACCCCCTATAACATCTGTTAACATATTTCCTTATAGTCTTTTCCTACGTATCCATATTTATATATTTTTTATTTCCACCTTTATATTGAGAACTATAACCTAGATACCTTTTTTGTGTATTTTAAACTAGATATTTATATTTTCCACTTTAATGTTATGAACACTCAAATTATTAAGTGATACATGAAAAATGATATCAAATTGCAATATGTCTTTCTTTTTGTAGAGTATATAAATAAATTGCTCTGTCCAGTCATTGAAAGCTGTGACTGTTTCTCTCCTAGTGGTTATGCTGTTACATTTTTTAGGAGGAGATTTTCTGTATTGATTTGTAGATTAAGGTGTTGTTTTCCTCTTTTCAATTCTGGTGTCTTGTGAATGAGGATTTCGGTTGTTGATGCCTGCTTGGGTTCAGTGCTAAGCCCCCAACTACTGTACTGTCCTCGTCTTCCCAGAGCCCACAGTCAGCATGTTTCTCAGAAAAGTTGTTCTGTGTGTTCCAGCTGTCCCCCAGCGAGCAGATCACAAAGTAGTGGGCACCATTGACCAGCTTGTGAAACGTGTCATCGAAGGCAGCCTGTCTCCCAAAGAGAGAACTCTTCTCAAAGAGGACCCTGCTTACTGGTAGGTCTTTAAATGTCCACCCTGTGAATCCCTCTCATGGAGTATATGGCAAAATTTGGGTCACTCTGATGGTGTTGAGAGCAGAGGGTGAAATACTTGAGTAAGTGGTGTTCTCCAGCGAGAAGAGCATGAGGGTGCCTCAGATTTATGTGGGTTCAGCAAGTCCTAGCTCTGTTGCAGAGCAGTGGTAGGCTGGCTGGGTGGTAGCATTCTCTTACCTGTGAATACAGCTCCAACTCCCTGCTTTGCTGTTTTAAGGATGCAATGAGATGTTCATGCAGAGAATACAGAGTAAGGGTAGTAAGATTAGTAATACATCATTGCAGTTGTTTGCAGTTTATTGCTAATATTTGTTAAACTGTGTTTTGCTTAACTGCCTCTTTTTTTTTTTTTTGAGACGGAGTCTCGCTCTGTCGCCCAGGCTGGAGTGCAGTGGCCGGATCTCAGCTCATTGCAAGCTCCGCCTCCCGGGTTTACACCATTCTCCTGCCTCAGCCTCTTGAGTAGCTGGGACTACAGGCGCCCGCTGCCATGCCCGGCTAGTTTTTTTTTTTTTTTTTTTTTGTATTTTTTTAGTAGAGATGGGGTTTCACTGTGTTAGCCAGGATGGTCTCGATCTCCTGACCTCGTGATCCGCCCGTCTCGGCCTCCCAAAGTGCTGAGATTACAGGCTTGAGCCACCGCGCCTGGCCTTAACTGCCTCTTTATATGAATAGAACAACTTTTTAAAATTACAGTTTGCATCCTAAATATACTACTTTCTTATTAGAGAAAGTAAAGAACAGGCCAGAGAAAGAGTCTCGCTCTGTCACCCAGGCTGGAGTACAGTGGCGCAATCTTAGCTTACTGCAACCTCCGTCTCCTGGGTTCAAGCGATTCTCGTGCCTCAGCCTCCCAAGTAGCTGGGATTACAGGCGCACACCAGCACACCCAGCTAATTTTTGTATTTTTAGTAGAGACGGGGTTTCACCATGTTGGCCAGGTTGGTCTCAAACTCCTGACCTCAGGTGACCCACCTGCCTTGGCTTCCCAAAGTGCTGGGATTACAGGTGTGAGCCACCGCACCAGACCGAGACACCATTTCTTTTTTTTTTTTTTTTTTTTTTTAAAAAAGGAGGTGATGATCAGTGCTTTGCTTGTATTTCTGCCTACCTTTCTGGCAGTTTATCATGATACCTGGGAGTGAAACTGCTGGGTTAAAGCTCATGTTAGAGACTTTTGATTTATGTCAGTTTCTCAGCTGCAGCACTTTTTATTTTTAATTTTTTTTGGAACAGAGTCTCGCCCTGTCACCAGGCTGGAGTGCAGTGGGGCTATCTCGGCTCACTGCAACCTGTGTTTCCCGGGTTCAAGCAATTCTTGTGCCTCAGCCTCCCGAGTAACTGGGATTACAGGTGCCCGCCACCACACCCAGCTAATTTTTTGTATTCTAGTAGAGACGGGGTTTCACCATGTTGCCCAAGGTGGTCTTGAACTCCT
The DNA here is from genome assembly GCF_047675955.1 of Chlorocebus sabaeus. Taxonomy (NCBI): domain Eukaryota; kingdom Metazoa; phylum Chordata; class Mammalia; order Primates; family Cercopithecidae; genus Chlorocebus; species Chlorocebus sabaeus. The sequence continues at coordinate 43,957,945 of NC_132909.1, forward strand.
GAACTCAGGCAATCCGCCCGCCTCGACCTCCCAAAGTGCTGGGATTACAGGCGTGAGCCACTGCGCCCAGCCTCAGCTGCAGCACTGTTGACATTTGAGACTGAATCATTCTGTGTTAGGGTTGGAGCTGTCCTGGACATTGCAGGCTGTTTAGCAGCATCTGTGGTCTCTATCCGTTTGATGTTAGCAGGACCTTCTATCTCACTAGTAACAACCCAGAATACATCCAGACACTGCCTGGTGTCCCATGGCAGGCAGAGCTGCCCCTGATGGAGACCATTGATGTTTATCATCAGATTACTCTCCATAGGTTATGTGTACTAATTGACCCTCTCACTGTTCTCTGTTTTTGTTAGGGACAGGATCTCACTCTGTTGCTCAGGCTGCAGTGCAGGGGCGCTATCACAGCCCACTGCAATCTTGACCTCCTGAGTGTGCCCTTTTTGGTAGTCAGATTATACCCATATTGGACTTGTTATTCTTGCTGTTGTAATTACTAAAGATGCTTGAAAGGCATACATTTCCATGTCTTTGGTCCTTCCCATCATGATTTACCCAGGGGAAAGTTGTAACTTGTTGTGTTTTTATTTTTACAAAATTCTTGAGTTTGGATTATTTACATGTATTGAATGAGGTAGGCATGTAACTTAAAAGTTAAAAATTCCCAAATAACCTAATTGTCACAGCATCATTTATTGAATACTTTTTATTTAATAAACACTTGTGCCTTCTGTGCAGTTGGTACTGTTCTAAGCACATTACTGATTTGAGCACTAGCTAGTTGAATCCTCATTAACAATGTTGCAAAGTAGGTCTATTGCTATGCTTATTTTACAGACAAGTAATTTAGAGGCTCCAAGAGCCCTCTTGGCTTGAGGATTCACAGCTAGTAAGAGGCAAAGTTGAGATTCAAATCCAGAGTCTGTGGTCTGAACCAGCGTGCATGCTGAAGGAAGGAAGCTAGATAGCCCCAGATTGACAGATGCAAGCAGATACCAGACCCTTTTGATAAGAAGGCATCCAGACTTAGAAGGCCTAGGGGCACTTTCCAGGTGGTTGATAAGGTTATTAGGCTGGAGGAATAGGAGGCCCTGAGAGAACTGGGGGCTTGTGCCTCTGCCCCATGACCCCTGCACATGGCCCAGGGGTCTCATGACCACTGATAATCAGGCGCGGCAGACAGAAGCCAGAGTCAGGGGTGTGTTTGGATAGAAATAAGCATCAAAGTAAGAACTGATATTTGAGGTAAACCAGTATCATGAAAGAGAATCACCAAACTCAACAAACTTCTGATACTCTAGAAGACAAGAGTTACTATGAGAAAGAGGAGGTGTAGTCTATAAATATGTGTGTGTAACGAATAGTCTCAGGTAATAAGAGTATATTGTATCCATGAAACAGACACTGGTTGCTATGAAAACAGAAAACTGGTTGCTATCCAAGATCCTGTTAAGGATCTTGGAAATGGAAAATAGATTGAAATAAAAATCTCAGCGGTTGGCTGATAGAATAGATCCTGAAGAAGGACAGATTTAGGAGTTGTTCCCAGAGACTTTATCATCCAAAAACTCCTTCACAAGGAATTACCTGGCCAGGTGCGGTGGCTCACGCCTGTAATCCCAACACTTTGGGAGACCGAGGGGGACAGATCACCTGAGGTTGGGAGTTTGAGACCAGCCTGGCCAACATGGTAAAACCCTGTCTCTACTAAAGTTGCAAAAAATTAGCCGGACATGGTGGCAGGCGCCTGTAATCCCAGCTACTTGGGAGACTGAGGCACGAGAATCGCTTGAACCTGGGAGTCAGAGGTTGCAGTGAGCCAAGATCGCACCACTGCACTCCAGCCTGGGTATGACAGAGCAAGACTCTGTCTCAAAAAAAAAAAAGAAGGAATTACCAAGGTACCATAAGAGGAAAGAGTGTGATACAAAAGCACAGCAATAAGTAAAGAAACTGCTAAACTTAGGTTTCTGGTGTGCATGTTTGAATTCTTAAGTCAAAATGCTCCTTGTATGTTGTATTTAACAAAACAGTTCAACGCATAATGAAAAGCCAAATGTTTCTGCTGTGACCTTTTCCCGTGTTCCAGTCCTTGAAGGCAGTTGCTTAGTTCTTCAAACTACTTCTCACGGCTACCTCTGTATCTTTTTTTTTTTTTTTTTTTTTTTTTTGAGATGGAGTCTCTGTAGCCCAGGCTGGAGTGCAGTGGCGTGATCTCAGCTCCATGCAAGCTCTGCCCCCTGGGTTCACGCCATTCTTCTGCCTCAGCCTCCTGAGTAGTTGGGGCTACAGGTGCCCGCCACCATGCCCGGCTAATTTTTTTGTATTTTTAGTAGAGACAGGTTTTCATCATGTTAGCCAGGATGGTCTCGATCTCCTGACCTCGTGATCTGCCCACCTCGGCCTCCCAAAGTGCTGGATTACAGGCGTGAGCCACTGCACCTGGCCTACCTCTATATCTCTTAATAAGCCTATGCTGCTTTTTCTTTACTGAACAGTTTTATGCATAACCGTTGACATTCTATGAAGATATGTGTGGATTAATAAGTTTGTTTTTTGTCTGTTTGCTTTTAAGAGACGAGATCTCACTCTATTGCCCAGGCTGGAGCACAGTGGCATGATCATACCTCACTGCAGCCTCAACCTGGGCTTGCAAAATCCCCCTGCCTCAGCCTCCCAAGTAGCTGGGACTACAGGAGCATACCACCACATTCAGCTATTTTTTTATATATATTTATTTATTTATATCTCTATATATATATTTATTTTTTTATATATATATATATATATATGGAGCACACCACCACATTCAGCTATTTATTTATATATATATATATATATTTTTTTTTTTTTTTTTTTTTTTTTAAAGAAATGGGTTCTTGCTACGTTGTCCAGGCTGGTGTTTAACTCCTGGGCTCAAGCGATCCCCCAGAGCACTGGGGTTATAGGCATGAGCCACCACACTCAGCCTTAATACATTATTTTTTTTAGTTAGCAAGTGAAAAAGTCAGACCTCTAGGAGGCAGATATAAGAATGGCTTCTTATCTCCACCCTCTGAGGACTAGCAGAGATTTGAGACCTTCCACCATCACACCCTACAAGCATGATTTGTTCCCATTGGAGCCTTGTGAACAGAACTGGCCATTGCCTCTTTGCTGAGGTGACCTGCCTCATGTCGTACACTAAAGATGTCAGAAGAGGCCGGGCGCGGTGGCTCAAGCCTGTAATCCCAGCACTTTGGGAGGCCGAGACGGGCGGATCACGAGGTCAGGAGATCGAGACCATCCTGGCTAACACGGTGAAACCCCGTCTCTACTAAAAATACAAAAAACTAGCCGGGCGAGGTGGCGGGCGCCTGTAGTCCCAGCTACTCCGGAGGCTGAGGCAGGAGAATGGCGTAAACCCGGGAGGCGGAGCTTGCAGTGAGCTGAGATCCGGCCACTGCAGTCCAGCCCGGGCTACAGAGCAAGACTCCGTCTCAAAAAAAAAAAAAAAAAAAAAAAAAGATGTCAGAAGAGCCAGGCGCGGCTGCTCACACCTGTAATCCCACTACTTTGGGAAGCTGAGGCAGGTGGGCCCCATGAAGTCAGGAGTTCGAGACCAGCCTGGCCAACATGATGAAACCCTATCTCTACTAAAAATACAAAGATTAGCTGGGCATAGTGGTGGCTTCCTATAATCCCAGCTACTCAGGAGGCTGAGGCAGGAGAATCACTTGAACCCAGGAGGCGGAGGTTGCAGTAAGATGAGATCACGCCACTGCACTCCAGCCTGGGCAACAATAGCAAAACACCGTCTCAAATCAGTCAATGAATCAATCAGAAGTATAGACAGACACATCCACTATGGTTTTGCTTCCTTGTTTGGAACACCAAGGGGCAGGCTTCCATCCTTTCCTATGAGAGAGTGCGAAGCATCAAGCCTAGAAAATGATCACAACAGTGCAGGATATAAAGCTGAAGGAATATGTCATACTTTGTTTTCTCTCATCTTCTAAATTGTCCCCTGGGAGTGGGGCAGCCCTGACCATGCTCTCCAGGGAGAGCCCATGAGGTCCTACATGTTCACACACTCAGGAAAACAAGTGGCTAAGAATCCCTCTGGTCTAGCCTCAGCAGGATTGTCCGAGCACCCCAAAGTTAACAAAAAATCTAAATAATTTATGTTTTGGGTGAAATAAAAGAAACTAAAATCCCAGATAATCTAAATATGTGAGGCAAAAGGAGGAGGAGGGAGGTAGGTGTGCAGGCCTTTGTCTTTTTTGACATGAGGATCGAGCTAAAGGGTAATTCTACATATTGATACAAAATAAGAGTTTAGGTATGTGTGTTGATTAGCCGTTAAAGGAACCAAAGTGGGGTCTGTAACTTCATACTACTATAGAGGGAAAGAAGCAAAAACACAGGAATTGGAAAACAGAGAAGGGAAATTGCATAGCAGGTGAATGCTACCAAAAAGAACGGAAGTAGAGAATTGTTCGGGCAAAAAAGACTTTAAGGAGAACAGCACTAGGAGCAAAAGAAGTTCCTCATAAAAGGGAAAGTCATCACGAACATATAAATTGTGAATCTCGGTGCCTGCACTACATAGGTTTGAGCTATGTAAATAAACAACCTTCAGAAATCATTTAGGTCCAGAGCTGGGTGCGGTGGCTTGTGACTGTAATCCCAGCACTTTGGGAGGCCCAGGTGAGCAGATCACCTTAGATCAGGAGTTCAAGACCAGCCTGGCTAACATGGTGAAACCCCGTCTCTAAAATTAATACAAAAATTAGCTGGGTGTGGTGGCGGGTGCCTGTAACCTCAGCTACTTAGGAGGCTGAGGCTGGAGGATCGCTTGAATCCAGGAGGCAGAGGTTGCAGTGATCCGAGATTGCGCCACTGCACTCCAGCCTGAGTGACAGAGCAAGACTCTGTCTCAAAAAAAAAAAAAAAAAAAGTTAAGTCCAAAACCATGATAAGAGGAATTGGATGAATCCAAAACCATGGTAGGAGACATGAATGTTTCTGTGAAATGGGTAGACGATGTAATCCAAATAAGGTTGTGGAAGATTTTATAACACAGCAAATGAGCGTAAACAGAGACAGTCTGCTAATATTTGTTGAGCGGTTTTCATATCACTTGCCTCATAGTGAAAAGCTTATAACGCAGGCCTCACAGCTATATGATGAAGTAGCTACTGCTTATCATCTACCCTGTCTTACAGATGGAGAAACTGAGGCACAGAAAGGTTCTCAGCTAATGAGTGGCTATGCTGAGATTTGAAGCCAGCAGACTGGCTTGTTGAGTGTTCTGTGTTCTTGATGTTATGTTCCACTGGAACTTGGGGAGATGCATTTGTGACTGACGTCCTCGGACTGCACTTGGCATCAGAACCATCCAGGAACAAGGAAAGCCATCAGAGCCATGAGTGACTGGGGCAGTCAGGTTACCTGGCCCTGATTCTGCACTCTGCCCTTGATGAGGAGTTACCTTGCTGGGACTGTGTTTGACTTGAGAACCAGAGCACCCATGTTGGTCAGCATTCTCTTAATTGAGCACTATTGCTTGTTAGGGCATGATCTTGCAAGATGCCACCGTTAGCCCAACAGAGTGCTAGGGCAGCAGTGGAGCCGGTCCTCAGTCTGTCTTCTGAGGTCCAGACAGATCTCAACTGACTAACAGTGTCAGCAGGAGCTTGTGTACGGAGCTGTCTGCCAGGGACATGCCACATCACACAGTGCTGCCAACACCTTGCTTCTAGTTGGCTTGTCACTGGTAATCTGGAACCTCATCTAATAACTAATATGTCGCTACTTAATATCAAACAATCTGAAAGCCACCTGAAATACTGCCATACTTACTAAGCAATATTCTTCTTTAATACAAACTGAAATCAAATATTCACAAAAGTCTGTTATGTTTTTTGTGGGGTGGTTATTTATTTATTTATTTTTAAAGAGATGAGGTTTTGCCCACACTGATCTTGAACTCCTGGACTCAAGCAACCCACCAGCCTCCGCCTTCCAAAGTGCTGGGATTACAGGTGTGAGCCACCACGCCCAACTTAAAAGTTTGTTGTGTATGAAATTAGAGAAAAATCACAGCACACCCAGGAAACTCACATGGGCCACATTATGCCAATACAGCAAACTAGAAACCAGCAACAACCAAAATAAAACACGTTTCTGAATAACTTTTGAGTGAAGGATAATCAGAACTGAAATTAGAAGCAATTTAGAAGGAAGTGGCAAGAAAAACATTACACACCAGATGCAGTTATAAAAATACATAAGAGAAAGAGTGACTTCAGGTGAATTTATTAGAACTAAAGAGTAGGCCAGGTGCAGTGGCTCATACCTGTAATCCCAGCACTTTGGGAGGCTGAGGCATGTTGCTACCTTGAGTCCAAGAGTTTGAGATCAACCTAGGCAACATGGTGAAATGTCCTTTCAACCAAAAATACAAAAATTAGCCAGGCGTGGTGGTGCATGCCTGTAGTCCCAGCTACTGGGGAGGCTGAGGTGGGAGGATCACCTGAACCCAGGAGGTCGAAGCTGCAGTGAGCTATAATCAACTCATGAAGCTAGAAGGAACATGATGAAAAAAGTAAAGACACTAGAAGGAGAAGGAATTTTTTTTTTTTAAAGACAGGCTCTTGCTCTGTTACCCAGACTAAAGTGCAGTGGCACAGTCATAGCTCACCACAGCCTCGACTTCCTGGGCTCAAGTGATCCTCCCATCTTAGCCTCCAGAGTAGCTGGGACTATAGGCGTGCACCACCACCTTGGCTAATTTTTTTATTTTGTGGAGATGGGATCTTGTTTTGTTGCCCAGGCTGGTCGTGAACTCCTGGGCTCAAGCGATCCTCCCGCCTCAGCCTCTCCAAGTGCTGGGATTACAGGTGTGAGCCATCACGCCCAGCTGAATATTTTTCTGTGTTAGTATGTGTAACTCAACCTTCTCTTTTCTGTACTGTTCTCATCATCATGACTGGGTCATAAGATTTCACACCTGGGGCACAGGCTCCTTGGTTAATGTTCTCTTGTGGGTCACATCACACTTGCCTTGATGCAGTCAGAAGCTCATTGAGCTCTCATCCTGGCTGGGCCATTAAAAAGGTGTCAATTCTGCCTGCCAGGGTGCTGTGGCTCCAAGGTGACTGGTTTGTATTTCCAGGCCATAATGAGCTGTGAGCTCCCTCATGGCTGCTGCTGATGGAAATCAAGGAGGAACTCGGTTCAAACTCCCGATTGCCCTGCAGTCACTCTTAGCAGGGCAGCTGTTTTGGGCTTAGCTCTGGGTCCTCAGTAGAGCCAGGCAGAGCCTCTGAGACAGCAGAGGACAGTCAGCAGTTGGCCACTTAGAAAAGATTTGTGTTTACAGGAACAATTTGGGACCTGGTGGTGTTTTCATAAATGTCCTGTTATGCCTGTTTTGTTGTGTAGGTTTTTGTCTGATGAAAATAGTCTGGAGTATAAATATTACAAGCTGAAGTTGGCAGAAATGCAGCGGATGAGCCAGAACTTGGGAGGAGCCGACCAGAAGCCGACCTCGGCAGAATGTGCGGTGCGGGCCATGCTGTACGCCCGGGCTGTCCGTAACCTCAAGAAGAAACTGCTTCCGTGGCAGCGGCGGGGGCTCCTCCGTGCTCAAGGGCTCCGGGGCTGGAAGGCAAGGAGAGCGACCACTGGGACCCAGACCCTCCTATCCTCAGGCACCAGGCTGAAACACCACGGCCGGCAGACTCCAGGCCTCTCACAGGCAAAACCATCCCTGCCAGACAGAAATGATGCTGCCAACAAGGACTGCCCGCCAGACCCAGTTGGACCCTCTCCTCAGGACCCCAGCTCAGAAGCCTCAGGTCCATCCCCCAAGCCAGCAGGAGTGGACATCTCCGAAGCACCTCAGACCTCTTCTCCCTGCCCATCTGCTGACAGTGGGTGCTCACTCCTGTCCCCCTCCTCTGGGCCCCAGTCCCTACTCTCCCATCTCCAAGGTCTCTCTAGAATTGTGGGGGGGCTGCAATCTAGGCAAGGCAGTGGATAAAAGCCCTAGGGACCTGGCCAAGACAAGTGCATGTGTTAGCGCTTTCTCTCTTACTTTCTTGAGAGAGCTGCATGCAAGTCCTGCAGCTCCCTCCTCTTCTGAGAGTGGAGCTGGCACGAGGTGCTTCCCCATGCCTCTGTGCTCCCTGACAGGGTTCTGCTGCTGGGGCCGTGGGCAGTGCGTTGCGTGAACTTGGGATCCCGTGTCCTGCTATATCCTGGCCTCTCTTGATAGTGCTCAGGGCTGCCTTGTTCTCTCATTCTGCCTCCTCATCCCCAGGGTCTCCACAGTTCCTGTTCTTGGGGTTCACTGACCTGCACTGATTCCTCTGAATCGACTAACTTCACCCCTTCTGTTTCTTCTGTCACCTTAGCTGTTTCCTTCTCTCTGTACCACAGGCCTGCTCTCTGGCCAGTGCTTCCTACTCAGCACTAAGTAGGAAGGAGAGGGCAAAAAAGTGTCCACAACGGCTGCATTCTCTAGGTGTTGCTGTGTCATGAGCCATTCCAAACTGTGGCTTAAAACAGGAGGCATCAGCCAGGCATGGTGGCTCACTTTGGGAAGCCAAGGCAGGCGGATTGCCTGAGCTCAGGAGTTTGCAACCAGCCTGGGCAACATGGTGAAACCCCATCTCTACTAAAAATACAAAAAATTAGCCAGGCGTAGTGGCGCGTGCCTGTAGTCCCAGCTACTCGGGAGGCTGAGGCAGGAGAATCGCTTGAACCCAGGAGGCGGAGGTTGCAGTGAGCCAAGATCTCACCACTGCACTCCAGCCTGGGCGACAGAGCAAGACTCCATCTCAAAAAAAAAAAAAAAAAAAAAAAATTCCCGGAGGCATCCGGTATTGTGAATTTGCCAGTGGCTGGGTCGTCTGCTGAGCTAGCCCACACATGTGTCTGCGATCAGCAGCAGGTGTCCAGGCTGTCAGCTGAGCTGATGGTATGGCTGGGCCACACGCCTGTCATCCCCCCAGCAGCCAGCCCATGTTTGTTCACCTGGCAATTGGGGTTGGGGCTCCAGGAGAGAGAGCAGAAGTACTGGAGTCTTCCAAGGCCCAGGCTTGGAACTGGCAACAGGCTTTTCCACCACATGCTATAGCCGATTTGAGTCCCAGGACCAGCCCTGATTTGAGGGGGTGATACACAGAGTTCACTTGGTGACAAGGAGTCTGCATGTGGCGAAGGGCAAGGCTACAGGGAGGGGACACGCAGGCCATCTTTATAATCAGCTTCCACAACCCTGCAGTGTTTACACGGGGAGCAGCAGCTCAGGAGTCATGCCTGACAGGTGCTTTATGTTTTGTAGTTGACATGAAGACAATGGAGACTGCAGAGAAACTGGCTAGATTTGTTGCTCAGGTGGGACCAGAGATCGAACAATTCAGCATAGAAAACAGCACCGATAACCCTGACCTGTGGTACGTACCCCCCGGGTCTCATCACACCTTTTTCTTTTTCAAAGAGAGAAAGTCTGAGGATGTTGCTCAGGCTGGATTCAAATTCCTGGGCTCAAGTGATCCTCCTGTTTCAGCCTCTGGAGTAGCTGGGACCACAGGTGTGCTCCACTGCAACTGGCCATTATACCCTTTAGATTTGAGTGTGTTCATGCCACAAACATGTCCTGAGCCAGCCCACAGCCTGGCCAATGCATTCCTACCATGGGGGTTACACCAGGAGTAAATCATGACTTCACTTCAGCTGAGCCAGGGGCCTGAGGGAGAAAGATCTCTTCTAGTCACCTGAGTTTAGGAGTTTGAGAGGAGCCTGACCAACATGCTAAAACCCCATCTCTACTAAAATACAAAAATTAGCCGGACATGGTGGCAAGCACCTGTAATCCCAGCTGCTCAGGAAGCTGAGGCATGAGAATTGCTTAAACCCAGGAGGCAGAGGTTTCAGTGAGCTGAGATTGAGCCACTGCACTCCATCCTGGGCAACAGAGCGAGACTTCATCTCAAAAAAAAAAAAGGCCGGGCGCAGTGTCTCATGTTTGTAATCCCAGCACTTTGGGAGACTGAGGCGGATGGATCATGAGGTCAGGCATTCGAGACCAGCCTTGCCAACATAGTGAAACCCCGTCTCTATACTAAAAATAAAAAAATTAGCCAGGTGTAGTGGCGGGTGTCTGTAATTCCAGCTACTCGGGAGACTGAGGCAGGAGAATTGCTTGAACCTGGGAGGCAGAGGTTGCAGTGAGCCGAGATCGCACCATTGCACTCCAACTTGGGCAACAAGAGTGAAACTCCATCTCAAAAAAAAAAAAAAAAATCTGTTCTAGGGGACCTGCCCTTCTGGGGCATCAGGAAAAGCCTCCCCAGAGTGACATTTAATCTGCATCCAAAGGCTAAATAGGAGTTGGCCAGGGGAGGGGAGAGAGGTGAGGATTTACTTCTCACTGCATGATAGTAGTGATAGTCAGCCCTTGCCCAGGTCTGGACAGGAGGCACTTCTACATGGGGATAACGTGGCGTGCTCATGCTGGGAGCAGGTACTTTTGTCCTCTCCATTCCTCGGATAGGTGGAGCTCTGCTCAAAAGCACACAGCCCATAGGCAAGAAAACCTGGGCTAGAAGCCAGCTCTGCCCCTGGGGTTTTTCCCTGGGGTGATGTGAGACGCCCCCTCCAGAGAAAGGCTACCAGTGGGAGGCACCCATCTTCCATTACTGAGCCAGGACCCTACTGAGGGGGCTCTCAACTCCTCGTGCTGGTCCCAGCTTGTTGGACAGTCATGCCTTCGTCCAATTAAAAATACAATTGAAGGCCGGGCGCGGTGGCTCAAGCCTGTAATCCCAGCACTTTGGGAGGCCGAGACGGGCGGATCACGAGGTCAGGAGATCGAGACCATCCTGGCTAACACGGTGAAACCCCGTCTCTACTAAAAAAAAATACAAAAAACTAGCCGGGCGAGGTGGCGGGCGCCTGTAGTCCCAGCTACTCCGGAGGCTGAGGCAGGAGAATGGCGTAAACCCGGGAGGCGGAGCTTGCAGTGAGCTGAGATCCGGCCACTGCAGTCCAGCCCGGGCTACAGAGCAAGACTCCGTCTCAAAAAAAAAAAAAAAAAAAAAAAATACAATTGAAAACGTGCATTTCTCAGCACATTTATGGAATTCAGTGGTGACGGAACATACTCTTTCAACTTGTTTGGGACCTGATTGCACGAGCCAAGCCCTATTCCCGTCCGCAGCCTTGGCTTATGACTGGGTCCTGCACTGAGGTACCACCCGCCTTGTGGGGCACCAACCACCTACAGACGGGAGGCCTGACCAGGCTTACAGTCAGGTTCTGCCTTTTACAGACAGTGGTGGCCTTGGGGAGCTGCTGGGCCCTGTAGACCTCAGGGTCAGGCCTGTCCACTATGTATGTGGGATTTCCCCTGGCAGGGTTGGGTAAGGAGGACAGCTCAGTGCAGGGCAGCTGGGGACATCCCATCAGTCCTTTTTTCTTTTTCTTTTTCTTTTTTTTTCAATGAAAAGTACAGTTTAAAGGAGAATTTTGCATTAGCCTGGGTACTTGGGCTGTACTACTTGTTGGGTTTTGGGTGATTCCTCCCCATCTGTGACAGCCTTTTCTGAGCAGTGTCCTTCAGAGTACTCTGTTCTGTCCTTCCCTGGAGGGAGAGCCCTGGATCCTGACCACGATACTGGGCAGGATGTTGGACGCTATCCAGCCATGCTTGTAAATGGGCCAAGATGACTTTGTGTTTCTTTTGCCTTTAGAAAAATTTTAATTCTAATGTGCTCAAGCTCATTGAGTTAATTCATTTTGTGGGTGTGGTTATGTTATAAAGTTGTCATACAATCTTATTTATTTATTTATTTATTTATTTATTTATTTATTTTTGAGACGGAATTTTATTCTGTCGCCCAGGCTGGAGTGCAGTAGCGCAATCTCAGCTCATTGCAACCTCCGCCTCTCGGGTTCAAGCGATTCTCCTGCCTCAGACTCCCAAGTAGCTGGGATTACAGGTGTCACCCAGCTAATTTTTGTAGTTTTAGTAGAGACAGGGTTTCACCATGTTGGCCAGGCTAGTCTTCAACTCCTGACCTCAGGTGATCCTACTGCCTCAGCCTCCCAAAATGTGCTGGGAGGCATGAGCCACCATGCCCGGCCCAGATTCATTTGTTTCTGCTGATATTTAGTTGTGTGTGTGTTTGTGTGTGTGTGTGTGCGCGCGCACGTGCCTGTGTGTGTTAGCCTGGTATAGTGGCATTTGCCTGTGGTCCCACCTACTTGGGTGGGTGACGTAGGAAGATTTCTTGAACCCAGGAGTTTGAGGCTGCAGTGAGCTGTTATCACACCACTGCACTCTAGCCTGGACAACAGAGTGAGACTCCATCTCTAAAAATGTATAATAATAAATAATTATAAAGCTGTCCAGCTTTTCCAATACCATTCTTTGAAAGACCACCCCTTTTTCGCAGTAGTTTGAGAGGCTACCTTAATCGAATGCTGGGTTTCTGGTCTTTCTATTCTGTTCCTTCGGTCTGTCTGATGGACTACTTTGCTGTTTAACTCTAGAGGCTTTGGGGCATTTTGTAGTGTTTGGTGGGGCTGGAACCCCTTATGAGTCTTGTTCGGGGTTTTCCCAGATACTTTTACATATTATTTTTCTTCATGAACTTTAGAACCATCTTGTCCTGATTCAGAACAGGGTTTTATTGGGCTGTATTAATATGCTAATTGGGGGGACTTGGCACATTTATGAGGTTGAGTTGCCTTATGAGGGCCATTTTTCCTTTGGTCCAAGTGGACTTTGGTGCTTTCAGGAGTGTTTTAAGTTTGTCATACCAGCCACAGCTTCATAGCTGTGGTTACAAGTCCAAGTGGCCACCAGACCCCTGAGGCACAGAGAGGCCTCATCTCCACGCCCACATAGCTGGACTGCAGGCCCCAAGTGGGAAGTGCTAGGGGTGAGGAGCCTTCTCTGGGAGCACCTTACAGCTCCATGGTGCACATGTTCCAGCAGTAACTGTGCAGCGCCTCCTGGCGTCTCTCCATGCTTCTCGTATCTGGGAGGAACCAGAGTCAAAATGGGCACATGGAGGCCCAGAGAGGCCAGTGATGTAACCAGAAAGGGTGAGATGGGTCTCAGGCCAGATTTCTATTCCAGCATTTTCCCAGGCCCTGCATACCTTGTTCATCTGCCTCTTTCCCCTGGAAAGTAGTTATGCTCCTTGAATTCTAGCTCCTTATTAAGTTACTAGTACTCTTCAAATTTTCTGTCATTGAGAGGCTGCACCATCAAACTATAGCTGCCGCATAGAGAGCGGTCAGGTTATTCTTTCCCTTGTCCCACCTCCACCTTCCTTGGATCAATCCCAGCAGTTTCAGCAAATAAAAATGTTGAGAGATTCCGTCTGGTAACCTAATGTATTTCCTCTGTGCCCCAGGTTTCTACATGACCAAAATAGTTCTGCTTTCAAATTCTATCGAAAGAAAGTGTTTGAACTATGTCCATCAATTTGTTTCACATCATCTCCGCACAACCTTCACACTGGTGGTGGTGACACTGCGGGTTCTCAGGAGAGCCCCGTGGACCTCATGGAAGGGGAAGGAGAGTTTGAAGATGAGCCCCCTCCGCGGGAGGCTGAGCTGGAGAGCCCAGAGGTGATGCCTGAGGAGGAGGAGGAGGACGATGAGGATGGCGGAGAGGAGGCCCCTGCTCCCGGAGGGGTGGGCAAGTCTGAGGGCAGCACCCCTGCCGATGGCCTTCCCAGTGAGACTGCCGAGGACGACCTGGCTGGAACACCTGCCCTGTCACAGGCCACCTCAGGTACCTGCTTCCCCCGGAAGAGGATCAGCAGCAAGTCGTTGAAGGTTGGCATGATTCCAGCTCCCAAGAGAGTGTGTCTCATCCAGGAGCCAAAAGGTGAGTGCCCGCCTGTCGGCACAGCTGCCTCCAGCACAGTTCTTGGTTGGTGGGCTGTGAGAGTTAGAAGAGACAGTTGGAGACATTTTAATCCTAAAGAGTTTTGTGCACCACTCCAGAATGTGAACCGACACTCATGTTTCCCGGTGGTCTGAAGGCATTGCTCTAAAGACATGTTTCCTTGCTGCCCTGTGGCTGCTGGCACTCTGCTTGCTGCTGGACATTTCCCTGATTGCCTGGATTCAGGTCGGGGCTTCCCCACTTGTGGAGGGGTGGGCCTGGGTCATCTCAGCTGTTTTCCTGCCTGTGACTTTATCAGCTGGGGGCCCTTCTGAGCTCCTGGAAGGCCCAGGGTGCTGATAAGCTGCTTCATGTCATGACAGTGAGATGGGAACAGAGCAAGGGTGGTCCCAGGCAGTGGTCAGTGGGACCTGCCTTGGCCATGGGAGGCCATCTCCTGCTCTCCTGTGGGGAGGTTCCAGGTTCTTGAGGTATAATTTACCAGCAGTGAAACACACCCTTTCCAGGTGGACCATTTAAGTTTTGTTGACTGTGCAGAGGCGAGACCCCACCAATACAGCAGAGCTGAAGCCTGTCCCCAGAACAGGTCTCTTGTCCCATTGCAGTCCCCTGCCCCATTCAGCCCCAGCAACCACTGACTGTTTTCCGAGACCCAGGTATTCTACCTTTCCTAGTCTATCAGTACATGGAATTGCATCGCATGTGGCCTTTTGGTGGGCAGGCCGTGGCCCAGATGACTCCTGTGCCCCCCATGCCCTCCAAGCTATCTCCCTACAGTCAGGCCTGGACCATGCTTTCACATGGGACTTCTGCTGCAAAACCTATATGTGAAGTTGTAGTGAATGGTGCCCCATTGTGGGACTGTGTTAAACAGTCACCGGTGTGTTCTACATCATTCAGACAGTCACATTTACAGGTGACAGTGGCCTTATGGTTTTGCCTGCTTTGGAATAGTCCTCATGTTTTGTGTTTGAAAACCTTGGTGTTGCAGTGAAATGCTAACCATTCTACTATAACCCTTACCATTGTTCAAAACTTCAAAACTTCTCATGGGCCAGGCGCAGTGACTCGTGCATATAATCCCAGCTTAGCGGGGCTGAGGCAGGAGTATTGCTTGAGCCCGGGAGTTTGAGACCAGCCTGGGCAAGATGGCCAGACCTCATCTTTACAAGAAAAAAAAAATTTAATGTAAAAAAATGAAGTAAATAATTAAACTTGTCATGGATGGCGGGTAGTGTATCAGAGTGCTTGTTATGTATGCTTTTCTTGGTGGAGTTTTTTATTTCTGTTTTAGCTCTCAGTTCTTTTGGTAGTTGATGAGATAAAACCAGACCTGCGCTGGGTGTACTGACTCATGCCTGTAATCCTAGCAATTTGGGAGACCGAGGCGGGAGTTTGAGACCAGCCTGACCAACATGGAGATACCCCATTTCTACTAAAAATACTGAATTAGCCAGGCGTGGTGGTTCATGCTTGTAATCCCAGCTACTCGGGAGGCTAACGCAGGAGAATCTCTTGAACCTGGGAGGTGAAGGTTGGCATGAGCTGAGATCATGCCACTGCACTCCAGCCTAGGCAACAAGAGCAAAACTCCATCTCAAAAAAAAAAAAAACAGACTTGCTAATCTCCCTTTCATAAAAAATAAAATAAAATAATACGATTTGGTCCTCTATATGAGAAGCATGGTTGTTTTTTACTAGAAAGTTTTAGGCAGACTTTAATTCTTTTTTTTTGAGATGGAGTCTTGCTCTTGTTGTCCAGGCTGGAGTGCAGTGGCGCAATCTCGGCTCACTGCAACCTCTGCCTCCCGAGTTCCAGTTATTCTCCTGCCGCAGCCTCCTGAGTAGCTGGGATTACAGGAGCTCGCCACCATGCCTGGCTAATTTTTATACTTTTAGTAGAGACGGGGTTTCGCCATGTTGACCATGCTGGTCTCGAACTCCTGACCTCAGGTGATCTACCCGCCTCGGCCTCCCAAAGCGATGGGATTACAGGCATGAGCCACTGTGCCTGGCCCAGACTTTAATTATTTCCCAGTGAATTAGCTACAGATAAACTAGGAGGGCATAGTATCACAAATAGTTGGTACACAAATATTTCTGTAGTCATGGAAAATAATCCATGTATTGGATCCTTTGTTATAAATGTGGGGACTCTTAGGTTTGAATAGACTTTCCAAAAGTGAGGCACCCCTCAAGTGAACCCTTCACTATGGCCCAAGCTGCCTTCCCTGAGTGTGTCCCGCCTCTGCTCACTCCAGGGGTCATACGTGTTCATTCCTGAGAAGAGCTGGGGCACAGCTGGGGCTTAGGCCCATGCAGGGCCTAAGACACCTTCTGTCATCAGAGAACTGTTAGCCAAAATAGACTGCAAGACCTTCAGTCTCTAAGTAATGTAGGGAAAGCACGTGTATGTATGTGTATGTGTCTCTTTCTTTTGTCTTCTAGTCCATGAACCAGTTCGAATTGCCTATGACAGGCCTCGGGGTCGTCCCATGTCCAAAAAGAAGGTGAGCTTAATCATTTGTAGTCCTTACTCAAAGTATAGTTGGTTAGAATTTGTTGGAGTTCCAATGGAAGCTGCAGCTTGTGGTTAAGCTATGCTCACATTTCAAACTGAGGTATTAACGTGTAAAACACAAGAGACTTTTCTCTTAGGAGGACTTTTGAAAACTGTTTTGCCTTTGTCCAAAGCATAGACTAGTGATTCATCTGTGTAATGGATAGTTGAGATCCCTGTAATGGATGCGGTGGGATTTGAGAGAGAAGCGAGATAGTGTCTTGGCCCTGTAAGAAGTTCAAGCTAGGCCAGGTGTGGTGGCTCACGCCTGTAATCCCAGAACTTTGGGTGGCAGGGGCAGGCAGATCACAAGGTCAGGAGATCGAGACCATCTAGGCTAACACGGTGAAACCCCATCTGTACTAAAAATACAAAAAATTAGCTGGGCGTGGTGGCAGGCGCCTGTACTCCCAGCCACTCGGGAAGCTGAGGCAGAAGAATGGTGTGAACCTGGGAGGCAGAGCTTGCAGCGAGCCGAGATCATGCCACTGCACTCCAGCCTGGGCGGCAGAGCGAGACTGTATCTCAAAAAAAAACCAAAAAAAGAAAAAGAAACAAAAAGTTCACGCTAAGGCCTATTGGGTGGTTTACGCCTGTGATCCCAGCAGTTTGGGAGGCCGATATGGGCAGATCGCTTGAGCCCAAGAGTTTAAGACCAGCCTGGGCAACAGGCAAAACCCTGTCTCTGCAAAAAATACAAAAATTAGTTGGGCATGGTGGCGCATGCCTGTAGTCCCAGCTACTCTGGTGGCTGAGGTGGAAGGATAATTTGGACCTGAGAGTTCGAGGCTGCAGTGAGCTGATTGCACCATTGCACCCCAGCTTGGGCAACAGAGTGAGACCCTGTCTCAAAAAAAAAAAAAAAAAAGTTCAAGTTATCCAAGCACACTGATTCACGCCTGTAATCCCAGTGCTTTGGGAGGCCAAGACTAGGGGATCACTTGAGTCCAGGAGTTTGAGGCCAGCCTGGGCAACATAGTAAGATCTGTGTCTCCTCCTGGTCTCCTTAAAAAATAAAACATAAAAACGTTCAGGCTTAGTAGACTGGAAGTGTGGTGAAGAGAGTGCACTAATCTGCTAGTAAACAGAGCATGGTGTGTGCCGTCAGGACCTCCTACGTGCCAGATCCTGATTGTCCACCTGGAGGCAGCAGCGAGCAGGGCCAACAGTGAAAGAGAAATGGATGAGGTGGTCCTGGGGATGCTGTGGGCAAAGAGAAGCAGGTCAAGGAGAGGGAGAATAAGGTGGGATCTAGGGGATGCCGCTGAATTGGGAAAGCCAAGGGAGGTCTGTCTTGCAGATTATGTTGGCACAAGCCTGGAGGAGCTGAGGAGAAACAGTGTGGAGATCTGAGAAGGGCACAGCCTCAGCAGAGAGTCTGGGGCAGCAAGAGACCTTTGTGGCAGCAGAGGAATCGGGGGGTGGTCACACACGACCTCAACAGATGTTAATGCTGTGGCCCTTTCTCAGGGAAGGGAGGGTCCCTCCAGGACCTGTGGCGGACGTGGCCACTAGGGTGGAGAGCAGCCTGTGGGTGGGAAGCAGGAGGAGGCTCAAACTTAAGACAGTTGGACCAGGGCATGAGGAGCAACGAGAAGGGGTGAAGATGGAGTGGGTGACACCTGATTGTGGGCTGGGTGTGCAAAAGCCAGGAGTTCAGGTGACCCCAGGGTAGTCAGCTTGGGCAGAAGAGGGACAGAACTACCATTCACTGACCTGGAGGCAGGTTATAGAAAGGGGGCAGATACACTCCAGATGGCCTGGGGGACACAGTGCTGGGGGCAGGCAGGGTCACCTGGGACACATGTGGAGAGACTGCACCGGTCCTTCATGGTCAGGGAGGAGGGTGGGGAGCCAGGCGAGGTCGCTCTGCTGGTGTCAGGCAATGCCATGTTGCTTCCAACCCCTTCCGAGTGACCTAGGTCAGTCTGACCCCAACTGTGGCAGGAAGGAGGAACCTTCCCGAATCCAGAGCTCATGGTCCTGACTGATGTGCCAGGTTTTAGGCTGAGCTGGCATCTGGTGTCTGTTTGTGCGGCCTGGGTAAGGGCACGGCCACATGAGGGCACAGCAGGGCCTTAGTGTCAGGCACAGCTGTATTCTAGCCCAGCCCTGCCACCGAGTAGTTTTGTAACCTTGGCATGTAACCCCCGAGCCACCGGTTTGTCTGTAAAATGGGACGACCATACCTACCCAGCAGGTAGGAGGTACGGTGAGGATTAAACTGGACGAGGTTCCTGGTGGGTGTCCTGCACATGCTGCTCTCTCCTTGGGACTCTGCACCTGTCCTCCTTTCTGCCAGTGACTGCAAATGGAAGGGAGGCCGTGGTGGCTGCAGCTCTCCTCTGCACACGTCCGCCTCGCCCGCAGGGCTTGGCTTTCCTCCAGCTGTCCAGGAAACCGCCATCACGATTGTTGAACACAGATTTGAACATTCCCGAAGAAACTTCCAGGCTGAGCTGACCCCTCATGCGCTGCACCTCCAAGCAGCTATCCTGAAAGGGAAAAGAGTGCAAACCTACCATTTGGGGACCCCTGTGTCCCGCCATGACCAGCATTTCCCCTTCCTTCCCTACCCGTCACCCCAGGGCCCAGGTCGTGCGCAGTTCCCAGGAGGGCCTGACGGATGCCCTGTTTCTCATCTCATCCGGTGGGTTCTGTCACCTCTTTTCCCCAGGCCACTTTCTCATGGCAAGGGGCCCCCCAGTATAGCAGGTCCTGTGTGGTGTCCCCTGGCTTGCAGAGGTGTCTCTTCACTGTTAGTGCCCCTCTTCCTGTCCCAGCCCATAGCATAGCTCCTCCCTTCATACCTTCCCTCCTTAACTGCCCTGCAGAGAAACTTATTCCCACACCACCTCACCAAGACCACCTCATGCCATTATGGAGGAGCCGCCTGCATCCAGTAACTCACACATCCACACATACAAGATACACACACGTGGACGCATATGCACACACGCACATGCGTACACACACACAGCTACTTCATATAATACCCTCGGAGATGCGTCTGAAGAGAACAAAGGGAATTTCCCTCCGCCTTTGAAGGTCCAAGTCTAAGCCTGTTGAAATGAACTGACAATAGGAAGATTAACAGGATAAAAAATGGTATGCAATCCAGGTGCACCTGTAATCCCTGGACTTTGGAAGGCCAAGGCAGGAGGATCACTTGAGCCCGGGAGTTCAGGACTGCAGTGAGCCATGATGGAACCACTGCACTCCAGCCTGGGTGACAGAGCAAGATCCTGCCTCAAAACAAAAAAGTTATACATATTTATTCATGTGCATAAGCACAGGAGCCATATAAAACATGAAAACTCAAAGAAGGGCCAGGTGGTTGAAGCTAAATACCTTTTCACAGGGGAGAGGGCAGTTGGGAGGCTGTAGGTAACTTTAGAGGGGAAGCAGAAGATTTTAGGAGAGATGAATGGAGGCAGGCATCATCTTGTGAATGATCCTCACTGAGAATTGAATGGGACTAGAGAACAGCCAATGGTTTGGGCTCTAGGTGTGTTGTTTAACATTCCATCATTTCAACTCTGGTTAATGACATTTCAGGGAAGGGATACAAGGCCCTTCTGTTCTTCTTGGGCAGGTCCAGTTTCTAGGTAGATAGGGAACTTGAAGAGAACAGCTTCCTCCTGTGCTTTGGGAGGGACGGAGACAGGAGGGAGGTCAGAGGGACCTTGAGGCTGTTGCTTTAGTCCCACCTGTCAAAGTGCCATAATTTGGGGTATACGTTTCTTTTTTTCTTTTTTTTTTGAAACGGAGTCTCCCTTTGTTGCCAAGGCTGGAATGCAATGGCACAATCTCAGCTCACTGCAACCTCTGCCTCCCAGATTCAAGGCATTTTCCTGCCTCAGCCTCCTGAGTAGCTGGGATTACAGGCGTGCACTACCACACCGGGCTAATTTTTGTATTTTTAGTAGAGATGGGGTTTCACCATATGGGTCAGGCTGGTCTCAAACTCTTGACGTCGTGATCCACGCACCTCGGCCTCCCAAAGTGCTGGGACTACAGGCGTGAGCCACCACGCCCAGCCTTGGGGTATCCGTTTCTGATCCCCTACGTCTTGCTGCCTGTTGAGTTTTCGGCACCTCTCCAGGTTGTTTTGTCCCTTTCTAGGGTGAGAACACTGAGGCCCCAGGAGCTCCAGGGGCCCAGGCCTTCCTTATGGGAGCAGTTGCTCTCTTCTCCCTCCTGACCTGAGGCCCTGCACTGTCCCTTCTCCCTTCCCTCTCCCAACCCCTGCCTCCACCAGGCTTAGCCTTTTCTGCCTTGTCTCCAAGCTCCTTTGTCTCTGGAGTGCCTCCCCATGCACCCCTAAGGTTAGGGAAGCTGATTCCTGGGCACCTCAATGCAGATGGCAAGGGGGGATTTGTATTTTGGTTGAATTGTACCTCGTGAGGCCTGCATGACATGATGGGGCAGGTCGCTAAGCTGATGAGGGCTGACTGCCCAAGGACCTGAGCTCACAGCACTCAGCACGCCCTTCTCTCCCTGCTTCCCATGCCCAGGGTCATCTAACCCTCTCCCAGCCACTCCCACCTGTCCCCTGCTCAGACCCCCAGCACCAGCCTCCATGATCCTCCTCAGCACCTTCCTCCCTCCCTCTCAAGAGTACATGAACCCTCGCAGCCTCTCACGTAGTTCAGTAAATGCCTTAAAGAAATACATCAGCCAGGCGCAGTGGCTCATGCCTGTAATCCTAGCACTTTGTGAGGCTGAGGCGGGCAGATCAGCCAAGGTCAGGAGTTCGATCAAGACCAGTGTGGCTAACATGGCGAAACCCCATCTCTACTAAAAGTACAAAAATAGTCGGGCGTGGTGGCACACGCCTGTAATCTCAGCTACTCAGGAGGCTGAGGCAGGAGAATCACTTGAACTCAGAAGGCGGAGGTTACGGTGAGTTGAGATTGCATCCCTGCACTCCAGCCAGGGCACCAGAGCAAGACTCCATCTTTAAAAAGAAAAAAGGCGGGGCGCGGTGGCTCACGCCTGTAATCCCAGCACTTTGGGAGGCCGAGGCAGGTGGATCATGAGGTCAGGAGATCGAGACCATCCTGGCTAACACGGTGAAACCCCGTCTCTACTAAAAATACAAAAAAAGTAGCCAGGCATGGTGGCAGGTGCCTGTAGTCCCAGCTACTCGGGAGGCTGAGGCAGGAGAATGATGTGAACCTGGGAGAGCGAGACTCCGTCCCAAAAAAAAAAAAAAAGAAAGAAAGAAAATAATAATAATAAATAATAATAATAATAAAAGCTGGGTGCAGTGGCACATACCTGTAGTTCCAGTTAATGGGGAGACTGAGGTGGGAGAATCACTTAAAACCGGGAATTTGAGACCAGCCTGGGCAACATAGCAAGACTCTATATTTTAAAAAAACACAGACAAGTTTTGTTTTTTGTTTTTTTTAGACAGAGTCTTATTCTGTTGCCCAGGCTGGAATGCAGTGGTGCAATCTCGGCTCACTGCAACCTCCACCTCCCAGGTTCAAGTGATTCTCGTGCCTCCACCTCCCAAATAGCTGGGATTACAGATGCCCACCACCACGCCTGGCTAATTTTTATATTTTAGTAGAGACAGGGTTTTGCCAGGTTGGCCAGGCTGGTCTCGAACTCCTGACCTCAAGTGATCCAACCCACCTTGGCCTTCCAAAGTGCTGAGATTAAAGGCATGAGCCACCGCACCCAGCCCACCCACACAAGTTTGTGAAGAGCCAAGGAATACACGGCAAGGTCTTGGACTGCCCAGCTAAGCTCTCTCACAGCAGTGTGTCATGAATATTCATGAGTGAATAGAAATTCCTTCTGCTAGATCCCTGCAGGCTCCTCCTCCAGAGGCCCCAGGGCCCTGTCTGTCCCCAGATCTCCATCTAATGGCCCAGAGAATGCTGTACTTCCCCA
Source organism: Chlorocebus sabaeus (assembly GCF_047675955.1). Classification (NCBI taxonomy): domain Eukaryota; kingdom Metazoa; phylum Chordata; class Mammalia; order Primates; family Cercopithecidae; genus Chlorocebus; species Chlorocebus sabaeus. Next base: position 43,980,330 of record NC_132909.1, read on the forward strand.
CCACCCACAGGACCAATCACAGCTGTACTAGCTCTCAGTGAGGTCTGCTCTGAGCTAGACCTCACACAGACTCCAGTGTCCAAGTAGAACTGAGTCCCTAGGACAGACAGACAAGGCAGTCAGGGATTGAATGAAGCACTGAGGGAGGGGTATGTTGGGGTGGTTCAGGGAGGGTACTGCCAGCCAGTTCTCACCCACCGTCTGGCCCCCATTCTGCCTCCAGGCCTATGCCCTGGTGCCCCCCACTCTTCCCTGGGCTGCGCCCTGTGGTCGTCACAGGGCCACCCTTCTTTATCCAGGGCTCCACTGAGGGCCATCCTACTGACTCCTTGACCCCGGGACTGGCCATTCCCTTACCCAGTTTTCCTCACAGTCTTGGCACCAGGGTTATAGTGGTGGCTGAGAGGCAGGACTGACCTCAGGCCAGTAACCTCTGACTTAGAAGTTCCATCCCACCCAGGGATGTTGCAGAGAACTGGGAAAGTGACTGGAGGTTGAGCCTGAGCATCTGGAGAGTCAGGAGAGCATTTAGGGGTGAGGGGCTCCAGGCACTGCCTAGGACAGACCCTTGATCCAGGCACCTCCCTGTGGCCCACATGTCTGGACTCCTCTCTCCTCAGAAACCCAAGGACTTGGACTTCGCCCAGCAGAAGCTGACCGATAAGAACCTGGGCTTCCAGATGCTGCAGAAGATGGGCTGGAAGGAGGGCCATGGCCTGGGCTCCCTCGGAAAGGGCATCCGGGAGCCTGTCAGCGTGTACGCAGCAGGCAGCCTGGGGTGGGAGTGGGTGGGGCCTCAGTCCTTCCACCTGCAGCCTGACCTTGGCTCCCTCACGCCCAAGATGACTTACAGCTGGCAGTTGATTTTTGTTTTTTAAACAAAAGGCATCTTCAGATGAGAAGCTGATCATTTACATATGCAGGTGTTTACAGGGCTCCTTTCTGTCCTGCTGTAGATTTTTTAACCAGCTTGTTGGCACTGGTCGTTTTGTCCTCATTTGTTATCATCATAAAAGCTAAGTGGTATTTCTGTGTAGTTTTGGCCTGGAACCACTTTCCCATTCCCGGGAACCCATAGCCGGGCCAGCCAGGGTCCCGAACACAGGCCCAAAGTTTATTAAACCCCAATCGTAACATCCAGCAGGCATTTCATTTAATACTGAGCTTAGTGCCTGCTGGGTAAGGCATTCCAAGGTAACCAGGGCCCTCTGGGCACCCCCTCAAAAGCCAGCTCTTCTTCGAGGGTGAGTACTCCTTGTTTCCACTGTGAGTCGTGTCTTGATTTTCCCTCTTTGATGTCTCAGTGTGTGTCCCAAACACCTGCATCTCATGGACTGTTTGTGCCCATGCCCAGTTCCTGGCATGCCAGGCCCTGGGCTCAGGTGCACAACTGACTCTCTTTTTCACTCCTTAGGGGAACCCCCTCGGAAGGGGAAGGGTTGGGTGCTGACGGGCAGGAGCACAAAGAAGACACATTTGATGTGTTCCGGCAGAGGATGATGCAGATGTACAGACACAAGCGGGCCAACAAATAGGTATGTTTACGGGCCAGTGCATAAGGCCCTCCACCCTCACCGGCGTGCTGGTATGCAGAGAAATTCCCCCAACAAAGTTGATATTCCCTGTTCCCCCAGAAATGCCACACACACAAAAATCACAAAATTCTGTGAGGGAAACAAAAGGGTCTCTGGATGCGGATATGCCCCATTCTTACATTCCAGGTTTGCTGAAGGAGCAAACCTCATGTTGGCCAAGGGCAGCTGCACGTGGCCTGCCTGGTGCCCTGGCTGTGAGCCCCTCGAAGCCTCTAGGCCAGGCTCCGTGGATGTGCGCGTGAAAATAGGCCATGCCTGTCTCTTCTCTTGCTCAAGTTTTCTCTCACAGATGAGGGCCACCTACCACATAACATGACCAGCAAATGGACTGTTCCTAGTCCAGAGGGCCTTGCCATCATGCAAGTGGAAGGGCGACTGTGACAGCCACCGCTACAGAGGGTGGCAGTTAGCTGTGTCCCTTTGTGAGGGTCTTCAAATCCTTTTCCTTCTGCAGGGCCTTGGGCCTGTAAATATCCTCATCTTTCTACTTTTTTTTTTTTTTAAGTTGTCCCTCTCACCTAATTTCCAACTCAGTTTTGAACAAAATCGTTCTCTTCCTGAATAGATCAAAACCACTGATGAGAAAGATAAGCCTTGAAGCAGCAATTGCCCTTAAAACATCATCCCTGCCCTGGATCGGCCTGGAGCCAGTGCCCAAGTACGGTTTGGTGTGTACATGAAAACAAACGTCTCTGCAGTCTCTGGGGCGGAGGTTTCGCTGGCATTTCTTTCTCTCAAAGAAAAAACATGCACCATTTTCAATGTGCTTTTGCCTCTCCTCTCTGTTCACATGCTTTTAGCAGCAAGTCCCCTCCAAATCTGTCTTGGTTCCCCTTCAGAAGGTGGCGCTGCCCCCGAAAGGCACCTCAGCCTGTGAGTGCTGAGGAACCAGCTCCTCTGGCTGGTTTTCCAGTCGGACTGGCCATTGCTCTCCAGAAGTGCTCTGTTAGCAAACGTGATGTGGAAACGATCACAGATGGTGTTTTCTCGTTGTTCTCCAGAATTTATACGGGGGAGACAAATCGGTAATTACCAAGTCTGCGCTCGGGTACCAAAGCTCTGAAGCTCTCTGAACAGTTGCCATACTTGAGTTGATGAATGTGTTATTCATGATGTCTCATCTCTTCATTGCATCTTGAGAGACTTAATAAAATTTTAGCAACAGTACAGAATAGCTCTATCAGGTGGGGAGTAATCATTAAACAGATTAAATCGGCCCCAGATTTACATGTCTCTTTAGAATCCACAGTGTAAGCAAACTACAGTTACAAAAGGATGGGGGTTGTAAACTCTCTGAGACTCTGCACTTTTCGCACGTGTAGCATCGTCAAGTGCTGTCTTATTACAGCCTTTGTAAGGAGAGGCAGGCTCCCCCTGGGGTGGGCTCTGCAGCTGCTCTATTTCCAGGCGTGTGATCGCTGCCACTCTACAGATTCCCCAGCAGTCTGCTGTGTGTAACTCCACTCAGTTCTCCACTCATTCTTCCTCGTGAAGCAGGAGCATTAAAGTTTTAAGTATGGGCAAAAATCTGGAAAACTTAGGATCCTCCTCACACCCTGGGATTAGGGGACACAGCAGTGGCTAGGGCATCAGCCCCAGAACTGAGTGGGAAATGCCACTTGTATTGGCTGTAAAGAAATCCTGGCTTTGGGCTGGGCATAGTGGCTCAAGCCTGTAATCCCAGCACTTTGGGAGGCTGAGGCGGGTGGATCACCTGAGGTCAGGAGTTTGAGACCAGCCTGGCCAACATGGTAAAACCCCATCTATACTAAAAATACAAAAAAAAAAATTAGCCAGGCGTGGTAGCAGGCACCTGTAATCCCAGCTACTCAGGAGGCTGAGGCAAGATAATCACTTGAACCTGGGAGGCGGGGGTTGCTGTGAGCTGAGATCATGCCACTGCACTCCAGTCTGGGCAACAGAGCAAGACTCCATCTCAAAAAAAAAAAAAAAAATGCTGGGCGCGGTGGCTCACGCCTGTAATTTCAGCACTTTGGGAGGCCTAGGCAGGTGGATCACGAGGTCAAGAGATCAAGACCATCCTGGCCAACATGGTGAAACCCCATCTCTACTGAAAATGCAAAAAATTAGCTGGGTGTGGTGGCAGGTGCCTGTAGTCCCAACTACTCAGGAGGCTGAGGCAAGAGAATCACTTGAACCGGGGAGGCAGAGGTTGCAGTGAGCCGAGATTATGCCACTTCACTCCAGCCTGGCAGCAGAGCGAGACTCTGTCTCAAAAAAAAAAAAAAAGAAAAGATATCCTGGCTTTCTTTAAGCCACAGACTTCCTAGGCTGTGGTCCGAGCTCCTTGTCTGCCTGGTCCCTGTCACCTTGCAGTGCCACCACCCCCAGGGGCTCTGCTTGCTTCCAGTGGCTTCTGTAGCTTTGGCAACTGGCAGATCTTTATGGCAGTAGAGGTGCCAGCATGGAGGATGGGGCTTGGGTTTATTACCCAACCCTCGAACAAACCAGCCTGTGGGGGCCTGGAGTAGAGCTGGTTTTGGGGAACCACAGGTGCGGGGGGTTCATCTTCTCCTTTCTCCTTCTCCTTTCCTGACTCCTCCGACAGCTTCCATGTTGGCCGTGGGTCAGGTGAATGGATGGAGCTCCGAGCGGGGCTCGGCCCGCTGGCCCGAGCGAGGCACACACACCTACAGCGTGGATCAAGCTCGCTCTCTCCAGCATCGCCCTGACCATTCCATATGCTTTGTCCTAGCATGTTAATTCTTGACTTTCTCCACTTCATTTTACTAAAAAGTTAAATGCTTTAGGAATTTGTGGTGTGTGGCCACTGACCACCCCCCACCTCCTGCCGCTCCTCCAAGTTTGAGCTGAGATGGTTCTGTGAGTCCTTGGCAGGGGTCAGAGGGCACACCTCCTTGAACCTAGAAAGTCCCTACACTCTCAGAGGACGCCTCTCCTGTGGATTCAGCGCTGGGGCAGTGAAGGTGTCGGGAGCCAGCAGAGCATGGTGCGTGCTGCCAGCTGCCGGCCGGCCGGGATAGAGGAGATGCCACTGGCCCTCCGTGCCCCCAGCCCCTCCCTCTTAATCGAGGCTGCCCTTGCTCTCTGCAGAGGCCACTCTGCAGGATCCTCATGTCGCGCGTGACGTGTGGTGGCACAGCCGTGTCAAAGTCACAGTGTCTTTTCTGTCGTTCTAGTTCCAGGGTCACCCCCGAGAGGACAACAGGCATCTGGAAGTGCTCTCTCGCCCCTCTGGGTGCTTACTGTCTCTGGCTTGTTTCCATCACTGGAAATCACTTAGAGAATTGTAGTGTTTTTGGTCCTTGATAAAGCCTAGAAGACATTTGTGATGTTATAAAATGGAAGTTTTGTTTTGTTTCTGTTTTTTAAGATCTAAGAAGTTGTGAATGTTGTTAATCATTTAGCCGTTGCAATAAATGTAGAGGAAATGCAGTGTGCCAGGGTCTCCATGACTGTGTTTTTAAAATCAGATCAGTCACCAGTGCACGCAGATGGGAGTGCAGTGTAGAACCAGATGACGGCTGCCTCCCAGTACGTGCCCTCCACCGGCGTGGTGCTCCTCCCTCGGGCCCCTCCTAACTGGCTCGCCCCACCTGAGGGACCTTGTGTCACTGTCACCAGGAAAGCCTGGAAGATGCCAGAGAGCAGGAAGTGACCAAGCACCGGAGGGAGGGTGATTGGCAACGCCGTATACAGAAGCTGCCTTTGAGGGGTATCAGGGAAGTGGGAGCCATGCCCCTGCTGCCTACGACTCACCTGTGGCCACAGGGCTTTGCCCCATCATCCCAGGGCTGGATGGGACGGCAGTTCCAGCTACCAGAGTAAAACCATGGCCTGCCTGGGCCTCCCTCTGACTGAGGAGCTGCCTCTCTGTCATCTTCATACTCCCTGCTGTCCCTGGGTGCTACCAGCCTGCCATGGTTCTCTGCCAACAGCCCCTTGGCCCTCCAGGTGAGGAGGGGCGTGCAGAGGGCACAGCAGGGCCCAAGCCAGCACCCAGGGGATCTGCAGGGGCCTCCGCCTGACCAAGGTGAGGAGGGGAGGAGCCAGACTGCACAGAGGGGGAAGGTGCTGTGCCCAGGGCAGGTGATGCTCATGTAGGAAGGTCCCTGTGGGCAGCTTAGCGGGAGCCTTGAGACAAAGCCCTTAGGAAGCTGAGGCAAGACCTCCAACCTCACTTCTGCTGTGCCCCGGGGGAAGCTGTTTCCAGCCGACACCCTCACCCTGCCTTCATCTTAGCGATGTCTAACCACTGGGTTCAGTGGCACTCCCCGAGAAAGGCCAGAGCCTGCAGGGAAAATGTGGGGCTCACCTGCAGGGGGTGAGCAACTGCCAGGAATTTCTCTTCCGTAGCGGAACCCTTCTTCCCCTAGCTCCTCTTAATACCGCCCTGAGGCCGGTCAGGGTGTTAGGAGACAGGAAAAGGGGTGGCCTCCAACCCAGGATGCCTGTCCTGGCGTTTACCCCAGGCAGGTCACTTGATCTCAGGCCTCAGTTTCCCCTCTGCAGACTGGGAAGGATCTCATTTGGAAGGTAAAATCTCCCCTGCTGCCTTGTACTGGATTGGTGCAAAAGTAATGGCAAAACTCACAATTACTTTCCCAATAACCTAATAATTTAGGACTAACTGGAACCACAAGATGCCTCTCATGGCCTTTCTCCTCCCTGGAGCTTCCCTGGGGCAAGACAGCAGAGGGCGCTGCCGAGAAGCCCCAGTAGCAAAAACAAGGAGTGGCTTCAATCCAAGCCTTTGCAGTGCGTGTATGCCCATGTACAGACGTGCACGCATGCATGTTCAAGCAGCACGCGAGGGCTTTTTCCTTGTAAAAGATGAAAAACCAAACCCAGATGTATGTGGAATGGAGCACAGAGGCTTTCTCCTCCCATGAGTCAAATGACAGGACACACCAAGGGTGCCACTTGCAGACTGCCGTCCTCTCCCCACGGGCTGTCTCAGCAGTCTCCATGGCCCGTGGGAAAAGAGCAGGTGTTGGGTTGCCTTCGGAGCATATTCCACGTGTAGATGATCATAGGCACAATCGTGTTTTAGATAGAACCTTTAAAATGCAAATTGTACTTCAAGTTCTATTCTGCTCCCTGCTTTTTTTCACTTAAAAAATTTCTGAGGCTGGGCACCGTGGCTCACGCCTGTAATCCCAGCACTTTGGGAGGCCGAGTCAGGCAGATCACCTGAGGTTGGGAGTTTAAGACCAGTCTGACCAACATGGAGAAACCCCGTCTGTACTAAAAATACAAAAATTAGCCAGGTGTGGTGGCACATGCCTGTAATCCCAGCCACTCGGGAGGCTGAGGCAGGACAATCACTTGAACCCCAGAGGCGGAGGTTTTGTTCAGCAGCGATCACGCCACTGCACTCCAGCCTGGGCAACAAGAGTGACACCCAGTCTCAAAAAAAAGAAAAAAATCTGAAGCTGCATGTGGTAGCCCATTGCTTGTAATCCCAGCTACTGGAGAGGCTGAGGTGGGAGGATAACCTGAGTCCAGGATTGGAGGCTGTAGTGAGTTGAGATTGCATCACAGTACTCCAGCCTGGGCAACCCTGTATCTAAGAATACAAACCTGAAATAAACTTACATATACATGTGTATATATGATGGTTTGTCATTTAGCTAACAGGGTCTCCACCCCTAGCCATTTGGGTTTTGGGCCCTACATCCTAGAATAGGCTTCTTTGTGGATAAAGTCCAGGAAATAGCATATGAGAACAAAGGGTCCTCCTGGGGGTCTCCTCACCTTGCTGCCTCCACACAGTTCATATGTCATCTAGCTTTGGGGTGGCCCTGCTGATGCCCCAATTCCCTGGTTTCCCTGCCTCTTGGGGACAGTGGGGGCTGCGGTTCCTTCAGGTGTCTCCAGCAGGCACTGGCCCTTAGGCTGGGCTCCACTGCCAGCCTTACCCCCCAATCCCTGACCCCTTGGGATATGGACCTGACTGCTGACTCTCTCTACCTCCTCCAGGTCCCTCAACTCTGTCCTGTCACCCACACCCTGTCACTGTCCCCACCTTAACAGTCCAGGAGCCTGTGGTGGTTTGGGGTCACCATGTTCCCTGAGAGGCCCGGCCAGGCCTCTCTCTCCCCTGTGTCCACATACTACCCCAGTGCCCACCCACGGTAGAGGGTGATGTCTTGAGGGCCAGAGATGTGCCAGCAACAGGGATGCTGTCACTGACCCTCTGCTCACAGTCAGTCCTCCCCCAGGTGGTCAAGTGGTGGGACCCTCCACGCCTCCATTTTCTCCAGTGAAATGCAGCCACCAGCTTGCAGGGTTAAATACATACGGTTACCCAGGACCTCTCTTAGAGGGTTCAGAGGGACTGGTCTTCTTACCGACTGATCTTTTCACATCCCACCCACTTGGGCCTCAGTTTTCCCTCATGAGGATCCCCAAGCCCTTCTCAGCTACCCCTGCCCACCCCTCCCTGGCCAGTCTGAGGGTAGGGTGGCCCCCAAACTTGACCACATTCCACAAAGGAGCTAACTAGGGAAAGAGGTATAAGTTGTCACAAAGTCCCCCCACCCCCATATGTTTGGGGGATTAATCCCCCCCAAGGGTTTGGGGGATTAATCCCCATCATATGTTTGGAAGATTAAGGGCTGGGCAGAGGTAGGAGCTGGGGATGATTGATGAATGCTGGGACTGCAGCTTAGGCAACATAGTGAGACCCCACCTCTACAAAAAGAAATTTTTTTTATTAGCAGGGCATGATAGTCCCACCTGTAGTCCCAGCTACTCGGGAGGCTGAGGTTGGAGGATTGCTTGAGTTAAGAAGTTGGAGGCTGCAATGAGCTATGAATGCACCACTGCACCCCAGCCTGGACGACACAGCAAGACCCTGTCACCAACCCCCAACACACAAAAAAAAGGGAATTAAAGGAGCTCACAAAATTTCAACCTCAAGGCCCACAGCACAGACCATATACTGAGATAAATCTGATCGTCATTGGCCTCTCTGGACTCCAGTGCTCTCATCCAGGAAGGGTCAGTCCATTTCCCAATGGAAAAACTGAGGCCTGGTGCAGTCTAACTCCAGAGCTTGAATTCTAAACATCAGTATCTGGATTTCCAGCTGGTTTCATCTGATTTAGAAGCTCCCTATATACACACACTTGCGTACACATGGACACACCCTGTGCAACGCCATGTGTGCATGTATGCACATAGATACAGAGACACATGTACACGTGTGCACACACACACATGCATAGGTCTACACACTGCATCTATTTCCCACGAAGTCCATACTCATGGCCCTGAGAACTTTAACACTCAGGAATTACAGCTCTGTAATGACTGGCACTATCCACTTCCTTCACACCCCAGGAGGGGGACCTCACGAGCTGAGCTTTTCTTGGCTGGATTTTTCTCCAGCAGTTCCTCAAGTTGGACTCACAGGAGCACCATCTCCCAGTTCCTGCAGCTCGTGGCCAGGTGTGAAAAGAGGAGCCTTAGCCTTGAGATTTCAGCTTCCACATCTTCATAACTTGCTTTTTCCAGGAGCAAAACAAACCTTAAGAATTTGAATCCTCAGTCCTAACATGTCCTGTCTGTGCTGTGTGACCTGGGGCACGTGATCCTCCTCTTGGAGCGTCAGCTTCCTCATTTGCAAATGGGGAGAACAGTAGCATCTACAGAAGGATGCTTAAGAGCAGCACCAGTGCACTGTGAGCTCAGACGTCGGCTGATCTGTTTCCATTGTTCTGCATCACTGGACCCAGTCCTTGAGGCATCCCATTGACTCACTCCTCCTCCTTAAAACAAAGGCCAGGGGCGGTGGCTCACGCCTGTGATCACAGCACTTTGGGAGGCCAAGGCGGGCAGATCACCTGAGGTCAGGAGTTCGAGACCAGCCTGGCCAACATGGTGAAACCCTGTCTCTACAAAAAATACAAAAATTAGCCGGGTGCGGTGGTGCACATGTGTAATCCCAGCTACTCGGTAGGCTGAAGCAGGAGAATCGCATGAACCCAGGAGGCGGACATCGCAGTGAGCCGAGATCGCATCACTGTACTGAAGCCTGGGCAACAAGAGCAAAACTCTGTCTCTAAGTAAATAAATAAATGAAATGAAGTTTCCTGAGTCCTTACCTAGACCCCGTGACATGATGGAAGGGCCTTGACTCCAAGGTCCTGGTCACAACGAGTGACTTTGGAAAATTCACTTCGCTCCTTAGGGACCCTAGCATGCTCATGTTAGAATAAAGATGCTCCAGGCTGGGTGTGGTGGCTCACACCTGTAATCCCAGCACTTGAGGAGGGAGAGGAAAGAGGACTGCTTGAGGCCAGGAATTCAAGACCAGCCTGGGCAACATAACAAGACCTAATCTCTATTAAAATTTAAAAAAAAAAAAAAAAAACTAGCCCAGCATGATGGCACATGCCTGTAGTCCCAGCTACTTGGGAGGCTGAGGAGGAAGGATCACTTGAGCCCGGGATGTCAAGGCTGCAGTGAGCTGTGATCGCACCACTGCACTCCAGCCTGGGTGACAGAGACCTTGTCTCTGTTTTTTTTTTTTTTTTTTTTTTTTTTTTTTTTTTGAGACGGAGTCTCGCTGTGTCTCCCAGGCTGGAGTGCAGTGGCGCGATCTCAGCTCACTGCAAGCTCCGCCTCCCGGGTTCACGCCATTCTCCCGCCTCAGCCTCCCAAGTAGCTGGGACTACAGGCGCCCGCCACCACGCCCAGCTAGTTTTTTGTATTTTTAGTAGAGACGGGGTTTCACCATGTTAGCCAGGATAGTCTCGATCTCCTGACCTCTTGATCCGCCCGCCTCAGCCTCCCAAAGTGCTGGGATTATAGGCTTGAGCCACCGCGCCCGGCGACCTTGTCTCAAAAAAAAAAAAAATTCCAGTTGCAAAGTGTAACATCATTTTCGTAAAAATCTTGTAAAATGTAGACAAGTCCCCCATATATGGCAATACTGGGCTGTGTTTCAGCACAAAGATGGGTCTACTCCAAACCGGCCACGTGGTAGGCCACGTGGGGTCTGGGCGGGGGTGCCACCCCCCACCAACACCCAGCCATGCGCCTCCTTGCAACCAGTTTGAAAGGAAAATCCACTGAAGAATGTTTAGAGGAAGTAAAAACAGCAAAGAACATGCTGGCAGCAATTGTCAGCCTTTGTTTCAGAGGCAGCTGTGGTCTTAGGAGAAAAAAGGATCAGATTCGAACCAAGACAGTTTCTTCCTGTGTCAAATGGGGAAATAAGCCTGGCTTCCTCCCATGGCCATTGTTCAAAGGCTGCTGTGAAAAACCCTCTGACATCTCCCTGGCAGAGGCTCTGATCGGCTTCTTACATCTGTCTGTTCACTCATTCATTCATTCATTCATTCACCACACATTTTTATTTGTTGGTTTTTGTTTTGAGACAGGGTCTTACTCTGTCGCCCAGGCTGGAGTGTAGTGGTGCCACCTTGGCTTACTGCAACCTCCGCCTCCAGGATTCACGTGATCCTCCCACCTCAGCCTCCTGAGTAGCTGGGACTATGGGCACGCGCCACCACACCCAGCTAATTTTTGTATTTTTTGGTAGAGAGGGGGCTTTTGCCATTGTGTGGTGGCTCATGCTTATAATCCCAGCACTTTGGGAGGCCGAGGCGGATGGATCACTTGAGGTCAGGAGTTTGAGACCAGCCTGGGCAACATGGCAAAACTCCATTTCTACTAAAAATACAAAAATTAGCCAGGCATGGTGGTGCACACACATAGTTCCAGCTACTCGAGAGGCTGAAGCGGGAGGATCACTTGAACCTGGGAAGTGGAGGTTGCAGTGAGTTGAGATGGCGCCACAGCACTCCAGCCTGAGTGATAGAGTAAGGCTCTGTCTCAAAAACAAACAAAAAATTTATCATCGTTATCATTATTATTTAAGACAGCATCTCATTCTGTAGCCCAGGCTGGAGTACAGTGGAATGATCATAGCTCTCTGCAGCCTTGACCTCCTGGGCTCAAATGATCATCCAGCCTTAGCCCCTGAGTAGCTGGGACTACAGGCGTGTATCACCATGCCTGGCCTGATTTACACCTTTTAAAAGAGCAGTCTGGAAGGGCAGGAATGAAAGCAGGTTCTGAACTGTTCCATCTATACCCCTCGGTTCCAGCCCCATTTAATGGCAGGCACCTGTGCAAGGTATCAGGGCTACCCTGGGCTGCTGGAGCACCCTTTGCCTGAATGCCCACTGGAACCAGAAATGCCTGGAATTGACATTCCCCAGGGTAACCCTGACAGCTGAAGAGGGTTGTTATGAATAACTTAGCCAAAAGACACAGAGACATAGACCCCGTGTGCTGGCCAGCTATTTGGTAAAACAGCCATTCTCAGGTAGTTGTCTGAAATGTGGCCTTAGACAATGTTATAGGCTCCATCTCAACCCCGAGCCCCAGGGAGGTCACTTACAAGGAACCCAGAGCAAACCTGCCCTTTCTGGAAATGGCTTGGACATCCCCCCTGCCTGCCCTAGAGCCTTTGACAGTTTCCCTGTTTCAGTCCAGAGATGTTCACCCTTTCCTTTCCAGCTTTCCATGTTCTTGGCAGGTTGTTGCAAGAGGCAGAGATGTCTGGGCACAACTGTGTCCCTCAGAAAACCTTTCTTCTTCTCCTTCTTCCTCTTCTTCTCCTTCTCCTTCTCCTTCTCCTTCCTTCTTCCTTCTTTCTTCTTCCTTCTTCTTCTTCCTTCTTCTTCCTCCTCCGTCTTCCTCCTCCTTCTCCTCCTCCTTCTCCTCCTCCTCCTCCTCCTCCTTCTTTTTTTTTGAGACGGAGTCTCACTCTGTTGCCCAGGCTGGTGGAGTACAGCCGCTCGATCTAGGCTCACTGCAACCCCCTGAAACCCCTACCTCCTAGTTTCAAGCAATTATTTTGCCTCAGCCTCCCAAGTAGCTAGGACTACAGGCATGCACCACCACACCTGGCTAATTTTTGTATTTTTAGTAGAGATGGGGTTTCACCATGTTGCTCAGGCTGGTCTTGAACTCCTGACCTCAGATGATCCATCCTCCTCTGCCTCCCAAAGTGTGGAATTACAGGCATGAGCCACTGCGCCTGGTCATAAAACCTTCTTTTATCCAAGTCCAAGTAAGTAGGAGTCCAGGGTGGGCACCTGGGGGGCATCCCTAGATACCAATGGATATTTTATAGCACCAGGCAAAGGACACTTGGCACCTGTGCTCCTTTCACCTTTGGCAACCACAACTCCCTTTACAGATGAGAAAACTGAGGCCCAGAGGCGTTGGTTAACAACTCTCTGGGGCAGGCAGGAGGGGCATCCAAGCCATTTCCAGAAAGGGCAGTTCTTAAGCAGGGCTGGCCTTTAGCTTTTTTTTTTTTTTTTTTTTTTTTTTTTTTGGAGACAGAGTCTCACTCTGTCACCCAGGCTGGAGTGCGGTGGCACTGCAGCTTCAACTTCCCTGAGCTCAGGTGATCCTCCCATTTCAGCCTCCCAAGTACCCAAGTAGCTGGGACTGCAGGCATGCACCACCATGCCTGGCTAATACATATCTATATCTATATCTATATCTATATCTATAGATATAGATATATTTTTAAGACAGGATCTCGCTGTGTTGCCCAGGCTGGTCACAAACTGTTGGACTCAAGTGATCCGCTTATTTCAGCCTCCCAAAGTGCTAAGATTATAGACAGGAGCCACGGCAGCCAGCCTGGTCTTTGACTTTCTGTTTATCCTCATTGACAGCAAGGAGGGCAGCCTCAGTTTTCCAGTTTCTCTGCTCTTCTAATGAATGAAGCAACTGACATGTTTATAGTGCTGTCCCTGCAGCACTAAGGGCTGAATACATGGGAACTCTTTGGGCTGCATACAGCCAAAAAAGGGAATTAACTGGTGGATAGAATTGGAAAGGGCACCTTCAGGATCAGCTGGATCAAGGCACTCAACCAAAACCACCAGGGTAGCTTCTCTCTCTATTTCTTGGCTTTGCTGTCCTTTGTTTCCAGGCAGGCAAGATGGTGGTCAGCAACTCCGAGCCTACCTACCCTTACTGATTTAAGCAATATCACAAGAGCTCTGTTGTCTGATAGGGGTGGCACAGACACCAAGATTGTGTATTATCACCCCAGCCTGGGGCATATGCCTGTCTCTGAACCAATCACAGTGGCCAAAGGGCCACAATGCACTGATAGGCAGGGTTTTGTTGGCCTTCACTAAGAAGGGGGGAAGACCCTAAGCACGACAAGATGCTGTTCACAGAAGGACCAGGAAGAACCCCTGCCAGTGGGCAGAACCAGGATGGGAACCCAGATCTTCACTCCTTAGCTATATTGGTCTCAGCTACTTTCTTCGTCTTGTTTTTTTTTTTTTTTTTTTTCTTTTGAGACAGAGTTTTGCTCTTGTTGCCCACGCTGGAGTGCAATGGCGTGATCTCGGCTCACAGCAACCTCCACATCGCGGGTTCAAGCGATTCTCCTGCCTCAGCCTCCTGAGTAGCTGGGATTACAGGCATGCGCCACCATGCCCGGCTAATTTTGTGTTTTTAGTAGAGATGGGGTTTCTCCATGTTGGTCAGTCTGGTCTCCAACTCCTGACCTCAGGTGATCCGCCCGCCTCAGCCTCTCAAATTGCTGGGATTGGCATTACAGGCATGAGCCACTACACCTGGCCAGCTGCTTTCAGATGGACACTTTCACCCCTTCAAACACCTTCCACTTCAAACTCACCATCAATCAGGCTCAGTGGCTCATGCCTGTAATGCCAGCATTTTGGGAGGCCAAGGCAGGAGGATCACTTCAGCCCAGGAGTTGGAGAACAGCCTGAGCAACATAGGGAGACCCGGTCTCCATAAAAAATTTAAAAATCTAGCCAGGTGTGGTGGCCCATGTCTTGTAGTTCCAACTACCCGAGAAGCTGAGGTGAGAGGATCACTTACGCCCAGGAGCTCAAAGCTGCAGTGGACCGTGATTGTGCCACCGCACTTCAGCCTGCACAACATAGCAAGACCCTGTCTTTTAAAAAATTCAGGCCTGGCCGGGTGCGGTGGCTCATGCCTGTAATCCCAGCACTTTGGGAGGCCGAGGTAGGCAGATCATTTGAGGTAAAGAGTTCAAGACCAGCCTGGCCAACATGGTGAAACCCTGTCTCTACCCAAAAATTAACTGGGCGTGCTAGTGCACGCCTGTAATCCCAGCTACTTGGGAGGCTGAAGCAGGAGAATCACTTGAACCCGGGAGGCAGAGATTGCAGTGAGCCAACATTGCACCCCTGCACTCTAGCCTGAGCAAAAGGGCAAGACTCCGTCTCAAAAATAATAATAATAATAATAATAATCAGGCCCCCTGGGACCCTCCATCCCTTAATCCCAGTCTCTTCTCTCTCCCCTTCTCTAGGCCTCAATTTCCTCATCTGTAAAATGGGTCGTCAGGAGCGTCTTGCACTCAGTAAACAGCCAAAGGTCACACTGGATTTACAGAAATTGAGATCTAGATTCAGAGAACAAAGAGGCTGGGCTTGGTGGGTCACGCCTGTAATCCCAGCATTTTGGGAGGCCAAGGTGGGTGGATTCCCTTGAGGTCAGGAGTTTGAGACCAGCCTGGCCAACATGGCTAAAGGCTATCTCTATTAAAAGTACAAAAATTAGCCAGGAATGGTGACACGAGCTTGTAATCCTAGCTACTTGGGAGGCTGAGGCAGGAGAATCGCTTGAACCCGGGAGGCGGAGGTTGCAGTGAGCCAAGATCATGCCGCTGTACTCCAGTCCGGGCGGCAGACCCAGACTCCATATCAAAAAGAAAAAAAAAAAGAAAAAAGGAAAACATAGAAGGCAAGTCTTTGTGGGAGGTCCTCAGTCAGGGCTGGCTTTCAACTTTCTGTTTATCCTCGTAGATGATGAGGAGTTTGAGCAGCTCAAATGTTCCCATTTCTCCACTCTCCTAATGAATGAAGAGGCTGACATGCTGTTTTCAGTCCCATCTTTGCAGCAGACATGAACAGCTTCAGGAGGGAATTGGCCTGCATGAGCTAGGCCTGGTGCAGGCTGGCCTGTGAAGTGTCCACATATAAACATTCCTGCAGTTCATGCTGACAAAGGAGGATACACTCATTTTCATTTTCATTTTGAAAAATTAGAGTTATTTTATTATGTTGATTAAATTCCGTAAAGTCCAGTTCATGGTCAGCCCCCACCTTCAACTTGGCAAACTCATATGCATCCCTCAAAACCCAACACACACACCCCCTCCTCCATTCTTCAAAGGTTCTATAAAATGCTACATCTCTCCCCTCTCTGTGCTATAAGAGAAGCATCCAGGCTGGGCGCAGTGGCTCACGCCTGTAATCCCAGCACTTTGGGAGGCCAAAGTGGACAGATCACGAGATCAGGAGTTTGAGACTAGCCTGACCAACATGGTGAAACCCCATCTGTACTAAAAACACAAAAATTAGCCAGGCATGGTGGCACGTGCCTGTCATCCCAGCTACTCAGGATGTTGAGGCAGGAGAATCACTTGAACCAGAGAGGCGGAGGTTGCAGTAAGCCGAGATCATGCCACTGCACTCCAGCCTGGGTGACAGAGCAAGACTCTATCTCAAAAAAAAAAAAAAAAAAAAAATCTAGAAAAAATGGAGGCTGAGGCAGGAGAACGGCATGAACCTGGGAGGCGGAGCTTGCAGTGAGCTGAGATCGAGTCACTACACTCCAGCCTGGGCGACAGAGTGAGACTCCATCTCAAAAAAAAAAAGAAGCATTCCCCTGGCACTATGATCATCTGTTTATAGCTGTTTCTCCCACTCTGGGCTCTGTTCTAGTACCCAAGTCAGTGCCTGGCACACAGTGGATACTCAATAAATGTGGTTTAGGTGGGATCTCACTCTATCACCCAGGCTGGAATGCAGTGGTGCAACAATAGCTCACTGCAGCCTCCACCTCCTGGGCTCAAACAATCCCACCTCAGCCTCCTGAATAGCTAGAACTACAGGTGTATCCAGCACACCTGGCTAATTTTCTTTATATTTTTGCAGAGACGGGGTCTTGCTATGTTGCCCAGGCTTTTTTTTTTTTTTGAGACAAAGTCTCATTCTGTCGCTTGAGATGCCGTTTAAATTATAATAATGAGGATAAATTGTTTGGTTTTTTTTTATTGTTTTTGAGACAGGGTCTTACTCTGTTGCCCAGGCTGGAGTGCAGTGGCACCATCTTGGCTCACTGCAACCTCCACCTCCCGGGTTCAAGTGATCCTCCTGCCTCAGCCTCCTGAGTAGCTGGGACTATGTGCGCGTGCCACCACGCCAAGACAATTTTTGCATTTTTAGCATAGATGGGGTTTTGCCATGTTGCCTAGGCTGATCTTGAACTCCTGACTTCAAGTGATCAGTCCCCCTCGGCCTCCCAAAGTGCTGGGATTACAGGTGTGAGCCACCACACCCAGCCACCCAGGCTCATTAGTATCACCTCAGAAAGAAACCTTGTCTCCATCAGCAGTCACTGCCCATTCCCATCCCCCAGCCCCTGGCAACCACCAGTTTGCTTCCTGTCTATGGATTTGCCTGTTCTAGGCATTTCAGATCAATAGAATCTCACGCTGTGTAGCCTTGTGTGTCTGGCTTCTCTCACTCAGCATCGTGCTTTGGGGGTTCATTCATGCTGTAGCATGGATCAGTGCTTCCTTCTTTCTTTTTTTTTTTTTTTTTTTTTTTTGTTTTTGAGACAGAGTCTTGCTCTGTCACCCAGGCTGGAGTGCAGTGGCACGATCTCAGCTCACTGCAAGCTCCACCTCCTGGGTTCATGCCATTCTCCTGCCTCAGCCTCCTGAGTAGCTGGAACTACAGGCGCCTGCCACCACGCCCAGCTATTTTTTTTTTTTTTTTTTTGTATTTTTAGTAGAGATGGGGTTTCACCGTGTTAGTCAGACTGGTCTCAATCTCCTGACCTCGTGATCCGCCCACCTCGGCCTCCCAAAGTGCTGGGATTACAGACTTGAGCCACCGCGCCCAGCCTGCTTCCTTCTTTTCCATGGCTGAATCATATCCCACTGTGTGGATCCATGCACCAGCTGATGGGCATGGGGAGGTTTCCACTTTCTGCCAACCGCGACTAGAGCTGCTGTGGACACGCGTGGACAGGTGTTTGTGTGGACGTGGTTTTCCCCATCTCTGAAGCACTTCCCTGGCAGTGTCAGTCAATGTCTAACGGCTATTGTGAAACTTGTTAAACTTCAGCCACATAGTCAGCTGGGTTGCACAGACCACAGATCGAATCCCCCAGGCTTTGAAATCTGCCCCCACCCCCAACTCCCACATCTCCGAAGGGGGCCTTTTTTTTTTTTTTTTTTTTTTTTGAGACATAGTCTTGCTCTGTCACCCAAGCTGAAGTGCAGTGGTGCGATCTCAACTCACTGCAACCGCAGCCTCAAGTGACTCTTCTGTCTCAGCCTCCCGAGTAACTGGGACTACAGGCACATGCCACCAAGCCCGGCTAATTTTTGTATTTTTAGTAGAAACGAGGTTTCACCATGTTGGCCAGGCTGGTCTCAAACTCCCAACCTCAAGTGATCCGCCTGCCTCAGCCTCCCAAAGTGCTGGGATTACAGACGTGAGCCACTGCGTCCAGCTAGAAGGGGGCCATTTTTGGTCTTCAAATCCAATGTGTCTGCCTCTCAGGCTTTTTGTGACTGAGGACGTCCCTGTCCGCAGGCCAACCAAAGCAGATCTGTGACCCGGCCCAGGCTGTGGGGTTCTATGGATGGCTGATCAAGCAGCGTCCTGCCCTCAGTTTATTTTGGTCAGGGGTAGCAGGCTTGGTCAGTACCTCAGACCTGGCCCTGCCCAGGACCATGAAATCCAAGGCCTCTGATGTGTGTCCTAGGTCTGCAGGTGTCTTGGGCAGCGTCCGAGGCTAGGAAGCTGGCCTGGGTTCAGCGGACAAAGGCCAAGGCAATCAGCTGAGGTCCTGCCACCGGAAGCTGTCCCTATCTCAGAAATTCCCTGAGTGGCCGGGCACAGTAACTCACGCCTGTAATCCCAGCACTCTGGGAGGCCGAGGCGGGCAGATCACTTGAGACTGGGAATCAAGACCAGCTTGGCCAATATGGTAAAACCCTGTCTCTACTAAAAATACAAAAATGAGCCAGGCATGGTGTCAGGCGCCTGTAATCCCAGCTACTCAGGAGGCTGAGGCAGGAGAATCGCTTGAGCCCGGGAGACGGAGCTTGCAGTGAGCCGAGATCATACACTGCACTCCAGCTTGGGCGACAGAGAGAAACTCTGTCTCAAAAAAAGAAAAAAAAGAAACTCCCTGAGTATATACTGGAAAGCAAGCCCTGCCTCCTTTCCATCACCGGGCCTCTGGGTGCCTGCATCAGTAAGGGCTTACAAGAGAAACAGAACCAACAGGAAATATACATATTACATATATAGAGATTTTCTCTAAAAAAAAAAAAAAATTTAAGATTCATTTTAGGCCGGGCGCGGTGGCTCAAGCCTGTAATCCCAGCACTTTGGGAGGCCGAGACGGGCGGATCATGAGGTCAAGAGATCGAGACCATCCTGGCTAACACGGTGAAACCCCGTCTCTACTAAAAAAAAATACAAAAAACTAGCCGGGCGAGGTGGCGGGTGCCTGTAGTCCCAGCTACTCGGGAGGCTGAGGCAGGAGAATGGCGTAAACCCGGGTGGCGGAGCTTGCAGTGAGCTGAGATCCGGCCACTGCGCTCCAGCCTGGGCCGCGACAGAGCGAGACTCCATCTCAAAAAAAAAAAAAAAAGATTCATTTTAAGTCTGGGCATGGTGGTTTATGGCTGGAATCCTAGCACTTTGGGAGGCTGACATGGAAAGATCGCTTGAGCCCGATAGTTTAAGATCCCATGTTTATAAAAAAGTTTAGAAAAAGCTTGGGCATGGTGGTGGGTGCCTGTGACCCCAGCCACTCCAGA
Organism: Chlorocebus sabaeus; assembly: GCF_047675955.1. Taxonomy (NCBI): domain Eukaryota; kingdom Metazoa; phylum Chordata; class Mammalia; order Primates; family Cercopithecidae; genus Chlorocebus; species Chlorocebus sabaeus. Next base: position 43,999,803 of record NC_132909.1, read on the forward strand.
GGCTGAGGTGGGTGGATTGTTTGAGCCCAGGAGGTCGAGGCTGTAGTGAGCCATGATCTCACCACTGCACTTCAGCCTGGGTGGCAGAGATCTTGTCTTTCTCTAAAAAAAAAAAAAAAGATGTATTTTAAGGAATTGGCTCATGCAATTGTGGGGGATGATAAACCCAAAATTCATAGGGCACTCTAGCAGGTTGGAAATAGGGAGGGTTTCTTTGTTGCAAGCTTATGAATTCCTTTTTCCCTCTAGAAGCTGTTTTTGCTCTCTGAAGGACTTCAACTGATTAGATAAGAAGCATCGGCTGGGTGCAGTGGCTTATGCCTGTAACCCCAACATTTGGGAGGCCAAGGCGGGAGGATCAGGAGGTCAGGAGATCAAGACCATCCTGGTTAACACAGTGAAACCCCATCTCTACTGAAAATACAAAAAATTAGCCGGGCACAGTGGCACGCACCTGTAGTCCTAGCTACTTAGGAGGCTGAGGCAGGAGAATCGCTTGAACCCACGAGGCGGAGGTTGCAGTGAGCCGAGATCATGCCACTGCACTCCAGCCTGGGAAACAAGAGTAAAAGTCCATCTCAAAAAAAAAAAAAAAAAAAAAGACGTCAGGCGCGGTGGCTAGTCCCAGCACTTTGGGAGGCCGAGACAGACAGGTCACGAGGTCAGGAGATCAAGACCATCCTGGCTAACACAGTGAAACCCTGTCTCCACTAAAAATACAAAAAATTAGCTTGGCGTGGTGGCGGGCACCTATGGACCCAGCTGCTCAGGAGGCTGAGGCAGGAGAATGGTGTGAACCTGGGAGGCGGAGCTTGCAGTGAGCCGAGATTGTGCCACTGTATTCCAGCCCGGACTACAGAGCGAGACTCTGTCTTAAAAAAAAAAAAAAGAAAAAGAAAAGAAAAGAAATTAGCTGGGTGTGGTGGCACGTGCCTATAGACCCAGCTACTTGGGAGGCTGAGGCACTAGAATCGCTTCAACCCAGGGGGCGTTGCAGTGAGTTGAGATTACATCACTGCCCTCTAGCCTGGGCAACAGAGTGAGACTCAGTCTCAAAATTAAAAAAAAAAAAAAAAATTTACTGAGTATGGTGGTTCACGCCTGTAGTTCCAACACTTTCGGAGATGGAAGAACCATATGAACCCAGGAATTCGAGACCAGCCTGGAGTACATAGAGAGACCCCATCTCTACAAAACACAGGCTCAGCATGGTGGCTTATGCCTATAATACCAGCACTTTGGGAGGTTGAGGTGGGAAGATCACTTGAGGTCAGGAGTTCGAGACCAGCCTGGCCAACATGGCGAAAACCCATTTCTTTTTTTTTTTTTTTTTTTTGAGACGGAGTCTGGCTCTGTCGCCCGGGCTGGAGTGCAGTGGCCGGATCTCAGCTCACTGCAAGCTCCGCCACCCGGGTTTACGCCATTCTCCTGCCTCAGCCTCCCAAGTAGCTGGGACTACAGGCGCCCACCACCTCACCCGGCTAGTTTTTTGTATTTTTTAGTAGAGACGGGGTTTTACCGGGTTAGCCAGGATGGTCTCGATCTCCTGACTTCGTGATCCGCCCATCTCGGCCTCCCAAAGTGCTGGGATTACAGGCTTGAGCCACCGCGCCCGGCCGCGAAAACCCATTTCTATTCAAAATACAAAAATCAGCTGGGTGCGATGGTGCATGCCTATAGTCCCAGCTCTTCAGGGGGCTGAGGCAAGAGAATAGCTTGAACCTAGGAGGCAGAGGTTGCAGTGAGAGGAGATCACACCCCTGGGCAACAGAACAAGACTCTGTTTCTAAATAAATAAATAAATAAATAAATAAAGTTAGCCAGGTGTGGCGGTGTGTTCCTGTAGTCCCAGCTACTTGGGAGACTGAGGCAAGAGGATCACTTGAGCCCAGGAGGTCAAGGTTACAGTGAGCTATGATTGCACTACTGCACTCCATCTTGAGTGAGATGCCATCTCTAAAAAAATTTAAAAACACCTTTGCAGCAATATCTAGACTAGTATTTGACCAAACAACTGGGCCCCTTAGGCTGGTCAAATTGATGCATAAATTTTAGCCATCACTGTATGCTTCCCTGTCCCTCTACCATCCCACCTGCTAAAATGCCACCTCCTCTGAGAAGCCTCCTGTGATGTGTCCTACCCCAAGTGAGAAAACACAGAGAAGTGTTGATCCGTTTCACTGGAGCAGAGGGAGCAACAGGTACAAAGGTCTGGGAGCCAGAAGGCGGGTGAACAGGGCAGACATGGGGGGTACTGGTGGCAGAACAGTAGAGCAGTAGAGATGCCAGCAGGGGCAAGAGCTCCAAGGCCAGAAATGGAGCTTCATTTTGTTCCGGGGCAATAGGGAGCCAAAGAAGGCGTTAGAGCAAGAGAGGAGCATAGTTACATTCCCGAACCTTTGCAAGAGTTGTCATTGGCTGTTGTGGGTCTATCAGGTGGCAGGTGGTGGGGGTCAGGACACCTGTCCAGGCAAGAAATGGCAAGGCCTGGGCCAAGGGCATAGGGAAGGGGGTGGGGTGGACTCAAAAGCTTCCAGGGGCAGAGTGGGTCAGCCTGGGAGGTAGCAGTGTGAATTCCTAAACCATAACACTAAGCAGTGAGCCAAGGGAGACAAGCTCCATGTGCACACCTCTGTTCTCTCCCAACCGCAATCCAGAACAGCTTCCTTAGGCTGCCGAAAATCAAATGAGCTGACCCTGCAGGTCTTCGGCACTGATGTCTCTCGCCACCTGTGCAACCATCTGAAGGATGCTAAGTGGCAACAGTTGCCTCCTCTCCCTGCTCCCAGTGGAAACCCCATCCCCTTTCTCTGGCAGACAACGTGGCAAGGAACAGGGGCTCCATCTTCCTGTTCCCCAAACACACCAAGTTCCTTCCTACCCCAGGGCCTTTGCACCGATGGTTCTCTCTCCCTGGAATGCTTTTCCTGCCATTTTCCCCATTACCCAGTCTTCCTTGTTCCCCAGGACTCGGCTTAACTGCGATTTCCTCCAGGAATTTCTCTCCACCTTCCTGAGTCTATATGACATCACCTGTTTTAACAACCAGGATTTGAAACTTTTTTTTTTTTTGAGACAGGGTCTCACTCTGTCAACCAGGCTGAAAATGCATTGACCCCATAACAGCTCACTGTAGCCTTAAATTCCTGGACTCAAGCAATCCTCCACCTTGTCCTCCCAAAGTTCAGAGGAATCTTTTTTTTTTTTTTTTTTTTTTTGAGATAGAGTCTTGATCTGTCACCAGGCTGGAGTGCAGTGGCGTGATCTTGGCTCACTGCAACCTCCAACTCCCGGGTTCAAGCAGTTCCCCTGCCTCAGCCTCCCGAGTAACTGGGACTACAGGCACCCGTCACCACACCTGGCTAATTTTTGTATTTTTAGTAGAGACAGGGTTTCACCATGTTGGCCAGGATGGTCTCAATCTCTTGACCTCATGATCCACCCACCTCGGCCTCCCAAAGTACTGAGATTACAGGCGTGAGCCACCATGCCCAGACAGGAATTTTTATTTTTATTTATTTTTATTATTTTATTATTATTTTTTTTTAACGGAGTCTCGCTCTGTTACCCAGGCTGGAGTGCAGTGGCCAGATCTCAGCTCACTGCAAGCTCCACCACCCGGGTTTACGCCATTCTCCTGCCTCAGCCTCCCGAGTAGCTGGGACTACAGGCGCCCGCCACCTCACCTGGCTGGTTTTTTGTATTTTTTAGTAGAGACGGGGTTTCACCGTGTTAGCCAGGATGGTCTTGATCTCCTGACCTCATGATCTGCCCGTCTCGGCCTCCCAAAGTGCTGGGATTACAGGCTTGAGCCACCACGCCTGGCCCTTTTTTTTTTTTTTGGAAATGGAGTCTTGCTCTGTCGCCCAGGCTGGAGTGCAGTGGCACGATCTTGGCTCACTGTAACCTCCGCCTCCCAGGTTCAAGCAATTCTCTGCCTCAGCCTCCTGAGTAGCTGGGATTACAAGCGCCCACCACCACACCCAGCTAATTTTTGTATTTTTAGTAGTTACAGGGTTTCACCATCTTGGCCAGGCTGGTCTTGAACTCCTGACCTCATGATCCACCCGCCTCGGCCTCCCAAAGTGCTGGGATGACAGACATGAGCCACCACGCCCGGCCTGGCCAGGAATCGTTTTAACACACAACTCTAGCTATGAGCCTTCCCTGCTCTCACTCTCCATGGCTCCAAGAATATTGCAGCCCCTCTGCCCGTTGTCCAGAGCCCTTCAGAGCAGGCCTTATCTCATGTCTCATTGCTGATTATTTTCCAAATGTAAGTTGTTCTCTTGCCTGAATTGCCCTTCTCCTACCTTTGTGTTTGGTGAACTTCTATTCATCCTTCAAAACCCCATTCAAATGGCCCCTCCTCCAGAAACCCCTCCCTACCCCTTAGACCAAGCTTGTCCAACCCATGGTCCATGGGCCACATGCAGCCCAAGACAGCTTTAAATGCAGTCCAACACAAATTTGTAAGCTTTATTAAAATATTATGAGTTTTTTTTCAAGCTGAATGACAAAGAAATAAAATAGGAATAAAACCAAACAAAACGGGCCAGGTGCAGTGGCTCACGCCTGTAATCCCAGCACTTTGCGAGGCCAAGGCAGGTGGATCACCTGAGGTCAGGAGTTTGAGACCAGCCTAACCAACAAGGTAAAACCCCATCTCTACTAAAAAATACAAAAATTAGCCGGGCGTGGTGGCAGGTACCTGTAGTCCCAGCTACTTGCGAGGCTGAGATGGGAGAATTGCTTGAACCTGGGAGGCAGAGGTTTCAGTGAGCCGAGATCATGCCACTGCACTCCAGCCTGGGCGACAGAGTGACACTCCATCTCAAAACAAAAAAACAAAAAAATTATGTTTTTTTTTTTTTCTTGCAATATTTTCTGTTTTAGCTCATCAGCTATCATTAGTGTTAGTGAATTTTATGTGTGGCCCAAGTCAATTCTTCTTCTCCCAATGTGGCCCAGGGAAGTCAAAAGATTGGACACCCCAGACTAAGACAGAGTCCTCAGTCCCCCCTGGGGGTGTCCGTGTCTAGCTCTGTCTCCCCAAGGCTGGGGGCTTTTGGGAGGCCCTGGCATCACCTATGAAGGGCTGACCATAACTGTCATAATTTATTTTAATATTGGTACACACCTCAGCATTATTTCTTTTGAGATGTAGTCTCGCTCTGCTGTGACCCAGGCTCGAGTGCAGTGGCGCGATCTCGGCTCACTGCAACCTCTGCCTCCCGGGTTCAAGCAATTGTCCTGCCTTACCTTCCCGAGTAACTGAGATTACAGGCACCAGCCACCACACCCACTAATTTTTGTATTTTCAGTAGAGTTGGGGTTTCACCATGTTGGCCAGACTGGTCTTAAACTCCTGATCTCAGGTGATCCACCCGCCTTGGCCTCCCAAAGTGCTGGGATTACAGGCATGAGCCACCGTGTCCGGCTTATAATACGTTTCTACGCAGACTTGAGAATGTACATCTTTCATCCGTCCATCCCATTTGCAAATGGGCCTCAATTTCTGCAGCTTCCACCCTCCAAATGCCTTTGACATTCTTCTAGGAGTTATAATTCTTCTCTGATTTGTTAAGATTTGACAACTCTCTCCCAAGGCATGTGGAAAAGCATTAAAACCTCACATCAGTGAAGGAGAACCGTTGAGCCCTGTCATGGAGAATTTATTTCCTCTTGAGAACGTTCTTTTTTTTTTTTTTTTTTTTTTTTTTTTTGAGATGGAGTCTTGCTCTGTCACCAGGCTGGAATGCAGTAGCACGATCTCGGCTCACTGCAACCTCCACCTCCTGGGTTCAAGCGACTCTCCTGCCTCAGCCTCCCAAGTAGCTGGGATTATAGGCATGCGCCACCATGGCTAATTTTGTATTTTTAGTAGAGATGGGGTTTCTCCATGTTGGTCAGGCTGGTCTCAAACTCCCGACCTCAGGTGATCTGCCCACCTTGGCCTCCCAAAGTGCTGGAATTACATCAGTGTGAGCCGCTGCAACAGGCCTTTTTCTTTTCTTTTTTTTTTTTTTTGAGACGGAGTCTTGCTCTGTTGCCCAGGCTGGAGTGCAATAGCACAATCTTGGCTCATTGCAACCTCCACCTCCGAAGTTCAAGCAGTTCTCCTGCCTCAGCCTCCTGAGTATCTGGGATTACAGGCATGTGCCACCACGCCCGGATAATTTTTTGTATTTTTGGTAGAGACAGGGTTTGGCCAGGGTTTGGCCATGTTGGCCAGGCTGTTCTCGAACTCCTGACCTCAAGTGATCTGCCCGCCTCGGCCTTCCACAGTGCTGGGATTACAGGTGTGAGCCACTGTGCCTGGCTGAATGAAGGTCCCATTTCTGTTGGATACATTCACAGAAGTGGAGTTGCTGCCGTGTATGTGGTCTCCTACCTGCATGCAGTTTCCTTCACATCCCTTCCCTGGCCACATCATGCTGTGTCATGAAGACACTAATCTTTTTTTTTTTTTTTTTTTTTTTCCAGACAGGGCCTTGCTCTGTCACCCAGGCTGGAGTGCAGTGGTGCAATCGTGGTTCATTGCAACCTCAACCTCCTGGGCTCAACCAACCCTCCTACCTCAGCCTCCCAAGTAGCTGTGACCATAAGCATGAATGTGGGTTCATACCACATGCCTGGCTAATTTTTTAATTTTTATTGTTTGTAGACATAGGGGCTCCCTATGTCACCCAGGCTGGTCTCAAACTCCTAGGCTCAAGCAATCCTCCCGCCTTGGCCTCCCAAAGCACTGGGATTATAGGCAAGAGCTACCACACCCGGCCCAGACACTAATTTAACCAGGCCTCTCAGGTTGGATCGGAGGGCTGCTGCTTCCAACTTTTCCTGGTATAAGAAATATTCGGCCGGGCGCGGTGGCTCACGCCTGTAATCCCAGCCCTTCAGGAGGCTGAGGCAGGCGGATCACAAGATCAAGAGATTGAGACCATCCTGGCCAACATGGTGAAACCCCATCTCTACTAAAAATGCAAAAATTAGCTGGGCCGTGGTGGCACACGCCTGTAATCCCAGGTACTCAGGAGGCTGAGGCAGGAGAATCGCTTGAACCAGGGAGTCAGAGGTTGCAGTGAGCCAAGATCATGCCATAGCTCTCCAGCCTGGGCGACAGAGCGAGACTCCATCTAAAAAAAAAAAAAAAAAGATATATTCTCCAGGTCAGGTGTGGTGGCTCACACCTATAATCCAAGCACTTTAGAAGGCCGAAGTGGACGGATCACTTGTGGTCAGGAGTTTGAGACCAGCCTGGCCAATATGGTGAAACTCCTGTCTCTACTAAAAATGCAAAAATTGGCTGGGTGCAGTGGCTCATGCCTGTAATCCCAGTACGTTGGGAGGCCGAGGCAGGTGGATCACCTGAGGATAGGAGTTCGAAACTAGCCTGGCCAACATAGTAAAACCCCGTCTCTACTAAAAATACGAAAATTAGCCTGGCATGGTGGCAGGCGCCTGTAATCCCAGCTAGTCAGGAGGCTGAGGCAGGAGAATCGCTTGAACCCAGGAAGCAGAGGTTGTAGTGAACCGAGATCATGCCATTGTACTCCAGCCTGGGCAACAGGAGTGAAACTCCATCTCAAAAAAACAAAACAAAACAAAAAAACGGCTGGGCACGGTGGCTCATGCCTGTAATCCCAGCACTTTGGGATGCTGAGGCAGGCAGATCACGAGGTCAGGAGATCGAGACCATCCTGGCTAACATGGTGAAACCCTGTCTCTACTAAAAATACAAGAAAATTAGACAGGCGTGGTGGTGGGTGCCTGTAGTCCCAGCTACTCGGGAGGCTAAGGCAGGAGAATGGCATGAACCCGGGAGGCGGAGCTTGCAGTGAGCTGAGATTGTGCCACTGCACTCCAGCCTGGTGACGGAGCAAGACTGTCTCAAAAAAAAAAAAAAAAAAAAAAAAAAATTAGCCGGGCATGGTGGCACATGCCTATAGACCCAGCTACTCTTGAGACTGAGGCACAAGAATCTCTTCAACCTGGGAGGTGGAGGTTGCAGTGAGCCAAGATCGTGGCACTGCACTCCAGCCTGGGTGACAGAGAGACTCTGTTTAAAAAAAAAAAAAAAAAAAAGGTCAGGCACGGTGGCTCATACCTGTAATCCCAGCACTTTGGGAGGCCAAAGCGGGCAGATCACCTGAGGTTGGGAGTTTGAGACCAGCCTGACCAACAAGGAGAAACCCCGTCTCTACTAAAAATACAAAATTAGCCGGGCATGGTGGCACATACCTGTAATCCCAGCTACTAGGGAGGCTGAGGCAGGAGAATTGCTTGAACCTGGGAGGCAGAGGTTGCAATGAGCCAAGATCGTGCCATTGCACTCTAGCCTGGGCAACAAGAGTGAAACTCCATCTCAAAAAAAAAAAAAAAATCCTGCAAGGTGCCTTACTCAAGAGCCACAGTACCAGGGCTAGAGAAACCTGGGGTCCTGATGCCACAGTGGTAAGACCTGCCATGCCTCTGGAGAGCAATAATGTGGTACCCACTGCATGCCAGTGCCATGCCAGCACCAAAGACAGAAACGGTGGCTCAGGAAGTTTCCGGATTTTGGATTTTAACTTTTGGCTGTAGGTGGAGTGTGCTTTTATCTGCTTCTAGGCCAGTGGGACCAGCCCTTTCCTGCATTATCTCACCCCAGTGCTGCGGGGAGGGCAGTCTAAACTCCATTCACAGAGCCTCAGAGAGAATGAAGCCCACAGCTGGGTGTGGTGGCTAACACCTGTAACCCCAGTACTTTGGGAGGCCAAGGTGGGCCAGTCGCTTGAGCCCAGGAGTCCAAGACCAGCCGGGGCAACATGGCGAGATCTCCGTCTCTACAAAAAAAATGCAAAATTTAGCCATGGGTGTTGGTGCATCCTGTGGCCCCAGCCACTCAGGAGGCTGAGGTAGCTGGGGATCACTTGAGCCCTGGGGGTCGAGGTTGCAGTGAGCTATGCTTGTGCCATTGCACTCCAGCCTGGGTGACAGAGCAATTTCCTGTCTCAAAAAAAAAAACAAAAACAAAAAAAAAACAAAAAAAATTGTGGTGCTGGAGTCTCTGAGGTAATGCAGTGTAAGAGCTGGGGCTCCCCTGCCTGCACCCGGGGCCTCTGCAGATGACCAGAGGAACTGCCCCTCAGGAGCTCAGACTGCCCAGGGGGCCCCAAGACCCATGATCAATGCCAGGTCCTGCCAAAAAGCGCATCCGGGATAATTGTCATTTCCCCTAATTAAAAACATGTTGGCCAATTTCCTGATGGAGAAACAAAGAAGCAGAAAAGAAAACAAATAAAAACCCTGCAACCCCTCCCTTAATCACTCAGCTCGCAGAGATAATCTCCGTTGGCATGTTCATGACCGCCTTCCGGCGTTTCTTTGCCTGCATTTTCAAAACGGTCTTATTATATTTTTGTTCTTATCCAAGAAATGTGACTGTATTGGAGAAGAAACAGCCAACAAGATAAGCAGAGAGAAAAAATAAATAGAAAGTATACCTCTCGGCCGGGCGCCATGGCTCACGCCTGCAATCCCAACACTTTGGGAGGCCAACACAGGCGGATTACTTGAGGTCAGGAGTTTGAAACCAGCCTGGCCAACATGGTGAAACCCCGTCTCTACTAAAAATACAAAAATTAGCCGGGCGTGAAAAAAAATTAGCCAGGCGTGGTGGTGTGTGCCTGTAATCCTGGGTACAAGGGAGGCTGAGGAAGGAGAATTGCTTGAACTTGGGAGGCAAAGGTTGCAGTGAGCCAAGATCACGCCATTGCACTCCAGCCTGGGTGACAAGAGTGAAACCATGTCTCAAAAAAATAATAATAAATAATAATAAACAGCCGGGCATAGTGGCTCATGCCTGTAATCCCAGCACTTTGGGAGGCCAAGGCAAGTGGATCACTTGAGGTCAGGAGTTCAAGACCACTCTGGCCAACATGGTGAAACCCTGTCTCTACTAAAAGTATAAAAAATTAGCTGGCTGTGGTGGCAAATGCCTGTAATCCTAGCTACTTGGGAGGCTAAGGCAAGAGTATCGCTTGAACCCAAGAGTTTGAGAACAGCCTGGACAACACAGTGAGACCCCTATAATTTAAAAAAAATTTTTTTTTTGAGACAAGAGTCTCCCTTTGTCACCCAGGCTGGAGTGCAGTGGTGCAACCTTGGCTCACTGCAACCTCCACCTCCCAGGTTCAAGTGATTCTCCTGCCTCAGCCTCCTACGTACCTAGAATTACAAGCATCTGTCACCATGCTCAGCTCATTTTTGCATTTTTAGTGAAGACGGGGTTTCTCCATGTTGGCAGGCTGGTCTTGAATCCTGACCTCGGGTAATCCACCTGCGTCAGCCTCCCAAAGTGCTGGGATTACGGGGCTGAGCCACCACACGCTTGGCCAAAAGTTTTGTTTTTAAATTTAATGTTTGTACTTCTTTCCCCTGCTTAAGAAAAATACAACATACATCTCTTGGCCAGGCGCAGTGGCTCACGCCTGTAATCCCAGCACTTTGGGAAGCTGAGGAGGGTGGGTCACCTGAGGTCAGGAGTTCAAGACCAACCTGGCCAACATGGTGAAACCCCCATCTCTACTAAAAATACAAAATTAACCGGGTGTGGTGGCGGGTGCCTGTAATCCCAGCTACTCGGGAGGCTGAGGAGAGAGAATCACCTGAACCCGGGAGGCAGAGGTTTCAGTGATGCAAGATCGCTCCATTGCACTTGAGCCTGGGAGACAGCGCGAAACTCCAACTAAAAAAAAAAAAAAAAAAGCCGGGCGCCGTGGCTCATGCCTGTAATCCCAGCACTTTGGGAGGCCGAGGCGGGCAGATCATGAGGTCAGGAGATTGAGACCATCCTGGCTAACACGGTGAAACCCCGTCTCTACTAAAAATACAAAAAAATTAGCTGGGTGTGTTGGTGGGCGCCTGTAGTCCCAGCTACTCGGGAGGCTGAGGCAGGAGAATGGCGTTAACCTGGGAGGCGGAGCTTTCAGTGAGCCGAGATTGCGCCACTGCACTCCAGCCTGGGTGACAGAGCAAGACTCCATCTCAAAAAAAAACAAAACAAAAAAAAAACCATTCATCTCTCTCACACACATACACACTCACATAAACACACACACACATATATATACACACACACATGCACACATAGCTACAGCTCATGTAGGACGGGAAAGGCTATTAGCCCCACCCACCCAGCAGAGCTCCACCTGAGGCAGGTCAGAACAGGAGACAAATTAAAGTTCAAGGCCTGGGCAGTGGCTAACGCCTGTAATCCCAGCACTTTGGGAGTCCAAGGCGGGCAGATCATCTGAGGTCAGGAGCTCAAGACAGCCTGGCCAACATGGTGAAACCCCGTCTCTACTAAAAACACAAAAATCAGCCGGGCGTGGTGGCGTATGCCTGTAATCCCAGCTACTTGGGAGGCTGAGGCATGAGAATTACTTGAAGCCAAGAGACAGGTTGCAGCAAGCCAAGATCGTGCCACTGCGCTCCAGCCTGGGCGACAGAGTGAGACTCCCTCATCAAAAAAAAAAGAGAGAGATACGTGATTCATCCAGAGTTCAGGCTTGATCCCTGACATGGATGAAACTGTCAAGTTATTTAGGCTAATTTCAAAAACTTTTTCTGTGTGCTATTTTATTTTTTTGAGACAGGCTCTCACGCTGCCCCCAGGCTGGAGTGCAGTGGCATGATCATAATTCAATGTAGCCTCCTGGGCCCAAGCAACTCTACCTCAGCTTCTGGAGTAGCTGATACTACAGGCGCGAGCTACCACACCCGGCTAATTTTTAAAGTTTTTGTACGGGCAGGGTCTTGCTATGTTACCTAGGCTGGTCTCGAACTCCTGGGCTCAAGGGATTGCTCCCGCCTTGGCTTCCCAAAGTGCTGGGATTACAGGCGTGAGCCACCATGCCCAGCCTCTTTTATTTTGAATACCAAAATAATACAGTAGCTTCCCCTTACCTGTGGGGAGTATGTTCCAAGATTCCCAGTAAATTCCTGAAACTTCAGAAAATACCCAACATGTATACACTGTTTTTTTCCTATGCATACATACATACCTATGATAAAGTTTAATTTATCAATAAGACACAGTAAAAGATGAACAACAATAACATAATAAAATAGAAAATTAATAAAATTAGGATTTCTCAAACATAAGCACTGAAATACTGACACAATTGATCTGATCACTCAGAAGATTACTAAGTGACTAGGGGGCTGGTAGTGTCTACGGAGAAGATTACTAAGTGACTAGGGGGCTGGTAGTGTCTACGGCGTGGGCACACTTAACAAAGGGATGATTCACATCCGGGGCGGGAGGGAGCAGGGCGAGGGCTGATTTCATCACACTACTCAGAACGGCAGGCAATTGAAAACTTATGAATTATTTCTGGAATTTTCCACTTGATATGTTTGGATTGAGGTTGATCGAAGGTAGCCAACACCACAGAAAATGAAACCTCAGGCCAGGTACAGTGGCTCACACCTGTAATCCCAGCATTTTGGGAGGCCGAGGTGGGTGGATCACTTGAGGTCAGGAGTTTGAGACCAGTCTGACCAGTATGGTGAAACCCCATCTCTACTAAAAATACAAAAATTAGCTGGGTGAGGTGGCAGGTGCCTGTAATCCCAGCTACTCCGGAGGCTGAGGCAGGAGAATCACTTGAACCTGGGAGGTGGAGGTTGCAGTGAGCTGAGATTGCAGCACTGCACACCAGCCTGGGAGACAGAGCAAGGCTCGAGAAAGAAAAGAAAAGAAAAAAAAAAAAGAAAAGAAAGAAAAGTGAAACCTCAGATAAAAGGAAATCACTGTATACTGTGTGAACAATTCAAATTTGCAGAGTCCCATCGAATAGAGAATCCGACTCCCACCCCTTCAGTCCTTCCTGAGGGTCTGATGTGTCTCTCCTATTGCCCGAATGTATGTGTCCTCCTGGAAACCTAAGACCCATGTGACAATATGAAGAGGTGGGGGCCGGGTGTGATTCACACCTGTAATCCCAGCACTTTGGGGGGCCAAGGTGTGTGGATCACTTGAGGTCAAGAGTTAGAGACCAGCCTGGCCAACATGGTAAAACCCCGTCTCTACTAAAAATACAAAAAAATAGTCAGGCATGGTGGTACACACCAGCTACTCAGGAGGCTGAGGCAAGAGAACTGCTTGAACCTGGGAGGCAGAGGTTGCAGTGATCTGAGATTGCACCACTGCACTCCAGCCTGGGGGACCGAACAAAACTCTGTCTCAACAACAACAACAAAAAAAATGTGTGTATATATACATGAAAGATGAGGTTTGCCTATGTTGCCCAGGCTGGTTTAGAACTCCTGGCCTCAAGCGATCCTCCTGCCTCAGCCTCACATAGCACTGGAATTCCAGGCATGCACCTCCACACCTCCAATGATAGTTACTTTTTGTCAAGTGTTCAGGCAGGCCTGCTGGGACCCAGTACCACAGCAGCTCTGTGAGTTGAAAACCATGGTCCAGAGGAGGCTCAGAGTGAGAAAGGGCTTTCCCCAAAGTTGAATTTTTGTGTGTAGGGTGTGAGGTAGGGATCAAGATTTATTTTATGCCACACAGATACCCAGTTACTCCAGAAGAGTTTATTAAAAAGCCCGGGGCTGGGCACAGTGGCTCACACTTTGGGAGGCCAAGGTAGGCAGATCATGAGATCAGGAGTCCGAGACCAGCCTGATCAACATGGTAAAACCCTGTTTCTACTAAAAATACAAAAGTTAGCCAGGCGTAGTGGCAGGCGCCTTTAATCCCAGCTACCCAGGAGGCTGAGGCAGGAGAATCACTTGAACCCGGGAGATGGAGGGTGCAATGACCCGAGATCGGGCCACCGCACTCCTGCCTGGTGACAGAGCAAGACTCTGTCTTAAAAATAATAATAAAATAAATAAAATAAAATAAAAATAAAAAGCTCATCCTTGCCCAAGCTCACAGAGGTAACGAGAGACAAAACAGGATTCCAACCCGCATTCCTCTGAGTCAACCTGGAACATTCTCCAAGTCTCCAGAGGGCCTGTCGTCATGGCCATCTGAACATGCTTTGCCCTGTCAGCAAAATGCAGTATTTGAAAAGTCACGAGCGTTTCCAAAGGAAGCAGAGTGAGGCGGCCTGGGTTAGCTCCAAGGTGCTTCCTTCCTGCAGGGATGGTGCAATGTCCCCAGCTGTCTACTGCCCATTGTGACTTCACCTTCTTATACATTTATTTTTTATTTTTTTAATTTTCCTGCCTTATTCCAAGGGAGAAGGCTGCGTGTGCATTTCCGCGGGGGAGGTATTTGCCGAGGGGAAGTTCACAGTCATACTCACATCCAGAGGCTTTGTGCATTGGGAGATGTTCCAGAGGAACTGCTCTGCCCCCCAGCCTGGTGGGGCAAACCCCTGCCTACCCCAAAGCACCAGGACTGCAGGGGGCACAGCCAGGTTCCCAGGCCACTCTTAGAGTTGCACAGTGCTCCCTAAACCTTCCCAAATCAGAGAGAGAGAATCCATTAAGCACCCAGAAAATCTAGGAGTCTCCCTAGGCTCCTCCTTCAGCCAACTTCCCATGGCCCTCCCAACCCAGGCAGCAGAACATCACTCCCTGGAGCCTGTACCTGCTAACCGTTTTTTGTTGTTGTTGTTCTTTGTTTGTTTGTTTGTTTGTTTTTTGAGACAGAGTCTCTCTCTGTCACCCAGGCTGACTAGAGTGCAGTGGAACGATCTTGGCTCACTGCAACTTCTGCCTCCCGGGTTCAAGTGATTCTCCTGTCTCACTCTCCTGAGTAGCTGGGATTACAGGCATGTGCCACCACTCCCAGTTAATTTTTGTATTTTTAGTAGAAACAGAGTTTCACCATATTGGCCAGGCTGGTCTCGAACTCCTGACCTCAGGTGATCCACCTGCCTCAGCCTCGCAAAGTGATGGGATTACAGGCATGAGCCACTGAGCCCAGCATCTTTTTTTTTTTTTTTTTTTTGAGATGGAGTCTCACCCTGTCACCCAGGCTGGAGTGCAGTGGTGCGATCTCAGTTCACTGCAACCTCCGCCTCCCGAATTGAAGCAATTCTCCTGCCTCAGCCTCCCGAGTAGCTGGGACTACAGGCACCTGCCACAATGCCTGGCTAATTTTTGTATTTTTAGTGGAGACGGAGTTTCACTATATTGGTCAGGCTGATCTCGAACTCCTGACCTCAGGTGATCTGCCCGCCACAGCCTCCCCAAGTGCTGGGATTACAGGCGGAACCACAGTGCCTGTCCCCTGCTTATTTTTGTTTTATAGAGATGGGGGTCTCACTAGGTTGCCCAGGCTGGCCTCAAACTCCTGGCTTCAAGTGTTCCTCCCACTGGAGTAGTGTTGTTGTCTGGGGTAAATACCCAATATTTGTTGTCTCATAGGCATGGAAGACTAGGACTCAGACATACAGAGTGAGATTCAGAGTGTAAGTTTAATCAGCAAAAGAAAGAGAAGCACTTTCTCTGCAGCAGAAGGAGGGATCTTGAATGGGTTTCCTCTTCCTCCGTAAAAAGCAGTGAGTTTTATGGATGAGCTTAAGGAGGTGGTGTCTGATTTCCATAGGGTACAAAAGATTGGTTGGACCAGGTGTTTCATTTGCATAGGGTGCAAAAAACTGGTTACAGCTAGGTGTGTAATTTGCATAGAGTGTGAAAAGCTGGGCTTCCCACCCTAATCTTTTTTTTCTTTTTTTTCTTTTATTTTTTTTGAGTCAGAGTCTTGCTCTGTCTCCCAGGTGGAGTGCAATGGTGCGATCTCAGCTCACTGCAACCTCTGCCTCCCAGGTTCAAGCGATTCTCCTGCCTCAACCTCCTGAGTAGCTTGTATTACAGGTGCCTGCCACCACGCCCAGCTAATTTTTTTAGTAGAGATGGGGTTTCACTATGTTGGCCAGGCTGGTCTCTCGGCTGGGCTGGTCTCGAACTCTGACCTCATGATCTGCTGCCTTGGCCTCCCAAAGTGCTGTGATTACAGGCGTGAGCCACCGCACCCGGCTTCTTAATCTTTTATTATGCAGATGAGTTCTCTAGCTGGCTGGCACCATGTTGCCTGTTCATTTTTTTTTTTTTTTTCCCGAGACGGAGTCTTGCTTTGTCGCCCAGTTCGGAGTACCGTGGCTCAATCTCGGCTTACTACAATCTCTACCTCCTAGGTCCCAGCAATTCTCCTGCCTCAGCTTCCTGAGTAGCTGAGATTACAGGCGGCCGCCACCATGCCTGGCTAATTTTTGTATTATTAGTAGAGACGTGGTTTCGCCATGTTGGCCAGGCTGGTCTCGAACTCATGACCTCAGGTGATCCACCTGCCTTGGCCTCCCAAAGTGCTGGGATTTCAGGCATGAGCCACCCTACCCAGCCAAACTAAAGCCTGTTTCTTTACTGTACACGTAGTGACCAAAAAAAAGGGAAGCTGGAGCCCCCATGTTGAACATGCCTGGCCCTCAGATAGCCCTTTTCCATTGACACAGCTGCTGGCATTCATCCCTGGAAGCTTCCAGCTTGCTTATCCATGTCTGCAGCTCGATGTTTCAGGCTGCTCTTTGTTAGAAAAGAAATGAGTTGGCCGGGCACTGTGGCTCACGCCTGTAATCCCAGCACTCTGGGAGGCCAAGGTGGGCAGATCATGAGGTCAAGAGATCAAGGCAATTCTGGCCAACATGGTGAAACCCCGTCTCTACTAAAAATACAAAAAATTAGCTGGGCATGGTGGCAGGCGCCTGTCATTCCAGCTACTCGGGAGGCTGAGGCAGGAGAATTGCTTGAACTCAGGAGGCGGAGGTTGCAGTGAGCCGAGATTGCGTCATTGCAATCCAGCCTGGGCAAAAAGAGTGAAACTCTGTCTCAAAAAAAAAAAAAAAAAAGAAAAGAAAAGAAAAGGAAAAGAAAAAAAAGTGAGTTGGGGCTGGGCACGGTGGCTCACGCCTGTAATCCCAACACTTTGGGAGGCCGAGGTGGGTGAATCACAAGGTCAGGAATTCAAGACCAGCCTGGCTAACATAGTGAAACCACATCTCTACTAAAAATACCAAAATTAGCTGGGCATGGCGGCACATGCCTGTAATCCCAGCTACTTGGGAGGGTGAGGCAGGAGAGTAGCGTGAACCCGGAAGGCAGAGGTTTCAGTGAGCCGAGATTGCACCACTCCACTCCAGCCTGGGCGACAGAGTGAGACTCCATCTCAGAAAAGAAGGCTGGGCACGGTGGCCAAGGCTGGTGGATCGCCTGAAGTCAGGAGTTTGAGACCAGCCTGGCCAACATTGTGAAACCCCATCTCTACTAAAAATACAAAAATTAGCTGGGCCTGGTGGCACACGCCTGTAATCCCAGCTACTCAGGAGGCTGAGACAGAATTGCTTGAAGCCGGGAGGCAGAGGTTGCGGTAAGCCAAGATGGCGCCACTGCACTCTAGCCTGGGTGACAAGAACAAAACTCCGTCTCAAAAAATAAAAATTAAAAAAAGAAAGAAATGATTTGGTGGCTGCTTTTTGTTAAAAGGGAAATTCCCAGGACTCTTTTACCGTCACTACCTGCCTAAATAATTTCTATCTCCTGTATCACGACCACAACCTCCCAAACTGCTGTGATTATAGGTACAAGTCATGACAACTGGCCCCCAGCTCATTGTTTTGTTTTGTTTTGTTTTCATTTTTTAAAGCTCATGATCATTGTTCAATGCATTGTTATTATTATTATTATTGTTTGTTGTTTTGCTTTTGATTTTTGTTTTTTGAGACAGAGTCTTGCTCTTGTCGCCCAGGCTAGAGTGCAATGGCGTGATCTCATCTCACTGCAATCTCCACCTCCCGGGTTCAAATGATTCTCCTGCCTCAGCCTCCCCAGTAGCTGGGATTACAGGCAACCGCCACCACACTCGGCTAATTTTTCTATTTTTAGTAGAGACTGGGTTTCACCATGTTGGCCAGGCTGGTCTCGAAACTCCTGACCTCATGATCCACCCACTCAGCCTCCCAAAGTGCTGGGATTACAGTTGTGAGCCACCAGGCCCGGCCTATTATTATTATTTTGAGACAGGTTCTCACTCTGTCTCCCAGGCTGGAGTGCAGTTGCAGTGGCACAATCATAGCTCACTGTAACCTCAAACTCCTGGGCTCAAGTGATCCTCCCACCTCAGCTTCACACATAGCTGAGACTACAGGCACATGCCACTATGCCCAGTTAATTTTTTACTTTTTGTAGAGACAGAGTCTTGCTATATTGCCCAGGTTCGTCTCAAACTCCTAGCCTCAAGTGATCCTCCTGCCTCAGGAGGATTTGAGATTTCAGGCACGAGCCACTGTGACTGGCCAAAGGTTTTATTTTACTTTTTTTTTTCAGACACGGTCTCACCGTGACCCCCAGGCTGGAGTGCAACGCGTGATTTTGGCTCACTGCAAACTCCACCTCCGGGTTCAAGTGATTCTCCTGCCTCAGCCTCCTGAGTGCTGGGATTACAGGCATGTGCCATCATGCCTGGCTAAATTTTTGTATTTTTAGTACAGACAGGGTTTACCATGTTGGCCAGGCTGGTCTCAAACTCCTGACCTCAAGTGATCTGCCTGCGTTGGCCTCCCAAAGTGCTGGGATTACAGGAGTGAGCCACCGTGCCTGGCCTATTTTACTCTTACACACACACATACATGTATGAATGCACACATCCTTCCCATTGTTGCTCCTGGGCTCTGACCGATCATTATGAAAGCTCTTTCCCTTCCCAGACCTTAGAGAAACGTACACACACCCTCGTATTATTATTATTATTATTATTTTTTGAGACAGAGTTTCGCTCTTGTTGCCCAGGTTGGGGTACAGTGGCACGACCTCGGCTCACTGCAACCTCTGCCTCCTGGATTCAAGCAATTCTTCTGGGTCAGCCTCTGGAGTAGCTGGGAATACAGGCACCTGCCACCGTGCCTGGCTAAGTTTTTGTATTTTTAGTAGAGACAGTGTTTCACCATGTTGGCCAGGCTGGTCTCGAACTCCTGACCTCAGGTGATCCACCTGCCTCAGTCTCCCAAAGTGCTAGGATGACGAGTGTGCGGCACTGCCCTGGCTGCACATAGCCTCTTCTAGTGTTTGCAGGGTGCATATTCACATCTCAGATCCATTTGGAATTATTATTATTTTATTTTTTTGGAGACAGAGTCTCGCTCTATCCCCCAGTGAGTGCAGTGGCGTGACCTTGGCTCATTGCAACCTCCGCCTCCCCAGTTCAAGCGATTCCCCTGCCTCAACCTCCCAAGTAGCTGGGATTACAGGCGTGCGCCACCATATCTGGCTAATTTATTTGTATTTTTAGTAGAGATGGGGTTTTACCATGTTGGCCAGGCAGGTCTGGAACTCCTGACTTCAGGTGATTCGCCTGCCTTGGCCTCCCAAACTGTTGGGATTACAGGCATGAGCCACTGCACCCAGCGTATATATGTACATTTTTTGTGGCACTATCCAGTTAGCCCAAAATCCACTCCCTCCATGGATTTGAAACCTCAGAGAGGGGAGGCTATTTTGGCCAGGATGTTAGTATTTAGTCAATACCTAAAGGAGTAGTCATAGGGAAGAATTGAGAGTAGGTGGCTCAGATAGCATATGCAAAGGCCCTGGGGTGGTAATGTTGTTGCCCTGTGCAAAGACCAACTAGGAAGCCTGTGGTTGGAGTACTGTGAATAAGGGGGATGGTGGAGGGAGTTGAGGGTTGACAGGTGAGGTGTTTGGCTTTATTCTGAGGCTGTGGGGGCACAGGAAAGGGACCAGCTCTGGGGCACAAAAGGTCCCTTCTATCTCGGGGATGGCACGCCCATTCGACAGATATAGAGACTAAGGCTTGCTGAGGCGCAGACAGGCACAGACAGGAGTCAAGGATGGCGGCTCCATTTGCTGGCCTAGGAACTGAGGCCGGGGTTCCTCTCGTTTCCCTCAGCGCATGGACAACGTGACCTCGCAGCCTTATTTGTGCACGATCACCCACATTAGGACCCTTTCATCCTGCTGGTAGCAAGAAAGCTCTTCCGCTGCAGTGCTGCACTGCCCGCTCCGCCCAGCCCCAGCCCACCCGACGCATCTCAGCCTCTAGCCACGCCCCCAAGCCCTCTGCACAGGTGCACTCCACCCCGATTCCACCTGACAGGGGCAGCCCGGTCCAGCACCGCCCACCCAATGAGGAGAGCCCCGCCCCATCAGGTGTATCCCGGACCCGAGTCCACGCCTCCCTATGGGCCGCCGTCTGGTCTCCAGCACTGGCTGACCCTTGCGCCTCGCCTTCCCTTTCTATACGGTGGATACAGGAATAGCCTCACCCCCAAACCTGCCCCTGCATGTCCTTGCTGTGTGACCCCGGGAGTGTCGTTTCACCTCTCTGAATCTCAGCTTTCCCCTCCGTACAGTGAGTGGGGGTCGAGCCCCTTCTGTGACTCGGTTGATCCACTCCTAGCAGGATGTTGGATGGACGATCTTTGAGGATGCAGGTTGAGCCCTCAGCATACCACCGGCGCTCAATAAATGGCCTTGTTTCTTCTGTTTGTCTGGAACAGGAGATGCAGAAATAGGCAGTAGTGGCTGGCCATGATGGCTCACGTCTGTAATCCCAATACTTTGGGAGGCCGAGGCGGGTGGATCACGTGAGGTCAGGAGTTCGAGACCAGCCTGGCCAACATGATGACCCCCGTCTCTACTAAAAATACAAAAATTAGCAGGGCGTGGTTGTGCACGCCTGTAATCCCAGCTACTAGGGAGACCAAGGCAGGAGAATCGCTTGAACTCAGGAAGCGGAGATTGCAGTGAGCCAAGATGGTGCCACTGCACTCCAACCTGGGCAACAGAGTGAGACTCTGTCTCAAAAAAAAAAAAGAGCCGAGCCCCGTGGCTCACGCCTGTAATCCCAGCCCTTTGGGAGGCCAAGGCAGGTGGATCACGAGGTCAGGAGTTCGAGATCAATCTGACCAACATGGTGAAACCCCACCTCTATTAAAAATACAAACGCCTGTAATCCCAGCACTTTGGGAGGCCGAGACGGGTGGATCACGAGGTCAGGAGATCGAGACCATTCTGGCTAAACAGGAATAGCCTAGCTGGCTCTACTAAAAATACAAAAACAAAATTTCCGGGTGTGGTGGAGGGTGCCTGTAGTCGCAGCTACTCGGGAGGCTGAGGCAGGAGAATGGCGTGAACCCGGGAGGCGGAACTTGCAGTGAGCCGAGATCGCGCCACTGCACTCCAGCCTGGGTGACAGAGCAAGACTCCGTCAAAAAAAAAAAAAAAAAAAAAAAAAAAAAAAAAAAAAAAAAGGAAAGCGAGAGAGAGAAAGAGAGAAAGAGGCAGTAGTTGGAGAGGGCTGGCTGAGGAAGAAGCCAGCAGGTTGGACAGGGGCAGAAGCCAGCCCTGAACCTCAGTTTTCTCATCTGTAAAAGGGACCTTCAGGCCAGGTACAGTGACTCACGCCTGTAATCCCAGTGATTTGGGAGGCCGAGGTGGGAAGATAGCTTGAGGCTGCCCTCACTGGACAACTAGACACACTTCCCTGCTGGACATTCTAAATTAAATTAGCCCCCTAAAAATGTAAGACACAGGCTGAAGGGTGGGGTCCCATCTCTACCTTGCCTTCACTGGCTGCAGGTCTGAGTGTTCATGGATTTTCTTTTTTTTTTCTTCTTTTTTTCTTTTTTATTTTTTTTGTGATGGAGTCTTGCTCTGTCGCCCAGACTGGAGTACAGTGACACGATCTCAGCTCACTACAACCTCCGCCTCCCAGGTTCAAGCGATTCTCCTACCTCAGCCTCCTGCATAGCTGGGATTACAGGGGAGTGCCACCGCGCCTGGCTAATATTTTGTATCTTTAGTAGTGATGGAGTTTCACTATGTTGGCCAAGCTGGTCTCCAACCCCTGACCTCGCGATCTGTCCACCTCAGCCTCACAAAGTGCTGGGATTACAGGCATGAGCCACTGTGCCCAGCTGGTCATGGGTTTTCTTGTTGCTGGTGGTGTTTTGAGACAGAGCCTTACTCTGTCACACAGGCTGGAGGGCAGTGGTGTGATCACGGCTCACTGCAGCCTCGATCCCAGGCTCAAGTGATTTTCCCACCTTAGTCTCCCAAGTAGCTGGGACTATAGGTGTGCGCCACCACACCCAACTAATTTTTCTTTTTAGTAGAGATGGGATTTCACTATAATAGCCAGGCTGATCTCAAACTGCCAGGCTCAAGCAATCTGCCCGCCTCAGCCTCCCAAAGTGCTGGGATTACAGGCGTGAGCCTCAGCACCTGGCCCAGACTGTCTTTCTTATTTATTTATTTATTTATTTATTTATTTATTTATTTATTTATTTCCGAGACGGGGTCTCACTGTGTCACCCAGGCTGGAGTGCAGTGGCACAATCATGGCTCACTGCAGCCTCTAATTCCTGGGCTCAAGTGATCCTCCCACATCAGCCTCCCAAGAAGCTGGGACCACAGGCACGCACCACCATTCCTGGCTAATTTTATTTTATTTTCTGTAGAGATGGGTTTCGCCATGTTGCCCCAGACTGGTCTCATTCTCCAGGGCTCAAGTGATCCCCTGGCCCCAGCCTCCCAAAGTACTGGGATTACAAGCACGAGCCACGGCACCCAGCCAAACTGGGATTTATATAAACCTTTGTCAAGAGAGTGTAGGCTGCGAGTGGTGGCTCACCCTTTTAATCCCAGCACTTTGGGAGGTCAAGGCAGGAGGATCACTTGAGGTCAGGAGTTCAAGACCAGCCTGATCAACATCGTGAAACTCTGTTACTACTAAAAATACAAAAATTAGCCGGGCATGGTGGCACACGTCTGTAGCTCCAGCTATTCCCTGGGGGCTGAGACAGGAGAATCACTTGAACCCAACAGGCAGAGGTTGCAGGGAGCCGAGATTGTGCTCTGCGCTCTAGCCTGGGCGACAGAGTAAGAATCTGTCTCAAGAAGAAAAAAAAGAGAGAATTTAAATGCTGGCCAAGGACCAAGTCAACCAAAGGGGCCTCAGGGTTCAAGCTTTATGTTTGGGGACAATCTTAGGCCATAGGACTGGGTGACCTCCCTGCCAGCCTTGTAGCCTACTCACTCGAGGTTCAGCAGTCCGTCCCTCAGATGGGGACCTCCATTCTGTCACCTTTGATGACACCTTCATTTCTTGTGGGATCCACTGTTTGGAGAGGTGTGTAATCAATCCCAGCACTTTGGGAGGCCAAGGAAGTGGACGAATCACCTGAGGTTGGGAGTTCAAGACCAGCCTGGCCAACATGGTGACACCTCATCTCTGCTAAAAATACAAAAATTAGTTAGACGTGGTCACGCATGCCTGTAATCCCAGCTACTTGGGAGGCTGAGGCAGGAGAATGGCTTGAAGCTGGGAGGTGGAAGTTTCAGTGAGCCGAGATCAAGCCACCATACTCTAGCCTGGGTGACAGAGCAAGACTTTCTCTCAAAAAGAAAAAAAAAAGTTAAAAAAATAATTTTTATTATGTAAATATTACCTAAATTTTAAAAAATCAGAAGCTCCATTCTGCAGTCTCTGGCTTCCACCTCAAATGACACCTCCTCCAGGAAGCCTTTCATGACAACACTCAATCCCTCATGCACCTTCTGGCATTTTCCATTTTCTCTTCTTATTTAATTTTTTTTTTTTTTTTTGAGACAGGTTCTCATTCTGTTGCCCTGGAGTGCAGTGACATACTCGCAGCTCCACTGCAGCCTCGACCTCCTGGGCTCAAGTGATCCTCCCTACTCAGCCTCCCCAGTAGCTGGGCGCACAGGCACTGACTACCACATCTGGCTAATTTAAACCTTTTTTGGGGGTCGGGCACGGTGGCTCACGCCTGTAATCCCAGCACTTTAGGAGGCTAGGGCGGGCAGATAACTTGAGGTCAGGAGTTCGATACCAGCCTGGCCAACATGGTGAAATCCCGTCTCTACTAAAAATACAAAAATTACCTGGGCGTGATGGCACGTTCCTGTAGTCCCAGCTACTCATAAGGCAGAAGTGAGAGAATACAAAAACAAAAACAAAAATTTTTTTGGGGGTAGAGACAGGATCTTGTCGTGTTGCCCAGGCTAGTCTTGAACTCCTGGACTTAAGTGATCCTCCGTCCTGGGCCTCCCAAAGTGCTGGGATTATAAGCACGAGGCGCCATGCCTGGCTGATGGCTTCTGATTTTAATCTACATCTTGCCAAGCAAATGTCTCTAACATTTATTTGCAAATGTCAAACATTCAGAGAAATAGACATACTCACCCATCACTGCTGGGAGTCAAGTAAGGTCCCCTGTATGGAAGGTGGTGTGGTCTTAAGTATTCATCAAAAATGCTGAGAAGCTGGGCTCAGTGACGAATGCCTGTAGTCCCAGTTACTCAGGAGACTGAGGTGGAAGGATCAATTGAATCCAGGAGTTCTGGGCTGTAGTGCACTATGCCAATTGGGTGACTACAGTAAGTTTGGTGTCAATATGGTGACCTCCCGGGGAGCGGGATACCACCACCAGGTTGCCTAAGGAGAGGTGAACCGGCCCAGGCTGGAAACTGAGCAGGTAAAACTCTTGTGCGGATCAGTAGTGGGAGCATATCTGTGATAGCCACTGCACTCCAGACGGGCAACATCCTGAGACCCCTGTCTCAGAAAAAAAAAAAAAGAAAAGAAAAGAAGAAGGAGAAGAATTGAAAACGTGTGTTTGGCCGGGCTCGGTGGCTCACGCCTGTAATCTCAACACTTTGGAAGGCCGAGACCGGTGATTACTTGGGGTCAGGAATTTGAGACCAGCCTGGCCAACATGGCAAAACCCTGTCTCTACTAAAAATACAAAACTTAGGCCGGGCGTGGTGGCTCATGCCTGTAATCCCAGCACTTTGGGAGGCTAAGGCGGACAGATCACGAGGCCAGGAGATTGAGACCATCCTGGCTAACATGGTGAAACCCGGTCTCTACTAAAAATACTAAAAACAAAATTACCCTGTATGGTGGCAGGCGCCTGTAGTCCCAGCTACTCGGGAGGCTAAGGCAGGAGAATGGCATGAACCCAGGGGACAGAGCTTGCAGTGAGTGGACATCACGCCACTGCACTCCAGCCTGGGCGACAGAGCAAGACTCCGTCTCAAAAAAAAAAAAAAAAAAAAAAAAAACTTAGCCTACCGTGGTGGTGGGGGTGGGCGCCTGTAGTTCCAGCTATGGCTGAGGCAGGAGAATCACTTGAACCCGGGAGGTGGAGGTTGCAGTGAGCCGAGATTGCGCCCCTGCACTCCAGCCTGGGTGACAGAGTGAGACTCTGTCTCAGAAAAAAAAGAAAATGTGTTATTCTATTTGTTAGGCTGTCCCCAGAGAGTGACCTAGATGTCCAACCATAGGAGATCTGTTTAACAAACCATAGAAAAACTTCAAGGTGAGTGATGCTGAAGTCTCTAAACTCAAGAATGTACACTGGAATTTGGCCTTGACTGACAAATCATGTGTATAGTATAATTCCATTTGGGCTAAGAAAAGAAAGAAAGAAAGAAAAAAATCTAGATGGAAATAGACCATCGTGTTAGTAACAGTTATTTCTGGGCATTGATTTTATTTTTAAAATTTCGTTCACTCAACAGATATTTACAGAGCACCTGGTCCGTGTCAGCTAGGGCCAAGGGCAGGGATGGCATCTGAATTTGTTTACTTAGTTTGTTTTCTGTGCCAGCATTTTAAAATTTACCAATAAGCACCAGGCATAAAGTAAATAGGTATTAAAAATTCATAAAGGAAATTAAACGCTATGACAAGAGACCGATTTAGATTATTTACGTTACACATGTCTGTGCTTTCTAAAACTGTTTTTACAATGAGCGCACATTATTTGGAGAATCAGAAAAGAGGCCAGCACGGTGGCTCATGCCTGTAATCCCAGCACTTTCGAAGACTGAGGCGGACAGATTACTTGAGGTCAGGAGTTCAAGACCAGCCTGGCCAACATAGTGAAACCCTGTCTCTACTAAAAAGTACAAAAATTGGAGGGGCGTGGTGGCTCACGCCTGTAATCCCAGCACTTTGGAAGGCTGAGGCGGGCAGATCACGAGGTCAGGAGTTCAAGACCAGCCTGAGCAACACGGTAAAAATCCAACTCTACTAAAATTACAAAAAAATAAATAAATAAAATAAAATAGCTGGGCATGGTGGCAGGTGCCTGTTATCCCATCTACTAGTGAGGCTGAGTCAGGAGAAACGCTTGAACCCAGGAAGCAGAGGTTGCAGTGAGCTGAGATTGCACCACTGCACTCCAGCCTGGGTGACAGAGCAAGACTCTGTCTCAAAAAAAAAAAAAAAAAAATTAGGTGGGCGTGATGGCGCATGCCTGCAATCCCAGCTACTCGGGAGACTGAGGCAGGAGAATTGCTTGAACCTGCGAGGCAGAGGTTGCAGTGAGCCGAGGTCATTCCATTGCACTCCAGCCTGGGCAACACAGTGAGACTCCATCTCCAAAAAAAAAAAAAAAAAAAAAGAAAGAAAGAAAAGAAAAGAAAACATGGAACTCTGAATCCATTAGGAAACATACACCTACGTCCCACACCCCTCCCAGCTCCCTACCAGTGCCATTCACCTTCTTTTTTTTTTTTTGAGATAGGGTCTCACTCTGTCATCCAGACTGGAATACAGTGGCGCCATCACGGCTCACTGCAGCCTTGACCTCACAGGCTCAAGCCAACCTCCCACCTCAACCTCCTGAGTAGCTGGGACCACTGGTGTACACTGTCATGCCCAGCTAATCTTTTTATATTTTGTAGATATGGGGTCTCGCTATGTTGCCCAGGCTGGTCTCAAGCTCCTGGCCTCAAGTGATCCTTCTGCCTCAGCCTCCAAAAGTGTTGGGATTACAGGTATAAGCCACCGCGCCTGGCCCCATCCACCTTCTCAACCTCCCTTCCCATTCTCCTCGCCCCAGCTCCTTCTAGCTTCTCCCCTGGAGTGGAACTGATACATCCCAGCTGGCAGGGCCTGCTGTGGGCCTCAACTCCTTGTAAATGTGCAATTAACATGAGATAGATTGATTTCCAAATGGGGAAACTGAGGCTCAGAGAGGTAAAGTGACCTGTTCAGTGTCACACAGTGCATATGTGACAAAGTGGAGCACACACCCAGATATCTCTGTCCCCAGAGCTCTTGCTGCCCCCTGGAGTGGTCTCAGCCCAAACCTGATTTCCTTCCCTGGGCCATCTTATTGGGCTTAAATCACAGGGGCTTTATTACTGGTGGGTGGGGAGGTATCCCCCCGACTTGGAGGCCTGATGCCTCAATGCACCACAGGCAGAAATTGCTGGTCTTCTCAGCGTCCCCTCACACTGGTGCTGCTGGGCTCCCAAGAAGCCTCAGCCCCAGGCCTGGCTCTCAAGCAGCCTCCAGTCTGAAAGCTGAGTCAGGTGCATTCACTCTTAGCTCTGCAGGGTCGGACCTGGGCCAGAGGAAGGGACAGGGATGGTCTGGGCCACACCGAGGGCTACAAAGAGGAAGGCACATGGAGTTGGTGCTTAAAGAATGAGTAGAAGTATGAGAAGTGGAAGTAGAGTTGGGTGGATCGTGGATGATGCCTGCATATGAAGGTGGATGAATGGAAGGATGGATGGGTGGATAGGATAGGAATGGGGGATTGGTGAATGGTGGGATGGATGGCGATGGATGGGGGATGGAGGATAAATGACTGGATGGGTGACTGGGTGGATGGATGGATGGATGGTTGGATAGATGGGAAGACAGATGGGTGTATGGATGGATGGATGGGTGGGTGGATGAGTGGATGGATGGGCAGACGGATAGGTGTATAGATGGATGGATGGGTGGGTGGGTGAGTGGATGGGTGGATGGATGGGCAGATGAATAGATGGATGGATGGATGGATGGATGGATGGATGGATGGATGGATGAGTGGATGGGTGGATGGATGGGCAGATGAATAGATGGATGGATGGATGGATGGATGGATGGATGGATGGATGGATGGTTGGATGGATGGGAAGATGGATGGATGTATGGATGGACGGATGGGTAGGTGAATGGATGGGAAGATGGATGGATGTATGGATGGACGGATGGGTAGGTGGATGGATGAGTGGATGGATGGATGGGCAGATGGGTGGGTGGATGGATGAATGAATGGATGGATGGATGGGTGGGTGGATGAATGGATGGATGGATGGATGGATGGATGGATGGATGGATGGTTGGATGGATGGGAAGATGGATGGGTGTATGGATGGACGGATGGGTGGGTGGATGGATGAGTGGATGGATGGATGGGCAGATGGGTGGGTGGATGGATGAATGAATGGATGGATGGATGGATGGGCAAATGAGTGGATAGGTGGATGGGTGGGTGGATGGATGGATAGGCACTGAGTGGGTGCATGAATATGTGAGGAAGTGGAAAGGTGGAGCTTGAGCCCCAGCATTAAGCACCCCGCCTACCCTTCGAAGAGCCCAGTGTAGACTGTCACACTGGCAGTGGTCCTAGTGTCCCTGTACATTGCATCCCTGTCTCCAACCTGGTCTCCCCAGGTGCCTTTTCAGGGGTCCACCACTCCTTCCACAGGACTCCAGACACCTGCCCTCCAGCCAGGTCCAGATGCTGCTCAACACCCACGCTGGGCACTGTGACTGCTGGTTGGTGGAGGGCTCTGGCAGATGTGACTTGGAGGTCACTGGCCAGTTACACAATGTCTGTCTTGCATGTGGGCATGGCTGTGGTGTCCCAGACGGACTCTGAGTGGCCCTCCAGGAGAGGGTCTCATCTAGAAGAGAGAGGCCAGCCCCCAGGCAGCTGCTCTCCAAGGTCTGTACGTCTGTGTTTCTTTCTGCTTCTTACTCTCCTGACCTGCAGCCTGAGCCAAGGGCTGGTATATCTGGACACTGAAGTCCCTGAGAGAGACCCCACCTCCCTACATCCCCAACGATGTTAACAGCCAACTCCTGAGCACCTGCTACCTGGATGGGTCCTGCGGGAACCCCTCAGCTCCTGGTCATGACCTACCTGGATGGTACCCCCCAGAACAGTGGGGTTACCCACCAAGGGCTTGGCCCAGTTACCAGCAGTTACACTCCTCCTGGATCCCAGGATGGATGCCAAATCCTGAGGGACCCCAAGGTGTGAGGGGGGACCCCAAGATATGGGGGTACTGGTCCCCATTGACAGTGGGAGGCTAAGGCAGGAGGATTGCTTAAGCCCAGGAATTAGGGACCAGCTTGGACAACATAGGAAGACCCCATCTCTACAAAATATTAAAAAATTAGCCAGGCTTGGCGGCTCAGGCCTCTAATCCCAGTGACTCGGGAGGGTGAGGCAGGAGAATGGGGTACTGTCCCCATTGACTTTGGGATATGTGTCTTTGTTGTTTTTCAAGACAGGTCTCGCTCTATCCCCAGGCTAGAGTGCAGCGGTGCAATCTGAGCTCACTGCAGCCTCGACCTCCTGGGCTCAAGCAATTGTCCTGTTTCAGCCTCCCCAATAGTTGAGACTACAGATGTGTGTCACCACGCCTGGCTAATTTTTGTTTGTGTGTTTTTATTTTCTATTTATTTATTTATTTTGCGACGGGAGTCTCACTCTGTCACCCATGCTGGAGTGCTGTGGCGCCATCTCCGCTCACTGCAAGCTCTGCCTCCCGGATTCATGCCATTCTCCTGCCTCAGCCTCTCGAGTAGCTGGGACTACAGGCACCCACCACCATGCCCGGCTAGTTTCTTTTTGTATTTTTAGTAGAGATGGGGTTTCACTATGTTAGCCAGGATGGTCTCAATCTCCTGACCTCATGATTTGCCCACCTCAGCCTCCCAAAGTTCTGGGATTACAGGCGTGAGCCACCGTGCCCGGCCGTGCGTTTTTATTTTTCTGAGGTGGAGTCTCACTCTGTTACCCAGGCTGAAGTGCAGTGGCACAATCTTGGCTCACTGAAACCTCTGCCTCCCAGGTTCAAGCGATTCTCCCGACTCATCCTCCTGAGTAGCTAGGATTACAGGTGTACGCTACAATGCCTGGCTAATTTTTTTTGTATTTTTAGTAGAGATGGGGTTTCACCTGTTGCCCAGGCTGGTCTTGAACTCCTGACCTCAAATGATCCACCCGCCTCGGCCTCTCAAAGGGCTGGGATTAGAGGAGTGAGCCACCGCACCTGGCCAGTGTCTCCCCTGTTGATGCAGTCAGCACCCAACGTGTGACCTTTCTCTTTGTTTCAGCGATCATCCTTCCCTGTGACCTCCCTCCTGGCCCGAAGATCCTTTCACTCTGGAAAGCAGACGTTTCCCTGCTGTTGGAGACCTGAGATTTCAGCGATAAGACGCAGAGGCTGGCATCCAGGACCTTGTGAGAGACAGAGGGAGATGGGAAAGAGCATGAAAGGGCTTATGAAGACAAGTTTCCTCCCTCAGGCCCTGGGATTACAGGCGTGAGCCACTGTGCCTGGCTGCAAATCTTTTTTTTTTTTTTTTTTTTTTTTTTGAGACTGTGGCCCAGGCTGTTGTGCAATGGTACGATCTTGGCTCACTGCAACCTCCACCTCCCAGGTTCAAGCAACTTTCCTGCCTGAGCCTCCCGAATAGCTGGGACCACAGGCATGTACCATCACACCTGGCTAATTTTTGTATTTTTAGTAGAGATAGGGTTTCACCACATTGGCCAGGGTGGACTCAAACTCCTGGACTCAAGGATCCTCCCGCCTCGGCCTCCCAAAGTGCTGGGATTACAGACATGAGCCACTGCACCCGGCTGCAAATATTTAAACACAAAAGCAGTTCGCAACTGGGCATAGTGGCACAACCTGTAGTCCCAGCTACCTGGGAGGCTGAGGTGGGAGGATCACTTGAGACCAGGAGGTTGAAGCTGCAGTGAGCCATGATCACGCCACTGCACTTGAGCCTGGGTGAAAACATGAGACCTTGCCTAAAAGAAAAAAAAAAAAGATCATGACCTCTCCTGCTCAAAAACCTTCAGTGGCTCCCCAGTGCTCTAAGTATAAAGTCTGCATTCCTTGCTGGGGGCCCACGGGTCCCTGATGCTCAGCCTGTAGCCCTCCCTGACTACATGGTGCCTCCCCACTCTCCCCAACTCACTTAGCTTCAGTCACAGTTGCCTCCTCAATGTTGTCCCAAGGGGCTGAACACGTCCCCGCCTCAGGGCCTTTGGGCGTGGTGTTGCCCTGAATCACCACCTCCACAAAGCAGCCTTCAGCAGCCACTGCAGTCTTGGCCTGGTGCTCTGCCTGCTTTTCTTTCTTTTGCAAAATCCTGTCAGAAGTCATTTCTTCGTTCCCTTGTCTACCAGACATGAGGTCCCTGAGGGCAGGATGTCCTAACAGACCTGGATGCCTTAAATGCTTAATAAACATGAGTTAATGATGAATAATCCTTGCTTTACAGAGGAGGAAACAGAGGCCCAGGGAGGAAGGGCTGTTGTACCCCATGAGTTTGAGCCCAGGCTGCACCAAATCTACCTGCAGGTGGACGAGCGAACCCCGCAACCTGCTCCCTGGGTAAGCAAAGCTCCAAAGGTTGCAAGGAGCAGACTTGGCCTCTCAGACTGGGGTTCCAGGACCAGCCTTTACTCTCTACTGTTTGTTGTTTTGAGACAAATTCTCACTCTGTCGCCCAGGATGGAGTGAAGTGGTGCGATCTGGGCTCACTGCAACCTCTGACTCCCAGGTTCAAGCGATCCTCCCACCTCAGCCTCCTGAGTAGCTGGGGTGACAGGTGCACACCACCACGCCGGATAATTTTTTGTGTTTTTAGTAGAGGCAGATGTTTGCCATGTTGGCCAGGCCAGTCTCGAATTCCTGACCTCAAGTGATCTGCCCGATTTGGCCTCCCAAAGTGCTGGGATTACAGGCATGAGCCACCACCTTCAGCCTCCCTGGTGACTTTTTTTTTTCTTTCTTTTTTTTTTTTTTGAGATAAAGTCTCACTCAGTCACCCAGGCTGGAGTGCAATGGCATGATCTTGGCTCACTGCAACCTCTGCCTCCCGGGTTCAGGTGATCATCCTGCCTCAGCCTCCTGAGTAGCTGGGACTACAGGTGTGTGCCACCACACTCAGCTAATTTTTGTATTTTTAGTAGAGACAGGGTTTCACCATGTTAGTCAGGTGATCTCAGGTGATTCACCCACCTCGGCCTCCCAAAGTGCTGGGATTACAGGCATGAGCTACTGTGCCTAGCTTTTTTTTTTTTTTTTTTTTTTTTTTGAGACAGAGTCTTGCTCTGTCGCCCAGGCTGGAGTGCAGTGGCGTGATCTCAGCTCACTGCAGGCTCCGCCTCCCGGGTTCACACCATTCTCCTGCCTCAGCCTCCCGCCTGGCTAATTTTTTGTATTTTTGGTAGAGATGGAGTTTCACCGTGTTAGCCAGGATAGTCTTGATCTCCTGACCTCGTGATCCGCCTGCCTCAGCCTCCCAAAGTGCTGGGGCCACCACGCTCGGCCCATTTTTTTTGTATTTTTGTAGAAACGGGGTTTCACCATGTTGGTCAGGCTGGTCTTGAACCCCTGACCTCAGGTGATCCACCTGCCTCCGCCTCCCAAAGAGCTGGGATTACAGGCATGAGCCACCACCTCCAGCCTTCTGCTGACTTTTACTTTGGGGAACTGACAAGCTTGCTGAGCCTCAGTTTTCTTTTTTTTTTTTTTCTCTGTCACCCAGTCTGGAGTGCAGTGGCGCGATCTCGGCTCGCTGCAAGCTCCGCCTCCCGGGTTTACACCATTCTCCTGCCTCAGCCTCCTGAGTAGCTGGGACTACAGGCACCCATCACCTCGCCCGGCTAGTTTTTCGTATTTTTTAGTAGAGACGGGGTTTCACCCTGTTAGCCAGGATGGTCTTGATCTCCTGACCTCGTGATCCGCCCGTCTTGGCCTCCCAAAGTGCTGGGATTACAGGTTTGAGCCACCGCGCCCGGCCGAGCCTCAGTTTTCTATGAAACTGGGGTTAGCTAGGTGCAGTGGCTCATGCCTATAATCTCCACACTGTGGGAGGCTAAGGCAGGAGGATTGCTTGAGCCCAGGAATTAGGGACCAGCTTGAACAACATAGGAAGACCCTATCTCTACAGAATATTAAAAAATTAGCCAGGCTTGGTGGCTCAGGCCTCTAATCCGAGTGACTCGGGAGGGTGAGGCAGGAGAATTGCTAGAGCCCAGGAAGTTGAGCCTGCAGTGAGCTGAGATCGCACCACTGCACTCCAGCCTGGGCGGGAGAGTTAGACCTTGTCTCTAAAAAAATAATAATTAATGCTGGTGGTGGCTCACGCCTGGAAACCCAGCAATTTGGGAGGCTGAGGCGGGTGGATCACAAGGTCGGGAGATTGAGACCATTGTGGCTAACACAGTGAAACCCCGTCTCTACAAAAATACAAAAAAAAAAAAAAATTAGCTGGGCGTGGTGGCACGCGCCTATAGTCCCAGCTACTCAGGAGGCTGAGGCAGGAGAATCGCTTGAACCTGTGAGACGGAGGTTGCAGTGAGCCGAGATCGTGCCACTGCATTCCAGCCTGGGTGACAGAGAAAGACTACATCTCAAAAAATAAATAAATAAAATAATACATACATACATACATACATAATTTAGTTACATGTCAGGCCCCTGGGGTTCAGTCTTGGACCTTGCCTTCCTCCCCCAGATTCCCTGCTGTGCACTCCTATAGTGGATAACAGCAGGACCCTGAGAGGCCTGGGTCCTGGGCCTAGACTCCAGGTAGCCCCGAGTCTGGGAGGGAGGCAGGGCCAGACACAGACGCATCCCCGTCCTGGGGGTCAGGATTGTCAGAGTTGTGGGGAGGGCTGGAGGGCTTCCTGGAGGAAACAACCTCAGAGCTGGCATTTCAGGCGATGAGTGGGATCCAGTACAAGTGCTCTGAAGTGGGGCTGAGCAGCTTGACCAATGAGCAATGAGGAGCTTGAGCCTCTCTCTCTGAGGTGTCCAAGAGAGCCACGGAAGATGCTGGAGCAAGGAGGTAGGCAGCACCACTGGTTAGAGGGGTCCCTTGGTGTGTGTTGGTAGGCGGGATCCTAGAGGGCATAACCACGGCACAGGTGGCCAAACCAGAGACCCCGGCCTGTGCCTGGTTACCAGGAATACTCTCCCTCTGGCAGACCCAAGGAAGAGGCTGTAGCATGTGAGTCACCGGGCTGCTGTGAGAACAATCGGTGCGCGGCAGCCCCATGTGGGCTGTCACCAAGCAGGAACACGGCCCCCAGAGCCCCTCTGAGCTGCCTTCCCCACGGGCTCCTGCTCTCTGTTCCCACAGCTGCTCCCTCAAGGCCACAGAAGGAGCGTGGGATGGGGGGACAGGCGGAGAGGAGGCCGTGTAGGCTGCACAGCCAGCATTTGGGAGCTCCGGGGTAGGGTGGGGCTTCTCTGGCAGAGGGCCCACTGTGTTCTGGGGCTGCCATAGTCTCAGGACTCTACTCAGGGTGGGGAAACTGAGGCTCAGAGAATGGTAGGGTCTGCAACTATTCTGCACATGGACAGACACCAGAGCTGAAACCCTGCCCAGGGCCTGCAGTGTCAATGTGACCACTCCCTCTCTCTTTGGCTCCAAACTCTCCCATGGCTCCCCAGTGCCTTCAGAATGAAACCCACACAACTCACCAAGACCCACGAGGCTCTGTTCAGTTCCTGTGACCCCCTAGGTCTCAGCAATCCCATAAGCTTTTCTCCCATTTACTCCACTCTAGACACCTCTCTAGTATTCCTCCAATATGGCCTGCCTGGCCCCACCTCAGGGCCTTTGCACATGCTCCGACCCCCAGTGCCTAAAGCACTCTTTTTAAATTACGCCTGTTTCATCCCTCAGGAAAGGTGCAAAGAGTTCATGAAAGGTTATATGCCCAGGAACACACAGCAAGCTGGTGGGACTTGGGATATGAACCCAGGCCCATCTGACTACCCCCACCCTCACCCCCTGGCAGCCCCTTTCGTGGCTGTGGTGTCATATCAAAACAGACCTGGGCCAGGCGCGGTGGCTCACGCCTGTAATCCTACCTTAAGTTAGGAGTTTGAGACCAGACTGGCCAACAGACCAGCCTGGCGAAACCACATCTCTACTAAAAATGAAAAAATTAGCTGGGCATGGTGGCATGCACCTGTAGTCCCAGCTACTCGAGAGGCTGAGGCAGGAGAATTGCTTGAACCCGGGAGGGGGAGATCGCAGTAAGCCGAGATTGTGCCACTGCACTCCAGCCTGGATGACCGAGTGAGACGCTGTCTCAAAACAAAACAAAACAAAACAAAAATATTTCAGAGCAATCCACCATGGAGCTGGCTGATTCTCAGTCCCTCCAGATCTTTTTTTTTTTTTTTTTTTGAGACAGAGTCTCGCTCTGCCACCCAGGCTAGAGTGCAGTGGCACGATCTCGACTCACTGCAACCTCTGCCTCCCAAGTTCAAGCGATTCTCTTGCCTCAACCTCCTGCGTAGCTGGGACTATAGGTGTGCGCCACCATGTCCGGCTAATTTTTTTATATTTTTAGTGGAGACAGGGTTTCGCCATATTGGCCAGGCTGGTGTTGAACTCCTGACCTCGTGATCCACACGCCTCAGCCTTCCAAAGCACTGGGACTACAAGCGTGAGCTATCGTGCCTGGCCATGCCCCTCCAGATCTTGCCACCTCTGGCTAGGTGCCAAAGACTCTCAGGCCTTGGGCCCAAGGCCCCCTGGTCAGGGAGCTCCAAGGCTAAGCCGACCCCCAATTCCCGCAGTGCCTCCCCTGATGTGGCCTCAATTTCTCCGCCCCACTTTCTGCCCTTCAAGCGCTGCTGGTGGCGGAGCCTTCAAGGACGCCACAGCCAAAAATAATCGGGCCCCGACCTACCTCCGGAAATTGGGGCAGCCCCGCCCAGCCACCTGGCACCCAGGAGGTAATTAGTGCATGTGGCAAATTAGGGTAATTAGGTCTGCGGGAACTGAACCTCGGGTCCAGGTTTGGTGCTCAGAGGGGCCTCAAGCACTGCCTCCTCCCATCCCCAACTCACTCTGGTCCTAGGTCCTCAAATCCGTAACCCAGTGCTGGCGACCCCAGCTCCCTGACCCTTTCTTGCCTGGGCCTGAGGGAGCCTGGCTCCGTTGCTTCATGGGGGGTTGTTTGTTGAATGAATTAACTTTGGCCGTGGGCGGAAGTCAAGTTCTGAATTTAAGGCAGGGTCTCCTTCAAGTGATGCAAAATCACCAATAGTATTTAGTCATCAAACTCTCCTTTGCCTGACCCCCCATGGGTCCACTGTGTGCTGGAAGGCGACAAACTCTAGGGAAACATCAGCCCTGGTCTCAACCCTTGAGGAACACTCAGGCTGGAGGAGTCAAAGCTGTACACAGGCACTTGCAGGGGTCAGGGCCAGGCCAGAAAGAGGGAAGAGGGCTGGAGAAGGTCTAGAGGTAGAGGAGAGAGAGCTTCTTGGGGAGGAGAGCATTGAAGGTGAGGCTTTGAGGGATGAATAGGAGTTTGCAAACAGGCTAATGTCTGGAGGTTGACCCAATCAGCTATGGCTTGGGGAATGAGGAGAAGGAAGAGGGAGGTAGCTGGAGGGGGCACCTGAGGGGCCGGGAGCTAAAGATTTAGAGGATGTCATGCCAGGTTGGACCCATTTCTGTCCTTGAGAGTTCAGGCCTGGTTGCAGTCCTCTAACTTCTGAAAAAGAAAAGAGTAAGAAGTTGGTTCAGGATCAAAACCACATACTAAAAATAAACAGGATGTTTACAGTAGCAAGCATTTATTTTTTTATTTTTATTTTTATTTATTTTTTTTTTTGAGACGGAGTCTTGCTCTGTCGCCCAGGCTGGAGTGCAGTGGCCAGATCTCGGCTCACTGCAAGCTCCGCCTCCCGGGTTCACGCCATTCTCCTGCCTCAGCCTCCCGAGTAGCTGGGACTACAGGCACCCGCCACCTCGCCCGGCTAGTTTTTTTTTTTTTGTAATATTTAGTAGAGACGGGGTTTCACCGTGTTAGCCAGGATGGTCTCGATCTCCTGACCTCGTGATCCACCCGTCTCCGCCTCCCAAAGTGCTGGGATTACAGGCTTGAGCCACCGCGCCCGGCCAGTAGCAAGCATTTATTAAGCACCTACAATCACGTTCTCTTCACATAACAACTCATTGGAGGCCAGGTGCAGTAGCTTACATCTGTTATCCCAGCCCTTTGAGAGGCTGAGGCAGGCAGATCACTTGAATCCAGGAGTTGGAGACCAGCCTGGGCAGCATAGTGACACCCCGTCTCTACAAAAAATACAAAAATTAGTCAGGCGTAGTGGTGTGCACCTGTAGTTCCAGCCACTCAGGAGTCTGAGGTGGGAGGATTGCTTGAACCCAGAAAGTTGAGGCTGCAGTGAGCCGTGATTGAGCCACTGTACTACAGCCTAGAACAGAGTGAGGCCCTGTCTCAAAAAAAGGGGCTGGGCGTGGTGGATCACACCTGTAATCCCAACAGTTTGGGAGGCCAAGGAGGGTGGATTGCTTGAGTCCAGGAGTTGGAGACCAGCCTGGCCAACATGGTGAAACCCTTGTTCCTACTAAAAATACAAAAATTAGCTGGGTATGGTGGCGTGCACCTGTAATCCCAGCTACTAGGGAGGCCGAGACAGGAGAATTGCTTGAACCCAGAAGGCAGAGATTGCAGCAAACTGAGATCACAGCACTGCACTCCAGCCTGGGTGACAGAGCAAGATTCTGTCTCAAAAAAAAAAAAAGGAAAAAGAAAAAGAAAAGAAAAAGAAAGAATTCATTAGATCCCTACAGTAAACCTCAGAAGTG
This sequence comes from Chlorocebus sabaeus, assembly GCF_047675955.1. NCBI lineage: Eukaryota > Metazoa > Chordata > Mammalia > Primates > Cercopithecidae > Chlorocebus > Chlorocebus sabaeus. The sequence continues at coordinate 44,037,532 of NC_132909.1, forward strand.
AACACAATTCATATGCCCATTTTATGGATGGGGAACCTGAGGCACAAAGAAGGAAAAGTGACTTCTTCAGGGTGGCACTGCTGGTAAGCAGCAGGGCTGGGATTCTGGGATTCACTCCCTAGCTCACGTGATTCTGAAAGCCACCAAGTCGAAAGCTGGAACCTGGGGATCTCCTACTTCTGAAAGTGCTCATAGAAAGCTGTCACAGGGGCCAAGCGCGGTGGCTCACGCCTGTAATCCCAGCACTTTGGGAGGCTGAGGCTGGCGGATCATGAAGTCAGGAGATTGAGACCATCCTGGCCAACATGGTGAAATCCCGTCTCTACTAAAAAAAAAAATACAAAAATTAGCTGGGCGTGGTGGCGAGTGCCTGTAATCCCAGCTACTCAGGAGGCTGAGGAAGGAGAATAGCTTGAATCCAGAAATTGGAGGTTGCAGTGAGCCGAGATCGCGCCACTGCACTCCAGCCTGGCGATAGAGTGAGACTCCGTCTCAAAAAAAAAAAAAGGAAAGCTGTCACAGGTCAGGCTTGTTCTAGGTGCCGGACAAATCCATGTAAGAGGTGAATAGTAACCAAATCATGCCATAAACAGACCTGAAGTAGTCACCAAGACCTTCACTGGGAGGTGGGCACCCAGCTTTGGGGAAGAGAGGCTGGACTGTCCCTGCTCTGGTGGCACAGAAAACCTCTAGAGAGGAGAGACAGTTTAGCCTCACTCCAAATGCTGGGTCAGATCTAACTGGGCAGAGACCAGAGCCTGAGTCATAAAAGCCATTCTGCAAATGCAGTTTTCTTAGTGCTGAATGAGCTGTTCGGGCTCCCGCTTGGTTTCCCCTTTAAGATAGGAAGTTCATTCTTCCACACCATTTCTCAGCCCCAAAGGAAAGTTACTTTCCTAGTCAGCCACCTTGGGGTGGTGGCCTCTGCCTGCCCTGCAAGGACATCCCAAGTCCCTTCCTTCCTTCCTTCCCTTTTTTTTTTCTTTTTTTCTTTTTTGAGACAGAGTCTCCCTCTGTCACCCAGGCTGGAGTACAGTGACCTGATCTCAGCTCAGTTGTACCTCTGCCTCCTGGGTTCAAGTAATTCTCCTGCCTCAGCCTCCCGAGTAGCTGGGATTACAGGTGTGCACCACCATGCCCGGCTAATTTTTGTATTTTTAATAGAGACGGGGTTTCACCATGTTTTGGCCAGGCTGGTCCGAAACTCCTGACCTCAGGGGATCTGCCTGCCTCAGCCTCTCAAAGTGCTGGGATTACAGCAATCCTCCAGCCTCAGCCTCCCAAAGTGCTGGGATGACACTCATGAGCCCAGTCCCTTTCTGTGACTCTTATGTTACCTGTTTATTACATGACCAGGTCTGGGTGCTCTTCTAGGGCTGGCCCATCCATCCTGAAGCCTCAGTCTGACCCAGTACAAGAGTGACTGTTCATCCCAGCAGGGAAACTGAGGCACCGACTCAGTTTCCCCAGCTGCAGCAAAGAGTGGCAGGGCCTCTGTCTACGAACCTAATGGAAGGCACCCCAGAGGACAGCTGCTGATATTGACTGAATCCTTCATGTTCCTCCCTCTACTAGAAGCCCTGCAAGCATCAGCCCATTTTCCAGGTGAGAAAACTGAGGCCCACACTGAGGAAGCCACTGCCTCAGGGTAGACTTGGCTAATCCAAATTCAGGTTGGGGCTGCTCAAGGCCAGCTCTGTCCCAGCCCCTCCCAGAGACCGGAAAGGGCGTTCAGGGAAACAACTCAACCCTTCACTGTCTCTTTCACTGTTGCTTTCTGCCCACACAAAGGGCAAAGCCTGCCTGGGTCCCCCGCCCAGCTGCCCCTGTAGAAGAGCCACATGGCCCCAGTTCTGCACTCGGCAAGCTCTAAACAGCTTCCAGAAGCCTTGGCCATGCCAGCACCTTTCCCAGATACTTTTTTATTTTTTCCATTATTTTGTTGGTAATAAGGAAAAGTCATTTTTTGTGCAGAACAGACAGTATTTTCTTTGCTCCCCACAATGTTCAAGCATTTCGTGGCTTCCAGCCTGAGAACAGAGCCAAATCCTTCCCTTGTGCAGATGCCTCATGAAGTTAGAAGCAGCCCGGGAAACCGAGTCTGTGCCTCAGTTTCCCCTGTGAGATGAATAGTCGCTCTTGTGCTGGGTCAGACCGGGGCTTCAGGATGGATGGGCCAGCCCTAGAGGAGCACCCAGACCTGGTCATGTAATAAACAGGTAACATAAGAGTCACAGAGAGGGTTTGGGTTCACCCCTGTCATCCCAGCACTTTGGGAGGCTGAGGCGGGAGGATCACTTGAGCTCAGGAGTTTGAGACCTGCCTGGGCAACATAGTGAGACCTTGTCTCTAAACATAAACTTTAAAAAAGAAAAGAAAGAAAGAAAGAAAGAGTCACAGGGATTGGGACAGGGGAGGGAAAGATCCCTTCCAAGGCCAGGGTAGTCAGAGAGGCTTCCTGGAGGAGGAGACAGGGTGGTGGCGCTGAGCCTGGAAGGACAAGGTGGAAGACATGCCTGCAGAGAGGGCATTCCAGGTGGACGGAACAGTTTGGGCAAAGGCCTGGACGGGGGAAGACTTAGATCTTGGTCCAGGAGTCAATCTCCAAAGACAATCTGACCTGGAATTCACCTAAAGGTAATTCAAATGTAACTGCCAGCTCAGATATACTATTCTTCTTAGAAGGAAACAGAAATAAAGGAACAGGGAAAGGAGACAGGAGCAGAGGTCTTGGAGATGAAAAGCAAAAGCCTCTCTGAAGTTGTCAAAAAACTCAAGTGTTAGCCAGGTTCAGTGGCTCACGTCTGTAGTCCCAGCACTTTAGGAGGCTGAGGGGAGCCGGATCACTTGAGGTCAGGAGTTCAAGACCAGACTGGGCCATGGCGAAACATCTTTATTAAAAATACAAAAATCAGCCAGGTGTGGTGGCATGAACCTGTAGTCCCAGCTACTCGGGAGGTTGAGGCAGGAGAATCACTTGAATCTGGGAGGCAGAGGCTGCAGTAAGCTGAGATTGTGCCACTGTACTCCAGCCTGGGCAACAGAGTGAGACTTTGTCTCAAAAAAAAAAAAAAAGAAAGGGAAAAAAAAAGAAAACCTCAAATGTAAGGTCAGAGCTTTAGGGTGCCACAGGCCTTGATTCCAGGGAGCTCCGGGACTCTGGCCATGAACGAACCAACAGCACTGTGTGATTTTGGAGAAGGTGCCAGAGAGGGGCTGGCACCAGGATTGACAAGTGGGACCCATGGGCTTGGGGCTGGGGAGGTGGATCTCAGCTCAACTCCGGAAGGACGCTCTCCTGGCGAGTGTGGGAAGGGGGCGCTCCCTGTGACCAGAGGTGACAAACCCAGGCCAGTGGAGGCTGAGGGGATACAACCATGCATTGGAGACATTCCCTCAACCTTCGGATCCTGGAAACCTCAAACAACAGCAATGATCACCGTAAACCAACCATTGTGGGCTTTTTTACCATGGTCTTGGGAGGGACAGAGGTGGACAGACGTCCCTGCTCAGGGATGGGGCGGTCAGGAGGACAGACAGGAAGGTTTCTCTCTTTGTCTTGCTTCCCGTTCCCTCCTGAAGTTGATCTCTTCCGTTTCCTGGCAACACCCATTGAGCACTTACTGTATGCAGACCCTGGGACCCACTGTGCCCTCCCCAACTTCACTGGGTCACCCATGTCAGCCCGGGAGGGACCTGACCTCCCTCACATGCCCAAAGTTACGACCTCAGGTAGTGGGGAGAGAGGCAGCTGTCCCCTAAGAAGGTGACAGGAGGGTGAGGTCACATCGCAGTCCGTACAACTCCCTCCATCTACTTCCTATCTCTCCGCCTGTCTCCCCCGTGTCTCTGTTTCTGGGTCTCTTTATCATCCCAGATGTCCCTCTCCGTCTGTCTCTCTGTCCTCACCCTCTGTTCCCAACTCCGACCCCCCGCAACCCCCCCCAGTCCCCCTCCACTGCCCTAGCCCCCTCCCCCAATCCTCCCTCCCTTCCCCAGTCCCGGCCCCCGCTCCTCCCCGGTGTCCCCTCCCCCCTACCCCTCCCGCTGCAAAAAGCCAGCAGGGGGCGCAGCGGGGCGGCCTTGGCGGCCCGGGGAGGCGGGGCGGGCGGCGGCCGCGTCGGGACCGGCCGCGATGGGACCGGAGGCGGCGCGGGCGGCGGCGGCGGCGGCGCAGACAAAGGCGCGGGCGGCGCGGAGGGCGGCGCGGAGGGCGCGGGCCCGGGAGCCAGGGAGCGAGCGGGGCGCCCGGCAGCGCGGAGTCAGCGCCGCGGGGGCCGCACCCGACCCGCGCCTGGACACTCGCGGGGCGCCGACCCGGCAGGGTGAGCCCGGCCGGCCGAGCCTGCGCCGGGAGCGCGGGGGCCTCGAAGTCCCAGGGCCAAGGGGAGGTCGCGGGGGGTCCCCAGAAGTTCCGGACCCGGGGACTGGGAGCGGCTCAGGGGGTCCCCAAGTTCCAGGGCTGGAGGGAGCGCGGGGGTCCCGAACTTCTGGATTCGGGGTCGGAGAGGGGACTGCGCGGGAGGTTCCCAAAGTTCTGGACCCGGCGTTGCAGGAGACTGCGAAGGGGTCCCCAAAGTTGCGGACCTGGGGTGGGGTACTGGCGTGGGAGGGGTCCGGACGTCCCGGACCCAGGGACTGGAGGGATGGCAGGGGGTCTTCGAAGTTTAGCAGTCTGGGACAACGCGGGGGACCCGGGTCCCGGACCTAGTTAGAGAGGAGACAGGGAGAGAGTCCCCGGAGTTACCGACCTGGGGTTGGAGGAGGCAGAAGAGGTGTCCCCCGAAGTTCTTGACCCAGAGACAGGGGGCGTCGCGGGAATCTCGGAAGTTCCAGGGGCAGGGCACACGTCCCGGAGTTGGGGCGCGCACTGGGTGTCCTCCTGCCTCGGGTGGGGATGGAATCCTGAATTAATAGTAACCCCCAGTTCTCCAGACTGGGGTACATGGGATGGGGCCTCATCCACCGGCCAGATTGGGGATCCCGGGCACCGGGCGGTGTCGGACCCCCCTCCGGGAGCCCCGTGGCCGGCGGCATCCGAGGCGCATGACTAGTTGGTGAGTAACTTTCCCCAAACGCTGCAAGTCGCAGCAGGAGCTGCCGGACCGGAAGGGCCTGGGTTCCGGGGACCCCTGTGTTCCCTAACTCCCACCCGGCACAGGACCCGCCCCCTTTCCAGGCCAGAGCTGCCGCCCCACCCCCACTCAGGGGCTCCGGTTTCAGACCCTGTGACCAGAACAGCAGCTGCCCAGGACAGGATGGGGGGGCATCCCCCCTTTGACCACAGAGGCCGCTGGGCCGGGGCCTCCCCTCCCCCACCTGTCTTCCCCCTCCTCCAAACCCCTCCTTGGTCCCCTGCACATTCGGGGTTGCTGAATGGCCCAATGGGGAGGTTGGGGAGCCCTGGTCTCCCAATGTGGATTCTGCTCTGCCCCCCATGGTGGGCACTGGGATTGGCTGTTTGTCTACATCTTGTCTTTTTAACTTGGCTGGGGACTCCCTGGGGATTTGGACTCTCAACTTCAAGGTGTGCCTCTGCCCTAGGGTGGGAGCTGCGGGGGGTGGGGTCCCTCTGCAGGATGTAGTGGGGAACTGGTCTCCTGGTACTACACACCTCTCAATGCCCCACTTTTTGATGGAGAGCCCCACTCTGGCCAGTCATGGGTGAATGTGGTGGAAAGAATTCAGCAGAGATTTGGCTTCCACAGTTCAGCCCAGGATGGAGGGGACCTCACGGGGGTGCAATAACCGGGACAATGAGAAATTTACATCTGGATGTCAGCGGCCACCAGGCTCCTCTCAGAGGGCCATCTCCTGTACAGGGTGTTGTGGGGGCTTCCCCCAGACAAAGAAAGATGAGGTCTGCTTGGTCTGAGTGATCTATAGCAATTATCTTGCCTTTTTGTTTCTTTTTATAATTTCTTTCTTTTTTTGAGACAGGGTCTCGCTCTCTTGTCCAGGCTGGAGTGCAGTGGCATGACCATAGCTCACTGCACTGCAGCCTTGACCTTCTGGGCTCAAGCAATCCTCCCACCTCAGCCTCCCAAGTAGCTGGGACCACAGGCACATGCCACCACACCCGGCTAATTGTTTAAATTTTTAGTAGAGATGGAGTCTCGCCATGTTGCTCAGGCTGGTCTCGAACTCCTGGGCTCAAAGAGTTCTCTTGACTCAGCCTCCCAAAGCACAGGGTGTACTTTGGGCCTTTCCTGCCTTTTTGATTGAAAGTTCCATGACGGCACACCTGGTGATGGGTTCTGAGGTGGAACCTGCTTGGCCTCAGCCTGGCCTGAGGGACACTCATAGTCCCTGCTCTCTCCCTAGGGGCCAAAGCAGCGCTCCTGCCACCTCTCTGGCTGCCCCCTAGAGCCTGCCCATCCCGACCTGACCAATGTCCACAGCCAGGTGAGCTCCCACTTCCCCCAGCCCGGGCCCTGAGCTGTCTAAGGGGGTTGCCTGGCCCCCACCAAACGCCCTGTCCCCATGCAGGGAGCAGCCAATCTTCAGCACACGGGCACACGTGTTCCAGATCGACCCGGCCACCAAGCGAAACTGGATCCCGGCGGGCAAGCATGCACTCACTGTCTCCTATTTCTACGATGCCACCCGCAATGTCTACCGCATCATCAGCATCGGGGGCGCCAAGGTCCGGGTGGGGTCTGGGTGGGGAAGAGGCACCAGGAGTCCTGGTGACAAACCTGGGTCTAGTGGCTGGCTTGCTGTGTGCCCAAGGGATGGGAAACCCTGAGCCTTCTGTCTCCTGAAATGGTTCAGAGTAAAGACCTTCAAGACCCTAATACAAGGTGATACCTGGGGGGTTTCATGTTTGTTATTATCTGTCCCATCAACCTTGAACTTTGTTCCCTGACCCCAGGCCATCATCAACAGCACTGTCACTCCCAACATGACCTTCACCAAAACCTCCCAGAAGTTCGGGCAGTGGGCGGACAGTCGCGCCAACACCGTCTACGGCCTTGGCTTTGCCTCTGAACAGCATCTGACACAGGTGGGCCGGGTGAGGGGGAAAGTGGAGGGAATGGATGAGGCTGGGCCCAAGTCTTCTGGGCTCAATTTGGGATCTTGGGCAGGTTCTCTATCTTCCGATCTACAGGATGGGATTGTAGGATGAGATGAGACTGAAGCCCCTTTAAGGTTCACTGGTTTCATTCCTAGTTCGTTTTTCTGTTTGTTTGTTTTTTGAGATGGGCTGGAGTGATCTCGGCTCACTGCAACCTCTGCCTCCCAGGTTCAAGCCATTCTCCTGCCTCAGCCTCCCGAGTAGCTGGGACTACAAGAGTCCGCCACCACGCCTGGCTAATTGTTTGTATTTTTAGTAGAGACAGGGTTTCACCATATTGGCCAGGCTGGTCTAGAACTCCTGACCTCAAATGATCCGCCTGCCTCGGCCTCCCAAAGTGCTGGGATTACAGGCATGAGCCACCACACCTGCTCTTGAGTCCTAGTTCTACTTCCTCTAGCTCTGATTTTGGACACACCCTGCTCCTCTTTGGGACATCAAATGGGTGGCTGGCCTGGGCTGGGCACTTTCCCACATGCCCTAGCAATGCCTTCATCCTCACCTCCCTCCACCCTGTGCCATCTCTATACTTCCATTATTATCTTTATCCACGGTTTTGTTGATGATGAGTGCTTTCACGAAGATCTTTTTTTTTTTTTTTTTTTTTTTGAGGTAATGCCTTGCTGTTCCCCAGGCTGGAGTGCAGTGGCGCGATCTCGGCTTACTGCAACCTCTGCCTCCCAGGTTCATGTGATTTTCCTGCCTCAGCCTCAGAGTAGCTGGGATTACAGGCACCTGCCACCTCACCCAGCTAATTTTTGTATTTTCCATAGAGATGGGGTTTGGTTGGCCAGGCTGGTCTTGAACTCCTGACCTCAGATGATCCACCCGCCTCGGCCTCCCAAAGTGCTGGAATTACAGGCATGAGCTACCACACCAGGCCTTCTTTATTTTCTTCTAGAAGCTTTAGAATTTACCTTTCTTGGCCGGGCGCGGTGGCTCAAGCCTGTAATCCCAGCACTTTGGGAGGCCGAGACGGGCGGATCACGAGGTCAGGAGATTGAGACCATCCTGGCTAATATGGTGAAACCCCGTCTCTACTAAAAAATACAAAAAACTAGCAGGGCGAGGTGGCGGGCGCCTGTAGTCCCAGCTACTCGGGAGGCTGAGGCAGGAGAATGGCGTAAACCCGGGAGGCGGAGCTTGCAGTGAGCTGAGATCCGGCCACTGCACTCCAGCCTGGGCGACAGAGCGAGACTCTGTCTCAAAAAAAAAAAAAAAAAAAAAAAGAATTTACCTTTCTTTTCTTTTTTTTTTTTCATCCCTCCCTCCCTTTTTTTTTTTTTTTTTTTTTTTTTTTGAGACGGAGTCTCGCTCTGTCGCCCAGGCTGGAGTGCAGTGGCCGGATCTCAGCTCACTGCAAGCTCCGCCTCCCGGGTTTACGCCATTCTCCTGCCTCAGCCTCCTGAGTAGCTGGGACTACAGGCGCCGCCACCTCGCCCGGCTAGTTTTTTGTATTTTTTAGTAGAGACGGGGTTTCACCATGTTAGCCAGGATGGTTTTTTTTTTTTTTTTTTTGAGGTAATGCCTTGCTGTTCCCCAGGCTGGAGTGCAGTGGCACGATCTCGGCTTACTGCAACCTCCGCCTCCCGGGTTCAAGTGATTCTCCTGCCTCAGCCTCCGAGTAGCTGGGATTACAGGCACCTGCCACCTCACCCAGCTAATTTTTGTATTTTCCATAGAGATGGGGTTTGGTTGGCCAGGCTGGTCTTGAACTCCTGACCTCAGATGATCCACCTGCCTCGGCCTCCCAAAGTGCTGGGATTACAGGCATGAACCACCACACCAGGCCTTCTTTATTTTCTTCTAGAAGCTTTAGAATTTACCTTTCTTTTCTTTTTTTTTTTCATCCCTCCCTCCCTTTTTTTTTTTTTTTTTTTTTTTTTTTTGAGACGGAGTCTCGCTCTGTCACCCAGGCTGGAGTGCAGTGGCCGGATCTCAGCTCACTGCAAGCTCCGCCTCCCGGGTTTACGCCATTCTCCTGCCTCAGCCTCCCGAGTAGCTGGGACTACAGGCGCCTGCCACCTCGCCCGGCTTATTTTTTGTATTTTTTAGTAGAGATGGGGTTTCACCGGGTTAGCCAGGATGGTCTCGATCTCCTGACCTCGTGATCCGCCCGTCTCGGCCTCCCAAAGTGCTGGGATTACAGGCTTGAGCCACCGCGCCCGGCCCCCTTTTTTTTTTTAACAAGATCTTGCTCTGTTGTCCAGGCTGGAGTGAAGCAGTGTAATCATGACTTACTAAAGCCTCGAACTCCTGGGCACAAGGGATCCTCCCACCTCAGCCTCCTGAGTAGCTGAGACTATAGGCACATGCCACCATGCCTAGCTAATATCTTTATTCTTTATTCTTATTTTTATTTTTTGTACAGACAGGATCTCACTATGCCATCCAGGCTGTTCTTGATTCCTGGCCTCAAGCAAGCCTCTCACTCTGGCCTCCCAAAGTGCTGGAATTACAGGCTTGAGCCACTGCACCTGGACAATTTACCTTTCTAATTTAGGTCTTTTTTTTTTTTTTTTTTTTTTTGGAGACAGAGTCTAACTCTGTTGCCAGGCTGGAGTGCAGTGGCTTGATCTCGGCTCACTGCAACCTCTTCCCCCCAGGTTCAAGCAATTCTCCTGCCTCAGCTTCCCAAGTAGCTGGGATTACAGACATACTACACCTGGCTAATTTTTGTATTTTTACAAAATTTTTGTTTTTTTAATTTTTGTATTCTTAGTAGAGACAGGGTTTTACTATGTTGGCCAGGCTGGTCTCAAACTCATGACTTCAGGTGATCTGCCTGCCTCAGGCTCCCAAAGTGCTGGGAATACAGGTGTGAGCCACTGTGCCCAGCCTAAAAAATTATTTATTTATTTATTTATTTATTTAATTAATTTATTTATTTTTTGAGACGGAGTTTTGCTCTTGTCCCCCAGGCTGGAGTGCAATGGCACAATCTCGGCTCGCTGCAACCTCCACCTCCTGGGCTCAAGCAATTCTCCTGCCCCAGCCTCCCAAGTACTAGGATTACAGGCGCCTGCCACCATGCCCAGTTAATTTTTGTGTTTTTAGTAGAGACGGGGTTTCACCATGTTGGCCATGCTGGTTTAGAACTCCTGACCTCAAATGATCCACCCGCCTCGGCCTCCCAAAGTGTTGGAATTACAGACCTGAGCCACTGCACCCAGCCTGAAAAAAAATTTATTTATTTATTTATTTTATTTTACTTTATTTGAGATGGAGTCTTGCTCTGTTGCCCAGGCTAGAGTGCAGTGGCCCAATCTCAGCTCACTGCAAGCTCCGTCTCTTGGGTTCACTCCATTCTCCTGCCTCAGCCTCCCAAGTAGCTGGGACCACAGGCATCTGCCACCACACCCGGCTAATTTTTTGTACTTTTAGTAGAGACGGGGTTTCACCATGTTAGCCAGGATGGTGTTAGCCAGGATGATCTCGATCTCCTGATCTCGTGATCCGCCTGCCTTGGCCTCCCAAAGTGCTGGGATTACAGGTGTGAGCCACCGCGCCCGGCCAAAAATTATTTTTAAACAAAGGAAATTTATTTTAAAACCAGGGTAGAGGGGGGAAACATATCCTATTCTAACTGGAAAACTGGTATTGCTTGTCATAAATAGGTGGTAAATGTAAACATGTAAGCATTTTATACAACAAAAACAAGAATGGGATGACTACTTTCTCATTGACTTCCGATGTCTCTCAGAGCCTGAAACCTAAAAAAATAAAATTAAAAAAAAGGAATAATAATAGGTGTTAAAGACAGATTAGCACCCACCTCAGGCTGTCTTTGTTGAAATAGCCCTGATAAAGATGAAAAGGGGCCCGAAGTGTTGGCTCATACCTGTCATTCTCACACTTTGGGAGGCCAAGGTGAGTGGATCACGGGGTCAGGAGTTCAAGACCAGCATGGCCAATATGGTGAAAACCCCTCTCTACTAAAAATACAAAAATTAGCGAGGCGTGGTGGTGCGGGCCTGTAGTCCCAGCTACTCAGGAGGTTGAGGCAGAAGAATCACTTGAACCTGGGAGGCAGAGGTTGCAGTGAGCTGAGGTGGTGCCACTGCACTCCAGCCTGGGTGACAGAGCAAGATTCCATCTCAAAACAAAACAAACAAAAACGCTGGGTGCTGTTTGGGAGGCTGAGGCAGGAGGATCACTTCAAGTCGGGAATTTAAGACCAGCCTGGCCAACATGGTGAAACCCCGTCTCTACTAAAAATATGAAAATTAGCCAGGCATGGTGGTGCATGCCTGTAATCCCAGCTACTCAGGAGGCTGAGGCAGAGGCTGCAGTGAGCCAAGATCATGTCACTGCACTCCAGCTTGGACAACAGAGCAAGACTCCATCTCAAAAAAAAATAAAAAAAAAAAAAAGGGAAAGGGCCATTCTGGGGAACATGGCTAGACCCTGTCTCTAGAAAAAATTAGCCAGGCATGATGGCACATACCTGTAGTCCCAGCTCCTTAGTGGAGGGATAAGTTAGAAGGGTCACTTGAGCCAGGGAGGTCAAGTCTGCAGTGGGCCGAGATCATGCCACTGCACTCCAGCCTGGGTGACAAAGTGAGACCCTTTCCTAAAAAGAAAAAGAGGAAATGGGAATTCCTTTCCCTTTCTCAGTGTGGCCCAATGTATTTAAATGCCACCTCTTGATCTCATGCCACTTGCCCACCCACCGTGGTTTATCATTCTTCAAACTTTCCTTCTTCCAAGGTGTGTGATAAGGGGATGGGTACCGTTCAGAAGTTACGGGGCTGTCACTGGGTGATGGTGACCTGTTTGGGAGGATGGGCCGGGGTTTTACTGTCTTTTCCTCCCCACTCCCTTAGTTTGCTGAGAAGTTCCAGGAAGTGAAGGAAGCAGCCAGGCTGGCCAGGGAGAAGTCTCAGGATGGCGGAGAGCTCACCAGTCCAGCCCTGGGGCTCGCCTCCCACCAGGTCAGCACTCCCTACTCTCCTATGCCTGCCTGGGCACCTGTGAGTCAGCCAGGTGCTCAACTGATATTGGGGGACCTCGATATTGGGAGACCAGGGCACTGTGCTGGTCCTCAAGACCCAATGCTTCTAGATGACCTAAAGTTAGACCCATGGCAGGGACCACGGAGGAGGGGTGTGGAGTGTGTCATAGAGGGTCTGGACCTTGCCTGGGGCCGGCGGGGTGCACCCAGTAGGTGCCGGTAGCAAAACCAGCTCAGGCCCGGTGCGGTTGTGATCCTAGCACTTTGGAAGGCCGAGGTGGGCGGATCACGAGGTCAGGAGATCGAGACCATCCTGGCTAACATCGTGAAACCCTGTCTCTACTAAAAAAAAATTAGCGGGGGATGGTGGCGGGCGCCTGTGGTCCCAGCTGTTCGGGAGGCTGAGGCAGGAGAGTGGCATGAACCCAGGAGGTGGAGGTTGCAGTGAGCTGAGATTGCGCCACTGCACTCCAGCCTGGGTGACAGAGCAAGACTCCGTCTTGGGAAAAAAAAAATCAGCTCAGATGGCAGGATGGAAGACTAGAAATTGAAATGCTAAGTGTGGCCGGGCACAGTGACTCACGCCTATAATCCCAGCAATTTGGAAGGCTGAGGTGGGAGGAGCACTTGAGGCCAGGAGTTCAAGACCAGCCTGGCCAACATGGTGATACCCTGTCTCTACTAAAAAATACAAAAATTAGCCAGGCGTGGTAGCATGCACCTGTAGTCCCAGCTACTCGGGAGGCTGAGGCAGGAGAATCGCTTGAACCCGGGAGGTGGAGGTTGCAGTGAGCCGAGATCGTGCCACTGCACTCCAGCCTGGGTGACAGAGCAACACTCTGTCTCAAAGAAAAAAAAGGAAAGAAAGAAATGGCTAAGTGTGCGGCAGAACAACTGTCCCTGCGTGTTTTCCCACAATAATTTAGTCAGCTTTACTTATTGAGCACCTGCTGGGTACCAGGTCCAGGGCTGTGCACAGGGGTTGCAGAGATGAAAAAAAGCAGTCTGTTCTCTGTCTACCCTCAAAGCCAGTGGTCCAGGCAATGGGGTTGCTCCTGAAATACGGATTCAGCCTGGGCTGGACTTCCTGCTGACATCCTAAACGGGATGTTGAAGTTCGGCCGCAGGGAGCTATTCGATTGTCCCCCTCCCCTACTTTACAGTTCCAAGTATCTTGGTTTAGACTAACCTGCATCAGACTTGCTCCCGGGAGTGGTGAAAGCCCAGGAAGGCAAGGTTGAGGGCGTGGGCATAGAACTCCCAGCCTAGGGGCCATAGGGAGCCATGGAGGGTGCATGAGGTGGGGAGGGACACACTTGGATCCTGTGCTGTGAAGGACCTGCTTAGGGTGTGTAGGTCAATTGGACCCCCAATGTGACGACCCCAGTCACATCAGCCTTGATCCCAGCTGATGTGGGGTCGTGACCTACTCTTCCCCATGCACAGGTGCCCCCGAGCCCCCTCGTCAGTGCCAACGGCCCTGGCGAGGAAAAACTGTTCCGCAGCCAGAGCGCTGATGCCCCCGGCCCCACAGAGCGCGAGCGGCTAAAGAAGATGCTGTCAGAGGGGTGAGGGGAGGGACTTGGGGCGTGGAAGGGGCGGGACTTGGGGCGTGGCAGGGGCGGGGGTCGGGGTGGGGGATGAGGAGGCGATTCTCGGAAGCCAAGGGAGTGCCAAGGATCTAACTGTGGACCCAAGACCTGGGGAAGGGGATGAGGATCTGGATGCTGCCCCATCCAGAGCCGACCCCGCCCCTACCCTGCGTTGGCCACGCCCCTCCGTATTAACCCCACCCCTGTCTCGCTGCTAACCTCGCCCAGTCTATGCCTCTGTGGGTTTAGGATAACCCTGGGGCGCCTCCCCACCCCGACCACGCCCCCATCGACTGAGTCTCCCCAAACTCCCATCCCTCCCCCGCCATTCCGACAGTGTCACTGGGTAGATTCCACGTGCCCCCTTCTTTGACTCAGTCCTCGACAAGACTCCGCTTCTGCGGGACTGTCCCATCCCCAGGCTCAGCGCTCAGTGTCGCCACGTCCCCAGCCTTGCGTGGCCGTGACTCAGTCCCCCACCCCAGAGCTACACCACCTCTGGCCCCGCCTCCTAGCCTAGCATTGCCCGTGACTCCGCTCCAGCCTAGCACCACCCACCCATGGCCACCCCCCCAGCCCAGCATTGCTGCTGACTCCGCCCCCAACCCAGTGCCACCCCACCCTGGCCCCGCCCCCTGGTCCAACCTCGCGCCCGACTATGCATCCTCGCCAGCCTTGGCCCTGACCTAAGCTCAGAGCTATCCCACCCCTGGCCCCGCCCCAGCCTAGCATTGCCCGGATTCCACCCCCAAGCCCGGTGTCACCCCCTGCCGACCCTCGTGTTCCTGCAGCTCCGTAGGCGAGGTACAGTGGGAGGCCGAGTTTTTCGCGCTGCAGGACAGCAACAACAAGTTGGCAGGCGCCCTGCGAGAGGCCAACGCCGCCGCAGCCCAGTGGAGGCAGCAGCTGGAGGCTCAACGTGCAGAGGCCGAGCGGCTACGGCAGCGGGTGAGGGTACCCCTCCGTCCGAGAGACCCCCACCTGGCCCGGGCAACTGTGGAGGCCATGCCTCCGCAGTTCCCATCTGCCCTGGGTTCATGGACTGGCTGTGTCACCTCAGCAGGTCATTGACCCAGCCTCAGTTTCTTGCTCTGTAAAATGGGTCTGAGACAATGCCAACCTCAGAGGGTGATCAGACCCTGAAGTCCAAGCTGTGCAGAGGGGGTGGTGGCACCGGAGGGAGTTGGGTGCTTGGTCCTGGGAGTGGCCAGACAGGAGGCAGATTTCCTAGAGGTTGGGGGAGCAAGGGAGAGTGCAGATGGGGGCGTCAGGGGCTGCTGTTCCTGTCCCACAGGTGGCTGAGCTGGAGGCCCAGGCAGCTTCAGAGGTGACCCCGGCCAGCGAGAAGGAGGGGCCGGGCCAGGGCCAGTCACTGGAGCAGCTGGAAGCTCTGGTGCAAACCAAGGACCAGGTGAGTGCCAAATATGCTTCCCGGGCCTCACCTTCCCTCACCTCCTCCGGGAAAGCCAGGACCCCCGCAACAGACCCTGGGAACTGTTTTCCTCTAGGAGATTCAGACCCTGAAGAGTCAGACTGGGGGGCCCCGTGAGGCCCCGGAGGCTGCCGAGCGTGAGGAGACTCAGCAGAAGGTGCAGGTGTGTGTGGGCACCAGGAGGTGGGGTGACGGTGGGTGACAGTCACCTCAACAGTCAGGACAATATCTACCTAAGACGATAGAGTATTGGGAGGCCCAGGCCCGTGGAAGGCCTGATGCCCAGCAGGTGCCGTGTGAACAGTGGCTATTGGTACAGTTTCATATCCATCTATGGGTTCAACAAGCAATGTTTGAGTCCCTGCTGCATTGCCATGCCAGACCCCGTCAATTCCTCCTCTTCTCAGCCTGAAGTCACAGAGCTTGCACTGGAACCAGGTCTGGCTTGGCTTGGCTTTTTTTTTTTTTTTTTTTTTTTTTTAAATTCTTCTAGATGGAGTCTCGCTCTGTCGCCCAGGCTGGAGTGCAATGGCACGATCTCAGCTCACTGCAACCTCCACCTCCCGGGTTCAAGCGATTCTCCTGCCTCAGCCTTCTGAGTAGCTGGGATTTCAGGCACCTGCCACTACACCCAGCTAATTTTTTGTATTTTCAGTAGAGACAGGGTTTCACCATGTTGACCAGGCTGGTCTCGAACTCCTGATCTCATGATTTGCTCACCTCGGCCTCCCAGAGTGCTGTGATTACAGGCGTGAGCCACTGCGCCTGGCCTTGGCTTAGCTTTTGCCAAAGGCTTTATGTGAGAAATGTTCATGGGGCACTTTTTTTTGTTTTTGAGACAAAGAGTCTCACTATGTCACCCAGGCTGGAGTGCAGTGGCATGATCTCAGCTCACTGCAACCTCCACCTCCTGGGCTCAAGCAATTCTCCTGACTCAGCCTCCAGAGTAGCTGGGACTACAGGTGCACACCATCATGCCCAGCTAATTTTTGTATTTTTAGTAGAGATGGGGCTTTACCATGTTGGCCAGGCTGGTCTTGAACTCCTGACCTCTGGGGATCCACCTGCCTCTGCCTCCCAAAGTTCTGGGATTACAGGTGTGAGCCAGCTAGCTCAGGGGCACTTCTTGTGAGTCCAATAAATTCAGATGTTAAAGGACCGACTTCCCTTTCGCCTGTATTCCTAGCTACTTGGGAGGCTGGGGTGGGAGAGTTGCTTGAGCCCAGGAGTTGGAGGCTGTAGTGAGCTAGGATGGTGCCACTGCACTCCAGCTGGGGCAACAGAGCAAAACCCTATTTCTTAGAAATGAGGGCAGAAACTGGGCCCCTGGGGGTGGGGTGGGGGTGTGTGCATTTTATTCCTGGTGTGATGGGTACCCTAGGATGGCTTTGGGCAGAAGAGGGACATGAAGGTGGTCAGACTCTGGACGCCTCGGGCAGGACTGGTGATTTGTTGGGGCCCCCAACCCTGCCCACCCTTTCCTGGTAGGACCTGGAGACCCGCAATGCGGAACTGGAACAACAGCTGCGGGCGACGGAGCGCAGCCTGGAGGAGGCACGGGCAGAGCGGGAGCGGGCGCGGGCCGAGGTGGGCCGGGCGGCACAGCTGCTGGACGTCAGGCTGTTTGAGCTGAGTGAGCTGCGTGAGGGCCTGGCCCGCCTGGCTGAGGCCGCGCCCTGAGCCGGGGCTGGTTTTCCATGAACGATTCTGGCCTGGGATGTGGGCCAGGCTGCAGGTGGCATAGTTGGACCCATTTGTCCTGGAAAGGGACTGGGGGTCCCAACTTAGCCCTGGGTGGGCCGGGCCGGGCTGGGGTGGGCCCCAGCCGGCTCTGGCTGTTGGCAGCTTGGGGGCTGTTTTTGAGCTTCTCATTGTGTAGAATTTCTAGATCCCCAGATTACATTTCTAAGCGTGGCTGTGTCTGTGTGGTATGTGGGTATCTGGGCACCTAACATATCGCCGGCCCCTTTCCCTGCCTTTTTGGGTGCCCCTGCATCCATGTGGCAGTTGTAAGCCACTTGCAGATGAAGGGTGAGACTTGGAGTCCGAGGGGGGTGCCCAGGTCACACAACCAGGAACGTGGCTCTGGTGTCTCTCTGCCTGTCCCCTTGGGCTTAGCCCATGTTGTCTGGCCAAGTTTGGACTTTCATTGCTCCTTCACTCAGGCTACAACCCCCAGATGTGGCCAGGTGGGTGGTGAGGGAAGCACATAGCTGCGCCCATTTGGCACAGGACTGACCTCACTGAAACCTCACAGCCACCTCTGGAGAGCAGGACAGTTGCTATGCCCATTCTCCGGAGGAGGAAACTGGAAGCCCAGAGAGGGGCTTCAGGACCCAAAATCCCAGGTCATTCGAGCAGGTGGTTTGTCTGCAAAACTTAGGGCCTGCCTGGTGGAAACGGACATGAAGCACCAGCAGCCGCACCCCACCTCTCCTGTCCCCCTGCTCTTCCAAAGTGAGACTAAGTCAAAAGACCCGTTTATTGAGCACCTCCTGTATGCGGCACCCCTAAGGGGTGACTTTGGGTCGGGGTCACAACCTCCGCCATGTTCTTTCTTCCTCTGCAGCCTGAATCTTGGCCAAGGCTCAGGGAAGGGGCCAGCCAGTGGTTTCGGGGCAGAGGAGCAGGGCCCACACAACACGAGCGCCCACGGGTTCCACTGCGGGGCACTGGGTAGACCCCCAGGAAGGGCTGCTGCCCCCAAGGAAGTTTCCTCCGACCCTCAGCTCCATAGAAGAGTCTAGGACTGGGCAGATGGCTGTGTGGGGCTCAGGCAGGGCCCTGGGAGGGGACTGGGCCTGAGTGGGACCCAGGTGGGGCCCTGGGTGGACGCCCCTTGTGGCCAACCCTGCCGGCCTTCTGTCGCTTCAGCGTCTCCTCCACCTTCTCCTTGAAGCGCCGGTTCTTCTGCTTGATCTTGGCCAGCTCGGCCTTGCGCTTGGCCTCCAGGTCAGGATCCTGGTACAGAGAGGACCAGGGGACGGCTGAGCTGGCGACCCGACCCAGGGAACCTAGCCACCCACCCCTACCTGTGGGCTCGGCCCTCACCTTCCCCTCCAGGATCAGCTGCTTCCGTTTGTTGATCTCCTTTTTTTCATCAAAGTGGGCCGCCTCCAGTTTCTGGTGGAGGGAAGTGGGGTAAGGAGATGCTGGTCATGGAGGCCCCACCTGGAAGGGAGCACCACCGGCTCCGGAGAGCACTTTAGTCCCCGCCCGCCTCTGACACTCACGATCTCACACTCTCTTCGCACCACGTTGACCTGTGTGAGGATCTGCAGCACCTCGGCCTCTTCCACGGAGAATTCCTCTAGTTTCTTCTCTATGGGGACAGTAAAGCCGGGGGTGGGGGTGGGGAGGAGACGTGCCATGGAATGGGAGTTCAGCCAAGTAGTGAATTCCCCATGCTGTGGGGTATGCAAGGCCATCTGGGGTCATATCAGGTAAGGGCCAGGTGGGCAAGATCAGGGATTTCTGAGCTAAGGAAGGTATGGACCGCTGTCTTTCAGTCTCACTGTCGCCCAAGCTGGAGTGCAGTGGCACTATCTCAGCTCACTGCAACCTCCACCTCCCGGGTTCAAGCAATTCTCGTGCCTCAGCCTCCCTTTTTTTATTTTTCGGTGTTAGTAGCATTATGAGTTTAACCATGAATATTGATTTCTTGGAAACAGTGTCCTTTAAAGTCCAGATATTTCTTGCTTTCTCTTTTTTTGAAGACAGGGTCTTACTCTGTCACCCACGCTGGAGTGTGATGGCTCAATCACGGTTCACTATAGCCTCTGCTCAAGCAATTTTCCAACCTCAGTCTCTTGAGTAGCTGGAACTACGGGCGTGCGCCCCCATGCCCGGCCAGTTTCTGTACTTTTTTGGAGAGGCAGGGTTTCTCCATGTTGCCCAGGCTGATCTCAAACTCCTGGGCTCAAGTGATTCACCCACCTTGGCCTCCCAAAGTGCTGGGATTACAGGTGTAAGCCACCGTGCCTGGCCTTCAAGTCCAGATGTTTCTTTTTTTTTTTTCCTTTGAGACAGAGTCTCATTGTCCCCCAGGCTGGAGTGCAATGGCGCGATCTCGGCTCACTGCAACCTCTGCCTCCTGGGTTCAAGCAATTCTCATGCCTCACCCTCCCAAATAGCTGCAATGACACGCGTGTGCCACCACACCTGGCTAATTTTTGTATTTTTAGTAGAGACAGGGTTTCACCGTGTTGCCCAGATTGGTCTCCAACTCCTGGGCTCAAGTGATCCGCCCACCTCGGCCTCCCAAAAGTGCTGGGATTACAGGCGTGAGCCACTGTGCCCGGCCAAGTCCAACTGTTTCTAAATTTCAGGATAGTCTATGCAGTGATCAGAGATACCTTAGGAAGTGTCTCTGTCTTGGCTGCGTATGAAACTACTCCTAGAGGTTTTTAGCAGGCCCAGGCCCTGTCAGTGGGGCCTCTGACATCTCAGGGGCCTTCCACACACCACAGTCTGAGAAACCCAAGTCCCCTCCTGACTCATGTGGCTTTCAGCTGCTGGCGGCAACTATGGGAAGTTTGTTTCAATAAATGGGCAAAAGAACTTCTTTAGGGGGTGCCTCGGGAAGGAATCCCAGCCTAAATCTGCTCATGGGAGCAGGCTGGCTGGTGTCTGACAGGGGCGAATGGGTCTCACCCTGAGGCACCCACCTCTGCCCACCCCCCCCCCCCCCTCCACCCACCCCTCCACCGCACTCACTGATCTGCTCCTCAATGGCGTGCACCAGGTGGATGTCGTACTGTGTCACCAGCGTGATGGCCTGACCCTGCCGCCCTGTGGGAATGTGCCAGTTATCTGCTATGTGCTGGGGGTCAGGACATGGGGCGAATAAGGGCAGATCCTGATGGCTACGCAGCTCAGGGGTCCTCCTGGAGATGCTGAACAAGGGCTTGGGCTTGGGAGGGATCAGCCCAGTGTGTCTGGGCTTGACCCCAAGCGAGACCTCTGTGTGGAGGACAGGTCGCTGGTGAGAGGCAGTTCTGCCTGTCT
The DNA here is from genome assembly GCF_047675955.1 of Chlorocebus sabaeus. Taxonomy (NCBI): domain Eukaryota; kingdom Metazoa; phylum Chordata; class Mammalia; order Primates; family Cercopithecidae; genus Chlorocebus; species Chlorocebus sabaeus. The sequence continues at coordinate 44,057,595 of NC_132909.1, forward strand.
GGCCTTAAACAGCAGTTAGTTACTGCCTGATTTCCCTTTTTGGCTTGGCTGCCAGGGAACCCAGTCTAAGTAATGCCAGCCATTAGCCCCGACAGGCCTCAGACCAAGATCTCTGCTTGCTGTTTCTGTGACGGTGACTAGGGCCGAAACTGCACTGATGGCAGACCAGGTCCGGGACCCTCATGGCAGACCCACGTGGACGTCACTGTTCTCATTATCCGCCATGTGAGGTCTGGGGAGTGGCAGTGACCTGCCCAGCACTACAGGGTCAGGATAGAAGGTCCAGGTCCAGTTTGACCCCAGCAACCACATCTTTCCTGTCTCGAGAAGTGAGAGCATCTCATGGACACCATGGCCCTCCCTGACAAGGCAGCAGCAAGTAGTGGGGGCTGGGGCTGTATGTGTACCCTCCCAGGAGGCAGACCCACGCTGCTCAGTTCATCACCTGGCTTGGGTGAAGGCAGCACCTCACTGGCGTTTCCTTTATTTTATATTTTTATTTTATTTACTACTTCTTTTTTTTTTTTTTTTTTTTTTTTTGAGACGGAGTCTCGCTCTGTCGCCCAGGCTGGAGTGCAGTGGCGCAATCTCGGCTCACTGCAAGCTCCGCCTCCCGGGTTTACGCCATTCTCCTGCCTCAGCCTCCCGAGTAGCTGGGACTACAGGCGCCCGCCACCTCGCCCGGCTAGTTTTTTGTATTTTTTAGTAGAGACGGGGTTTCACCGTGTTAGCCAGGATGGTCTCGATCTCCTGACCTCGTGATCCACCCGTCTCGGCCTCCCAAAGTGCTGGGATTACAGGCTTGAGCCACCGCGCCCGGCCACTTCTTCTTTTTTTTTTTTTTTGAGGCAGAGTCTCACTCCATCGCCCAGGCTGGAGTGCAGTGGCACAATCTCGGCTCACTGCAAGCCCTGCCTCCCGGGTTCATGCCATTCTACTGCCTCAGCCTCCCCAGTAGCTGGGACTACAGGCGCCCGCCACCATGCCCGGCTAATTTTTTGTATTTTTAGTAGAGATGGGGTTTCATCATGTTAGCCAGGATGGTTTCGATCTCCTGACCTCATGATCTGCCTCCCAAAGTGCTGGGATTACAGGCGTGAGCCACCACGCCTGGCCTTTGTTTACTTATTTATTTAGTTAGTTATTTTTTGAGACAGAGTCTTGCACTGTCACCCAGGCTGGAATGCAATCGTGCAATCTCTGTTCACTGCAACCTCCGCTTCCCAGGTTCAAGCAATTCTCCCGCCTCAGCCTCCTGAGTAGCTGGGATTACGGGTGCCCTCTACCACACCTGGCTAATTTTTTTGTATTTTTAGTAGAGACAGGGTTTCACCATGTTGGCCAGGCTGGGCTCGAACTCCTGACCTTGTGATCTGTCTGCCTTGGGCTCCAAAAGTGCAGAGACTATAGGCGTGAGCCACCGCGCCTGGCATTCTACCCTACCCTACGCTTTCTTTTTTTTGAGATAGAGTTTTGCTCTTTTTGCCCAGGCTGGAGTGCAATGGTGCGATCTCGGCTCACTGCAACCTCCTGGGTTCAAGTGATTCTCCTGCCTCAGCCTCCCGAGTAGCTGGGATTCACCTTTGCTTTAGAAAGGACAAGTCTCCAACTTGCAAACATGGCCCCGAGTAGCTCTCATCTGTGGGCTGCACCCTACCCACGTCCTACCACCTGAATTTGCTGGGCAGGCTGGAGGGACAGGGGCCCAAGGCCCGGCCTCCCCCTCCACCACTCACCTGCACGGGCCGTCCGGCCAACTCGGTGGATGTAGATCTTGGGGAGCCCGGGGGTGTTGTGGTTGATGACCACCTGTACCGTAGGGATATCCAGGCCCCTGGAGGGAGACGTGGCTGGTCAGCTCCACTGTCCATGTGGGGAAACCGAGGCTAGGACTCACCCAGGGTCACTCAGCAGGGAGGCTGGGGCTGCCTGACATGCCTGAGGCCAGCCTTCTCATCCATGGGGCCTTGTAGTAAAAGAGGGAGTGCCCTTGGCAGGGGACTGAGGGCTGCTCACCGGGAGGCCACGTCTGTTGCGATCAGGATCCGGTAGATGCTGGATTTGAACTTGGCTAGGGCAGCAAAGCGTTCTTTCTGCACGGGGTTGGGAAGAAAATTGGGAATGAGTGAAGGCAGGTTTTCCGTGTGAGGCCTGGGGACAGGGTGGAGGCCGGGACAGTCCCCCAGCCGTCCATTGAGGAAGGTGGCCATGAGAAGTCAGACCGGGACAAATGAATGACGGCTAAAAGAGATGTGGTCAGGGAGGGTCGCCTGAGCTGCGATATTTTGGGACCAGAAGAGACCAGGCGGCAGGAAGAAGGCGCCCGGCAGAAGGAAGGATCGGGGCCGATGTCTGAGGCCGGGAGGTGTCCCAGGGTGAGGCTGGCGGGCCCCGGGGTCGCTTCACCTGCTTCATCATGGAGTGAAGAGCCACGGTGGGGAAGCTGAATTTGCGCAGCATCATGCACAGGATCTGGCAGGTCCTGGCGGGAAGGATGGGCCTGTCAATCCCTCCAGCTCTCCGGTTCTGGGAAGGTGTTCCTGCCCCCACCCGCCCCTGAGACACCTAGCACAGTGGCGCCATGAAGCTTACAAAGGAGAGGCAGCAGGCCAAGCATGGTGGCTCACGCCTGTAATCCCAGCACTTTGGGAGGCTGAGGCGGGTGGATCACTTGAGGCCAGGAGTTCAAGACCAGCCTGTCCAACATGGCAAAACCCTGTCTCTACTAAAAATACAAAAATTAGCCGGGCATGGTGGTGCATGACTGCAGCCCCAGCTACTCAGGAGGCTGAGGCAGGAGAATTTAACCCAGGAGGCAAGGTTGCAGTGAGCTGAGATTGCGCCATTGCACTCCAGCCTGGGGGACAGCATGAAACTCTCAAAAAAAAAGAGAAAGAGGCAGGATGAGGGTTGGCACAGGCCTTGCCTGCCTGATATACTCTCTGCTGATCCCTCCCTGGAGCTGGAACTGACAAGAGCTGGCCCTGGGACTGCAGGGCTGGAAACGGATTTGCTAGGGGTGTTCACTGTTACCAAGAAGGCCGAGAAGGAGCCAGCAGAGGAAAACAGAGTAGAAACGGGGGCACAGGGAGAAAGAACGGGGACCGTCACGTAAGCTGCTGGATCCTGCCGTGCCTGACAGCCACCCTACAGCCAAACTTTTCTCTTTTTTTTTTCCTGAGATAGTCTTGCTCTGTCCCCCAGGATGGAGTGCAGTGGCACCATCTCGGCTCACTGTAACCTCTACCTACCAGGTTCAAGTGATTCACCCACCTCACCCTCCACAGTAGTTGGGACTACAGGTGCTCACCACCATGCCTGGCTAATTTTTGTATTTTCAGTCGAGATAAAGTTTCACCACATTGGGCAGGCTGGTCTCGAACTCCTGACCTCAGGTGATCCGCCTACCTCAGCCTCCCAGAGTGCCAGGATTACAGGCGGGAACCACTGCGCCCAGTCCCAACTTTCCTCTTCTGGGAGGTAACACATTTAGAGCGCCTTGACTTCTGCCCTTCTATCCTGGCTCATGCTGGAAGAGTCTCCAGCTTCTCAGTGATCTTCCCAAACAGCTCAATGGAGAAGATGTGAACTGCCCTCCCCAGGGGTCTCTGTCTGCGCAGACGCACACCAGGCCTGTTAGTTGTCACAGCTTCCTCTGAGACGGGACTAGAGGCCCAGGAAAGCTCAGCGACACCCCCAGAACACAGCAAATGGGCTGCTCAAACAGCCACTTGCAGGGGTTTCCTGGACCTTCCATCAAGGGCTGGTCTGAGGAACCCCAAAGCCCGGCTGCACCTTCAGATGGGGTGACCTTGGCTCCTTGAGGAAAGCCCCCGTGACCTCCAGGCTGAGCAGAGCTGAGACTGTGTCCCAGACCCAAGACGCTGGCCACCTCCTCCTTTGAAGGGCGATGGGAGGGGAGAGGCGAGCCCCGCTCACTTGCACGTGTTGGTGAAGATGATAATGGACCAGTCCTCATGCTCATCCTGGAAGCGCTGGATCAGGTGGACCAGGTAGGCGTCCTTGACCTTCTCGGGCACCAGCAGGTAGCGCTGATCCAGCTGCTCCACGGTGCTCACCCTGGGGATGGACAGGTAGACCGCACGCCTCAGTGTCCCTGCCTGTAGGATGGAGCTGCCCTCCCCACACTGTCTGGGCTGTGGACTCACGGGGCCTGTGCCTCCCAGAAGAAGGGCTGGTTGGTGGCCAGGCCCTGCAGCTCCCGGAGTGTGTCGGTCAGCGTGGCGCTGAACAGCAGTGTCTGCCTCCGGGCCGGCACAGCCGCCAGGATGGCCTCCAGGTCGACGGTGAAATCAGTGCAGCCCTGTTCCAGCAGCCGGTCTGCCTCGTCCATCACCTGCCGTGCCAGTGGGGGCAGGGGTGAGGGTGTCGTCCATGGCCCCAGGTCTTGGCCATCCCTGAAACAGGCCTCTTTGAGAGGCGTGGACATGGACCCTAGGCCCTGGAGTACCCTCCTTCCAAGGGAGGCCTGCCCCTCCCCCAAGTCTCAGCAAGGCCCTACCCCCAAATAACATTGCTAGGACTGGGCCCCCTCTTTTTGGTCCTTGAATGGTCCTTGTCACTGTTCCTAGCATTTTACTGGAAAGTCTAAGGAACATACGTTTCCTAAATGGATGACATGGTGCCCCAGACTCTGATGCTGGGACTGGAGGCTCCGAGTCCAGCTCCTGCAGTCTGCAGGGGCAGGGCGAACTCACCAGGAAGCGGATCTTCTTTATACTGAAAGTGTTGGAGCTGCGCAGGTGATCTGCCAGGCGCCCTGGTGTGGCGATGACCACATGCGGTTTTCGGGAGAGCTCCAGTGCCTGGGCCACCATGTCTGGGAGACAGAGTATGAGAGGCAGGGCTGGGCGGGTGGTCCAAAGCTGCTGAGGTCCCATGCTGGGGCTTCCCCCGCCTCCCAGCCCCTGTACCCATGCCACCGACGATGATGCAGTCTTTCAGCCCTAGAGGCTTCCCCAGGACCCGGAACTGCTCTGCGATCTGGTAGGCCAGCTCCCTGTGGGTGTGAAGGGGCCAGGCTGGGTCAGGTAGTGGTTCTGGGCCTGCCCCCCATTCCCCTCTCCATCCCCAGCGTTCCTCCCTGAGCCCCCAGGCTCCTGACTTGCCCCGTCCTGTTCACAAAGGCTCTGATGCTGAGCCTTGGAGGCTGTTGTGGCCCCTGCCCCCTCGCCAGGCTCAGCCTGGAACATCCCTCCTCACCAGCCCAACCCAAACTGGCCTCAGCATCTCTTCCTACCCCAAACCCGCGCCTTCCCCCAGTTTGCCTCTCAGCAGTGGCCTCACCACCAGCCAGTTGCCTCAGCCAGAGGGTCTCAAGCATCAGCCTCCTCTCCTCCTCTCTGTCCCCAACCAACTCTGTCCCAGCCTCTCCCTGGCCCATGACCTTTCCTGCTCACATACCCCCAGAATCAATTCTAACCCTCCGCCAGGCATTCAAGGCCTTTCTGAGACTGGCTCCAATATGCCCAGGTCCCAATACCCTTTCTGCTGCCTGCCCCTTCCTCCCTTCCTCCCTTTCTGTCTTTCTTTCTTTCTGACGGAGTTTTGCTCTTGTTGCCCAGGCTACAGTGCAATGGCGCGATCTTGGCTCACCGCAACCTCCGCCTCCTGGGTTCAAGCAATTCTCCTGCCTTGGCCTCCTGAGTAGCAGGGATTACAAGCATGCGCTACCATGCCCAGCTAATTTTTTTGTATTTTAGTAGAGATGGGGTTTCTCCATGTTAGTCAGGCTGGTCTCGAGCTCCTGGCCTCAAGTGATCCGCTCACCTGGAGCTCCCAAAGTGCTGGGATTACAGGTGTGAGCCACTGCACCCGGGCCATCTTATTTAATTCTGCAGGACCCCTAAGAAGCGGGTAGCAAGATTTTCATCCTCGTCTCACACATGGGAAAAGGGCGCTCAGAGAGGGAAAGGTGCTTGCCCAAGAGAACACAGCTGGTTAACCCATACCCAGGAGGCCTGCTGGGGGCTCACCTGGTGGGTGTCAGGACAAGGCAGAAGATGCCATAGGGATCCTCAGAAAGCTTCTGCAAGATGGGAAGGACAAACGCTGCTGTCTTCCCACTGCCTGTCTTGGCACAGCCCAAGCAGTCCCGACCTGGGTTGAGGACAAAGCAGCATCAACACCCTCCATGTGTGGACAGCTATTCCACTGGGCACAGTGTACAAGAGCTTACATTTAGTGAGCAGTCACTGTGTGTCAAGTCCTGTGTGCCAGTAAGCCTTTTCCATTCTGGGCATACTGACCACTTTCCACTGGCAACGGACAAATCCTAGGAAGGGGAGACCATTATCGTCTCCATTTAACAGAAAGGAAAACTGGGTTTCAGAGACCTGCCCAGGACACACAGTCAGTGAGTAGCAGGCTGGACTGGAACCCATATCCATTTGACCTGAGATGCCCACAGCTTCCCACCACCTCATTCTAACTCCCTCCAGGAGCACATGAACTTGGGGAACCCAGAATTCCCTTCCCTCATAGGCATCTTGTGCTCCCTGTTGACCCCTTCATTTGTTTATTTAATCCCTGACTTGTCACGTCTTAGGCTTCCTGTGGGCCTCTCTTTAATGGCCAAACTGGGTTGCGCTAGAGGAGCAGAGAGAAGACCTGCTCCTAGAGGAGCAATCACAGGACCAAGGAGTCCTGGATCTACCAGCAATTCTGAGAGCCTCAACTTCTTTTTTTTTTTTTTTTTTTTTTTTTTTTTTTGAGAAGGAGTCTCGCTCTGCCGCCCAGGCTGGAGTGCAGTGGCCGGATCTCAGCTCACTGCAAGCTCCGCCTCCCGGTTTCACGCCATTCTCCTGCCTCAGCCTCCCGAGTAGCTGGGACTACAGGCGCCCACCACCGCGCCCGGCTAATTTTTTGTAGTTTTAGTAGAGACGGGGTTTCACCGTGATAGCCAGGATGGTCTCGATCTCCTGACCTTGTGATCCGCCCGTCTCGGCCTCCCAAAGTGCTGGGATTACAGGCTTGAGCCACCGCGCCCGGCCGAGCCTCAACTTCTATTTGTAAAATAAAAACAGCAGTACCAGGTCTGCAGGATTTTGCGATACTATCGATTAGTCATTCATCAAACCCTCCCTGTGCTGAGACTATGAAAATTTCAGAGATTACATCAGTTGTGTACGGACATAAAGCGACTCGGTCATGCAAGCTAAATGCCAACACTGTCCAGTCGGCCTCCGGAACCCCGGATCTCCTGTAACGCCAGAGGTTACCCCTCGCCTCGTGGAACCGGAATGAGCAAAGGTTGCGAGAAGGGAAAGGGGTCGAGAGGAGCGGAGACGCCTCTTGGGGAAGGCACCGAGCCATACTCACCCTCCAGGATGGCGGGAATGCAGCCGAGCTGCACGGGCGTGGGCTGCTTCAAACCCAGCTGCCGACATTGTGCCACTAGCCACGACGACAGCCCGAGCTCCGCGAAGCCTGACATCCTTGTGACCAGCCGTGTGGTGGCCCATGTGATCCGCGCTTCCGGCGCGCGCCGACGACGACACGAGAAAAATCTTCCTGTTTATTGGATCTGCCTCCTGCGTGGTCCCACCTTCTCCAGCTCCCTCAGCCCATTCCCAGCCTCGACCGCATCCTTATCATGTTTCCCCGGATCCCATTGGCTTGCAGAAACACACTACAATTCCCGAGATGCCCTGCGTGACGCACTTACGTCTCCCGCCCCCTTGCTTATCATTGTGGAGCTTCCCATTGGCTTACTTCGCCGCCACTCGGAAAAAGTAAACTACATTTCCCAGCGTGCCCGTGAAGGTGTCTTGCTTCCGGCCGACGTGTCTTTCAGGAAGAGGAGCGGGTGAGAAGACAGCGACATGGCGCCTCCGGCTCCCGGCGCGGCGTCCGGCGGCTCCGGGGAGGTGGATGAGCTGTTCGACGTGAAGAACGCCTTCTACATCGGCAGCTACCAGCAGTGCATAAACGAGGCGCAGCGGGTGAAGGTGCGGCCGCGCAGGGGCGCGGGGACGCTGGGGGCGGAGGACGCTTCCTGGTGGCTGCGAGCCGTGTTCTGCATCTAAAAACTTTCCCTTTTCTTCTCGCGTTTTTTGGGCACTTCTTCACAGTTCAGTGAGGAGTAATTACTGTCCTATGACAGAACCCAGAGCAGTAACAGTTTACGGTACTGCTCACTCGTACAGCGCTCGCTCTGCGCCCTTGAAGGCGTTTTGAGTAAGGGAGGTGTTTGTGTCGCTGTAGTTACAGTAAGTGTCTTTTGTCCAGCCATACGTTCAGTTCCCGTGAGGTGGAGACTGTTGTTTATCCTCATTTTACGGATGAGAACCCTAAAGTTCAGAGAGGGATGTTTCCCTGCCCACCGATCCTGGTTATTTCTCTCAGAGCTTAACCATTCATTCATTCATCTTTCATTGAGCACTTTTATGGACGGGGACTGTATTCCGCTGGACTCAGAATAACAACACAGTTTCCCAGCTTAGTGGCTTAAACACCTTTAATTCCAGCGCTTTGGGAGGCCGAGGCGGCCGTATCGCATGCGCCCAGGAGTTCGAGACCAGCTTGGGCAACATGGAGAAACCCTGGGTCTACCAAAAATACAAAAATTAGCCGGGCGTGGTGGCGGGCACCTGTAATCCCAGCTACCGGGAGGCTGAGACAGGAGAATCGCTTGAACCCGGAGGCGGAGATTGCAGTGAACCGAGATCGCACTACTGCACCCCAGCCTGGGTGACAAAGTTGTAAGAATTAAAGAAAGAGGAAAGAAACACGAAAGGTGACTTGCCAGTCAAGACAGGTTTATTTTAGAGAAAACAAACCTGAGAGGCGCCTTCTGGCTGAGTTGGGTCAGAGGCACACTCTTTTACAGACTGAGTTTTTAAGGATTCAGGGTGAGAGAGTTTGATTATCAGACGCTTGAATTGCTTCTGTGTCTCTTTGTTGTGCTTATCTGGGAGGGAGAGTTATGTGTCTGTTCCCATACGTCTTTCTTGGTTCTTTTTCCTTCTTTCTTTTTTTATTTTTTTTGAGATGGAGTCTAGCCGTGTCGCCAGGCTGGAGTGCAGTGGTGTGATCTCGGCTCACTGCAACCTCCGCCTCCCAGGGTCAAGCGACATAATCTCACTGTGTGTCACCCAGGCTGGAGTGCAGTGTGACAGTCACAGCTCACTGCATCCTCCTCCTCCTGGGTTCAAGCAATTCTCCTCCCAAGTAGCTGGGATTACAGGTGCCCACCGCCACACCCGTTTAATTTTTGTTTTTTGTTTTTGACATGGAGTCTTGCTCTGTTGCCCAGGCTGAAGTGCAGTGGCACGATCCTGGCTCACCACAACCTCCGCCTCCTAGGTTCAAGCAGTTCTCCTGCCTCAGCCTCCGGAGTAGCTGGGACGACAGGCGCATGCCACCACGCCCAGCTAATTTTTGTATTTTTACTAGTGATGGGGTTTCACTGTGTTGGCCAGGCTGGTCTCTAACTCCTGACCTTGAGATCCGCCTGCCTCAGCCTCCCAAAGTGCTGTGATTACAGGCGTGAGCCACCGTGCCTGGCCAGGAATACTTTTTTTTTTTTTTGAGACAGAGACTCCCTCTGTCACCCAGGCTGGAGTGCAGTGGTACAGTCTCAGCGCACTGCATCCTCTGCCTCCTGGGTTCAAGCGATTCTCCTGCCTCAGCCTCCTGAGTAGCTGGAATTACAGGTGCCCGCTACCACGCCCAGCTAATTTTTGTTTTTTGCTTTTTTGGTTTTTGTTTTTGAGATGGAGTCTTGCTCTGTTGCCCAGGCTGGAGTGTAGTGGCATGATCTCAGCTCACCACAACCTCCGCCTCCCAGGTTCAAGCGATTCTCCTGCCTCAGCCTCCCGAGTAGGTGGGATTACAGGCTTGTGCCACTACACCTGGCTAATTTTTGAGGAATACATTTTTTAAGCCATCTGGTCTGTGGTAGTTCATGACAGTGGCCTGAGCAACCTCAGCCCCACCTGAGGTGGCCCCAGGGAGAGCACCTGGCATGTCTTTGCCCTTTACTGACCCCAGCACAAGGCTACCATCATGACATTTCTGGCTTTCTCAGACATTTGCCAGTTGCCCACAAGATGGCAGGCACTGCCCAGCTGCTGGGATTGAAGCAGCTCATAGGCCTTGAGTTGCTGGCGGCCCAGTGCGGTTAGGTCGCTGGCTACAGGGACAGAAGGGAGGAGTTACTACCCCCAGGGTTTCTGGCTACAGGGCCCCCACCCTATCACCCGCCTTCCCAAACAGTACTCTGATTCCTCAACGATGGCCACATCTTAAGCCACCTGGGGCCAGTGCTAGGACCATCCTGGGGCCAGGTGACCTTGGTGGATGTGGCCTACTGGCTTTGCTGATTTCTGGGCTCCCAGGTGATCCTAGTGAGCCCTTGGGGTTGAAGAGCAGTGCTCTCCCACCCCAGGGACACATGGTGCTACCTGATGGTAGCATCATCCCTGGGAGTCAAGGAAAACCACAACGGTTCCAGAGCCTCACGTGAGGGTCACGGTCTGCACGTTTGTTGTTGTTATGCTTCCTGACACTCTTCTTTCTCCTGTAGCCTCTGAGCACTTCTGCACGCACAGCCTCCTGGGCAATTGCATTTCACACAGGGGTGGCTGAGGCCACCCTGGTGCCCCCCATGGTGCCCCACTGTGTCCTCACTTTGAAAGCCGAATAGCCGGCCAAGCGTGGTGGCTCACGCCTGTAATCCCAGCACTTTTGGAGGCCGAGGTGGGCGGATCACGAGGTCAGGAGATTGAGACCATCCTGGCTAACACAGTGAAATCCCGTCTCTACTAAAAATACTAAAAAAATTAGCCAGGCGCGGTGGCAGGTGCCTGTAATCCCAGCTACTCAGGGGGCTGAGGCAGGAGAATGGCGTGAACCCGGGAGGTGCAGGTTGCAGTGAGCTGAGATTGCACCACTGTGCTCCAGCCTGGGGGACGGAGCGAGACTCCGTCTCAAAAAAAAAAGAAAGCCCAACAGCCAGCTTCTGTCTCTTTTTTTTCTCTAAAGATAGGCAGGGTCTCACTCTGTCACCAGGCCAGAGTGCAGTGCAGTGGCGTGATCATAGTCCACTGTAGCCTCGACCTCCTAGGCTCAAGCGATCCTCCTTCATGAGCCTCCCAAGTCACTGGGACTACAGGTGCACGCTACCACACCCGGCTAATATTTAACATTTTTTTTATAGACACAGGGTCTCAGACCGGGCGCAGTGGCTCACGCCTGTAATCCCAGCACTTTGGGAGGCCGAGGCGGCTGGTTCACAAGGTCAGGAGTTCAAGACCGGCCTGGCCAATATGGTAAAACCCCATCTCTACTAAAAATACAAAAATTAGCCCGGCGTGGTAGTGCGTGCCTATAGTCCTGGCTACTCAGGAGGCTGAGGCAGAAGAATATCTTGAACCCGGGAGGCAGAGGTTGCAGTGAACTGAGACCGCGCCACTGTACTCCAGCCTGGGCAACAGAGCAAGACTCCATCTCAAAAAAAAAAAAAAAAAAGACAGGGTCTCGCTGTGTTGCCTGTGCTGGTGTCTAACTCCTGGGCTCAAGCAGTCCTCCTGCTTTGGCCTCCCAAAGCACTGGGATTACAGGTGTGAGCCACTGCACCTGGCCTGTCTCTTTTTTAACTGAGCATGGCGTGCAACCCTGGGCTGGTCACCTAACTGTTGTCCACCTCAGAAGGCTGACTGGGAGTTACTTATTTTTTATTGAGACGGAGTCTTACTCTGTCGCCCAGGCTAGAGTGCAATGGTGCTATCTCGGCCCACTACAGCCTCCACCTCCCGGGTTCAAATGATTCTCCTACCTCAGCCTCCTGAGTAGCTGGGATTACAGGTGCCCGCCAGCACACCCGACTAATTTTTGTATTTTTAGTAGAGACGGGGTTTCACTATGTTGGCCAGGCTGGTCTGGAACTCCTGACCTCAAATGATCCACCCACCTCGGCCTCCCAAAGTGCTGGGATTACAGGCGTGAGCCACCGTGCCTGGCCTATAATATGTTTCTTTACATGCTCGAGAAGGTACGTCTTTCACCTGTCCATCCCATTTGCAGGTGGGGCTTGATTTCTGCAGCCTCCACCCTCCATGCCTTTGACGTTCTTCTAGGAGTAATTTGTTTAGATGGTATCTTGTTCCAAATCACAGCCAGATACCCACTCTGGCCAGCAGGGCCTGAGCAGAAGCTGCTGGGGCCTCTTGGCAATGGCAGGCTGAGTCAGGCTGGGGCCAGTTCTGCGGTGGCCTGGGATGAGGACACGTTTGACATCCACGCTCCTCCCTCAGGCTGGGGAGAAGGAAGAGATGTGGCTTGGAATCTGTGGTTCTCGGCCTCAGAGGACAGGGCAGAGTGACTCCCCTGGTTTGGGTACTGGGTCCTTTGACCCTGTGCCTTGACAGCTGGCAGGCCCTCTTGCTGAGAGCCTTCTCAGTCCCCTCTGTTGAGAGGTTGTTGGAGCGGTGATGCCGAGGTGGCTGGGCCCCTTCCCAACTGTACTTTCCTCTTGAAGCCCCCAGGGGCCTGGGCCAGCACCCTCAGGCCACGGGCCGAGCTGCACTGTGACCGCCTGCCATGGGCACCCCGGGAAGTCAGCCAGTGCCCGGGGGCAGCATGCACAGCTGGGTTCTGGAGGAGGGGCCCCAGCCTCCCTGCCTGGCCTGAGCTCAAGGGCAGCTTCCTTATCGTCCCTAAATGGATGTTGCCACAGGTCACCCTCCCTCTTGCCCCTCAGTTCTGTGCAGTGGCTGGACTGTGGGGGTGTGGCCCAAGTACAGAGCCATCCCCAGGGTCTCCCCTGGCCAGGGCTGGACACAGATGTCACCACACTGGGGTAGCCACACTGAGTTCAAAATGTCTTGAGACAAAAGCAGGAATCAGTCCACAGTGGCCCCATGTCCAGAAGTTAGAGGTGCGGGCACCACCCTGGCTTCTTAAGTGTGGCTGGAGTAGGCACTGAACTTGGGAGCAAGCCTCCTTCCTGGGGTGGTGTCAGCGCGGGATGAGATCAGGCACCCTCCGTGTAGGGTACCCCCAGCAGAGGCCACTCTCGGGCTGCGGAGGATCAGGGCTAGGACTTAGACCTCTGACCCTGCCGGAGAAGCCACCTGTCCCCAGCGCACAGGGGCCTGTCATGCTCACCCTGTGTGGGCTGCGCTGGGCCTCCCACTGTGCGTCCTGACCCATGTTGGTTCCCACAGCTGTCAAGCCCGGAGAGAGACGTGGAGAGGGATGTCTTCCTGTATAGAGCGTACCTTGCGCAGGTGAGTGTGGGCCCTGGCCGGGGGCGAGAGTGATGAACAGAGTAGAGGGTGGAGCTGGGGATGGGAAGGCACCACAGCGTGGGTGCCGGGGACAGTAAACAAAGCAGGGACCCGGGCCTGCAGTGTCCAGTGACTGAACAGCCAGTGCAGCCAGCATGTGAAGGCGGCTGTGTCACGGAGGCCCGAGACTGCCAGGCCAGGGGGCCTGGGTCACAGCTTCTTGATTTTTAATTTTTTTGAGACGGAGTCTTGCTCTTTCGTACTCGATCTCAGCTCACTGCAACCACCACCTCCTGGGTTCAAGTGATTCTCCTGCCTCAGCTTCCGGAGTAGCTGGGACTATAGGCGCGCACCACCACACCCAGCTAATTTATATTTATGTGTGTGTGTGTGTGTGTGTGTGTGTGTGTGTGTGTTTTTTTTTTTTTTTTTTTGAGATGAAGTCTCACTCTGTTGCCCAGGCTGGAGTGCAACGGCAAGATCTCGGCTCACTGCAAGCTCCGCCTCCCGGGTTCACACCATTCTCCTGCCTCAGCCTCCAGAGTAGCTGGGACCACAGGTGCCTGCCACCACGCCTGGCTAATTTTTTTGTATTTTTGTTTTTTTTTTTTTTTTTGAGATGGAGTCTTGCTCTGTTGCCCAGGCTGGAGTGCAGTGACTCAATCTCGGCTCACTGCAAGCTCCGCCTCCCGGGTTCACCCCATTCTCCTGCCTCAGCCTCCCGAGTAGCTGGGACCACAGGCGCCTGCCACCATGCCTGGCTAATTTTTTGTATTTTTAGTAGAGACAGTGTCTCACCATGTTAGCCAGGATGGTCTCGATCTCCTGACCTTGTGATACACATGCCTCGGCCTCCCAAAGTGCTGGGATTACAGGCGTGAGCCACCGTGCGTGGCCAATTTTTTTTATATATATATATATATTTTTTTTTTTTTTTTTTTTTTTTTTTGAGACAGAGTTTAGCTCTGTCGCCCAGGCTGGAGTGCAGTGGCAAGATCTCAGCTCACTGCAAGCTCTGCCTCCCGGGTTTACGCCATTCTCCTGCCTCAGCCTCCCGAGTAGCTGGGACTACAGGCGCCTGCCACCTTGCCAGGCTAGTTTTTTGTATTTTTTAGTAGAGACGGGGTTTCACCGTGTTAGCCAGGATGGTCTCAATCTCCTGACCTCGTGATCTGCCCGTCTCGGCCTCCCAAAGTGCTGGGATTACAGGCTTGAGCCACCACGCCCAGCTAATTTTTATATTTTTAATAGACACGCAATTTCACCATATTAGCCAGGGTGGTCTCGAACTCCTGACCTCATGATCCGCCTGCCTCAGCCTCCCAAAGTGTTGGGATTACAGGCATGAGCCACCGCACCTGGCCGATTTTTTTTTCTTTTTTTTTTTTTTTTTTTTTTTTTTTTTTTTTTTTTTGAGACAGAGTCTCGCTGTGTCACCCAGGCTGGAGTGCAGTGGCGCGATCTCGGCTCACTGCAAGCTCCGCCTCCCGGGTTCCCGCCATTCTCCTGCCTCAGCCTCCGAGTAGCTGGGACTACAGGCGCCCGCCACCACGCCCGGCTAGTTTTTTTTTTTGTATTTTTAGTAGAGACGGGGTTTCACGGTGTTAGCCAGGATGGTCTCGATCTCCTGACCTCGTGATCCACCCGCCTCGGCCTCCCAAAGTGCTGGGATTACAGGCTTGAGCCACCGCGCCCGGCCTTTTTTTTCTAAAATAATTGGTAGGAGCCAGGCACAGTGGCTCACAACTGTAATCCCAGAACTTTGGGAGGCTGAGGTGGGAGAATTGCTTGAAGCCAGGAATTCAAGACCAGCCTGGGCAACATGTTGAGACCTCCATCTCTACAGAAAAAATTTAAAAATAAGCCAGGCATGGTGGCATGTGCCTGGAGTCCCAGCTACTCAGGAGGCTGTGGCAGGAGGATCGCTTGAGCTCAGGAGGTCGAGACTACAGTGAGCCGTGATCACGCCATTACACTCCAGCCTAGACAACAGAGCAAGACCTTGTCTCTAAAACAATAAGAATGGGGAACCATCTAGGAGGGAACACAGTGAAGGACGGGTCCCCGGCTGCAGATGTGACAGTGGTATCAGTCTGGGCGTCCTCGGGAGGGCCAGTAGGTGGGGCAGGGCTGGCTGGGGGCATGTCCTACTTTATAGAAGCGCATGCCACAACCCCCATAACTGCTGCTGCCCTGTTCCCGGGTGACATGCCTGTTCCCCCCTTCACCTCATCACCAGAGATGGACAGCTGCCGGGAGACAGACAGTAACCTGCCAGGGTCCCCAGCTCAAGGCATGGGCAGTGTGGCCCTGCAGATGAGGGCACACCTGGCTGCTCATGACAGGTGACGCCATGCCCACCTCCACAGTGTACTGCAGTGAGGATGGCCCTTGCTGGGCTGAGGGGTCCCTGGTGGGGCAGGGGCTTCCTGTCTGGGGCTCTGCCTGCCAAGCTGAGGACATGGAAATCCTCTGGGACGGACAGGTGCAGCTGATGGCTTGTCCCTATTGCAGAGGAAGTTCGGCGTGGTCCTGGATGAGATCAAGCCCTCCTCGGCCCCCGAGCTCCAGGCCGTGCGCATGTTCGCTGACTACCTCGCCCACGAGAGCCGGAGGTGAGGCCCCGGAGGATGGGTCAGCCTGGGGCGCAGGGCCTGTCGGTTATGAACCTGGGTCAGTGGGGGCGTGGTGTGCAGCGCACAGCATCCCTCAGATTAGGCACCTCACCCCTCTGCTACCCTGCTGCTTCATGCCTCAGTTTCCCTCACCTGCACAGCAGTGGGGGCTGATGATGGATCCTGCTTCAAAGGGGAGGGTCAGAGACAGTGCTGTGTGTGCACATGCCCTCATGGACCACAAGGCACTGTCTCAACCTAGAACTAAAAATATCAATTACCGAACAGCCCTCTGCACCACCCAGAGCCCCAAGATGGCCCAGGGTGCGGCGGGGGCAGGGCCTTGCCATCAGTTTTCTTATTTATTTATGTATCTATTTATTGAGACGGAGTGTCGCTCTGTCACCAGGCTGGAGTGTAGTGGCGTGATCTCGGCTCACTGCAAGCTCCACCTCCCGGGTTCAAGTGATTCTTGTGCCTCAGTCTCCTGAGTAGCTGGGACTACAGGAACCCGCCACCATGCCTGACTACTTTTTTTTTTTTTTTTTTTTTTTTAATTTTATTTTATTTATTTATTTTTTTTGAGACGGAGTCTTGCTCTGTGGCCCAGGCTGGAGTGCAGTGGCCAGATCTCAGCTCACTGCAAGCTCCGCCTCCCGGGTTCACGCCATTCTCCTGCCTCAGCCTCCCGAGTAGCTGGGACTACAGGCACCCTGCCACCTCGCCCGGCTAGTTTTTTGTAATATTTAGTAGAGACGGGGTTTCACTGTGTTAGCCAGGATGGTCTCGATCTCCTGACCTCGTGATCCACCCCTCTCGGCCTCCCAAAGTGCTGGGATTACACGCTTGAGCCACCGCGCCCGGCCGCCTGACTACTTTTTGTAGTTTAGCAGACTGGGTTTCACCATGTTGCCCAGGGTGGTCTCGAACTCCTGAGCTCAGGAGGTCTGCCTGCGTCAGCCTCCCAAATCCAGTCAGTTTTCTAGTCCCAGCTAGTCGGGGACTACAGCCTGCCAATGTCTCCCCTGGAGCTCAGGTGGAGGGCGGGTGAGGCCACGCCTGTCCTGCCCCTGAGCCACAGGCCAGCATCTGTCAAACCCCCATGGGCAGCAGCCAAGGGGAGAGGAGGCTGGGCTGTGGGGACCCAGGAACCTTGCCCCCTCCTGCTGTGGGGTCGGAGTGAGGGTCTGGCATGGGGAGACTCTGCTGTGATCCTGCTCTTCCTTGGCCCACGGAGGCAGTGCCCAACTACCACCTCCCTTCACCCACGGAAACCTGGGGTTCCTGGGAGCTGACTCCAGTGCAGAGGCAGCATAGCGGGGTGAATGGTGCCCCCCAAAAGGTATGTCCATATCCTAGCCCACATGCCTATGAATGTGATATTTGGGAAAAGGGTCTTTCCCGATCAAATTAAGAGATAAGGAGATGAAGACATGCTGGATTTAGGGTGGGCCCCAAAGCCAAGGACTTGTGTCCTTTTAAGAGATAAAAGGAGGGCCGGGTGCAGTGGCTCGCACTTGTAATCCCAGCACTTTGGGAGGCTGAGGTGGGCAGATCACCTGAGGTCAGGAGTTTTCGAGACCAGCCTGGCCAACGTGGTGAAACCCCATTTCTACTAAAAATACAGAATTCACAGGATGTGGTGTCTGTGAATTCCAGCCACTTGGGAGGCTGAGGCAGAAGAATCACTTGAACTCGGGAGGCGGAGGTTGCAGTGGGCCAAGATCGCACCAGTGCACTCCAGCCTGGGTGACAGAGGGAGACTGTCTGAAAAAAAAATAAAAGGAGAAGACAGAGGCCCCACTGAGTTAAGCCCATGTGACAACAGAGACAGACTAGGGTGACATGTTAAGTCAAGGAGTGCCACAAATGGCCGGCAGCCACTAGAGCTGGGAGAGAGGCCTGGGACAGCCTTGCCCTCCAGCCTCCAGTTGGAGCCAGCCCTGCCGCCACCTTGACTTCAGACTTGTGGTCTCCAGAGCTTCGAGGAACGAAGCCCTGTTGTCCTTAACCACCCGGGTTGTGGTGCTTTGCCACAGCAGCTCCAGGACATTCGGACGGGCGACCTCCCAGGGCCACTGTTTCTCCCACCCTACACTTCACCAGCTGGAGTGAAGGCAGGGAACCCTGGGTTCCCGAGGAGCAGCAGCTGCTGTGAGCATCACAGAAAAGCAGCCCCGGAGAGCAGGCGGTCCAGGCAGGGGCTTGTGGTGCGTCCATCTGGCTGCACAGCCGCTACCTCACTGGCAGGACTCCCCGGGGACGAGGAGCATCCATTAGTAATTGGTTTTGGTTTTGATTTTGTTTTCTTTTCTTGAGATAGGGTCTTGCTCTGTTGCTCAGCCTGGCATGCAGTGGCACAATCTTGGCTCACTGCAGCCGTGATCTCCCAGGCTCAAGTGATCCTCCCACCTCAGCCTCACAAGTACCTGGCACTGCAGGCACGCATCACCATGCCTAATATGTATTTTATTTAGAGATGGGGTTTTGCCATGTTGACCAGGCTGGTCTCAAACTCCTCAAAGATCTTACTCCTCAAGATCGCTCAAGCAATCCCCCCAGTAATTGGTTTTGTGGCTGTTGTTTGTTTTTGAGATGGTCTCCCTCTGTCACCCAGGCTGGAGTGCAGAGGTGCGACCACAGCTCACTGCAGCTTCAATCTCCCGGGCTGGAGCCATCCTCCTGCCTCAGCCTCCCAAGTAGTTGGGACTACAGGCGCCACCAGGCCCAGCTGACTTTTTTACTTTTTTGTAGAAAAAGGGGTCCTACTATGTTGCCCAGGGTGGTCTTGAACTGCTGGGCTTACGCGATCCTCCTGCCTCAGCCTCCCAAAGCACTGGGGTTACAGGTGTGAGCCACAGCGCCTGGCCCCATTGGTAACGGTAACACCTTAGGATGACAACATTACAATACCAACGCCACAACAGCTGGCAGCGTTTACGCACCCTTGTGTGCTGGAGCCTCAGGAAGCTTTGTAAGGTGGTCTTGGGAGCTCCTTGCTCGTCGCGTGCATGATCCCTGTAACATGGTCCCTCAGCACGGGGAAACAGACTCAGACCTGAAGTCACTTGTCCATCAGGCGTGGCACTGTGGCGAGCCCTCGGTGGAGCCTGGTTGGTATCAGACATGCCATGCCCTCAGTGACACCTCAGACACAGGCCCTGGGCAGACAGCCCCCAGATGTGCATGGCTGCTTATGGGGTCACAGAGCCCAGAAGAAGTGTGGACCCAGAAGAACACCAGCTTTGGTCTAGGGGGGCTCCCTCCCTGGCCGTCTCTTGTTAGCTGCTCAGTAGCCATGGGGAATGGAGGGTCTGGGTCCAGTTAGGGACATGGAGGCATGGGTGACCTGGGCCCTTGGAGCTGAGCCAGTCCTCAGCCTCACCTGGGCTCAAGCCTGGCCCTGGCCCGCAGCACACTAGCTATCCTCAGGGCGTAGCCAGCACCCTGGGCTCTCAGGGACTGAGGTCAGCCGCCCTGGCAGTGGGGGTGCCCCAGGGCTCCCATCCTTCTGCACAGCCCCTCGGCACCCAGGCCAGCCTCCTGCTAGAAGATGTGGCCTTGAAGCCCACAGGGCTGATGGGTTAGGGTCAGGAGTCCCAGCTGGGCCCACCAGCCTCCTCAGGAAGGTGGGTGAGGTTGGTGTGAGACTGGTGGTGCCTCCTCATGTCCTCTTGGGGCGCCCCACCCCATGTCTCCCAGCCTCGGGGTCCTTGCCTGGCCCAACATGAGGGCTGCTTCATAGGAACGGAGGGAGGATGTGTCGGCACAGCTCGATGCTCGGCCTGCTGCTGCTCTGCACCCCCAGTGCCTGGCTCACCCTGTCTGAGCCTGTCTGTTCCCAAGGAAGGGGACCCTGTGAGGTCCTACAGGGGCCGCCCCAGCTGTGGGTCCTGAGAATCTGTGTCTTCCAGGGACAACATCGTGGCCGAGCTGGACCGAGAGATGAGCAGGAGCGTGGACGTGACCAACACTACTTTCCTGCTCATGGCTGCCTCTGTCTATCTCCACGACCAGAACCCGGACGCCGCCCTGCGTGCGCTGCACCAGGGGGACAGCCTGGAGTGGTGAGTGGTCGCCCTGCTCTGGGGCCGGCCCAGGGAGGCAGGTGCCCCCTGCCACATCTCCAGGCTGTGCACGGCCTCGCTGGCCGTCGTCATGGGAGGAGAGAATGCGGTGGTGCTGAAATGAGGTCCTGGCCTGCTGTCCAGGCTCCAGCTCCCCTGCCCAGTGTGGGAGGCACTCCCATCTGTGCGCCAGGCTGCGGCTCCAAGGACACAGTGCCCAGGCTGCAAACCCTCTGTTCCCAAGGGCAGAGCAGAAAGCGGCTTTGTCTGTGCTCGGTTTCTGCGTCCCCACCCCCCACGAAGCCTTCTGTGTCTCGGCCCTGGGCCCAGTCTCTCAGGCCTCCCTGGGCCCCCCACACCGGCCCTCCTCCAGGGCCCTCTGGGGCTGGGGTGCTGGAGCCCTGCACAGCAAGGTCGGTGCTCCCCTCCACCCCAGGATGTGACTCCAGGCCACAGAAAGTGTGTCAGTTCTTCCCCGTGAGCTGTCGCTGGAGTGCCTGCTGTCCACTATGAGTTGCAAGCTGGGCATTTCCTGGTCGCTGTGGATCTGCTCCCATCCCACCTCCATCCACGGAGGGCTTAGAATTGCGGGTGGCAGCCAGGCATGGTGACATGCACCTGTGGTTCCAGCTACTCGGGAGGCGGAAGCGGGAATATCCTTTGAGCCCGGGAGGTGGAGGCTGCAGTGAGCCGTGATGGCGCCACTGCACTCCAGCCTGGGCAGCAGAGCCAGACCCTGTCTCACACACAAAAAAAGAAAAGAAATAGGGATGTCACGCTGCCAGCAAGCCGGCTGACTCAGTGCTGGTCCAGGTGCTGGCTCCTGTTGGCAGGAAAACAAGAACAAGAGGCCTCACAAGTCATTGGTGGTCACAGCCGCCTGGGGCCGAGAGGGATGAGGGGATGAGGGGACCTGCAGAAAGTGGGTGGCCCCAGGGCTCTGCTGCAGGTACAGGTGCAGGGGCAGGTGCGTGGCCCTCCTCTAGGGCCTTGTTCCTGAGCACTGACTGTCTCCAGGGTGTTGATGAGTCCAGGCAGGGCCCTCATTTGCAAGCACAGCCCATGGAGGCTGCTTCTCCAGATGGGCAGTGAGTGGGCTGGGGCCTGGAACCCCAACGTGGGGACCCCCCCCAGAGCTTTCCAGGCCCGATTGAGCTGAGCGGTGAAATGTGGGAGTGAGGGTATCCCCCTCTGCTGGGTGGGGCTGGTGGTCCTAAGTACAGGACTTAAGAACATCCCAGACACACAGAGTGAGCCCTGGGTGTGCAGTGGCCATGCAGCGTGTCTGTGGCCATCCGCTGAGCGTCCCCCGCCCTGTCCTGCAGCACGGCCATGACAGTGCAGATCCTGCTGAAGCTGGACCGCCTGGATCTCGCCCGGTGAGCCCTCCCACTCCTCTGTACCCATACTGAGCCATGGCCCAGAGCGTCTGTGGTGCTGTCATTACTCTTGTTATTCCTTTCCGTGGGGGTGACTTGCCGTCACTCAGCCCTTCCTTGCAGTATGTTGCCAGGGAGGAGGGCCATGGCTGTCTGTGCCTCAGTTTCTCTCTCTGCAGTAGTGGTGGGCCTGTCCCATAGGGTGAGAGTGGGCTTCATGGAGGGAGTGGAGGTCGTGCCTGGAGGAACATGTCGCTGGGCCAGCTTGTAACTGTGCCATGGGGCTGGCAGGGCCTGCACATGGCATCACCAGGTCGGAGGCCATGGCTGGTGGTCCAGGACTCCCCTGCTGCCATTTCCAAAGCCCTTGCCTCAGGGTTGTTCATGCTGTAGCTCCGTCACCTTTCCCTGCGTTCCATCTTCCGTGGAGCGAGTCTCTCCCGAGCCCTACCTTGTGCCAGCCACCTCGGGGGTCCGTCGCTGGCTCCAGTCCCGCCTTCCCGGGGCCTGCGCCTGGTTGGGCAGGCAGGACAGCTCGGGCACTTCGTCATGGGGTATGAGCACGCAGGGGAGCACATAGCGCGGGCCATCCCCGGGCTCTGGTGGGCCCCAAGTGGGAACAAGGCAGGGACAGCCGGGCCAGGGCTCTCGGCCACTCAGCCCCTCCGTCCTCTGTCCCCGCTCCAGGAAGGAGCTGAAGAGAATGCAGGACCTGGACGAGGATGCCACCCTCACCCAGCTCGCCACCGCCTGGGTCAGCCTGGCCACGGTGAGTCCTGGGCCACGAGGCGGGCGGGCATTGCGGGCACCTGGCTGAGTAGGGTCTGTGGGCACCCCCACCTGTGCCCAGGCTGCTGGCCACTCCAGCGGGGCTCCAGGATCAGGCCATGGCCCCCTGCCAGCCTGGCACAACTCAGCCTTCACTCCATTCCGGGCTTCTCCCAGCCAAGCGACTTGGCCAGAGGCAGAGCGATGAGATGGTGGGGACGGGGACAGGGGTTCCTGAGCCTGAGGCGCAGGGGCACTCGAGGGTCTGGGTTGGCCTGGCAGCCCCTCCTCCCCCCAGGGCGTCCTGGGGTTTTCTGCGACTCAGCTTTGCTCTCCAGGGTCCTGGTCCCCAGCCAGGGACGGGGTTCAGTGTTCCCATAGCAGCGGTGGAGATGTCCTCAGCTCCCAGGCCTGGGCACCTCCGCCTGGCAACAGCCCCTCTCCTGGTTTCTGGGACTTGGCCCCCTTCTGAGCCATTCTTTTGTGCGGGCCTGTTAAAATATGCTTCCTGGCTGGGCGCAGTGGCTCACGCCTGTAATACCAGCACTTTGGGAGGCTGAGGTGGGTGGATCATGTGAGGTCAGGAGTTCGGGACCAGCCTGACCAACATGGAGAAACCCCATCTCCACTAAAAATACAAAATTAGCCGGGCATGGTGGCGCCCACCTGTAAACCCAGCTACTTGGGAGGCTGAGGCAGGAGAATCGCTTGAACTTGGGAGGTGGAGGTTGCGGTGAGCCGAGATTGCGCCATTGCACTCCGGCCTGGGTGACAAGAGCAAAACGCTGGGGGGAAAATATGTGCTCCCCGTCCCTGCCCGCCACGGGGCTAGAGCCTCACTGAGATGGACTTCCAGTGGCCGTCCAGTGTGGTGGGACAGGCCCCGGCAGCCCTCTCGGGTAGTTTGAACTGTTTTCACAGTCTGCCTTGACCTCAGGCTCCCCCTGCAAGTATCCCACAGTCCTGAGCAAGCGGGCAGGTCAGAGTTGCTGGTCACAGAGCTGACTCCTCCTCCTCCGATGTGCCCAGTGACCCAGTGGTCCCCACTCAGACCCTGGCCCAGCCACCTGTGCCCCTGTGCCCTGGAAGCCCTAAATTCCACCTCTGTGTACGCAGCGCACCGGCAGCCGGGTAGGAGGTGAGGCAGGAGGCGGCCGCGAGTCTTTAGGCCCCGTCAGCAGAGTACAGGTTACGAGTGGTCCCCATGGTGGAGTGGCTGTGCCTTGAACCGGGCATACCAGAGTTGTGTCTGTGCAGTGCAGAGCCCCCTCTGGGGGAGGGGGCTGACGTGGAAGGGCCCGGCGGCCGCGGCACAGATGATGATGTGGGACCCTCCCTGCAGGGCGGTGAGAAGCTGCAGGATGCCTACTACATCTTCCAGGAGATGGCCGACAAGTGCTCGCCCACCCTGCTGCTGCTCAATGGGCAGGCGGCCTGCCATATGGCCCAGGGCCGCTGGGAGGCCGCTGAGGGCCTGCTACAGGAGGCGCTGGACAAGGTAGGCACAAGCCTGTCCCAGAGTGGGGACAGAGGGAAGGCCAGGCAGCCGGAGGGCGGGGTCAGGGCAGACAGAAACAAGTGTAGCAGAGATGCCCTGGGTGTGCATGTGGCCCCACAGGGCTTCTGAGGCCCAGTCAGCAGCGAGATCCACAAAGCAGGGATCGCACCTGCAAAGAAATCTAGATTCCGGCCTCACAGAAATGGGGCATTTGGGCAGCCTGGGCCTCAGTGGTCTGTCACCTCAGCTGCCTGGCCCTGCATGTGGGACCCCTCACCTGAGTACATATTCAGTATTGGAGAGACACTCCCAGTCCTTATTTAGGGGACAGCGTGTTGTGGCCAGGAGCCCAGGGTGGCTGCAGTCGTCTCCTGTCTGATGTCTGCAGTCTTTTCTTTTCTTTCTTTTTTTGAGATGGAGTCTCGCTTTGTCACCCAGGCTGGAGTGCAGTAGTGTGATCTCAGCTCACTGCAACCTCCACCTCCTGGGTTCAAGCGATTCTTTTGTCTCAGCCTCCCGAGTAGCTGGGATTACAGGTGCCTGCCACCACGCCCAGCTCATTTTTGTATTTTTAGTAGAGTTGGGGTTTTGCCATGTTGGTCAGGCTGGTTTCAAACTCCTGACCTCAGGTGATCCACCAGCCTCAGCCTCCCAAAGTGCTGGAATTATAGGCGTGAGCCACCATGCCTGGCCATCTGCAGTCTTTATGAAGAGTTTAGGTTATTTTAAATTTTAAAAAAAAATACTATTTTTTGTAAAGACGGGGTTGTTCTTGCTGTGTTGCCCAGGTTGTTCTTGAACTCCTGGCCTCCCAAAGCACTAGAATTACAGGTGTGAGCCACCATGCCCAGCGGATTTTTTTTTTTTTAATTTCTTTTTTTTTTTTTTAAATGGAGTCTTGCTCTGTTGCCCAGGCTGGAGTGCAGTGGCACGATCTCAGCTCACTGCAAGTTCTGCCTCCCGGGTTCGCGCCATTCTCCTGCCTCAGCCTCCCGAGTAGCTGGGACTACAGGCGCCCACCACCTCGCCCGGCTAATTTTTTGTATTTTTAGTAGAGACGGGGTTTCACTGTGTTAACCAGAATGGTCTCAATCTCCTTACCTCATGATCCGCCCACCTCAGCCTCCCAAAGTACTGGGATTACAGGCGTGAGCCACTGTGCCCGGCCTGGGTTATTATTTTTATAATCAAAAAGGACATCAAAGCTTTTTCCATTTTGGTGAAACGAAGTTTGGGGTTTTTTTTTGTTTGTTTTTTGAAACAGAGTATGCCACCACGCATGGCTAATTTTTGTATTTTTTGTTAGAAATGGGGTCTCACTGTGTTGTGCAGGTTAGTCTTGAACTCCTGGGCTCAAGCAATTCTTACCCTCCTTGGCCACCTAAAGTGCTGGGGTGATAGACGTGTGCCACTGTGCCTGGCTGAGAAATAGTTTTAATCTACTGACAAACACTGGTGAAGCCCTCCTCCCTGTCTGACTTTCCAGGGGCTGAGTTATCATCAGAAAGTTGTGTGCAGAGCAGGGCAGACCAAGGGGTGTCAGGCTGGCCCCATCACAGGCTGGGTGCTGCTCCTCCTGGGCAGGGTCCATCTTTAGCTCTGAGCAGTCAGGGCTGGTCAGGAACTCAGCATCTCAGACAGGCTGTGTGGCCCTCGCTGCCCCAGGGGCGAGACTGGTGCCTTCCTCCACCACCCTGCCCCTCACTGCCACCTGAGAACACTTGGATGCGTGTTCTGTGTTCATGGCCACATCCTCTGGGGGCTTTTGTTACACTTCTCAGGTGACGCATTCCGTGACTCACCAGTTAGATGACTCCCTTCTGTCCTTGTCTCCTGAAACACCACCTGGGGCTGGCTGTCCGTGCCCATTGGCCCTGGTGGCCTCCCTGTGGCTGTGGTTAGCCTGCATTCTTGCTGAGTTTTGGGAGGCACTCAGGTCCCCCCACTTACCTTTGGAGCCAACTCATGGCTGCTCCTGTGAGCACAAGCTGGTGTCCCCCTTCGTGGTGGAGACTGAGGCTCAGAAAAGTTCGCTCTCCAAAAAGGTGCCCTGCCATCGGCCGCTGTGGGCAGGCTGGGCTCTGGGCCCATCCTGGCTGGTGCATCTGTGCTCCAAGCAGACACCGGGGCTCTGGCTGTGTCTCCTGGCCTAGGTGTTTCCTACGGTCCTGTGTGCTGGGAGCCTAGAGTGAGTGGGTCAGGCAATGTCCCCTGCCGAGGTTTCCTTCAAGGCTCTTTGGGAGCCAGAGGCGTGGCAGGTCCGCCCATGGCCTCAGGGTTCATTGTGCAGCAGGAGTTGAGGCCATCTGGGCCTGGGCCCCATTGCTTTCGAGATGTGTGGGACAAATACACCCTTCTCTCTACAAACGAGGGGTCACGCCCCAGGCTGGACCACAGATGGGGAAACTGAGGCTCAGTGAGGTGGCTGGCCCCTTGGCACCGTACCATCTGAGATCAACTTGCAGAGCAGTGGGCAGGGGGACTCTGGCAGTGTCAATCCCACTCCACTTCTGAGGAGGTGACCTTGTGTGGTCCTGCCCAAGGTGGGGGTGACAGGCAGGCATGGGGGCTGGAGTGGCTGACCCTGCCTGCCTGTGTCTGCCTGTGTCTCCAGGACAGTGGCTACCCGGAGACACTGGTCAACCTCATTGTCCTGTCCCAGCACCTGGGCAAACCCCCTGAGGTAAGTGGCCCCCAGGGCTCCAGGCCAACCCTAATATCCCGACCCTGGGATCCCATCCTGGGGTCCAGGCCCTAATCCCTAGGCTCCTGGGAAAGCTCTGCACACAGTGTGCCCACCGCAGCCTGCCTCCCTCACACACCCTGCGCCCCCCCAACCCATCCTTACCTGGGGCCCTGCCTGACCTGCTCCCCTGAACCCACAGTACATTCCCCACCATGTACAGAGGCCAGCTCCACGCCAGCGCCTTGTCAGGAGCCGACCCATCCCTCCACCCCCACCCTGAAGGTTCTCCGAGATCAGCCCAGTCCCGAGGCAGGATGAGGAGCACCCTGGGGTACTGTGGCTCTCACCCCCATCCACCCCGTGCTGCAGGTCAGAGCCACCGTGGGGTCCCCACGTTTGACTCACCTGCCTTCCTGCCTCCCCTGCAGGTGACAAACCGATACCTTTCCCAACTGAAGGATGCCCACAGGTCCCATCCCTTCATCAAGGAGTACCAGGCCAAGGTGAGTGGCAGGGGTGGCCTGTCCCTGAGAGCCAGGCCAGAGGGCACCTGGAGCTCAGCCTGGGCTCACATGCGCCCTCTCTCTCTCCCTCCACCCGTTTCCCCACACCCCGCCCCCACCCTGTGTCGCCATGTGTCTTGCTGAAGGAGAACGACTTTGACAGGCTGGTGCTGCAGTACGCTCCCAGCGCCTGAGGCTGGCCCAGAGCTGTCAGGACCACGAAGCCAGGACAGGCCAGGAGCCCTGCAGCCCTCCCCACCTGGCACACACCCCACATCCCCTCTGGGGCAGAAGCCCGCCCCTAGCACTCCCCTCTGTGAATAAATATCTCAGCTCCAGCGTGTTCCCACCTGAGGATGTGCTCTGGCCACTTTGCTGGGGGTGTGTGGGAGCTGACGCTCAGGGGGAGTCCTGGGGCACGGGCCCCCAGGGCTGTTCCCGGAGACCAGGGTCTGTGACGAGCAGCAGCTGTGCAGACCGCCACCCCGCCCCTCACACAGCCACACCCTGCTCCTGCCAAGCCAGAGGCAGCACAGCCCTGTCCCCACACTTCACCCTGGCCCCAGGAGGCCACTGAGCAGCCTAGATTGGCATTGGGGGAAACTGAGGCACAGAGCGGTCATGCCACTATCATGAGGGGCACCAAGATTCAAAATGAGAACCCCCGAGTGGTCTGGAGGTAGTGGGCGCCAGGGCAGGAAGCACTGAGGCCTCAGCTCAGCAAAGCCGGAGGGGCCCTGCGGGGTCAGCATTAACCCCAGGTGCTGTTCCTGCCGCCGCCCCGCAAACCCTCCTCCAGGGCAGAGCCCTGCTGTGGCCAGGGCCCTGGGGCCAAGCACCCAGCTGCGATGAGAGGCGGCTGCACTATAGGGAGGGAGGTGGGTGGGTGGCAGCGGGGCTGACTAGAGCCTCCCAGATGAAGTCACCATTGAGCTGTGTCTACCCGAACAACAAAAAGGAGCTGCCAGGCTAAGTTCTGGGGGGACTGGCACCCCAGCAGTGGGCATGACTGGCACAGAGGTTCCTCGGTGGCACAGGGGTGTGAGGTCAAGGGGTGCTGGATGGGGATGCATGCCCTTTGACCTCTGAGCCTGGCCTGGGCGTATCTCCCAGGGTTTCCCCAAGCCCCACCCAGGCCTATTCATTTGAAACCGGACCCTGTCTCCTGTTGCCAGGGCAGGACAGCAAGCGACCCCACCCCCAGCCTGGTAGGGGAGGGAAGTGGCAAAAGAGGACTCCCTGGGCAGGGACATTAGTAGGGGTCCAGGCCGAGCTTCCTGGAGGGAGGAGACCTTGGGGTGGGTGCGGGGACACCGGCCTCAAGACTGACCTCTGCCCAGCCTTGGGTGCCTGGTCCCCAGCTGCCAGCAGAGCCGCCTTCCATTCCTGCCCTGCACCCACCCATTGGCAGTCTCCTGGCTGGACCCGCCAAAAAGAAATTCGAGGCTGAGCTGGGGCCAGTGGGTGGGTGGGTGGCGCCTCTCCCATGACCGATGGGTGCCATGGTGACCAGATAATGCTGACTGAGAGGGTGGAGGGAGGTGACTGGGACCGTCCACGGCTGCCCCACAGGCCTGGCTGGACCTATGAGAGCACATCCCCCTCGTCCCCCTCTGCCTGCCAGGCAGGTTGTGGCGCTAGTCACATCTCTGGCCTCCAGCTGGACCTGAACTATTGGCCAGGCCAGGCCTCATGCCCCCCACACAGTAGGCCCCCAGTCCATATGGAGTCCACATTCAAGAATAAGGAGTGGGGCCACGTGCAGTGGCTCATGCCTGTAATCCCAGCACTGGGAGAACAAGATGGGCAGATCACTTGAGGTCAGGAGTTCGAGTCCAGCCTGGCCAACATGGCGAAACCCTGTCTCTACTGAAAATAAAAAAATTAGCTGGGTGTGGTAGCAGGCGCCTGTAATCCCAGCTACTCGGGAGACTGAGGCAGGAGAATCGCTTGAACCCGGGAGGTGGAGGTTGCAGTGAGCTGAGATTGCGCCCCTGCATTCCAGTCCAGACAACGGAGCGAGACTCCAACACAGAAAAAAAGAATAAGGAGGAGCTGTATGTATGTAGGGGCAGATGGTGACAAGTGCCAAGCAGACATGAGAGGTGTGTGGGACTTCAGATTCGGTGGCAGCCTAAGCAGGCAAAAGAAGAGCCATGCCGGTACCTAGGGGAACAGCATTTCCGGGGGTGGGGGGAACAGCTAGTGCAAAGGCCCTGAGGCAGGACAGAGCTTGGCATGTTGGAAGAACAGCAAGAAAGTCCACAGATGGAGGGAAACAGGACGCTGTGAGGGTGGCCAGTGAGGACTTGGGCTTTCCCTGAGTGGGCGGGAGCCACGGAGTGCTGCAAACAGAAGAGGAACAGGCCCAACGGGGTCACAGCCTCCTCTTCGCCTCCATGGGGAGAGGAGGAAGCCAGGATACCTGACAGAACCCCAGAGGGTAGTGGTGGTCGGGGCTGGGGGCAAGGCTGTGCAATGCAGAGAAGTAGCCAGATGCAGGGCCACCTGGATGTGTTGTAGGGGACTGGGTGTGGGGCAAAGGGAAGGTGTGTTCACCTGTGCCCCTGAAGGTCAGGTGCAGGTGTGTGGGAGACAGCACGGCTGCTGCAGGATTCATCCCTGCGTCTTGCAATTTGAAGGCCAGGTGTGGGGACATCCTGGGGGCTAGGATTGCGGGGGGAGTGCAGCAGTGCCTGGGGAGGTGGTGGTCCTAACAGAGGTGACCAGTATCTTCCTTGATGGCCTTCAGGGGCTTTGGGCACAGGGCCTTGTCAATGTACGGTGCATTGGAAAGTCACTTATGGTGGTCCCAATGATGTCATATCAATCCAGATTGGGAGTCTCTCCCACGTTGGCACCCACTCCTGCAGCCTCTCTGCAACTCCTGTATTAACCGATGTTGGGGAGGCCCCCGGGGTTCCCTAGGGTCATAAAGCAGCAAGTGACCCTCAGAGAACCCCCTAATCTCAGCAGCCCCCATTACACCTTTGTCCCAGTAGCCCGCTCTGCAGACCTGCAGAAGAAGATGCCTGGGAAGTGCCCAGGGTCCCCGCATCCAGGCTGGAACCCCATTGTCAAGCTCCTGGTGTAAGGCAGAGGGCTGCGTCTCCACTAGGTGCGCTTCCCAACGCCCTGGCGTGGGCCGTTTCCTTTTGAAGAATGAGAATGTTTCATTAAGGCTACGCCTCCTGAATGCAGGAAGGCCACGGGATGGTCCCAAGACTGTGCCAAGGCGTGCCAGGCCTCAGGTCCTTGAGGAGCAGCGAGGGCTTTGAGAACGGTGAGGTCCGAGTCGACCGGGGCGATGGAGCGGGAGCCGCGTGGCTTGCTGGAGGGCCGGGAGGGGCGGGGGTCGCCGGCCGAGGGGACTGCCTGCTAGTGTCCCCCGTACCCCTCGTCACGGGCACGGCGCGGTGGGGTGGGGGAGCCGGGGTCGCGTGGGGCAGGCATGGAGGCGCGACACGGCGGTGCGCGGAGTCTCTCGGGGTCCAGGTCCAACGGGCCCCCAGCCAGCTCCGGCCCCCGCCTCCCCGTGCCTCGGTTTTTCTGCTGGGAAACGGGCAGGGGCGCGGGCCCGCCTTCAGGGCGCCCAGCGTCCCCGCTGGCCGCCCCCCAGCCGCGCCCCCAGCGGGGCGGAGCTTGCGCCGGTCCCGCCCCTCCGCCCTCCGCTCTCCCGCCCGCGCGCCCCCGGCCCAGCTGCGGCGCGTGACGCGGGGCGCGCGGCTCCGGCGGCTACCGCGGGCGGGCGCAGGCGAGGGGGACGGCGGGCGAGCGGGCGGCATGGCGGCGGCGGAGCCCGTGGCGAGGCCAACGGGGCCCGAGCCCATGCCAAGCTACGCGCAGCTAGTGCGGCGCGGCTGGGGCAGCGCGCTGGCGGCGGCGCGGGGCTGCACGGACTGCGGCTGGGGGCTGGCGCGCCGCGGCCTGGCTGAGCACGCGCACCTGGCGCCGCCCGAGCTGCTGCTGCTGGCGCTCGGCGCGCTGGGCTGGACGGCTCTGCGCTCCGCGGCCACCGCGCGCCTCTTTCGGGTCAGTGTGGCGGGGGTCCGGGGCGAGGGGAACCCGTACTGGGGGAAGCCGGGACCGGGGACCTCGGGCCGCCGGCGCGTTCCTTTCTTCCATTGCTGGCTGCTGCGGATGAAGGGGTCGCCGAAACGTGGGTGGGGGCCTCGGGCTGGAGAGGCCCAGGACGTTGAAGCCCCGGGACAGGGTCTCTCGGGCCGCCTCGCGCCCCCTTCAGTCAGTGCGGCGTGGGGGAACCGGGTGGATGCGGGGGTGTGGCCGGGCTGGGGTGAGTCTGGGACATGGGGGGCCCGAGACAGGTGGGATGTTTGAGACGTGAGGGACCGAGGCACGGCCCTTTCCGGTCAGTTTGGGACCAGGGGGCCCCGCGCAGTGGATGGCTCCGGCCACCAAGCGCTCTTTCCGGCAGGGCCGAGCCAGACAGTGAGAAGACCAGGACCGGGAAAGGGAGGGCTCGGCGCACCGCGGCCTGCGCCATGCGCGTCCCTGCCATGCGGGCTGCGCCCTGGCCCTGAGCGAGGTCCGCTGCCCGTTTTCTGCGGGGTCCGTGCGGCGGCGGGGCCGGCTTGGCCGCTGCAATCGGGAAGAGGCAGGAGCTGCGCGGTCGCTGTCTTGTGCCTGTCTGAGGTCAGCGCCACCCTCCGACCAGGGATGGCAAAGGCCTGGGCGATCTGGCCACTCCAGTGGTCGCTCCCTTGGAGCCCGGGGCTTCAGGGTTGGACTGTGCTGCCTCCAAGAGGCGACAGCAGAATTCCCCAGTTTCTCCTGAGACCATCACCCCTGCTGGGGAGTGACCATGGTGGTGACATTGGCGCCTGATCCCTCTCCCTTCCCTGGGGAGGGGTCGCTGTGGCAGGAGCTGGTTGGAAGGTGTCTGGGCCTTTAGCTTTGCCTGGACCACCCCCGTGGACCAGCTGGTGTCACCCCGCCCGTCTGGCTGGAGGGTTCAGGGACAGTGTGCCCAGCGCCAACAAAGGGGCCTTTCTCTGCTGGCCGGGAAGAGGCTGGCCCTTGTGAGGTCGAGGATGGGCTGTTGTCTGACTGCCACTCTCCCCACTCCCTTCCCCATATCACCCACATGGGGGAGAGACCCCAGCCACCCCATTGCTGTGGGAGGGGGAGATAGGGCTGTCCAGGGCCCCTTCCTGGGTCTGCAGTGATCTTTATCCTGCTTGTTGTCCCTGCCTTCTTCCCCATTTCCAGCTGGGAAACCCGAGGCCCAAGAGGGCATGCGGCCCCCCACCCCCATGGAACAGGAGGATGTGGCTGCTGGTAGACTACCAGGGCGGAGCCCGGGGGCCCTCCCCAGCTTGGGTGGGGTGCTTGCCCCATTTCGAGGTTCGCCCTTCCTCAAGAATGGGTGGAGGGGCTGCCGGGTGCTCCAAAGCTCATCTTCTTGGCAGCAGCCTGGTTGCCAGGGGTTACTGGAGCGGGCTCCAGCTGTCTCCATGACAACTGCTGGGTGCTCTGGGCTCCGGCCCCCTCAGCCTCTGGGAAGGGGGTGGGACTTGTCCAGGGGCGGGGCTTGGCCGGGCAGCTCTGGAGCCCCGCCCCCAGGGAGCTTGACCCCCCCACCCACCCACTGTACTCCCTAACCCCTGCCTTGGAGCCAGCAGCTTCCTCTGCACTCCCTTTGCCCCCTCAGGGTCATAGCTCGCCTGTGACACCTTTTCCGCGTCCTGTCCCCTCTTTCTCCCTCCAGCCCCTCCTCCCCTTTCATCGTCCCCAAGTTCCCATGTCCCCACCACACCTTCCCCCAAGTCTCTCCCAGCCCTCTAGTCTCCGGTCTCTCCAAATTCCCCCACTGAGGGGGCGACTTCCTCACAAGTTCTTCCTCTCCCCTCTGTGTTGGTCCCATGGGGCTCCCTGTGTTTCCCAAGATGCCCCCATATAACCCTTCCATGTTCCCTTCATGGGTCACCCCCACCAGCCCAACTCCCTTGGGCTGACGCATCCGTCTGTCTCCCTCACCATAAGCCCAAGTGTCCCCCTCCCGGCCCTCAGAGCCCTCCTGCTCCCCTCCTCTCCCCTCGGAGCCTCCTCCCTCACTCCCCTCCCAGCACCGCCCCAGCCGGACAGCTGGGCACTAAGTTTAGCCTTGGCAGGTGCCTGTGGGCTCTGTTTATGCTCCAGGTGGCTGTGGGCATGGGGGACGGGCCTTCCCAGTGCTGCCCGGCCTGGGGAGTCCCTGGGCCTCAGTTTCCCCACCCTGGAGTAGTCGTCTCTGGCCCCCAGCACCAATGGCTGCCCGCCCGTCTTCTTCCCCATAGCCCCTGGCAAAGCGGTGCCGCCTCCAGCCCAGAGATGCCGCCAAGATGCCCGAGAGTGCTTGGAAGTTTCTCTTCTACCTGGGCAGCTGGAGCTACAGTGCCTACCTGCTGTTTGGCACCGACTACCCCTTCTTCCACGACCCACCGTCTGTCTTCTACGGTAGGGGCCCTGAGGGGATGGCCGGGAGGGCTCTGCTTAAAACACAAAGACACGAGGCAGTGACAGGTGCTTGTGGTCCCAGCTACTCATGAGGCAGAAGCAGGAGGATCGCTGGAGCCCAGGAGTTGGAGGCCAAGGGAAGCTATGAGCACGCCACTGCACTCCAGCGTGGGAGACAGAGTGAGACCCTGTCTCTTATCAAAAGAGGAAAAGAGGTCCGGGCGTAGTGGCTCACGCCTGTAATCCTAACACTTTGGGAGGCCAAAGTGGGTGGATTACGAGGTCAGGAGATCGAGACCATCCTGACTGACACAGTGAAATTCCATCTCTACTAAAAATACAAAAAAATTTATCCGGTGTGGTGGTGGACAACTATAATCCCAGCTACTTGGGAGACTGAGGCAGGAGAATCGCTTGAACCCGGGAGGCAGAGGTTGCAATGAGCTGAGATCTTGCCACTGCACTCCAGCCTGGGTGACATTTTCAAAAAACAAAAAAGATGATGAGAATGAGAAGTGGGCTGGGCTCACTGGCTCACACCGGTAATCCCAACACTTTGGGAGGCAGCGGTGGGAGGATTACTTGAGCACAGGAGTTCAAGAGCAGGGGGCAACATGGTGAGACCTCCATCTCTACAAAAAATTAGCCTGGCGTGGTGGGACACGTCTGTAGTACCAGCTACTTGGGAGACTGAGGTGGGAGAATTGCTTGAACCCAGTAGGTGGAGGTTGCAGTGAGCTGAGATCATGCCACTGCACTCCAGCCGGGGCAACAGAGCGAGATCCTTTCTGGGGAAAAAAAAAAAGATGATAAGAAGTGGCTGTGTCCAATTGATTGGAATGGATGTGGCCTGAGTTCTGGGTGGGCTGGGCAGGGAGGTGACGGCGGCATGCTCTCTGTGATCTGTCCTGGCAGAGAATGCATGGCAGGGTCGGCATCGCCACTGGGCAGGCTGATGGAGGAAATCCCATCTGTAATGGGGGCAGAGGGGGCTGCAGCTTCTCTGCCCTGTGAGGACCACCAGGGCTGTGGGCCAGGGACACACGGGATAGCTGTTTCCTGCCATGTGATGGGAACAGCCTAGAGGGCTCCTGGTGGCACAGAGCCCAGAGTGTACAGTGGATGTGCCACCCATGGGGCCACTTTTCCCATGTAACACCTTGATCGCCTAGGGGGGAGGTGTTAGCTGTTGCTCAGTTTTCCTTTTAGATGGATGACCCATGATTGAACTCTCTTTTTTTTCTGAGACAGTCTCACTCTGTTGCCCAGGCTGGAGTGCAATGGCACGTTGTCGTCTGACTGCATCCTCCATCTCCCAGGTTCAAGTGATTCTCCTACCTCAGCCTCCTGAATAGCTGGGATTATAGGCACGCACCACCACACTTGGCTAATTTTTGCATTTTTAGTAGAGATGAGGTTTCACCATGTTGACCTGGCTGGTCTCAAACTCCTGACCTCAGGTGATCTGCCCGCCTCGGCCTCTAAAAGTGTTGGGATTATAGGCATGCGCCACCATGCCTGGCCTCTCTTAACATTTTGGGCATGGAGTTGCCTCTAGCTGCTGCTGCCTTTTTTTTTTTTTTTTCTTCAGACGGTCTTACTCTTTTGCTCAGGCTGGAGTACAGTGGCGCGATCATGGCTCACTGCAGCCTTGACTTCCTGGGCTCAAGCAATCCTCCCACCTCAGCCTCCTGAGTAGCTGGGACAACAGGTGTGCGCCACTACCCCCAGCAAATTTTTTTGTATTTTTTGGTAGAGATGGGGTCTCACTAAGTTGGCCAGGCTGGTCTGGAACTCCTGGCCTCAAGCAGTCCTCCCACCTCAGCTTCCCAAGGTGCTGGGATTACAGGGGTGAGCCACCTCTCCCAGCCTTAGTTGCTTTTTGTAAGTGATACTCACAAGTTAGCTGATTATTTCCATGTTCATTTATTGAGTGCCTACTGTATGCCAGAGCTGAGACACAGCTAGGAATGGTCAGAGAAAGCCCTGTGCCCTCATGAAGCTGGCCGTGTGGCAGGGGCAACAGACAATGAAGTACACAGTCTATCAACATCAATAAGTGTGGATGAGAAAACTCGCGTGGAGAGAAGAGGCAGTGTGCTGTGTTGGGGAGGGGGGAGGGGCAGTTTTTAGCAGGGATGGGGTGGTCCCACTGAAGGGGACTGAGTGAGGGCCTGGAGGTGCCTGGGGCAGGCAGGAGAGGCAGGGACTTGTGTTCAGGTGAATGGAGGCCATGCCTTCCAGGCCTCGGAGGCCACCGTCAGGTTTCGTTACTTACCTGTGGGCTGGGAGCAGAGGAGGGATGTCACCCCGGGTTGGGCATCTACCCCAGGGGTCCAGGAGGGGGCTGACAGCAGGAGCAGGAGCCCGAAGGGACTCCCACCAAGACTGAGCTGAGGGGAGGGGATGGGAGCAAAGCGGCCAATTTTAGAAACGTTTAGAAGGCAGAGCTAATAGTATTTGCTACCACCCTAGAGGTGGTGTGAAAGGAAGAGGGTGAGGATGATGCTAGGGTCTTGTGAGATGGGGGCTGATCGGGGAGACCAAGATTCTGGATTTGGGGATGGAGACAAGGCAGGGATTGCATTGAGTGACCCAACAGTAGGTGGGACACGAGTATGAAGAGGTGGGACAGGCCAGGTGTGGTGGTCACTCCTGGAATCTCAGCACTTTGAGAGGCCAAGGTGGGAGGATCACTTGAGCCCAGGAGTTCAAGACCAGCCTTGGGAATATAGTGAGACGCCATCTCTACAAAAAATAAAAAAATAAAATTAGCTGGATACGGTGGCGCGTGCCTGTGGTCCCAGCTCCCGGGGATGCTGAGGCGGGAGAATTGCTTGAAGCTGGGAGGTCGAGGCTGCAGTGAGCCAAGATTGCACTACTACATTCCAGCCAGGGTGACAGAGTGAGGCCCTTTCTCAAAAAACAAAAGGAGTGAGAGGAGATTTGAGACCCCTGAACTAAGCCAGGACATCCCCCCTATCCTGTGGGGAGGTAAGTCTACAGGAGGGGTGGGGGGCCCCTGTTGGAAAGGTGGGCAACAGATCCAGCGAGGTGGCCAGGGGCGAAAGCTCAGGCTCGGATGTTTCTGGAGAGTCAGAATGCAGAGGATCAGGGCATTTCAGAGTTTCACCCAATTTTTCTTTTTCTTTTTCTTTTTTTTTTTTTTGTGATGGAGTCTGGCTCTGTCGCCCAGGCTGGAGTGCAGCGGCGCCATCTCGGCTCACTGCACGTTCCGCGTCCCGGGTGCACACCATTCTCCTGCCTCAGCCTCCTGAGTAGCTGGGACTACAGGCGCCCACCACCTCGCCCGGCTAGTTTTTTGTATTTTTAGTAGAGATGGGGTTTCACCATGTCGGCCAGGCTGGTCTTGAGCTTCTGACCTCAAGTGATCCACCCACCTTGGCCTCCCAAAGTGCTGGGATTACAGGCGTGAGCCACCTCAGTTGGCCTGCATTTTTTATTGAGGTAAAATTTATGGAACTTGAAATTAGGCATTTTAGCCTATCACAAAAAGACAAATACTATGTGATTCCACTTATATGAGGTTCCTAGAGTCATCCCACTCATAGAGACAGAAAGTGGGCTGGGGGGCCGCCGGGGGCTGGGGGCGGGGGATGGGGAGAGACTGTTTAATGGGAACAGAGTTTCTATTGGGGAAGAGGAGATTGTTATGGAGATGACTGCTGGTGATGGTGGCACAACAATGTGTACTTAACAAATGGCTTAGATGATAAATTTTTGCCATATAAATCTGCCACATTTTTTTTTTTTTTTTTTTGAGACGGAGTTTCTCTCTTGTTGCCCAGGCTGGAGTGCAATGGCACGATCTCGGCTCACTGCAACCTCCGCCTCCCGGGTTTAAGTGATTCTCCTGCCTCAGCCTCTCAAGTAGCTGGGATTACAGGCATGTGCCACCATACCTAGCTAATTTTGTATTTTTAGTAGAGATGGGGTTTCTCCATGTTGGTCAGGCTGGTCTTGAACTCACAACCTCAGGTGATCCGCCCACCTCGGCCTCCCAAAGTGCTGGAATTACAGGCGTGAGCCACTGTGCCTGGCCCACAATTTTAAAAAAAAAGATAACCATTTTATGTATTTGTTTATTTTTTTTGAAACAGAGTCTCGCTCTGTTGCCCAAGCTGGAGTACAATGGCACGATCTCAGCTCACTGCAACCTCCACCTCCTGGGTTCAAGTGATTCTCCTGCTTCAGCCTCCCGAGTAGCTGGGATTACAGGCATGCGCCACCACGCCCAGCTAATTTTTGTATTTTTTGTACAGACCGGGTTTTGCCATGTTGGCCAGGCTGGTCTCCAGCTCCTGACCTCAGGTGATCCACCTGCCTCCGCCTCCCGGCCAAAAATTAACGATTTTAAAGCGAACAGTTCATCAGATTTTAGTCCATTCACAGTGTTGTTCAACCACCTCCTCTGTCTAGTTCTGGAACATTATCATCCCCCACAAAAGGAAACCGTCCCCATGAGCAGTCACTCACCAGTCCTCTACCCCAGCCCCTGGCAGCCACCAATCTGCTTCCTGTCTCTGTAGCTTTGCCTGTTCTGGGCATTTCAGATCACTGGAGTCTCACACTGTGTGACCTTTTGTGTTTGACTTCTCTCACTCGGCATCATGTTTTTGGGGTTCACCCACATTGTAGCATGGATCCGTGCTTCATTCTTTTTCATGGCTGCATAGTATTCCACGGTGTGGAGGTAACCTATCTATTCTTCATTCATCCATTGATGCACATTCGGGTTGTGTCTGCCTTTTGGTTGTGTGCTGCTGTGGACAGGGTATCTCTTTGAGTCCCTGTTTTCCATTCTCAGGCACACACCCTAGTGGACTTGCTGGGTCATAGTGACCGTTCGTGTGTACACAGCCATCAGGGCTGAGTGAGGATAGTGGACAAACAGTCATGGGGGCCAGGGATCGCTGGGGGGATGTGGGCAGGAGACAGCAGTGCCTGGACCGGGGTGGGGGTGGCATGGACCAAAGAGGGGACCCTGGATGGGGGTCCTAGTGTAACTCGGCTGCAGAAGGGGTGAGGCTGAGATGAAAGTTGTTGCAGAGGTGGTTCATGGGGGCATCTGGAGGCAGCTGGGCTGCAGGGCAGGTCACCAAGGCAGGGGCCAGGAAGCCGCAGATGGAGGCTGGAGAGTCTGTCTTGGGGGTCTGCAGAAAGGAAGTGGCCAGAGAACAGGGAGCAACCCAGAGAGGTCCAGGTTGGTGTGGGCAGAGCACAGCATGGCCTCCCGCTGTTTTTTGTTGTTGTTGTTGTTTGTTTGTTTTGTTTTTTGAGACAGAGTCTGGCTGTGTCTCCCAGGCTGGAGTGCAGTGGCAACATCTCAGCTCTCGCCACCATCTCTGCCTCCCTCCAGGACTCAAGTGATCCTGCCACCTCAGCCTCCCGAGTAGCTGGGACTACAGGCATACAACACCTCACCTGGCTAATTTTTATATATTTTTTTTTGCAGAGACAGCGTCTCGCCATGTTGTCCAGGCTGGTCTCGAACTCCTGGACTCAAGCAACTCTCCTGCCTTGGCCTCTCAAAGTGCTGGGATTACAGGCATGAGCCACCATGCCTGTCCAGAGCATAGCCCTTGACTTTGGTGTCTGGCAGCCCTGGGGATGTGGCAGTCCTGAGGAGGAGGGGGACGTGGTGGGGTGGGCTGGGATGTCCCCTATCACCTGAGTGTGGGGGTCAGGTGCACCAGGAAGCAGGAGGAGGGGAAGGTGAGGCAGGACCTGCTTGGTGGGAGACCCTGCGCTTGGCGGCATGGTACGCCCGGGCACGGCAAGACTCCGTGGGCAGCCGCCTCTGTCAGGGCCGGGGATTTGCAGGGAGTGGGCCCAGATCACCCACAAGGCAGGGGCCTGTTAAGGTAAAGATGGGAAGGGGGCCGGGCACGGTGGCTCATGCCTGTAATCCCAGCACTTTGGGAGGCCGAGGCAGGCAGATCACCTGAGGTCAGGAGTTCAAGACTCGCTTGGCCAACATGGTGAAACCCTGTCTCTACAAAAAATAATAATAATAATAATAATTAGCCAGGCATGGTAGTGGATGCTTATCATCCCAGATACTCGGGAGGCTGAGGCGGGAGAATCACTTGAACCCGGGATATGGAGGTTGGAGTGAGCTGAGACCCTACCACTGCGCTCCAGCCTGGGCTACAGAGCAAGAATCTCAAAAAAAAAAAAAAAAAAAAAAAAAAGATGAAAACAGGAAGGGGCGCTGGGCTGGGCGAGATGGTGGGTGCCTATAATCCCATCACTTTGGGAGGCCAAGGCAGGAGGATTGCTTAAGCCCAGAAGTTCGAGACCAGCCTGGGAAACATGGCAAGATTCTGTCTGTACAAAAATTACAAAAGAAATAAATTATCCAGGCATGGTGATGGGTGCCTATGGTCCCAGCTACTACTCAGGAGGCTGAGGTGGGAGGATCACTTGAGCCCAGGCGGTCGAGGCTGCAGTGAGCTATGATCACACCACTGCACTCCAGCCTGGTGACAGAGCAAGACCATCTATTTAAAAATACATATAAAACTTAAAATGTATATAATGATAATAATGTGTCTATAATAGTTCAGCATTTGTAGCAAATATGCCACTTAAAGCCAGGGAAATGGAGATCTGTGGGTATGCTGGGGCAGAAGAGAGAAAGGAACTTTCTGTCCTATCTGCATAATTTTTCTAGAAAACCCAAACTCTTCCTAAAATAAAAATCCCTCCAGGCTGGGCGCAGTGGCTCTCGCCTGTAATCCCCAGCACTTTGGGAGGCTGAGGCGGGTGGATCACCTGAGGTCAGCAGTTCGAGTTCAGTCTGTCCAACATGGCGAAAGCCCATCTCTACTAAAAATACAAAACAATTAGCTGGGCATGGTGTCCGGTGCCTGTAATCCCAGCTACTCTGGAGGCTGAGGCAGGAGAATCACTTGAACCTGGGAGGTGCAAGTTGCAGTGAGCTGAGATAGTGCCACTGCACTCCAGCCTGGTGACAGAGTGAGACTCTGTCTCAAAAAACAACAAAAACAACAACAAAAAAATGGCCGGGCGCTGTGGCTCACACCTGTAATCCCAGCACTTTGGGAGGCCGAGGCAGGCGAATCATGAGGTCAGGAGATCGAGACCATCCTGGCTAACACGGTGAAACCCCACCTCTAGTAAAAATACAAAAAATTAGCCAGGTTTGGTGGCATGCGCCTGTAGTCCCAGCTACTCGGGAGGCTGAGGCAGGAGAATCATTTGAATCCAGGACGTGGAGGTTGCAGGGAGCTGAGCTGAGACCGCACAACTGCACTCCACTGCACTCCAGCCTGGATGACAGAGGGAGACGCCTTCTCAAAAAATAATAATAACAATAATTGGGAATGGAAAGCCAGCAGTCAGACACGCATGGATACCCAGGTACTGGGAGGACACGTGTGGCTTGGAGGGTGTCACTGGGTCATGGTGGGGTTGTCTAGAGGCTTCTCAGGCCCCTGACTGCGAGATTTGGCTCTCCCCAGACTGGACGCCCGGCATGGCGGTGCCACGGGACATCGCAGCCGCCTACCTGCTCCAGGGAAGCTTCTATGGCCACTCCATCTACGCCACGCTGTACATGGACACGTGGCGCAAGGACTCGGTGGTCATGCTGCTCCATCACGTGGTCACTCTCATCCTCATCGTCTCCTCCTACGCCTTCCGGTAAGGACAGGATGGGGTGGCAGGGGGCCGAGGCACAGCCCACACAGTGCGGAGGCTGATGATGTTGCCGCGGGGCACAGAGGCGGCCGTGGAGGGGATCACATCAGGTCGGAGTGCTCAGGGGTCCGATGAGGGCACAGGCCAGAGGGAGGAAGGCCGAGGAGGGAATGTGGGCCTGGAGATTCCTGAGGGAGATTCCGCAGGGATGGAGTGAAACAGGCCCTGAGAGCCACAGCCACCCCACCCCACTCACCCACCCAGCTCCTCCGACGCTGCCCTCGACCAACCAGGTCACACACGCAGGAGTTCCTGAGCACCTACCATGC
Source organism: Chlorocebus sabaeus (assembly GCF_047675955.1). Lineage (NCBI taxonomy): Eukaryota > Metazoa > Chordata > Mammalia > Primates > Cercopithecidae > Chlorocebus > Chlorocebus sabaeus. The sequence continues at coordinate 44,098,835 of NC_132909.1, forward strand.
CCAAGCAATGGGGGCACGGCTGTGAACGCAGCTGATGCACCCTTATGTTCCAGAGCCAACCACAGCCATCACTGAGCCTTTCAGATGGAGTCTGTGCAAACCTCACCATGCTGTGTACTTAAAATCCACCCCGGCTTCAAAGCCTTTGTATACAAACGAGTGAAAGTATCTTATCCACCCTTTTCTTTCTTTTTTTTTTTGAGACAAGGTCTCGCTGTGACCGTAGCTCACTTTAGCCTGGACCTCCTGGGCTCAAGTGATCCTCCCACCTCAGCCTCCTGAAGTGCAGGGATTACAGGCGTGTGCCACCACGCCTGGCCTTGTTATCTTGACTCCATATTGAAATGACAATAATTTGGATATGTTGAATTAATTGGAATCCTTTATTAAAATTAATATTACCTGTTCTTTTCCCTCTCTTGTTAAATGTGGCTGATAGAAACTTTAAAATGAAATACACTGCTCCTCTACTATTTCTATGGGACTAGCCGCCCTAACTGCGATAATGGAGTAGCCACGGCCCACAGCTATAGAGCAACAAAGAGGCAGCCCTTTCAACTTTAATTAAACTTAAGTAAAACTCCAGGAGCAGGGACTCATGCTTGCAGTCCCCCAGCTACTTAGGAGGCTGAGGCAGGAGGATCGCTTGAACCCCGGAGTTTGAGTTCAACCTGGGCAACATAGGGAGACCCTGTCTCTAATAAATCAATTTTTAGGCCGGGTGTGGTGGCTCATGCCTGTAATCTCAGCATTTTGGGAGGCCGAGGCGAGCGGATCACGAGGTCAGGAGATTGAGACCATCCTGGCTAACACAGTGAAACCCCATCTCTACTAAAAATACAAAAAATTAGCCGGGCGTGGTGGCGGGCGCCTGTGGTCCCAGCTACTCGGGAGGCTGAGGCAGGAGAATAGTGTGAACCTGGTAGGCAGAGCTTGCAGTGAGCCAAGATCGTGCCACTGCACTCCAGCCTGGGCGACAGAGCAAGACTCCATCTCAAAAAGAAATAAATTTTTAAAACTACTTTATTTTATTTATTTATTTATTTACCAATTTTTTTTGAGATAGGGTCTTGCTCTGTCACCCAGGCTGGAGTGCAGTGGCATGATATTGGCTCACTGCAACCTCTGGCTCCCAGGTTCAAGCAATCTTCCCGCCTCAGCCTCCCAAGCAGCTGGGATTACAGGTGTAAGACATCACACCCAGCTAATTATTGTATTTTTAGTAGAGACGGGGTTTCACCACGTTGGCCAGGCTGGACTCGAACTCCTGACCTCAAGTGATCCACCTGCCTAGGCCTCCCAAAGTGCTGGGATTACAGGTGTGAGCCACCACGTCTGGTCAGTTTAAAAAGTAATTTTTAAAAGCCCCCATTCCATTCCTCAGCTGTACAAGCCACAGTTCAAGGGCTCATTGGCCACAAGTGGCTGGTGGTTCCCATGTTGGACAATACAGGTTTAGAACATTCCCATAGTTCTAGAAACTTCTATCAGACAAGGCTCTCTAGAGGGCAGAGTCGGATGATAGAACCAAAAAAGGAAGGAAGGAACAGTTCATTTGAAGGTGATAAGAATTATGGAGAAAAGGCCAGGTGCAGTGGCTCATGCCTATAATCCCAGCACTTTGGGAGGCTGAGACGGGCAGATCACCTGAGGTCAGGAGTTCGAGACCAACCTGGCCAACATGGTGAAACCCTGTCTCTGCTAAAAATAAAAAAATTAGCTGGGCATGGTGATGGGTGCCTGTAGTCCAAGCTACTCAAGAGGCTGAGGCGGGAGAATCGCTTCAACCCGGGAGGCAGAGGTGGCAGTGAGCCAAGATCTCACCACTGCATTCCAGCCTGGGTGACAGAGCGAGGCTGTGTCTCCAAAAAAAAAATTGTGGCTGCAGATGTGTTAGGTGTAGGTGCGTTGGTCTGGGGGTGACAGATGAGCAGAGACTGAAAGGAGTGAAGGGAGGTGCTGAACATGAGGCACTGGCATGCTGGGTCCTGGGGACAGCACGTGCAAAGGACCTGTGGCAGGAGCCCAGGAGCTGTCGGGAGACAGAGCAAGGAACAGGGACTTGGTGAGAGACACTTCCCCATGTCCAGGGTGAATCCAGTCCCCTCGGGCAGCGCATCTGTCAGGTGGAGACTCTGCAGAAGGACAGGGGATGGTCTTCGGGCTTATTAAGATCCTAATGGGGCTGGGCGCGGTGGCTCGAGCCTGTAATCCCACACTTTGGGAGGCCGAGACGGGTAGATCACATGAGGTCAAGACTTCAAGACCAGCCTGACCAACATGGTGAAACCTCATCTCCACTGAAAATACAAAATTAACTAGGTGTGCTGGTGCATACCTATAATTCCAGCTACTCGGGAGGCTGAGGCAAGAGAATTGCTTGAACCCAAGAGGCAGAGGTTGCAGTGAGCTGGGATTGCGCCATTGCACTCCAGCCTGGGTAACAAGAGCGAGACTCTGTCTCAAAAAAAAAAAAGTTTAAAAAAAAAAAAAAAAGGATCCTAACGGGCTGGGGCCTTTCCTGCATTGACATCCAGACCTGGAAGTCTCACCATGGTGGTGATGTCCAAAGTGAGGGAGAAGCTCATAGAGGATCTGGACACAGAGTGGCCCAGGCCTGTGAGAGTCAGGGGTCACAGAGGGTCAGAGGTCACCAAGATGAGGAGGGGCCAGCAAGGAACTTCCAAGGCCAGGCACAGTGGCTCACGCCTGTAATCCCAGCATTTTGGGAGGCCAAGGTGGGAGGATCTCTTGAGCCCAGGAGTTTGAGGCCATTCTGGGCAACATAGCAAGACCCAGTCTCTACTAAAAATTAAAAAAATTAGCTGGGTGTGGTGTTGGTCTCCTGTAGTCCCAGCTCCTCTGGGGGCTGAGGTGAGAGGATCACTTGAGCCTAGGAGTTTGGGGCTGCAGTGAGCCGGATCACACCACTGCACCCCAGCCTGGGCCACAGAGCAAGACCCTGTCTCAAAAGAAAAATAAACTTACACGGAGCCCCCGGGCCACATGGGGACACTCAGGCAGGGAAGATGAGGATCTGGTTGGGGGGTGCATAGCTAAGTGGGGGGCAGTGAGGAAAGGGCATCCTGGGAAGGGGAGATGGGCAGAGCAGGCGAGCCAGGAAGGGTGGCTTTGGAGAGGCCCACGGGGAGCCTGAGGTATAGCCCAGGGACTCTGTGCTGGGGGCCTTAGTGCAGAGTGGAGGTCCCCTAATGTGAGCCGCCCTCTCCTCTCTGCCTGCTGCTCCCCCAGGTACCACAATGTGGGCATCCTTGTGCTCTTCCTGCACGATATCAGTGACGTGCAGCTTGAGTTCACCAAGCTCAACATTTACTTCAAGTCCCGCGGTGGCTCCTACCACCGGCTGCATGCCCTGGCAGCAGACCTGGGCTGCCTCAGCTTCGGCCTCAGCTGGTGAGTGGCAGGGAGCCCTGGGCAGGGAGGGAGGTGTGGCCTGGTGAGGTGAGTGTGGTCAGAAAGGGGGCGGGACCAGGCAGGGAAGGAGACAGGGCCCAGTGAGGTGGGTGTGGCATGGCAAGAGACGGGCCTGGTGATTTGGGTGGGGCTGTGAAGGGGCGGGGCTATACAGGAAAGGAGTGGACAAGGGTGGGGCCAATTGGGCTAGGAGTGGGGCTGGGCGGAAAAAGGGATGAAGCCAGGTGAGATGGGTGGATCCAGGAATGGGAGGGGCCTGGTGAGGTGGGTTGGGCCAGGCATGGAAAGGGAGGAGCTAGACTAATACAGAGCAAGCCAGAGGTGGGGCCAAGCAGGGTTAGGGTAGGGCTAGGCAGAGAAAGAGGTAGCACTTTGGTGTGGTGGGCAAGATGTGGCAGAGAAATGGGGGCACTGCGCAGGGAAGGAGGTGGGGGCTTGGTGCGGTGGGCTGGGCCTGGCAGAGAAGGGGAGGGACTGGGCAGGGAAGGAGGTGGGGCCTTGGTGAGGTGGGTGGGGCCTGGCAGGTAAGGGGAGGGGCAGGGCAGGGAAGGAGGTGGGGCCTTGGCAAGGTGGGCGGGGCATGGCAGGGTAGGAGAAGGACAGAGCAGGAGTGGAGACAGGTGGGCAAGGATGGGGAAAGGGGACAAGGATGGGTCCAGGACGGGACAGGACAGGCATTGGGTGGTCTTCCTCCACCCACGGCCTCCCGATTCCTCCCATCGCAGGTTCTGGTTCCGCCTCTACTGGTTCCCGCTCAAGGTCCTGTACGCCACTTGTCACTGCAGTCTGCGCGAGGTGCCTGACATACCCTTCTACTTCTTCTTCAACGCACTCCTGCTGCTGCTCACCCTTATGAACCTCTACTGGTTCCTGGTGAGTCGTCCCCAGCCCTCCTCCACAGTGGCGGTCCCGTCCTTGTCCCCATCCCTGTCCCCTCCTCAGGCAGGTCCGGAGAGGGGCACGTTAGGTGGCAGACAACCTGTGTGGAGGGCCTGGGACAGGAGCACAAGGCTGTCAGCAGGGCGGTGGCGAGGGAAGCTTCCTTCTCACCAGCACCTCCCCTCCCCTCTCGCAGTACATCGTGGCGTTTGCAGCCAAGGTGCTGACAGGCCAGGTGCGTGAGCTGAAGGACCTGCGGGAGTACGACGTGGCCGAGGCCCAAAGCCTGAAGCCCAGCAAAGCCGAGTGAGTGTGGAGGGGCCCGCACCCCGCGTTCCCTCCTTTAGTGTCGCCTGTCCGAGCATGCTCATGGGCAGGCCCCCAAGACCCAGCAGCAGATGAGGCCGACGCGGATGCTGCCCCCCAAGCCTACTCCAAAACAGAGACTGCAATAAAGATGTGGACAATGCGGCCACTACCCTGAAGGATAGGACAGTGAGGAAGGGGAGGGAGAGGCTGGGGAGGGGCAGACAGGGTCTCCGCAGTGGGGACACTGAGGGCCAGGCCTAGTGGCTGGTGTGGCTGCAGTGGACGAGCTGGGGCCCTGTGGGTGGTGAGTAGTAGCTGTTGGCCAGGCTGGACGACATCCTCCGACCCATGTCTCCACTGGAGCCGGTGGCAGTGGGGCTGGGGAGGAAGGAATGCCCAGGGCGGCAGAGGGAGCCCAGGCTCCATCTGGGCTGAGACGTCCTGGCCTCCGAGTCTGGCAGGGGAGCCCACTGCCCAGCCAAACAGGAGCTGGGGCTGGGAGCTCGGACTCAGCCCAACCCAGGAGGGAGTCCTGGGGAAGGAGACAGCCCGAGGCCTGGGGCGGGCAGGCGGGCGCCTGGGCCAGGGATGAACGGAGGCCGAATTGGGTGATAAGCAGGGTCGGGGTGTGCAGTGTCTCATAGGCAATGTGAGGAGTGTTTGAGCAGGGGCCAGGACAGGAGGTTGTGGAAGGCTCTGGAAGGTGCCGACCAGCCAGGCCCTCTGATTTGGCCAGTGGGGGCCATCAGTGACCTGGGAACGATGGTTTCAGGGAAGCAGTGGCTCAGAGCTCCATGACGTTTTTTGCAATGGGAGGTGCGAGATGCAGACATTTAACACATCCGGGGCTGTAGCCAGGCAGAGGAGCCTCAGACCCCCTACCCTGTTTGGAAGGGAGAACCCACCAGATTCGCCTTGGGTGTAGATGAAACAGAAATAAAAGAATCAAAGATGACTCAAGACTTCAAGACTTTTGGCTCGAGCTGGTGTTGACTGAGGGGGACTGGGGCAGGGTCACATGCGTCCTGGCAGATGCGGCGTTAGTAGCCTCCTTTGGAGGGTGTTAGATTTACTGTCCTTTGAGCATGAGTCGAGAATTCTTTTTTTTTTTTGAGATAGGGTCTCACTGTGTCGTCTCGGCTGGAGTGTGTAGTGGCACGATCTCGGCTCGCTGCAACCACTGCCTCCCCGACCCAAGAAGTGATCCTCCTGCCTCAGCCTCCCTAGTAGCTGGGACCACAGGCACGCACCACCACACTGTGCTAAGTTTCGTATTTTTTACGGGGTTTCGCCATGTGGCTCAGGCTGGTCTCAAACACCTGGGCTCAAGTGATCCACATGCCTTAGCTTCCCAAAGCTGCTGTGATGACAGGCATGAGCCACTGCAGCTGGCCTGAGTCGGGAATTTTCCGGAGATCAGCGAGGTCTCCCCAAGGTGTCTTCCAAAGGTGGTGATGGCTGACCTCAAGTGATCCACCTGCCTCAGCCTCCCAAAGTGTTGGGCTTACAGGCGTGAGCCACTGCGCCCAGCCTGTTTCTTTCTTTTTCTTTTGTTTTTTTTTTTGTTGTTTGTTTGTTTAGAGACAGGGTTCCACTCTGTCGCCCAGGCTCCCAGGCTGGAGTGCACTGGCTCATAGTTCACTGCAGCCTCAACCTCCTGGGCTCAAGTGATCCTCCCACCTCAGCCTCCCAAGTAGCTGGAACCACAGGCACCCACCGTCACATTCAGCTAATTTTTAAATTTTTTTGTAGAGATGGGATCTCACTATGTTACCCAGTCTGGTCTCAAACTCCTGGCCTCAAGCAATCCGCCCGCCTCAGCCTCCTGAAGTGCTGGCATTACAGGCATGAGCCCTTCGGCATGAGCCACTTTGCCTGGTTCCGAAAATTCAATTGGGATCGGAACTCCAGAAAACCAAGACTGAGAACCACTTTTAGATAACTCGGGAGGCATGAAGCAAATCAGAGAGCAATTAATTGTCTTGATCTCTTCCTCACCCCATCTCACCCCATTACTGCTTCTTGAGCAGCCTCACCTCCAGGATCCCCTCATCTGTACTCCCTCCTCTGAATTCCCTGTCCTCCTCACGGCCCTCATGGGACCCCTGGTGATGTGGGTAGCCAGTACCCTTCTCTCCTACACTGACACCCGTAGCTTCCTGTGGTCACTCCCACATCCTTGTCACGACTCAGCCCCTCTGTCCAAAGCCCCTATTGCCCTCTCAGGGGCTGCCAGGACCAGCCATCCATTGAGAGGCTCTCACCTTTCTCTGACTCTGGTGACTTGCACCAAAGCTCTGTAAATACCATTTTCACCTCTGCTGCACCTGCCACCCCCCTGCAGTGTCTAAAAAACTGGGCTGGGCATGGCAGCTCACACCTATAATCCCAGCACTTTGGGAGGCTGAGGCTGGAGGATGGCTTGAACCCAGGAGGTTGAGGCTGCAGTGAGCCACAGCTGCACCACTGCACCCCAGCTGCGGTAACAGAGCAAGACCCTGTCTCAAAAAACAAAAATAGAAAACTGAACTTCAGCCCCACTGTCTGGCCCATGTAGGAGCATCTTCCCTCCTGAGGGTTCCTGGACACCAGCTGTCCCCATCATCGTCATCATTTCCTGCACTGATAATCTGGCCAACATGTCCCCAAGAAAGCAGGAGTGGCCGGGTGAGGGCGTCCACCTGCTGCTACAGTGAGCGACAGTCCCTCTCTCTCTGAGGCTAGGGATGTCCACCCAGCTTGCCTATTCAAGGACATTTCAACCCAGGAGAGAATTCGCTCTCTCTCTGCTCTTCTCCACCACTGGCCTCATCAGCCTGTTCCCCTCCCTTGTAACAGAATTCCTAGATCCTCCTGGGTGCTCCTCAAACCCAGCTGTACCCAGTCTTCCTCCCCCCATCCCAAGACCACTCCTATCCAGCTCCCCTGTGGCTCTCTTGGTGCTAACCCCAGAGTCCCCTCCCCTTCTTCTTCTTCTTTTTTTTTTTTTTTTTTTTTTTTGTTTTTTGAGACGGAGTCTTGCTCTGTCACCCAGGCTGGAGTACAGTGGTGAGATCTTGACTCACTGAACTATTTTTGTAGAGATGGGGTCTCTGGCCGGGCGCGGTGGCTCAAGCCTGTAATCCCAGCACTTTGGGAGGCCGAGGCGGGCGGATCACGAGGTCAGGAGATCGAGACCATCCTGGCTAACACAGTGAAACCCCGTCTCTACTAAAAATACAAGAAAATTAGCCGGGCAAGGTGGCGGGCGCCTGTAGTCCCAGCTACTCGGGAGGCTGAGGCAGGAGAATGGCGTAAACCCGGGAGGCGGAGCTTGCAGTGAGCCGAGATCGCGCCACTGCACTCCAGCCTGGGGCACAGAGCGAGACTCTGTCTCAAAAAAAAAAAAAGATGGGGTCTCACTGTGTTGCCCAGGCTGATCTCGAACTCCTAGGGTCAGGTGATCTGCCTGGCTTGGCCTCCCAGAGTGCTGGGATTACAGGTGTGAGCCACTGTGCCTGGCCCTTGAAGCCCTTTCTTTGCCCTGCACTCCTGCTCTGCCTCTCTGGCCTCCTGGCTGGCTTCCTCTTCTGGGGCCGTTTCTCTGCCCACACTTCATCCACACCGACTCCCACATTTCTCTCCTACCCACAGAGCTCCCGAGTGCCATTCTCCGCTCCCGAGTGCCATTCTCCATCTCCCGTGTTTGACATTTCCAGCATCTTCTAAAATATCCCAAATCAGCCCCCAGTTTCACCCCAGACTCCCTCTCTGGAACACCAGCGTATCAGTGTTGACAGCAATTTGGGGCAAAACACTTGCAAGACCTCAGGGGGCCCCGTCTCCTCTGTCTCCCTCTCCTCATCTACAAAGAAACATCTAGAAAGTGCCTGCATCATCCTTCTCTCTCTCTAACCTCCCTCTGACTCTCTTTTCCCCACAGTGGTGGATAGAAGCTGAAAGGTGTCAATCAAAGTAAGGCCATCTGGGCTGGGCATGGTGGCTCATGCCCATAAGTCTCAGCACTTTGAGAGGCTGAGGCAGACGAGTCACCTGAGGTCAGGAGTTTGAGACCAGCCTGGCCAACAAAGTGAAATCCCGTCTCTACTAAAAATTCAAAAATTGGTCGGGCACGGTGGCTCAAGCCTGTAATCCCAGCACTTTGGGAGGCTGAGACGGGCGGATCACGAGGTCAGGAGATCGAGACCATCCTGGCTAACACGGTGAAACCCCGTCTCTACTAAAAAATACAAAAAACTAGCTGGGCGACGTGGCGGGCACCTGTAGTCCCAGCTACTCGGGAGGCTGAGGCAGGAGAATGGCCTAAACCTAGGAGACAGAGCTTGCAGTGAGCTGAGAGATCCGGCCACTGCACTCCGGCCTGGGCGACAGAGCAAGACTCCGTCTCAAAAAAAAAAAAAAAAAAAAAAAATTCATAAATTGGTCAGGTGCGGTGCTCACGCCTGTAATCCCAGGCACTTTGGGAGGCCGAGGTGGGTGGATCACCTGAGGTCAGGAGTTCTAGAGCAGCCTGGCCAACATGGTAAAACCCCATCTCTACTAAAAATACAAAAATTAGCCAGGCGTGGTGGCAGGCGCCTGTAATCCCAGCTACTCGGGGGGCTGAGGGAGGAGAATCGCTTGAACCCAGGAGTCAAAGGTTGCAGTGAGCCGAGATTGCGCCATCGCACTCCAGCCTGGGGGACAAGAGCGAGACTTCGTCTCAAAAAACAAACAAAAAAAATTACCCCAGGCATGGTGGTGAACGCCTGTAATCCAGCTACTTGGAAGGCTGAGGCAGGAGAATGGTGTGAACCTGGGAGGCGGAGTTTGCAGTGAGCCGAGATTGCACCACTACACTCCAGCCTGGGCGACAGAGCAAGACTCCATCTCAAAAAAAAAAAAAAAAAAAAAAACAAGAAGAAAAACAGAAAAGCTATCTCCCCCAAGGTGGGTACACCCCCACCCACACCCTAAAAGGCAAATACTGACAGCTGTTTCTGAGTGGGTAAAGAACACTTTGAAGCTTGTGCAGAAAAAACAAACAAGAAACAGCAGGAAAGCTCTGATAAAAAGGCCCAGGGTGGGGGCACCCATCACCAAGGATGCTAAACTTTACCATTAGAGGAATCTATACTCTCTGTGGGAACTGAGTGGAGAAACTGACCTAAGACCTTAAAACCTTTGGCAAATACTAAAGACCATCCTGGAGAGCAGGAATGGAAAGCGTGGGGACCCTCTGGAACACAGTGAGGGCGTGTCTTTGTTTCTCGTAAGCTTCAGAGCAAACCCCCACCTTGTACCAAAGGTGTCGATGCAGAAACGGAATCCCTGGAGTCATCCCAGAGCCAAAAGGAGAGTGTGCCATGGAGGTTTGTTTATGGGAAGAATTGAGAAGCCACAAGGGTGGATGAAGAAACACCACTCACGGTCTCAAGCATCGCAGGCAAAGTCAGAAGACAAGTGACAGATGGGAGGTCCAAGCAGGGCTTATCTCCTCTCAGATAAAGACCAACAGCCATCGATGGGGACAGCCAGTTGGCTGTGGAATGCATGCAGAGAAGCTGAGCTTCAGCCTAAGAGAAGAGCAAATGAAAGTGACAAAAGCCCTTTGGGAGGTGGAGGCGCGCTGACTGCTTGAGCCCAGGAGTTTGAGACCAGCCTGGGCAACATAACCACCTCACCTCTACAACATAGCGCCCTCATCTCAACAAACAATAAAAATGTTACCTGGGGCCAGGCACTGTGGCTCACGCCTGTAATCCCAGCACTTTGGGAGGCCAAGGTGGGCAGATCACCTGAGGTCAGGAGTTCAAGACCAGCCTGGGTGATACAGTGAAATCCTCTCTACTAAAAATAAAAAATTAGCAGGCACCACCACACTACTCGGGAGGCTGAGGCAGGAGACTCACTTCAACCCAGTAAGCAGAGGTTCCAGTGAGCTGAGATTGTGCCACCACATTCCAGCCTGGGCAACAGAGCAAGATTCTGTCTCAAAAAAAAAAAAAAAAAGGGAGTGGTGGCGTGCCCCTGTAATCCCAGCTACTCTGGAGGCTGAGGTGGGAGGATCCATTGAGCCTTGGAGGTTGAAGCTACAGCCAACTATGACAGTGCCACAGCTCTAACCTGGACCACAGAGTAAGACCCTGTCTCAAAAAAAAAAAAAGGGGGAAGTAGGGGGCAGCAGATGCCAGCCAGGGCCACTGGAGCCAAGGACGAGCCTTCGTGGGGTGGGTGGCAGAGGAGAGGAGGATTGTGCAGGGTCTCACTGCGGAGGCGGTGGAGTGGTCAGGCCCAGGCTGGTGCGTGGCTTTTGCCCTGCAGCGACCTGGAGAGGCAGGGAGGAGGGGAAGAGGAAGGTTTAACTGGGGAGAGGGAAGCAAGGAGGAAGTGCCAGGGTGACAGGAGGGGCATACATGCCTACGGGGCAGGGTGAAGGAGAGGCAGGGTGAAGGAGAGGCCCGGGCCTGGCTGGGTAAGAGGAGCTGGGGGATGTGAAACGGTCAGGGAAGCAGCAGGAAAGAGGGCCAGGCGGCCGCGTGGGGCTCCCAGGCTAACCTACGCTGGTTCTGGCCCCCAGGAAGCCACTGAGGAACGGCCTGGTGAAGGACAAGCGCTTCTGAATCCCTCGGCCCCGCCCCCGTGGACCCGGCCCCACCCCGAATACCCCGGCCACGCCCCCCGTCCTTGGTGCCCCTCCACCCCCTCCAACTCCATGCCTCTAGGGCCGTGGCCACCTCCCCTGGGCCCCCGCCCCCTCATCCTGCCTTCATTCCCTGGCCACGCCCCCCCAGGACCCCTGCCCCTCCCGGGACACTGACCCCACCCTCAGCCCACTGGTCCCGGGCCGCGGCGGACCCTGTGCACTCTCTGGCCATCACCTGGGAGGAAGATGCTACCGCCGCGGCAAGGTCCCGGCGGCCAACACCTCCTCCTCCTCCTGGTCCTCCTGCTGCCCTCGCTACCCCCGACCCGCGCCCCCGTCCCCCCAGGCCCAGCCGCCGCCCTGCTCCAGGCTCTCGGGCTGCGCGATGCGCCCCAGGGCGCCCCCAGGCTCCGGCCGGTTCCCCCGGTCATGTGGCGCCTGTTTCGACGCCGGGACCCCCAGGAAACCAGGTCTGGCTCGCGGCGGATGTCCCCAGGGGTCACCCTGCAACCGTGCCACGTGGAGGAGCTGGGGGTCGCCGGAAACATCGTGCGCCACATCCCGGACCGCGGTGAGTGGGGCTTTCGCTGGGGGCACTGGTCCTGGAGGTCAGACCTCGCGGGGCGAGCCTCGAGAGTGGCCCGGGGATGCCCGAGCGACTCCGAAGGTCCCCAGCCACCCTGTACAGGCTGCTAGCAACTTCGGCCATCGCACCCGACCCTTTCCTCACCCTCTGCACGCCGGGGACACATCAGGGGGTTCCCAAGACCAGTTCCCCTGCTTGATGCTGAAGCCCTGCCCCCAGCCCATCCCCACCCCCGCCACTTGACACTATTTAATGCCTTCCTGCAGATGCCACCCCCACACCCTAGCATAGCTTCCCCAGGGGCCCAGGCTCTGGCTCATGTCTCCCACTTCGGTCACCCCTCCCTCCTATGTCCCCCGCCGAGGGCAGCCCACCACTCGCCGCAGGGCGCCTTCCTTGGGACTCATGCCCTGCCCCCACTCCATCAGCCCACCCCACCGCTTCACCCCCTTCCTACAGACAGTGCCTCCTGAGCCGCAGCGTTCACCTTCCTCCCTGTCCCTAACCGAGACCCCATGGGCAGGCCGGGGACGCAGCGCGAGCCAAGTCCTGTCCCTACCTCCCCAGGTGCGCCCACCCGGGCCTCGGATCCTGCCTCAGCTGTGGGGCATTGCCCTGAGTGGACAGTCGTCTTCGACCTGTCGGCTGTGGAACCCGCTGAGCGCCCGAGCCGGGCCCGCCTGGAGCTGCGTTTCGCGGCGGCGGCGGCCCCGGAGGGCGGCTGGGAGCTGAGCGTGTCGCAGGCGGGCCAGGGGATGGGCGCAGGCCCCGGGCCGATACTGCTCCGCCAGTTGGTGCCCGCCCTGGGGCCGCCAGTGCGCGCGGAGCTGCTGGGCACCGCTTGGGCTCGCAACGCCTCATGGCCGCACAGCCTCCGCCTGGCGCTGGCGCTGCGACCCCGGACCCCTGCCGCCTGTGCGCGCCTGGCCGAGGCCTCGCTGCTACTGGTGACCCTCGACCCGCGCCTGTGCCACCCCCTGGCCCGGCCGCGGCGCGACGCCGAACCCGTGTTGGGCGGCGGCCCTGGGGGCGCTTGTCGCGCGCGGCGGCTGTACGTGAGCTTCCGCGAGGTGGGCTGGCACCGCTGGGTCATCGCGCCGCGTGGCTTCCTGGCCAACTACTGCCAGGGTCAGTGCGCGCTCCCTGTCACGCTGTCGGGGTCCGGGGGGCCGCCGGCGCTCAACCACGCTGTGCTGCGCGCGCTCATGCACGCAACCGCCCCGGGAGCCGCCGACTTGCCTTGCTGCGTGCCCGCGCGCCTGTCGCCCATCTCCGTGCTCTTCTTTGACAACAGTGACAACGTGGTGCTGCGGCAGTATGAGGACATGGTGGTGGACGAGTGCGGCTGCCGCTAACGCGGGGCGGGCGAGGACGCGGGCCCAACAATAAACGTCGCGTGGTCTGCTCTGCTGGTCTCCTTGGACTCCTTTGCCTGGGGTTGAGGAGAGCGCCCCTCGGCCTCGGTGATGGGAAAGGCCTTTCCACTTCCAGGTCACTTACCCGAGGCCTAACCCGCCACTCCCGGGAGCCTTCCCGACAGGCCCAGGTGCTGCCCATGGGAGGGGCCCAGGGGCAGGGGTCGCCCTTCCTCAGTCCTGCAAGGCAGACCTGCCCTTTCTGGGCTTTGCCTGTCTCCCTCTGGCCTCCTTCACACCCCAACCCCTCACTCGGCCAGGGAACCCCCGCCCCCAACACCCTCCGCCCCCTGCAGTTTATCCAATCCTCGGTGTGAAGGCAAAACTGTTTAATATTTTATTGGTGACAAAAGAACTTAAATTGACCGAAAATCAAAAGTTACATTGCCTTGGTACGGTGCGCCTGGGTTTGTCAAGGCCGCTGCTACAAAGCTGGAGAACACAGCACAGGGCGAAGCAGAGGCAAAGCGGCCCAGCCCAACAGCCGGGATGGGGCAGGCAGCGTCCCTCAGGCCGCCGCGGGGTCACCGCAGAAGCCTACCCGGTGCGTGGTGCATGCCTCTACGCGGCCTACCGGAAGAAGGGGAAACCGAAAGCCCTAGAGCAATGGGAATAAATAAGAGTCCCTGCCAGAAGGAAGGTGGCCTGTGCGTCCCCGTCTGTCCCATGTAGAAGCTGGAATCTGGAAGTGTTCAGCTCAGGGCAAGTGACAGGCCCGGGCCCGGGCCAGGGCAGGCTGGAGGCCTGGCCGCCAGGCGGAATGACACCCCAAGCCAGGGGTTCGAGGGGCTGAGGCAGCTCTCCTAACTAAAACGACCCTCTGCCAATGACACCACACCCCCCAGCCCCTTCACACAGAACGCAGTAATTCCTGTAACTTGTTTCCTTACCCCCCAGAAGCAGCGATCACCCCCTCAGCAAAACTGCCGGCAGGCAGAGCTCCCAATTTGGGCTTTCGGTGTGCAGCGCTCCGTGTGTCTAACCAGTACAGGGACTGTCGGTGCCTCCTGGGGACAGGGACAGGCCCTCTTGTCCTTCCACCAAATCTTCCAAAGGCCCCCGGGAAAAAGCCGTCGATCCGGGAACAGCCACCTTCTCGCCCCCTGGCCACAGGGCCAGTCCTAGCCAAGGCCCCTCGCAATGGGGCCAAAAGCACCTTCCTCACAGGTGCAGGACCCTGCGCCGAGTCCGGGCGGGAAGCGGCTTGGCTTCTGAGTCCAGTGGAGAACGAGCAGCTTCCAGGCTCGGTGGGCGGCTACCCCAGAGGCCCGATGCCCCGCAGCAAGAAGCCACCGGAAGCTAAAACCAGCAACAAAAATCCTCCTCCAGGCCGCGGCACAGGTGTTGCTCCTCTTCTCCAGTGGCGCTGGCTTGTTCAAACTGTTTCTGGAAGCTTCTCACATCTCCCAGGTCCACCGCTAAGATTTTAGAGACAAACTTAGGAAAGTATTCTTCAGTACTCCTTTAAAAGAATCTTGAAAAAACAAACAGAAAAACCCCAAACACCCTTATTTTCTTTAAATGAAGGCCCTCGGAGAACACAGGCAGCGTGACCTCGGCGCGTCTGGTAGGCGTGGACAGATGCGCCCTCCCGGGGCTCTGCCCCGCGCGCCGCCGTCTTTGCAAGGAGCCTGCGCGGGCACAGAAATGCGAAGTTTTTTCCTGCTAAGACGTAGTCCCCTTTCAATCAAAGAGAAAAAGAAATAAAAGAACAGAGGAAAGGGCTACTCTGAGATGAGGGTCTTCCTCCCTCCGCCCTGGCCGCAGCCCCGGTGGGACGGAGCGGGGCCTCCTGGTGGCGGCGGCTCCCGCGGGCCGGCCCCTCCTCCGCTCCCTCTGCTCCTCGCCGCCGCGGGCCAGCAGGGGGCGCTCGGCCTCGGCTCCTCTCCCTCGTGCGCTCTCCCTTCCTGTCGCTCACACAGTGGTGCTTCAGTTTTAGCAGTGGAAAACAGGTATCCGTTTATTTTTATTTTTTATTACCCAGAATAAGATGCTGATGGACTAAGCCACGTTGCTTAGCTCTTCCGCCGCCACCTGTCAGGAGGGAGAAGGGCAGGAGGCGGTGAGAGGCGGCGCGCAGAGCCCCACAGGTACCCAGCACACGGGACAGCGAGGGAGAGCTCGAGCTGCTCTCCCCTACTCTGACGAGGAAACAGGTCCCGCGACCAAAGGGCTACCCGCCAGGATGGGGTAGGGTGGGGTGCCTCCACATCCCTTTCCGTGGGGAGCCCTAGAATTCTTTCAAGGGGAAAGTGGGGCTGTGACTGGGCAACACATGGAGCCACCCTGACTGGTGGTGAAGGCCTGCGGGCCTGTGACCCCACTGGGGACAGCATGCATTTCCAGATACCACCCCTCCCCAGCAGCTCCCTGGAGGCTGGGATGGGGCCAGGCCTGCTCCAGGGGGGCTTGCCTTTTAGTACTGGGACAGCCCCGTCACCCCGCCATGCTGGTACGCCCTCTCTCCTTGGTACGTGGAGTCCTGCGAGAGCGCCACGTCGATTTGTGATTTAAACTCGTCACCAAGGTAACTGTCCTGAAAGACAATGTCAGGAGGTAAGCAAGCCACAGGCCAAGGGTGCTCACATCCACCCAGCCCTCAGCAGCCCAGAGAAGAGAATGGAAAATCCGTCCCCAAATTAAGACCCAGGAGATCCACTCTGATGACCCTAGCCCAGGGACAGGTAATTCGGACAGTGGACATGGGCCAGGCCAGCTCTCGGGCTCTTCAGAGGGCACGTTCCAGGTGCACAGCCCCACTCTCACTCAGGCAAGTCCTGTCCCAGGGCTGCAAGAGGGCTCTGTGTATGGGGCGGGCTCACCTGGGACAGTTCCGGCTGGGAGAGGCCGGGCTGGCTCATCTGGGAGGGCTGGCTCATGGAGATGTAGCCCTGCGTCAGGGCGCCCTGAGAGAAGGGCTGTGACGCCACATCCTGGCTGGCTTGGCTGTTGGGGAGGTTGGTCTGGCTGGGCCCAGGAAGCCCAAAGCGGTTCTTCTGGCGTCCCCCACGGCCAGTCTTGCCTTTCGGGGTGCCTCGGCCTGAAAGACAGCAGTCCAGGGTGATCCCAAGGAGGCCAGGGCCTCGCAAACAAGCACACCCTCGAGAGCTCTCAGGAGGGCCACACTCGGCCACGGCCATGGATGCTTACCTGCAGCGGGCCCGTTGGCTTGTCCAAAATAGCCAGGCGGTGGCATGGGCGGCATGACCAGGTTGAAGGGGATGGGAATGTTCATGGCAGCCACATGGCTGGGGCCGGCACTGATCATGCCAATCTGGTCATGGGTCTGGAAGTACATGCTGGAGGGCCGGCCTGCAAATCACAGTGGAACACAGCAGGTGTCATCTGCCTCGGTCAAACCCCGGCGATGCCCCACCCACCCCACCAGCCAGTCAGTCAGAGCTGCACATCTGTCCTGGCTCTGCCCAGGCTGAAGATGCAGATTCGCGGCACTCCATGTTGACTACAGCAGCCAGCCTGGGGCTGGGTGCTAGGGCAGGCACCTTCCCCCAGAAGAGCCTGCTGGGAATCACTGGCCTACACAGATCTGAAAATCAGGGCCGGGCATGTTGGCTCAAGCCTGTAATCCCAGCACTTTGGGAAGCCGAGGTGGGTGGACCACCTGAGATCAGGAGTTTGAGACCAGCCAGGCCAACATGGCTAAAAACACAAAAATTAGCTGGGCATGGTGGTGGGTGCTTGTAATCCCAGCTACTTGGGAGGCCAAGGCAGGAGACTCGCTTGAATCCGGGAGGTGGAGGTTGCAGTGAGCCAAGATCGCACCACTGTACTCCAGCTTGGGCGACAGAGCAAGACTGTCTCAAAAAAAAACCAAAACAAACAAACAAAAAAAACCCCCCCTGCAAATTGGCCACGTGCAGTGACTCTTGCCTGTAATCCCAGCACTTTGGGAGGCTGAGCGGGAGGAATGCTTGAGGCAGGAGTTTGAGACCAGCCTGGACAACATAGCGAGACCCTGTCTCTAAACATAAAAAATAAATGAAAATCACCCTGAATTTACCAAAGGAAAAAAAATCCTTTTTATGAAAATGTTCTATTTGTACTACATGCAGTCCCTGCCCTACCAAAAGGCAAGAAAAAGCTAACTAGATTGATCACCAGGAAACACAAATGAATAAACTCTGGCTAAAGACAAACGCCCCAGGGGTGCTGTGGGGCTAGAGATGCCCTGGGGGCGGGGAGGACAAGGGAGCCAGGCCCCGCCCTTGAGGGGAAGGAAAGGTGGGGCACCTAAAGCTTCAGCCATGGGAACAGCCAGCATCCTGGTGTGAGGACAAGGGTCTCCTGCCGAGCAACTCACCCTGGCTGCTCCGATCATAGACGGAGCCTGGGATGATGGCCTCCCGGGCATCATACATGGCTGTGGTCATGAAGCGGGCTCCCTGCGAAGGTTTAGATAGGTGAGGAATTTGTCATCTCAACAGAAGGAAAAACTTCCCATGGGCCGGTGGCCTGGGAGGCCTGGGAGGCAGCAGGTATGCAGCTGTGGGGTGTTGACACTGTGCTAGGGGCTCTCCCTGGAGACAGGAGAGAGCTGTTGTCTCATGGCCTCTGGGTCTCGCCTGCCCTCCTCGGCAGACCTGGGCTGATGCTGACCCTTGGGCCTCGGCTCAGGAAGCTTCATATTCCCTCACCACCAGGGCACCCCGGGCTTGAAAAGCTTCCAACTCCCGGTGTCCCAGGTCCCAGGCCCCATGCTGCTGCATGCGGCACAGCAGCCCTGAGCCCAATTCCCAGAGGCCACCCAGGACTCAGTGGCCCTGAGCCAAAAATGCCACACACGGCTTGGGAGACAGGAAGTGGGCTGGCCCATCCTCCCCTAGGAGAGCCCTCCCTCAGCTCACAGGCACATAGGCCAAGCTGGCACATTCCCAGCAGTGTTTCAGGCCCGCGTTTCTCCTTGCTGCCCTGCTGTCCTGCGCAGACGCTCACCGGGTTGATGGTGTTGACCAGCTTGCGCGGCTTGCTGAACTGCATGAGGCTCTCGCGCAGGTTGTTGAGTGGCCCCTCCACCAGCACCTTCTGCTCTTTGTAGTAGTTCAGCAGGTGGTTCCAGAGTGGCTGCTTCGACAGCGCCTTCGGGTTGCCCACGATGATGACGCCGTACCTGCAACAAGGGCGCAGTGCTGAGGACGCAGGTGGAGAGCGGCCCGTCTCATGGGATGGTCCAAGAGGCAAGGCTGCATTCACTCACAACCCAAATCCAAGGCAAGAGAGGCGTGGACCAGGCGAGCCAAGGCAGCAGGCAGGCTGCCAGCCACAGGGACAGGCCCCAGAGCCCAATGCCAAGCTACTGACCCTGCACACGGGTTGATTTTGTGGCCGACTCTAAGCAGCCCCATGGCAGACACCTGGCTAGGTGGATACGTTTGAAGACAAGACCTGCTGTCAAGAGAGTCGGCATTCCAGGCACCAGGGCACAGGTTGCCCCACAGGGTCCCTGGCAGGCTGGGGCACTGACCCGATGCCCAGCTCCTCTAGCCCACCTCACGCAGCTGTGGGGGGAACCCACCCAATACCACCCACCAAACAAGAGCGCGCCTTAGAAAGAGGAAGTAACCAATGACAAAACCATGGTGACCTACAGGAGGACTACTGCGTGTGTGAGCTGGAAGGAGCACTAGGTTCTCTCCCTATGCTGGGTGGAGCCACGGGCCAGGACCCCTGGACTTCCAGCTGGTGAATGAGTCCTTGCTGTCTAGTTTTTTTTTCTTTCTTTCTTTCTTTGGAGTCTGAGTTTTGCTCTTGTTGCCCAGGCTGGCGTGCAATGGCATGATCTCGGCTCACCACAATCTCTGCCTCCCAGGTATAAGCGATTCTCCTGTTTCAGCCTCCCAAGTAGCTCAGATTACGGGCATGCACCACCACGCCTGGCTAATTTTTTTGTATTTAGTACAGACAGGTTTCACCATGGTTAGGCTGGTTGAGAACTCCTGACCTCAGGTGATCCACCCGCCTCGGCCTCCCAAAATGCTGGGATTGCAGGCGTGAGACACTGCGCCCGGCCTGATGTCTAGTTGTATGTGGGATGACAGAATGGATCCCTTCTGCTATCATCAGTTCACAAAAGTTGTATTTTAGAACCAAAAATAGTGGACAGGACCAAAATTTACAGGCTCTCAGATTAAACAACTTGACAGACACACACCAGATTTATCTGAATCAGACCAGAAGGGCCTGGAAAGATACATCCTGCTGGGCTGAGGCACAGGGGCCACAGCAAACCCCCAGGACACAGAAACAAAAGATCTCTCCAGTGAGACATTGTTTCTCAACTGCTGCTTAGAGCCCTCTGACCTCTGGCCCTGGCAACCCCCAACCCTAGCCCCAAATTCCCTGGGAAGTGAGGACTGATGAGAGCGGCTGGGCAGCACACAGCAGGCAGCCTCCCTACCTTGCTCTGGTCAGGGCCACGTTCAGACGCCTGGGGTCATTTAAAAACCCAATGCCTTGGTGCTCGTTGGCCCGCACACAGGACAGGATGATGAAGTCCTTCTCGCGTCCCTGAAAGGCGTCCACACTGGCGATCTCCACTTCCTGAAAGGGAGCTTTATGGTCATTATCGGCCAACAGGCTACCTTCCCAGTCCCCCCAAAATGCAGGAAATACACCAAGACCCACCCTCAAATCCCACCCGGGAGCTTGGGGCCTGGCACCTGCTCCATCGCACCTAGGGGATGTCCTGGCTCTGCTGTCATTTTGTTTTCTTTTTTTAGAGACAGGATCTTGCTCTGTCACAGGCTAGAGTGCAGTGGTGCGATCTCAGCTCACTGCAGCCTTGACCTCCCAGGCTCAGCTGATTCTACCTCAGTCTCCTGAGTAGCTGGGACCATAGGCACATGCCACCACACCGTTTTTTTTTTTTTTTTTTTTTGGTGGAGATGGGGTCTCCCTACGTTGCACAGGTTGGTCTGGAACTCCCAGGCTCAAGCGACTCCCCTGCCTCAGTTTCCCAAAGTGCTGGGACTCCAGGTGTGAGCCATGACACCCAGCCTGTTCTCTTTTAGCCATGGGGATTTGTTTCTCAGCACTAAGAGCACACGTGCTCATCCCAGAGAACCTGAGCCAGGCTCAAAAACAGAACAGAAACCACTGCCATGTAGCCACTCAGACTCAGCACTTGGGCTCATTTCGCCGTGGAGGCAGAGCTGTGCCTCCTCCCCACACCCCCGCAGTAGGCGTTTCATCCGGGTGTCAAAAAAGGTGTGAACACCAGTCTCCACAGCACAACATCTACTGCGTGGCAGGCAGACCACTCCCGTTCCACCTTGGACTTGTTTCAACCGTCCCAAGAAAACACCTTGATGTGCCAATCTCAGCCCATGTTTCTGATCCTTGTGACGTACTTCTCAAAGTCTCTGTCCTGACCATGTGGAATTTCACAAGGACTGTGGGGATGTGCTGTCTGTGCCCTCCCCAGAGGGTGGACCAGCTGGTGCTTCCTGGGCCACTCTGAGCTCCAGCCAGGACGGGCACCTCTTGGGGGGGGTAAAAGTCAAGGGTCAATACCCCTGAATGGCCCAGGAGACCGAGTGTGCCCATGGGCCCGGAGCACCTGGTAGAGCTTGGTGTGCAGGGAGCCGCTGAACTGCATGTACTGCACCAGGTAGGAGCGCTGGCCCTCGTAGGGCGTGATGATGCCAATCTGGTCCGGCTTGGCGCCCGCCTTCAGCAACTTCGTGGTGATCTTCTCCACGTTCGCAGCCTCGGTCCTAAGAAACCCAGGCTCTCAGTGCTGGGCTCCACCTGTGGGATCCCGAGCCCTGAGGCTGGAGGCTGTGAGGGGTGCAGACACACGACACCCTGCGGGAAGGCAGCTGCCATCACTGGTGTTTGCATGGCTGAGCTTCCCCAGCCTTCACCAAGGAAGTCTTGAGGGGCAGAAAAGGCTGCCATGTGGGATTAGCAAGTATCTGCCCAATAAAAAACAAGTACAATGGAAAAGGAGGCAGAAACAATACGGTTTAGAGTCTAAACAGCAGATGAAAGTAAAAAAAGTTTCAGTCCCATGTTAAAAATAAGTACAATGGGTCAGCAACCTCTCAAGCTGTCCCCAAGGCCTGCAGATGCCAGTGGGCCTGTCCCTGCTCACCTGTTTAGGTAGGAGGTGCCCGAGCTGGCTATCTCCTCTTGGCCCTGGGTCACGTAGAAGAACATCGGTTTATCGGGCTGGGGCCACTGGAAGTCAAATCCCTTCTTCACACGATCCGCTGTGAGGGGAGGGAAAGAGGTAACACTTCAAAAGCCCTAGCCCGCCTCAACTGAGTTCAGACACAGCGCAATGTAGATGCCACACCAGCGCTGCAGGCCCTGGGGCAGGAGACCTCGATCTGTGAGGCCCTGGTGAGGTCACCTGAGCCGGTCCCCTGGCTGGAGATGGCCAGGATTGAGCAAGGCTGAGCAGAGGCCACTGAGAGCACCATGGCCAGCACAGAGTTGGCTCAGCCCCTGAACAGGGAACAGGGTCTCAGCCAGAGCTTTCCTGTAGCCTGGATCTCTGGCAACCCCAGGATACAGGCTATTCTCCTGCTTCCTTCCAGAAGCTTGCCTTAAAGGCTCCACAGCCCCTACAACTGACTTGCGTGTGACACTGCTGAGTCAACTGTGTCCCCCTGCCCCGCAGCCTTGCCCATTCCTGCTGAGGGCCTGTGGACTGCTGGCTCTGCCTCTGGGCTCCCTCCTGGGCCGGGGCCCAACACTGCAGCTGGGTGGCCGCAGCGTCCTGCTGTGAGAGCAGCAACTTTCTTCGGGTTCTTCGCACTCATCTTGGCTTTTCTGGGCTCTGTGCGTTTCCTTAAAACTGTAAAACCAGCTTCTCAATTCACACGTGCCCCCCTCACTCTACTGGGAGCTTTGATCAGTGTGAGGAAACTGGTGTTTTTGCACAGCACCAGCCTGACATGGACAGAGGAAGCCAGACACGCCAGCACACACCGTATGATCCCACGTCGAGCTGAAAATGAGGCCAAGTGCATCACTGTTGTTGCAGCGAGCACAGGAGCCGCCGGATGAGCTCAGAAGTCCCTCAGCCCAGGGGCTGCTGTGGATGCGCACCCCTGGACAGTGGCCACCTGCAGGGATGAGGCGGCTTCTTGCAGCTGGTCAGGTGGTTCTGGGTTCAGATGCTGGCTATCCAAATATGCTCACTTAGTGACCACTCACTGAGCCAGACACTCGTAATGTGGCCACATGTTTACACTTCAATAGAGAATTTCCTAAAATATACTTACTGGGTGTGAACTACGTGCTGGGCATCAATTAGAGAGCAGTGTGCACCAGCGTCTGCCCTCTGGGCCGATGCCCTGGGGACCATGAGGGGTCTGAGCCTGCGCTGAGCCACGTCTTTCCCAGCCAGTGCTCAGACACACCAGCACAAGCGAGGTCTCTGCAGCCTTCTGCTTTCAGCCTTGCCATGCACTGGGAACAGCAGTGTCCCAGCGATGTCAACAGTGGCATCAACTCCCACGACCTACCACTCGGCAAAGAGTAGTGCAGCCCAACCCGGGGGGTGGGCTCTGAGCCTCACTTTCTCCTGTAAGTAGGCCTGACAATACCAACCTCACAGGTTTGGAGTTCACGAGATGCTGTATTGGCAGCTTTCAGGACCCTTTACACTCTCAAAAGTTAGGGAGTCCAAACAGCTTTTGTTTATTGGATAACTGTATTCCCTAAACTTGGAAATTTTTTAAAAATGTATTAATTCGTTTAAAAATAACCCATTACACATTAGTTATTTCTCCAAAAATAAGCTAAGTGAGAAGAGTGGTCCTGTCTCCCGTTTCTGTGAATCTCCTTACTATCTGGATGAATCGGAGGCAGCTGGGCCCTGGGATCTGCCTCTGCTCAGTCCACCCTCCCGGGCTCCGGGAAAGCCGGACCTCATGGATGCCTGTGACTGGAAAGGGAGATGGGTCTGTTTTTACAGCCTTTCTGCATGGCTGGGAGTCTCCAGCCCTGAGGCCACATCAAGCTGGGCAGAGGTGGGTTTCCGTAGGCCTGTGACAACTCTTTGCCACTCCATCCCCATGTGACTTCGTGACACTCTGCATTGGTCATTCAAGAAGGATCTCCCATCAAGTAGGTCTTCCAAAGGCTGACACATTTCACCGGCAATGGTGGAAACAGTTCATCTGTCACCCCCACAGACCTCATTAGAAAAGTCTCTAGGTGTTGGGAAGACACCAAGCTCATGGCAAGCGACGTTAACGTTTTCCAAAATTCTGGTTTTCACTTGAATTTTACTACTGTAACAGATGTTGCCACTTGTTCTCTATGAAGCGATGAGCTCAATCATTTTTGGAAAAAGTCTGCCCAACACCACGGGGTGAATACCCAGGGTGTGTCCACAAGGCCTGCCTTCAAGCACCAGCACACCCGAAGGTGTCATGAGAAATTCTATCTGGTCGCAGCAAAACACTCAAGGCAAGATGTACTGTTCACTTCCTCATCCGGGGTGTTTCTTACTGTGATCCCAGCACAGTCCGGCTGCTCCGAGCCAACTCTTGCAGAGGTACCGATGAGTCACCAGCAAGCATCGGCAGAGTGAAAAAGGGCAGCTGAGGCCTCTGTGTTATACAGGGAAGCCGGACACGGTCGTGCAGACCCCAGGGGCCCAGGCCCCGAGAATGACTATACTTCAGGAAGCACTGAACACACGGCCCACGTTAAGGCCTGGGCTCAGCTCCCCTAACGCCTGTCCTTGCTATTGTGCATGCTGCCACATGAGCCTTGGATGAATTCTCAGGCAATGACTGAGTTTTACAGAGGACACAGGCTCCCCACATGCCCCAGAGACACCACTTGATCTAAGGCCATACCACCAAGACCTTGGGCACAAAGTGCCCTGAACTCAAGCAGTGACTATGTGAAGCCACTCAGGGGAAACTGATGGGCCAGTTCCTTCTCCCCAGGCCACATTCCCTTGATGCCACTTCTCTGCAGAAGCCCCTGCTCCAAGCAGAACCCGTTACCTGCAGTGACACCATTCTGGAGGGAGCCCTCGTAGAAGATGTTGGACGGGAAGGCGCTGAGTGCAGGGTGCATCCGGTACTGGACCTGCAGGCGGATGGGCCGGATGCCCAGCACCACCAGGCGCTCGAAGAGCGACTGCGACAGCCCGGCTTTGGCCGCCTTCTTGCACATCACCACCGGGCCCAGTTGGCAGTGGTCACCTACAAGGATCAGCTGTAGGGAGAGGGGCCCCCACAAGTCAAGCAGTTCAGGTGTGAATCAGCCTCAACACACACTAGCGAAAAGTAGGGGCCCCGGGGTGCACAGGGCACCACCTGGCCACACACGCTGGACATGCAGCTGGCAGACCCCACCCTCTATAAACCCCTCAGGGAGCCCTGCGTGTGCACACATTCTGCTGAGCATCCTACATCAATACAGGGTGTTTTAAAAGACAAACACCAAGAATCACACACACGAGTTTTCACACAGGAGACGG
The DNA here is from genome assembly GCF_047675955.1 of Chlorocebus sabaeus. Lineage (NCBI taxonomy): Eukaryota > Metazoa > Chordata > Mammalia > Primates > Cercopithecidae > Chlorocebus > Chlorocebus sabaeus. The sequence continues at coordinate 44,123,554 of NC_132909.1, forward strand.
TAGGGAAGAGAGCCCACCTGCTTGGCCCCAAGGACCACGGGAACCATGCACTCTGGCTCAGTGGCCTGGGTGCTTTCGTCGATTAAAATGGAGCGGAACTGCATCTTGGCCAGTCTCGGGTCGCCGGCGCCCACACATGTGCAGCAGATGACATCTGCATTCTGGGGAAGGGTGCAGAGGCATCAGGGCACCCGCAATGTAAACGCCACCAGACCCCGGAGGGCAGGTGGGACAGGACACAGAAGCTCTCCTGTTTCTCACCCTCCCTGACACTATAAAAAAACAAGCTGTCCCTCCCGGACAAGATACACGGTCCAGGCTGTGGTGATTACCAACTTTAAAGGTCCTTAAACGGTCACGTTTCACAGAAGGCAACCTTTCCACACCAAGGGCTCTATGTCTCACGACAGCCTTCAAGGGGCAGTGCTGAGCTGCTGAAAGCTGCACTCAGGCTGATTCCAGTTCAGGCTGGTGGGTTATGAAAGAGCAGGAGTGTTCTAGATCCACTGCCAGATCCCAGCGGATGCTGGGAGTGGAGACTCCCTAGAAGACCGTGTTCCAGGCAGCAAGATGTCCCTAATTTACTGTACAACTGAGCGCAGAGAGGCCAGGTAGAGAGCATCTAATTTCTCTTTCCAGAAGCAAAGCAACAATTCAAACAGGGGCCTTGGCCCAAACAAAAACCATCAGGCCGCCAGCCCACAGGCCCTTTTGCAGGCAGGAGGGGCACTCACCATCAGCAGCTCTCTCTCCGCGGTACGCTTCAAGGCCCGGTACCGCTTCTCGTCAGCAGACGACAGCTCCCCAGTCTCATCTTTCAGCTGCTGCAGCTTCTGCAGCTCAGGCATGCTGGAAGCACATGCAAGTCAGCGGGGCACCTGAGCTCTGTACATGTCACCTGCAGCAGCTCAGGGACCAACTGGGAGGGATGGACTTGATACACACCTGTCCATGTTTCTGATCTGGTTGTGCAGGGCGAGGAAAGACACTGGGGAGTCGATGGCCTCGCGGCTCTTGGCACAGAGGCGCACGACCTTCAGCCCTGTCTGGTGGATCTTCTCTGTTAGCTGGTCCACGGCGATGTTGCTCGGAGCACACACCAGCACCGGCCTGCAACACCATTCAGGCAGCTCAATGCTTACCCAGAGAAAGCTCGGTGAATGTAGTAAGCCAAGACTCTGGTTTTTGAGACGGGGTCTTGCTCTGTTGCCCAGGCTGGAGTGCAGTGATTTCAGCTAATTGCAGCCTCAACATCCTGGGCTCAAGCGATCCTCCCACCTTAGCCTCCTGAGTAGCTGGGACAACAGGTGCACACCACTACCCCCAATTAATTTCTGAATGTTTTTTTGTAGAGACGTCTCATCCTGCTCAGGCTGGCCTTAAACTCCTATCATTTTTAACAGGCAGTAATGACACGATGTTGAAGGAGCTCAGATCCAGACAGCCCAGCCTTCACAGCTCTACCAACCACAAGCAATGCCAAGGCTGGAACCTGCACCCTCCCGTCATGCTATAAAGTGCCTTCACAGTTCTGAGACGCACACAGAACTCACGCTGCTGCAGCCACGGCCCCCTGCCCCCAGTTTTCTACACCAGTAGCAGACCTGGTTACTAAAATGCAATCCCAAGGCTGCAGCTGACACGAATAACTTCACATGGAGAGCGGTAGGTGCTACAGCAACACTGTCCGCCAAGTGCTCTCCCCAGTACGACAGAGCCCGAGGCTCCCGGCAGCAGGCCTTCCATCTGGCCACCCTAAAGACCTCCCAGGTCTCGCCCGCAGGGGCCGTGTCAGTCCTACCCGTTGCCTTGCCGGGCCAGGTGGTAGACGATGGTGGCCGACGTCACTGTCTTCCCCGTGCCTGGCGGGCCCTGGATCAGGCTCAGCGGTCTTTGCAGCACAGTCTTCACGGCATAAACCTTCAATACAAGCGGCCGTTAGGGGCAGCCGCCGCTTGTGTCCCGGCCCATGGGCGAGGCCCCGCGCGCTGAGGACGGCGCACACCTGGGAGTGGTTGAGGTCGGGGAGGCCCTGCGCCGTGAAGCGCTTGGGCAGCTGGCACTTGATGATTACGTCCTCCACCTCGTGGCCCAGCAGCTTATGGTAGATGTAGCCGGACACTGAGGTCTCGTCCACGGCAAACGTTTTCAAAGCACTCTGCATCCTGTGAGGAGGGTGTGGGGTTGGCTACATGTACAGTCATGGCTGCCTCACGGGCATCCTGAGTCTGCAGACCTGGGTGGGGAGCCCCACTACGCAGTGATGGGGAGGGCTCATAAAGATGCCACGGGTGGCAACCAGGGATCGGGGGGCAGCGACGGGAGGGGACGTACCTGTCAAAGGAGGTCGACTTCCACACAAAATCCACCTGGAAGTTGTGAGTCACCTCCACGGGTGCACCCACGCTGCTCCGCAGCTCAATGGCAATCTCATCGCCATAATCTGTGTGCTGAGTTAAGTTTGCATCCTTGTCAAAAGCCAGGCTGACCTTTCTGGGTCGCCCTTGGTACATACTCTTTAAATGGCGTTTTAAAATTTAGTTACTTAAGACACCACTGGTTCTGCACCAAACGCTAAAAACATGCAGCCAACACCAGACCAGAAACCAGAAGGACAGCGTCCTTGAGGACAGAATCTACCTCACCATGAGCCGGTGTCCCACCCCCAGCCAGCCTGAAGTTCCTCCTTGCCACCCCCGGGGCCATCTCCCAGCCACCCATCTAGGCCCCTTTCAGAGATGCAGAGGGCAGCAGCGAAGCCACCAGCGCTCACCAGCAGGGAGCAGCCACATCCCGGGCCCCAGAACCTCACCAGGAACTCCTGCACATGTGGCCAGCAGGGGCAGGCAGAGTTCATGGAACCCAGCTTTGGCCATAGCAGCTCTTCTCACAGTTCCACGGAAACAACACTCCTCCCAGTACAGCCAAGCACCGGGCTCCACATACACAAGCAACCTGCCCTCCAGGAGGCTGTGGCCGGTAGGCAACACCCTTCCCTCAACCCCGAGCCCCAAAACCAGTCTCACGTGTTCAGGATGAGCTTGTCAGGCACAAGGTGGGTGTGGGACATGACTCTCTCTACCCCTGTGGAGGCCACCGCTGAACGGTCAGGCCCCAGCAGCATTGGCCAGTCACCAAGAGGCCCGAGTCGGACCCGTGGTGTGTTCTCCGAGGACCCCTCCCCGCCCCAGGCCTCTGATTGCACCTGTGCCTCACAGCTGCTCCACCGTGGCCGGCAGACTGCGTCACCATGAGGTTACTGCACATTCCCAAACGTGGCCTGGGAGCAAGTGAGTGCTCACAGGGTCTGCATGGGACCACTGGCTTCTGGAACCTCCGTGTGCAGAGTCAGCATCCAGGTAAGGCGCTCCTGCAGCCACATTAACCTCCAGATTCAGCCCAGGGACGCATCACACAAGCAGCATCACCAATATCACCACCATTCGGGCAGAGGGGAAGCAACCATACAACCAGTTGTCCCAGAAGGTGAAGGCCCTGCAATTCTCCTAAGAGCAGTGGAGGCCAGTGCCAGCCAGCAACTACCACAGAGCACGAGATGCTGGCCCAGCGACGAGCATCAAATCCATGGTGGCCTCCATCTGATGCCCCCTCCTTTCCTGTCGCACCAGCCAGCCCCACCCTCTTCACATGAAGGATACTATCAGGGACCTTGATGACGTGGCCGATCCCTTTCCACAGGGGCGCAAGGTCCCCTTTGTACCGCAGGCATATCTCATCCCCCTGCATGAGCCGCATGTCTTGCGGTAAGAAAGTGAGAGAGGTGGCCATTTTAACCTGCGCCGTCACTTCCACCAGGAAGAGTTCAAATTAAGGGGCACTTTACAAGGGTGGAACTAGGAATTTTATGCTACTTATGGTCACAAATATTTTAAAACTTAAAATCACCTCTTAACCAAATTATGACTAAATCCTCATTACCAGAGTCAGTCTTGGGCAAAGTGAAGTAGGCGATTCTCTTCTTGTTAAGGCCCAGGTCCCACCTGACCGTGATGTTATCTTGAGTCTGAGCACATGAAAAACAAGAGCCCTGGTTAGCCTCCAGCACATGCCCGGGCCTGGCCTCCGCATGCCCCAGGCCCCATGAGGCGGGCCCTACAGCAAGCCTCTGCCGTGACAGCGGGCGCCGTGAGTGGCACCTGACAGCCCGAAATGCCACCAAGGGCATATCTGAAAGAGAAGCCATTAGGAGTCCCCAGAACACACACAGGCCGATCCCGTCTGGAGGCTTCACCACACACCAGAGGCCTCCGTGGCCAGGGAGCAGCTGCTGCAGGAGGGAGGGAGAGAGAGAGGAGGGGAGGCGGGGGAGGGAGGGGAGGTCAGAACTCCGGGGCTCCCGTTGCCTAAATGTGGTCTTCACAGGGATCACGCCCGAGTCTAACTCCTGCAGCTGTGGGCAAAGCTGTGGACCCCACTGGGAAAGATGTGTTGGATTTAAATAGAAAACACTGAGGCTGATGTCAGCTCTGAGGGCGGGGGCCCAGACCACCAGGCTGCCAGGCCTGGATCCGCAAGCTCCAACTCTCAGGCGTTGCAGCTGCAGCCCACATCAGCTCCCACAGCCTAGAGAGAAAACCTCCCTTTGGAAGCCTGAGGAAGAGAGCTGTGAGAGTCAGAGCCCAGCCCAGGCCAAGCCCTCCTGCGCACATCACCTGGGACTCCTTCAGCTTCTTGTCGTAGTCGGCCTCCAGCTTGACCAGGGGCCCGAATATGTTCTGGTACTGGTAGGCGTCCTCATACCGCAGGAGGACGTGCTGCGGTTCCTCGTCCACCCCCGGCTTCTCCAGGTCTTCCAGTGTGGCAGAAGGGTTTTCCTAGAAGACAACAACACTCATCCTGTTTTTCCCTACATGCAAACGAACGAGGATGCAGAGGCACCAGAGGGATGGAGCACACACGCCGCTTCTCAGAATGGGCCACAGCGGGTGGCATGGAGGGGTTTTGGCGCATCTGCAAGGAAAACCCTGGGAACAGGAACTCCATGCCACACGGGGAGCTGCACACCGGCCTAGCCTGTGCTTGGGCCTCAGCTGCTGCTCCTCACCCCAGCAGGGTTCCAGTACTTCGGTGAACCTGCCTACAGAGCCCCAGGCGCCAGCCTGACACACTGTCCACAGCAGAGGGCACCTTCAGAGCTGGCTGCTTCCTCCGAGAACGCCTGGCTTGTGAACGAGAGCAGCTAACCCTCCTCGCAGGCTGCCACAAAGACCACCGGTTTCTCTCGCTGTGTCCACAGCCCGGGAAGCCCGTCTCCCACGTCTGCTAACCCTAAGCCAGAACCAACATGGGCCCGCAGCTCTTCCCCTGGGGGCCAGCTCCCTCAGTGAGTGCCATGCTGGTGGGGACAGGACATTATCTGGGCTGTTCAGATGTAAACGGGAATCATGAAAATCATCTGGCAAACTGAAAATCCAAGAGGAAAGGTACTCGGCTGAACAATGCTTAAAAAAAATTTTTTTTTTTTTTGAGACGGAGTCTTGCTCTGTCGCCCAGACTGGAATGCAGTGGTGTGATCTCGGCTCACTGCAAGCTCCGCCTCCCGGGTTCACGCCATTCTCCTGCCTCAGCCTCCGGGTAGCTGGGACCACAGGGGAGCACCACCACGCCCGGCTAATTTTTTGTATTTTTAGTAGAGATGGGGTTTCACCGTGTTAGCCAGGATGATCTCGATCTCCTGACCTCGTGATCCGTCCACCTCAGCCTCCCAAAGTGCCGGGATTGCAGGCGTGAGCCACCGCGCCCGGCTTAAAAAACATTTTAACTTGTACTTCAGTTCCTATGTGAGATTTCTGATTGAATGGGAGGCAAATGAAAGCTTCTAGTCTAGTTACTAGAATGACTTTATCACAAAATCCTAAACAGCCGGAACCAGAGAAAGGCTTCCGTGGGGAAAAGTGAGGGCTGTCTGTTGAGGGAGGCCAGGCACCCACTACTTGACCCAGCACCCTCTCCTCTCCCCTCTGCTCAGCTGACTGTGCCAACCTCGACCCCAACCTCTTTCCCCAGGACACTCTCGCAGTGCACCTGTCTGTGCAGGTCCAGGCTCTGCCAGACAAGTCTACCTACAACCAGCCCCATCCTTCCCCTACCACCACCCATCAGACAAGAAAAATTCCAGCAGCCAGAGCTTTCCTTTCCCCAAGGTCAGGCTCTTCTTGGTCAGGTAAGGCTGCCTGGATGGAAGGTGACCATGGTGCCCTGCCCTGGGATCACTCCACATAGAGGTGGCAGAGGCCTGAGTTCCTTCCAGAGAATCTCCAGCGGTCTCACTGGGTCAAGCCGTCTCTGAAGATACTCCCCTCCCCGCAACCAGAAACCACACGAAGGCACGGGTCAGCCTGCTGGGCAGCCCCACCTTCCATAGCTCCTCCAGCTTGTTGATCTGCTGTGCCGTGATCTGGCGCGCCCGCAGCTGCTCCTGCTCGGAGGGGATCTTGACCAGCCAGGACAGAAAGCAGCGGTCCTGGATCAGTGGCTGCCACTGCGAGCTGTCCCAGTTGATGTCCTTGAGGCTGCTCTGGCTGGCACAGGGCTGCCTGCGGAGTGGGAGGGGACCGTGAGGACCAGCTCCCCTCTCTGAAGTCCTGGAGCAGGGAGGGCCCCCTCCCATGCTGACCTTTCACCCAAAGGGGCATGCCCTGAGTTTTTTTATGTGATCACATTACCTTTAAACTGTTAGTAATAAATCGCATCTCCCCGTGCACTTGAGCTCTGAACTCTTAAAACTCAGAACAGACTTTTGTTTTTACAGAATTGTTTTCATGATTTAGCCAGAACGCCCCAAAAGAGTTACACGGCACTGCCAACTCCTTAACAAGCCTCAGCCCCTAAACGCTCTCATGCCTCACCCTTCAGCAAAAATTATCTTTAGAGCACAATTCCCTGGAATCAGAGCCACGGCTGAGCTGGGCTGGGCTGGGCTGGGCCAAGGCTTGGGAGGAGACGGCTGGAGCTTAAAGGTCACCCCCGGGAGACATCTGAGGACCACTCACCTGCACAGCAGCACCACCACCGAGTCAGCTTTGGCTGGGATGAAGCCGAGGAGGAAGACATTGCGACAGCCGCAGTTGTAGCACTCCAGGACTGTCTCCCCCAGGGGCCCGTCCTTGTGCAGGGTCACCTCTTTGCATTTTGCCCTCACAAGGTGATTTACAATATGGCTGAAACCAGGAAATGATAAACGGTTAACACCCAGAGTTTGGCTTTTCACCACTTCCAATTTTCGGGCCCCTGTTAAAAGTTCCGATACCGTTCATGGTCCATTAGCAGAGGCAGTCACACCTCATCCATCTGGCATCTCCGGGGACCAGCCCTCCCCCAAACTAGCTCCCCACTGAGCACAAAAATCAATCCCAACTTGAACCACTTTTAAGGAAAACTTCCTTAACACGGTTCACATAGTTCCTGCCTTTTTTAAAGATCCTGCTTTCTTAAATCCAACTTATCAGGCCTAATTTAACCCATTGTTGGCCCAGGGCTGCTGTGGGGTCCGAGACATTTCCCACAAGGCCTCGGCCCCTTCTCTCCAAGGTCACCCCCGCTGCCGCCACTTTTTGTGGCTTCTTCTGAAATCACTCCTCAGAAGTACGCCCTGTGCCTACTTCTAGGAGCAACAGTCCCTCCTGCTTTGCTGCAGGCCGGGAAATCTGATAAGCAGGCGACTGGAAACCCTGTAAAAAGCAGTAAAAGGGCTGAGCAGAGATGGGGGCTGTTCTGCAAAAGCCCAGGGCTGTGTCTGAAGCCCTGGCTGGCTCGGCTCCTTCCTTGCTGCGATATGGCCAGGACACTGCTCGCCTAAACCGCGATCTGGGCTGAACCCTGCCCTGCGCCAAGCCAGTCACCTTCCAGCGCCTATCTGCCGTATCTAACAAGGATGCCCAGCTGCTCTGCCTTTGGGCTCTTCCAGTGTCTCCAGCAGCTCTGAACACGCCTGCAGGGCCTCCCAGCCTCCCTCACTGCGCCCTCTCTCTTCCCCTCTGGAAAACCATTCCTGCCAAAAGCTTCAGCTCAGCTAACCTAACCTTTCTCCCTGCCTCAAGTCCCAGGATTCTCTAACCAGCCATGGCTGCTCTGGGCATCCCCAAAGCCCGACTCCACTCTGGAGCCCTGCTGGCCACGTGGGCAGAATCAGCCGTCTCCGTGTCTTCCCACGCATCCTCACCCTGTCACAGTCAAGCTCCCCGAGGGCCGGTGGCTGCTTCCTCACCTTCCCCTGGGCCTCACACAGAACGCTCAGTGGTGCTTGGCTCGAGCCTGCTGTTTCTCAGAGGCCCTTTTGCTCACTTCCCTGTTCTTGGCTATGCTGACCGGAAGCTGGGGTTGCCAGCTAAGAGAAGTTTTATTTAGTTGCTTTTCCTGCACAAGAGGAACTAAATGCAAACATAGCAACACTTAAATTACCCAGAAGATTCTCAAAATGGGACAAGAATGTCTTCTGGTTATCCAGAAGATACTTTTCTTTAAAAATCTTTTAAAAACAGCAGCCCCTTTCTCACCTTGCTCATAACACCATATTTCAAGTTACTAACTCAGAGATGCCACAAGATCTGACTGCTCCATCTGTAACCCTCCGAGACCCACAGCTACCAAAGGCACAGGAGGGGGTTGGTGTCAGCGCAAGTAAGCCTGCCTCTGGGTTTTGGTCATTTTCTTTCTCCAGAATGTGAACCTCAGAAAAAGACCCCATTTCCTTGCTGGCACCTCAGAGCTCCGCCTCCCAGGCTCTGCTCCATCCTCTCCGGCAGTGGAGTGACCTGCACACAGCAGCGCAGAGGGAAGGGGAGCCGCTGGCATGGGACCCACCAGGACGAGAGTCCCACCACCCAGGCAAGACCACCGAACTCCCCCCTGGAATCTGGGCACCGAGAGAACACTGGTCCTGTCCCAAACACAAAACAAGCGACCCAGTCCAGCTGCAGCTGATCAACATCAGGAAGGCAAGCCCAGCGCCGACGGTCAAGTGAACTTAATTGAAGCCGATGATTCAGGATCTGGCCTGAATTAGCCTCCGGACAGCTCCGATGAGCTCAGGCCTGCTCAGGAACCAGCGCCCCTGGATGCCCGTTACTGCCTTGGGAACATCCTTCCGTTAATGAAGATCAGCGGGTGTGCCAAGAGCTCATCTTGCAGAAAAATCGAAATAAAAACTGGGAAGGAGAATTAAGCCAACCCTACTTGCATAATAAAAAGAGCCACAGAGAATAAATCAAGGGTAAATACGTTAAGGCATTCACACACCACCATCTGTTTCAAGTTAAACCAGTCACAGAGGAGGAAAAAAACCAGGTTTGTTAGCGTGATTTTATATTGCACTTCGCTTCAACATTTCCATAATTTACACACAAATCTGAGCACAGCACTGATTAAAGACACATGCATGGTTTGATTATCTACCTGCCAGAAGTATTTCCACGTCCATTGCAGAACCACTTCTTGCTGGTATTACAGTAAACCACGCAGGCAGGATCGTGTATTCCACAGTAACTAAAAAATCAAAACAACGACAGTTACAGCTGGAAGCTTGCTCTCTGGTTTTCATTTGGCAAGATGTAAAATTCTTTCCTCTGACAACACTTTTGTTCTTCAACAAAAAGTGTTGTCCTCTGACAACACTTAAGTTCTTCATTAAACACATACTCAACCCCAACAATCCCAGTAACCAAATCAAACCAGTTAACCAGGGCTTCCCAAACCCAAGAATGCAGGGAAGGGGTTGAGTATGTGGCAGAAGCTCTGAGGGGATGAGGAACAAAGCCACCTCCAAGGAGAGTCCTGCTGGAGGGAGGCCTCACTCCTCCAGGGACATTCTAGTCCCCGCTCTCTGGCCTGAAATTCAGGAACCTAGCCTCAGTCACAGTGGTCATGGTGAGCTGCGGGCTCCAGCAGAGGGCACTGTGCTCCCGGGAAGCACAGACCCTGTAGCGGCAGCGCCCTGAAGCTCAAGCCCCGAAGCCCAAGCGAGGAGCCTCGGGAGAGCCTCACCCGACCGCTGGCTGTGGTTTTCTGAAAATCCACATACCAAACCCCAAACTGCTAGCTCCCTCGAGCCACATCAGGACTTATGGGCATCTCTGTGTGTTAAGAGAACATGATTACATACTTGAAAACATCTGTAAATGAGAACGAGTGAAGAGCTGAGATGCAGGAAAGAGCACCTGCCCACCAAGCCTAAGGAAGAGCAGCCTCGATCCTGGAGCGCTGGGCAGCACGTGGGCCAGGAGCAGCTGGGAGGGCCCCAGGCGGGCGCCCAGAGAGAGAGAGGCAGGGCCCAGACCCAAACCTGCCCTGACTGCCGCCCAGGCTGGAGTGCAGGGGTGTGATTTTGGCTCACTGCAACCTCTGCCTCCCGGGTTTACCCCATTCTCCTGCCTCAGCCTCCTGAGCAGCTGGGACTACAGGTACCCGCCACCACGCCCAGCTAATTTTTTGTATTTTTAGCACAGATGGGGTTTCACCATGTTAGCCAGGATGGTCTCCATCTCCTAACCTCATGATCCACCAGCCTTGGCCTCCCAAAGTGCTGGGATTACAGGTGTGAGCCACCGCGCTACATTTCCTCACTTGTGTGTCACAAAAATACAGAAATAAGCCTCATCAAGGGACGATCCCACTCGAGATGAGAATTCCAAATTCGTCAACATGCAGGTCTGTCCACTAACTACTGTCTTCACGTCCAATTCTCCAGGCACAGTCAAGGCACGGGGAGGCAGGGATGCCCCAGAACCCTGAAGCAACCGCTTTGCGAGGCATCTCAGCTGCTCCACTCACCCTCCCACCCCAGATGCTCACCCAATGCCATGACAAATTCTTTCTAGTGAGTGAGTGCGCAGGTACCAGGCAATGCCCTCAGGGCCTGAGGAGGCCAAAGGAAGGAAAACTTTTCCCACCACCTGGTGAATTCAGGGTGTCAGAGGTTGCTGAGCCCACCTCCTGACTGATAACAGGCCTCGGCTGTGAACATGGCCTAAGCAACTTCCTTACTCCCGAGGACACCGCCACCCAGAGTCACAGCACAAAGGCACCACCCTGTACCTGGGAAGTGAGTGTCCCAGGCCCATGCCAGAGGCACCCACCTGTCAGCACATGCCCAGGCCCGGCTGAGCCCAGCTCACCTGCAGGCATGTATGGGGAGATCCTTCGTGTAATAGGTGTCTTCTTCATCTTCCTCGAAGTTCAACTCGGCCAACAACTGGCTGGTCTTGGCTACACTGTCGTCCACAGCCCCATTCTGCAGGATGCCTTCGGGCCCAACCTGCAGCAGAACGCAGTGTCACCCAAGCGAGGCTGCAGCTTCTGGGACTCAGTGCAGAAGGACCAGCCCCGATGGCTCTGGTGTGACACCCTGGCCTCATCTCTGCTTTGAGACAGTTTCCCTTGTTCTGACTGAATTTCACTCTTCTGTAGCAAACCTACCTGGTCAGAAAAGGGCCACTGGTGGCCTCCTGCACCCCCTGGTCCCCCACACAACTGGTCTAACCCCCACCTAGCCACAGAGCCACATCCATGTCCACAACCAGGATGCCTAGGAAGATGCTTCTTTCCTGTGACTGAGGACCACAAGGAGCAGGGTGACTTTTACAGACTGACAGCAGTGTGCCCTGAGGACAGCTCCATGATGCCAGACCCACCACGGTGTAAGGCTCATCAAATACTACAAGGCTGCCACCCATGCTGATGTGGAAATGTCACCGGCCACATCCACCACCACCTCGCCCTCCCCATCGCTTCAGGCAGCCCTGAGGATGAAGTAGTAACTGAACACCGAGATACCCTTGGCAACCCAGGCCACACCCTCACTAAAGGCACCTCTTCCATGTTCAGCAAAGGCAGACAGCACATGGCTCTAAGTCATCAGGCCACAAACTGCACAGGACACCTGCAAGGAGACCACATAGCCACTGGGGCTCCTCAAGAACCAGCACCTCAAATGACATGGTCAACAGTCCCTGGCATGGCCCCCATAGGCCACCTAACCCCACCATGGGGTCAGGCAGCAGGAGCACTGTGTCGTGGCGGGACACAGGGTGGCACAAAATTAAGGGCCAGGGAGGAGTGATAGGAGCTACCCGAGGGACGGCACCAAATCTCCCCACTGCCAGTCCCAGCACCCCAGGCAGCCCCTCAGCCTAATGCCCTTGCTGTGTGACGCAGCACCTGTGTGAGCCTAGGGACAGGTGCTCATGGGGAGCAGCACCCCACAGAGACCCCTCCGGCCCGCCTGGCGGGGGCACGTGGGCACATTCTACCTGCATGCACGTGCAGATGCACACTGGGCCCACTGCTGCCCTGCAGTGATCTGGTCACAACACAAGCTGACTTCTGGGTTAATTTCTCCCTCCACTCTCTGAAAAGTTTCAAGATTAAACATTAATTTCAAAAAAACATTTGACCCTAGAAACTATCATGAAATGAGCTAGAACAGGAGTAGGGGACAGTGCCACCTGGCAGAGAAGTCCCACAGCCCACGCCAGGCGACATTATGGGTGGAGAAAAGGGTCGTCATCTTCAGCTGGTAGAGAGCTGCTACTCCACTAAGTAAAGTCCTTTGAGGCGGCCGGGGGCAGTGGCTCAAGCCTGTAATCCCAGCACTTTGGAAGGCCGAGACGGGCAGATCACGAGGTCAGGAGATCAAGATCATCCTGGCTAACACGGTGAAACCCCGTCTCTACTAAAAAATATAAAAAACTAGCCGGGCGAGGTGGCGGGCGCCTGTAGCCCCAGCTAATGTAGTCCCAGCTACTCGGGAGGCTGCAGCAGGAGAATGGCATAAACCCGGGAGGCGGAGCTTGCAGTGAGCTGAGATCTGGCCACTGCACTCCAGCCTGGGCGACAGAGCGAGACTCCGTCTCAAAAAAAAAAAAAAAAAAAAAAAAAAAAAATAAGTCCTTTGAGGCTGTCAACCTATCCACTCACCAGGGAGGCTCTGGAGGGGCAGGGCCTCCCTGTACTCACCTCAGGCATTCACCACTGGGCTGGGAAGCCCAAGAAGCAGCTCCTCAGCAGGGTGGATCACCTGAGGTCAGGAGTTCGAGACCAGCCTGGCCAACATGGTGAAATCCCGTTTCTACTAAAACTACAAAAAATTAGCCGCACATGGTGGCACTTGCCTGTAATCCCAGCTACTCGGGGAGCTGGGACAGGAGAATCTCTTGAACCCGGGAGGCGGAGGTTGCAGTGAGCTGAGATTGTGCCACTGCACTCCACCTTGGGCAACAAGAGCTAAATTCCATCTCAAAAAAAAAAAAAGGGGCAGCTCCTCCCATCACCTCTGCTCTGGAAACAGTATTTAAAAGACATATCCTAGAATTCCCAGTTCCTAGCCATACACAAGGCCTCAGAGCTGGCCCCTAACTCTTTTAGTTCTGGATGTGAACCTAGCTACGACTAAAACCACACCCTGGAGGTCCATCTAAGAGCTGTACAGGGGCTTTCCGCCCAGAGACAGTTGCTCCCGCCACACTCCAGAACTCAGACCATGTATCGGGGCAGCACAACAGTAGGTCACTTCAAGGCTAGGAATGGTGGCTCACACCTGTTATCCCAACACTTTGGGAGGATCGCTTGAGCCCAGCAGTTCTTGAGACCAGCCTGGGCAACACAGCCAAGATCCTGTCTCCACAAAAAAATACGCAAATGAGTCAGGTGTGGTGGTGTGCACTTGCAGTCCCAGCTGCTCAGGAGGTTTAGGCCGGAAGAGTGCTTGACCCCAGGAGGTCAAGGCTGCTGTAAGCTATGATGGTACCACTGCACTTCAGCCTGAGCAACAGACCAAGACCCTGTCTCTCTTAACACCACCAACAAAAAGCCTGGCCAACATGGCAAAACCCCATCTCTACTAAAAATACAAAAAATTAGCTGGGCATGGTGATGCGCACCTGTAACCCTAGCGCAGGAGAATCGCTTAAACCCAGGAGGTGGAGGTTGCAGTGAGCCGAGATTACACCACTGCACTCCAGCCTAAGTGACAGAGCAAGACTTTGTCTGGAAAAAAAAAGAAAAAGTCACTTCATTCCTGCAGACAAAAACCACAGAAATTCAAAAACTCAAAAATCCGCCCCCCCTCAAATGTGCCATCATAAACTCTCAGGCCACAGACATCTACTCCAACCCACCCTTGCACCACTGCCTGCATTTGCCAGCGCCCAGGCCTTGCACCTGCTGTTCCCTCAGCCTCAGGGTGAGGTCCACAGGGTGCCTCTCAGGCAGGCATCCTTTGACCCCACCTCGGGGTCCCGTGGGGCACTGTCTGTCCTGCTCCCTGCCGTGAGCCCAGCACCTGGGTGGAGCCTGCACTCCAGGAGGCCCTCAACATTGTTGGCTAAAGGCCAAGCTCAAAAGGCAAAGCGGCTCATCCCTGATTCTCTAATTCCAAGGCTTAAATAAAAGAGAGGGCAGGAGGCCAGGCGCGGTGGCTCATACCTGTAATCCCAGCACTCTGGGAAGCCAAACCAGGAGGATCTTGAGCCCAGGGTTCGAGAACAGCCTGGGCAACACAGTAAGGCCTCATCTCTATTTTTAAAAAAAGATAGTTTTGCTCTTGTTGCCCAGGCTGGAGCGCAACGGTGTGATGTTGGCTCACCACAACCTCCGTCTCCCAGGTTCAAGCAATTCTCCTGCCTCAGCCTCCCAAGTAGCTGTGATTACAGGTATGCACCACCACGCCTATTTTTAGTAGAGACAGGGTTCCTCCATGTTGGTCTGGCTGGTCTCGAACTCCCAACCTCAGGTAATCCTCCCGCCTCGTCCTCCCAAAGAGCTGAGATTACAGGTTCATGTGAGCTGGGATTACAGGTTCACCGTGCCCAGCCCCCTGCCAAATTTAATTTTAAAAATTGTAAAAGAAAAAAAGGGGAGGGAACAGGAAGTCACCACACCCTCAGAGTGATGACTGCCAAGCTGCAGGGTCTCTGAGCCCTCTCAAGGCAGAGGGTTGCCAGGAGGTCTGGCCCCCAAACTGGAAGGATTCTGCCCTGATATTTCCTCTAACTTATTTTGAAAAATCCCAAAGCTACAGAAATCGGACCCCCACACCCCTCCTGCTGGTCACCCTCCATCACATTCCCCCGTACTCCGGCTCCCCCTCTTGCTCTCACACACTTATCTTTCCCTGACCTATTTCAGAGTGGCAGGCCCCAGGGGGAGAGCTTTCTCCACATCCCCACAAAACAGCTGGCTCATGAGCACACCCAGCCTGCCACACTGTTGGCTAATACACATTCACACATCACCCCAATGTCCTTATAACGTCTTTTATAGGTTTTTTAAAATCCAAGTTCCAGTTAATGACTGCATGTGATTTGTGATGTCTCGTTAGCCTCCTTTTAATCTATTAGTTTGAACCACGTAAAACTGCTAGGAGATGACCATCTTTCACATAGTCCCACCACCCAACACAGCGGTCCCCAGGCTCTCCATTCCTTTATTTTTTTGAGACAGGGTCTTGCTCTGCCACCCAGGCTGGAGTGCAGTGGTAGAATCATACCTCATTGCAGCCTCAAACTCCTGAACTTAAGAGATCCTCTTGCCTCAGCGTCCCGAGCAGCTGGGACTACAGGTGTGCATGATGCCTGGAAAGTTTTTTAATTTTTCAATACACTGCCTAGGCTCACATTTGTTCTTCCCAAAGAGGAAGTGCCTCTCGCCTCCCCTCTCACCAATGGCACCTGTGTGGACCAGCAGACCCTTGTTCCAGCCAGGTGTGCTAGAGTCCGCATGAGGTTCATTTCAGCAGGCCTAGAATGCGAGGCATCCCCAGCTCACCTCAGGCCGCCCCTGCCTTCCCAGCCCAGGGATCAGCCACTCTCCCAGGAGCCCACAGCCTGAGATGAAATGCCCTCCACACCTGCAGCAAGAAGCCAAAGTGTGACGATAAGGGGCTCAGTCCAGAAGGTGCACACCTCACAGGACAACAACCCAGACCAGACTGCAGCTTCATGGGATGAAAAGCAGCAGGAGAGGCTGCTCGGAAAGAAGGGCCCAGAGACAGCCATCATCTCAAGAGCAGACCTTCAGGATCCCAGGAAAGAATCTGACTGTGGAGAGAGGCCGACTGTCCCTACATATCAGACAATCATGAAAAGCCATTGTTGACGCTGCTTGTCTGATAATGGCGCTGCAGCTATGCAAAATAGGTGCCCTTTTTTGCTTCTAGAAATGCATACTACATACTGCAGGTCAAAATGGCTGAGTATCACCAATTCATAGGGCTCCACCTCAGACGCAAAAGTGAAATGACACAAGAGACTTGCTTTAAAAACACACACCAGTGGAAAAAAAAAAAAAAGAAAACGGAGAAGAAAACCTTCACAACTGCCACATCAGGGAGACAGAGGCACAGGGCTCACTAGCTCTTGTATGTTAGAGAATTCATCATAGATGTTTCTACACGGAGGATGCAGTGGGGCTGCAAACTGCGCTATGGATCCCCGTGCTGAAAAAGGTGAGGACGGTGCAGGCAGCGCGGCTCTGACCAATCACCTCTGACTGGGATCTGCAGCCCCCTCTCTCAGGGCCGCCAGGAGCCTGCACTCGCTCTGCAAGGGGCTGATGCTTCAGGAAGGTGCCATGCTCACTGTCGCAAGGGCTCTCCAGAGTCTAATGAGCCACCCTTGCACATCTAGACACCACCTTGGCAAAGGCCCATGGGACCTGAGAAGCCCGGGTGGGTTACCCGGCTCTTTGTTTGTTTGTTTGTTTTTTGAGGCGGAGTCTTGCTCTGTCGCCCAGGCTGGAGTGCAGTGGCCGGATCTCAGCTCACTGCAAGCTCCGCCTCCCGGGTTCATGTCATTCTCCTGCCTCAGCCTCCCGAGTAGCTGGGACTACAGGCACCCGCCACCATGCCTGGCTAATTTTTTGTATTTTTAGTAGAGACAGGGTTTCACCGTGTTAGCCAGGATGGTCTCGATCTCCTGACCTCATGATCCACCCGCCTCAGCCTCCCAAAGTGCTGGAATTACAGGCAGGAGCCACTGCGCCCGGCCGGTTACCCGGCTCTTAAGCAGCTATTCGACCAACACAGAAAAAGGCACGAGGACCTGCTGCCAGCCGTGGTACTCCAGGACCCAGCAGCCCCCCATGTATCAGAGAAAGCAGAACTTTGCTCTCAAAGGAACGTGCTCCAGCAAGGAGAGTTCAAGGCCATGAACCCTCCGTGACAGCGGAGCCCTGAATAGCACTGGTGCCAGGGCCTGGACCCAACCTTCCCACCATGCCCCTCGGTTCTGAATGCCACAGAGCATAGCTGGGTGTCACGGCCCTTCTCTGGCAAGCTAGACTATTCCGACCACCATGAAAGCACTCCCACCACCATGACAAGCACAAAATGTCTCTCAGTTGTGAGCTGCTGCCCAGCATGTGCCCTTTAGCTTCCCTGCAGCCGCTCTGGGGAGGCCTCTCCCTCCCGCAAGGCCCTCAGGGCAGTGCTACCCCAGCGAGAGAATTACAGCCTGGGGAATTACAGACCCTGATGAGACCACAGTCAGGAGCTGGTGCTGCTTTTTAGTCTGTGGCTCCTTGTGAGGACTGGGAGGGGGCACCTGGTACCCTGGCAGTTCCCACAGGCACACACACTAACACACTTACTCATGCATACACACACGTGCACACGCAGCCCTGACCCCGGTATCCTCCATCTCCACTGCCCTGTGGCCCCTCCATCCGTTCGGGGTCCAACCTGGGCCACACCACCCAACCTCCAACACCACGGCCCCTCCCCTAACCCCCACCACTGCCATCTCAGAGCCCTCCTCCGAGCCTTGGTCAAGGCACCCCAGCAGCTCCTAAAGGCTCCAGGACACAGCCCGGCCCCTGCCCTGGCCCCACACCCACCCTCCCTCCTTCTAGGCAAAGTGCTGTGCCCACCCCTCTGCCTGACAGGTACAGCTTCTGAACAGCTCCAGAGGCGCCATTCCTGTAGGCTTTCCCTTAGCATGGGAGCCCACTCCTCCGCCTGGGGCCCTCACGGCACCCTGGCCAGGTGGCATGTGCTGTCTTCTAATAGTGCAACCGCGGGGGTCAAAGGCTTCACTCTCCCTCTGCTGGCCTCACTGCCCTCAGTCCCACAAGCACAGCAAGGCCAGGAAGTAAGAAAACAGCAGGGATGGCTGGAGTCCAGGGCCAGGCTGAAGAGGTTGCCCCGGCAGCTCACAGAGGGTGCAAAAGAACATAACAGACATGGGCTCAAAGGCAGGAGCACGGGGCCAGGGCTTGGCCACATATCTGACCTCCCCAGGGCAGGGCTCAGCCCAAGGGGGTGGACACACCTCCCTAACAGGTGACCTTGGGTATGAGCACAGGGTCTGACAAGCGGTGGTGGGGAGGAAGCAGAAAGGAGCGAAAGAGAAATCAAAGAAATCAGAGACAGCAAGGCACTGCAGTGGTGGCTGCCCAATTCTGTAAGTTTACTAAAACAGCACTAAGTTCTACACTTAAAAACAAAGGGGCCAGGTGTGGTGGCTCATGCCTGTAATCTCAGCAGCTTGGAAGGCCAAGGTGGGAGATCACCTGAGGTCAGGAGCTCCAGACCAGCCTGGCCAACAAGGTCAAACCCAGTCTCTACTAAAAATACAAAAATTAGCTGGGCGTGGTGTTGTGCACCTGTAATCCCAGCTACTCAGGTTGAGGCAGGAAAATCACTTAAATCTGGGAGGCGGAGGTTGTAGTGAACCAAGATCACGCCACTGCACTCCAGCCTGGGCAACAGTGCAAGACTCCGTCTAAATAGAAAAGAAGGGGGTTCCCCGGTAGGTCATCAGACCTCAATCAAACCAAGAGAGAAATGTGGTGGCAGCCGATGGTGGTGAGCTCTTGTGGTGGTGGTAGCTGGGCTGAGAGGGAACTCTTTTTAGTTAGTCCTGGTATAGTATTAGTTATAACCCTCCACCCCATCATCCTGAATCTGGGTAATTAATTGGGATAAAAATAGAAGTTGTTTCGTGTATTCACCACTAACAATAAAGTGTCAGCTCAGGTCACTTTCACATAATCACTGGGATTCTCCTAACAATTTGAAAACACACCTGGTAAGTCTACTAAGGGGTAAGTACTGACCAAACACTTGCCAGCACTCCTCCAGGTAATGGCATCTTATCTTTAATGTTCTGGCACCCTAAAACCACACCTGGGCTACCCGAGGATTCAAAAAAACAAAATGAGCTTTTTTTTTTTTTTTTAAAGATGGAGTTTTACTCTTGTTACCCAGGCTGGAGTGCAGTGGCACAATCTCGGCTCACTGCAACCTCTGCCTCCCGGGTTCAAGCGATTCTCCTGATTCAGCCTCCTGAGTAGCTGGGATTACAGGCATGTGCCACCACACCCAGCTAATTTTGTATTTTTAGGAGAGACAGATTTCTCCACGTTGGTCAGGCTGGCCTCCAACTCCCGACCTCAGATGATTTGCCTGCCTTGGCCTCTCAAAGTGTTGAGATTACAGGCATAAGCCACCAAGCCCGGCCTGTATTTTCTTCTTTTTATTAAGACAAGATCTCACTCTGTCACCCAGGCTGGAGTGTAGTGGTGCAATCATGGATCACTGCAACCTCTGCCTCCCAGGCTCAAACGATCCTCCCACCTTAGCCTCCTGAGTAGCTGAGGCCACAGGCACGTGCCACGAGGCCCAGCTGATTTTTGTATTTTTTTTGTACAGATAGGGTTTCACCATTTTGCTCAGGCTTGTCTCAAACTCCTGAGCTCAAATGATCTGCCTTCCTCAGCCTCCCAAAGTACTGGGATTACAGGCATGGGCCATCGTGCCCAGCCACACGCGCAAATTTTAAACTCACCACTTTTAGGAACCCAAGACTGTACAGAACTCACCATGCCTTGGTCATAATCTCAGGGCTCAGCAGAAGATGGCGTGTTCACCTTGACAAGGATGAGTCAGGACAGCCATCCTTCCAGGAACTCTGACAGCATCAGGACAATGGCTTTGAAGACAAAGTAGCAACTTTTTTTTTTCTTTTTTTCTTGTTGAGACAGAGTCTCACTCTGTTGCCCAGGCTGGAGCGCACTGGGGCAATCTCTGCTCACTGCAAGCTCCGCCTCCTGGGTTCACGCCATTCTTCTGCCTCAGCCTCCCGAGTAGCTGGGACTACAGGTGCCTGCCACCACGCCCAGCTAATTTTTTGTATTTTTTAGTAGAGACGGGGTTTCACCATGTTAGCCAGGATGGTCTCGATCTCCTGACCTCGTGATCTGCCCGCCTCGGCCTCCCAAAGTGCTGGGATTACAGGCGTGATCCACAGCGCCCAGCCAGTAGCAACTTTCTATCCTAAGTATTTTACCACTTGAAAAAGAAGTGAGCCCAGGTTTACACACTCAAGATAAGTGGAGGCAATGCACAGGAGAAGTCTGGCAGGAGGAGTGAGGGCTGGACGACAGGTCGGCCAGGAGCTTTGGCTAGTTGTCCCTTACGATCCAGAAAGACAGCATGTTTTTCCTGGGGAAACAACTCATGCACTCAAAGTAAAATCCCAGTACGAGATGACTGTTCAGCTGTGACTCTCACAGGCTACCACAAGTGGAGAGAGAACAGGCAGTGCAGATCTGACCTGAGGATGAAGGAACAAAGTGGGACCAGTACCAAGCAGCAACTACAAGGTCACCCAGAGCACCTGCACAAAAACATGCGTGTTGCCGCCTAAAAGGTCTGCACCTATCCACAGACCTCATACTTTCAGGTGAGCTAAGAAAAGCAAGTCAAACCAATAGGCATGCATTTATCCCACTGAATGTACACACTGCTTTGTTTAGCCATTCACCTGCTGATGGCCACTGGGGATGCTTCCGGTTTGGGCTTCTCATGAACAGAGCTGCTGTCAGCATTTGGCGCAGCCCTACGTACGCACACCTTCAACTCTGCTAGGTCACAGGTAGGTGTATGGCATGAGAGTTGGCACAATGGCTCACGCTGTAATCCCAACACTTGGGAGGCCTGGAGTGAGAGGATCTCTTGAGCCCAGGAGTTCAAGACCAGATTGGGTAACATGGCAAAACCCCATAACTACAAAAAACAGAAAAATCAGCCAGACATGGTGGCACACACCTGTAGTCCCAGCTACCTGGGAGGCTGAGGTGGGAGAATCACTTGAGCCCAGGAGGTCGAGGCTGCAGTGAGCCATGATCATGCCACTACCTGGTGACAGAGTGAGACTTTGCCTTAAAACAAAAACAAAACCCAAGTAGCACTTTCAGCCTTTTAAAAAAAAGTGTGCCAGGCCAGGTGCAGTGGCTCACGCCTGTAATCTCAGCACTTTAGGAGGTAGAGGAGGGCAGATCACGAGGTCAGGAGATCAAGACCATCCTGACTAACATTGTGAAACCCTGCCTCTATAAAAATACAAAAAATTAGCCGGGTGTGGTAGCACGCACCTGTAGTTCCATTTCCTAGGGAGGATAAGGCAGGAGAATCACTTCAACCCGGGAGGTGGAGGTTGCTGTGAGAGAGATTGCACCACTGCACTCCAGCCTAGGCCACAGAGCAAGACTGTCTCAAAAAAAAAAAAAAAAAAAAGGGTGCCATGGCAATGGATGGGTAGTGATATCTCCCTGACTTTTCTTTCCAGTTTCATTGAGGTATAATTGACATACCATAAGCTGCAAATGTTTAGTGTGCCATTTTAGAAACTGACATATGTCAATGTACTTAAACACCCATAAAACTGTCACTACAATCACGATAATAAAAACATACATCACCCCCAAGTTTCCTGTGCCCTTTGTCACCTGCCAGCCCTTTCCCTCCCCTTTCCCCTTTCTGTCCAGCCACCACTGGTCTGCTTTCTATTGCTGCAGGCTAGCTGGCACTTTCTAGAATTTTGTATGAATTAAATTATACAATGAATCACACATTCAAAAAAGTAATTATTATGAGACACATCTATGTTGTTGCAGGTATCAATAGTTTGTTCCTTCTTAATACTGAGCAATATTTCCAACTCTTAAGAGTTTCACTTTAATTCCGGTTTGGAGGATACAGGGCAGAAGCTACAGTCAAGAGGAAATATTCCAATCAGGCAGACCAAAAGACTTGTAACACCAGCTATTATGCAAAGGACTTCTGAAACTACCTTCACTGTCCTGGGAGCAGGAGAGGTGGCAGCAGAGATGGGCCCAGGAAAGGGTCGGATGCTCGAAAACTGTCCCTTTATCTTAAGGACACTTGGCAATACTGTGTCAGTGCTTTTCATCCCAGATCTCAAGGGCTTTGATAAATACCAGTTTCATTTCATAAACAAGAAAAGGAGTGTTACCTGAGCCAGCCCTGAGTATAGGGAATCACCCCTGCTGCCACTTTCCCACCCCGGTGGGGACACACACTCTTGTCTTTCAACAGACATTAAGGAAAAACCAACTGTGCAAAATCAGTTCAGGTGCGGTTGGTATGGAAAGCGGCTACACACTGGAAAACAGTCTCGCAGTTGCTGAAACCATTAAACCCAGAGTTACTATGCAGCCCAGCACGTCTATAAACACATCCACGCAGAAACCTGTACATGCATGGCCACAGCAATGCTATTCACAAGAGCCAAGAGGTGGAAACAACCCAAATGTCCATCAACAGAAGATAAACAAAACATGGTTCATCCATCTGGACCATTCCACCAATGGAATATTACTCAGCCTTAAAAAGGAATGAAATGCTGGCCGGGTGTGGTGGCTTACGCTTGTAATCTCAGCACTTTGGGAGGCCAAGGCAGGCGGATCACAAGGTCAAGAGATCGAGACCATCTGGCCAACATGGTGAAACCCCGTCTCTACTAAAAATACAAAAATTAGCCAGGTGTGGTGGCACGCACCTGTAATCCCAGCTACTAGGGAGGCTGAAGCAGGAGAATCGCTTGAACCCGGGAGGCAGAGGTTGCAGTGAGCCAAGATAGCGCCACTGCACTCCAGCCTGGGCAACAGAGCAAGATTCCACCTCAAAAAAAAAAAAAAAAAGGAATGAAATGCTGACACATGCCACAGCGTGGATGAACCTCAATCAGGTTCATTTTCCTGAATGCTCGGCCAGGGAGTAGCTACGAGGTGAGCTTTGTAGCTACTTCTCACACATCACACAAAGTGAAAGGAACCAGACACAAAACACCACATATGATATGATTCCGTTCATGTGAAATGCCCAGAACAGGCATATCTTAAGACAGAAAGCAGGTGAGTGGTTGCCAGGGGCTGGAGAAGGGAGGACAGATGGGCTAAGGGGTGCAGGGTTTATTTCTGGGGTGACATAAATGTTCTGAAATTTACTGTGGCTGCACAACTCTGAATATACTAAATAAAAGCAGCCGAACTGTACACTTTAAATGGGTAAACTGTATGGTGTGGCAAGTGAATTCTATTTCAATAAAGCTGTTAAGCAAAAGTGACTGCAGGGCAGTTGACAGCTGATTGCCACTTGCCCAGTAAAATAAAAATTAAAAAACAGAATGAGAAGCTTTCTGAGTCCTTCCAGGAGCCCCCAACTTAACAGCTGGTTACACAGCCAACTCCTGAGGGCAAACAGGGAAAGTCTTCCCAAATCAATCCACACAAGTGATAACTTTCTTCTGCTTTCCCTTGAATTATATACATAGACTTCCTTGCCCCCAAACTCCGGTCTTCCCCTTGTGATGCAAAGGGATGCCACTCCCATTCCCCACTAATAAATCCAAATTACAGGTAACAGGTGGGTGGGGCATCTGGGTCAATTAAAAGTAGCACAGGACAAACCATCTGATGTCATCAGAACTCTAGTGAGCTCAACTGCAATGTTTACCTCCAGGGGAGCGTTTTTAATGCTCTCCTTTTGTACAGCCCAGTGTATTCAGGTGCATGGAAAAAAATCAATTGTTTCAACTGAAAGAGAAGGGCATGCACCACACTTAATCCCAAACGGAATGCCAGAAACAGAAGTAGAACTAAAGGCTGCCCCAGGTTTGCTGTTTTATGCTGGCCACAGTTAAAAGGATTCACAAGAAAATGATTACCTTTGACACCAGCCAACCCCCCTATCCGCGCTGTCACGCTCACGGCTCACTGCTCCACAGAGATCTTTACCCTGAGTCTCCCCGACAGGCTGGACGTCAGATTACAGACAGCCTATACAGTCGACTCACACATGGATCTAGGTTTCCTTTATGTTTAAAAGGAACAAAAATCCAACTGCCACCCCCATTTCACAGCTGCGGAAGCAGAAAGGTCTACAGGGCATAAAATCTACAAGGAGGCGGGGCCTCCGCAGGTCCTGCTCCCTTCTTCAAGGGAACTCTCCTCTCTCCCTCCCCACCTTCACAAAATGTAAACAAAACTGAAAAAACCACCCATACGTGCACACCTGTTCTCCTCACACCCAACTTTCTATTTTAAGGAATATGGGGTTAGAATGAGTCAAATGCTTCTTGCTTCCATTAGGGGCTAAAAGAAAGCCCAAGTGGGTGGTCTACCCACGGGAATGACTCGGCCGACTGCCACGTAAGCCCCCCTCGTACAAGGACAGGGTCTGAGCTCACTCAGGATGAGCAAGGAGTGGTTCCCCCAGCTTTGAAACACCAGCACATGCCAAGGGACCCCTGTGCCAAGGTGAGCCTCGGAGTTACTCCCTGTCGGAGCATTCAGGAAAATAAACCTGAGCGAGGGGTCAGGCACAAAGCAAGCCTAAGGTGAAAGCAACCTGAGATCCAGAGGATGAGGAGGACATTCCCCTGGACCCCGGTGCAACCCGCGCCCCCCCCAGCCCCTCTCCCACCCCAGGCAGGCAGCACCCAGGACCAGGAAATGCATGCCTGATACTTCTCCCAACCCAAGCCCCCATTTAAATACCTAAGTAACCTTCTCTAAACATCCACATCATTAAAAATGAGTTTCCAACGTGGCAGACCCATTTATGTAAACCCATTACTGCTGTCTTATCGGAGGAACAAAACTCAAACCCAACTTTTCCAAGGCAAGAGTTGTGGAGTTATGTAACAGGTCGGTTACAGCAACAGGCGATGCAAGAAAAAATAAAATACAAACTGCTTCCTGAATGATCTTAATAGCCAGCCAATGTGTGCTCCTCCATGGGAGGCAAAAATTCTTCCCCGCCTCAATCTTCCGCTGACCAGCGCCCTTATGCTTGGGAAAATTGGAACCTACGGCTCCGTGACTGTGGAAGGGGGGATGCCCAGATGGCTGTGACCACAGATGGGAGGTGGGACAGTGCGGCCGGACCCACCAGTGGGGAGACGTGGCAGAATCCCCGGACCAGGCCAGAGACAAGATTAGGGCAGGTCACCCTGGATACTCCCGGAAGGGGACTGAGGGAAGTCACTCAAGATCCGGCCTGAGCAAGACCCGGCCCAGGCCGTAGGGGAACTCGGGGCACAAAACCGAGACCTGAGAAAGAGAGACCAGGGCAGGTCACCCTAGCCCGGATGGAGTGGAAGAACTCAGATCTAAGTCAGGGGGCAGGTTACTCCAGGCCAGGCTGGTTGTGGGACACAAGGCAGGTCAGCCCGGGCCTAGGCGGAGGAGCAAACCCAGCCGGAGTAAAGGACGAGGGTCAGGTTAGCTCGAACCCGAACGCAGTGGAGGAATCGAGGCAAGTCGGCCCGGCCCAGCCCAGGAGTTGGGGGCCGAAGGAACTCAGCCAGGTCCAGGCCGGAGCGGGAGACCCGGGGCAGATCAGCCCAGGCCCGGGCAGAGTGCAGGACCTGGGGCAGGTAAGCTCAGGCCCAGCCGGAGTAGGGCACCTGGGGCAGGTCGCCCCAGGCCCGGCCGCGACGGGGGACTCCGGGCAAACCCAGGCCCGGCCCGAGACGGGCTAGGGACAGGTCTCAGGCGCCGAGGCCAGGCCCGGGCTTCCGGCGCCGCCATGTGCCGCTCACCTGCGCGTCGAGCTGTCCCGCCGCGGCGCCCGCGCCCGCGCTGCCTGGGCCTCCCGCGCCGCCACCGCCCGGGCCGCCGGGGCCGCCGGGGGGCGTCTGCGTCTGGCTAGGAAGAGTAAAGTCGGTGAACTCGAACTCGGAGCCCTGTGTATCGGCGCCGAGCAGCTCGGCCTCCTCCGTGTCCAGGAAAGTGAGAGTCTGAGAGCTGGGCCCGTACGCCTCCACGCTCATGGTGCTGCCGGGTAGGGCCCTCGGGCCGGCTCCGCGCCGCACTCGAGCCCGCCGCCGCGCTGAGGCCTAGGCCGCAGGCCTCGGGTCGCTGCCGCTGTCGTCCCTGTACGCCTGGAAAGGACCGAACCGCCTTCCCCGGCGCCAGCCGAACCGAGATGTAAGAGTGCCGAGCCGCCGCCGCTGCCGCCGAGCCCCTCCGCGCCTCAGTTCCCCTCGAAGCCGCCCGCCGCTCGCAGCCCCGGGCAGGAACTGCCGCCACCGCCGCCGTCGCCGTGCGCGTGCGCGAGTCCGACGCCGGCGGAAGCGCGCGCGCTCTTCGCGGACGCCGGGTGCCCAGCGGGACGACGGGACGCTCAACGCGCACGCGCAGGGCGTGAGGCTTTCAACCGTCGTCGCGGCGGCTCCTCGAGGACTTGGTCCCGCCCCAACTGCTAATCGGGGCCTCCCGGGCGGCGGGTGGTGTGGACCTGGTGGTCTGCACCTGTGGTCGCTGCGACAGTGTTTCGGTTTAATTGAGCGCTAGCCGAATAGCCTACGTAGGTGGTCTCGGAATGCCCAACTGGAGAGGCTGGGCAGGGACGACGCGCTCCCACTCCTGGCAAAAGCTGCTTGGAACTCAGTTTCCCCATCTGTAAAATGGGAGGTGCCTCGCACATAGTAGATGCTCCCTGTGCATTGGTTTAATAAGGGAGTGGGGCTCGGCGCGGTGGTCACACCTGTAATCCCAAACACTCGGAGGCTGAGGCGGGAGAACTGCTTGAACTCAGCAGTTCGAGACCAGCCTGGGAAACAGAGTGAGACTCCATCTCTACAAAAAATACAAAAATTAGGCCGGGCGCGGTGGCTCACGCCTGTAATCCCAGCACTTTGGGAGGCCGAGGCGGGCGGATCGCGAGGTCAGGAACTCGAGACCATCCTGGCTAACACGGTGAAACCCCGTCTCGACTAAAAATACAAAAAATTAGCCAGGCGTGGTGGCACGAGCCTGTAGTCCCAGCTACTTGGGAGGTTGAGGCAGGAGAATCTCTTGAACCTAGGAGGCGGAGCTTGCAGTGAGCCAAGATTGCGCCACTGCACTCCAGCCTGGGCAACAGAGTGAGACTCCGTCTCAAAAAATAAAAAAAATTAGCTAAAAAAAATTTGCTAAGTGTGGTGGTTCTCACCTGTAGTCCCAGCTACTAGGGAGGCTGAGGTGCGAGGATCGCTTGACCCTGGGAGGTTGAGGCTGCAGTGAGCCAAGATTGCACCACTGCACTCCAGGCTAGGTGACAGAGCGAGACCCTGTCTCAAAAATAAGTAAAAATAAATGAATGGGGATAGTCTTAGGTACTGGGCCTGGCACTTGGAAATGATGGTTGCTGCTGTTCCTGATGCCTCTGCCGCTGTCATTATACCATTACTATTTTTGCTATGATTATTATTTAGTGGACATATACAGCAAAACAACAGGAAGCACATGGTGTGTGGTGGAATCTAGAGCTAACCACTTATCAGCTGTGTGAAATTATACAAGTGAGGTAGGCCAGGCGCGGTTTCTCAAGCCTGTAATCCCAGCACTTTGGGAGGCCGAGGCGGGCGGATCACGAGGTCAGGAGACTGAGAGCATCCTGGCTAACACGGTGAAACCCCGTCTCTACTAAAAATACAAAAAATTAGCTGGGCTGGTGGCGGGCGCCTATATTCCCAGCTACTGGGGAGGCTGAGGCAGGAGAATGGCATGAACTCGGGAGATGGAGCTTTCAGTGAGCCGAGATCGCACCACTACACTCCAGACTGGGCAACAGAGTGAGACCACGTCTCAAAAAAAAAAAAAAAAAATTATACAGGTGACTTAAACTCTCTGAGCCTAGGGTTTCTGTTGCCATTAAGGTAGAATAGAAAGCCTGGGCAAGGTGGCTCTTTCCTGAAATCCCAGCACTTTAGGAGGTAGAGGCAAGAGGATCACTTGAGCCCAGGAGTTTTGACGCTGCGGTGAGCTATGATTGTACCACTGCACTCCAGCCTGGGTGACAGAGATCGTATGTGTGTGTGTATGTTAATATATATTTATATATGTTAATATATATTAATAGAGTGACTAGTAGCTCGGTTATTCCTCTCATATGATATATGGTTGCTGCTGATATATATATATATATATACACATATATATATATGTATGTATATAATGGAGCCCGGTGTGGTGTCTCACGACTGTAATCTCAGCACTTTCAGAGGCCGAGGCGGGCAGATCACTTGAGATCAGGAGTTCGAGACCAGCCTGACCAACATGGTGAAATCAGTCTCTACTAAAAATACAACAATTAGCCGGGCATGGTGCGTGCCTATAATCCAGGTACTTGGGAGGCTGAGGCAGGATGATTGCTTGAACCCAGGAATCAGAGGCCGCAGTGAGCCAATGTTGCACCACTGCACTCTAGCCTGGGCGACAGAGCAAGACTCCGTCTCAAAAAAAAAAAAAGATATATATATGGTGTATATTATATATCTCACTGTATATATGAGAGGAATAAATGAGCTACTAGTCACTCTATTATATATAGATAGGGAGTGTGTGTGTGTGTGTATATATATACACTCTTTCTCTCTCTCTCTCTCTCTATATATATATATATGTATATATATGAGAGGAATAAATGAACTACCAGTCACTCTCTTAACATGTAGTTCCATAAGGACAGGGGGTTGGCCTGTTTCATTATGATCTTCCGTACGGAGAGAATGATGCCTCATATAGTAGGTGCTCAATGAAAAGTCTTCTGACACTTTAAATCCAAGGTAAGCTACTGGTTTATGGGCCTTAATTTCCTAACCCCAGGCGTCCGCTTCCTCTCTGGTAAAGTATCTTGGAAAACATCCCCCATTTCCCTTTCTGTCCCAAGATTCTGCTGCTCTTTAAATAAGTCAGCTGAAAGAGCGCCTAGCTTGCACAGCTGAGCTAAAAGTTCCCAATTTGCCATGGTTCCTTATTTTCCAATTTGCCTGTTTATCATGACAGGAACAGAGGTTCTGTTTTCCTTCTTCACATTTTTTTTTCCTGAGATGGAGTTTCACTCAGTCACCCAGGCTGGAATATAGTGGCGCAATCTTGGCTCACTGCAACCTCCGCCTCCTGGGTTCAAGCAATTCTCCTGCCTCAGCCTCCCAAGTAGCTGGGATTACAGGTGCCTGCCAGCACGCCTGGCTAATTTTTTTTGTATTTTTAGTAGAGATGGGGTTTTGCCATGTTGGCCAGGCTGGTCTCAAACTCCTGACCTCAGGTGATCCACCTGCCTCTGCCTCCCAAAGTGCTGGGATTGCAGGTGTGAGCCACAGCCTTCTTCACTCTTTTTCAGGGGCAAGGCATAATCACAGCTCTTTGGAAGATTGAGGTGGGACGATTACTTGAGGTTACGAGTGCAAGACCAGCCTAGGAAACAACAAAACCCCATCTCTACAAAAAAAATAAAAAATAAAAATAACATTTTGTGGGGGTCTCCTAGCATGCACTAAACTGTAGGAATATAGACAATGAATAAAAGTAGTCTGCCTCTCCAGGAAGGCACAGTTTAAGGGGTAATACTGACAGACCAACAGATAATTTTAATATCATACAAAGCTCTCTTTGGAACACATCCTGATGAATTTGTAGACAAATTTCAGATCAATTTAGTAACACCTATCAGAGTTTTTATTTATTTATTTATTTTTAGACAAGGTCTTGCTCTGTCACCCAGACTGGGGTGCAGTGGTGTCACCCGGCTCACTGCAGTCTCAACCTTCTGGGCTCAAGGGATCCTCCCACCTCAGCCTCATGAGTAGCAGGGACTACAGGCATGCACCACCACACACAGCTGTCTTTTAAATTGTTTGTTTGTAGAGACAGGGCCTCACTATGTTGCTCAGGCTGGTCTCAATCTTCTGGGCTCAAGCAATCCTCCCTCCTCAGCCTCCCAAAGTCCTGGGATTATAGGCGTCAGCCACCACACCCAGCCAACCTTTCAGAGTTTTAATTGCCCCTCTCCCACTTTGACCCACCTACTCCATTTCTAAGAATCTCCTCTTATTTCCTATATGCACTCACAATCGCAAAGTGACATTGGGATGGTACATTAGAATACATCTATTTAAAGACTGTCCGGGCGCAGTATCTCACGCCTGTAATCCCAGCACTTTGGGAGGCCGAGGCAGACGGGTCACGAAGTCAGGAGATCGAGGCCATCCTGGCTAACACAGTGAAACCCCGTCTCTACTAAAAATACAAAAAAAATTAGCCGGGCGTGGTGGCAGGCGCCTGTAGTTCCAGCTACTCAGGAGGCTGAGGCAGAAGAATGGCGTAAACCCAGGAGATGGAGCTTGCAGTGAGCTGAGACCACGCCCCTGCACTCCAGCCTGGGTGACAGAGCGAGACTCTGTCTCAAAAAAAAAAAAAAGAAAACAAATATGAATTTGTGATTCACATTGATTAAAAATATTGGGCGACAGAGCAAAGACTCCGTCTCAAAAAAAAAAAAAAAAATTATGGAGTTAAATAAAAAATTAAAAGGGAAATTAGAAAGTACTTTAAAATGAATAAAAATTCAAATATAAAATACCAAAATTATGGGATGGAGCAAAAGCAGTGCTCAGAGGGAAATTCATAGCTATAAATGTCTTCATCAGAACAGAGGCTCTTGGCTGGGCATAGTGGCTAATACCACAATTTGAAAGGCCGAGGCGGGCGGATCACTTGAGGTCAGGAGTTCAAGACCAGCATGGCCAACATGGTGAAACCCCATATCTATTGAAAATATAAAAATTAGCTGGGTGTAGTGGCACACACCTGTAATCCCACCTACTAGAGAGGCTAGGGCAGGAGAATCACTTGAACCCAGGAGGCAGAGGTTGCAGTGAGCTGAGATCTCGCCACTGCACTCCAGCCTGGGCAACAAAATGGGACTCTGTCTAAAAACAAACAAACAAACAAAACACAGAGGATCTCAAATCAATAACTTAAGCTTCCTACATTAAGAAACTAAAAGATGAGCAAATAAACCCAAAGAGGGAAGGAAATACTAAAGATTAGAACAGAGAAAAATAAGAGAGGGAATAAAATGCATGGCTGGGCACAGTAGCTGATGCCTGACACTGGCACTTTGGGAGGCTGAAGTGGGAGAATCACTTGACCTCAGGAGTTCAAGACCAACCTGGGCAACATAGCAAGATCTCATCTCTACTAAAAATAAATCATTCAGGCATGGTGGTGGGCACCTGTGGTTCCAGACACTCAGGAGGCTCAGATAGGAGGATTCCTTGAGCCTGGGAGGTCGAGGCTGCAGTGAGCTATGACTGTGCCACTGTACTTCAGCCTGTGCAACAAAGTAAGACCTTCTCTCAAAAAAAAAAACCAGAAAAAAAAAAAGTAACAGAAAAAATGAACAAAACTAAAAGTTGGTTATCTGAAAAGATTAAGAAAATTGACGGCCAGGCGTGGTGGCTCACAAGTGTAATCCTAGCACTTTGGAAGGCCAAGGAGGGCAAATCACCTGAGGTCGGGATTTCGAGACCAGCCTCACCAACATGGAGAAACCCCATCTCTACTAAAAATACAAAAAATTAGCTGGGCGTGGTGCTGCATGCCTGTAATCCCAGTTACTTGGGAGACTGAGGCAGGAGAATTGCTTGAACCCAGGAGGTGGAGATTGCAGTGAGTGGAGATTGCACCACTGCACTCCAGCCTGGGCAACAAGAGTGTAACTCCATCTCAAAAAAAAAAAAGAAAAGAAAATTGATGAAACTTTAGCTAGATTGACCAAGGAAAAGAGGAAAGAGACTCAGATTACTAAAATCAGGAATGAAAGGGAAGACAATACTACTGGCTTTACAGAAACAGAAAAGAGTGTAAGTATGAGCAATTGGGGCCGGGTGCAGTGGCTCACACCTGTAATCCCAGCACTTTGGGAGGCCAAGGCAGGCGGATCACGAGGTCAAGTGATCCAGACTATCCTGGCCAACATGGTGAAACCCTGTCTCTACTAAAAATACAAAAAAAAATAGCTGGGCCTGGTGGCGCGTGCCTGTAGTCCCAGCTACTTGGGAGGCCAAGCCAGGAGAATCTCTTGAACCTGGGAGGCGGAGGTTGCAGGGAGCCGAGATCGTGCCTCTGCACTCCAGCCTGGCGACAGAGCGAGACTCCATCTCAAAAAAATAAATAAATAAAATAAAATAAAATAAAATAAAATAAAATAAAATAAAATAAAATAAAAAGTATGAGCAATTGGGTGACCACATACTGAATGAGCCAAATGAAATGGAAAATTTTCTAGAACACAAAATCTACTAAAACTGACTCAAGAATAAATACAAAACTGCCAGGCGTGGTGGCTCACGTCTGTAATCCCAACACTTTGGGAGGCTGAAGTGGGCAGATTGCTTTAGCTCGGGAGTTAGAGACCAGCCTGGGCAACATAGTGAATCCCCATCTCTACAAAAAAATACACAAAATAGCTGGGTGTGGTGGTGCACACCTGTAGTCTCAGCTTCACAGTAGGCTGAGGCAGGAGGATCGCTTGAGGGTTCCTGGGAAGTGGAGGTTGCAGTGAGCTGAGATCACACTACTGCACTCCAGCCTGGGCCACAGAGCAAGACCCTATCTCAGAAAAAACAAATACAAAAGCTACATAGACCTACAACAAGTAAAGTTAGTAATTTAAAAATCCAGCAAAGAGAATCCCAGGAATAGATGGTTTCGCTGATTTATTCTACCAAATTTTTGTTTTTTTGAGACAGGGTCTTGCTGTGTTGCCCAGGCTAGAGTGCAGTGGTGTGATCATAGCTCACTGCAGCCTCCAACTCCTGGGTTCAAGCCATCCTCCCACCTCAGCCTCCTGAGTAGCTACGACTACAGATGCTTGTTACCATACCTGGCTAATATATATATATATATACACACACACACATATATATATATATATATTTTTTTTTTTTTTGGGTAGAGTTGGTGTCTCATTATGTTGCCTAGACTGGTCTAAAACTCCTGGCCTCAAGCAATCCTCACACCTTGGCGTGAGCCACTATGCCCAGCCACAAATTTTAAAAATAAAAAGTATTGCCTGGGTGTGGTGGTTCATGCCTGTAATCTCAGCACTTTGGGAGGCCAAGGTGGGCGGATCATTTGAGGTCAAGAGTTTGAGACCAGCCTGGCCGACACAGTGAAGCTCCATCTCTACTGAAAGTACAAAAATTAGCTGGGAATGGTGGTGCATGCCTGTAATCCCAGCTACTCAGGAGGGTGAGGCAGGAGAATCGCTTGAACTTGGGAGGCAGAAGTTGCAGTGAGCCAAGATCGCACCATGCACGCCAGCCTGGGTGACAGAGCAAGACCTCACCTCAAAAAAAAAAAAAAAAAAAAAAAAAAAAAGCTGGGCGTGGTGGCTCACGCCTGTAATCCCAGCACTTTGGGAGGCCGAGGCGGGCGGATCACGAGGTCAGGAGATCCAGACCATCCTGGAGATCGAGACCATCCTGGCTAACATGGTGAAACCCCGTCTCTACTAAAAATACAAAATATTAGCCGGGCGAGGTGGCAGGCACCTGTAGTCCCAGCTACTGGGGAGGCTGAGGCAGGAGAATGGCGTAAACCTGCGAGGTGGAGCTTGCAGTGAGTCGAGATCGGGCCACTGCATTCCAGCCTGGGCAACAGAGCGAGACTCCGTCTCAAAAAAAAAAAAAAAAATGCTTGGCCTGGTTTACAGATGATTCCAGGTGACACTCTCACTTCACCTGGAAATGGACAGCCACAGCACTGCAGCCCCTTTGTGGGACATCCTTGAAGGGCAGTGGTGAAAAGAAATCCCCCCAGCCGGCAGAAACTTAAGCAGTACACATGGTCGTTCATTTTGTTTATGAAGAAATAGCCAGACACGTAATTAAAGTTGACCCTTGGGCTGGGCGCGGTGGCTCATATCTATAACCCTAGCACTTTGGGAGGCTGAGGCAGGAGAATCTCTCAAGCCCAGGAGCCCAGGAGTTCAGGGCTGCAGTGAGCTATGATCACACCACTGCTCTCG
Organism: Chlorocebus sabaeus; assembly: GCF_047675955.1. Lineage (NCBI taxonomy): Eukaryota > Metazoa > Chordata > Mammalia > Primates > Cercopithecidae > Chlorocebus > Chlorocebus sabaeus. The sequence goes on from NC_132909.1 coordinate 44,157,671, forward strand.
AGCCTGGAGAACAAAGCGAGGCCCGTCTCAAATGAATAAAAAAGTGGGGAGCATATCTGGTGCTATTCACATTCCAGGGCTGCCCCGGAGATGCGCTGAGGCTCCAGGCCAGCTGAGCCCACCTCCTTACATAGCTCTTTCCCTATCTCATCCTGCTTCGCCTCATTTCTTCGGAAGCTTCCCCAAAGAGCGTCCCCTCCCAAACTCGCATGACCCTGAATCCTCATCTCAGGCTGTGCTACTGGAGAGTCCAACACATGCCAGGGTAGAAGTCAGCCCTATGAGTGAGGGACCTGTCGATCTCGTTTGCTGTTGCGTGCCCAAAGCCAGCCTCAATGCTGGGCACACAGCAGATGCTCCATAAATGTTCCAATGGACAACTCATGACTCTATGTTATGGCCTGGGGAGAACAAAGGAGGAGCCCTATTCCCCACACTCCCTAACTTTGTAGGCTGAAGGAATGGCTACAAAGTGCCACATGTTGTCAAAATCTTCTGTTCCCAGGCTTTTCTGGCACAGATTTTAAGCACACTCAAGACCTATCAGAGAGGCCGGGCTTGTTGGCTCATGCCCGCAATCCCAACACTTTGGGAGGCCAAGGCAGGAGGATCACTTGAGCCTAGGAGTTCAATACCAACCTGGGCAACATATTAAAGCCTGTTGCTGCAGAAAATGAAAACATTAGCCAGGCATGGTGGCACGTGCCTGTAGTCCCAGCTACTCAGGAGGCTCAGGTGGGAGGATTGCTTGAGCCCAGGAGGTTGAGGCTGCAGTGAGCCTTGATCGTGCCACTGCACTGCCCCCCTGGGCGACAGACTGAGACACTGTCTCAAAAAAGAAAAAATAAATAAATAAAAATTTTTAAAGATCCATCAACATCTTTGTACTCTTTGAGCATATAGAGACTATATTAGGATTCTGCAGAGAAACAGAAACAATAGCACATATAGAAAGATTAGAAAGAGGTTTCTTGTTTTTAAACTTTTTTTCTTTTTTCTTTTTTTTTTTTTTTTGAGACGGAGTCTCGCTCTGTCTCCCAGGCTGGAGTGCAGTGGCCGGATCTCAGCTCACTGCAAGCTCCGCCTCCCGGGTTTACGCCATTCTCCTGCCTCAGCCTCCCGAGTAGCTGGGACTACAGGCGCCGCCACCTCGCCCGGCTAATTTTTTGTATTTTTAGTAGAGACGGGGTTTCACCGTGTTAGCCAGGATGGTCTGGATCTCCTGACCTCGTGATCCGCCCGTCTCGGCCTCCCAAAGTGCTGGGATTACAGGCTTGAGCCACTGCGCCCGGCCTAAACTTTTTTTTCTTTAAAAAAAATTTTTTTTATATAGAGACGGGGGTCTCACTATGTTGCCCAGGCTGGTCTTGAACTCCGGGCCTCAAACGATCCTCCTGTCTCAGCCTCTCAAAGTGCCAGGATTACAGGTGTGAACCACCTACCCAGCCTAGAAAGAGATTTCTTTTCTTTTCTTTTTGAGACGGCGTCTTGCTCTGTCACCCAGCCCGGAGTGCAGCGGTACGATCTCAGTTCACTGCAACCTCTGCCTCCCAGGTACAAGCGATTCTCCCGCCTCAGCCTCCTGAGCAGCTGGGATTACAGGTGTGCACAACCACACCCAGCTAATTTTTGTATTTTTAGTAAAGACGGGGTTTCACCATGTTGGCCAGGCTGGTCTCGAACTCCCAATCTCAGATGATCCGCCCGCCTGGGCCTTCCAAAGTGCTGGGATTACAGGCATGAGACACTACACCCGGCCACAAAGAGATTTCCTATAAGGAACTGACTCTGACTTTCGCAGTCATGGAGAAGTCCCATGATCTGCCTGCCACTGGCAAGCTGGAGACCCAGGAAAGTCCTGCAGTGTCATTGGAAGCACTGAGAGACAGGGCTGATTCCAGTGTGTGTGTAGCCCTGAGAACCAGGAGCACTACGGGCAGGAAGAGATCAAAGCCCCAGCTTAGGGGGGTGGGCAGAAGGTGAGTCAATCTAACTTTCCTGGGCCTTTCTGTTCAATTCAGGCCCTCATGGGACCTGCTCAGCCCATCAGTGCAAATGCTAACCTCTTCCTCAAACAACCTCACAAATACACCCAGAAATCATGTTTAACCAGGTATCTGGGCATCCCTTAGCTTGGTCAAGTTGATACAGAAAATTGGCCATCACAAGGGCCACGCGCAGTGGCTCATGCCTTCAATCCCAACACTTTGGGAGGCCAACTTGGAAGGATCGCTTGAGCCCAGGAGTTTGAGACCAGCCTGGCCAACGTGGTGAAATCCTGTCTCTACTAAAAATATAAAAATTAGCCGGGCATAATGGCATGCACCTGTAGTCTCACCTACATGGGAGGCTGAGGTGGGATGATCACTTGAGTCCGGGAGGGGGAGGTTGCAGGGAGCTGAGATCATGCTGCTGCACTCCAGCCTGGGCAACAGAGCCAGACCCTGCCTCAAAACCTTTTTTTAAAAAAGACCAGGCACCGTGTTTCATGCCTGTAATCCCATCACTTTGGGAGACCAAGGTGGGCAGATCACAAGGTCAGGAGATTGAGACCATCCTGGTTAACATGGTGAAACCCCATCTCTACTAAAAAATACAAAAAATTAGCCAGGCATGGTGGCGGGCGCCTGTAGTCCCAGGTACTCGGGAGGCTGAGGCAGGGGAATCACTTGAACCTGGGAGGCGGAGGTTGCTGCGAGCTGAGATCGAGCCACTGCACTCCAGCCTGGGTGACAGAGCAAGACCGTGTCTCAAAAAACAAAAAAAGAGAGAATTTGTCCCAGCAGGAACAAAAGGACTTTCAAAGGCACCGAGACATCCCCTGGATGCAGATGTCTCAGATTTAAGGGGCACAGTCTCTGAGGATCACCCTCCGCCTCCACCCAGGCACTCAGTTTAAGAGAATCCTAGGTGGGCTCAGTCATTTGCATTTATTTATTTTTATTTTATTTATTTATTATTTATTTTTATTTTTATTTATTTTTTTTTTTTGAGACAGAGTCTCGCTCTGTCGCCCAGGCTGGAGTGCAGTGGACGGATCTCGGCTCACTGCAAGCTCCGCCTCCCAGGTTTACACCATTCTCCTGTCTCAGCCTCCCAAGTAGCTGGGACTACAGGCGCCTGCCACCACGCCCAGCTAGTTTTTTTGTATTTTTTAGTAGAGACGGGGTTTCGCCGTGTTAGCCAGGATGGTCTCGATCTCCTGACCTTGTGATCCACCCGCCTTGGCCTCCCAAAGTGCTGGGATTACAGGCTTGAGCCACCGCGTCCGGCCTTTATTTATTTATTTTTAAGACCAAGTCTCGCTCTGTAACCCAGGCTGGAGTGTAGTGGCGCCATCTCGGCTCACTGCAACCTCTGCCTCCCAGGATCAAGCAATTCTTGGGCCTTAGCTCAAGTAACTGGGATTACAGGTGCCCACCACCACGCCTGGCTAATTTTTTGTATTTTCAATAGAGAAGGGGTTTCACCATGTTGGCCAGGCTGGTCTCGAACTCTTGACCTCAGTTACCTGAGGCAGATTACTCTGCCCACCTCGGCCTCCCAAAGTACTGGGATTACAGGCATGAGCCACCGCATCCGGCTGGCATCTGCATTTAATCCCCCCTCCAGAGGGATTTTCTAGTATGTCATATGGAGAGGCTGAGAATAAAAATAATGCTTCATCTAGTCGTCACTGGAGGGTCCGTGACCACTTTTGTTTTCTTGGCTACTAGTTATTTTTTCTCAACCTGTCTTATGGTACTGATTCTTTTTCTAGCTGTTTTTAAAAACCTAACAAACAATACAGTGGTCTTCTGTATCAATGGGCCCTGTACCTTCAGATGCAACCAAGTGGGGATTAAAAATATTTGACAGGGGCCAGGTGCAGTGGCTCACTCTTGTAATCTCAGCACTTTGGGAGGCCAAGGCCGGAGGATCGCCTGAGCCCAGGAGTTTGAAAACAGCCTGGGCAATATAGTGAGACCCTGTCTCTACAAAAAATTTTGACATATTAGCTGGGCGTGGTGATGTGGGCCTGTAGTCCCAGCTACTCAGGAGACTGAAGTGGGAGAGTCAGAACTGCAGCCTGGGTGACAGAGCAAGACCCTGTCTCAAAAATAAAAATGAGGCCGGGCGCGGTGGCTCAAGCCTGTAATCCCAGCACTTTGGGAGGCCGAGACGGGCGGATCACGAGGTCAGGAGTTCGAGACCATCCTGGCTAACACGGTGAAACCCCGTCTCTACTAAAAAATACAAAAAAAAAAACTAGCCGGGCGAGGTGGCGGCGCCTGTAGTCCCGGCTACTCGGGAGGCTGAGGCAGGAGAATGGCGTAAAAACCCGGGAGGCGGAGCTTGCAGTGAGCTGAGATCCGGCCACTGCACTCCAGCCTGGGCGATACAGCGAGACTCCGTCTCAATAAATAAATAAATAAATAAATAAATAAATAAATAAATAAAAATGAAAACTGGGCTGGGCATGGTGGCTCACACTTGTAATCCCAGGACTTTGGGAAGCCGAGGCAGACAGATCACCTGAGTTCAGGAGTTTGAGACCAGGCTGGCCAATATGGCAAATCCCTGTCTCTACTAAAAATGCAAAACATTAGCCGAATGTGGTGGCGGGCGCCTGTAGTCCCAGCTACTTGGGAGGCTGAGGCAGGAGAATGGCGTGAACCTGGGAGGCAGAGCTAGCAGTGAGCAGAGATTGCGCCACTGCACTCCAGCCTGGGTGACAGAGCGAGACTCCGTCTCAAAAAAAAAAAAAAAAAAAAAATATATATATATATATATATATATATTAGCCAGGTGTGGTGGCGAGTGCATGTGATCCCAGCTACACGGGAGGCTGAGGCAGGCAAATCACTTGAACTCGGGAGGCCGAGGTTGCAGTGAGCCGAGATTGCACCATTGCACTCCAGTCTGGGTGACAGAGCAGGACTCCATCTCAAAAGATAAAAAGAAAAAAGAAAAACTGAGATGTGTCGCTGTTAGTTCTTGAGCCTGGGAAGTTCAAGATGAAAGTGCTGGCAGACATATGATACATGACTGTGTTCAAACCACAGAGGATGGAGCTAGTGAGTCTGGGTCAACTACATCACGTCTGAACTCACATATCTGCCCAGCCATATGCTTGCTGTGTGACCTCTTTCCAATGTCTTGGCCTCTCTGTGCCTCACCTGAGAAATGGAATCTAGTGACACCCCCAACACCCCAGAGAGTGATACATGGGGGCATATGGTGGCACCTGGCAACTGACCAGCTGCCACTGAGCAGCAGCTGTTTATGAATGCTTGGGTTCTTTTCTTTGTCTAAATTGTGACAATTTATTATTGAATATATATTTTTAGAGACAGGGTCTTGCTCTGTTGCCCAGGCTGGAGTGCAGTGGCGCCATGATGGCTCACTGCAGCCTTGACCTCTTGGGTTCAAGCAATCTTCCTGTATCAGCCTTTCAAGCAGGTGGGACTACAGACACGGGCCACCATGCCTGGTTAAATTTTTTACTTTCTTTTTTTTTTTTGAGACGGAGTTTTGCTCTTGTACAGGCTGGAGTACAATGGTGTGATCTCAGTTTATTGCAACCTCCACCTCCCGGGATCAAGCGATTCTCCTGCCTCAGCCTCCTGAGTAGCTGGGATTACAGGCATGCACCACCACAACCAGCTACTTTTGTTTTTGTTTTTGTTTTGAGACAGAGTCTTGCTCCATCACTCAGGTTGGAGTGCAGTGGCGCGATCTCGGCTCACTGCAAGCTCCACCTCCCGGGTTCAAGCAATTCTCCTGCCTCGGCAGCTGGGACTACAGGCGCCAGCCACCATGCCCAGCTATTTTTTGTATTTTTGGTAGAGACGGGGTTTCACCATGTTAGCCAGGATGGTCTCGATCTCCTGACCTCGTGATCCACCCACGTTGGCCTCCCAAAGTGCCGGGATTACAGGCGTGAGCCACTGCGTCCAGCCTAATTTTGCATTTTTAGTAGAGATGGGGTTTCTACATGTTGGTCAGCCTGGTCTCAAACTCCCAACCTCAGGTAATCCACCCATCTCAGCCTCCCAAAGTGCTGGGATTACAGGTATGAGCCACCATGACTGGCCAATTTTTTACTTTTTTGTAGAGACAGAGTCTCATCATGTTGTCCAGGCTGGTCTCAAACTCCTGGGCTCAAGTGATCCTCCTGCCTTGGCCTCCCAAAGTGCTGGGATTAGAGGCATAAGCCACTGCACCCGGCTCATTATTGAAACTTTTTTAAAGTTTCAGACAACACTGAAGTCTCTGTCTCTCTCTCCCAGTCTAGGCCGGGTTCCAGATAGAGTGAGGCCAACCTTGCCAGGCATGGTGGCATGCAATTATAGTCCCAGCTACTCAGGAGGCTGAGGCAAAAGGATCCCTTGAGCCCAGGAATTCTAGATCAGCCTGGGCAACATAGCAAGATCCTATCTCAAAAAAAAAAAAAATTAAATGAGTCTGGGCACTGTGGCTCATGCCTGTAATCCTAGCATTTTGGGAGGCCCAGGTGGGCAGATCACTTGAGGTCAGGAATTCAAGACCAGCCTGACTAACCTGGCGAAACCCTGTCTCTACTAAAAAATACAAAAAAATTAGCCAGACCTGGTGGTGCTCTCCTGTAATCCCAGCTACTTGGGAGGCTGAGGCAGGATAATCACTTGAACCCGGGAGGTAGAGGTTGCAGTGAGCCAAGATCACGCCACTGCACTCCAGCCTGGGCAACAGAGCAAGACTCCACTCAGAAAAAAAAAGAAAAGAAAAAAAAATTGAATGAGGCCAGCCCTAGCACTGTCCTGCTTGGAGACCTAAATCAGCCTGGTCACGCCCCTGAGCCTGGAGTCCTAAATTTATAACCTACGCTGTGTCTGCTCTCAACGTAGCCTGGCCCCTCCTTGAGTTCCACATCAGCTTCCCCAGGTCCAGGAAAATGGAATTTTTCCTTTGTACCAAGAGAGGTCCCTCGAGGGTAAGCGTTGGCCCTGGCCGCTGCAGAGAAATTCCACAGCTTTGGGAAAAGGATATTTAGGATCTTGCGGCTGCTTCTCCCAGCCCAGGCTCAGGTCTCTTTGAAATCCACTTTGTTGGCAGGGCACGGTGGTTCATGCCTATAATCCCAGCACTTTGGGAGGCTGAGGTGGGCAGATCACTTGAAGGTCAGGGGTTCGAGACCAGTCTGGGCAACATGGTGAAATCCCGTCTCTACTAAAAAATACAAAAATTAGCCAGGCATGGTGGTGGGCACCTGTAATCCCAGCTACTTGGGAGGCTGAGGCAGGAGAATCACTTGAACCAGGGAGATGGAGGTTGCTGTGAGCCGAGATCATGCCACGGCACTCCAGCCTGGGTGACAGAGCGAGACTCCATCTCAAAAAAAGAAAAAAAAAAAAAAAAAAGGAACCCTTTTTGTTGAGCTCCCAGCTTCCACAGATGTGGCCCTTGCGGTGACTGTCCTTGCAGAGGTGTGGCCAGTTCGGGTGGACCCGGGACCCTCTGTGTGGGGCACTCCTCCCCAGGAACAGTGGGCGTTTGTGAGTTCCTGTGGGCCCCTCCTCTGTGGCCCCATTCCTGTTTCAAAGGAGCCCCTTGTGGGATCTGGATACATAGCCAAGCCTCAGGCACACCCGGGCATGCTGGTAGTGAACAGAAAAATAGGTGTGTGTGTGTCTGTGTTAGAGCTCTCCTTGCTTTGAACGGCGTCTTTGAAGGGGATGGTGGGTCTGCGTAAACCTCAGGTGGCGGAGGGCAAGCCGGCAGCCACCTCGATTCTACGATCACAGGTTGCTTTTTTAAGGATGTGCTAGCGTGTCGGGGAGGTGGGTTTTGGCTTGGCCTCAATGCTTCGGTTTCTGCAGAGAATCAAGGCTGCTACTGAGGGTGGTAAAGGATGCTGACAGTGTCTGGGGAAGAAGGTAGCCCCTGGGGACCCCTTGAAATTCCCGAGCCAGGCTTCAGGCTGGGATGGATTTTGTTTTATGATTTTGTTTTTGTTTTTGTGTTGAGACAGAGTTTTGCTTTGTCTCCCAGTCTGGAGTGTAGTGGCGCAGTCTCAGCTCACTGCAACCTCCACATCCAGGGTTCAAGCGATTCTTCTGCCCCAGCCTCCCTAGTAGCAGGGATTACAGGCGTGCACCACTAGGCCCAGCTAATTTTTTTGTATTTTTAGTAGAGATGGGGTTTTACTATGTTGGCCAGGCTGGCCTCAAACTCCTGGCCTCAAGTGATCCGCCCACCTTGGCCTCCCAAAGTGCTAGGATTACAGGCATGAGCCACCGTGCCCAGCCTGGGATATATTTTGGATGGAAGTTCACTGTGGCTGTTTTATTATTGTTGGTTTTCTTGTTTGAGACAAGGTCTCGCTCTGTCACTCAGGCTGGAGTGCAGTTACGCAATCATAGCTCACTGCAGCCTCGACTTCCTAGGCTAAACGAAGTCCCACCTCAGCCCCCTGAGTAGATGGGACTACAGGCATGGGTCACCACACCGAGCTAATTTTTTAAATTTTTTGTGGAGACAGGGGTCTTGTTATGTTGTTCAGGCTGGTCTCAAACTTCTGGCCTCAAATAATCCTCCTGCCTCAGTCTCCCAAAGTGCTGGGATTACAGGCATGAGCCACCACATCTGGCTACTGAGGCTATTTTGGAAGGTGTGATGGCAGGAAACCAAATGCACTTTCCTGTGGGCCCTGTGGACCCCCACCCTATATACACATCGAGGTGGGTGTCACTGTCCCCCAATTCACAGACGACCATGTGGCCTCATGTAGCCGACATTCTAGTAGAGAGAAGGACAATAGGCAAAGCCATCAGGACTAACAAACTGGTGTCACATGTTACAAGGCAATAAGATCAAACGAGAGATGTTCAGGCTCTCACTTGTAATCCCAACTCTTTGCAAAGTCGAAGCAGGAGGATGACTTGAGCCCAGGAGATGAAGACCTGCCTAGGCAACATGGCAAAAACCCATCTCTACAAAAAAAGCAAAAGTTAGTGGGATGTGGTGGTGCATACCTGTAATCTCAGCTACTCGGGTGGCTGAGGCAGGAGAATTGCTTGAACTCGAAAGGTGAAAGTTGCGGTGAGCCGAGATTGTGCCACTACACTCCAGCTGGGGTGACAGAGTGAGACTCTGTCTCAAGAAGAACAACAATGAGGCCGGGAGCGGTGGCTCATGCCTGTAATCCTAGCACTTTGGGAGGCCGAGGCAGGTGGATCACCTGAGGTCAGGAGTTCCAGACCACCCTGCCCAACATGGTGAAACCCCGTCTCTACTAAAAATACCAAAATTAGCCGTGTGTGGTGGTGGGCGCCTGTAGTCCCAGCTACTTGGGAGGATGAGGCGGGGGACAGGAGATTTGCTTGAATCTGGGAGGCAGAGGTTGCAGTGAGCCGAGATCGCGCCACTACACTCCAGCCTGGGCAACAAAGTGAGACTCTGTCTCAAAAAATATAAATAAATAAACAAAAGTGAATCCTTCATGGGAAGGGATGCGAATGTGCAAACCACAGGTCCAAGCGCCCTCTGCAGGAGCAACCACATGTAGAAAGCACCCCCGTGGTGTCCCTGGAGGTGTCTAGATGGGAGACAAGCTGGGGCCTTTTTTTTTTTTTTTTTTTTTTTTTTTGAGACGGAGTCTCGCTCTGTCGCCCAGGCTGGAGTGCAGTGGCCGGATCTCAGCTCACTGCAAGCTCCGCCTCCCGGGTTCACGCCATTCTCCTGCCTCAGCCTCCCGAGTAGCTGGGACTACAGGCGCCCGCCACCTCGCCCGGCTAGTTTTTTGTATTGTTAGTAGAGACGGGGTTTCACCGTGTTAGCCAGGATGGAAGCTGGGGTCTTGTTCTAGGTCTCACATTGAACTGACCCCAGGGGACCCAGAGCCGTCAGTGGGAGAGGTTGGTGACCACCAAAGCCTGAAACCTGCCTGTGCCACCAGGGTTTCGGCAGGAATCTCTGCTCAGGGTGAAGGCAATTTCCTCGGACACACCTGAGCACATCAGCTGATTTCCTGGGCTTGGTACCAGGCAGCTTCTACTGTCCAAGCTGTCCAAAGAGGGGCCGTGTATCCCATTGGCCAAACTCATTGCAATGAACCCAGCTTTGTTGCAGAAAACAGCTTCCAGGCTGGGCACGGTGCCTCCCACCTGTAATCCCAGCACTTTGGGAGGCCAAAGCAGGTGGATCACTTGAGGTCAGGAGTTCGAGACCAGCCTGGCCAACATGGTGAAACTCCTCCTCTACTAAAAACACAAAAATTAGCTCAGCCGGATGGTGGGTGCCTATAGTCCCAGCTATTCAGGAGGCTAAGGCAGGAGAATCGCTTGAACCCGGGAGGCTGAAGTTACACTGAGCCGAGGTTGTGCCACTGCACTCCAACCTTGGCAACAGACCAAGACTCCATCTCAAAAATAAAAACAAAAACAAAACATAGCAGCACTGTTTGTTTGTTTGTTTGTTTTGAGACAAGGACTCTGTCACCCAGGCTGGAGTGCAGTGGCACGATCTTGGCTCACGGCAATCTCTGCTTCCCGGACTCAAGCAATTCTCCAGCCTCAGCCTCCTAAGTAGCTGGGACTACAGGCATGAGCCACCAAGCCGGGCTAATTTTGTTAGTTGTTTGTTATGTTTTGTAGAAACAGGGTTTCACCATATTGCCCAGGCTGCTCTTAAACTCCTGAGCTCAAAGAGATCCACCCATCTCAGCCTCCCGAAGTGCTGAGATTACAGGCGTGAGCCACAGTGCCAGGCCAATAACGGCACTGTTTAAAATACTGAGAATGGAAGCAGGCGCGGTGGCTCACGCCTGTAATCCCAGCACTTTGGGAGGCTGAGGCAGGCAAATCACCTGAGGTTGGGAGTTTGAGACCAGCCTGACCAACATGGAGAAACCCCATCTCTACTAAAAATACAAAATTAGCTGGGCGTGGTGGCGCACGCCTGCAATCCCAGCTACTCAGCAGACTGAGGCAGGAGAATCACTTGAACCCCGGAGGCGGAGGTTGTGGTGAGCCAAGATCGCGCCATTGCGCTGCAGCCTGGGTGACAGAGCAAAACTCCCATCTCAAAAAATAAAAAAATAATAAAAATAAAAATAAAAACTAAGCCAGGCATAGTGGCATGCACCTGTAGTCCCAAATACTTAGGGGGCTGAGGCAGGAGGATCATTTGAGCTCGGGATGTCGAAGCTGCCATGCAGTGGCATGATCGCGCCACTGCACTCTAGTCTGGGTGCCAGAGAGTTACCCTGCTGCCCCCCTAAAAAGGCTGGGCTCGGTGGCTCACGCCTGTAATCCCAGCACTTTGGAAGACCAAGGTTGGCAGATCACTTGAGGTCAGGAGATCGAGACCAGCCTGGCCAATAGGGTGAAACCCCGTCTCTACTAAAAAATACAAAAATTAACCGGGCGTGGTGATGTGCACCTGTACTCCCAGCTACTCGGGAGGCTGAGGCAGGAGAATCACTGGAACCTGGGAGGTGGAGGTTGCAGTGAGCCGAGATCATGCCACTGTACTCCAGCCTGGGCGACAGAGACAGACTCTGTCTCAAAAAGGAAAAACAAAACAAAACAAAACAATACAAAAATTACTGGGGTGTGCTGGCATGCACCTGTAGTCCCAGCTACTCGGGAGGCTGAGGCAGGAGAATCTCTTAAACTCGGGAGGGGGAGGTTGCAGTGAGCCGAGATCGCGCCACTGCACTCCAGCCTGGGCGACAGAGTGAGACACCGTCTCAAAAATAAAATAAAATAAATAAAAGGAAATTAAATAACCAAAAAGTAGAAATGATCCAAATGTCCTCAACAGATGAATGGATAAACAAAATGTGGTCCGTCTATGCAATGGAATGTGATTCAGCCACAAAAAGGAATGAAGCACAAAACAAAAACAAAAACAAAACAAAACAAAAGAGGAAGAATGCACTGCTCCCTGCTACAGCGTGGACGAACCCCAAAAACATGTGCCAAGTGAAAGATGCCAGACACGAAATGTCACATAGCGTGTGATTCCATTTGTAGGAAACGGCCAGAACAGGCAAATCCATAGAGACGGAAAGCAGATTTGTGGTTGCCAGGGCCTGGGGAGGGGAAGGGGGAGTGACCGCTGATGGGAACGGAGCGTCTGTACGGGGTGACGAAATAGTCTGGAAGTAGATCGAGGTGGTGATTACACAACATGGTGTGTGTACTGAATACCATGGAATTTTGCACTTTATTTTATTTTATTTTATTTTATTTTTTTGAGACTGAGTCTCACCCTGTTGCCCAGGCTAGAGTACAGCCTCCTGGGTTCAAGCACTTCTCCTGCCTCCGCCTCCTGAGTGGCTGGGATTACAGGCATGGGCCACCACACCAGAAAACCGGTTTTGGAGCCCCTCTGTGTGTTGGGTTCTGACCCTATCACTTATTCCTTTGCACAATCTCAGGCAAACTGCTGTCCCCCAAGCCTCCATGTTCAGCTCTGGGACGTGGGGTCACATGAAGCCCCCCTTCCACCTTTCCACGAGCTCCCAAAGAACAGTGACAGATCCTCCTTGTTCCCATTTGTGCCCCAGCACCCGAGGCAGAAATGGGCACATTCTGGGAAAAGAGTAGATTGTTGAATGAATAAACAATGGAAAAATGCATCACTTCCAAGGTTGAGCTGCCAACCTCTATTTTTCCCTCCCCTCCCCTCCCCTCTCCTCTTCTCCCCTCCCCTCCCCTCCCCTCTCCTCTTCTCCCCTCCCCTCTCCTCTCCTCTCCTTTTCTGAGACAGAGTCTTACTCTGTCACCCAGGCTAGAGTGCTGTGGTGCGATCTCGGCTCACTGTAACCTCTGCCTCCCAGGTTCAAGAGATTCTTGTGCCTCAGCCTCCTGAGTAGCTGGGATTATAGGCAGGTGCCAGCACATCAGGCTAATTTTTGTGTTTTTAGTAGAGATGGGGTTTCATCATGTTGGCCAGCCTAGTCTCGAACTCCTGACCTTAGGTGATTCATTCGCCTCAGCCTCCCAAAGTGCTGGGATTACAGGCATGAGCCAATGTGCCCGGCCCCCAACTTCTACTTTTTGAGGGAGTTGCTCCCTGGTCAGGGGGACGAGGGAAGGGGAAACTTTCCTTAGCTGGAAAAACCCTGCAGACACCAGGAGCAATGTCTCATGCCTGTCATCCTAGCACTTTGGGAGGCTGAGGCAGGAGGATCACATGAGCCCAGGAGTCCAAGACCAAACTGGGCAACATAGGGAGATCCCATCCCTATAACAAGTTTTGAAAAGTTAGCTGGGCATGGTGGCAAGAGACTGTAGTCCCTGCTACTCAGGAGGCTGAGGCAGGAGGGTCACTTGAGCCCAGGAGGTGGAGGCTGCAGTGAGCTGAGATCGTACCACCGCACTCCAGCCTGCCCAGCCTGGGTGACAGAGCAAGACCCTCTCTCAAAAAAAAAAGAAAAAAGAAAAACCCTGCAGAACCTGGACCTCCAAGGAGGACACGGGCGGGCGGGCCGGGTCCGAGCCATTCAGCAAGAGGAACAGCGGTATGACCAACCCTTTCCACTCTGTGGTCAGACTCCCGGCCCGGAGAGCCATAAAACAGCCCTGCTCGGACTGGAAACATTTTCCTTTCATGTGTTTCTGGAGGCGCTGGCAGGGACCCCGAGGAAAATTCCAGCGGAATAAGAAGAAATGTCTTCAGCATCCACCGAGGGCCAGGAAGGGGTGGTCAGGCCGGGAAGGGGTGGTCAGACCCAGGCCCCGGGGGAACCCGGCTATGCTGTGGGGAGGCCTCGAGGCCCAGGCAGGGCCAGGCAGCTGTCAGCGCATTATCTGGGTCTGGGAGGCTCCTGTGGACGGATGGACCTCCCCAGCCCCGTGGTGGTGAGGACGGCGGGTGGCCTGGCCTGCTGGAGACAGCTCTCCTCAGGAATTCACATAAAACTGCTTTGAGATGTGTCTACCACGCATGTTGAGTCCATGGAGTTCCCAGGTCTGGGAGGGAGGCTCTCGGTACCTGGCGCAGGATGACGGGGTGCAGGTCTGATGTGCCTTCTGCTCACACACCTCCCATGGCTCCCCATTGCCCGGGGATGGAGTCCAAGTCCCGTTGTCCCAGGGCTTGTGGGCCTTTCCAGCAGTATGGCCCTTTCTCCCCTCACCCTGTGTGAGTTGGGCCCCTCTACACACAGTTCCAGAAACAGTCCATTGTTCTCTGTCACCTCCAAGCTTTTACACACGCTGGTCCCCCACCCGAGTACCCTCTGAGGCCTCTTACCAGGCCAATTCTCATCTCTCCTTCAGTTGCAGCATAGTAGTCCCTCCTGCTGACCCTCCATAGCTGCCTGTGTGCCTCCATCATGACTCAAACCATTCTAACATTTGTTTATTTTATTATTGTTTTTCATTGTGTTTATTTATTTTTGAGACGGAGGCTCGCTCTGCCACCCGGGCTGTAGTGCAATGGCGTAATCTCAGCTCACTGCAACCTCTGCCTCCTAAGTTCAAGTAATTCTCCTACCTCAGCCTTCCAAGTAGCTGGGATTACAGGCACCTGCCACCAAATCCAGCTAATTTTTGTATTCTTAGTAGAAATAGTGTTTCTTTTTTTTTTTTTCAGACAGACTCTTGCTCTGTCACAAGGCTGGAGTGCAGTGGTGTGACCTCGGCTCACTGCAACCTCTGCCTGCTGGGTTCAAGCAATTCTCGTGCCTCAGCCTCCCAAGTGACTGGGATTACAGGCACGCACCACCACACCCAGCTAATTTTTGCATTTTTAGTAGAGATGGGGTTTCACCATGTTGGGCAGGATGGTCTCAATCTCCTGAACTTGTGATTCACCCACCTTGGTCTCCCAAAGTGCTGGGATTACAGGCATGAGTCACCGCGCCCAGCCAAAAAAGGGTTTTGCCATATTGGCCAGGCTGGTCTCAAACTCCTGACCTCAGCCCCACTTCAGCCTTCCAAAGTGCTGGGATTACAAGCATAAGCTACCACACCTGGCCTAATTTTTTTTTAAGAGATGAGGTGCCATGGCTCACACCTGTAATCCCAGCACTTTGGGAGGCCGAGGCAGGCAGATCATGAGGTCAGGAATTCGAGACCAACCTGACTAATTTTTTTTTTTTTTTAGAGGAGTCTCGCTCTGTCACCCAGGCTGGCATGCAGTGGCACAATCTCAGCTCACTGTAATCTTTGCCTCCCGGGTTCAAGCAATTCTCCTGCCTCAGCCTCCCAAGTAGCTGAGACTACAGGTGCACGCTGCCACACCTGGCTAATTTCTTTTGTATTTTAGTAGAGACAGGGTTTCACCATGTTGCCCAGGCTGGTCTCGAACTTCTAGTCTTAAGAGATCCTCCCACCATGGCCTCCCAAAGTGCTGGGACTACAGATGTGTGCCACTGTGACCAGTGTGCCACTGTGACCAGGCTATGCTGTGGGGAGGCCTCGAGGCCCAGGCAGGGCCAGGCAGCTGTCAGCGCATTATCTGGGTCTGGGAGGCTCCTGTGGACGGATGGACCTCCCCAGCCTCGTGGTGGTAAGGACAGCGGGTGGCCTGGCCTGTTGGAGACAGCTCTCCGCAGGAATTCACATAAAACTGCTTTGAGATGTGTCTACCACGCATGTTGAGTCCATGGAGTTCCCAGGTCTGGGAGGGAGGCTCTCGGTACCCTGGCTTGGTACCCTGCCATTTATTGAGGGCGAAGTTCTGGGTTATAGGCCGGGTGTGGTGCCTCACACCTGTAATCCTAGCACTTACAGAGAGGCCAAGCTGGTTGGATCACTTGAGCCCAGGAGTTTGAGACCAGCCTGGGCAACATAGCAAGACCTTGTCTCTACAAAAATACAAAAATTAGCTGGACAGGGTAATGTCTACCAGGGTAATGTGGTCCCAGCTACTCGAGAGGCTGAGGAACACCCAAGCCCAGGGTGTTGAGGCTGCAGTGAGCCGGGATTGCACCACTGCACTTCAGCCTGTGCGACAGAGCGAGACTCAGTCTCAAAAATACATACATACATACATACATACATACATACATACATACAGTTCTGGTTGTAAATCCTGGGGCATTGCTGGGGGAGGGTCTGGGGCTCTCAGAGGGTATATGTTTGTGAAACTTTGTTGTGATGGCCAGCATCCTCCTTTGTCCCCAAGGAGACAATCTCACCTACTATATGCCAGGCACAATGTCATGAACTGGGAATAAACTACATTCCCGACCTCTTGAAAATGTAGCCGAGAAGATAATTTCCGAGAGTGAGTTTTTGAAAGAAATACCTGGATGTAGGTATTTTTGCCCATGGGTTGGGAAAGATCTTCTGAGATGTTGACATTTAAGCCAAGTCCTGGGTCACAGAAGGGTATTATGTAAATATGAAGGAAGGGGCTGGGCGCAATGGCTTACACCCATCATCCCAGCACTTTGGGAGGCTGAGGTGGGCAGATCGCTTGAGGTCAGGAGTTCAAGACCAGCCTAACCAGCATGGGGAAACGCTGTCTCTGGCCTGGGAGCCCTACAGAGCGGGGCCAACCTTGACTCGCCTCATGGGACCCCACCGCCTGGGCCAGGGCTTGGCATGCAGGTAGATGCTGCACTTGACCCTGAATGTGGATGCGATTGTACAGCAATGCCCCGTGTTCCAGACGGGAAGCTGAGTCTCCCCTGGTGCCCGGAGAGATGTGGGGACCCTGCTCTGTGGCCTTCTGATCCGGCCACTCCGCAAGTCTCAGGCCTGTGGGCTGGCAGAGGCCCCAGGGCCTGTTTTTTCCGCCTGGTGCTGGGATTGACGTCTTGAAGGGACAACGCCTTGGTGCTGGTGATTATTTTTTTAACCTTTGCAGTTTCAGCCAGACACTCGAAACCAAAGCCGTTCTGCCCCCCAGCCCCAGCCGGGCCACAGCCAGCGAGGCCACATGGAGGCCTCACCTGTTGGATGCTGGGCCACTGGCCTCCCCAGACCGCACGGTCCCAGCGCCGGGTCCAACTCCACATCTGGACTTTTCAAATTGGTCATGGTTTCCAACTGGAACAAAAGGACCCGGGATGGGGAAAACATGGGGTCCCCCCACCCCACCCCGCTTGTTTGCACAAAGGATGGGGGTCAAGGGCTCAGCCAGAGCCCCCTGCCCACCTCCCTGCAATGGACACAGCCCAGGCCTGGAAGTCACAGGCCACTCTTTGCCCACAAGGTCCACGGTTCCATCTGGAGCCCGGCCAGCCCCAACCAGACACCTCAGCAACAACATGGCCAAGGTGGGATTCATGGTTTTCTGCCAACATCTCTTCAAGTCTTCCTGTGTCGGGCAACAGCTCTACCAACCACCCTGTGATGCGTTCAAGATCTGGGCAGCGTCTGAGACTCCTCCCTCCCTTCCTCCACAAGCTCATCGGCAGCTCTAGTCCTCTCTGGCTTCAAAACAAACAAATCCAACCTCTCCCCTCCACCCTGTGGCCCTGCCCTGGCCCCACCAGCTCTTGCCTTGATATTGCCTGGCCTCTTCCCCATTGCAGCCACAGGAGATGTCTCAAAATTGTAAATCATGTTCCTCCCCTGCTCACACACTCTCCGTGGCTCCCTATTGCTCTCAGAATAAAAGCCACCTCCTTGCAGCAGCTTGCAAGTCCCCCATGTGATCTCACCTTGGCCCATCTCTCTAACCCATCTCCCCGCTCCTCCCTCACTCTGCTCCAGTTACATCGGCCTCCTCACCTCCTCCAACAAGAAAATTACTTCCGGCCGGGTGCGGTGGCTCAAGCCTGTAATCCCAGCACTTTGGGAGGCCGAGACGGGCGGATCACGAGGTCAGAAGATTGAGACCATCCTGGCTAACATGGTGAAACCCCGTCTGTACTAAAATATACCAAAAAAACTAGCCGGGTGAGGTGGTGGGTGCCTGTAGTCCCAGCTACTCGGGAGGCTGAGGCAGGAGAATGGCGTAAATCTGGGAGGCGGAGCTTGCAGTGAGCTGAGATCCGGCCACTGCACTCCAGCCTGGGCAACAGAGCGAGACTCCATCTCAAAAAAAAAAAAAAAAGAAAGAAAATTACTTCCTACCCCAGGGCCTTTGCACAAACCCACCTCTCTGCCTGAAGTGCCCTTCCTTAATTTTTTTTTTTCTTTGTTTGGAGACAGGATCTCACCGTGCTACCCAGGCTGGAGTACAGTGGCACGATCATAGCTCACTGCAACTTCCGACTCCCCAGGCCGGGCACAGTGGCTCGTGCCTGTAATCCCAACACTTTGGGAGGCCAAGGAGGGCGGATCACCTGAAGTCAGGAGTACAAGACCAGCCTGGCCAACATAGCGAAACCCCGTCTCTACTAAAAATACAAAAATTAGGGTGCGGTGGCGGGTGCTTGTAATCCCAGCTACTTGGGAGGCTGAGGCAGGAGAATGCCTGAACCCATGAGGTCAAGGTTGCAGTGAGCTGAGATTGCGCCACTGCACTCCAGCCTGGGCGACAGAGTGAGATTCTGTCCCCCCGCCCCCCGCAACCCCAAAAAAAGTCACTCAGAGTAGCCTGTGGTGTCAGAGACCCACTAAGGCAAGAGTCTAGATGGGGATTCAGTTTCCATCAAGTTCGCCTGCACCACAAGTTACTGACACCATCCTCCTTTGGCCCCTGCCCCTGCAACCCCCAGAGGGGACTCAGGCTCCTGGCCCGGCCAATCAAAGCCCTCCACCCACCGACTACAGTGATTGGTTCAGGGCTGAGCCAGTGAGAGTCAGCCCTGAGATCTTTGCTGAGTTAGTCAGGGAGAGGGTGTTTCCCGATTCAGTGAGCTGGAGGAATTTCAGCCTGGCATTTCAGGGGTCCATCCTTGCTATTCAGAAAAGGCAGGCAGACTGGGCGCAGTAGCTCATGCCTGGAATCCGAGCACTTTGGGAGGCCGAGGCAGGAGGATCACCTGAGGTCGGAAGTTCAAGACCAGCCTGGGCAACATGGTAAAACCCCATCTCTACTAAAAATACAGAAATTAGCCTGTTGTGGTGGCAAGAACCTGTAATCCCAGCTACAAGGGAGGCTGAGGCAAGTGAATCACTTGAACCGGGAGGTGGAGGTTGCAGTGAGCTGAGATTGTACCACTGCACTCCAGCCTCTTTTTTTTTGTAGAGATGAGGTCTCAATATGTTGCCCAGGCCAGTCTGGAACTGCTGGGCTCAAGCGATCCTCCTGCCTCAGCCTCCCAAAGTGCTGGGATTGCAGGAGTGAGCCACGGTGCCCAGCAATGCCCATGTTTTTACTACACTGCAGATGAGAGAAACCCTCCCTGAAGCTGCCAGGGTGGGTATTGGGAGGATTAGAACCTCATTCTCTTGCCTTCTGCTTTCTCATATGTAAGATGGAATGAGGTAATCAAACAAACGGAACCTGGCCAAAAAAAAAAAAAAAGGTCGCTGGGGCAGTGGCTTAGGCCTGTAATCCCACCACTTTGGGAGGCTGAGGTGGGCGGATTATCTGAGACCAGGAGTTCGAGACCAGCCTGGCCAACATGGCAAAACCGTGTCTCTACTAAAAATACACAAATTAGTCGGCCGTGGTGGTGTATGCCAGTAGTCCCAGCTACTTGGGAGTCTGAGGAAAGAGAATCTCTCTTTTTTTTTTTTTAGACAAAGTCTCGCTCTGTCACCCAGGCTGGAGTGCAATGGCACGATCTTGGCTCACTGCAACCTCAGCCTCCTGGGTTCACGCCATTCTCCTGCCTCAGCCTCCTGAGTAGCTGGGACTACAGGCATCCACCACCATGCCCGGCTAATATTTTTTTTTGTATTTTTAGTAGAGATGGAGTTTCACCATGTTAGCCAGAATGGTCTCGATCTCCTGACCTCGTGATCTGCCCGCCTCGGCCTCCCAAAGTGCTGGGATTACAGGGGTGAGCCACCGCGCCCGGCCTGCAGGAGAATCTCTTGAACCTAGGAGGCAGAGGTTGCAGTGAGCAGAGATCATGCCACTGCACTGGAGCCTAAGTGACAGAGAGATACTCCATCTCGGGGAAAAAAAAAAAAAAAAAAAGAAGAAGAAGGAAGGGGGAAATGGTGTGGGCAAGGCTCCTATCAGGCCAGCAATCAGGTCCCCTTTCTGTGCTATGACCACAGTTTGTCCCCCCCCCACAGTCCTGTGAGCTAGGCATTCTGAGCCCATGGAAGGCAAGAAACTGTTGCAGCCCGTGCTCTTGGCATTCTGCAATGCACCACGTTTGGAAGCAAATATCTGGGGGGTCCCAGGACAAGGGGCTGGGGCCTGAGAGGCAACCCAGCTGGGTGATGATAAGTTCAGGTTTAGCATCCTGCAGGCTTGGGGTTGAGACTCAGCTCCAGCCCGCTGTGTTCCTGGGCTCACCTCTGAGATGGGGGCCTCAGTTTCCCCCATCTCAAATGGGCTGGTCGTTCTGGGCATTGGGTGCAAGTTCTGCTGGGCAAACGGGTGCTGTCTCTGGAGAGCTCATTAATACATGGATGTGTCAAGAAATTCGAGCCGAGCTGTGACTCCCGGCGATGGAGCGGGCAGCTTGTCAGTGCACCGTGGCCCAGAGGGGCCGCAGCTGGGGCAAGGCCTCTCTTCCATGCTATGTTGCTGCTGGCTTTGGAAAGGACATGGATGTAAACGTTACCCATTGATTCCTTTGCCCCTGGCTGCAGAGCACTCGGCGTCCGGGGGAGCCTGGCCGGAGGCTGGCAGTGTTTCCTGGTACTTGGACAGCCTCACTTGGCCCCTGGTGCCAGGACTCACTGAATGTTTGGAGGCTGGCTGGCTGCAGGCATTGGCGATGGCATGGTCCTGTCCCACAAGGCTGCTCCACAGATTGGGGGGAAAAGCACCCTGTGGCTTCCGTGGCCCCTGGGAGGCTCCTTGGAGAGCTGAGAGGTGAGGGTGTGGCCAGAGGCTGGTTCTGTTGGGGTTAACTCTGAGACTCTGTCCTGGTAGCACCGTGGATGTGGGATGTCCCAATGGCTTGTCTCTACCCCCACTGGGGTCCTATAGCTTCCAACTACCCTTTGGTTCTGTGCTTCTGTTGACTGGGCTGTGTGGATCTCCAACTCTGTGGTCATAGAGGACAGTTCAGTGGCTCCATTAACCAGTGATGTCATGATTCTGTCATTCCTTAGTCCTGTGGATCCTTGTTTTGTGGTCTTGTGGCTTTTCTTTAATCCATCATCTCTCCATCCATCCCTCCACCCACTTCTACATCATCTATCCATTCAGCTGTCTATCCACCTATCCATCCATCCATTCATCCACCTATTCGTCCATCCATCCACTTATTCATCTATCTCCCCATTTATCTATCCATCCACCCATTCATTCATTCATTTGTCCATCCATCCACTTACGCATCCATTCACCTGTTTATCCATTTATACATTATCCATCCATGTGTATAAATGTATACATTTATCCATTATTCATCCACTTGTTCATTCATCCATACAATATATCTCATTATCCATTCATTTTTCCATCCATCCACTTATCCATCCATTCATCCATCTATTCATCAATTCATTCACTTATCTATCCACCCATCCACCTATTCATCCTTCTACCCATCCATCCACTTATCCATCCATCTATCCATCCACTTATACATCATCCATTCATTAATCAATCCATTCACTTATTTATCCATTTGCCCATCCATCCATCCATCCATCCACTTACCCATCCATCCATCTATCCATCCACTCAGCCATCCATCCATCAAACCACTTTCGATCCATCCATCCATCCATTCATTTATCCATCCACTCATCCATCCATCCATCATCCATCCATCCATACATCCATCCATCCATCATCCATCCATCCATCCATCCGTCATTGCAGTATTCCATCATGAGTATACGCAGGGAACACAGAGGGGAACAAGACGGTGGAGCTCAGTCTGATGGAGGAGGCAGCCCCATAACCCGTGTAACCTGGCAGTGCCCGTACAGCATGGTCACAGCTCTGATGGGGCACACCAAGGGCCTGTGAAGGCCAGTAGGAGCCTCTAACCCAGCTGGGGCAAGGAGTGAGCCATGTGAAAAGGAGACAGGGCACCAGGGAGCAGTCACAGCCCAGGTAAGGGCCTGGCGTGCAGTAAAATGTGGGAATGGACATGCCCATGGAGCCTAAACATGGCTCACAGCTGGCAGATTTCCTCCATTTCCCCTCCCCGCCTGCAGCAGCCACTACTATCACCTCGCGGAACTGCCAACACATCAAGCTGTACCCACCTCTGGGCCTTTGCCCCTGCTGTGCCCTCTGCCTGGGGCTTTGCTCTGCCAGCACCTGTTTGCCCCCAGCAGAGTGGCCTCCCTGACCCTTGGCCTCTGTTTCCAGAAGGGGCCCAGCTGGCCCCTTTCCGTGCAGCAGTATTGGGGCTGGGCTCCTCCCTACCTAGCAGCCTCCCTCCCCCACTGGCCTGGCCCTGGCCTGGGCTCCTGTCTGCAGCCGCCGGTGGGTAAACACACCCCGCCCTCTGCCTCCCACGCCATCCATCACTCCCCGAACAAGGGCCTCCTGTTAATGAGCCCAGGTAGGGGCTGGGAGGGGCACAAGGGGTACTGAGGAACTACAGCAGCACTCTGGTCCCTGCACTCTCCACTTTCTCCACTGCCAGCCCGCCCCACCTTCTCCAGCGGGAACTGCAGAAGCCTGGCTGGGAGACCCTCTCCCGGAGCCTTAGGCAGGGGTAGGAGGTGACTCCTCTTTCTGAGCATCCAGTGACCAAATGGAAGGGACAGGACAGACTTGCTGAGCCTCAGTTTGCCAACCTGTAAAATGGGAATGTTAATAGCTGACATTGATTGAGGGCTCAGTGCTTCCTTTTTTTTTGTTTTTCGAGACGGTCTTACTCCGTCACCCCAGGCTGGAGTGCAGTGGCGCAACGTCAACTCAGTGCAGCCTCTGCCTCCTGGGCTCAGGCAACTCTCGTGCCTCAGCCTCCTAAGTAGCTGGGATTATAGGCATGCAACACCATGCCTGGCTAATTTTTGTATTTTCAGTAGAGATGGGGTTTCACCATGTGGCTTAGGCTGGTCTCTAACTCCTGACCTCAAGTGATCCACCCACCTCGGCCTCCCAAAGTGCTGAGATGACAGACGTGAGCCACCGCTCCCGGGTCTGTCTTTTTTTTTGAAACAGGGTCTCACTCTGTTACCCAGGCTGGCATACAGTGGTAGAATCATAGCTCTTTATAGCTTCAAACTCCTGGGTTCAAGATATCCTCCCACCTTAGCCTCCTGAGTAGCTGGACTACAGGCACATACCACCATGCCTGGCTAATTTTTAAATTTTTTTTTTTTTTTTTTAGAGGCAGGGTCTTGCTATATTGCCCAGGCTGGTTTTGAACTCCTAGGTTCAAGCGATCCTCCCACTTCTGCCTCCCGAGTAAGGGCTGTGCACTTTCTGGTCACTAATTCATTCAGTTCTTACACTGACCCTGACAGGTGAGGATTCTTCTCATACTTACTTTCACCTTGGTTTTTACTGCTACAGTTACCTTGCATAAAACTTTACACATTTCCATTTTTTACTTCATTAGACAGAGAGACTGAAGGAGAGAACAAAGCTTCTACAGTTAGCCCTGAAGGCACTCTCCTCCCCTCAGAATACAGATACTAGTTCATTTGACTGCACAAAACCCTCATTAAATATGGGTGTTATGCCTGTAATTCCAGCTACCCTGGAGGCTAAGACGGAAGGGTCGCATGAGCCCAGGAGTTAGAGACCAGCCTGGGCAACATAGCAAGACCCTGTCTCTACAAAATAAAAAAAATTAGCCAGGTGTGGTGGCACATGACTTTGGCCCCAGCTAATCAGGAGGCTGAGGTGTGAGGACAGCTTGAGTCCAAGAGTTTGAGCAGCAATGAGCTGTGTTTGTGCCACTGCACTCCAGCTGGAGTGACAGAGTAGGAACCTATCTCAAAAACAAGAAAGAAATAGAGAGGGAGAGAGACAGACAGGGAGGAGGGAGGAAGGAAGGGAGGAAGGGAGGAAGGAAGGAAGGGAGGAAAGAAGGAAGGGAGGAAAGAAGGAAGGGAGGAAAGATGAGAGGGAGGGAGAGAGGGTGGGAGGGAGGGAGGGAGAAAGGAAGGAAGGAAGAAAGGAAGGAAGGAAGGAGAAAAAAAAGAAAGAAACCAGTATCTATTGAATATTGTGAAATTCCTATCTGTTCCTAGGAAATTCTTTTTTTTTTTTTAGACAGAGTCGTACTCTGTCGCCTAGGCTGGAGTGCGATGGCGTGATCTCGGGTCACTGCAACCTCCGCCTCTTGAGTTCAAGCAATTCTCCCACCTCAGCCTCCTGAGTAAGTAGCTGGGATTACAGACACCCACCATCACGCCCGGCTAATTTTTGTATTTTTGTAGAGACAGGGTTTCACCATGTTGGCCAGGCTGGTCTTGAACTTCTGACCTCAGGTGATCTGCCCACCTCGGCCTCCCCAAGTGGTGGGATTACAGGCGTGACCCACCACGCCCGGCCTCTAGTGAAATTCTTTCTCTCCTGAAGCAATTATTCAGTATAGTAACCTGAGAAGGAAAATTGTACATTATAAGAAACTTTTGAAGGTGGCAGAAAAAAAGAAGAAATAAAGGAAAAAAAGAAGAAACGGAGGCACAGAGAAGTTAAGCAACTTGCCTCACGTCCCACAGCAGAGCTGGGATATGAAACTCGGGCTCTGATGCCAGCGACTGAGACCTTCATCACTGTGCCCCACTGTCTCCCGTGATGACAAGTTCCTGCCTTCTGGGACTTCAGGGATGACAGAAAGAGAAAACCCACAAAGGCTGAGTGGCAAGGTTTCAAGCATTTGGCGCTTGCTCAAGAAAATTGTAGCCACTATATTTATTGTTGTCTTCTTCCTTTATTGCCATCCAGTAGAGTCTGGGATGTAATGGGGGTAGGGACAGAGTAAAAGGAAAATGGGGCCGGGTGCAGCGGTGCACATCTGTGATCCCAGCACTTTGGGAGGCCGAGGTGGGAGGATCACTTGAGCCCAGAAGTTGGAGGCTGCAATGAGTGAGCTATAATTGTCACTGCACTCCAGGGTGGGCAACAGAGCAAGACCCTGTTTCAAAAAAAAAAAAAAAAAAGGGAGAATGGGAGAGGAGGTGGCACCTGCCAAAGGTCACACGGCCAGTCGGGGGGCGTCTCCTGGACTTCAATGCTCAGAGCCCCCCATCCCACCCCTGCCTTTTGTTCCTTCTAGAGAGATGCCTCCAGTACGTCTCTCCCAGTTCAAGGCAGGCTGAGGATGCAGAGGTGGCCAAGCTGCCCTCCCCTGCTGCCCTGATGAATTCCGCAGACTGGGGGCCTACAGCCGGGCACGCCCAAGGCAGGGCGGCTGCCTTCACAACATACTTTCCTTCTGCATTCACAAAGGCAGGCAACGGGGGCGGGAGGCAGGGAGCCGGGGCGCCCACACGTCTCCTGGCTGAGCAGGCGTCTGCCAGGAAGGGCCCCGGGGCCCCATCATGCAGGCACCCGTCCCTCTTCCCCAGCCTGGCCAGGCTCCTGGAACCACGGGGCCTGGTGTGGGGCTGGCTGGGGCGCCGGCCAGAGGCTCTGGCCAGGAGATCCTGGGCTGAGAAGGCATCCCAGCTAATGAGGGGCTCGGGCCAGCGAATGCTGGATTCTGTTTCTGTGGCAAGGACAGAGAGGGCGGGTCTGAATGGCTTGAGGGTCTTGCATGCCTCAGTTCTAATTCTGGCTGTGTGACCTCAGACTGTCTCCTCTCCTCTCTGAGTAACATAGAAATAAGAATGATCCGAGGTGTAAGCGACAGGCATAGGGTGTAAGTTTTTTTGTTTTTGAGACAAGGTCTCACTCGGTCACCCAGGCTGGAGTGCAGTGACGTGATCTCGGTTCACTGCAACCTCTGCCTCCCGGGTTCAGGCGATTTTCCTGCCTCAGCCTCCCGATTAGCTGGGATTACAGGCACGCGCCACCACGTCCAGCTAATTTTTGTATTTTTAGCAAAGATGGGGTTTCACCACGTTGGCCAGGCTGGTTTCTCGAACTCCTTGCCTCAGTTGATCTGCCCGCCTTGGCCTCCCAAAGTGCTGGGATTATAGGTGTGATCCACCACCGTGGCCCACGGTGTGTAAATTTCATATGGAATAAGCACGCTAGTAGTGCTGGAGCCGGCTGCTGGGCTGAAGGATTTCCCATGGGTCAGCCCATTCAATCCTCTCAATGGTGATCATCCCCATTTTATGGGTGAGAAAACTGAAGCACAAAGAGGTTAAGTGACTTGGCCCAGGTCACACAGTAAGGCCATGCTCACCAATATTTGAACCCAGGCTGTGTGGCCCCCTTGCCTGCCATATCAAGTACAGAGGTGGCAGGGGTTACTAGGATTAATATAATAATGTTGGCTGGGTGCAGTGGCTGTAATCCCAGGGCTTTGAGAGGCCGAGGAAGGAGGATCCGTTGAGCCCAGGAGTTCGAGACCAGCCTGGGCAACATAGTAAGACCCCCATCTCTATTTTTAAAAAGAAAAAAAAAAAGTAATGACATTACATTAATTATAAAGAATAGTAATGGCCGGGCACGGTGGCTCACCCCTGTAATCCCAGCACTTTGGGAGGCCAAGGCAGGTGGATCACCTGAGGTCAGGAGTTCGAGACCAGCTGGCCAACATGGTGAAACCTCGTCTCTACTAAAAATACAAAAAAATTAGCTGGGCATGGTGGCAGGCCCCTGTAATCCCAGCTACTTGGGAGGCTGAAGCAGAGAAATCACTTGAACTCAGGAGGTGGAGGTCGCAGTGAGCCAAGATTGCACCATCGCACTCCAGCTGGGCAACAAAAGTGAGACTTTGTCTCAAAAAAAAAAAAAAGAATAGTAACGAACACCAATCACAGAGATGCTATCCCAGCTCACCAAACCCTCCAACCTAACCTTTCTACACCAGTCCAGGCCCCTGGGTGGGAGCCCCTCAGGCTCAGAGGGACAGAGCAAACCACAGACACTCACAGTCCCCAGGATCAGGGCTGGGCTGGAAGGTTATCCAGAGAATATCAGCAGGGACAGCTTCCTGGAGGAGGAGGCATTATAGCTGGACCTTGAAGGATGGAGGAGGTTGTACAAGGTGGTGGGAACAGCAGGTACAAAGGCCCAGAAGAACACCTAGAGTGAGTTATTCTGTAATGTGAGACAAGTGTGGTGTGCACATGAGGAGGGGACTGCTACCTAGAAGGGGGATTTCAGGGCTGGCGAGATCCAGGAGGCAGGAGTGTGACCCTAGACAGCCCCTCTCTGGGCCTCTGTTGTCCGATCTGGGGACACCCTCAGGAGCTCCGCCTTTGTAATTCCCTCCGCCTGGAATGCCCTTCCCTGCAACTCCCCATGGCCCAGCCATGGATAAGGCCACGTGCGTCCAAGCCCCAGCACTGTGACCGGCCTGTGGCAGGGGCCTGGCTTCCATGTGCTCCTGTCCTAGCTGCGTGCAGCATATGCCAGCCCACAGGCCCCGCTGGAGCCGTGGTTTTCCTGAGAATTCTAGCACTGCCGGGAGCGGCCCCCAGGTGTGCTGAGGGCCAAGGAAAACAGGAGGTGAGCTCATGGCCCCAACGCAGGCAGCAGGCAGGGCAGGCACTATTGAGGGACAGGTTTCACTGGAAATGTTCTGGCCGCAACCGGCTGCTCCCACCCACCCTCCACTTCTAGGCCTGTCTCTCCTCCCTCACCCTCTGTGGCTCCCCATTACCCTCAGGAGACTGCTGGAGCCCCACACCACCAGCACTGCCCTTTCACAGCCTCATTTCCTGCTTCTCACTGAGCCCCAAGAGCTTGTCACCTTGAGGTCAGGCCGTCCAACGGGCCAGGTTTGTTCCTGCCTCAGGGCCTTTGCCTATGCTGTTTCCTCTACCCGGAATGCCTTTCTGCTCCCTCTGCCTGGCTGTGTCCTCCTCATCTTGCAGTCCTCAGCTTGGTGGTCCCTCCTCCTCCAGAAGCCCTCCCTAACCCATCCGCTTTCAAATAGATCAATCTCCTGGGGGCTTCTACTATTGTCTGTGTGTCCCCATCACAGCCATGGGCCCCCTGGGTTCCCCATTTGAAGGAGAGACTGGGTCTGGCTTCTTCACCCTGTGTGCCCATTGCCCAGCACAGGACATGCCACACAATAGGGCTTGATGTTTGTGGAATAATTAATATGTCTGGAAATTTCCCCGCCTCGAAGCTTCACGTGCTTCTCTCCACCAAAACTGCCCTCATCTTTTCCCTCTGCTGATCCAAGTCCTCCTTTTCTTTTATGTCTGTTTCCTTGCCACCACCTCCAGGAAGCCCTCAGTGACTTCTCTGGAGGCTCCCCAGAGAACAGATCTGGCTCTGAGTCTAGCTTCACCCCTGCCCTCGGGCAGTGGCCTTAGGCCAGTCGCTTCTCCTCTCTGGGCTTCAGTTTCCCTGTCTATAGACTAGAGGCTGTGCGTACTGGAAGGTGGGAGTGGAGAGGGTTAACTGACACCAGGAGGCCAAGGGGTTTTGTAGGTGGCCAGTTAGTGGTCACTTTTATTTTTATTACAGGCTGTTCCCACAGCAGCTGGAGTACAGTTTGGAAGGTATGGCACAGCCTGGACAAACACAAGCCCCGGCCGCCACCCTCGGACCTCCCCTTGCTAGAGCCCTTTAACTTACTCCCCTCCAGATGGGAGCCTCACACCCCATTGCACAAATTGGAAAACCAAGTGGGCCTGTCCCCTTGGACAGGAGGCGGGGCAAGATCTTGAACGCTGTCCCCTCCTCCACCAGCCGAGGGACCACGAGGAGGGGAGGGAACACCGGCAATGAGTTGGGTTGGGGGGAGCCATTTGCAGCCCTCCAGTGTTGGGGCCAGAAGTTGGCCTCCTTGGACAGAGGCAGGAAAATTGAGAGTCCCCGGTCTCACCTGCCCCTCCCCTGTTTTCCATTCATCATCATGATCATCATTGTTGTTAATCATTAATTAATAATTATTAACTTATTACCTCTATTGTGCAAGGAGGAAACTGAGGCACAGGCATAATTTACCGAGGTTTTTTTTTTTTTTTTTTTTTTTTTGAGACAGAGTCTGGCTTTGTCACGCAGGCTGGAGTGCAGTGGCACAATCTCTGTTCACTGCAACCTCCAGCTCCCAGATTCAAGCGATTCTCTGTCTTAGCCTCCCGAGTAGCTGGGATTATAGGCACTCGCCACCACGCCCGGGGAATTTTTGTATTTTTAGTAGAGACGGGGTTTCACCATGTTAGCCAGGCTGGTCTCAAACTCCTGACCTCAGGTGATCTGCCTGCCTTGGCCTCCCAAAGTGCTGGGATTACAGGCATGAGCCACTGCCCCCGGCAATTTACCCAGTTTTGAAGCACATCAGGAGGAATGGAGGGCCAGTCAGTCTGATCCATAGTGGGTGGGCCTATTTTTTCAGACACTGGTGACTCTGTTTCCCCAAGTGTGAGCTGAGGGCATGGAGCCTGCCTTGTTTGGCACTGGAACCTGGGTTTGGCATACAGCAAGCACTCAATCAATCAATAAATGAATAAACTGAATGCTATGGCTACAGCCTGTAATCCCAGTTATATGGGGAGTATTACTTGAGGCGGGGAGTTTGAGACTACTAGCCCGCTCTACATAGCCAGACCTGGTCTCTAAAAATTAAAAAAATAATAAAAATAAATTAGCTGGGCTTGGTGGTGCAGGCCTGTAGTCCCAGCTACTTGGGAGAGGGAAGCAAGAGGATGCGATATAGCCACACCCCATCACACACATGCATACACACATACATACACACACACATACACACACACACACACAGAGTGAATGAAAGTGGAGGCAGTACCCCCTGACTCCCTGCCTCACCAGCTCTCTCCACAGACCCTGGGACTCAGTTTCCCCACCATGTCGGATTCAGCTGCAGCAGACTTAGTGGGGCATTCCGGGCGGGGACTGAAAGCAGGGGCCAGCGCCATCTGTTTACCTTGAGGCTGGACGCTGGGCAGGGCTGTGGTGGGCCGTCCCTGGGGCCGGCCGTGCCTTGGGGATAAATAGACCCCGCGGGTCTCGTGGGCGGTAGAAAGCGAGCAGACACCCAGCTTCCCGCCACCGCCATGGCCCCCGACACCGCCTGCGTTCTTTTGCTCACCCTGGCTGCCCTCGGCGCGTCCGGACAGAGCCAGATCCCGTTGGGTAAGCCGCGTTACCACCCGCGCCGTGCCCGCGGCCCCAAAACGAACTGTGGGACCCGTGAGAGGCCCGGGGTCCTGGCTGTTTGGGGCTCACGGACTGTTAGTAGGGGACGTGCCAGGCGCAGAAAGCAGGTGGCGGGACCGAGACTAGAGGAGCGCAGTGGGGCGTCGGAGGTCCGGGTTCGCTGCGACGGTGGGAGTTGGTGGTGGGGTTCCCCGCCCCATGACCCTCACCAGGTCCCCTTCGCCGCAGGCTCAGACTTGGGCCCGCAGATGCTTCGGGAACTGCAGGAAACCAATGCGGCGCTGCAGGATGTGCGGGAGCTGCTGCGGCAGCAGGTGCGGGGCCCGGGTGCGGGGCAGAGAGTACCAGGGAGCGGAAGGGGGTCTCCGTTCCCAGCAAGGAGAGAGAAGGTGCCCGAGAAGGTGGAGATGAGCTGGGAAGGGAAGGGGATCGGCAGGTAGGGAGTGTCCGGCGAAAAGAGGCTGTGGAAAGGGAGGCCGGGGTACAGAGAGGGGAGACTCGAGGGACGAGGAGAGGTTGGGACCCCGCTGATTCCACCCCACCCCTGCAGGTCAGGGAGATCACGTTCCTGAAAAACACGGTGATGGAGTGTGACGCGTGCGGTGAGCGCGGCCGGGGCGGGCGGGAGAGAGAAGAGACGGGAGACAGAGACGCAGAGACAAAGACAGAGAGCGAGGGAAAGCTGGGGAGGAAAAGAGACGGAAGGAGATGGAGGCTGTCGGAGAGGTGGAGAGACGAACGGGAATGAGGGGGTAGAAACAGAGACAAAAAGAGACAGATGCGACAAAGAGACAAAAAGAGACAAAAAGAGCGGTGCGAGAGTTTTGGGGAAGTGAGAGACGCCACGGGGCAGAAAAGCGAGACTGAGACTCATGGAGAGACCGGGGAGACGCTGCGGGCAGAGCGCACAGCCTCTGGGGCGGGATCGCGGAGAGCGCAGGATTTCGGGCTGCCTGGGGCGGGGGGTCGGGGGGGAGGGGAAGCCTCCAGCCCCGGGGCGTGGCCATGATAGTCTCCGCCCCCAGGCGAGCCCCCGGTCAGCCCCGCCCCCGTCCCCCCCTCCCCCGACAGGGATGCAGCAGTCAGTGCGCACCGGCCTACCCAGCGTGCGGCCCCTGCTCCACTGCGCGCCCGGTTTCTGCTTCCCTGGCGTGGCCTGCATCCAGACGGAGAGCGGCGCGCGCTGCGGCCCCTGCCCCGCGGGCTTCACGGGCAACGGCTCGCACTGCACCGACGTCAACGAGGTGCGCCGGCCCCGCCACTCCACCGCCCTGACGACCCCCTCTACCGACCCCCAATCTCTCGCCGCCCCGGAGACCCCTTCCTCCACTGGGGGTGCTCGCCCCGACGAGCCTCTCACCTCCGGAGGCGCACGGTCAGACCACCTCCCTGCTGCAGGGGGACGCCCACCCCTAGGACCATCCCTGTCACCACCCCGGACGCCCGCTCCCACAACCCCCTCCATAGCTAGTGACGCCCGCCCCGACAACTCCCTCACCGCCGGGGGTGGTCCACCCCAGCTACCCTCCTCGCCGCAGGGGATCGCCAGTCCCAACGACCCTTCCACAGCCAGGGAACGCACGTCCGGACGACCCCGCCACCGCCGGGCACGCACGCCCCGACGACCCCTGCCCCCCTCTGCTGGGGATGCCCGCCCTCATCCTTCCTCCCCTCGCCCATGAGGGAACAGCCCCTTGGAGGCGCTCTCCTCTCCTCTCCCGGTTGCGCCCTTGCCGTCATCAAGGCAAAGTCGTGTCTGACCCCTGCGACAATGGTTTCCATCTCACGTGGCGAACAGCTCCAAGCACTGGCTTATGGCCCTTGAACTTTCCATCATCCGAGACACTCCGAGGTGCGGCTCCCAGGGCCCAGCTCGAAGCCCTCTGACCCTCTGTGGCCCCTCCTTCCCCAGTGCAACGCCCACCCCTGCTTCCCTCGAGTCCGCTGTATCAACACCAGCCCGGGGTTCCGCTGCGAGGCTTGCCCGCCGGGGTACAGCGGCCCCACCCACGAGGGCGTGGGGCTGGCTTTCGCCAAGGCCAACAAGCAGGTGAGGGGTGTGGGGGTCCCATTCTTGCAGCAGAAGGGAAGGGGGCGTCCATTTTGTTTACCAGTAAACTCCTCTTCCAGCCTCTTGCTCTTTTTCCAGCCTCCTTCCAGCGGGAGGGGTGGGGAGAGGAGGGGTCCTCTGCGCCAGGGCTGCTCGGTTTGCGGCAGGATGGAGGCGAGAGGCTGGATGCGGAGGAAGCGTGGACGAGGCAGGAGGTCCGGGGGTGTCTGCGTGGGGTGGTGATCTCTGAGTTCCCCTCCCCTAGGTTTGCACGGACATCAACGAGTGTGAGACCGGGCAACATAACTGCGTCCCTAACTCCGTGTGCATCAACACCCGGGTAAGGCCCACCGGGAAGAAAGGATAGCGAGAGGTGGGGCGAGCGGCCAGCGGCCTGCGCTGACCTCCAGCGGCTCGGGCGCAGGGTTCCTTCCAGTGCGGCCCGTGTCAGCCCGGCTTCGTGGGCGACCAGGAGTCCGGCTGCCAGCGGCGCGCACAGCGCTTCTGCCCCGACGGCTCGCCCAGCGAGTGCCACGAGCATGCGGACTGCGTTCTGGAGCGCGATGGCTCGCGGTCGTGCGTGGTGAGTGCGGGCGGGCTGGGCGTGAGGCGGGGTTGGGAGGCGGCCACGCCGGGACTCCCACTTACTCTCTCCCGCAGTGTGCCGTCGGCTGGGCTGGCAACGGGATCCTCTGTGGCCGCGACACTGATCTGGACGGCTTCCCGGACGAGAAGTTGCGTTGCCCAGAGCGCCAGTGCCGTAAGGTGGGTGGGGGCGGAGCGGGTCTGGGCCGGGCAGGAGGGAGGGCGGGACTTCATGACCACGCCCCTCACACCTGCTGTGCCCGCCCCCAGGACAACTGCGTAACTGTGCCCAACTCAGGGCAGGAGGATGTGGACCGCGATGGCATCGGAGACGCCTGCGACCCGGATGCCGACGGGGATGGGGTCCCCAATGAAAAGGTAGATCTACGGCTTGGCGCGGTGGCTCACGCCTGTAATCCCAGCACTTTGGGAGGCCGAGACGGGCGGATCACGAGGTCAAGAGATCGAGACCAGCCTGGCCAACATGGTGAAACCCCGTCTCTACTAAAAATACAAAAATTAGCTGGGCGTGGTGGCGCACGCCTATAATCCCAGCTACTCGGGAGGCTGAGGCAGGAGAATCGCTTGAACCCGGGAGGCAGAGGTTACACTGAGCCGAGATCGCACTACTGCACTCCAGCCTAGTGACAGAGCAAGACTCTGTCTTAAAAAAAAAAAGGAAAGAAAAGAAAAGAAAAAAAGAAAAGGCAGAGAGCTGTGAGCGGGGCCTAGGGAAGTGGGATGGGGCGTGGCTTGGATGAGGGGCGTGGTCTCCGTGGTCTAGGAGGGGCGAAAGGTTCCCTGCAGAGGAGACCGGACCTCGGAGATTTGGGAATCTGAGGAGCGTGACCTTTGCCCTTCCCGACCTGATCCCACCCTGTCACACAGGACAACTGCCCGTTGGTGCGGAACCCAGACCAGCGCAACGCGGACGAGGACAAGTGGGGCGATGCGTGCGACAACTGCCGGACCCAGAAGAACGACGACCAAAAGGACACAGACCAGGACGGCCGGGGCGATGCGTGCGACGACGACATCGACGGCGACCGTGAGCTCGATGGGGGCTGGGGGGCGAGGAGAGGCGGCGGGCACCGAAGGGCGGGATTCGGCTCCTGGACGGGACTTGGTCGGTTTTGGAAGCCGGATGGGGTGAGCTGGACTAGGGCGCCCTGGACCAAAGACCATGGTGGCGCAACAGAAAAATGCAAGCTGGGCTGGGAGGCTGGGAAAAAGGCAGGAGTATTTGGAAGGGAAGGTGGTCCCTGCATCAAATGCCGGAGGCAGGAATTAAAAGTACAGAGATTCGAGCCTGGGGTTTAGGACCTGGGAGGTGACAACTTTACAGATGGGGACATAGGGGCTCAGGGTGGCATACACAGGCACCCAGCTGAGTCACCCCGGGAGTGAAAGCCAGTCCCCCTCTCTGGCCTCCCCTTGGATGGGACCATCCATTCTTAAAGTTCCCGTGGGCGGACGTGGTGGCTCAAGCCTGTAATACCAGCACTCTGGGAAGCTGAGGCGGGTGGATCACGAGGTCAGGAGTTCGAGACCAGCCTGACCAACATGGTGAAACACCGTCTCTACTAAAAATACAAAAATTAGTTGGGCGTGGTGGTGCACAACTGTAATCCCAGCTACTAGGGAGGCTGAGGCAGGAGAATC
Source organism: Chlorocebus sabaeus (assembly GCF_047675955.1). NCBI lineage: Eukaryota > Metazoa > Chordata > Mammalia > Primates > Cercopithecidae > Chlorocebus > Chlorocebus sabaeus. The sequence continues at coordinate 44,192,091 of NC_132909.1, forward strand.
ACTTGAACCCGCGAGGTGGAGGTTGCGCTGATCCCAGATCGCGACACTGCACACTCCAACCTGGGTGACACAGTGAGACTGTCTCAAAAAAAAAAAAAAAAAAAAGATCCCATGAAGCTGGGGCTCTGTTCCAGGCCAGCCTCAGGCCTGGCCTCATCCTAATGAAGTCATCCTGTCCTGGTCCCAATCTTGGGACTCTGGTCCCGTGGATTCCCGCAGGGATCCGCAACCAGGCCGACAACTGCCCCAGGGTACCCAACTCAGACCAGAAGGACAGTGATGGCGATGGTATAGGGGATGCCTGTGACAACTGTCCCCAGAAGAGCAACCCGGATCAGGTGAGGGCAGGCCAGACTCCAGCTGGGTAAGCCCTCTGGGTGAGCTGCAAGTTGGATTACCCAGCCCACAGCCAAGCTTAGAGCATTTCACACTGCCAGAGAAATGACCTCCCGGTCCGAGCAGCCTGCGGCAGGGGTTTCCTTGGGGTCAGGAGGATTTTGGCTATGCGGCTGGGTTGGGTGGGAGGCTTTCTGATTTCCTCTGTCTGATTGTGGACCCCCGTATGCTGCTCCCCGCAGGGGGATGTGGACCACGACTTTGTGGGAGATGCTTGTGACAGCGATCAAGACCAGTAAGGAGGCCACCACCTGGGGCGGGTGTCCGGGTAGCCCTTGACAAAACGCTCTGGAGAGCTCATTGTCTCTGGATCCCACCTATCCACTCTAGGGACGGAGATGGACATCAGGACTCTCGAGACAACTGTCCCACGGTGCCTAACAGTGCCCAGCAGGACTCAGACCACGACGGCCAGGGTGATGCCTGCGACAACGACGACGACAATGACGGAGTTCCTGACAGTCGGGACAACTGCCGCCTAGTGCCCAACCCTGGCCAGGAGGACGCAGACAGTACGGCGGGGGCGGGGCCTGCAGTAGGGGCGGGGCCAGTGGGGGCTCCTGGGGCGGGATCTAGGGTGGGAGGGGCCTGACCTGAGCCCACCGAGGGAGTCTCCCACCTCTCAGGGGACGGCGTGGGCGACGTGTGCCAGGGCGACTTTGATGCAGACAAGGTGGTAGACAAGATCGACGTGTGTCCGGAGAACGCTGAAGTCACCCTCACCGACTTCCGGGCCTTCCAGACAGTCGTGCTGGACCCGGAGGGTGACGCGCAGATTGACCCCAACTGGGTGGTGCTCAACCAGGTGGGAGCGGGATCCAAGTGGGAGGTGATGGGACCCTAGAACCCCCATAGTGAGGCCTATGCTGAGAACGGGGTGCCTAGGGCTGTCACGGCCAGCCTGAGGCCCTCCTTTCTTTGACCCCATCAGGGAAGGGAGATCGTGCAGACAATGAACAGCGACCCAGGCCTGGCTGTGGGTGAGAAGCGGCGAGCAGCGCAGCCCTGCACGGAGCGGGCTCAGGGAGAGGGGCCAGAGAAGGGGCGGGCCCGGGCTGAGGATGGGCGGGGTCAGAGGGGGCGGGCCCGGACTGAGGAAGGGCGGGGCCAGGTGGGGCGGGGTTATGGGGGCGGGTCCGGGTAGAGGAGGGACGGGGCCAGAGGAGGGGCGGGCTCGGGAGGGGCGGGGCCGAGTGGAGCTGGACTCTGGTGGGGCGTGGCCAATGGTAGAGGAGGGCGTGGCTGAGTCTGGGCTTCGCGAGCGGGGATGGGGCGGGTCTGCAGGGAGATAGAGACCCAGGGGGCAGGTTTGAACTCTGGGTGCCAGGTTCTGGGGGCTGGGGCTGGCTTTCGGAAAGGCCACTGCTCTCTCCCCATCCCTAGGTTACACTGCCTTCAATGGCGTAGACTTCGAGGGCACGTTCCATGTGAACACGGTCACGGATGACGACTACGCGGGTTTCATCTTTGGCTACCAAGACAGCTCCAGCTTCTACGTGGTCATGTGGAAGCAGATGGAGCAAACGTACTGGCAGGCGAACCCCTTCCGTGCTGTGGCCGAACCCGGCATCCAACTCAAGGTGCCAGGGCCGTCCGTGCCTGACCTCTGTGGTTCTCATGCCCTCCCATGCCCCTCTCTACAACCCTTTACAGCCCTTATAGCCCTCCAGCCTCCCAGCTTCATACTATGGACCTCAGAGCTGTCCCAGTCCTCCTCTGGGCTCCCGCAGTCCCCAAATCCTCCCAGTTCCTTGCACAAGCCCTCCAACATTCTCAAGGTCCCCCAGTCTTCCTATGGACCCTAAACCCTCTCGCAGAGCCCTAAACTTTTCCTTCGTTTCCAAGACCTTCTGCAGAGCCCCCCAGTCCTCCCAGACCCTGAACCTGTCCACAGACTCCCAAATCCTCTCACGAACCTGCAGGCCACTGCTGCCCCCTGTGACCTATCCATAAGCTGCCATTTGGCCCCTCAAGAAGGCTTCCTTGTGGGTCTCTTATCCAGAACCCTCCTGGCCGCCCACCACCTGCTGCTCCCCACTGTCTCTCCAGGAAGGTGTCTAGGGGGACTCCGGTGGCCCGTGAGGTCTCTAACCACCTTTCCTGGGTACTGGCAGGCTGTGAAATCTTCCACGGGCCCTGGGGAACAGCTGCGGAACGCACTGTGGCATACTGGAGACACAGACTCCCAGGTGCGGCTGCTCTGGAAGGACCCGCGAAACGTGGGTTGGAAGGACAAGAAGTCCTATCGTTGGTTCCTGCAGCACCGGCCCCAAGTGGGCTACATCAGGTGGGGACTCCACCCCCTGCGGTGGGCTGGGCCGGGGACACGTAGGCCCAGGTGGGAGTCCCCTGGCCAGGCAGGGGTTGTGCGACCCTAGTCCCCTTATCTGTACAATAGGAAAGATACAGTGCAGTTAGAATGAACCTATGCTGGTCCAGGCGTGGTGGCTCACACCTGTAACCCCATCACTTTGGAAAGCCAAGGTGGGAGGATTGCTTGAGCCCAGGAGTTCGAGGTCAGCCTGGGTAACCTGTCCCTACAAAAAAGAAAAAATTTAGGGCAGGTGCAGTGGCTCACGCCTGTAATCTCAGCACTTCGGGAGGCCGAGGCGGGTGGATCACCTGAGGTCAGGAGTTTGAGACCAGCCTGGCCAACATGTTGAAACCCCATCTCTACTAAAAATACAAAAATTAGCTAGGCGTGGTGGTGGGGGCCTGTCATCCCAGCTACTCAGGAGGCTGAGGCAGGAGAATTGCTTGAACCTGGGAGGCGGAAGTTGCAGTGGGCCAAGATCGTGCCATTGCACTCCAGCATGGGTGACAAGAGTGAGACTCTGTCTCAAAAAAAAAAAAAAAAAAAAAAAAGCCAGGTGTGCTTGCACATGCCCATGGCCCCAGCTACTAGGGAGGCTGAGGTCACTTGAGTCTAGGAGTTAAGGTGGCAGTAATTGCACCACTGCACTCCAGCCTGAGTGACAGAGCGAAATCCTGGCAAGGACACAGCACACGGTGTGTATCCAGCTAGAAATGGGGCCTCACCCAGTCCGTTTCTCAGTCTCTATTCCATGCTGCTAGCAAGCCCAGGCGCTCTGTTTAGCACCAACTATGTCCAGGGCCCTTGATGGTGTTTAGCACCAACTATGTCCAGGAAACTGAGGCCCAGGGCAGAGGCCTCACCTGCTCCCAGTGCAGCCCAGTCAGGGGTACCCATCTTCCAGGGCTGGCCACTGAAGCTCTGAAAGGGAAGGGCCTAGCCCAGGTCCCCCACCCCTCACCATGTCTGACCCTCAGGGTGCGATTCTATGAGGGTCCTGAGCTGGTGGCCGACAGCAATGTGGTCTTGGACACAACCATGCGGGGTGGCCGCCTGGGGGTCTTCTGCTTCTCCCAGGAGAACATCATCTGGGCCAACCTGCGTTACCGCTGCAATGGTGAGCCGAGGGCCGGCGGGGCACAGGCGGGGAGTCTGCACACAGGCCCTGCTGGCCTTCTCAGCCCTCATCCGCTTGCTCTTTCCCTGCAGACACCATTCCAGAGGACTATGAGACCCATCAGCTGCGGCGAGCCTAGGGACCAGGGTGGGGACCCACCGCCAGATGACAGCAACCCTCACTGTGGCTGGATGGGGGCTCTGCACCCATCCCCAAGGGGTGGCCGTTCTGAGGGGGAAGCGAGAAGGGCTCAGAGAGGACAAAATAAAGTGTGCGTGTGGGGAGTGGCGGCTGTGGTTTTTGCTGCGGCGAGACAGTAGGGATGGGCCTCTGAGGGAGGGTCGGGCCAGGGGACCCCAAACCCAGGCCTCAGTGCTGCAGCTGCTGCTGAGTGCCAGTGGCCTGCCAGGGACTGTCCAACTGTGATTTGGGGTTTGGGGACGACCCACCACCTCATGGGCACAGGCCTGGATGCCAGCCATGGAAGAGCTGAGACCCCTGATACGGTGTCCGCCCCAGGATTCTGGGGGGCAGGTTTGCAGTCACCCCAGCTTTGGGGACCCCTTCCCTTGCTTGGTCTGGGGTGTGTGTGTGTTCAGAAGGGCTGAGGCACCTGCCAGGTGCACCTGCCATGCCCTTGTGTCATCCCTAAGGGAGGAGGGAGGGGCTCAGATAAAAGAGGAAGAGCCAGTGACGAAAACGTTGGATTTTTATTACGTTTCATTACAAAGGATGCAAAGGTACAAAGACAAAAGCGGCCACGCCAGAGGGTGGGGCAGGGACGGCCGAGTGTGCCCTGAGCCGCCTGCCCCCGCCCGCTGTGGCCGCCCACAATCATGGCCCACGGGACGTCCGTGGCAGAGTATACATGCTGGGGTTGGGGGAGAGCCAGCCTGGGCACAGAGGGGCACAGGCGGGAACAGGGCTCGGACTGGCGGGTTTGCATATATCAGTGGGGCCGCCCAGCCCCTCGGGGGGAGTTTCCTACTCAGGGGCACGGCAGGGCCAGTGGACTTTGGCTGCCAAAGCCCTCTTTCCCCAGGCCTGCTGGCCAAGGCCATGGCTAAGTCCCCTTGTCCCTGATGGGCAGGAGGTCAGAAGTGCTTGATGGCTGGGCTGGGCAAGGGTTGCCCCCAAATTCCAGAACACTTCAAGATGGGGGCCACCCCTGGACCCCAACACATGCCACCTGTCCCTGGCTTCTGGGGATGGGGTGCTGGCCAGGAGCCCAGAAGGTGGACAGAGCCTCTGGAATCGTCAAAGCCAGCACCCCAAGGCCCAGCCCCTGCCCCCCATCCTGCCCAGGAGGAGCCAGGGCCCTGAGACCTGCAGGTCTGAGAAAGTGACAGGAGAGAAACTGAGGCTCGGGTCACGAGGCACTCGTTCCTGCCCCACCTATGCCCTTTGGAGCTCCCCAGCACCCAGGCCTGGGGGTACAACTTACTCCACCTCCTGCTCCCAGGGGAGAACAGTGTCTGTGGCCAGTGGGGGTGGGTGGACACCTGTGCCACACAGAAAGGTATGGGGTGCCTGACCCCTGCCTGGTCAGGACCCTGGAAGGCCAAGGGCCACAGGGAACAGGACACTCAGGTGGAGCTGGCTGGGGAACATCCCAGGGACCCCCAAATCACACACCGCAAGACCCCCCAGGAAATGGAGGCCACTGGTCCATGGCGAATGGGGATAGAAAGAGAACCAGGTGTCCATGTAGCCCAGGCAGGCCTCCCAGGGTGAGGGGCCGAGTCTTGCCCCTGCTTTTAGGCTGTGTAGGGAAGGCTCTGGCGCCCGCACGCCCTGACCCAGAGCACCACACGCAGGTGACGGGCCAGGCCCAGGGGCACATCTGTGCCATCGGCTTTGTGGCCCTTGTTCTGAGAGCCCTTGCATCCCACCCCCACAGGGAGGGCCCCTCGGCCTCTGAGACGGCTCCATCAGGACCCAGTGAAGGTGATGGGAGCTGCTGTTTTCAGGGCGAGGCGACAGAGGACCCCTGAATACTGTTAGACCTCACTCTGCCAGTCTATCCCTGGTTGGAGGGCTCCTTGGAAATACAGAAAACTCAGGAAGCAGGTCGCAGCCTGAGTTTAGAAGGATGTTTGGTTAAAAAACAGCTCAAGGCCCACCTAACGGGGGCACCAGAGCCCCCTTTAGGGACAGGTCCCGCTGAGCCTGATCAGGCCTGGGATGCTGGGCAGAAGAGGCTCACACCTGTAGCCCCAGAACTTTGGGAGGCCGAGGAGGGAGGATTGCTTGAGCCCAGGAGTCCGAGACCAGCCTGGGCAACACAGCAAGACCCCATCTCTAAAAAAATAAAATAGAAGCCACCCTGCCTTGCCCCCCATGGGCCTGTCCCACCTGACTGGGCTCAGGCAAGGTCCCAGCTCACAGCCCCCAAGCTTGACATCCAAGCCCCAGCAGGAGGGATGGATGGACATGGGAGGCCCTCCTGGCTAAGGGTCCTCCTGTGAGCTCGGCCCCCTGAAGAAATCAGGCCAAATACACCAATGCCAACACTCTCCTACCCAGAGCCGAAAACCCACAAGCAGGGCCCTGACGGGGGCAAAGAACCCTCTTCTCTGGAGGACACAGAGAGAGGCTGAGCTCGGGCTACACTCTCTGCCTGCCAGACTCGCCACCCTGGGGAGTGACATCAGCAAAACAGGCAGGTGGGGATGCCATGCTCTCAGGAGGGAGAGCCCTGGCCGAATTTCACCGTAGGGGACTGGTGTGCCCAGTGGAGGGTCTGCGGAAGCCATGAGCACACGGGTGGGTGGGGAGAGCAGCCTCTAACTCAGCGCAGACCAAGCACACAGGTGGCAGGTCAACGTACATGCCACAGCCCCCGACATGGGCCTGCCCCTCAGGAAGTGGCTCATCAAATCACAGTATTTTCACATCACAAAGCAAAAGGTTGATTTCCTTAAGCTGTCTTTTTTCAGAAAGTCTTGGCAATTCAAGAATATGTAGTAGTGATATTTAAAAAAAAAACCACACGTACACACACACAAAAGGCCATGGGAGGCCCGCCCAGGTCCAGAAGGGGCATGAACCCTTTTGGAACGCGGGGATGCCTGGCTGCTGGCTCCTGGCTGGGCCCTGGGGACCTGAATGGGCCCCACTTTCCCTGGCAAGCTTGGACCTTGGTCCACCAGGTTCTCATTGGAAAAAGAACTCCATAACGGACCAAGGTTGTCACGTTAACACAATGTCACTGTGAATCTGGCTTCAGGATGCTGGAAATGGGCCACAGGCCTGGGATGCTCCGAGGTGGGCATCCCTCCTCTCCTATCTGTCTACACCGAAGACAAGGGGACAAGTAGTGGTGCCCACCGGAGGCTGGACAGATGGGGAATGAGGGCTGATGAGGTTTCCTAGCGTGGTCCTCAAGGCCTTGTTTTGAAAACCGCATCCAGGCGGGTTGCTTGTAATTTTATTAAGGCCATTTTTTAAAAAGTCCTACATACAAGTTTAATGGTAATCAAACTCCCCTATGTACATGTAGTTTTTCTTAAAAAAAAAAAAAAAGAAAAAAAAAAATCCCCGCTGTCTGCCCCCAGCCTCCGTCATGGTAAGAGAAAGTGACCTTGACCTGGACAGACCGACACTCTGCCCCCGCCATACCTTGGAACAAGACGGCAGCAGGAGCAACATGACCAGGGAGCCTTCTCCTATGAGTGGCCACTTGGCTGCTCAGACACATGCCAAAGGCGTTGCCGGGGAAAGAGAGGGAGGGATAGTCGCTAGGATCAAACCCAGCTCTCGAGGACAGAAGCCAGGGTGCCCAGGACCCCAGTGAAAGCAGCGGCCATAACACCACAAATAAACGGACTCAGCAGAAGGCGCTGGCCTGGCAGGCAGGAGCGAGCGAGAGCTGCGATGCAGTTTTGGGGGGATCAGAACGGCGGTTCCTATTCCAAGGAGAACAGCAGGAAACGAAGCTAACCCCGATGCCTCCCTCACAGGGCCCGTGGTATGGAGGGTTCAGGACGGCTCCCAAGGACCCTGTCACCCTGGTCTTGGAGGTGCTCCTGAAACTAAAACGCACACTGCTGTGTGTCTCCACGTCCACCTGACATGACACTGAGCTGCCAAGAAGGGCTGGCCGGCAGACCACACTGCCCAAAAGAGGGGGCGTGGGCTGGGAGCCAGAGGGTTGGGCGGGGAGGGGATGAAATGCCAGCTCCACCCAGGTTCTCAGGGAGGACCGTGCTCCTCATCTCGGGGACCCTCGCTCCCTGCCAGTCCCCCACACTCTTGGAGCAGAGAGGTCTCAGCTGCCACTGGTCGTGGCGTCTTCATACACACACTCTAAGGACTAGCAGGCACCTCTGGGAGAGACCATCAATAAAAGGCGAGGCCCCTTCCCGGAAGTCTGTTACGTGGCCCTGGCAGAGGCACCTCTGCCTACCGTGAGCTCCTGACAAGTCCCTGCCCGCCGACCAGCCCTTTCGTTTTGAGATAACTTGGGGTGAAACCCAAAAGCTGGACACACTGCTTAGACTCAGGTGGGTGACGGGCTGCTTTGGGGCGCGTGGCCTCCATTTCCAGTTAGCTTAAAAAATAGGTAAAGTTGGATTTCTGAAATAAAAACATGCTCTCAGGCAAGTGTTGGCTTAAAAAGTGAAGCCACTCATCTACAACCAAAATGTAAATAGAAACTAAAAGGAAAACAAAACATACAATGAAACTCCCCTGGCCACCTCTCCCTGTACCTTAAATTAACAGCATCTAATTAACAGGACCGGTGACCACAGTGCGGGACAGGAGGGGCCACGGGTTGTAAAGCCCCAAGAGGTAACCCCTGTCTCCGCGTGCGACCCCTCACGGGGCCTTCCGGTCACTTCCCGGCAAAGGTGGCCACCAGTGGGCCTGCCCGGGGTGAGGCAGGGCTTGGAGGGGATGGAGACAGGGCGAGGAGGGTCGTGCGGGGTCCGCCGCCCTGCATGCTCTGTCCACTTTGCGCCTGCCCTGGTGGACACCAGGGCTCTGTGTGTGCTCAGAAATATAAAAGACAGCCGTCAAAATAGTGTTTATTTCACTTTGCGTCTGCCCCGCGCTCTGGCGCCTCCTCCCTGGGGCGGCGTGGGGCTCACGCTCTACCTGACCACGGGCTGGGGATGGCGGATGGGTCGGGGGACCAGAAACTGAGGAAGGCAGTGAGAGCTGGACAAACAGTCGGAAAATGCGCCACGGCCCACAGCCCTGGCGGACCATGCGCGCCCCTCCCCTGAGCCTGCCTGCCACGCCGGGAGCTGACACTTCCCGCATCTTACAGGGGACGGCTCAGGCCCCGGGGCTGGGGGCGAGGGAGCCAGTGCAGGGAGGGTCTGCAGGGGTGGGGGGCTCACAGCCTCCGATCCCAGCCCAGCCCCGGGCAGGCAGGTGGGTGGATGGCCCAGCTCGCGGCCTCGCGATTGGGCTTCGCGGGAGGTGGACAACCGGGGGCGGGCTGGCGGGGGGCGCTTGGCGGCATTGCAAGCTCAGAATCACAAGCTCGGCCGTTGGCGAGGGACGGAGCGTGGCCGTCCCCGGGCTGGGGAGGCGCCGTCGGGACGGCTGAGCGGCAGGGTGCCGGCGTGCCCGCTCACAGGCGGTCCATCCGGAAGGTGTCCTCGGTGGCTGGGTCGGCCAGAACCATGTCGGGGTCGTTGAGCATGTGCAGTCCGTCGAGGGTCAGGGGGTCGATCTTGAGTTCGTCCAGGGGAAACTGGCTGTCGGAGTCAAAGCTGACGTCGCCGACCCCGGCCAGAGAGCTGGTCAGTTCTTTAGAGAGGCTGGGGGGGGGACTCTCCTGTCACTGGGGGGTGGGGTGGGGACAAAAGGCACTGCTTAGCCTTGGCTCCATTGCTCGCATCCATGGGTTGGACCAGGCATGCCTGCTGGGCAACTCTGTCCCCTGGGTATGCTGGCAATGTCTGGGGACATTCTGGCTGTCATGACTGGGGAAGGGGACGCTACTGGCACACGAGATGCTGCTCAGCACCCTACAGTGCCTGGACCCCAGACACCAGTCTGGCCCCAGATGTCAGGAGCACCAAGGAGAAGCCTCAGGCCAAGGGCTGTGTCACTGACACACGTCAGTGTGACCTGGTGGGGACAGGGACCTCCCAGGCTCTGCCATGAGGTCTCCTCGGCACCAGTCACTGAGAAGTAGGCTGGGGTGACTGAGTGGACCCAGCTGCTGCTAGGGCTGGAGGGAATTCTCGGTTCCCCACAAAGACCCGGGTTCAAACCTAGGCTTCCACCTGTACTCAGTTTCCAGGTCTGAGAAATGGGTCTGAAAGGCCCTGTCTTTCTGGGCTGTTGAGGCCATTGCAGGGGTGAGATTCTCAGATTCTTCTCCTGAGTCCGAGGCTGGCACGTCCACCCTTGAATTTCTTGCCAATTGCTGCCTACACCCGCGGGGTGGGAACGAGGTGGTGGATTCTGCACTCAGAGCCCATGCCACAGTGGGTGGCACTAAATACGGACACTTCCAGTTTGGAAGAGGCCAGTGAGGACTGCTCGGGGGGTTGGGGGGCATCACCCTCAATCCAGCAGCCCTGGCTCATAAGGGAATCACCTTCTTTAGCAGGGAGACCAGCTCTGGGTGGCCATAGGAAGGTCTGGGTTCTGTGCTAGATGGAGTCGGGTCTTCCTGACATGTGCCATGCAGGATGGGGCTGGCTTGTCCCCAGGAGCCCAGGTGCCGGCTCAGACTGCTTGGGTGCGGTTGTCACGGAGCATCATGGCCCTGACCTGTTAGCTGGCTGCCCGGGCTGGGCTCACCAGGCAGGGCCCACCCCATGGCCGTCCCTGACCCTGGTGCACATTCAGGTCCGGGGCCTGGGCAGTGGACATTGTGTACCCGACTGCTTGACCTTTACCCGGGCTGCTCGGCCACACAGGAGGCTGCGAGAGGCGAGAGTGACCATCTCTGTCCTATGCACAGGACGTCTGGTCCAGGGGTGTCTCCCTGGCCTGGCCCGAAGCCCAGGAATGAGTCAAATTTGGGGGAGAGGGGGTGTGGCCTCCTCGGGCCCCCCCCAGGCTTGGGTCATAGCCCTGGCCCTGTCAACCCTCATGCTGCGGGGCAGCAGTCTCTGGCTGTCTCCACGTGGGCTGAGGCCCCTTGGGGCGCCGCACACCTGCCCCCGGCCTGGCCTCACCTGTGAGGATGATGTTGGGGATGCCACTGTGGCTGGCGTATCCCAGCTGCTGCGAGTCCGGCAGGCTCCCGTGGCTGCCCGTGAGGCCCATCATGGCCGCCTGCGAGTAGTTAAGTGTGGAGCCGGGGCTGTACAGGCTGCTGGAGCTGATGGCGTTCTCCATCATGTTGAACTGCTCCAGCTGGGAAGGGAGGCACACCAGGCTGTGAGGGCCACCACGGGCCTGCCCGGTTGGCCACCCCAGGCCCCTGGCTGCTGTGGCTGGCCTGCCCACAGCTGGGGATGATGTCCCTGCAGGATGCCCGGCACCCAGGCTGCCAAGCACGAGCCCCGCTCCGCCCGCCACCTGGGGCCTCCCCGCCACCCTGGAGGCTGGCCGGATGAATGGATGAATGGATGAGCAAGTGAGTGAGCAGCTCCAGGCTGCCACCAAGCCCCCTGGATGCCCCCGATCCTGGCCTCCACGAAAAGCCAGCACAACCTCCCGGCAAACCCGCGTGCACAGTCCATGCCTAGGCGCCGCGTCCATAGCCACGGTCCCATCCCTGTCTGGCCCGGCGTTCGCTGCCTGCCCCTCCTCACCCTCTGCCCTTGGCCTCCACTCTGTGGGCAGGCACAGATGCCAGGGGAGGCAGCGCTAGGCCACCCCTGCCGGGGACTCAGCCTCTGTAGCCTGCAGATGGGACAGGGTGGGGGCCAAGGGCCAAAGCTGTGGGGCAGGCAGGGGCCCCCCGAGCATGCGCAGCTCTGACTCGCAAGGCCCAGGTCCCAGCAAGGGTCCCAGCGAGCATCTGTCCTGGGCACCAGCCGACTGGCGGCCTGGGCGCCCGCTCACCTGGTGGGACAGAGCATTGGCCTGCCTGGCCGCCATCTGCTGCTCATAGTACGCGTCCCCAAACACGCTGCCCAGTGTGGAAGTGTGCTGCAGACAGAAGAGAGGCCTGCTGTGGTTATGGCCCAAGGCCAGGCAGGAAGTCGGCACCTCCCAAGCCCAGCTGGAAGACAAGAGGCCCCTGGAACCTCCCAGATGGTGCCTGGGATGGCAGAAGGCTGATGATGATGTTTATTTTAGGGTTCCAGAAGTACCCCCCAATCCTGGATGACTTTTTCCACCACCTGATCCTGGGAGGCCTCTGCACACCGAAACCCCCTTCCCAAGGCCCCATCCCCATCTCCTCTCCTCAAGTCGGGCTAAGGGAGCCTCCATTTCCATCATAGGGAAGTTGGGGGCCACAGGGATGAGGAACTCCCACCCAACAGGCCCCAGAGGAGACCCTGTCACCAGGGCCAAGGCAGGAAGTGCCCAGACGTTACATTCAGGACCGAAAGTGCACTTGGTGACTCCTGACCGGAGACAAAGGACAGGATGCAGGCCACGTACATGGACAGGATGGGCGTGCAGAGCCAGCCACCAGCTGAGAGAGCACAGGACAGGCACAGGGAGAGCCCCTGCCCAGGGCTGCTGGCCTGCAGGACCTGGAGCCCTACTCCTGCTATCCAAGGCCAGCAGGGCTCTCAGAGGCAGGGGGACAGGGGCTGTCCCTGTGACAGGAGCAGGGGGCTAGCGGAACTTGCAGGTGGTGGAGACGCTAGAAAGGAGGCACCCGGAGCCCCTGCCCAAGAGATGGTGGGATGAGGCCTGGGTGGGGTGTGGAGGCGAGGAGACGGTGGCTGTGGACGAGGCCTCGGGAGCCGCAGCTGCAGTGTGACCTTGAGGCTGCAGGAGGCCTGGCAGCATCCCAGGGGCTGGGAGCTCTGGCTGGTGTCCCCAGGAAGCCACTGTCCCCCAGCCATTCTCAGAGCTACAACATAAGGCATGTGCCCGTCAAGGCATCCAGGTGAACGTCTCCACAGACCCAAGCCCTGGCCCTCTCCCCTGGAGCTCCCCATCTGAGCTTTGCTCTAGAGCGATCCCCTGTGTTCCAGGAAGATCCCAACGCCTTAGCTTCTGGCCTCAATCCCAGAGAGGGGCCGGCCACAAACCCACCGGCTGCTACTGGTGGTCAGTGGGCAGACAGCAGAGACAAACATGCTCATCCTGGGGCAAGAGGGCTTGTGAGGTTGGACATCCTACTCAAACGCCAGGGAAGAGGTAAAAAGGTAAGCCAAGGAAGGGAAGGCCAGCCCGTGTGGCAAAAATGCTATCTTGGCCCTAAAAATCAACGGTTTCGGGTTTTGGAAACAAGGACTGCAAGCTTGTGGCTTGGTTTGCCCGAGGCGAGGGAGGCAGGCAATAGCTAATGTCCTGGCTGCTGTAGAGCTGGTCCAAAGCTGGGTCTGTCCTGGGGCTCGGGGTGTGGGGTGGGCCCAGGCTTCCAGGACAGTGCCTGATCCTGTCCCTGTGGGCTTGGGCTCAAAAAGACCTGGCATATGCGGGGGAACACAGGCTGAGGCTTCCCTGTGAGGCTGCCATGAGGGCTTGCCAGAAAGGTGAGCTTGAAGTCGGGAGAAAGCCACAAACCGGACCAAATGGTAGCTGCCTGCGGCCCAGGGCCTTGCTGGGGTGCACACAGCGCCTGCTCGAGGCAGGACACAGCAGGTGTGGGGTGGTCTGGGCCTGTGGGGCCGATGGGTGAGTCCTTGGAGACACAGTGCAGAGGGAAGGCAGGTCTGGCCTCCACCTAGAACCATCTGCCCCTGAGAGCCCCATCCTGATGTCCCCACACCTCCAAGAGCCGCCTGCCTCCCGCATCAGCACACGACGGACACCAGACACACAGACGTGGGCTTGACAACACCGCCACCTGCTCGCTGCCCGGCAAACTAACCCGCTTTGGCTTGGGGCCCAAAAATTCACCAGATGTTCTGGTGACTCTCTCCTGAGAGAAACTGGCTTCACCCCTAATTCCTGTCCTGTCTCACACGCAAGAGGGACCTCACTCAGGAACCAGCCCCCACTGGGCTGCCCACCTGCAACAGGCCTCACCTGCCGCTTCTCCAGCGCCCCCAGTGCCATCCCCAACAGCACCACACGACGAGACCAGACACGCTGCCAGAGCCCGAGAGCTCAGAGAACCAGTGTGGACAGACTGAGCGTGCGCAGACACCAGGCTGACCCCCATGCCTCCCCGAGACCACTGCTGCCCCCCACGTCGCCTCCAGAACACGGGGCTACAGGCAGTGACCCCAGACAGCCCTTGCCTGATGGGGCAGATGTCCCTACACACGTGTGAGAGCTGGAGATGGGGGCAGAGGGGCTTCGCTGTCCTTGTCTGTGGCACTCACAGTTTGCCCTGGGACAAGGGAGCCCAACCTCAGCCCTGGAGGGGCGACTCTTCTATCTAGCTGGGAAGTAGGACGAGAGCATCCCGTCTACCAGGGACAGGGATGGCTTCAGCACCCAGGGCACAGCAGTGGCTGCTGGGGGCTTCTCAGCTCGGTGAAATTGTGGGGATGAGATGGTCCCAAGATAGTGGAGTTCTGGGGAGGCTCTGCTGCCAGGGTAAAAAAAGTTGGGGGCTGGATGTTGGCCTTGTGGGTACCCCTTTTCCCAGACACATGTTCTAGATGGAATGTGGGGTCTACTGGCCACACCTGATGTCCAAGTACAACACGAGGAGGCTGAGTGGGGAACCAGGCTGGCCGCTCCCACCGGCCAGGCAGAACGGAGGGACATTCCGAGGAACCTGAACCTGGGAGGGGCTGGGGCATCAGCGAGCCAGGCTCCTACGGTGCTGGGTACAGCAGGAAAAGCCAGGGCTGATGGGTGAGGTCTGAGGCCGGCCTCAGTCTCCCATCTGTGGAATGGGGACAAGGGCCCTGAGACACTGCAGAGTGGCTCAGAGAAGCCTCCTGGGCCAGTGGTTCTGGAGAAACACAGCTGCCTATAGGGTGAAGGGGAAAGCAGGGCCGAAGAGTCAGCGCCTTCCCTGCGGGCCAGCCAGCCATCTCAGTTGCACCCCCAAATCGGGGGAGCCCCCAAAGCTCCAGCTCACTCTCCAGGTGGCACACTGGATGTGGAGGGCATCGCCCCGGGCCACTCAATGCGGACATCCAGGCAGGGCCACAGCCATCGCTAACGTCACTAATGTACCTGAGGCACCCTTGTCACCCCCACCTAGTATTCAGCAGAGGCAGGCCCTGGTGGCTCCTGGGAAGGGGCCTGTGGGGTTCCTGCCCTGGTGCAGCCTGGTGGGTGCACAGCTCAGATCCGATGGTGTGGACGGGATGAGATGCATGAGAACAGACAGCGGGCAGGGAACACACGGGGCATGAACAAGACAAGCGTTGGCGCCCGCAGGCCAAGGGGGAGGCGACGCCCCTTACTTGCGGGGAGCTCCCCGGGGAGAAGCCTTGATTGGAGACTGGCGAGGTGGGAGACTGGTTGGCCGGGGAGCCGGCGCTAGTGCGGTACTGCTGTAGAGCCGGCGCCTGCGATGACAGACAGGTCAGCACGCCGCAGCCCAGCTGCCCCAAGCCCGGGCTCCAGTCCCTACTTCCCGGGAGCAGCCTGATCAGCCCCCAGGCAGGTCCCCCCACCCCTCACACCTTGGTGATGTCGCCACCCCACTGGTAGGCAGAGGAGCCTGGGCACCTGCAGGAAAGGTGGGTCCCTGAGACCTAGGGGGAGCCGCCCCCAAACCCAGCTTCCGAGGAAGGAACGGTGTGGAGGGTGGAGAACTGCCCTCCTTCCTAGAGCTACAGGAGGGTGATCAGAGGGTTGGCCCTGACTCAGCAGGCTCAGACCCAGATAGCAACGCGTGCACTCTCATGCATGCACACCGACACAGAGACACACCCACGTGCACACATATCCGCACTAGAATATATATACCCACGCATGCACACCCACACAGACACATGCACACACATCCACGCACATATGGACACCCCCACATACGTACACATATCCATACATGAATGTACATACCCACGCATGCACACCCACACATGCACACACGTCTACCCACACCTACAAATGCATACACATGCATACATCCACACACAAATGTACACACCCACAAATGCACACATCCACACAAATGTACACACTCACACATGCACACATACCCACACACAAATGTCCATACATCCACAAATGTCCACACACCCACAAATGTACATACCCAGGCATGCACACGTGCACACACATCCACATGCATGCACACCCATGCAGGTGCACACCACATACACTTGCACCCACCCACTTGTGCACACCCACAACCCACACACACACAGCCTCACGGGCAGGGAAAATCCAAGGCTGGGCAGGCGGGTGCTGTCTCCTATTCCCCGCTCTCCCTCACTGTGTGCCCTGGGCAGGTCCTCTGCCTCTCTAAGCCCCCAAGTCTGCAGCCCAGCGGTCTGGCTCGTCTCTAAGGGTGGGGACTGAGTGAAGGCCATCTTGCTAGCAGCCCAGGCTCCCAGCACGGGGCAGCCAAGTCACTATCCCTGCCCTACTGCAGGACAAACCTGCCTGGGTTATGCCGTCTGAGACCTGCAAGGGGCAGCCACTTCCTCCACCTGCTCGAGGGACCAAAGGCCCGGGCATGTCACTGCTATGACCCAGACCTTTCAGAGAGGCAGGCTGGGCCAGGCCAGGCCCTGGATTCAGACCATGCTCTGGTCCTGGCACGGCCCAGCCATGCTGTGTGCCTGCAGACAATGTGCCTGACCTGTGTGAGCTGGTCACTGAATGAGGCCCAGCCTGACCAGTCCAGGGCCTATAACTGCTGTCTCCCCCATGTCCTTGGTGGCACTTTCTGGGCAGTGTGGGGTAGGGCTTGAGTCCAGGTGGGGTGGGGCGAGGCAGGGCGGGGGGTGGCAGTGAGCTCTCCTGTGTGGGTGACAGAAGTGCCAGCACTGTTACTTAGGGATGACTGACTTGAAGTGGGGGCAGGAAGCCGTCTTTCTTCTGGGGGGTGCTGGGCATAGACAACCTGACCTAAGAGCCCTAGAGGGTCGTCCCTGCACCTAGCCCAGACACCCTGTGCCTCCAACAACACCCAGCTCCAAGGCGAGGCCCCACCTTGGGAGCCTCCCCCAGGACCTGGTGTGTTTCCACCAAAGGAAAAACTTGGGCACTTTCACACCCGGAGGCCCTGGGTGGTACCCTCCAAGAGGTCAGAGCAGCTTGGGAACGTGGGTCTCTACCTGTAGGCTCACCCGCCTGCCCCGCCCAGCTCAGGGGGCTGTTCTTTGCAGAGCACACAAATTTTTGGAGGACATTTAGCCTGCGGCTGGCAGCCGGGTCAAGTGGGAGGACTCATGCCCCAAACACAGGTCCCTGTTTCTCTGGATGTGGCCCAATGCAGCTGTTTCCCACCCAGCCTGCACCACTGGAGCAAGGAGGTGGTCTGCAGTCAGGAAGATTTGTGGGTACGGGGTCAAAGCCCAGCCCTGTCTGCCTGAGCTGACCCTGAGCAGAAAGTCCAATGGTCTGAGATGCAGCCCCCAGCCCTGGGCCCCAGGCGCTGTGCCCAGTGGGCTGCCGCCTCTCAGACTGGCCTCGCCTTTCCTTCCCTGATGAGCTTACGTCACCCCTGGCCCCTGGCCTGCACCCCGGCCCTGAGAATGCTGTACTCTTCTTGCCTCCAAGGAAGCCTGGCTTTGGATGGGAGAGGTCAGACAGGCCAAGAGGGGGTGCTCGGCAGTTAAACATGGGGTGGCCCACCTTGGGTGGAGTCTGGGGCCAGCCATCTGCTCATGACTCAGTTTCTCCATCTCTACAGGGAGTGACAGTCTCAGTTTGATTCCAAGGGTAGCCCCGTGGAGGGCTGGGCCTGGGCAGCGTTCACTGGGGTCCTGACCCCTAGCCCATGCAGCAGGTAACCTGACTGTTCTGCAGCCCCTGGGCTGTCCTCACAAGACCCCCAGCCAGGCCCTGAGGGCCCCCACCCTGGGCTTACCGAGGCGATGTCGATCCCCATCGACGGCTGGCCAGGGTTCTCTGGGGGGGACTGGGGGAGAGAGGATGGTACCGTGACCGCAAGTGGAGGCGGCTGTGGCCCACGAGTCAGGCTGGCGCTGGGCAACAGGGGGCCACCGGGGGGCAGGCGGACGGGCGCCTGTGGGGGTGGCGGGGGTGGTGGCTGCTGGGACGCGGGCGGAGGAGGCGGCGGGGGCTGGGGCTGCGGCGGTGGCTGCTGGGAGCCCGCCTGGGTGAAGAAGGCGTAGGGCAGCTGCTGCTCCAGAGACAGGGCGTCCATGGCTACGGCCTGCAGGAGAGGAGAACGTCAGGCAGGGCGGGTCCTGGTTGTCAGTGCCTGGTCCCCTCAGGCCCCCACAGCCTGGCATGCTCAGCAGGTGGGGTGGAAGTGCCTGTGATCACGGACAGCCCCTGGGATCAGTGCTCCTCACGATGAGGAAGCCCAGGCTAGAGAGGGTGGGCCTCACCCAGGGCCCCAGGGGTCAGCTGGAGCTGTGCAGGACCTGACCTCCTCCAGCTTGTTGTGCCTGCACCCATACTACATGCCGTGCAGCTCAGGCCGCTCCACCAGCTGCAGGGCAAGCCCAGGATGGCCATCCCTGGTGGCTCAGTGAGCAGCCAGCTCCCAGCCCCTGTGGGTGCCGCCGGGGAACCTCAAGTGATCTACCTGCCTTGGCCTCCCAAAGCCTTGCCCACCCTGGGGATGCTGGAGAGGATGGCGTTGCTGGAGATACCAGCATGGCCCCTCACCAAGGGCTGGCTCAGGCCTTCACAGAGCTGGAAAGAGGAAAATCAATGAGAGGGAAGTGTGTGACGTTGGCTGTCTGGGTGGAAACTCACAGCCAGGTGCTACCAAGCTGACAGTCCTTGGGGAAGGTAGGGTCCCTGCCCTCTAAGAAAGGCTGAGCGTGCTCAGGAGCTATGGGACAAAAATCGCTTAGCAGGATGCCTGGCCTCTGAGGACCAGTGGGTCATTTGTGAAGGGAAAAGAGTTTCCAGATAGAGGGAAGGGGCAGGTGTCAGATTAAGACAGCCTAGCTCATAAAGTGGCTGAAGACACAGCTGCCAGGAGCCAGCACCCACAGCTCTGTCTGGATCTTGATCTGAATAAGACAACTTTGTAAGCAGACAGGAGACATGAGGGCTGAGGGGCGGGGAGAAATGGAGTTCCGGCCGGGCATTGCCAGGTACCAAGGAACTACCATTAACTTGGTTGTAGGTGAACAATGCTACTGTGGTTACATTAAAAACAAACAAGCAGCAGGTGCAGTGGCTCACACCTGCAATCTCAGCACTTCGGGAAGCTGAGGTGGGGTGATCACTTGAAGTCGGGGGTTTGAGACCAGCCTGGTCAACATGGTGAAACTCTGTGTCTACTGAAAATACAAAAATTAGCTGGGCGTGGTAGGCACATGCCTGTAATCCCAGCTACTTGGGAGGCTGGCACAAGAATTGCTTGAACCTGGGAGGCAGAGGCTATAGGAGGGCCAAGAGCACGCTCCTGCACTCCAATCTGGGCAACAGAGTGAGACTCTGTCTCAAAACAGTAAAATTAAATTAAAATTAAAAAAAAAAATTTTTTTAATGTCAAAGTTCTGTTAGGGTTTTTTTGTTTTTAAAAAGACAAAATGGATAAATTTCTAGAAATGCACAAATGACCAAAACTGACTCAAGAAAAAACAGAAAACCTGAATAGCCTTATAACAAGGAGATGAGATTGGAAACTTCCCAACAGATTTGAGCTAAGACACAGGGGGCTGCACTGGTGAATTTTACTAAACTCTTTTTTTTTTCTTTTTTAAGACATGGGATCTCACTATATTCCCCAGGCTGGACTCAAACTCCTGGGCTCAAGCAATCCCTACTTCAGCCTCCCAAGTACCTGGGACTACAGGAATTTACCATTACACAAGCCCAATTTTACCAAACATTTAAAGAGGAATTAAAAATGCTTCCAAAAAATAGAAGAGAAGTGAACATTCCTAACTCATTCTATGAAGCTGCACTGATTAGGTAAAAAAGAGGGAAGACTCAAATTACTAAAATCAGAAAATGAAAATGGGAACTTTGCTACCAATTTTACGTAAATAAAAAGGATTACAAGGCCGGGTGTGGTGGCTCACGCCTATAGTCCCAGCACTTTGGGAGGCCGAGGTGGGCAGATTGCACGAGGCCAAGAGTTCGAGACCAGCCTGGCCAACATGGCAAACCCCATCTCTATTATTTATTTTTTTAAATTAGCTGGGCGTGGTGATGGGCGCCTGTAATCCCAGCTACGCAGGTGGCTGAGGCACAAGAATTGCTTGAACTTGGGAGGCGGAGGTTGCAATGAACCAAGATCACGCCACTGCATTCCACCCTGGGTGACAGAGCAAGACTCAGTCTCAAAACTTTTTTAAAAAAGGGATTACAGCCGGGAGCAGTGGCTTACATCTGCAATCCCAGCACTTTTGGAGGCCAAGGCAGGCGGATCACTTGGGGGTCAGGAGTTCGAGACCAGCCTGGCCGGCATGGTGAAACCCCATCTCTACTAAAAATTAAAAAAAAAAAAAATTAGCTGGGCGTGGTGCCTGTAGTGCCAGCTACCTGGGAGGGTGAAGCAGGTGAATGGTTTGAGCCCAGGAGGCAAGGCTGCAGTGAGCTGAGATCGTGCCACAGAACTCCAGCCTGGGCTACAGAGCAAGACTTTGTCTCAAAAAAAAAAAAAAAGGGATTGCAAAAGAGTATCATGAACAATTTTCTGCCATCAAGCTGGATAGCAAAGACGAAATGGACAAATTCCGAGACACATACAAACTACCCAGGAAAGTAGATAAGCAAATACAGCAAATTGAAAAATCAAAAGCTAAGCTCTTGAGTCTTTTTTTTTTTTGAAATAGGGTCTCACTCTGTCTCCCAGGGTAGAATGCAGTGGTGTGATCATGGCTCACTGCAGCCTCCACCTCCTGGGTTCAAGTGAGCCTCTCATCTTAGCCTCCCTAGTAGCTGGGAACACAGGCGCACACCACCATGCCCGGCTAATTTTTTGTATTTTTGTAGAGACAGGGTTTCACCATGTTGGCCAGGCTGGGCTTGAACTCCGGACCTCAAGTGATCCACCCACCTCAGCCTCCCAAAGTGCTGGGATTACAGGCATGAGCCATGGCGCCCGGCCTGAAAATACGATAACAACAGTTAGAAGTGTTGGGAGCATTCTCAAGGTTTCAGGGCCTCCTGGAAGGAGCAGGAGGCCTGCCGAGAGGTAGAGCCAGGGGTCCACCTTTCCCCCTCCCACTTGCCCCCCACCTTGCCCTCGCACCTGAGTGATGGGTGACAATGGGGACAGGGTGGGCGATGCCTGCTGACGCCTCGCCTCTGTGCTCAGGGACAGGGGGCTGACACCAGCTGGGCGGTGCTGTGGAGAGGAGCCAGGTGTGCTCATCCCTGGAAAGGAAGTGGGAGGGAGGGAGAGTGGGTGTGAGACCGATGACTGAGAAAGGGCTGCTTGCACACCCACAGTCACACTGCATGGGAATAGCTTAACTGCTCAGACAGAAGCCCGTGGGCATGTCCCAACTGCCAAACCTGGGCACCCCGAAGGCCCTGATCCCTAACCCAGGGGTCCCACAGTCCTGCATAGTCTGTTCTTCCTTCCTTCCACGAAGCGGGTGTCTCACAGCCAGCCAACCAGCACATCCCCATCTCTGGAGCATACAATTGGCCCCCAGATGGACATGTGACCAGGCTGGCCCAATGAGAGTCTTCCCAGGGACTTTGGATGGAATTCCAGGAAGGACTGTCTGAAGCCATGCGTGGGGCATCCTGTGGCGAGGGGAGGAGCTAGCTGAAGGGCTGTGGGGGAGAGGCAGCATCTGAGCCTGCTTCCCACTTTTAGGAGACAATAAATGTCTTTTTTTTCTTTTGGTTGAAAATGGCTTGGGCTGTGGTTAGCTTCAAGCCAGCAGGTCCTGCCCAATGCTGTGGTTTTGTCCACTGCCTCACGGATCTTGCCCTCCTTTGGTGAATGTGTCCATTCCTGTAGCTGCGTCTCTTGGCCCCCAGACCTGAGCACCTGCTGTCCCCCATGTCCCACATCCCCTTCCTCCTCCCCTGACCTGGCGCATTCCCCGAGCTGCAGTGCCACCTGTCAGGCTGCCTGAACTAAAGAGTGTCACTCCTCAACATCCTACCCCCTCTCTGCCCTAGGGTCTGACACATTCATTCCTGCTGGAAGTCCTGCCAGGTGATGCCTCATCACCCCTTCCCTCACCCCAGCCCCAGAGGCCCTTGCACTAAGCAACCCAATCCTTGGATTCTGCTGCAGTGATGGAGCTGGGTGAGGACAAGTTCAACGTGGCAGTAGCTGGGGCTGGTTGGGTTATCGTGGGCACCATGCCAGACAGGCAACAGGTCCCTCAATGACAAGAGGAGCCCTGGGGGCCTGGCCTGACCCCCATCCACCCTGGAGACTCGGTTTCCTGGCTGGTGTGATGGCGACGATAACAGCCGCCCTCTCTGGTTCAAAGTGAGGCCCTGGTGAGGTCAGGAGCAGGCTCTGAGGAGCATCTGGCCTGCAGTCAAGGCGGGGGTGAAGCCGCCTGACTCACCCCAGTAGATCCGGGCACCAGATTAACCTTGTTCCGGCAGATGAGACGGCGGGTGAGTGGGCCCACGGAACACACCCGACAAGCGCCGAGGGGAGATGACAGACAGCCTTGTCCGTGCCTAGGGCAGCTGCTCACCGGGGCGAGCTTGGTCACGCCTGCACTTCCCCTCAGATGCCCTGGCAGCTCTGCTTGGCTGCTCGTGTGGGAGGAAGCCTGGTGCTGTCGACTGCTCCCCAGGCAGCAAGCGCCCTTTGCAGACCCTGGCGTCCAGGGAGGCATCAACAGACGCCTGGGCAGGAGGATCTGGGGGAAGCCTGCTCAGAGCACACTCAGAGTCATGACCCTGGGCCACTCCCTCATCTTCTCCTGAGTATCCACCACTTCGTGCATCCAGCAGGCCAAGAGATGCTCAGTGCCCAGGTCAGAAGCAGAGGTCAGGCTCGGTATAAAAGTAGGGGCAAATGTCAGGAGTGTGTGAGGGTATGGATGTGGGACGACAGGGGCGGGTGAGGCCTGAGGCAAACCGGAGCACTGTGGCCCATCTTGAGGTGCAGGACATTGTCCATGGCCACTGGGCTGTCTAATTCTTCAAGAGCAGCCAGAAATTTGGTGTTCTACTGGCACTCCCCTGGTTTTTTAATGTTGATTCTAAGTACAGTCACGCACTATTTAACAATGGGGATGTCTTCTGAGAAATGCGTTGTCCAGCAATTTCATGGCTGTGCATGAGGATCACAGAGCAACTTACACAAACCTGGACGGCAGAGCCTCTGCACATCTCAGCCAGATGGTAGGGCCCTTATTCCCAGGCTACAAACCTGCACAGGGTGAGTGTCCTGAATACCGTTGGCCAGGAGCAGTGGCTCACGCCTGTAATCCCAGCACTTTGGGAGGCTGGGGCAGGCTGAGGGCAGGAGTTTGAGATCGGCCTGGCCAATGTGGTGAAACCCCATCTCTACTAAAAATACAAAAATTAGCCAGGCGTGGTGGCGGGCACCTGTACTCCCAGCTACTCGGGAGGCTGAGGCAGGAGAACTGCTTGGACCTGGGAAGTAAAGGCTGCAATGAGCCGAGATCACATCACTGCAATTCAGCCTGGGTGACAGGGTGAGATTTTGTCTCAAAAAAAAAAACAACAACAACAAACAGTAGGCAACTGTAGCACAATGGTAAGGACTTGTGTGTCTTGTGTAGCTAAGCCTAGAAAAGGAGCAGTAAGACATGGCATTATACTCTGATGGGGCCACTGCCGAGTATGTAGTTTGCTGTTGTCTGAAACGTCAAGATGTGGCCTGTGGCTATATCACAGATGCACAACTGCGGGCCTACACGAAACATATCATGTGGTGGATTTGGCCGTTGGGCTGCCAGTCTCTAACGTCTGCCCTGAATACAAGGGGGTTTTTAATCTTCCACTGGCTACAAAGTGAGCTCTCGGCCACCCCTAGAGAGGCCAGTTGGCCCAGGAGGGCGGACGGGCGCCTTGCTGTTGAATTCCTGTTGGCAACCTGGCTCACCTTCGGGAACAGGCGCAGAGCCAGCTGGAGGGGAAGTCTGGGGCGGGCAGGGAGAGCTGCCAGGGGAGGGCGGGCCAGGTGGCAGGGCCCGCCCGGACTCAAAGCTGGGCCAGGAATAAGAAGCCAGGGCCTGCCCTCCTCCTGCACTCTGGGAAGCAGCCAGGGATACGGGAAATGTAGATGGAGCCAAGGGGGGTACTGTCTCCCCAGCCACGAAGGCCTCTTCCTCTCCGAGGAGCTCACGTTCTGACTGGCGGGTGGGCTTCGGGGAAGGGAGGGGGCCACCTTCGTGTGTGCCAGGGGCCGGCAGCTCGGCTTGATTTAAAAGGCGCCGAGAAAGCAAAGCCCATGCCAGGCGAGCTGCTTGGGCGGCAGGTTCACAAACAACCCAACACATGTCAGGCATTATCGGGCCGCTCCGGCCAGCACCGGCTCCGGCTTCCACATGTGTTGTGTGTTTCCTTGCGCTTGTTTAGACTGGGCGCCGGCTAGGAGATGCGCGGCTCCTGGGCGGGCGCTGGGGACTTGCCAAGGACCCTCCAGCGGGAAGGGGGGCTATGTGCTCTGGTGGCCGTGAGGAGATGTGAGGAGAAAAGCAGGGGTTGGGAGATGGCGGCTTCTATGCGGGGCAGAGGTACCTGCAGCCCCAGCGCTGGCCTTTGGCTTTCTGGTTCCGCGCAAGTGCGTTTGGATGCTGCCTGCCTGGCCCTGTCTATCTGGAGACAAGGAACACGGCTCCTCCAAATCGGCTGTGTTTTCTGGGCCTTCTCTGGTGCCCTCTGTCCAGTGGCAGAGCCCCTTGGGCCCAGGGCCCAGGTGTGGGAGTCAGAACACAGCCTTGATGCACTCGGGCTGGGGCCCTGTCCCCTCTTCACTGTTCTGGTCCCCATGCCCTCCTCCAAAACACCCAGGAACATTCACGGCACCCTCCACACCCCTTGCCTGCCCCTGGCCCTGCTGGCACCAAAGCCAAGAGTGCCTCCAGGCTCCTCCCTCTCCTTCACTCCCTGCATCAACCTGGCTCCCAGGCTGGCCAATTTCACCCTGGAGTCTCCCAGCAGAGCCCCGGATTGGGGTGCTGTCCTGCTCCAGCGGCCACCCCTCCCAACAGCTCCTTCTTCCAGGGCAGCCAGGGGGACTCTGCCAGTTACAAATGTAAGCATGTGACTGTCTCATGGAAAGCCCTGCCTGGTGCTGCCTTCCCAGCCTGCGGCAGAGGCAGGATGGGCTGTGGACTGGGCCAGGGCCGGTTCATTCTGCAGCTCTGGGGCAGGACAGAGCACAGCGAGGTGGCGTGTGTTACCCCCACCCCCAGTGCATCCCCCAGCTGTCCCACCCGCTGGGGCTAGTTGGGGCCACGCCATTTCTCTTCCTTGGAAGCCAGGTGCCTGCCACCCACGGGATGCAGGTCACACACTGCACAGCCAACGGGGGACACAGGCAACAGCTAAGGACAGAGCAGCAACGTGGGCCAGGGCAGGGGTGCAGGAAAGCAATGTGGCAGGAGAGGCCAGGGCCGGAATGGCCTTGCCAAAGGGACTAGCTCTGAGTGGGGCAGGGCAGGGGAGGGAGGGAGGGCTGCGGCCGCCTGGAGGGGAAGAACTACATGTGCAGAGGCCCTGAGGTGGGGCTAAGGTCAGAGGGTGGAGGGTGGGCCAGGGTGGACATCCCAGGCCCTGGAGGCCTCAGGCTTTCACTGAAAGGGAGCTAGGGGCCATGCAAGGTCCCAAGCAGGCCGGGCGCGGTGGCTCAAGCCTGTAATCCCAGCACTTTGGGAGGCCGAGACGGGCGGATCACGAGGTCAGGAGATCGAGACCATCCTCGCTAACACAGTGAAACCCCGTCTCTACTAAAAATACAAAAAACTAGCCAGGCGAGGTGGCGGACGCCTGTAGTCCCAGCTGCTCGGGAGGCTGAGGCAGGAGAATGGCGTAAACCCGGGAGGCGGACCTTGCAGTGAGCTGAGATCCGGCCACTGCACTCCAGCCTGGGCGACAGCGAGAGACTCCCTGTCAAAAAAAAAAAAAAAGGTCCCAAGCAGAGGAAGCCATGGCTGGTGGCTGTTCTGGGTGGAGAGGGGGTTGGGGGCCTGGGGAGAGGGGCCAGGTTAGGCCAGGTCCTGAGGGCGGAACCGACAGGATATGCTGACAATGGGCCAGGTCCAGGTCTGGGAAAGGACAGAGGTCCAGGTCTGGGAAAGGACACCTCTGCAATCAGTGTAGCCACAGAAGGGGGGTCCCAGGGGAAGCAAGGCAGCAGCAGTGCCAGGAGCTATTGGGACAGGTGAGGGGCCTGTGCGATGATGTCCCTGTGGATGTGGCTGAGGAAGAACGGAGTGTGGAGTTGGAGACGGGGTGGGAGTGGGGAGACTGGAGTGTGACAAGCAGGTGGTCGCTGTCAGATGTCGGGTGGAGGAAGCAGGTCAGGCCTGATCCCGCCCACCAATGAGGGGCTGGGGGCGAGGAGGGGCGGAGGGAAGGCCTAGCCCACCCCAGCTGGGTTAAAACCCCCAGGGCTCCCCTCCTGAACTCCCCAAAGCACCACCACACACCCTCAAACCCACTGTCTGGTGTCTGGGGGCACCACACGCTCCCTTCTACCAGGCCTGCACTCAGGCCCCACCCCTACCTGGGATACCTGTGCCCACTGGGTCAGCCTGTTGGCCACCCCCCAGCCCTCTCTCCCATGCCCTGGTGTTTGGGACAGGACCCTGCCAAGTCATCCTGCAGATGCCCGTGTTGTCTCCACGAGCTGGTGCTCTGAGGGCAGAGTGTCCCTGCCTTACCCTGGCCGGTGCCGCCGATGCCCAGGTGCGTCAGGTTGGCTGCGAGGTTGCCGGTGCTGCTGGAGCTGCTCAGTGCGGGGAAGGTGGGCTCCTCGGGGTCCAGCGGGGTTGGGAGTGGGGAAGGGAAGTGGATGTTGGTCAAGTCGGGCAGGGAGCCCCCTGTGTTGTGGGTGGCGGGGATCAGGGCTGTAGTGTTTTCCTGGTCGGCGGATGGGAAGATGCTGGGGAAAGGCCAGAGGGAGGCAGGAGTGAGCTCGTGCGGCGGGGCTGGTCGGGGGGCAGGGGGCTGGCGGGAGAAAATCAGCGGTGCAAAAGGGCACCCCCCATCAGGTGCTGTGTGTTTGGGAAACCACTGTCGGCTGGCACCTGGCTGGGACCTTGGAAAGCAGCCTATCACCCGGTGGGGACAGTGGGGGCCCGGGGGCAACGACTTCCCTGAACCCAGGAGAGGGTATCATCCCCGGAAATGAGGTGCCTGAGGGGTGGGCATGTGGGGGCTCTGTCACTGGCCTCCAGTCACATGGTGTCCCTCTTGCAGGGACTTGCAACCTCAAGAGAGTGGACGGAATGCCCCAGGGTGGATGGAGCAGCACAGCAGCTGCAGTGTGCGGTGGGGGGCCCTGTGGAGACTTACTTGATTCCGGGGACCTCACAGGACTTGGGCCTGGACCCCGTCTGAAAGAGAAGACAGCAGAGCCTGAGCCCTGGGGCACGCCCTGTGGGGCCCTCCTCTTGGGCACTGGGCCTCCTTGAAACGGCTGATATTCCCACAAAGCCCAGAGATGCACCATGGGAACCAAGCTTGTTGGGGCCACAGAGCCCCGCAGATGGAGGACAGGGGCACCCCCCAGGGTAGAGGGGCGGGCCCCAGACAGGCCCAGGGTGAAGCCAAGAGTTGCAGAGACAGGGTTTCCCTATGGGTTCCCTCCCCCTGCTCCTGCCCTCAGTGGGAAGTCTCTTTTCAGAGAAGGAGCCAGGGGAGAACATGGTATGTGGATCTTTTTAAATTTTTATTTTATTTCATAGAGACAGGATCTCACTTTGTCACCCAGGCTAGAGTGCAGTGGTGTGATCACAGCTCACCGCAGCCTCAACCTCCCAAGCTCAAGTGATCTTCCTGCCTCAGCCTCCCGAGTGGCTGGGACCATAGGCACACATCACTGCACTGCGCCTGGCTGCTTTTTAAATTTTGTGTAAAGCGCCTCTTGACACTCCCAAGGCTGTACCACAGCAGTCAGCGGCCAGCTCAGCACAGGGGCCTCTGCTGAGCTGGCCGCCATAAGCCCTGGTACCCGAGGCTACGTGTCCCTAGAGCCGTCCCGAATCATCCATGGCGTTCCCAGATCATGGTGGCAGGGGTGCCGGGGGCAGGAGTTCCCTCTGTCCAGTGCCCACCGGGCGAGTTTATGAGCAGCCACCAGTCTCCAGGGAGTGAATCAAGCCCAAGGCCCAAAGGAGGGAAGAACTGAGTCAGGGGAGCCCCAGGAGGCTTGGACCTGATGCCCTAAACTCAGTTCAGAGGTCACTGCCCCTGTCTTGGGGCTGACCAGCTTTGCAGCGAGATCTAGACATATGACTTCCCCAGGGACCCTGAGGGTCTGCTACTTCCTGAGAGTCCCGAGACGTCCCTCTGCTCTGCAGGCAGCCACACTCATCCCCAGTGACTAGGGCTTGGGTAGTCCTCAGCATGACACTGGTTTTTCTGCTTGGCTGCGGAGCACTGTCAGGACACTTTTGGGACGTGGTATATGGAAAGGGCCCACAATGGGCTCTTCTTGGACTGTGGCCCACAGAGTCTTTGAAGTTCAGAGTCTTGGGAAGGGCTCTTCCCCATTTTTTTTTTTTTTCAGAGATGGAATCTGACTCTGCCGCCCAGGCTGGAGTGCAGTGGCGGGATCTCGGCTCACTGCAAGCTCTGCCTCCCAGGTTCACGCCATTCTCCTGCCTCAGCCTCCCACGTAGCTGGGACTACAGGCGCCTGCCACCAAGCCTGGCTAATTTTTGTATTTTTAGTAGAGATGGGGTTTCACCGTGTTAGCCAGGATGGTCTTGATCTCCTGACCTCGTGATCTGCCCGCCTCGGCCTCCCAGAATGCTGGGATTACAGGCATAAACCACCGTGCCCAGCCTCCTCTGCCTTTTTAAAAAATGTTTAATTTTAATTTTAATTTTTAATTTTTTTTTTGAGACGGGGTCTTGCTCTGTCGTCCAGGCTGGAGTGCAGTGGCACCATCTCAGCTCACTGCAAGCTCCACCTCCCAGGTTCACACCATTCTCCTGCTTCAGCCTCCCAAGTAGCTGGGACTACAGATGCGCACCACCACGCCTGGCTAATTTTTTTGCATTTTTAGTAGAGACGGGTTTCACTGTTAGCCAGGATGGTCTCGATTTCCTGACCTCATGATCTGCCTGCCTTGGCCTCCCAAAGTGCTGGAATTACAGGTGTGAGCCACCATGCCCAGATTAATTTTTATTTTTTAATTTTTTTTTAGAGATGAGGCTTCACTGTGTTGCCCACACTGGCCTCAAACTCCTGGGCTCCAGCGATCCTCCTGCCTCGGCCTCCCAAAGTGCTGGGATTACAGGTGTGAGCCACGGCACCCGGCCTGAGGTGTGGACTTCTACAGCAACGGGAAAGAAAATCATAATCCCAGCAGAAAGATCTGCCAGGTACCTCTGAGGGCTTCTGAGGCAGGGTGGGGTCCGGCTCTGGCTGTGAGGACACAGTAGGGTAGCAGGGCAGCCTCCGAACCCCCACCGCTCATGGACAGAGTCCGGTGAGTGGGTCCTGTGGAGGGGGTGCCCAGGAAAACCTTTCCGGAAAACCAGTGTTTCCTCCCGTGTGAGTTGGGGGTACTAACACCAGCCAAGACAATGGGATCACTGCAGGCCCTGGGGAACTACAGGCTCCAGGTAGGGGCCCCCGAGACTCCTGTTCAAGGACAAAGGCAGGACCGTCTTCTGCTCTCGGCAGGCATGACCAGACAGAACCCTGGCCATGGATGAGGCCTCCCAGTGTGACACGTTTCCGCCCTGGGGCCCTGGGGCAAACACTTCTGGCTGAGTTCTTTCAGGATTATCAGATGAAAAAGGCGAACGCGCTGGCAGAGGGTGGAGCTGGCCTCAAAGTGCACACACCGTGAGGGGGCAATGCCCAACCCGCAGCCACTGGGGCGCCCAAGGGGTGGCGTGCGACCGGTGGGCGTTAAGCCTCTGCGGGGAACGCCGGCTGAACGGGTTTCTACTTGGCCAGAGCCTCCTTCATTCTGAGAGTAAACATTCGCTTCAATACTGGATTTCTGCAAAGCACACTGGCGATCACGTTCTCAAGAATACTTTGAAAAGCATTCCACCAACATTATGGAGACATGAATGGATTTCTGAGCAGTATCAAAAATTCACCCACCGCCCCACTCCACCATCAGGGGTGTGTCTCCCCTCTGCAAGGTGACTGTCGCCATCTTCCTTCTCCTGAGTAACGGCAGAACATCCAGCTGTGTGGATGGACCGTGGCCTGCTTACCCACCTCTCTGCTGCTGGACATCTGTTTTCTAGTTTTGGTTGCTGTTAGAATTTTTTTTTTTTTTTTTTTTAGAAACAGGGTCTTGCTCTGTTGCCCACGCTGGACTCGAACTCCTGGGCTCCTGGGCTCAAGTGATCCTCCTGCCTTCCAACTAGCAGGCACACACACATATCACACTAGCTAACTGTTTTAAAATGTTTTGTAGAGACCAGGTCTCAGTATGTTGCCCCGGCTGGTCTCAAACTCTTGGGCTCAAGCAATACTCCCACCTCAGCCTCCCGAAGTGCTGGGATTACAGGCATGAGCCACGGTGTCTAGCCTAGAGTTCTTTTTTCTTTTTTTTTTTTTTTTTGAGATGGAGTTTTTGCTCTTGGTACCCAGGATGGAGTGCAGTGGCACAGTCTTGGCTCACTGCAACCTCCACCTCCCGGGTGCAAGCGATTCTCCTGCCCTAACCTCCCAAGTAGCTGGGATTACAGGCATGTAGTCACCACGCCCAGGTAATTTTTTGTATTTAATAGAGATGGGACTTCACCACATTGTCCAGGCTGGTGTCAAACTCCTGACCTCAGGTGATCCACCCGCCTCGGCTTCCCAAAGTGCTGGGATTACAGGTGTAAGCCACTGCACCTGGCCTAGAGTTTTTTTTTTTTTTTTTTGGAGACCGAGTCTTGTTCTGTCACCTAGGCTGGAGTGCAGTGGCATGATCTTGACTCAATGCAAGCTCCGCCTCCCAGGTTCATGCCATTCTCTTGCTTCAGCCTCCCAAGTAGCTGGGACTACAGGCACCCGCCACCACGCCCAGCTAATTTTTTTTTTTTTTTTTGTATTTTTAGTAGAGACGGGGTTTCACCGTGTTAGCCAGGATGGTCTCGATCTCCTGACCTTGTGATCCACCCATCTCGGCCTCCCAAAGTGCTGGGATTACAGGCGTGACCACCACACCCGGCCAAGAGTTCTTTTTTAAAGTTTTTTTCCCACAAGTGTGGAAATCCCAGTGACTCCTTGTGCCAAACTGAAACACAGAGACAGAGCTCAGGAGTTTGAGACTAGCCTGGGCAATACAGTGAGACCCCAGTCTTTAACAAAAATTTAAAAATACGCCAGGCGAGGTGGCTCATGCCTGTAATCCCAGCACTTTGAGAGGCTGAGGCGGAGAACTGCTTGAGCCCAGGAGATCGAGACCAGCCTGCGCAACGAAGTGAGCCCCTGTCTCTATAAACGATTTAAAAATTGGCCAGGCATGGTAGCTCACGCCTGTAACCCCAGCTACTCGGAAGGCTGAGGCAGAAGACTCACTTAAACCTGGGGGGCGGAGGTTGCAGTGAGCCCAGATTGTGCCATTGCATTCCAGCCTGGGCGAAAGAGTGAAACTCCATCTTAAAAAAAAAAAAAAAAAGCTAGGTTTGGTGGTACACTCCGGTAGTCCCAGCATCACAGGAGGCTGAGGCAGGAGGACCGTTGGAGCCCAGGAGGTTGAGGCTGCAGTGAGCCATGTTCCCACCACTGCACTCCAGCCTGGGCAACAGAGCAAGATCCCGCCTCAAAAAAACAAAAAATACAAAAATTTGTCAGGCGTGGTAGCATGCGCCTGCAGTCCCAGCTACTCTGGAAGCTGAGGCAGAGGACTGTTTGAACCCAGGACTCCAAGGCTGCAGTGAGCGAGGGTGGTACCACTGCACTCTTGCCTAGGTATAAGAGAGACCCTATTTCTAAAAAAAGAAAAAGAGCCTCCCAGCACTTTGGGAGGCTGAGACAGGCGGATCACTTGAGGTCAGGAGTTTGAGACCAGTCTGGCCAACATGGTGAAACCCTGTCTCTACCAAAAATACAAAAATTAGCCAGGCGTGGTGGTGCACACCTGTGAGCCCAGCTACTTAGGAGGGTGAGGCAGAAGAATCGCTTGAACCTGGGAGGCGGAGGTTGCAGTGAGCTGAGATCACACCATTGCACTCCAGCCTGGGTGACACAGCAAGACTCTTTCTCAAAAAATAAATAAATAAAAATAATTAATTAAAATAAATATAACAAAATTTAAAAAGAAAAAGAAAAGAAAAAGAAATACACAGATGGATATAAAGGGCTGACAGCACCACCCACACTCACCAGGACAGAGGATGCACAACCCTTGTGAGACGCCCCTCAGTCAGGTCTGCCTGCCGGTATCTGTGCAGCTGCATCTCTGCGTGTTTTATGCCTTTTCCAATATTCTTATCCTATTCTGTCCACATGACAATAGTATCAGGAGCGTCTCTCATGATTTTAAAATTTCTTCAAAATCCCATCTCCTCGAGGGACTGAAGACAATTTCCTCAATCAATCCCTCATTCCTGAAATGTGCAGGCTGTTTCTAGTTTATTGCAAAAGCTCTGGAAAATACCTTTAAACACATCGCTCCTTACTTGTTCCTCAGCTCTCAATTACTGAATTCCCGAAGTAGAAATTGTTGGAGCAGGCCAGGCGCGGTGGCTCAAGCCTGTAATCCCAGCACTTTGGGAGGCCGAGGTGGGCGGATCACGAGGTCAGGAGATTGAGACCATCCTGGCTAACATGGTGAAACCCTGTCTCTATTAAAAATACAAAAAACTAGCCGGGCGAGGTGGTGGGCGCCTGTAGTCCCAGCTACTCGGGAGGCTGAGGCAGGAGAATGGTGTAAACCCAGGAGGCAGAGCTTGCAGTGAGCCGAGATTGTGCCACTGCACTCCAGCCTGGGTGACAGAGCAAGACTCCATCTCAAAAAATAAAAAATAAAAAATAAAAATAAGAAATTGCTGGAGCAAATACTTTTTTTTTTTCCGGACAGAAGGGGTCTTGCTCTATTGTCCAGGGTGGAGTGCAATGGTACAGTCATAGCTTACTGCAGCCTTGATCTCCTGAGCTCAATCGATACTCCCGCCTCAGCCTCCCGAGTAGCTCAGAGTACAGGTACACATCACCACGCCTGGCTCATTTTTTGTAGAGGCAGGGTCTCACTTTGTTGACCAGGTTGCTCCCGAACTCCCAAGCTCAAGTAATCCTCCCACCTCGGCCTCCCAAAGTGCTGGGATGACAGGTGTGAGCCATGCCCAGCCTGGAGCAAACCCTTTTGAAAGGATTTTGGCACAGGTTGGTCCATCACTTTCCCACAGGGGAGGAGTAATTTGCATTGCTGTCCCTTTCACTGCAACTTGACCAGCAACGGGTTTTTTTTTTTTTTTTTTTTTTGAGACGGAGTCTCGCTCTGTTACCCAGGCTGGAGTGCAATGGCACGATCTCGGCTCAGTGCAACCTCTGCCTCCTGGGTTCAAGCGATTCTCCCACCTCAGTCTTCCAAGTAGCTGGGATTACAGGCGTGCACTACCACACCCAGCTAAGTTTTTCTTTTTTCTTTTTGAGACAGAATCTCGCTCTGTTGCCCAGGCTGGAGTCCAGTGGCGCCATCTCAGCTCACTGCAAGCTCCGCCTCCTGGGTTCAAGCCATTCTCCTGCCTCAGCCTCCCGAGTAGCTGGGACTACAGGCGCCCACCACCTCGCCCGGCGAATTTTTTTGTATTTTTAGTAGAGATGGGGTTTTACCGTGTTAGCTAGGATGGTCTCGATCTCCTGACCTCATGATCCGCCCGCCTCAGCCTCCCAAAGTGCTGGGATTACAGGTGTGAGCCACCACGTCTAGCCATAATTTTTTGTATTTTTAGTAGAGACAGGGTTTCACCATATTGGCCAGGCTGGTCTCGAACTCCTGACCTCAGGCAATCCGCCTGCCTCGGCCTCCCAAAGTACTGGGATTACAGGTGTGAGCCACCACGACCGGCCTGGGCTGTAATTCTTCGTGCAGTTCCGGCCTGTTGGATAAGGCCTGCTGTTAGTGATCAACAGATCTCACAGATTCTCTGAATTTGAAGATGGAAAAATCGGAGTGAGGTTCCCTATCTCGGGAAGGTGAAGCCACCCCAACCTGCCATTTTGTCACCTTTGCCAGGGTGATGCTTGAGAAGAGAAAGAAGAAAAAAAGTTTTTGAAAGCTCACAGGCTCTTACCTTCTTGGTGTCCCATGCTTGCTTGGAAAGGTTTTTGTCTGCCTCTGATGTGGTCTCTTCCATTCCTGGGACTGTTAACAGTAAGACTGGGGAGGTGGGAGGGGGAGAAGGAGAATCAGAGAAGAAATTTCTTTGCCGCCGCATAGTGGCACCAGGAGGACACGTCCCTGACACACAGAGTCACGGCCACGGTAAGACTGCAACTGTCCTAACAGGAACTTCTGTGGACTGTACTAAAACCACAAAAAAGGGCTTCATGACAAACATCAACTTCATTTATTGATTGATTGATTGATTGATTGAGACAGAGTCTCACTCTGTCGCCCAGGCTGGAGTGCAGTGGCGCAATCTCAGCTCACAGGACGCTCCATCTCCCGGGTTCATGCCATTCTCTGCCTCAGCCTCCCGAGTAGCTGGGACTACAGGCACCCACCCCCACGCCTGGCTATTTTTTTTTTTTTTTTTTTGTATTTTTTGTAGAGATGGGGTTTCACCGTGTTAGCCAGGATCGTCTCGATCTCCTGACCTCATGATGCGCCCACCTTGGCCTCCCAAAGTGCTGCAATTATAGGCATGAGCCACCGTGCCCGGCCAATCAACTTTAAATAAGTCAGAGAATCTGTGACTTAAGAAAAAAGAGATCGGGCGCGGTGGCTCACACCTGTAATCCCAGCACTTTGGGAGGCTGAGGTGGGCAGATCACCCGGAGTCAGGAGTTCAAGACCAGCCTGGCCAACCTGGCGAAATCCCTCTCTACTAAAAATACAAAAATTAGCTGAGCGTGGTGGTGGGGACTCGTAATCCCAGCTACTCAGGAGGCTGAGGCAGGAGAATCGCTTGAACCAGGGAGACAGAGGTTGCAGTGAGCTGAGATCATGCCATTGTACTCCAGCCTGGGTGACAGAGTGAAACTCTATTTCAAAAAAAAAAAAAAAAAAAAAAAGACAGACAAAGAGAAACAAGGCTGGGCACACAGTGGCTCACACATGTAATTACAGTACTTTGGGAGGCCGATGCAGGCAGATTACTTGAACTCAGGAGTTTGAGGCCACCCTGGGCAACATGGTGAGACCTCATCTCAACAAAAAATAAGAAAGTTGGCCAGGGCCGGGCGCGGTGGCTCAAGCCTGTAATCCCAGCACTTTGGGAGGCCGAGACGGGCGGATCACGAGGTCAGGAGATCGAGACCATCCTGGCGAACACGGTGAAACCCCGTCTCTACTAAAAAAATACAAAAAACTAGCCGGGCGAGGTGGCGGGCGCCTGTAGTCCCAGCTACTCCGGAGGCTGAGGCAGGAGAATGGCGTAAACCCGGGAGGCGGAGCTTGCAGTGAGCTGAGATCCGGCCACTGCACTCCAGCCTGGGCGACAGAGCCAGACTCCGTCTCAAAAAAAAAAAAAAAAAAAAAAAGAAAGTTGGCCAGGTGTGGTGGTGCACGCCTGTAGTCCCAGCTACGAGAGAGGCGGAGGTGGAGAGATTGCTTGAGCCTGAGAGGTGGAGGCTGCAGTGAGTTGTGATCGTGCCATGGCGATCCAGCCTGTGTGACAGAGCAAGACCCTGTCTCTAAAATAAAATAATATAAAACAGCAGCTCTGGAGCCTGAGGATGTGTGGATTCTGCTTCCCACAGAGGACGCTGAACCAACACGGGCCTCAGAGGCCTCAGGCTGCAGAGAACAGCCAAGAATCTCTCCCAAGAGCAGCTGCCTAGCTTATGTGTATATTTTTCTTTCTTTTTTTTTTGTTTTTTTGAGACAGTCTTGCTCTCCCACCCAGGCTGGAGTGCAGTGGCACCTTGGCTCACTGCAACCTGCCCCTACTGGGTTCAAGAGATTCTCCTGCCCCAGCCTCAGATTAAAGGCGTGTGCCACCATGCCTAGCTAATTTTGTTTGTTTTGTTTTGAGATGGAGTCTCGCTCTGTTGCCCAGGTTGGAGTGCGGTGGCGCGATCTCAGCTCACTGCAAGCTTCACCTTCCGGGTTCACACCATTCTGCCTCAACCTCCAGAGTAGCTGGGACTACAAGCACCCGCCACCACGCCTGGTTAATTTTTTATATTTTTAGTAGAGACGGGGTTTCACCATGTTAGCCAGGATGGTCTCGATCTCCTGACCTCGTGATCCACCCGCCTCGGCCTCCCAAAGTGCTGGGATTACAGGTGTGAGCCACCACACCCAGCCCATTTCCCCATTTTCTTTATGCCTGTTGCACATTTCATTTTTTTTACTTGTAACTGGGAGACCAATGATGAGCACAGCCAGATAGACCAACCCTTCCTTGTTGAAAGCCAGGCTGCGAGGAGGCAGCCAAGCCAACCCCAGCCCTGTCACCATCTCAGGCCCTCCTGGGAGAGTGGGGATAGACGATGTGTCCCCGCCAAGCCCCCACTCCAAGGCCACCAGGGGTCCCACGTCACAGCTCCTTTCCCGGGTTACAGTGTCCCAGGGGATGGTGACATCCTGGTGCCCACCCCTCGGATGTCCTGTGTTTGCGGGGACCTAGTAGGACAGGCAGCAGCCTTAGAACAGCCTGCTCATTAGGAACAGCAGGGAAGCCCCAGGCACTATTCCGTCCTCAGTACCCCGGGTGTTCCAGAAGCCTCATTTTCATTATGGAGACATTCTCTTCTCCCTCCCGTCTCTGCCGCACGCTGAGCCGGAACCCCAGAGTGAGGTTCTGGCCAACAGTCCTCCTCCTCCTCCTCCTCCTATCAGCAGAATCTCCCTTGCGTGTTAACCACCCACTCAGTGAATCACAGCGATACAAGCATAGGTATGTGAGCCCTAAGCATGTGCAACTCCCTGGCTTCAGCGCCTTGGGCCGCAGCAGGTTCCCTGGGGCTGGCCTCACAGCCTCCACGCTCCCTCCTCTGATGGCACCGCCCCAGTTTTTAAGACAGCATATGCCCTCCTTGAACGTTCCCAGGGTGCCGCCTCCACGCTTGGCTTCAAATCGAAGCCAAGGACCTGGGTACAGATCTGCCCCCGCCACAGGGGTGTGCATGGCTCGGCTGGAGGCGACACTCTGGCCAAGAGTTGGGAAGAGATGGCCTCTTTCTCACTCGCTATAGCTAGGACGGGCCCAGGGGCTGCAGGTGAGGAGAGTTCTCAGCAGCAGAGCCAGGAAACAGTCCAGCTGGAAGCCATGGAAGGAGCTGAACCTGCGGCTGAAGGTCGACCCCTGGCCTGCTCTATCGTGAGCAGACAAATGCTCCTTTTGCATGGGCTTGCTGCTGCTACATCTGAAAGAAGTACCTGTGCAGCACCCAGACTTCATGGCCACACCCTCAATCCAGGAATGGGAGCCAACGTTCGCCTGCAGGGTTGTTTTCTCTGCCTAGAAAACTCCTATGCACTCTTCAAAACCCAACTTAGGTAGCACCACCTCTGAAAGTTTCCGATCCCCTCCCCTGATCCCTCAGCATGGTCTGAGTCTTCCTTTGAAGGGCCATCTGCCCACAAGCTTGTGACCTCCTGGAGAACAGGGGTTTCCTGCTGGACTTGCCTCACCCCAGCAGAGACACCCGAGTCCCCTGTCCATACCTCTTTTCTGGTGCACATCCTGGGACCCACTGGTAAAGGATTCTGGCTGCGTGGGCGTCATTGTGCTCTGGTGCAGGGCGGAGTCAGAATTGGTCCTGGTAGGGAGGGAGGAAGAGACAATGAGCCTGAGCCCAAGGCAGACAATGCG
This sequence comes from Chlorocebus sabaeus, assembly GCF_047675955.1. Taxonomy (NCBI): domain Eukaryota; kingdom Metazoa; phylum Chordata; class Mammalia; order Primates; family Cercopithecidae; genus Chlorocebus; species Chlorocebus sabaeus. The sequence continues at coordinate 44,230,051 of NC_132909.1, forward strand.
ACAGTCCTGATCCCAGCCGGGACATGCTGGATGAACAGGGTGGCAGCTGTGGGTCATTTTTGCGAGCTGCTGCACCTAAGCAAAGCTCTCAGGACCTCATTCTAAAAAGAGGCACCAGAGTGACTGTGGTGTTCATCTGCAAAGCCCATGAAAAACAAAAAGGAGTCGGACGAGGTGGCGCACGCCTGTGGTCCCAGCGACTCAGGAGGCGGAGGTGAGAGGATCACTTGAGCCCAGGAGTTCAAGACCAGCCTGGACAATAAAGCAAGGCTTCTTGGCTTTGAGGAAAGAATGGTGCCCTCCTGCTGAAACCTCCCAAAGAAGGAGCCCCACAGGTGCCCAGCCTTGGGGTATGAGGCTGGGCTGGAGACCTGTTACCAGGTCCCCTCTTGGTGACAAACACAATCGGGTGACTGCCCTCTGGGATGCTCAGTGTCACACACACACAGTGTGACAGGTGTAAGAGGCTTGGAGAAGGCCCCAGAAGGAATGAAGCCACTTAGAGGCCCCCGTGATTGGGAAGCCAACCTGAGGCAGGAGGTCTTCCTTCAACCAGCCCAGGAGATGCTTTTCCCTCCGCCTCCAGGGACCCCATTTCCCTCTGGGAACTGATGGGGAGAAGGCACAAGGCAACCCAATCTGCTCCTGGCTGCAGGTGCCTCAAGAGTGGGTCCCCAGAAAGCCTCTTTGGCTGCCCAGCAAAATGTGGGTACAGCCACCAGCAGCTGTGTGTCTCTGAGCAAGTGTTCTGACCTCTCTGTGCTCAAGTTCCTCATGTCTAAGATGGAGATGAACACAGTGCCCATTCCATAAAGCTCCATTCGTTTTACAGAAGTTAATGAATGTGATGGTGGGAACAGGGCCTGACTTACGATACGGGCTTGGTGAGAATTTAATATTATATATTGTATATATAGACATACATATTTTGAACAGCTTGCTTACTTTTCTTCTGTTACTTAACCTGCGTATGTGTGTGTGTATATGTGTGGTGTGTGCGCGTGTGTATGTATGTATATGGTTTTTTTTTTTTTTTTTGAGACAGGGTCTCACTTTGCCCCCCAGGCTGGAGGACAGTGGCACCATCATGGCTCACTGCAGCCTCAACCTTCCGAGCTCTAGTGATCCATCCGCCTCAGCCTCCCAAAGTGCTGGGATTATAGGCATGAGCCACTGTGCCTGGCTACATATTTTTTCTATTGTAGTAAAATATATATAACAGCCAGGCACAGTGGCTCATGTCCTGTAATCCCAGCACTTTGGGAGGCCGAGGCGGGTGGATCACTTGGGCCCACGAGTTTGAGACCAGCCTGGGTAATGTGGCGCGACCTTGTCTCTGCAAAAAAAAAAAAAAAAAAAAATTAGCTAGAAGCAGCAGTGGGACGATTGAGCCTGGGAAGTCAAGGATGCACTCAGCTGTGATCACGTCATTGCACTCCAGCCTCAGTAATAGAGTGTGACCATGTCTCAAAAAAAATTATATATATATACACACACACACACGTTTGTGTACGTATGTATATGTGTGTATATATGTATAGTTTTAACTGTTTTTGAGTGTACAGTTCTGTGACATTAAGTAAATTCATGTTGTGCAACCATAATCTATATTATTGTATGTTTTTATATTAACTATATTATTGTTATTTTAGGCCTTTGAGACAGGGTCTCGCTCTGTGGCCCAGGCTGGACTGCAGTGGCATGATCACAGCTCACTGCAGCCTTGACCTCCTGAGCTCAAGCAATTCTCCCACCTCAGCCTCCCAAGTAGCTGGGAATACAGGCATACACACATCTGGCTAATTCTCTCATTTTTCATAGAGACGGGATCAGGCTGGTCTTGAACTTGTGGGCGCAAGTGATTGCCTCCGTTGGTCTCCAAAAGTGCTGGGATTACAGGCACATGGGAGCCACCGTGCCTGGCCTGTATTTTCCTCATCTTCCATCCTAAATGTATTAATATAATTTTATCAGCCCTTCGCGGTGGCTTACGCCTGTAATCCCAGCACTTTGGGAGGCCGAGGTGGGCGGATCACGAGATCAGGAGATCGATACCATCCTGGCTAACACGGTGAAACCTCGTCTCTACTAAAAATACAAAAACAAAATTAGCCGGGCGTGATGGTGGGCGCCTGTAGTCCCAGCTACTCAGGAGGCTGAGATGGGAGAATGGCGTGAACCCGGGAGGCGGAGCTTACAGTGAGCCGAGATCCCGCCACTGCACTCCAGCCTGGGCAACAGAGCGAGACTCTATCTCAAAAAAAAAAAAAAGTATCATCACATTTTCAGTGGCTGTTGAGTAACATGGGTACCTTCTCTGAATACAGCATTAAGTAGGAAAGAGCAAGCTACAGTGCTGAATATGTGGTATCGTCCCACTTTTTTTTTTTCTTGCGATGGAGTCTCACTCTGTCGCCCAGGCTGGAGTGCAGTGGCTCGATCTCGGCTCAGTGCAGCCTCCACCTCCCGGGTTCAAGCGATTATCCTGCCTCAGCCTCCTGAGTGGCTGAGATTATAGGTATGTGCCACCACGCTGGCGAATTTTTGTATTTTTATTAGAGATGGAGTTTCACCATGTTGGCCAGGCTGGGCTTGAACTCCTGACCTCAAGTGATCCGCCTGCCTCGGCCTCCCAAAGTGCTGGGATTACAGGCCTGAGCCACCACGCCTGGTCCCACTTTTGTTATTTTTTAAAGTCTAAGTGGGGGGAAGGGAAATGTTAGAAGACCCCCCCCAAAGCTGGAACTCCTGTCTTTCAGGGTGAGGGCTAATTTCTAGAAACTTCTGGATGCATCTTAGTTTGGTCATTTTTTTAAGTGACTGTCCTGCTTTTCCACATGTAACCATGATGACAGTTTGGTTTTGTTTCCAATGAGAAGGGGGCGGGGGGGGCCCCAGCCACTGACCTTCTCCAGCTGGTGTCCGCGGGTGGCGAGAGGTACACAGTGCCGTAGGGGCAGCTGTCAGCGTGAGCGTGAGTTAAGGGGGCAGTGCCGCTGGCTGAGACCCCGCCTCCATCAACACACTCTCAGCCAGGGCTTCCTGCCCCCGACTGGCTGGTTGGGCTCAGCCTGGAGCCTGCAAACAGCTGGGACCAGTAGGGCGGGGCGGGGGGAGGCGTTTCCTGCGGCCTTTCCTGCCTGGCTACAAGCAGCCCCCGTTCCAGGGGCTCCCCAGGGGTATGGCCCTGTCCACCTAGCACTCAGCACTCTGCTCCGTGAGCACACGTGCGGGCTGCACCCCTTCCAAGGGAGGGGGTTCTGGGCCGTGAAAGTGGGGCCCGTGGGGGCGCTGGGGAGTCTGAGTTCAGCTGACCCCGGTCTGGACTCTCCATCCTGGGCTGACAGGGTGGCTCCCGAGGCCCAAGGGCTGGGTCTGGGGCCCAGCTGGTCGAGCTCCCCCAGCCCACGGAAATGAGAACCGGAGAACAAGCTTCTCTGTTCTGGAGAGCCAGGGGATCCCGGGAGCAACCTGAGGCCGCTCACTCTGGTGTTGCGGGGCCTGGCTGGCTGAGCACCAAGGGGCGGCTGAGTTGTCGGGGGAGGGGGACTCTGGCTGATCTCTGCTTGACCGAGTTGCAGAGGCAAATTTTACTCCTGTCTTATAGAGATGGAGCCTCCCTTGGATGCATCCAGATCTCACACAGACCCCCTCAGCCCCACTGCCTTGGCTGGGCTGCCCTCCATGCAGCACTCAGGAGAGTCCTCATCAGCTCACAGCTCTGACTGTGGGCTCCCTGCTCACGGCCTTGCTGACCCCACTGCGCCGCCAGGTGTCTAAGCCCTCTGTGGTCAGGTATCACCTTCCTCAACTCCTGCCTTGGGAGCTGTTCTCTGTGCCCCCTGAGCCCCCAAGTCTGGCCAAAGGCTCTAGGGCTTGTGGCACAGCCTCCTCCAGGAAGTCCCCCAGGCTGCCCTGAGATCAAGCCTCCCAGTTGGTGCTGCTCTGATTCTGTCCCCAGAGCTGGAAGCAGGCAGCCCTGTCAGAACCTGCTGGGTAAACTTGGGGTCCTGCCGGCACCGACAGGGCCTGGCCCCCCACCCTCATCCTCTGGGGAAAAGGATATCTGTCGTCCGTGTTTGTCCACTGACAGGGGCCGGCGGTGGGGGGAGCCGAGCCGGCCGCGCTCCCGATACACCCTGTCCACCAGCCCATGGTGCCGGGTGGTCCGGCTGGTGTCCAGGCCCGAGGACTGGAAGGGGGTCTGGGGGAGGAGATGGAAACAGAGAGAGAGAAACCCAAACAATGGTTACCAGCTGTGGCCCCAGCGCTGACCCCAGAGTCTGATCATAGGGCCCCCCACTCCGGAGCACCCTCGGCCAGCGCTCCACAGCCTGGGATGGGCTTCTTCCTTCAGCCCCAGCTCCCCAGCTCTCCAAGCACTGGGGGGCAGGGAGGGGGTGTGAGCCGGGGTCCTGGGAGCCAGGGTGGCAGGGGCGTGCAGTGCAGCTGGCATGCACAGGCCAGGCAGAGCGGCACAAGCTCGGGGCCAGCGCCCGCCGGGTGCCAGGGGTGTAGCCGGCCTGGGCAGCCCTCCTCCCCAGCCTCACCAGGTGCAGACAGGCCTCCACCCTCTCTCTCCGGGCCTGGCCGGCCTCCTACCCCCACCTACGTCATCCCTGGAGGGGCCTGCCAAGAGACAGCCCAGGGGCTTCCAGCCCAGGACTGTTTCGGGGCCCACCTGGCCAAGCGCGAGTTCCCGGGAGGCTTCCTTGTGGAGCCCAGGGCTGCTCTTGATTGAGACACGGCCCCCACACGCCCTCCCCTGCAGCCTTCTCCAGGCACTCCAGGCACCACCGGAGCCAAGTACAGGCACTTTCCGGAGCCATGGCCCACTGCTTGACTGGACGGGGCTTTCTCCCAGCACCTGGGGCTGGCACGGGGCCGGCCCTCCCCAGGCCCTGCTACATGCCCGGCCTCATGCCCCTGGGGTTGCCAGGAGCCCGCCCTGACCCTGTGTTCCCCACTTGCCATCTGACCGGGGTGAGATCAGCAAGTCCTGCCAGCTCTGGATGCAGCCAATCCCCCGGTCCGGCCATCTGGCCCCTGAGCCCTTATGCCTTCTCTGGGCAGCCAGGCAAAATGAGACTCTGATACTAAAGTGAGTCTCCCCTCCAGAAGCCTGTCCATGGCTGGGATCGCTGCTTTGTCCCAGTCTCGGCCAGAGTTCAGGGCTGACTGCTGTCCCCAGCCCTGGGGACCCCCAAGTTTGTCTTTGATCCAGCATGAACTTTGCTGGTTTGGGTCTTTCTGTGGCTCTTGCCCCCTAAAGGCTATGCGCATGGGAGACGTGGGCCTGTGACGATGAGGGTGGGAACTATGCTGTCCAGCGCACAGGCTCCCGAGGACAGGGGCCATTCATCTCCTTCCAGAGATGCCTTGAAGCCCAGAGGGGAAACTGAGGCAGCTGAAGCAGAGTCAGAGGCATAATGAAGTGGGGGCTGGCCACGCCCTGGCTCGCCACGTCCCGCCTGCTGGCCTGGTTTGGGAAATGCGTGCACACGTCTGTGTGTGTGTTTGTGTTTGTATTTGTGTATGTATACAGGGACAGACCATGCAGCTTTGGGGCACATGCTTGGATTCTGCTCTGCTGGACCCCAGATGGGGATACGCGGCTGTGGCATCTGCCCCAGATGGACCCCAAGAGTCCCCAGGGCCTCTCGACGCGACCATACGCACTTCCCGAGATGGGGGTGCGGAGTGGATCCGTTTCCATTTGGCAGACGGGACACCTCCACCTCCCTGGGAGCCGCGGGGGCGGCCGCTTGGGGAGCTCAGGGATCCCCAGCGCCCGCACACGGGTCGGGGTCTTGCAGGCTGGCGCCGGGGACGCCGCGGCCTCAGCCTGGGGGCTCATTTACCAGAGAGACAGGAGCCGCTGCCAGGGCCTCCCCCAGAAATCCGCTGGGCTGAAAATGCAAAGAACCGAGACTTTGAGACGCTGCTGCCTTGCCTGGCCCAGAAGGCGGGATGCGTGGGACCCCCCCAGGCTGTGGGCCTCGGGCGACAAACACCCAACAGGGTCCTGTGCCCCTTGGCCCCACTCAGGCTGAGCTTGGGAGGTCCCCAGAGAGAGACTGTCTTCTAGGGAAGAGGGGACAGGAGAAACAGGAAGGGGAGAGACGGGCAAGAGGGGAGAAAACCCAGCCAGGAAAGGCTGTGACAATGAACAGGCCCAGCATCAGTGATGGCCCGCACTCAGTGTGCCAGGGGAAGTGCACCGTGGGGCCAGTCCAAGGATCCCTGCCCTGTCCAGCATCGGTGCAGGTGGGGTTGGAGCTGGTGGGTGACTCGGGAGGGGCCCCGGCTCCATCTGGCCTGTCAGTGGCCATGACTGTGTCCGAGCCGGTTTTCTCAGCCACAGAGTAGGTGTGACCCCCAGGGGGACCTGTCCATGCAGAGCCCATACACCATCCTGGGGGTGGCCCTGATTCACAGGCCAGCTCCCTTGGCCCCACCCCATCCCCATTTCCACCTGCAGACCAGGGACAGGGAAGAGGGCCGCTGTGGGCCTTATCTCCTGTTTACGATAAGGCTGTGCACGGCGGCTGTGCGGCCTGCGGGAGCCGCGCTGTGTGGGCCTCTGCCAAGAAACGTTTGCAGACAAGTGGGGTCAGGCCGCCGGGCCTCCTTCTGAGAATTGCTGGGCTTGTGGATTAGTGAGGCAGGACAGAGCCAAGCCCCAGCGGCCCCGAGCGGTTCCCGCTGCCGCACAGCCGGCCAACAGGTGTAGCGGCTGCCGAAATGCTGGAAGCCAGATGGAGGGCTCGCCTCGGGGTCTGCTGATGGGGAATGGGTTGGGGGGGATCCTGGTGCACCCTGGCGGGGCCACTCTGCTTCCTCCGGTTCCCAGGGCAGACAAGGATAAGGCAGGGGTTGGGTGGGCTCCGGCAACTGTCTGGTGACCCCAGCTGTCCTGAATGTCTGGCCCCCGGTGGGAGGCTGGGGGAAGCTCCCCACCATGGGGGCAGGGCCAGGGGGTGGGGCACTCACCTGGAAGGGCAGGTCCATGGTACCACTCCCAATCTGGTTCACGTTGGGCAGGGACCCGCCGTAGTACTGGCCGCGGCTGGGGCCCAGTTGCAGGTACTGGGATTTCTGGAGCTGGAGCTGCGAGAGAGAAGCCAGCAGCTGCAGGAGGCGTCACCTCCCAGGCTCACCCCGGAGTGCCAGCCTCAAAGGCACAAAAAGACCCAAGTGGTGGGATTGACAGCATAAGTGCAGAAGTTTGCAGGACCTCATGACCCAGATGCTTAAGGAAACCAGGTGTCCCTCCACCAAAAATGGCAGAATCAGAAACCCGAGGTGCCGGGACGGCTCCCCAGGCAGGGCAATGCACTGTGCGGAAACCCGTGGCTGCGAACCTGGGGAGCTGGCTGCCTTGCTGCTGACTCGGCCAGTCAATGAATGCGCAAGAGAGGCACTGGCGGGCCTGCAGCCTGCCAAGAAGGCCCCTCACCAGCCCAGGGGAGCTATTTCTTATCACGGCCAGAGGCTGTGACTTGGCAGACCAGGCGGCTTTCCACTGGCCTCAATCAGAGGGAGCTGTCTCAGAAGTGTGGTGATGGCCTTCAAAGGGTGAGACTTGTGATCCTGATGGCAGCCCGCACAGGGCCAGGGCAGCCAAGTCAGTCCCCCAGACCCAGCTTGAGTTCTAGGGGGTCCTGAGCTCCATGTTCCTTCCTCATGGTACCTCCCAGGCTCTTGGGGACTGGGCCCAGCTGAGTGCCTTCATCTCAGCTGCATCCCTGCTTCCCACTCCCTGATTGCATCGGGGCACAGAACCAGGGGCCAGGAGCTCCCTGACTGGTCACGCTGACTCTGAGCAGGGCTGGAATCTGGCCTCCTCCCCCTCATGTGGCTGACGCTGATTTGCCAGTAACAGAGGCCCCTGACCCAGGTGGCACGACCCGAGGCCCTTGGGGATGCTGGTCCATGATGCCTGCCATGCAACCAGGGGAGGCAGCCACCGTGAGGAGAGGCGGGGGCTGGGTAGGCAGGAGGGAGGGGTGGTTGTCCACTCTGGCCCAGCAGGGGCGGTTGCTAGGGTGGATACTGTGTACACAACAAGGCCGACTCGTTCCTTACAAACAGCTCCTGGCAGTGTGTGGAGAGCTGGCCGCCCCACCGCCCCAACTTCCTGGGGGGCCCTGGACATCGGAGGCGGAAGTAAAGCCCAGGAACTGGCTGCCTGCCCGGCTGAGCACCTCGCCCAGGTAAACAGCTGTTTCCTGTGAGCTGCAGTGGAGCCGATGGTAAGATTAACCTTGTGTGTTACTGGGTGGCTCTCAAGGGTCTGGGGGTCCGGCCCAAGGTCTGTGCTGGGAACCCTTGGTGGCCGGTGGCCGGACACATACATGACGAACACCCAAAGTGTCCTTCCCAGCAGTCACACCAGATGAAAGAAGCCAGCTCCGGGCTGCAGCAAGGGGATGGGGTGCAGGGTAGGGGTCCCTCAGCTCCCACCCCACGCCTACCTGGGCATAGGTCGCCTGTGGCCTCCCGTGACCTTCTCCACCCTCTTCTGTGTCCAAGTAGCATGACAGAAACCTGTGCTACGTTCACCTCTCACTGACTGCATGGCCCCAGAGGCGTGACCCCTCCTGTACCTGTGTTCCCCACCTAGAGTGAGTGCTACAGGCGGGTGTGAGAGGGACACACGATGTGTGACACAGCAGGTACTCATGCCACATGCGTTTTCTACACGGGCTGAGCCGCCAGCTCCCAGGAGGCCAGACATCAGGGACAAGAACTCCCTGGAGCAGCTTTATTTGCACTATGTCCCCGGGCCACAGGAAACCTGGGATGCAGGGACAATCTACAGGACTGGGGACACACAGAACTCTCATGGTTCCCAAGCCCCATCTCTGTCCAAACCTTGCCCACAATATCCAGCTCCTGCCCACTTTGCTGTAGGCACTCAGACTTCGGAGCATAGCCCCCAGGCCAGGAGTGGACACTGAGCAGGGACTGTGCTCTTCTTTTTTTTGTTGACGCTGTTTGTTTTTGTTTTTTGAGATATAGTTTTCACTCTGTTGCCCAGGCTGGAGTGCAGTGGTGTCAACTTGGCTCACTACAATCTCCACCTCCCAGGCTCAAGTGATTCTCCTGCCTCAGCCTCCCAAGTAGCTGGGATTACAGGCACAAGTCACCATGCCTGGCTAATTTTTTTTTTTTTTTTTCCTAATAGAGATGGGGTTTTTCACCATGTTGCTCAGGCTGGTCTTGAACTCCTGACCTCAAGTGATCCACCCGCCTCGGCCTCCCAAAGTATTGGGATTACAGGAGTGAGCCATCACGCCTGGTCTCTGCTCTTCTTTTGGGGAAGCCCATGCTCATTCTTGGTTTTGCATGAGTTGTAGAGTAAAGGGTTAACCTGGCCCAACGAGAGGTCTGGCCTTTGTCCCCAGCTCCTGGTAGGTGACCTGCAGGAGAATATCATGCCTGATAAGAGTGTCATTGGGTGCCTGAGGCCTCGGGCTATGGCAGAGTGTGTTCATACTGTGGTTTTAGGGTGGGGGTTTGGGCACATCAGCTTGACATCTGGAGGGACTAGAGACAGGTTGGCCATGAGGGTGCTCAGCCACGTCTATAGGACCAGCCCCCAGTACAGACCCTGGACATGCAGGCCAGGGGAGCTTCTGCAGCTGGCAGTGCTCCATGCTGGGAGAATTGTGCACTGTTCACATCTGCCTCTTCCCTTGGATGAATTTTTTTTTTTTTTTTTTTTTTTTTAGATGGAGTCTAGCTCTGTCATCCAGGCTGGAGTGCAGTGGTGCTATCTCGGCTCACTGCAACCTCTGCTTCCAGGGTTCAAGCAATTCTCTCACCTCAGCTTCCTAAGGAGCTGGGATTACAGATGTGCAACACCACACCCAGCTAATTTTTGTATTTTTAGTAGAGATGGAGTTTCACCACGTTGGCCAGGCTGGTCTCGAACCCCTGACCCCAAGAAATTCGCCCACCTCAGCCTCCCAAAATGCTGGGATTACAGGTGTTAGCCACCACACCCAGCCTCCCTTGGGTAATTTTAATGTGTCCTTTCGCTGCAATAAACCGTAAGCATGAACAAAACGGCTTCTGGGGAGTCCCTCCAGTGAATTTTCTAGCCAGAGGGTGGGCACAGGGACTCCTGAGTCTGCAGGAGCTGACTGTCCTCCCCGGCCTAGCTGGAACCCCTGGGAGCAGGGTCCTCCTTTCTCTGGGGTCCTAGGGTGGTGGGACGCCAGCCTGGGCTCTGCCCCCACGGACCTCTGGCCTCAGATGGAAGAACTGCCAGATGTCACGGCACTGCAGGCAACATCACAGCTTTTCTCACTGCCACACCGCAATCCCCTGCACTCCCCCTCCCGCTGTGCTCCCCAAACCACTGAGACCCTGAGGATGAGCTCCATGAACCCAGCAGCCAGCCCAGGGCCTGCTGCTCAGCAGCACCTGCCAGCGGAATCCACAAGTAAACAAAGATGTGAGGGGGTGAATGAATGAATGAACGCTGCTGCGCTCCCTCCACAGCTGACTTCACAAGCCAGGTGACAGGCCTGTCTGGAGGCTGTACAAGCATTTAAGATTAGAACCCAGGAGGCCTCAGGCGGCAGCTTGGCCACCCCCTTCCACAGCTGGCCCAGGCAACACAAGCCACCTCAAGGTGTAACCCTCACTTGGAACCAGCGGCTAGGATGCCACAGCAGCTCCAGCCTGCCCTACACAGAGGCTCGGGGCTGACCTGGGACTCAGGTGTCCCGTCTCCACACCATCCCCACGGCTATCAACAAGCGGGGCCACAGGTGAAACAGCTGAGGCCTGGAGAAGGCATCTCACAGGAGTCGGGAAAGCTGCAGCTCCCAGGGCACCCCTCATTCATGGCCTGTGGGCCAGATAGATGGGTATCTGGTCCCAGCTCCCCAGCTGTGATAGTAGACCCCACTGGCGATTTGGAGGGCCCTGCTGAGGATGGGTGGGTGCCCCGCTAACCACACTTTGCCTCCGGCTTCCCCAGCCTCACTCCCTCCAGCCGCCCAAGCCCCAAAGTGCCCCGAGCTTGTCCTTTCCCCGCTGACCCCCATGCAGGGCCTGACAGCCCCTGCTTTAACTTAGAGGGGCATCTCCAACACCCCTGCTCAAGAAGCAGCCCCCCCAAGTCACAATCGCACCAGACTCTGGCTTTGTTGTTGTTGTTTTGAGATGGAGTTTCGCTCTTGTTGCCCAGGCTGGAGTGCAATGGCGCGATCTCGGCTCACTGCAACCTCCGCCTCCTGGGTTCAAGCGATTCTCCTGCCGCAGGCTCCTGAGTAGCTGGAATTGCAGGCACACTACCACACCCGGCCAATTTTTGTAGTTTTAGTAGAGACGGGGTTTTGCCATGTTGGCCAGGCTAGTCTCAAACCCCTGACCTCAGGTGATCCGCCTGCCTTAGCCTCCCACAGTGCTGGGATTACAGGAGTGAGCCACTGGGCCTGGCTCAGCTCTCCTTTCTCTTATAATTAAAGAGAAAGGCCCACCCTAATCCAGGACAGTCTCATCTGGAGACCCTATTTCCAACTACAGTTGACCCTGAGACAACTGGTGCAGGCAGCGCCAGTGCAAAGGCCCAGAGGTAGCGACTGGTGGCTCCGGGAAGAAGCATGTGAGCTGGAGCTTAGTGGTCAGGGAGAGTGGAGACTAGACCTTGAAGCCTAGAGGTGGGGAGGGGGGGAAACTGAGGACTGCTTGGCACAGACAGCGCCTCCCTCCCTGGCCCCCGACAGGGGATTGGGGAGCCCACCCTCATGCAGTCAAAAATCCAAGTATAATTTTTTTTCTTTTTATACTTTTTACTTCTATTTATTTCTTCATTTATTTCTTTTGAGACAGGCTCTCACTCTGTCGCCCAGGCTGGAGGGCAGTGGCACAGTCACACCTCACCGCGGCCTTGGCCTCCCAGGATCAGGTGATCCTCCCGCTTTGGCCTCCTGAGTATCTGAAGCCACAGGCACGAACCACCATGCCTGGCTAATTTTTAATTTTTTGTAGAGATGGAGTCTCACTATGTTGACCAGCTGGTCTCCAACTCCTGGCTTCAAGCAGTCCTCCCACCTCAGCTTCCCAAAGTGCTGAGATTAGAGGCATGAGCCACCGTGCCCCACGCCAGTATAACTTCTGACTCCTCCAACACTTAACTAATAGCTTGCTGTTGACTGGAAGCTTCACTGATAATATGGTCAATTAACACAGATTTGGTATGTTCTATATATTACTTACTGTATTACAATAAAGCTAAAGAAAATGATACTAAGAAAATCATTAAGGAAGAGAAAATGTTTGCTATTTGTCAAGTGGAAGGGGATTATCCCAAAGGTCTTCGTCCTCACTCCTCACTGTCCTTCATGTAGAGCTGGTTGAGGAGGAAGAGGAGGAAAAGGGGGAGGAGGAACAGCAGCAGCAGGAGGAGGGCGGCAGCTTGGTCTTGCTGTCTCACACATGGCAGAGGCAGGAGAGAATCCACGTATGAGTAGATATGTGTGGCTCAAAACCACTGATCCAAGAGTCAACTGTAAGGCCACCTTCCCAGGTTCCAGGAGTGAGGGTGTGGACTACCTTTTTGTGGGACATGATTCACCCCTCTACAGGGCTTTTGAGGGGGTACCAGTACATGCCACTCTCCAGATGGGAAAACTGAGGCCCCACACACCTGGAACTTAACCCCTGCATGACCAGCATGACTGAAGTCACATGGCCCCTCCTGGGACAAGTGTTACTGAAGCCACCCGATCTCAGATGAGAACTCGCCAGCATCAATGGAGGCACGTGGGAGGCAGATGTGGGCCCAGCTCTGATGCTACAAGCTGACCGCAGGGACCCCTGCTCCTGATACAGCCTGCACCAGGACTCCCTCACACAAAGTCCTACCTCCGCACCTGACCCCTCTACAGAGCCCTGTGTAAAGGTGGCTTCTCAGGCCTCCGCTGACCCCTCTACAGAGCCCTGTGTAAAGGTGGCTTCTCAGGCCTCCGCTGACCCCTCTACAGAGCCCTGTGTAAAGGTGGCTTCTCGGGCCTCCGCTGACCCCTCTACAGAGCCCTGTGTAAAGGTGGCTTCTCAGGCCTCCGCTGACCCCTCTACAGAGCCCTGTGTAAAGGTGGCTTCTCAGGCCTCCGCTGACCCCTCTACAGAGCCCTGTGTAAAGGTGGCTTCTCGGGCCTCCGCTGACCCCTCTACAGAGCCCTGTGTAAAGGTGGCTTCTCGGGCCTCCGCTGACCCTCACCCCTTGCTGACAGGACCCTCGCCCTGGAGAACGCCCACCTCTGCCTCTGTCTGTGCCCACGTCCATGATCCTGCTGAGTCTACATCCCCTGCCCCGTCCAGGCGGCATCCACAGGGCTGGATGGAGCAGGGGCCGTGAGGTGGGGGAATGGGGGCCGGGTGGCCCTGGGGTGGCCCCAGTGTAATACGGCTGTGGCTACTTCTCCAGGACGTGGAGAGATGTTCGGGCAGCACCCAGTCTCCCGGGAACCCTGCACAGGACACAGAGACACCCCAACCCGCTGGCCCTCCCTGGAGCTCGCTCTGCAGACGGGGCCAGCCTTGGTCAGGCCCAGAAGCAATTGCCATGGCAACTGGCCAACCTTCTAATGAGATTGAGGGAAGCAGACGGGCTGATGGCTGAGCTTGGCCCTGCAAAGCCGTGGCAGGCCAGGGCCTCCCTGTGGGGGGCCAGGGAGGGAGGCGCTGTCTGTGCCAAGCAGTCCTCAGTTTCCCCCCCTCCCCACCTCTAGGCTTCAAGGTCTAGTCTCCACTCTCCCTGACCACTAAGCTCCAGCTCACATGCTTCCTCCCAGAGCCACCAGTCGCTACCTCTGGGCCTTTGTACTGGCGCTGCCTGCACCAGAAGGCTCTTCCCCCTGGGCCCACCACTGCCCAGCACTGAGCCTCCCCCAAGGGGCCACCCTCTGCACAGCCCCTCCCCTGACAGTCCAGATGGGGAAACTGAGGCTCAAGAAAGCACAGGGACTGCCTAAGTGCAGAGGCAGCATGCACCTCAGCCTGGGGCATGGCCCTACAAGAGGAACCGGGGGAGCGAACACTTTCTTCAGCCCAGTGAATGCACAGGACGCACCTGGATCCTGGATCCTGGGAGCTGACCAGGACTCCGGGGATTCGCACCCCTTGACCCTGCAGCCCCATAACTCAGGGCTTCCCAAAATGGAGTTCGGGGAAGGCTGATGAGGGCAGAGGGACCCTGGAATGGGGAAGGAGGCCTGGGCCTTGGAGGGCTCTCCAAGTGTCCCAGCAGCCACAGGCAGGGATGTGTGGTGACCTGAAGGACACCCCCACAGGGCAGGAGACTTCATCCTCTCATGTCCACGCTGGCTGGAACCTCTGCTGCTGGCGCGAAGCCCAGCTGGGCCAATAGCTGAGAACCAACTGAGGCTCAGGCACCCACCCGCTCAGCCAGTCCGGCTCCCCCACCACAGCAGCGTCCCCACCTCCCCTCCCAGACTCAAGGCGAGAGTCTGCCCAGCACTGGGCACGGTTCTAGGTTCAGTGGAAGTGGCTGCCAGCCAGCCAGACGGGCACTGCTCACACAAGCCCGTAGCCCAGAGCGGGCAGCAAGCATTAGATCTCCAGGCAAGTGGTGAATGCTGGAGCTTCAGCCTGAGCCACTGTGCGGCGGCAGACTGGCAGAGACACAGCATGGGGGAGTCTTGAAGGGGAGGAGGAACAGCAGATGCAGAGGCCCAGGACTGGGAGCTCATAGGGTCTGAGATGGGCCACCAGGGGTGAAATACGGTCACCGATGGAACAGAAGCTTCTGGATGCCACTCAGCATCAACAGCCAGAGCAGGACTCTTCTCTTAAAGGCTCCAGGCCTCCACTGTGAGGCCTCACCTGCCTGCTGCCCAGGCCCATGGTGAAGGAGCCGGCCCCACAGCCCTGTCACCGCCCCCGCCCCAGCTCTCCCGGGGGACATGCCATCTGCTCCCTGCAGTTGAGACCTCGGCTTCAAAATGAGGCCTGCAGGAGCTGGCATGCGCCTTGATCCAGCGCCACGCTCAGGATCCCCCGCTCCCCAGGGGTTCCCCTTGTCACTGCCCTGAATCAAGAAAAACCAAGGAGGTGAACACCCTCCGGGCCGGCTTTTAACCAGACGCACTAGCAGGGACGGCATCCCCAATGCCAGGAGGGGCCAGTGCCAGCCTGAGAAGGGAGACAAGGACGAAAGCCCTCGGGCCTCTGCCCTGCCCTGGGGCGTCCAAGTCTCTGACAAGCACCCTCAAAGCTCCGAGTGATGTCGGAGGCTGCAGCAAAGTCTTGTGCCTCTGACTTGTGGACACAGAACTTCCCATGTCTGACCCTCAAGCCTCCTCCTGCGCTCCTCCAAGGGCCCAGCAAAGAGCCCCAGATCTCACGCATTTTGCTCGCATGCCCGTCGCCAATCGCCTGTGCGTGTTGTGGGGGAGGATTTTCTGCCCGGACACCTCGCTGTAGGGGTAAGGGATGCATGCCCGGCATCCCCTGATCAATTCATTCTCCCAGAGGCCGGGGCTGGGTAATGGCTGCCGGGTACACAGGGAATGTGGAAGCTGCTGCCCACCTCCAGGCGCTGGGTCCCAGGCGAACAGGCTGGTGACTGAGGGGATCCCCGGCTGTGTAGCAGGAGCTGCCAGCCCTGACAGATGCTCCCCAGGGAGCTGCCACTGCCCACCTCTGGAGACTGTGTGTGTGGGAACACAGCTCGCAGCGGCAAGGCCACGGCCTGTGATGTCCCGTGTCTGTTTTCTTTCTCTCTCTTTTTATTTGCGACAGGGTCTTGGTCTATGGCCCAGGCTGGAGTGCAACAGCACGATCAGGGCTCACTGCAGCCTCAACCTCCCAGGCTCAAGCAATCCTCCCACCTCAGCCTCCTAAGTAGCTGGGAGTAGTGGTGTACACCACTATGGCTATTTTTTTTTTCTTTTTCTTTTTTTTTGTCTGTTGAGACAAAACCCTAGGTTGTCCAGGCTGGCCTCAAGCAATCCTCCCACCTTGGCCCCCAAAGTGCTGGGATGATGACAAGTGTAAGTCACTGCGCCCGGCCCACCATTGGTTTCTCTTTGTGGCCTGTTCCTTTTTATTTTTTAAAAATCTTTTACGTGAAAAATATGCTTTCAAAAAAGCTGCAATAAAATCCACATAAAAAATTTACCATGATCTTGTTTGAAAGTGAATGATTCTGAGGCGTTTAGTACACTGTCAACCATCACCTCTGTCTGGTTCTAGAACATTTCAATCACTCCCTAAAGAAATCCCGTACGCATCAGCAGTCACTCCCCATTCCCCATCCCCCAGCCCCTAGCAGCCACTAATCCGCTTCCTGTCTCTGTGGATTTATCTGTTCCCGACTTTTTTTTTTGAGATGGAGTCTCGCTCTTGTCGCCCAGGCTGGAGTGCAGTGGTGCAATCTTGACTCACTGTAACCTCCACCTCCCAGGGTCAAGAGATTCTCCTGCCTCAGCCACCTGAGTAGCTGGGATTACAGGCGCGTGCCACCAAGCCTGGTAGATTTTTGTATTTTTAGTAGAGACGGGTTTCACCATGTTGGCCAGGTTGGTCTTAAACTCCTGACCTCAAGTGATCTGTTCACCTAGGCCTCCCAAAGTGCTGGGATTATAGGCAGGAGCCACCATGCTTGGCCAGCCCCTCTGTTTTCTTACAGGAGTTTTACACTTCTAGTTCTTGCATTTAGGTCTTTGGTCCATTCTGAGTTCATTCTGGCTGTCAACTTTGTTTTTGCCTCAGTCCCTCCACGCTGTGGATCCCCACCCACGTTCACTGAGGGCCCAGTGAGAAGAGCCGAGCTGACCCCTTGCTGCATGCCTGGTCCACCAGAGTTCCTCAGTAAACATCTGCCGAGCTTGGGAAGCGATAAGGAATGATGATGAGAGCATCATGGGCACGTGGATTCCAGGCCGAGTCTCCTGGGCCCTGGAGACACTTCCCTGCTGCCTCCTCCCTCCCTCCAATCGTGTAAATACAGAACCACATACACAAACACCAGGGCTGCCTTGGAATGCCTTTTATCAGGCATGGTTGCTGCTGCCAAATTTCCAGACCCAGCTGAACAGAGGGTCCGCCGTGAGCACGTTTTGTTTCTCTTGTAGGTGGTGGCTGGGATGTGTGAAGGTTCCTTGGGGGCTGAGTACACACAGCTGGCTCACAGGGGCCTCCCTCCCCACAAAGGAGACTCCAGCCCTGCCAGCTGGCCAAGCGCCCACCCTGGGTGGGCCTTGCAGCAGTCCTAAGAGGGGGGAGACATAGCTGTACCCTTATTTTGCAAGCTGGCAAACTGAGGCACTAAGGGACTACAGGAGGGGCCTCAGTTACAATCCAGGCTCTTTCCCCAGCTGGGAGGACTGTCTCTTGTCATCTTTTTTTTTTTCTTTTTTTTTAAGAGTCTTGCCCTATTGCCCAGGCTGGAGTGCAGCAGAGTGAACACGACTCACTGTAGCCTCGACCTTCTGGGTTCAAATGATCCTACTGCCTCAGCCTCCCAAGTAGTTGGGACTATAGGTGCACGCCACCACACTCAGCTAAGTTTTTTATTTTCAGAGATGGGGTTTTCCTGTGTTGCCCAGGCTGGTCTTGAACTCCTGGCCTCAAGTGATCCTCCCGCCTGGTTTCCCAAAGTGCTGGAATTACAGGCGTGAGCCACCACACCTGGCCCCCTGTTGTTATTCTGAAGGGCCTCTGGAGTATCCCCAGGCTTAAAGCTCTCTTTTCCTTCTCCCAGAGGCAAACCCCAACTCCCCACTGGCGGCACTCAGGGCCTTCCCCCGCCTTTTGCCTCTGGGCCCTGTACCCACCAAGCCCTTGTCTGGAACCTTCCACAATGGTTCCCATTCATCATCTGGGACTCAGTTCAAGCACTACCTACCCAGCAAGCCCTGCCGGACCCCTAGCCCCTGCATCCAAAATAACCCTCTGTCTTAGCAGCTCAGGCTGCCATAAGAAAATACCAAAGACCAAGCAGCTTAAATGACAGAAATGTCTTCCTCTGGACAGAATGCCTTCCTTCTGGAGGCTGGAAGTACAAGATCTGGGCCCAGCAGTACCCAGACCAGGTTCCAGGTATAGCGCCTTTCCTGGCCCAGGAGGGGGCCGCCTTCTGAGTCCTCGCATGGCCTCTCCCAGCTGTGTGTGCTTAGAGATCTCCCTTCCTCTTCTTACAAGGCCGCCAATCCTAGAGATCAGGAACCCCCTTATGGCCTGATTTAACTTTAACTACCTCCTAACAGCCCACCTCCAAAGACAGCCCCGCTGGGGGTGAAGGCTTCAACATGTGAGTTTGGGGGAGACAGAATTCAGTCTGCGGCACCTGCTCACAAATAAGCCGCCTGTGTCTTTCCACAGGCCAACATGCCCTGCCCCCGGGGGCCCAGCACCACCCCCAGGCACTGTCCATAAACAGGTGTATCTGCAACTGGGCAGCCCAGAACCACCCCACATCCCAAGTCATCAGGGGGCAACCACAGGCAGCCAAACCCAGGCGAAGCCCAGGGAGCCCAGGATTCTCTCTGCAGGAGCCCATGGGGCGCAGGGTGGGTGAGTAGAGGGGGTTTCTGGGCCGGGCTCCAGTGTGCCCTGGCCCTGAAGGGCCAAGTGTCTGTGATACAAGGGTGACCAGCAGTGCCTGCCCCCCACCCCCCAGGGCAGCCAGGCAGCCAAGATGTGACAAGCAGGAAGCTGTGGGTGGTGTTTCGGGAACGAGTCTCCCAAAGATAAGCAACGTGCCTACTCTGGGGTTCACGGGCTGGGGACGCATGGGGGCTGGCGGGGGGCCTGCCGACCACCTGGAGGCAGCACAAGGTAGCAGGAGCGGCCCAGAGTTCAAGGCCAGGCAGCCCGGGATGAATAAGGTCCTGTGCTAGATGGACTCACGGCCCCCCCGAAACTCATGTCCACCAGAACCTCGGAATGTGACCTTATTTGAAAATAGAGAGTTTCTGCAGATGTAATTAGTGTGGGATCTTGAAATGAGATCATCCTGGAATTAAGGAGGTCCCTGCATCCAATGACTGGTGCCCCCATGAGAGGGGAGGACAGAGACACTGAGGAAAGTGGGCCAAGCAGCAACAGAGGCAGAGATCGGGGTGCTGCATCTACAAGCCAAGGGCCTGCTGAGGATTGCTGGGGCCACCAGGAGCTGGAAAGAGGCCTGAGACTGGCTCTCCCTCATGGCCTCAGGAGGAACCAACCGTGCTGACTCCTTGATCTTAGACTTCTGCCCTCTGGAGATGAGAGACAATACATTTCTATTGTCTTAAGCCACCTGACTCATGGTGCTTCGCTATGGCAGCCTAAGAAAATTAGCTCACTGGCACACTGAGCACACTGGCACACACCTGTAGTCCCAGCAACACGGGAGGCAGAGGCAGGACTGCTTGAGTCCAGGAGGTGGAGGCTGCCGTGAGCCAAGATTGTACCACTCCACTCCAACCTGAGCAACAGAGCGAGACACTGTCTCTTAAAAATAAAAGAAAGGAAGGAGAGAGAGAGGGAAGGAAGGAGGAGAGAAGGAAACAAACCCAGCCCCTGAACTGTGAAGGGCCTGGGACAAACCCTTTCCTCTCCAAGCTCCCTCTGGACACGGTACTCAACTAAGGCCGCAACTGCGGGCACACTAGGAGGAGACGGCCACGGGGACCACTGGCGGCCCCTGGGCTGGTCCCCAGGAGTAGGGGGACCAAGGGGGGCACCACTGGCTGCAGAGTAGGGTCAATAAGGGCCCAGGGGGGCAGGAATCCTGAGACTAGGGAGTTGGGAGGGGTGGTTACAGGAACCATCCAGGGTGAAGGATGAGGTAGGCAGCGGGTCGGGAGGCAGGAACTGCAGGGATGGAAGTGGAGGCTGGACACAGGGAGCAGAGACCAGGCCAGGCCAGCACTCATGGTGGTCACTGCAGAGGGACGGGGAGGATGTAGATGAAGTTCAAACCAGGACAGCACAAGGGGTGGCGAATGCCCAGCCAGTGACTCTATGGCAGGCCTGTGGGGAGTAGGGGGGACTCAGTACACTGGGAGAAGCGCCCCTCCCAGAATACACGACTCCCCGGAAGGCCCTGTGGGTGTGACCCCGACTCCACCCCAAAGTCCAGGGGCTGTACCGGGTAGCGCGTGAAGCAAGGGGGCTCAGTGTTCACTAGGCACCCGCTGACTGGAACATGCCCCAGCAGACCCAGGGGAGGCAGGAGGGACCCCAAGTGTCCTCATGCTGGCGATGTGCTTTGTTGGGTCCACACACGGCAAAAAGCCCTTACATTGTTTAAGGGCTGCTGAGGCCCCCGGGAGAGCCCATCCCCACCAACGCCACCAGCAGGGCCAGCTGGAGATGCAGGCCACCTTCCCAGAGTGAGCCAGCAAAGGCCGTGGCCAGCCCCGGACAGGATATAGGCACAGGATGGAGCACCATCCCACCTCAATCTGTGTGGGGAGCTGCACGGTTAAGCACACTTGCTGCTGGGCAGTGGCCCCTGGGCGGAGTGTGGCAGACCCTGGCACCCAGTACGTGACCCCATCATAATCACTGAGGGCCAGGTAGGAGTCACAGCTCCTGGCTTCACCTGCAGCCACAGGCTCCAGCGGGGCCAAGCAGAAGGATAAGGAGTGTGGACACCACCTCTGGGGAAGGCCACAGGGCTGCAGGGCTGGGAACTGAAGAGGCTTCAAGCAAATGAAACTGAACCAACATCTTCTTCTTATTATTATTATTCTTTTAAAGATGGGGTCTTGCTCTGTCAGGCAGGCTGGAGTGCAGTGGTGCAATCATGGCTTACTGCAGCCTCAACCTTCCAGGTTCAAGCAATCTTCCTACCTCAACCTCCCCAGTAGCTGGGACTACAGCCGCAGGCCAACACGCTTAGCTAGTTTATTTTTAGTAGAGACGTGGTCTCCCTATGTTGCCCAGGCTGGTCTCAAACTCCTGAGCTCCAACAATCCTCCTGCCTCGGCCTCCCACAGTGCTAGGATTACAGGTGTGAGCTACCACACCCAGCCTGAACCAACTTCTAAAGAAAATAAGGCAGGCAGGTGCGGCGGCTCACACCTGTAATCCCAGCACTTTGGGAGGCCGAGGGAGGTGGATCATCTGACGTCAGGAGTTCGAGACCAGCTGGCCAACATGGTGGAAACCCATCTCTACTAAAAATACAAAAATTAGCCAGGCATGATGGCAGGCACCTGTAATGCCAGGTACTTGGGAGGCTGAGGCAGGAGAATCGCTTGAACTCAGGAGGCGGAGGTTGCAGTGAGCTGAGATCGCACTAGTGCACTCCAGCCTGGGTGACAGAGCAAAACTCTGTCTCAACAAAAAAAAAAAAAAAAAAAAAAAAAGGCCAGGCGAGGTGGCTCACACCTGTAATCCCAGAACTTTGGGAGGTCGAGGTGGGCAGATCACTTGAGGTCAGGAGTTTGAGACCAGCCTGGCCAACACAATGAAACTCCATCTCCACTAAAAATACAAAATTAGGCCGGGCAAGGTGGCTCACACCTGTAATCCCAGCACTTTGGGAGGTCTTTGGGAAGTCAAGGTGGGCAGATCACTTGAGGTCAGGAGTTTGAGACCAGCCTGGCCAACATAGTGAAACTCCATCTCCACTAAAAATACAAAATTAGTCAGGTGTGGTGGCACATGCCTGTAATCCCAGCTACTCAGGAGGCTGAAGTGGGAGAATCACTTGAAACCAGGAGGCGGAGGTTGCAGTGAGCCAAGATCGCACTATTGCACTCCAGCCTGGGCCACAAGAGAGAAACCCCGTCTCGGGGGGAAAAAAAAAGAAGAAGAAGAAGATAAGGCACGGAGAAGTTCCCCGGAGCTGCTCTGTGATGTTACGACTGCTTTTTCAAGTGACTTGGTGTCAGGAATGAATGAAATCGGGATCTCTGATACTTTTAAGCCCAAGCCTATTGTCCTGATTTTGCTTACCCGCAATGCATCCCGGGCAGCGATTGAAGCTGAAGAGGCCTGGGAATAAAGTTTCAAACAAGGCTAATGTACAGTTCTTCACCTAGTAACAAAGGGGGGTGGAGAGGCAGAGATGGGCCAGGACGGGACACTCCCCCAACCTCTGGGCAACCTCACCGGGAGGGCCAGGACACCAGGGGAAGGGGCACTTGTCCTGACCCCAGAGTCCCCCTTGGTCCATCCCCAACTCTTGGGCATGATAGTCTCCTGGGGCTGCAGTAAGAAATGAGCACAAACCAGGAGGCTGACACAACAGAGACGTGTTCCCACACAGCTCTGCAGGCTCTCAAAGTAAGGTGGAGGCCAGGCACGGTGGCTCATGCCTGTAATCCCAACACTTTGGAAGGCTGAGGTGGGTAGATCACCTGAAATCATGAGTTTGAGTTCAGCCTCGCCAACATGGTGAAACCCCATCTCTACTAAAATTACAAAAGAAAATTATCCAGGCATGGTGACAGGCGCCTGTAATCCCAGCTACTTGGGAGGCTGAGGCAGGAGAATTGCTTGAATCCAGGAGGCAGCGGTTGCAGCGAGCCGAGATCATGCCACTGCACTTCAGCCTGGGCAACAGAGTGAGACTCCATCTCAAAAAAAAAGAAAATAAAATAAAAGCAAGGTGGCCTCTCTCCCAGCTGTGGCGGCTGCTGGCTGTCCTCAGCGCCTCTTGGCTTGTAGATGGATTGCCTAACTCTTTGCTTCTGTCTGCTTGTGTCCTTTCCCTGGCTTCTTTTTTAGGCTGGAGTGCAGTTGCGCGATCTCGGCTCACTGCAACCTTTGCCTCCAGGTTCAAGCGATTCTCCTGCCTCAGCCTCCCACATAGCTGGGACTACGGATGCGTGCCACCACACTCGATTAAGTTTTTTTATTTTTAGTACAGACAGAATTTCACCGTGTAAGCCAGGATGGTCTCGATATCCTGACCTCATGACCCGCCTGCCTCAGCCTACCAGAGTGGTGGGGATTACAGGCGTGAGCCACTGCGCCTGGCCTTGTCCTTTTCCCTTTCTGTCCCTGTGCCTCTGTTTTGCCTTGTTTGTTTGTTTGAGACAGGGTCCCAATCTGTCACCCAGACCAGAGTGCAGTGGCAGAATCATAGCTCAGAATCATAGCTCATAGCCTCGAACTCCTGGGCTCAAGCGATTCCCTTGCCTCAGCCTCCTGAGTAGTTGGGACTACAGGCGCACGCCACCATGCCTGGCCAATTATTTTTTAATTTTTTGCAGAGATGGGGTCTGGCTATGTTGTCCAGGCTAGACCTGGACTCCTCCCACCTTCGCCTCCTAAAGTGCTGGGATTACAGGCCTCAGCCACTGTGCCTGGCCTGTTTTGCCTTCTTTTCTCTTTTTCCTTTTTCCAAGACGGAATCTTGCTCTGTCACCTAGGCTGGAATGCAGTGGCATGATCTCGGCTCGCTGCAAACGCTGCCTCCTGGATTCAAGTAATTCTCCTGCCTTAGCCTCCCAAGTAGCTGGGATTACAGGCACCCACCACCACACCTGGATGATTTTTGTATTTTTAGTAAAGACGGGGTTTTACCATGTTGGCCAGGCTGGTCTCAAACTCCTGACCTCACGATCCGCCCGCCTCAATCTCCCAAAGTACAGGGATTACAGGAGTGAGACACCGCGCCCGGCCTCTGCCTTCTTTATAAGGACACCAGTCACTGGATTTAGGGCCCACCCTATTCCATAATGACCTCATCATGACTTAATTCCATCTGTAAAATCCCTATTTCCAAATGAGCTCACTCACAGGTTCTGGATGAACATGAACTTTTGAGGGGACACTGTTCAACCCTCCACACTCACCAAACCCCATGTCACCTCCAGCCCACACTAAGAACCATTCCAGGGAAGCAGATGACATGGCTCTCACCTCATCCCTGTAGCCGGCCACCTGAGGGCTCCTCTAGGGCAGCCAGCTCCCCTCCTGGGCCTGGGCCTCCTCTCCTGTCCCCCGGGGACCGAGGGGTGAAGCGAGGCCGGCACACGTCAGCGGTGCTGGAAATGTGTGGGGCTCTGAGAGGCAGGTGGCTGGGAGTGCCGGCCGAGTCATTTGGCAGCGTCCACCAAGTGCCTGAGAAACGTTCCTGCCCTCTGACCCGGTAATCCCACTTCTGGGAAGCTCTCCTGAGGGAAATCGTCCAGAACGCAGATTTATGCGCGAAGATGTTCCTGCGTCACCAGCTGGGAGAGCAAGGAGCTGGAGCCTGTTCCAGGGCCCAGCCTCAACTCCAGAGAAGATAGAGGGCGTGGTACATGAGTCGGGAGGAAGTACTTTCTAGAACATCTTTACTGCAGATCTGCATGGGCACAGGCAGACCTGGGCTGAGGCTGGGTGGCCCCCGTCCCTGGGATGTCCCCAAGGGGGTCTGGGCAGCAGGAGCGGCCAGGGTGACCGGCAGCCCTGGAAGCTCCATACACGGGGAGAGACGAATTCTCCAGAACACGGGAGGACAGAGGCAGATCCCGTAAGCCAGGCTGTGTTGGGGGAAGGCGGCGGAACACCTGAGCCACGTGAGAGAGAGAGAGAGAGAGAATTAGACCCAGGAGAGCAGGGAGAAGCCCCTGACCCAGGCCAGAGAGGTGGAAGGCTCAGGAAGAAGGAGGAGGGGCTGGTGCCAAGGATGGCCAGGCCTCCCCAGGGATGCAAGTGGCCAAGATGTGTCCAGCTGGCAGCCTGGTGCCCCTGTGAGCACGCATAGCCACAGGTCTGGCACTGATGTCTTCTCCAGCGCTGACCCAGGGGCCCGTGTGTGGGGCCAGCTGGCCAGGCTGCCCTGACCTCTGCTCCAGGAGGGTGCCCGAGGCCTCCTAGGCTCTGGGTGGGGACTAAAGACTCCCGCTCCTCCTCTCCAGGATAGAGACAGGCAGGAACCCAGAAACCAAGCAATGATGGAGAGCAAGGATTCTGGGAGCTGGACAGGGGCTCCCTGGAGGCCACAGGGAGGGTCAACCAAGATGGATCAAGCCGCCTAAGGGGTGCTGGCCTCAGGCCTGAGCTGGGGGAGAGAAGCGGCGAGAGGTGCAGAGGCCTGCAGAAGTCAGAGGTCACAGGAGGCCTCCCCCTCAGCATTGCCACGAGGGGACAGGCGGGGGCACTAGGTAGCGAGGGGGTTCTCACACAGGGACACTGGCCTAGAGCACTAGGAAGAAAAGACACTGAGCTCCCCAAGGTGAAGCATACAGGGTTCTCCTGGGCGTACTCAGGACAAAGGGGACATTCCCCAGCTCCAGGTGGGTCCAAAGGATGGACCAGCAGGAGTGTTCCCAGGTGGGGCCAGTGTGCTGAGGGAAGGTGGGAAGGGGGTGACAGGGTCAGAGGCCTTAGGGAACCGCCAAGGCAACCAAGAGGGTGAGAGGCAGATCCCAAGCGCTTGATGCGGGTCAGTTCAGGTACTGGGGAGTGAGTTCATGGTATCCCCAAAAGGTCATATCCACTTCTTCATCCCTGGAACCTGAGAGTATCACCTTATTTGAAAAAAGAGTCTTTTCAGACATAATTAAGGGAAGGATCATGGGATGAAGAAATCATCCTGGATTAGCCGGGATGACCCTACATCGGGTGGCTGCTCTGTCCTTTTAAGAGACAAAAGATGAGACACAGATGCAGAGCGGGACAGCCGGGATTGGGGCGATGCGGCCACAAGCCAAGGAACGGCTGGAGCCACTGAAAGCTGGAAGAGGCAGGAAAGATTCCTCCCCAGAGTCTCCAGAGGAAGCTCAGCCCTGCCGACACCTGGATTTTAGACTTCCGGGCTCTAGAACCACAAGAGAAGACATTCTTGTTCTAAGCAGCCCAGGTGTAGTACTTTAATATGTTACAGCAGCCACCAGAAACACACATGGTCCCCCAGTCCCAACAGGTGCTGCTGTCTCCCCTTCCAGGGCAGGGCTGAGAACCCGAAAACCCCAGGTCCCTCGATCCTAGAGCCGGCTCATCACGGAATCCCCCCACGCACAGCAACAACCCGTTACCTCTCTCTTTCTTTTAAGATGAAAATGAAATTGACTCCTAGCGAGTGCAGAGAACAACACCCCACGCACCCACACATCCCACCCCACAGACTGATCAGCTGTCACTGCTCCCTCCTGGGACCTTGCCATCTACAGAGGGGATGAGGGAGCCGTGTCGATGCTGCCAAGGAGCTCATCCGCCCCACCAGATCCCACCTGGAGCCCAGGGGACACCCTCAGCTCACGGTGTCGCTCTCTCGACTCCCATGACCACATACGCGGGATGCTCTGTTCTGTGCGGGGAGGTTTCACACGTCTCATAAGTGCAGCACACGGTGTCTGCTTCTGCCTGGGGTGATGGTGGAATGCCATCGCCATTAACACACCAACATGCATCCTCCCTCCTGGGGGCTCCTGGAGCACGGGGACAACTGAGAGGACGGTGATGTGTGCAATGTGCCCTACACTGATGAGGCTGCTGTAGGTCTGGCACAGGCAAGGTAGGTCGATGCAGGAGCTGTCTCACTCCATCTAGGACCAGTACCCCTGCAGGGCCACTGCCCTGTTGTCCACAGGCCGTGTGACTACATTGAAGCACACAGCTAAGGCTCCCTCTCCAGCCCCCAAACAAATGGCAATTAGGCAGAAATACCAACCAGATGCCCTCTCACCCTCCAGAGTCCTCTCTGAGGTCCTTTATCTAATGTGATGCAAGCCCACCGTTAGAAAACCCGTCCTGGACCTGGGGAACCCGGTGAACCAGCCTTGGCCACAAACTTCCAACGCTTTAAGCCACGGCATGGAGACGCCACGTGGCTCCGCACCTCTGGGCCGTGGTGACACAGACACCCACCCTTCATCCCTTCCTCACGCCCTGCTACTTCCTGAGAGCTGTCTTCAGAAGCAAGGATGCTAAGGCAGATGGGAAGAGACAGGTCTCCGTCTCTCCCCATGGGGAGATTGGAGATGAGATGTCAACAGACTTACAAACTGCAGGTAGACGGTTAACAACACCCAAAAGACAAAACCCACCAAATAAATGGATAAACAACATGTGGCCCATCCATACAACAAAATATGAGTGTAGGCCGGGTAATTACAGTGGCTCAGGCCTGTCATCCCAGCACTTTGGGAGGCTGTGGCAGGTGGATCACCTGAGGTCAGGAGTTCGAGACCAGCCTGGCCAACATGGTGAAACCCCATCTCTACCAAAAATACAAAAATTAGCCAGGAGTGGTGCCCCACGCCTGTAATCCCAGCTACTTGGGAGGCTGAGGCAGGAGAATCGCTTGAACCCGGGAGGCGGAGCTTGCAGTGAGCCGAGATCCGGCCACTGCACTCCATCCTGGGCGACAGGGCGAGACTCCGTCTCAAAAAAAAAAAAAAAAAAAAAAAATGATTGTAGTATTGATTCATCCTACAGCATGGACAAACCTCGAAGACATGATGCTGAGTGACAGAGGCCAGACACAGAAGTCCACATGGTGTGAGATTTCCATTGATACGAAATGTTGAGAACAGGCAAAGTCACAGAGACAGATTAGTGGTTGCCAGGGGCTGGGGGTGGAAATGGGGAGTGACTGCCTGCAGGGCGAGGTCTCCCTCTGGGGAGATGGAAATGTTCTGGGTGCAGACAGAAGTGAAAGCTGCACAGCACTGGGACTGTGCTACATGCCACCACAGCATACTCTAAAATGCTTAATTTTATGTTACGTGAACATCACGTCCATTCAAACACTGGTGGCTGTCCTTGGCCTCCTTGGCTTGTGGCCGCATCACTCTGGCCTCTGCCTCCTTCATCACATGGCCTGCTGGCTGTATGCCTGTGTCTTCTCCTCTTTAAATAAGGACACCGGTCATGGGATTCGGGGCCGATCCTAAATCCAAGATGATCTCATCTCAAGGTCTTTCACTTCATCACACCCCCAAAGATATTTTTTCCACAGAAGGCCACAGTCACAGGTTCCAGGACTTAGGACATGGGCACATATGTCTGGGGGACACTCTCCAATCCACTCCACCAGCATCTCTGAAGCTGGCTGGGAGGCACCTGGCATGCCTGTGGCCTGTGTCCACACCCCAGGTGTCCTCTCCCTGGCCAAGGGGCCCCAGACACCTTGGTTACTGCTTGGCGTGTTTTCTCGTCTCACACTCAGGGTTGCAAGCTCTTCCTGGTAGGATGGCAGCAGGGCTGGGATGAATCTCGTCTGGGACTTAGCGGATGCATAGGTGTGGGGGTCTCCGGTGCATGTCCCCAAAACCCACAGCCCCTGGCGAATCACGGCAGACTCTGGCCTCTGCTGAGACCCCGGCTGCACAGTGACCTGGGTACTCCCATGTGCTGGATCATGGGGTGGAGTACGTCACGGCACCTCCTGGGCAGACCAGAAGAGGCTGGGGACCTCAGTAAGGGCCAGTGACTATGGACATGGCAGAATGTCTGCTGTGGTTGCTGAGTACCCTGGAAACACATAGCCATGTCCTAACCCCCCGATCTGTGAATGTGACCATATTTGGAGAGAGGGTCTTTGTAGATGTCATCAGTTAAGATGAGGTCGAGGCCAGGTGCAGTGGCTCACACCTGTAATCCCAGCACTTTGGGAGTCCAAGGCAGGTGGACTGCAGGAGGTAGAGGTTGCAGCAAGTTGATTGTGCCCCTGCACTTCAGCCTGGGCAATAGAGTGAGACCTTCTTAAAAAGAAAAAAAAAAAGGCCAGGTGCAGTGGCTCACACCTGTAATCCCAGCACTTTGGGAGGCCAAGGTGGGCAGATCACAAGGTCAGGAGATCGAGACCATCCTGGCTAACACAGTGAAACCCCATCTCTACTAAAAGCACAAAAAATTAGCTGGGCGTGGTGGCGGGCACCTGTAGTCCCAGCTACTCAGGAGGCTGAAGCAGAAGAATGGCGTGAACCCAGGAGGCGCAGCTTGCAGTGAGCTGAGATCATGCCACTGCACTCCAGCCTGGGCAACAGTGCAAGACTCCATCTCAAAAAAAAAAAAAAAATGAGGTTGAACTGAAGTAGGATACGCCCTAAATCCAACGACTAGTATCCTCAGAAAAGACACAAAGACGGGCACAGGGAGAGGAAGGAGGTGTCCACACGACAATGAAGGCAGAGACTGGAGTGATGTAAAGAGGGCCTGGAGCCACTGAAGCTGGAGGAGGCAGGAAGGATCCTCCTCTAGAGCCTCCTGCAGGCACCAACCCTGCTGACACCTGCACTGAATACATTTCTATTGTTTTAAGACACCCAGTTTGTGGTCATTTGTCACAGCAGCCAACAAGAAAGGAAGGACTGGCCGGGCGCGGTGGCTCACGCCTGTAATCCCAGCACTTTGGGAGGCCGAGGCGGGCGGATCACAAAGGTCAGGAGATCGAGATCATGGTGAAACCCCGTCTCTACTAAAAATAGAAAAAATTAGCCGGGCGCAGTGGCGGGCGCCTGTAGTCCCAGCTACTCGGGAGGCTGAGGCAGGAGAATGGCGTGAACCCGGGAGGCGGAGCTTGCAGTGAGCCGAGATTGCGCCACTGCACTCCAGCCTGGGCGACAGAGCGAGACTCCGTCTCAAAACAAAAAAAAAAAAAAAAGAAAGGAAGGACTGAGGCCCCATGCATGTGTGTACGCAGTGCACATGGGCAGAGAGAAAGGGCCCCATGCATGTGTGCACGTAGTATATATAATTAGAGAGAGACCGCCCCATGCATGCGTGCACGTAGTATATATAATTAGAGAGAGACCGCCCCATGCATGCATGCACATAGTGTACATGAGCAGAGAGAGAAACGGAATTCCAAAACTTAGCCGGGCGCGGTGGCTCACACCTGCAATCCCAGCACTTTGGGAGGCCAAGGTAGGTGGATCTCTTGAGGTCAGGAGTTCAAGACCAGCCTGGCCAATATGGTGAAACCCTGTCTCTACTGAAAATACAAAAGTTAGCCAGGGGTGGTGGCACACACCTGTAATCCCAGCTACTCGGGAGGCTGAGGCAGGATAATTGCTTGAACCCGGGAGGCAGAGGCTGCAGTGAGCCGAGATCGCGGCACTGCACATCAGCCTGGGAGACAGAGTGAGACTCCATCTCAAAAACAAAACAAAACAAAAAAAACCAACTCACTTTTTCTCCACCTTGACTCAAAACACACATCTCGGTGCACACTTGGCTTCTGGAATGTGCAAGCACACATCTCTATTTGTAGCTGGGGGAACAGATCCTTTGCAGTTTAATTTAAAATCTTATCACCAACTGAATAACACAAACCACTGGTGGGGGATTCTGGCCGCTTGAAACAGGGTCTCCCTCCCCGAGAGTGGCCTCTCGGTCCCGGGCAAGAAGCCCAACGCCGACGTCGACGCCGCCCACATGGATGCGCCTAGGGCCTCCCCAGAGCCGGCCTGTGCCCGTCTTGAAAATGTCAGGCCTGGTTTCTGACAGGTGCCGGACCTAACCTCAGGGAAGTCAGATCCCAGATGCGGCAGCGGAGGCCCGGCCCTGCTCGCCCAGGGTCAGCCGCCCGCAGGCCTCTGGGATTCTGAGCACTGCAGGGCGATCTGCCAGGAGCCACCTCCGGTCGAGGCGGAACAAATGATTTTTGAAAACGGCGTCTGCCTGCTGACACAAGGCTTGCTTGGGGTCTGGGCTGAACCCGCGTCTCTGAGCAGCTCTTTCGACGCTGCCTCCCCCCAGGACGGCTAAGACAAAGGCGACATGCCCTCATTACCATGGGCCCAAAATAGCTTTTATGCTCCATTTTTTAGACATAGCTTGACTATGGAGTTACATAACACCAAAAGTCATTTTGTGATTTGGGAGGCCAGATCCTGGGCCTGCCAGCGCCCACCTGGTACCCCTCGAGTGTCCTCACGGCCCCGTCCCAAAGGCTTCACCCAGGCCCCCGAACTCCTAGTCGGGTCCCAATAGGCACCTGCTGTAGGCCCTAGGGACCCGGTGGGGTCGGCCCTTGCCTGTCTCACCATCTTCAGGCCACATTCTGGGCCAGCGGGGCCAGGTACCAACTCGGACTGCCCCGAGGGCGCAAACATGCAGGGAAGGACCAGGCCTACAGGAGGGGTTACTAGTTGGGGGCTGCACCCACCAGGGTAGAGGAAGCAGGGACAGAGGATGGAGGTGTCCCTTTCCTCTGCCTGCCTCGTCACTCCCACCATCACTTCCCAGCAGATCGACCTCCAGGGCCTGTCGTCAGCCCCCTCCCTAGAAATAGCCCGTGTCATCTCACACCCAGACACCTGTGTGACTTCCTCCCCGGCCTCCCTGCTCCCTCTGCAAGTGGCCGCTGAGACTCCTTCGTTTTCTTTTCTTTATTAATTCAGTTCAAATCGTGTCATGCTCCTGTTTTAAATACACCAGTAGGCTTCCATCCTATTTAAAATAAACCCCCAATCCGTGTGGCGGTTCCTCAACAAGTGACATGCCGAGCTGCTGTCTGACCAAGCAATCCCACTCCTGGGCAGACGCCCCCATGAAATGAAGACAATCATACGTGAGCGTGTGCACCAGCACAATGGACAACAGCCAAAAGGTGGGAAAATCCAAGTGTGCGCCAAGGGATGAATGAACAAGACTGTAGTCTGTCCATACAATGCAATAGGATTCAGCCATGAAAAGGAATGAAGGCTGGGCACAGTGGCTCACACTTGTAATCCCAGCGCTTTGGGACGTGGAGGCGGGAAGATCACTTGAGGCCAGGAGTTTGAGAGCGGCCTGGCCAACATGGCAAAACCCCATTTCTAAAAACAACAACAACAACAAAAAAAATTAGCCAGGCATACATGGTGGTGCACACCTATAATCTCAGCTATTCAGGAGGCTGAGGTGTGAGGTTGGATAGAGCCCAGAAGGTGGAGGCTGCAATGAGCTGTGATCGCACCACTGCACTCCAGCCTGGGTGACAGAGTGAGACCCTGTCTCAAGAGGAACAACAAAAAAGGAAAGAAGCACTGACCCATGCTACAACGTGGATAAACCTGAACACGCAACGCTGAGTGAGAGAAGCCAAGTACAGACGGCCACAGAGTATGAGATTCCATTGATCTGAAATGCTCAGAACAGGCAAATCCACAGAGACAGGAAGCAGATTAGTAACTGCCAGGGACTGGGGAGGAGAGGAGGGGAGGGACTGCTAATGGGGACAAGGTCTCCTTTTGATGATGAGAATGTTCTGGAACTAGATAGCTGTGATGCCTGCACAATACTGTGAACGCGCTGAACGCCACGGAACTGTTCACTTTTAGATGGTGGATCTTACGTGGCGTTCACCTCAACAATAGATAAGTAAGATTCAAAGCCGGCCCCATGACAGGGCTGCCCAGGCCCTGCGGTCTTTTTCTTCTCCCTCACTCCTGTCCCCACTGCCAGGTCTTCTTCCTGCTGTCCGAGGCCCTCTCCCCAGGGGGCCTCTGCCTGTGCTGTTCCTGCCTCACACACACAGCCCCGTGTCTGGAAACCACTGCTGCCTTGACCAGGGCTGGCAAGCGAAACCGTCCTGCAAGAGGCCCTGCTCTGCTCCCGCCCGGCATTCGGCCCACCCCGGAACCCTGCACCCTCCTCTCTGAGCTGCAAACTCCAGTCCTGCCCCCACTTACTGTAGGCTGAGGCTGGAGGGCAGTGTTTGAGCCCAGGGGTCCTGCATCCAAGCTGGTGGCCACCTCTCTGGGCCTCAGTGCCCCACACTCAGGCAGAAACACAGGCTCCTGTGAGTGAGCACTACGACCCTTCTGCGGGCACAGCGTTTGAGGCAATTGGCTCCGGAGGGGAGGGACTGACCCCTGAACAGTATGGTGTGGCAGCCCCGCTCCAGCTCAGCATCTATGGCAAGGGCTCCAGGGCTGCCCTTGACCCCAAGGGCCATCACCCAGTGGTCATTACTGCACCAGGGACAGAGGCCACAAGGAGACAGACCCAGTCCTGGCTCTCACACAGCCTGAAGACCCTGGGAGAGGGGGCTGGGGGAAAGCCTTCCCCTGGGCCCTCCACTCCCAAGCCCAGTAACCCCCTCTCAGCCCCACCCTGGGAGTGCCACCATCACCCCTCACTCAAGGCTCCCCGAACTCATGTCTCCAGCCCAGCGCCAGTCACCCTCCCAGGGAGGCTGTACAGACATCACTGGTGTTCACACACATGCACCCAGTCACGTGTGCACACTCACAGCCATGCACATAGTCACATTGTATCTATCAACACATTCATGCATGTGCATGCACACATGCTCACGTGCACACACACAGGCTCACAATCCTGTCCTGCCTGCATGCCTGTTTATATGTGTGCATGCACACCACACCATACACACGTCCACGCACGCTCACACATGATGTGTGCGCCAGCTCCCACTCACTTGCATGCACGCGAGCACATTCACACCTGCCCAAACCTGGCCCTTTCTTAGGAACCCCCCATGCCCCACCTGGCTCCCCCATGCCCCAACGCCTCTTCTGCCCTCCCACCTCTTCTGTCCTCACTCTGGCCCAAGCCACATCGTCTCTTGCCTGGACAAATACAGAAGCCTCCTACTGGGGTCTCAAGTTAACCCTGTGGCCCCCAAACCACTCAGCTGGAGTCTCTCCAAACTTCCCACCTGAGCAGGTCACTCCAGCTCTAAAGGAAAGACCCCACAGCACGCTCTACTCGCCGGCCCCTATCCTGGCCGCGCCCTCTCCACACACTAATGCCTGCTGGGCTACGCCTGGGCTAAGAGTCATGTGGGAGCCGGCCAGGCGCAGTTGCTCACACCTGTAATCCCAGCACTTTGGGAGGCCAAGGTGGGTGGATCATGAGGTCAGGAGTTTGAGACCAGCCTGGCCAACATGGTGAAACCCCATATCTACTAACATTCCAAAAATTAGCCAGGCGTGGTGGCATACGCCTGTAATCCCAGCTACTTGGGAGGCTGAGGCAGAGAACTGCTTGAACCTGGGAGGCAGAGATTGCAGTGAGCCGAGATCGTGCCACTGCACTCCAGCCTGGGCGACAGAGCAAGACTCCGTCTCAAAAAAAAAAGAGTCAGGCGGGAGCCACATTCTTGCCCCACCTCCAACAGTGAACCTCAGGCTCATGTCCCCATCCTAAGACCACACCCCCCACCACGGATGGGCTGTGGCTGCTGCACTCACTACGGGGTCCCCACAGCGGGGCACTGGGCAGCAGGGAGCACATGCCATCAGTGTCTCTGGGAGTCCTGGAGGCATCCCTCCCCACCTGCAGCCCAGCATGGGGCCCATTCTCAGCATCCCCGCTCTTTGGCGACACCCTCCACCCCCCAGTTGCCAGCACATAAACGTACACCTGTCCCAGGCTTTGGGTGCAGGAATGCTGGAGGCAGCTCCAAACAGCAGCCAACCGCAAGCAGTGGCAGGAAGGAGCATGGACGGCAGCAAAGTCAACAGGGAAATGGGATGCGGCCCTGAGAAGGGTAGGTTCAGCCAGACGGGCCCCTTGGCTGGGACAAACCACCAAACAGGCCAACCCAGAGAGACCCCGGGCCTGGGAGCCCACCTGCACGTGCAAATAGCAGTTGGTTCCAAGACGCGATCACACAAATGATGAAAGCAAAAGCATCATGATGTCCACACCCTGAGAAGCAGGGGAAGAGGGGAGGACAGGCCGGTCCCTGGGGCCACAGGCGGCTGAGGGGAGGCTGCAGCTCCCTGCTGGGCATGGGGCCTGCACCACAGGACTTACTTTCTGTTGTGGGACGTGCTCCTAGAAAGGTATGTCCAAGTCCTGACTCCCGGTACCTGGAATGGGAACTTACTTGGAAATAAGGTGTTCGCAGCTATAATTGAGTTAAGGTCATGTTGGAGTAGGGTGGGCCCTAATCCAATGGCAAGGGTCTTTACAAGAAAGGAGAAGGGGTATTAGCCGGGCGTGGTGGCATGCACCTGTAATCCCAGCTACTCAGGAGACTAAGGCAGCAGAACTGCCTGAACTCAGAAGTTGGAGGTTGCAGTCAGCCAAGATCGCACCACTGCACCCCAGCCTGGATGGCAGAGCGAGTCTCTGCCTCAAAAAAAAAAAAAAAAAAAAAAAAAAGAGAGAGAGAGAGGAGAAGGGGAAAGAGACACAGACACACAGGCCAGGTGAAGACAGAGTCAGAGACTGCAGTGATGCGGCCACAAGCCAAGGAGCACCTGGAGCCCCCAGAGGCAGGAGGGATCCGCCCCTAGAGCCTTCTACAGATAGAGTCAACCTTGCCCACACCTTGATCTTGGACTTCTGGCCTCCAGAACTGGGGGAGTGTACATTTCTGTTTCTTAAGCCACCAGATTTTGTGGTCATTTGTAGCGGCAGCCCCAGGACACCAACAAAAACTGTGCTTGAAAGGCCCCTGAACAGGCACAGAAACCCTTCCCGAAGCCCAGGCTGGGAGCTGCAGGACCCAGAGCCCAGTGCAGGCAGGAGAGGCCCCTCAAAGGGCTGAGGGAGGGCAAGGGAGTATACAGGCCCCAATATTCAGGGTGCAGACAGCGGGATGTGGCCAGGAGGTTGGAGGTTCCCTGGGGGTCATCAACATTCGGGGGTGAGAACGACACCTCAATCCCTAACCTGCCATGCTGAAATGAGAGCGTTCTGGAGAGACCATTCTGGCGATCAGAGCACAAGCTGGCCAGTAGCCACATCTGACCGGTGGACGGGAAGCTGCTCTTGTCTGTTTAATGAGCATTAGTTTTAGGCCGAGTGCAGAGGCTCACACCTGTAATCCCAGCACTTTGGGAGGCCAAGGCGGGCGGATCACGAGGTCAGGAGTTCGAGACTAGTCTGGCCAACATGGTGAAACCCCCTCTCTACTAAAAATACAAAAACTAGCCGGGCGTTGTGGCACATGCCTATAATCCCAGCTACTCAGGAGGCTGAGGCAGGAGAATTGCTTGAACCCAGAAGGCAGAGGTTGCAGTGAGCGAAGATCATGCCACTGTACTCCAGTCTAGGTGACAGAGCACGACTCTGTCTTAAAAAAAAAAAGAGTGT
This sequence comes from Chlorocebus sabaeus, assembly GCF_047675955.1. Lineage (NCBI taxonomy): Eukaryota > Metazoa > Chordata > Mammalia > Primates > Cercopithecidae > Chlorocebus > Chlorocebus sabaeus. The sequence goes on from NC_132909.1 coordinate 44,265,970, forward strand.
TAGTTTTGTTGCAAAGCAAATAGCAGGTGGATGGAGTGCACCTCCCAGGACCCACTGGGGATACCGTGTCACGGCTGCAATGTGCTCTCTCAAGTCTTCCTGCAAACGGAGCTATTCTGATTCCTGCGATTGCTGGGGCACCCCAAACCCTAGCTTGGGATACAGTGCTGTGGAGGGTGGCCTTGGGTGTGCATGGCTCACCCAGCCTCATGCATACGTGAAAGGACAGTATGGGCTTGCGTGGGGCCCAGCGTGCCCTCCCACCCTGCTGCTTCCGGGCAAACTAGGGTGCCAGGAGAGGTGAGCGTGGGCCGCCCACAGGAGGCATGTGGCTGCTATTTTTAGCATAGGTTTCCACACTTGCAGGCCCTCCCAACACAGCTCTACCCACCAGGCTGGGGAGAGGGCTGCCGGTGGTGCAGGGCTCACCCCAGCAGACACCGCAGGGCTGTGTCCTCAAGCTCCCACCTCTGCGCGGCCTTTCGGGATGTCAGCTCCTCCCCTCATGTGCAGCTGGGCGTGCAGAAAGGGGCTCTGTGCCTGGGCACGCCACTTAATATCCTTGGGCCTTTGCTTCACGCACAAGTGGAATATTCCAAATGGACCTGGGCAGGAATCCCAGCCAACACGAACCTGTCCCCTGAGCTAAGGCCAGCCGGCGGAGAGCCTGGCCTCTGCAGAGCTGTACAGAAACACCACAAACCCCAACAACAGGCCCAGTAACACTGGAGGGAGGAGGGGCATGAGGAGGACGCCTAAGAGTGCAGGGCCTCAGCTCCCACAGAAGGGTCATAGCAGAGAACATGGAAGAGGAGCCTACAAAACCGGTCTACTCCGGGAAGACAGCCCGGCCACTACTCAAACAGTTAAACCCAGAGTCTCTGCATGATCCTGAAATTCCAGTCCTCAGTATAGACCCAAGAGGACTGAAGATAGCGTCCACACAAACCCTGCAACACACATGTCCATGCAGCTCTGTTCGTGACAGCCAAAATGTGGAAACAGGCCAAATGCCCATCAACAGACAAGTGGATGAACAGAATGTGTTCCATCCATACAGTAGAATGCGCTTCAGCCAGATGTACTCCATCCATACAGCAGAATGCTTTTCCGCCATGGAAAGGAATGAAGCACTCATCTCATGCACGCTACAACGTGGAAGAAGCCTGAAGATACGAAGCTGACTGAGAGAGGCCAGACACAAAACTCCACACAGTGTCAGATTCCATTGATCTGAAATGTCCAGAACAGGCAAATCCATAGACACAGGAAGCAGACTGCTGGCTGCCAGGGCGGGGGAGGGGAACAGGGAGTAATTGCTGATGGAGATAGAGGGTGGGGTTTTTTTTGTTTGTTTTTGTTTTTTGTTTTGAGACAGAGTCTTGCTCCATCACGCAGACTGGAATGCAGTGGCACAATCTCGGCTCACTGTACTCCCAGGTACAAGCCATTCTCCTGCCTCAGCCTCCCAGGTAGCTGGTATTATAGGCGTATGCCACCACGCCTAGCTAATTTTTGTATTTTTAGTAGAGACAGAGTTTTGCCATGTTGGCCAGGCTGGTCTCAAACTCCTGACCTCAAGCGATCTGCCCGCCTTGGCCTCCCAAAGTGCTGGGATTACAGGAATGAGCAACTGCGCCCAGCTAAGAGGGGTCTCTTTTTGGGGGGATGAAATGTTCTGGAGCCAGGTAGAGGTGATCAATGCACAATATTGAGAAGGTACTAAATGCCATTAAATTGCATACTTTAACATGGCTAATTAGGGCTGGGCATGGTAGCTTATGCCTATAATCCCAGGACTTTGGGAGGCCAAGGCAGGCAGATCACCTGAGGTCAGGAGTTCTAGACCAGCCTGCCCAACATGGTGAAACCCTATCTCTACTAAAAATACAAAAAAATTAGCTGGGTGTGGTGGTGGGTGCCTGTAATCTCGCTACCAGGAAGGCTGAGGTGGGAGAATCACTTAAACCTGGGAAGCAGAGGCTGCAGTGAACCAACATCACGCCACTGAACTCCAGCCTGGTCAACAGAGTGAGCTCCTGTCTCAAAAACATACAACCAAACAGATGTCTAATTGGGCCAGGCACAGTGGCTCATGCTTGTAATTCCAGCACTTTGGGAGGCTGAGGCAGGGGGATGGCTTGAGCCCAGGAAGAGTTTCAGACCAGCCTGGGCAATATAGTGAGATCCATCTCCACAAAAAATTTTAAAAATTAGCTGGCCATGGTGGTACACACCTGTAATCCCAGCTACTTGGAGGCTGAGGTGACAGGATCACTACAGTCTGGATATCGAGGCTGCTGGGATAGAACTACCGTACTCCAGCCTGGGCAACAGAGCAAAACCCTGTCTCAAAAAATTAAATAAAGGCTAATTTTTATGTTATATGTATTTTATCTCAGTGAAAGAAGTATAAAGGAGAAATAAAAAGTATACCCAAGGTTCTAGCAGTGTGGGGGTGGGTGGAGGGGCCCAAAGTAGACCACCCTAGTGCCTTCTAACCAGGAAGCCACCACGGCCCCACATGTGTATAAGGAAGAAGACATCAGCTGCTGATCCATCAGCTGCTGATCCAAGACCCTTGGCCATAAGCTTCTCAGCCATCACACACCCCCTCCCAAGGCAGCCGGGAATGGGCGCGGCCGCCCCACCCACTACAGCCCAGAGGCTCTCGGGCCCACGTCAGAGCCTGTAACCTGGCAGGCAGGAGCAGGAGTGTGGCCGGCCGCAGCTGTGGCCTTCCTGAGGTCTGAGAAGCATTTTTATAAAAATGCAAACTGGTGGCCAACTGTTACTTTTTTTTTTAAGTTAACTTAAACATCAGAATTGCTTGGCTTCTCCTGAAACGCTGGAAGTGCCGACAACTCAGGGCCCGGATTCCTGGCAAGCGATGGATGCATCCCCAGCTCCCGCCCAGCCCAGGCACGGAGGCGCAGGATCGGTGCCCTCATGCTCCCCTCCAAGGCAGCCCTGGGGCCGCCAAGGCCAACACGTCCCACTGCCCCTCACTCTGGGTCGGCAGCTGCGTGGGCTGACCCAAGGCCTGGAGGGAAGGACGCCCTCGCCAGCCCCCGAACAAGAAGTCCTCCCAGGCCCCTCCCTGAGAAGTGGGCCACCTGGGACGGGAAGGTTCAGCTAGGATGCCGCATGTGGCCAAGCGAAGCTGGGAATGCAGGTCTCACCCTGAGCCAAAACCCCAAGGAAATTCACTGCAGCTCATCCAGCAGTTAACTGTTAGCGGCCCTGGCCACAGTGGATCCCCATCAGCTGGAAGCCTACAAAGCCCTGGGGAGGGGGCACTATGGGGTAGGACAGGGAGAAGAAAGAGGGGTGACTGGCCAAGCCTGGTCATGGGCTTTCTAAACAGTCAAGGGTGAGGCCAGGTACGGTGGCTCACACCTGCAGTCCCAGCACTTTGGGAGGCCAAGGCAGTGGATCGCTTGAGGTCAGGAGTTCGAGACCAGCCTGGGCAACACGGCGAAACCCAAATCCCATCTCTAGTAAAATACAAAAATTAGCTGGGCACAGTGGTGGGTGCCTGTAATCCCAGCTACTGGGGTGGCTGAGGTAGGAGAATCACTTGAACCCTGAAGGCGGAGGTTGCAGTGAATCAAGATCGAGCCACTACACTCCAGCTTGGGCGACAGAGTGAGACTGTCTCAAAATAAATGTAAAAAATAAACAGTCCAGGGTGCTTGAGGGTGTGACCCTCGCTACCCTCTGACCCAAAGCCCCCACGGGAGCGAACAGCTAAACACGGCCAGGAGCCCAGCCAGCCGCCCACTCACACTGGCTCCTGGCTCCCACCCCCTTCAGCAGCCCCAGAAAACCCTGCATGTCCAGCTCACCCGGACGGATGGTCCCTTTCAAGAAGGATCTGCTGGCCAGGCACTGCCCCCAGGCAGTAGGACGGAAGGCCAGGGAGGGACGTCGAGGCACAGGGAGTCCATAGCAGGGGAAGCCACAAGTCCTTGATGGCCCAGGACAAGCTGTGCTGGCTCAGACAGGCATGGGCCGGGCAGCTGGGTGGGTAGATGGAGGAAGGAAGTGGGGGATTTCCGAGTGAGTGGGGCTATGCAGAAAGCAAGCCGGAAATGGAGTCGGGGGAAGGTGGCCAAAGAGGTGGCGCTGGACCTGGGAAGAGCACTCCAGGCAGGAGGCCCCGTGAGCACAAAGGCCCTGGGGTCACACAGTGACCATGACAGGGGCCCGCCAAGGAAGCCAGGGTGGGCAAAGAAGTTGGGGGTGGGGCCTGGCGGGCTCAGAGCCTCAAGAGAGCTGAGCCTTGTGGGACCCCACCCTGGGTGGGACAAGAAGCCACCGGAAGGATTTAAACAGGAGTGACCTGAGCTGCCCTCCCTGCGGCAGAGTCACTGCTGCTGGAGGAGGCAGGACCAAGGGGCCAGGGCAGGGGAGGCAACATGGGAGCAGGAGCCCATCCATGGCGGGAGACATCCCAGGCCTGTCCCAGGCCTGTCCCAGGCCTCGGCCCTTGGAGCCCTCAGGTTCTAACTTCAGGGCTCCTGATCCTGGCTGCACTCCAGGCTGGGGGTCCCAGCATGAGGAAGCCCGCCCAGGGCAGATGGGACCCATCTCCCCCAGGTGGAGTCCTAGGTGCACTGCCAGCTTCCCAGAGGACCTCAGGAGGGGTGTCCGCAGGTACAGAGGCTCATCCCAACTCCCATCCAAGGCCTTGCTCAGACACAGCCCCCAGCCACCCTCAGACGCCCTCTCTGCTCCCTCTCAGCCCCAGGCAGATACTGCCCTTCTTTTTGTTGTTGTTGTTGTTGTTGTTGAGACAGAGTCTCGCTTTGTCACCCAGACTGGAGTGCAGTGGCCGGATCTCAGCTCACTGCAAGCTCCGCCTCCCGGGTTCACGCCATTCTCCTGCCTCAGCCTCCCGAGTAGCTGGGACTACAGGCGCCCGCCACCTCGCCCGGCTAGGTTTTTGTATTTTTTTAGTAGAGACGGGGTTTCACCATGTTAGCCAGGATGGTCTCGATCTCCTGACCTTGTGATCCGCCCGTCTCGGCCTCCCAAAGTGCTGGGATTACAGGCTTGAGCCACCACGCCCGGCGATACTGCCCTTCTTACCCTGCTGTCTCCCTCCTTTCTGTTCAGGCCCCAAGTTGAGCCTGGAGGCTTCTCCCACTGAAGCTGTCCTGGCTCCTGCCACCTGGCCTGTTCCTTGCGCCAGGAGCCACACCCCACTGCTGCAACCCTTCTCCCGCTGCCTGAGGGTTAGGTGTGGGGACAAGGTGTGCATAAAAAGGCACATGAGGGGACATCAGGACAGAGGATGAGGGACCAGGTGAGGGGAAAGGTGGTCCCTGTGTGAGGGAGGCCGTGAGCACCAGACTGGGAGGCCCTGTCCCCTCGGCTACCACCTCCTCATGTGTACCCTGCCAACACCAAGCCTCTGCAGTTGCTGTGCCCACTGCCAGGTGCACCTGTGTCTCTGGGCTCCACGAGGCTCCTCCCATGCCATGCCTGGCACCTGCTGCTCCAGGAACAGCCCCGGGACCCTGCACCTCCGGGCGCCATGCGGGCTCAGAGGAGGTACTGGGCGGATATTTACCCCACTGCACCCATGACGCCTTCCCCTCGGCCTTCCTCCCGGGCCTAGAGACAGCACCCCATGGAAGACAGGGCAGCAGGGAGCAGAAGGGAGGAGTTGCCAGGGTGGCCACATGGCTGCCTGAACTGAGCACAGCTCTGGGCTTGCCACGGTGTGGGACGCTGGTAGGAGGGCAGAGTGGCCAAGTAGGGGCAGGAAACCAGGGTCCTCCTGCTTCTGGGCACCGCTCAGCTGGGGGCAGGGCCAGCATGCACGGAAGATACCACAGGGTCCTGAACAGCAGTGGGACAGGAAGGGCCGGCCCCGCAGGAGCCCTGACTTCAGTCCCCACGCTCTGTCTGCCCCTCAAACTTGGCTCCCAGAGGATTCGGCCTCTGTGCTTCTCACGTCACTCCTTATTGTCAACTAACTCCCAAGTGCCACCCCAGCCCTGCTTCCAGAATATTCCCTGAGATGCCCCAGGAGACTCCTCCAGCCCAGCAGCCCCTTGCCAGGCTCATCATGGCCCCAATTCCCCCATCCCACGTGCCCAATGCACCCGGCCCTGGCAGACAGAGCCACGATCTTCCTGATGCTGATGCAGAAGCCAGAAACCCCTAATGTCCCACTACAGAGCTCTCCTCCTCCAGGCAGCCCTCTCAGCAAACATGGCTCCCTTCATGGAGCACTATCTGTGCGAGCTACAGTCCTGAGGACTGTTCATGCATTGACAGAGTTAACCCCCTTCACGGCACATCTTACAGACAGGGAAACTGAGGCATGGGCCAATTATGAGCTTGCCCAGGGTCACATAGCTGGGAGGAGGAGAGCGTGACTTCTTTTTGTTGCTGTTGTTTTAAACAGAGACAGATCTGACTACATTGCCCGGGCTGGTCTTGAACTCCTGGGCTCAAGTGATCCTCCTGCCTTGACCTCCCAAAGTGGTGGGATTACAGGCATGAACCACTGCGCCTGGCCACAACTTAATATTTTAGAGGTGGCAATACTACCCAAAGCAGTCTAGATTCAATGGAATCCCTACCAAAATACCATTTTTTGAAGAAATAGAAAAAAAATCCACCCTAAAATCCACATGGAATCTCAAGGAATGTCAAAAAGACAAGACAATCTTGAAAAAGAACCAAATTGGAGGACTCACACTTCATGACTTCAAAACTCAACTACAAAGCTACAGTATTCAAAACAGTGTGGTACTGACATAAAGACAGACATCAAGACCAATGGAATAGAATGAATAGAATAGAAAGCCCAGAAATAAACCCTCACATATATGGTCAAGTGATTTTCAACAAGGGTGCCAAACCATTCAACAGGCAAGGGACGGTCTTTTCAACAAAATGACTCTGGGAAAACAAGATCTCCACATGCGAAAGAATGAAGCTGTGCCCTGACCTAACACCATATACAAAAATTAACTCAAGACGGATCAAAGATCTAAAGCTAAAACTATAAAAGTAAAAAACTAAAACTGTAACTCTATAACTAAAACCATAAAAGCTAAAACTATATATACTAAAACTATAAAACTCTTGGAAGAAAATAGAGGAAAAGCTTCATAACACTGGATTTGGCAATAATTTCTTGGATCTGACACCAAAAGCACAAGCAACAAAAGAAAAAATACATAAATTGGATGCTGCCAAAATTAAAAACACTTGTGCATCAAAGGACGTAATCAACAGAATGAAAGGCCCCATTCCCACAGAACGAGAGAAAATATTTGCGAATCATATAGATGATAAGGGATCAATATCTAGACTATATAAAGAACTCTTACAACCCACCAACAAAAAGAAAAACGACCCAATTTAAAGATAGTCAAAATGTGAATATACTAAAAAGCCCTAAAAAACAAGGGCAAAGGACTTCAATAAACATTTCTCCAAAGACACACAAATGGCCAATAAGCACATGAAAAGATGCTCAACAGCACTAATCATTAGGGAAATGCAAACCAAAACCACAATCCCTATCAAAATATCCTTTTTTGCAGAAAGAAAAAAATCCACCCTAAAATCGATACGAAATCTCAAAAAACCTCAAATAGCCAAGACAATATGGAAAAAGAAGAATGAAATTGGAAGACTCACACTTCTTGATTTCAAAACTTAACTACAAAGCTACAGTAATCAAAAGAGTGTGATACTAGCATAAAGAGAAACATAAAGACCAATGGGGCCAGACACCTATAATCCCAGCACTTTGGGAGGCCAAGGCGTGGGGATCCTCTGAGGTCAGGAGTTCGAGACCAGCCTGGTCAACATGGTGAAACCCCGTTTCTACTAAAAATACAAAAATCAGCTGGGTGTGGTGATAGGCACCTGTAATCCCAGCTACTCAGGAGGCTAAGACAGGAGAATTGCTTGAACCCGGGAGGAGGAGGTTGCAGTGAGCCAAGATTGCACCACTGTACCCCAGCCTGGGAGACAGAACAAGACTCTGTCTCAAAAACAAACAAACAAACAAACAAACAAAAATCACCAATGGAATAGAATAGAAAGCCCAGAAATAAACTGTCACATATACGGTCAAGTGATTTTCAAGAAGGGTGCCAAACCATTCAATGGGGAAAGGATGGTCTTTTCAACAAATAGCTCTGGGAAAACAGGATCTCCACGTGCAAAAAGAAAAACAACCCAATTTAAAAATAGATAAAGTATGAATATACTAAAAAGCACCAAAAAAAAAAAAAGAGAGAGAGAGAGGAGCAGGAAAAGGGCACAGGATTTGAATACACATTTCTCCAAAGACAGACAAATGGCCAAGAAACACATGAAAAGATGCTCAACATCACTAATCATTAGGGAAATGCAAACGAAAACCACAATCCTTATCAAAATATCATTTTTTGCAGGAAAAAAATGATATTAGGATTAGTAGACATTAGTAGACATTAGGATGGCTACTATCGAAAAGTCAGAAAATAACAAGTGTTGTTGAGGATATGGAGAAATTAAAATCCTTATGCACCATTGGTAGGAACCTAAAATGGTATAGCTACTACAGAGAACAGTGTGGCAGTTCCACAAAAAATTAAACATGCTGGCTGGGCGTGGTGGCTCACGCCTGTAATCTCAGCACTTTGGGAGGCCAAGGCAGGCAGATCACCTGAGGTCAGGAGTTCGAGACCATCCTGCCGAACATGGTGAAACCCCATCTCCATTAAAAACACAAAGGTTAGCCAAGTGTGGTGGCGCGCGCCTGTAATCCCAGCCACTGAGGAGGCTGAGGCAGAATTGATTGAACCCGGGAGGCGGAGGATGCAGTGAGCCGAGATCGCACCACTGTACTCCAGCATGGGCGGTAGAGCAAAACTCCGTCTCAAAAAAAATTAAACATACAGTTACACACGATCCAGCAATGCCACGTCTGGGAATTTACCCAAACAAATTCTGAGTAGGGACTCAAAGAGATGTACACCAACGTTCACAGCAGCACTATGTACAACAGCCAAATGGTGGAAACCAGCCAAGTGTCCGTCAACAGATGAATGGATAAACAAAATGTGTCCCATCCATACAGTGGAATAACAGCCTTAGAGGAGAAGGACGTTCTGACACGTTACAATGTGGATGAACCTTGAGGATATTATGCTCGGTGAAATAAGCCAGACACAAAAGGACAGATCCTGGATGATTCCACTTACATGAGGTCCCTAGAGTCGTCAAACTCATAGAGGTAGAAAGTAGGATGGTGGTTGCCAGGATCTGGGAGGGGACGGAGGGTGGGTGTTTAATGGGGACAGAGTTTCAGTGTGGGAATATGCAAAAGCTCTGAACACAAATGGTGCTGATGATTGCAAAACAATGTGAGGGTACTTACTAAACGCCACTAAACTGCACACCTAACAAGGTTAAGATAGTAACTTACACGTTACATGTATTTGTTTTGTGTTTGGTTTGTTTTTGAGACAGCGTCTTGTTCTGCTGCCCAGGCTGCAGTGCAGTGGCGTGATCTCGGCTCACTACAACCTCTGCCTCCAGGGTTCAAGCAATTCTCCTGCCTCAGCATCCCGAGTAGCTGGGATTACAGGCACCCACCACCACACCCGGCTAATTTTTGTATTTTTAGTAGAGACGGGGTTTCAACATGTTGACCAGGCTGGTCTCAAACTCCTCACCTCAGGTGATCCACCTGCTTCGGCCTCCCAAAGTGCTGGGCTTACAGGCATGAGCTACCACATTGGGCCACATGTTATGTGTATTTTACTAAATTTAAAAAAAAGAAAACGGCTGGGCGTGGTGACTCACGCCTATAATCCTAGTACTTTGGGAGACCGAGGAGGGTGGATCACTGAAGCCTGGGCAACATCGCAAGATCCCCGTCTCTACAAAAAAATTTTAAAACTTAGCCAGGTGTGATGGTGTGTGCCTGTAGTCCCAGCTACTTGGGAGGTTGAGGTGGAAGGATTGCTTGAGCCCAGGAATTCCTGGCTGCAGTGAGCACTGCACTCCAACCTGTGCAACAGAGGGAGAACCCTATCTTAAATATAAAAAAAGAAAAAATACAAAAAGAAAACGAGCACTTCACTTCTGTGGGATCCCCACCAAAATCCCACAACCTCAGTCCAATTGCCAGAAAATCCCCACAAGACCACAATAAGGACATTCCACAAAACACCTGACCAGCTCTCCTCAAGAGGGTGAAGGTCATGGATGATGAGGAGACACTGAGGAACCGTCACAGATTGGAGGGGTCAAAGGAGATGCTTTGACTAAACGCAACACATCAACAGGCGCGGTGGCTCACGCCTGCAATCCCAGCATTTCAGGAGGCTGAGGTAGGCAGATTACCAGGGATCAGGAGTTCGAGACCACCCTGGCCAACATAGTAAAACCCCATCTCTACTAAAAATGCAAAAATTAGCCAGGCACTGTAGCTCAAGCCTGTAATCCCAGCACTTTGGGAGGCCAAGGCAAGCGAATCACCTGAGGTCAGGAGTTCAAGACCAGCCCAGTCAACATGGCGAAACCCCATCTCTACTAAAAATACAAAATTAGCTGAGTGTGGTGGTGCATGCCTGTAATCCCAGCTACTTGGGAGGCTGAGGCAGGAGAATCGCTTGAACCTAGGAGGCGGGGGTTGTGGTGAGGCGAGATTGCACCATTGCACTCCAGCCTGAGCAGCAACAGTGAAAATCCATCTAAAAAAAAAAAAAGACTATCTCCTAAGAGGCCGGGTATGGTGGCTCAAGCCAGCACTTTGGAAGGCCCAGGCAGGAGGAGGATCACTTGAGCCCAGGAGTTTGAGACCAGCGTGGCCAACACAGGGAGACTCCTGTCTCTACAAAAAAAAAATATTAAAAATTAGCCAGGTGTGGTGGTACATGCCTGTGGTCTCAGCTACTCAGGAGGCTGAGGCAAGAGGACTGCCTGAGCCCAGGAAGTTGAGGCTACAGTCAGCCGAGATCGCACTACTGCAGTCCAGCCTGGGCGACAGAGCTAGATCTTGTCTCAAAAAAAAAGGCCGGGCAGGGTGGCTCATGCCTGTAATCCCAGCACCTTGGGAGGCTGAGGCGGGCAGATTACCTGAGGTCGGGAGTTCAAGACCAGCCTGACCAACATGCAGAAACTCCATCTCTACTAACAATACAAAATTAGCTGGGCGTGGTGGCGCATGCCTGTAATCCCAGCTACTCGGGAGGCTGAGGCAGGAGAATTCCTTGAATCCTGGAGGAGGAGGTTGTGGTGAGGCAAGATCACGCCACTGTACTCCAGCCTGGGTAACAAGAGTGAAACTCCGTCTCAAAAAAAAAAAAAAAAAAAAATACCGCCAGGCGCGGTGGCTTACGCCTATAATCCCAGCACTTTGGCAGGCCAAGGCGGGTGGATCATTTGAGATCAGGAGTTGGAGACCTGCCTGACCAAAATGGTGAAACCCCATCTCTACTAAAAATACAAAACAAACAAAAAAAAATTAGCCGGGCGTGGTGGTGCATGCCTGTAATCCCAGCCACTCAGGAGGCTGAGGCAGGAGAATCGCTTGAACCCAGGAGGTGGAGGCTGCAGTGAGCCAAGATGGCGCCATTGCACTCCAGCCTGGGTGACAGAGTGAGACTCTGTCTCAAAAACAAAAACCAAAAAATCGGCCGGGCGCGGTGGCTCAAGCCTGTAATCCCAGCACTTTGGGAGGCCGAGATGGGCGGATCACAAGGTCAGGAGATCGAGACCATCCTGGCTAACACGGTGAAACCCCGTCTCTACTAAAAATACAAAAAATTAGCCGGGCGAGGTGGCGGGCGCCTGTAGTCCCAGCTACTCGGGAGGCTGAGGCAAGAGAATGGCGTAAACCCGGGAGGCGGAGCTTGCAGTGAGCTGACATTCGGCCACTGCACTCCAGCCCGGGTGACAGAGCAAGACTCCGTCTCAAAAAAAAAAAAAAAAAAAAAAAAAAACACCAAAAAATCCTAACTCAAAAGAAACAGTTAACAGCAATGAATACTTCCCCAGGTGAAACTAAACAGATGACCCGTAAGCCACAGAGTGGCAGCTGTCACACTCTGGGCCAAGGCACAGAGGTGAACAAGGTGCAATCCTGCTCTCACTGTTGCCCCGAGTAGCAGCTCAACAGCTGGTCTTGGCCAAGCAGGCATCTTTCAAGGTGTGCACCCACCACTGCTGGGCATGGGGCCAGGCACTTTGCCTGGATGCATCATCTAAAATCCATGTGATGACTCCTCAAGGGGGCTCTGTGAGCACCCCCTTTTTATAGCCAGGAAACTCAGGCACAGAAGGGACGGACTGTTTGGCAGGAGCCAACAGAGGTGCACAGAGCAGCGTGATGAGCTCCGGGACTCAGTGCCGGGGAGCCCCCCAGCAGGCAGCCTCCACCCCACGGTGGACCTTCAGGCTCCTCCCTCTGCCCTGGCTGAGCCGGCAGTGAGGGGATTAGCAGGCTCCTTGCCGAACAGAGGCCAAGGCCGCCTGGGTGCAAAGATAGGCTGTTGGGACCATAAATCATCCCCGGGGTCTGTGTATTTATTCAGTGATGATTTAATGAGCCACTCCTGTCCTAACTACAGCCACCAATCCCGCCTGCCTGGAAGGACAGAAGGGATCCCCGCAGCGATGGAAGCGGGATGCGCACAGATGTGAAAGGACTCAATGGTGTAACGCAGCAGGGAGCCTCTGCCTTCAGTCACTTGAGAAAGAGACGCTGAAGCAGACACAGAGCCCCTCCGAGGTTCCGAGATTCCGCAGGTCCCTGCAGCCCAGGAAGGCGGACAGCTCGCGTGTCTTTGCGGACACGCTCGGCCTCCCCGAGTCCCCAGCCAGAGGGACGGCCAGCCCCACAGAGCCAGTCCCGGGCGCCCTGCCTGGCTGTGCTGATACTTCCTCCCAGAGATTTCCGGGCGAATGACCAGCTGGCATGCACCCACCCACCCTCTGCACCCAGGTGAGTGGTGCCAGATGCAGAGGAAACGGGAAGTGCTGTGGTGTTTCTGTTTTCAATTTTAATCGAAGTTTTGAAACATAAATGATTTCTTTATTTTCATTTTTTTTATTTAAAAAAAAAAAAGTGTGGCAGACAGCTTCTCTGCAGCAAGAACCCTGGCAGGAAAGGGAAGAGAAGGGAAGCCTGCAGAAGTTCTCAGGGAGGCTTCGCCCCATTGCCAGGACCCCCCGAGCATTGTGGTGGTCTCTGGGCTGTTCAAATACCAGAGTGGGGCATATGGATAAGGGACGGGGTGGCCAGGATATAGGCACAGGGTATTAGCACACTCAGTGGGAGAAGGCCCACCCTTCCAAGCAGACTCAGCCCCTCTCTCTGGGCCTCACCCCATCCTTCAACCCCACCCCACAGGGTGAAACTCCTGGGACCAGCAGAGGTGTCAGGACCCAAGTACAGAGAAGGGAGAATTTTATGTAGTAAATGAGGACCTGAAGCCTCTCAGCTATAGTGGTGACTTTCTCCGGTATGGGGCTCCCTGAGATGGAAGACACAGCCACTTAACATAACCCTTCTGTCGCCAACCCTCCTGGGGAATCAGGCTCAGGATCCGTAGGTGTGAGAGCTGCAGAGGTGAGGTTCAAGTCTGCCACAAGCCCGCCTTTGCCAAGCCCCAGGTCATCATGGAGCCCCAGAACCCACTATCTCCAGGGACACCTGCCCTGGCCCCTCCTAAACCTCCTGCTGCTCCCTCCTCGTTCCTCCCAGGCCTGTCCCCACATGGCAGCCAATGGGATCCTTGCTCAAAACCCTCCCCACCCGAGGACCAGACCTCAACCCCTCATCCCGGCCCACGAGGCATCACTCCCAGAGCCAGGCCAGGCCAGGCTCTTCGCCTTGGCTCAGAGCCACAACCTCAGGGCCAGGGCCAGCTGGCACAGGTGTGGCTTCCTGTCACTCCCTAGGGCAGGGTCTCCAGCTGACCTGCTCTCCAAGGCGTCCCCAGGGCCAGCTCACAGGAGATGCTCAGGAAATACAAACTGACTCGAGGAATGGACTTTCCTGTCCAAACCGGCACTGCTGTGGGGAAAACTCGCCAGGCCACCCTGGTGCTTCTTGTTCAGGCACTCAGAGGGCTGGATGGGCATCACCATGCAGCCCCAGGGCCATCGCACCCCAAGGATTTGACCGTGGAACACACTGTGTTCCGTACAGGTATACAGGCTTGGGATTCGCTTAGGAAAATCTCAGCTCCAGGAAGACCACAAACTACTCTCCCACTTCAGGGCCCCTCAACAGCTGGTACGTGTTCCTGGATGGAGGGATTGAGAAGAAGACCCCACACACCCCTCCCAGGACTAAAGTGGGGACGTTGGATCATGTGGTGAGGTACTGGCCCTCTTAGAGAGCACCTGCTTCTAGGAGATTCCAGAATGAACTGGAGACAGGCCTGCCCACAGGGAGGTCAGATTCCAGAGCCTGCTGATACCTGCTGAGCACCTGCTGAGTTCACACTGCACCTGCTGAGCGCCTGCTAAACACACACTGTGTGCCGGCTGAGTACTTGCTAAATACACACTGTGCACCTGCTGAGTGCCTGCTAAATACACACTGTGCACCCACGGAGTGCCAAAGAGAGCACACACTGCGCCTGCTGAGTACACAGTGTGCACCTGCTGAGCACCTGAATACACACTGTGCACCTGCTGAATATACGCTGGGCACACCTGCTGAACACTGTGCGCCCGCTGAGCACCTGTATACACATTGTGCACCTGCAGAATACACACTGTGCGCCTGCCAAGTGCCTGCTAAGTACACACTGCACCTGCTGAGCACCTGCTTAGCACACACTGTGCATGTGCTGAGCACCTGATAAGTACACACTGTGCATCTGCTGAGCACCTGATGAGTACACACTGCACCTGCTGAGCGCTTGCTGAGTACACACTGTGCCTGCTGAGTGCCTGCTGAGTACACACTGTGCCAGCTGAGTGCCTGCTGAGTACACACTGTGCCTGCTGAGTGCCTGCTGAGTACACACTGTGCCTGCTGAGCACCTGCTGAGTACACACTGTGCCTGCTGAGTGCCTGCTGAGTACACACTGTGCCTGCTGAGTGCCTGCTGAGTACACACTGTGCCTGCTGAGCACCTGCTGAGTACACACTGTGCACCTGATGAGTACACACTACACCTGCTAAGCACTTGCTGAGTATACATTGTGTGCCTGCTGAGTGCCTGCTGAGTACACACTGCGCCTGCTGAGCTCCTGCAGAACACAAACTGTGCACCTGCTGAGCACCTGCTGAGTACACACTGCAGAACACCATGGGCCTGCTGAGCGCCTGCAGAACACACACTGTGCGCCTGCTGAGTACCAGCTGAATACATACCATTAGCCTGTTGAACACCAGCTGAGTACACACCGTGTGCCTGCTGAGCATCTAGTGAGCACCTACTGAACGTCTGCTAAACATTTCCTTGTGTGGGCACCAAGTGCCTCTTGCAGGCCTGCTGTGTCCCCGTCAAGCACCTGCTGGATGCCTGCCAAATGCCTGCCCAGTGCCAACTGGGTACACCATGTGTCCACAGTGGCCACACCTCCAGCATCTCAGCAGTAGTGAGCACCTAGTGAGTATCTATGCCAGGCCCCATTCCAGATACACCACATAGGCATTCACGTCTCACCATGATCCAATGAGGCAGAGACCACTGCGACCCCTACTTCACCAAAGACAGCAGGGCCTCCTGGGTTGGGCTAAGTGCATTGGCTCATGCCTATAATCCCAGCATTTTGGGAGGCCAAGGAGGGAAAATTACTTGAGGTCTGGAGTTGGAGACCAGCCTGGCCAACATGGTAAAACCCCATTTCTATCAAAAATGCAAAAATTAGCCAGGTGTGGTGGTGCACGCTTGCAATCCCAGCTATTCAGGAGGCTGAGGCAGGAGAATTGCTTGAACACGAGAGGCAGAGGGTGCAGTGAGCACTACAACACTCCAAAAAAAAAAAATGCCTCCCAGGTCTAAACCCGCCCAGAAGGAGGTGAGGTGGGGGCTGAGGCTGACTGTGTGGCCCTGGCTGGGCACCGATGGGGCTGCTTCCCTCTGGTGCCAAGTGCTTCTGAATCCCTCCGTGCAAGAACCCCAAGGAGGAGGCCCCGGCCACGCTTCGTTTCTAGTTGGCAAATAATAAACATTGGCTCTCGGGCATCCCTGGCCCTCAATGCATGTGGTACTTCCTTATTTATACACCTAGACCCCCATCCAGTTGCTGGCACCACAGCCACACCCAGAAGAAAAGGGCACCCACCTCCACCCAGGGGCCACGCAGGACCTGTTGAAGGTCAGGGACATACCCCAACCAGAAATAAAGTGGGGGTTTGTTCCATCCCATGAGCTCAAAGGCGAAGCAGGACTCTCCTACCCCCCACCCCTCCCCTGTGATTCTGGTTCCCACACTGCAGCCTGGGAGTCCCCCACCCACTCTCCCAATAATCCCTGTCACCATCACCTCCCAAATGCCCAGTCTTCCTCCGTGAGTGGCACACCTCCAGCTGCTCGCCCTCCTCCCTACTGCAGGGGGCTCAGGGACACACAGATGGGGCCATTCCCAGGCAGGCACCTTGGAGAGGCCCCCACTCCCCCAGTACATGCACTGGGACAAATACAAGGAATGTTTAGGTTGAAAAAAACCAGGGACGACCTCTATGCTTCTCAACAGATGAATATGAACTGAGGCTCAGCGTACAACAAGGTCCTCCACATGGGCCTTGGAGTCAGACACGGGTTCAATCCCAGCTCCTCCTCCCACCGTCAGCCATGTGACCTCCTGTGCCTCAACTTCTCATCTGTGCCATGGGGGCAGGCAACAGGCCCTTTCTCATGAGTTACTGCAACAATCCACTGTGCACAAATACATGGATTCTAGCAAGGCCAGTTCCTGCCACTGTCACTCACATTGCTATCCCACTAGAACCTTCCATGGCTCCACGTGGCAGGGCCTGGCTCCGGGCCCTCCACCCACTGTCATACCTCCTCTGAGGGCCACTTCCTCGGCACACAGACTTCCAGCAGCCTGAACCGCCCTGCCCCACCCTGACCCGCCGGCTAACACCCAGAACTCCGTGACCCGGCAGAAACACACAGGCTGCAGGGTTAGTCTGACCTGGGTCAGATGGCAGCCTCTCCACTCCAGCGCTCTGTGACATTCGCTCTCCAGGCCTGCCTCTCCCTCTGTAAACTCAGGAGGATGCCACTGGCTGCCTGGGGCAGTCACGTACTGCAGGATCCAGGTTTGCATCTCGTGTAGCCAGCAGCCTCCGCCCATCCCTCTGCACCTGCACGCTCCCGGCACACACGCTCCCGGCACACACGCTCCCGGCACACACAGGGCCTGACACCAGGGCTTCTGGATTGTGACACTGCTGACACTTAGTGTTGGATAATTCCCCACAGTGGGGCTGTCCTATGTCCTATGGGCTGTAGTGTTGAGCAGTATCCTCAGTCTCTGCCCACTGGATGCCAGTAGCACCACCATCCCCCGTCGTGACAACCACAAACGTCCCCAAAAGTTGCCAAATGCCCCCAGGGGCAGAATCGGACCCAGGTGAGCCCTACACTCTGCACGGAATAACCTGTGGATTTTGATGTTTCTCTGACCCTGGGTTCAGGCCAGTCTCTCTACTCTCCCCAGGGCAGACCCCACTCGTGCTGTCCATATGGCATTTTACAGAGTCCCATTTAAAAAAAGAAATCCCCGTGGCTCACACCTGTAATCCCAGCACTTTGGGAGGCCGAGGCGGGCGGATCACAAGGTCAGGAGATCGAGACCACGGTGAAACTCCGTCTCTACTAAAAATACAAAAAATTAGCCGGGTGCGGTGGCAGGCACCTGTAGTCCCAGCTACTCAGGAGGCTGAGGCAGGAGAATGGCATGAACCTGGGAGGCGGAGCTTGCAATGAGCCGAGATCACGCCACTGCACTCCAGCCTGGGCGACAAAGCAAGACTCTGTCTCCAAAAAAAAAAAAAAAAAAGAAAGCCCCAGGCCGGGCGCAGTGGCTCACACCTGTAATCCCAGCACTTTGGGAGGCCGAGGCGGGCGGATCTCGAGACCAGGAGTTCGAGACCAGTCTGGCAAACACGGTGAAACCCTTGTCTCCACCAAAAATACAAAAATCAGCTGGGCGCGGTGGCTCATACCTGTGATCCCAGCACTTTAGGAGGCCGAGGCGGGCGGATCACTTGATGTCAGGAGTTGGAGCGCAGCCTGGCCAACATGGAGAAACCCCGTCTCTAATAAAAATACAAAAATTAGCAGGGTGTGGTGGCGGGTGCCTATAATCCCAGCTACTTGGGAGGCTGAGGCAGGAGAATGGCTTGAACCCAGGAGGCGGAGGTTGTAGGGAGCCAAGATCTCGCCACTGCACTCCAGCCTGAGCGACAGAGCAATACTCCCTCTCTCAAAAAAAAAAAAAAAAAAAAAAAGAAAGAAAGAAAAGAGGTCCCTAAAAGTGGGAGAACTGCCGCCAACCTCACTCTCCTTGCTAACCACCCCCAGTCCCTGCAGCTGATGTTCCTTAACACTTGAGGTCAGTGGGCCTTAAACTGTGTGGGAGTCCCAGAGGCCAGCCAATCCCTTCTGTGAAGGGCCAGATGCGCCCAGCGCAGCGACTCACACCTATAATCCCGGCACTCTGGGAGGCCAAGATGGGAGAACTGCTTGAGCACAGGAGTTTGAGACCAGCCTGGACAACACAGTGAGAAGACCATGTCTCGACCAAAAATAAAAAAATTAGCCGGGCATGGGGGCTCACACCTGTGGTACCAGCTACTCAGAGGGCTGAGGTGGGAGGATCACTAGAGCCCAGGAGGTCAAAGCCACAGTGGACCACATGATCTCTGTTGCGTGGGACTATGCTGTTGTTCCACAAAAGCAGCCACAGAAAACGAATAAATGGTTGTGCCCCTGCTCTAATAAAATAAAGAGACGTAGTTTACAGAGCTCTGGATTAGTAAATTATCAGTTCAGTGGGTCCCAACTGGCACTTTTTATTTTTTTCTTCTTTGTTTCTTCTACTTTTTTTTTTTTTTTTTGAGATGGAGTCTCTCTGTTGGCCAGGCTGGAGTGCAGCGGTGCGATCACAGTTCACTGCAGCCGCAAGCTCCTAGGCTCAAGAGAACCTCTCACCTCAGTCTCCCAAGCAGCTGGGACCACAGACATGAGCCACCATGCCAGGCTAATTTTTTTAATTTTTTTTTTCTGAGACGGAGTCTCGCTCTGTCGCCCAGGCTGGGAAGTGCAGTGGTGCAATCTCAGCTCACTGCAAACTCCGCTTTTCAGGTTCAAGCGATTTTCCTGCTGGGGTTACAGGTGCCCGCCACCATGCCCAGCTAATTTTTATATTTTAGTAGAGATGGGGTTTTACCATGTTGGCTAGGCTGGTCTTGAACTCCTGACCTCAGGTGGTCTGCCTGCCTTGCCCTCCCGAAGCGCTGGGATGACAGGTGTGAGCCACTGTGCCCACCCGGCCCAGGCTAATTCTCTTATTAGAACAAAACAGAGTACATCAGTGTGCCTGCAAACAGTAAGAGTTAAGCTCCTTGGTAAAACCTGTCTTGATTGTACATTTGGTGGCAGGTGCTGGCAAGCCATGAAAATGAATTTTCTTTTTTTAATTTTTTTTTCCAAGACAGAGTCTCACTCTGTCACCCAGGCTGGAGTGCAGTGGCGCGATCTTGGCTCACTACAACCTCCGCCACCCTGGTTCAAGCGATTCTCCTGCCTCAGCCTCCCAAGTAGCTGGGACTACAGGTGCACACCACTACACCTGGCTAATGTTTGTATTTTTAATAAAGACGGGGTTTCACTATGTTGCCCAGGGTGGCCTCGATCTCTTGACCTCGTGATCCGCCCACCTCGGCCTCCCAAAGTAGTAGGATTTCAGGCATGAGCCACCGTGCCCAGCCGAAAAATAAAGTTCTTTTTTTTTTTTTTTGAGACGGAGTCTCGCTCAGTCGCCCAGGCTGGAGTGCAGCGGCACGATCTTGGCTCACTGAAATCTCCACCTCCCAGGTTTAAGGGATTCTCCTTTCTCAGCCTCCCGAGTAGCTGGGACTACAGGCACGTGCCACCATGCCCAGCTAATTTTTTGTATTTTTAGTAGAGACAGGATTTCACCATGTCAGCCAGGATGGTCTTGATCTCCTGACTTTGTGATCTGCCCGAGTCAGCCTCCCAAAGTGCTGGGATTACAGGCGTGAGCCACTGTGCCCAGACCAGAAAAATGAATTTCTCACTGCAGAGCCACAAGTGCCATGCCTGTCCCTGAGCCAGGGACACCTGCCCCCCTCACCCAGTCCTGCAGTCCCTGGCTTCACACACCCTGAGGGTCGAGGAAGCCCTCCCAGATTCCCCAGAGCAGATGGGCCTGGTTGCTGCACACCCTAACCACTTCTTCACTTCTTCTTTTTTTTTTTTTTAGACAGAGTTTCACTCTTGTTGCCCAGGCTGGAATGCAATGGCATGATCTCGATCTCGGTTCACGGCAACCACCACCTCCCGAGTTCAAGCGATTCTCCTGTCTCAGCTTCCTGAGTAGCTGGGATTACAGGCACATGCCACCACACCCAGCTAATTTTTGTATTTTTAGTAGAGATGGGGTTTCATCATATTGGTCAGGCTGGTCTCGAACTCCTGACCTCAGGTGATCCACCTGCCTCGGCCTCCCAAAGTGCTGGGATTACAGGTGGGAGCCACCACGCCCGGCCTTCCCCGCCCCCACTCTTAGGACACAATCCAAACCCAAACACTGAGCTCCTCCACTCCAACCCCGACCCTGTGGTCCTGATCCTCCACCCCAGGCCCTGCTCCTGCTGTCTCCCTCTGTCTCATCCAGTGTAGAGGAAGGGCCCCTGCTCCTAAAAAGGGCTGAATGTAGGGTTCACCCTGGGCCTCAGTGGAAACCCCACACAGAACCTGTGGAGCCTGCTGGAGCTGGCTGGACTTACACATCTGCAATCGGCCGCAGCCCTGTCCTCATGCGAAGTCCACAAGGTTACCTGGTGCTGCAGGCTCTGTCAGGCCTGGGGGGCCTTGCCACTGGCTGAAGTCACAAATGACCACAAAGTGGGGGGCATGAAAAACAGAAATTAATTCCCTCACCATTCAGCAGGCCAGAAGTCAAGGGAATGGGCCGGGCACGGTGGCTCACGCCTGTAATCCCAGCACATTGAGAGGCCGAGGCAGGTGGATCATTTGAGGCCAGAAGTTCGAGACCAGCCTGGCCAACAGGGTGAAACCCATCTCGACTGAAAATGGAAAAATTACCCAGGTGTGGTGGCAGGAGCCTATAATCCCAGTTACTCGGGAGGCTGAGGCAGGATCGCCTGAACACGGGAGGAGGAGGTTGCAGTGAGCCGAGATCACGCCACTGCACTCCAACCTGGGCGACAGAGTGAGACTCTATCTCAAAAACAAACAAACAAAAAAAGGCACTGGCAGGGCTATGCTTCCTCCAGAGACTCTAGGGAAGACCCTTCCTATCCCTTCCAGCTTCTGGGGGCTCCGGGCATTTGTTGGCTTGTGACCACATCGCTCCAATCTCTGCCTCCGTTGTCACATGGTCCTCTCCCCTGTGTCTCTGTGTCCTTTCTTGTCTCTCTTTTCTTTTTTTTTTTTTTTTGGAGAAAAGGGTCTCACTCTTTCGCCCCAGCTGGAGTGCAGTGGTACAACCATGGGTCACCACACCCTTAACTCTTGGGCTCGAGCAATACTCCTGCTTCACCCTCCCAAGTGGCTGGGACTACAGGTGCACACCACCACACCCGGTTAATTAAAAAAAATTTTTTTCATAGAGATGAGTTCTCACTTTGTGGCCCAGGCTGGTCTCAAACTCCTGGCTTCAAGTTATCATCCCATCTCAGCCTCTCAAAATGTTGGGATTACAGGCGTGAGCCGCTGTGCCTGGTCCCCCTCCAACTTTTTCTTTTCTTTTTTTTGAGACAGGATCTCACTTTGTCACCCAGGCTGGAGTGCAGTGATGTGATCATAATTTACTGTAACCTCACATTACTGGGATCAAACAATCCTCCTGCCTTGGCCTCCGAAAACTCTGGGATTAGAGGCATGCACCACCACTCCCAGTTCACTCTTCAATTTTTTTTTTTTTTTTTTTTTTGAGACGGAGTCTCACTCTGCCACCCAGGCTCGAGTGCAGTGGCGTGATCTTGGCTCACTGCAAGCTCCGCCTCCCGGGTTCACGCCATTCTCCTGCCTCAGCCTCCGGAGTAGCTGGGACTACAGGCGCCTGCCATCACGCCCGGCTAATTTTTTCATATTTTTAGTAGAGACTGGGTTTCACTAGTCTCTGTTAGCCAGGATGGTCTCGATCTCCTGACCTCGTGATCCGCCCGCCTCGGCCTCCCAAAGTGCTGGGATTATAGGCGTGAGCCACCGCACCCGGCCATGGCCCACTCTTCATAAGGACACGAGTCACTGGATTCAGGGCCACCCCCCAGGATGATCTCATCTCTAGATCCTTACCTTAATGACATCTACAGAGAGGTTTTTTCCAATTAAGGCCCAATTCCCAGGTTACAGGGCTAGGCAGTGAGCAGACGTTTTTTAGGGGCCACCATTCAGCCTGCTGCAGGGCATGCAGCTCGCAACCTGGGGAGTACTGAGACAGCTGGGCTTTTTGGAGGGGCCAGGGGAGTGATGAAGATGAGGGCGGCTCGCCCCACCTTCTGCTCGGGGAGCAGCTCAGGGAGTCCTGCCTGTATATGGAGGCTGTGGATGGCAGCAGACAGCTGAAGCAGCCGGCACAGAAACAAACGGCGCCAAAGCCAGGACTGGAGGGCGGGCTCCACACTCAGCTAACTGAGCCACCGCTGCGCTGTGCCTGCAGCCCAGGGGCCCGTTTTATTCCAGCCTCTGCAAAGCCACCAGCTTCACAGGGTAGGTAAGAGCAGGAGAGTGCCCTCCTTCAGCCCTGTCCGTGCCACCATGACTGTTTTGCCTGGGTACTTTTTCTGGCCCAGGTGTTGCTGCCTGCGGTCCTCAGTGATCAGTCATAGGAGGAATCCCCAATGTCCTGAGCCCCTGACAAGCAGATGACACGCCCCTCCTCTCTTCCCCTCATCCCCAACAACCAATACTCCAGCACATCTGGGTGGCTCTGCTGCAGAAATGCCACCAAATCCACCCGCTCCCGGTCACCCCCTTGCTCCAGCCATCACTCCCCCTGATCTGGACATCTGCAGCAGCTGCTCACACCACACCCAGCCCACTCACAGCCACAGCCATCCTCCTAAACCACACGGTGTTCTCAAATGGATAAATGGAGAGTTACCAGAAGACCTGGCAACTCCACCCCAGCACATGCTCTGAGAAATGAAGACATACAACCACCCAAAAACATGGACACAGATGCCCACAGCAGCATGATTCACAACAGCCAAAGGTGGAAACCCATGTTCATGGCCGGATGAATGGACAAAACGGGGTAGATCCGCACCATGGTGTACGACATGAACTATTACTTAGCCATGCCGGTGATGGTGGACAACACTAGGAATAAACTCAACAACACTGAATTTTATGCTTAAAAAAGGTCAGAATAGTAAATGTTATGTTACATACACATATTGCCATCAGTTTTTTTTTTTTTGAGACAGAGTCTCACTCTGTCGCCCAGGCTGGAGTGCAGTGGCATAATCTTGGCTCGCTGCAACCTCTGCCTCCTGGGATCAAGCATTTCTCCTGTCTCAGCCTCCCAAGTAGCTGGGATTACAGGTGTGCGCCACCGTGCCCAGCTAATTTTTGTATTTTTGGTAGAGACGGGGTTTCACCATGTTGGCCAGGATGGTCTCGAACTCCCGTCCTCAGGTGATTCGCCCACCTCCTTGGCCTCCAAAGTGCTGGGGTTATAGGCATGAGCCACTGCATATGTCCATGCCACCAATTTTAAGAAATAAATGAAGGCCAGGTTTAGTGGTTCACGTCTGTAATCTCAGCATTTTGGCAGGCCGAGGCAGGCAGATCACCTGAGGTCAGGAGTTCAAGATCAGCCTGGCCAACATGGAGAAACCCCGTCTCTACTAAAAATACAAAAATTAGCAGGATGTGGTAGTGGGTGCCTTTGATCCCAGCTACTCAGGAGCCCGAGGCAGAAGATCACTTGAATTCGGGAGGCAGAGGTTGCAGTGAGCCATCATCGTGCTACTACGCTCCAGCCTGGGAGACACAATAAGACTCTGTCTCAAAAAAAAAAAAAAAAAAAAAAAAGAAAAGAAAGAAAGAAATGAAGCACTGATCCAAGTTAGAGGCTTGAAGATATTATGCTAAGTAAAAGAAGACAGACACAAAAGGCTTCGTGGTGTAGGATTCACCTCACAGTGTAGGATTCTATTGATATGAAATGTCCAGAACAAGCAAATCCATAGAGACAGAAAGATTAGTAGACCAGGTGCGGTGGCTCGTGCCTGCAATCGCAGCACTTTGGGAGGCCGAGGCAGGTGAATCACTTGAGGTCAGGAGTTCGAGACCAGCATGCCTAACATGGCAAAACCCTGTCTCTACTAAAAAATACAAAAATTAGTTGGGTGTGGTGGCACCTGCCTATAATCCTAGCTACTCAGGAGGCTGAGGCAGGAGAATCTCTTGAACCCGGGAGGCAGAGATTGCAGTGAGCTGAGATCGTGCCACTGCACTCCAGACTGGGTGACAGAGTTGAGACTCTGTCTCCAAAAAAAAAGAAAAAGAAAGAAAGAAAGCAAAGCAGATTCGTGGCTGCCAGGGGCTGGGCAAAGGGGAGTCGGAAGTAACTGCTGACGGGGGCAGGGTCTCCTTCTGGGGGTACGAAATGTTCTCAAGTTGACTGGTGTTGGCTGTGCAAATGTGAATATACTAAAAGCCACTGAGTGGTGGAATGCCATGGAAATGACAAATCAATAAAGCTGTTACAAAAACAAGCAGGGCTAGGCGTGGTGGCTCATGCCTATAATCCCAGCATTCCGGTAAGCCAAGGCTGGAGGATCACCTGAGGTAGGGAGTTCGAGACCAGCCTGACCAACACGGAGAAACCCCATCTCTACTAAAAATACAAATTTACTCAGGTGTGGTGGTGCATGTCTGTAATCCTAGCTACTTGGGAGGCTGAGGCAGGAGAATCACTTGAACCCAGGAGGCGGAGGTTGCAGTGAGCCAAGATCGCGCCACTGCACTCCAGCCTGGGCGACAGGGCGAGACTCCTTCTCAAAAAACAAACAAACAAATAAGCAGGGAAGCTTCCCAGGCCCCTGCCTCAAGGGAGATGCAAGCTCCTGCAGCCTCACCTGCCCTCCTCCCTGCTTTGTGCCCATTCTGAAACTCGCCAAGTCCTTCCCACCAAAGCGCTCTGACTGTGCCTGTCCCTGATATCCCTTCCCTGCTCTCTGGGGACGCCACGTCACCCTTGTCCTAGCTACTCCTAGTACGTGGCTGTGCCACTTCTCTCCCAGCATGTGCCACCTTCTGAGGGCGTCTGCTTCATTTGGGTGCAGCGATGCTCTCCTGTCCCCCCTAAAACCATGCTGGCTCCCCAAGAACACAGCCCCAGTATGTCCTGTACACTGCAGGATCCCCAGCACCGCACGGTCTCCTGAGACCTGCCAGACAATGAAAATTGTCCTTTGATGGAAGGAACGCATTGCCCCAACTTTACAAGTTAGGATTCTACGGCCTAGAGGGGTTGAGAAACCCGCCCAATGTCACACAGCAGAGTGCCATAGTTTTCCCTGCCTGTCACACTGACCCAAGCCTAAGAATGGGAGGGAAGGCCCGCACACCCACCCCTCCGCCCTAAGACCTGCAAACACTCCCCCAACTTTACGCCCTGTCCCCCCACCTGACGCAGCCCTTCAGTGCTTGTGCCCTGGTGAGGTCCCTGTCTTCTTCCAGCCAAACATCTGCTGACTGGCCTTCCACGGCAGCAAGACACCTCAGGTGCCATCACCACCGGCAACTGTGAACAGACACGCATGAGTGACTGCTGTCCTTTGGAATTCACAGGAGAGGAGCAGGTGATGACCAGACCATGCCTCACCTGGCTGCAGGTATGGCCAAACCCCTGCTGTCTACAGTACAGGAGGCAGCACGCCACGGCTGCAGGAGGGAAGCCCGCATCATATAGGTTCAGTCACCTGCTCTGGGCACTGTGGACATGCCACTTGGACTGTGCAGTGGCCAGTCAATCTGGGAATAAGCTTGCCCACCCTGGTCGCAGCCTGCCAGAGATGGCACAGCCATACAGGTGGGTGCAAAGGATGGAACGCTACCTGACCAGGTGCAAAGTTCACACCTAGGCCCACCTCACTGTTACACCTCTAATCAAAAGTTTCTCAGTCTTGGCTGGGCGCAGTGGATCACACCTGTAATCCCAGCAATGTGGGAGGCCGAGGTGGCCGAATCACCTAAGATCAGGAGTTCGAGACCAGCCTGGCCAACATGGTCTCTACTACAAATACAAAAATTAGCCGGGCATAGTGGCAGGTGCCTATAATCCCAGCTACTCAGGAGACTGAGGCAGGAGAATTACTTGAACCCGGGAGGCCGAGGCTGCAGTGAGCCAAGATTGTGCCACCGCACTCCAGCCTGGGCAACAGAGCAAGAGTCTGTCTCAAAAAAAAAAAAAAGTTTCTCAGCCTTGGCACTGCTAACATCTGGGGCCTGATTATACCACACGATGGTGCCATCCTGTGTACTGTACGGGGTTGGGCAGCATCCCCAGTCTCCACCCACCAGATGCTAGGAGCACCCCCTAATCACGATGACCCAAACTGTCTCCAGACATCACCAAGTGTCCCCTGGAGGGCAGAATCATCCCCTGCCCCAGAAAGAGAACAATGCTTTGTGTTTAAAAACCTAGTACAAGCTCACCTCTGCCCAGAGCCCACACTCCTCTGACCCCACGTGGTGAAGAAGATGGGAAATGGTTTCCAGAGCTGAAAGAACTGCTACCTGCATATGTTCAGAATCTTTTCTTTCTTTTTTTTTTTTTTGAGACAGAGTCTTACTCTGTTGCCCAGGCTGGAGTACAGTGGTACAATCTCAGCTCATGGCAACCTCCACCTCCCAGGTTCAAGGGATTCTTCTGCCTCAGCCTCCTGAGTAGCTGTGATTACGGGCACGTGCCACCATGTCCAACTAATTTTTGTATTTTTAGTAGAGACGGGTTTCACCATGTTGGTCAGGCTGGTCTCAAACTCCTCTCACCTCAGCCTCTCAAAGTGCTGCGATTACAGGTGTGAGCCACCGCACCCGGCCTCAGAATTCTTCCAAATTCATTGATCAATGAATGGATAACCAAATACAACATATCCATACAATGGAATATTACTTGACCATAAAAAGGAACAAAGCACTGATCCATGATACTACAGAGATGAACCTTGAAAACATGATGCTGAGTGAGAGATGCCAGTCACAACAGGCCACGTGTTGTGTGATTCCGTTTATATAAAATGCCCAGAATAAGCAAACCCACAGAGACAGAAGACAGCTTAGTGCTTGCCAGGGGCTGGGGGAGGGGGAATGGGGAGTGACTGTTAATGGGGATGGGGTTTCTTTCTGGGTGGATAAAAAATGTTCTGGGCCGGGCGCGGTGGCTCAAGCCTGTAATCCCAGCACTTTGGGAGGCCGAGACGGGCGGATCACGAGGTCAGGAGATCGAGACCATCCTGGCTAACACGGTGAAACCCCGTCTCTACTAAAAAATACAAAAAACTAGCCGGGCGAGGTGGTGAGCGCCTGTAGTCCCAGCTACTCGGGAGGCGAAGGCAGGAGAATGGCGTGAACCCGGGAGGCGGAGCTTGCTGTGAACCGAGATCCGGCCACTGCACTCCAGCCTGGGTGACAGAGCGAGACTCCGTCTCAAGAAAAAGAATTAAAAAAAAAAAAAAAAAAAAAATGTTCTGGAATTACAAAATAGCGGTGGTTGCACAACTCTGTGAATATACTAAAAACCACCAAACTGTACACTTTAAACAAGTAAATTGTATGATGCGTGAATCATATCTCAATAAAGCTATTATTTTAAAGAGATGTTTTCAACAACAATGATCTATTTCCAATCCCACGCAGAAACTGGACTTCTAATCAGAATGACACCCATGAACCTACTGTGACCCCTTTCTTCTGGTCACACTGCAAACATTTGACATCAACTGAATACCAGCACACACCATGTGCTAGAGATAAGAAGTGGCCACTCCTACCTCAGAAGCCCTGATATGTGGGGGACACTCATGTGGAAGGATGCTCAAGTCGCACACTTTCTTCTTATTTATTTATTTATTTTGACATGGAGTTTCACTCTTGTCACCCAGGCTGGAGTGCAGTGGCGTGACCTCGGCTCACAGAAACCTCCGCCTCCCGGTTCAAGTGATTCTCCTGCCTCAACCTCCTGAGTAGCTGGGATTACAGGTGCCTACCACCACGCCTGGCTAATTTTTATATTTT
This sequence comes from Chlorocebus sabaeus, assembly GCF_047675955.1. NCBI lineage: Eukaryota > Metazoa > Chordata > Mammalia > Primates > Cercopithecidae > Chlorocebus > Chlorocebus sabaeus. The sequence goes on from NC_132909.1 coordinate 44,294,436, forward strand.
TAGTAGACATGGGGTTTCACCACATTGGCCAGGCTGGTCTCGAACTCCTGACCTCAGGTGATCTGCCGCCTCAGCCTTCCAAAGTGCTGGGATTACAGGGTGAACCACTGCGCCTGGCCATCTTTTTTTTTTTTCATTCATTCATTCATTCATCAGCCATCTCTTTCTCTACATCTGGAGCAAGAATGTAGCTGCTTGGAGCTGGAGGGACAGATGTGGCACACTCACCTAGCATGCCTAAAGCAGTACCTGGCTGACAGCGAGCTCCCAGTGATTACCAACACAGAAATGAAGACACAAATCCTAGTCTATAAGGTCACAATCTCTCAGAGAAACAAACAACTAGTTACAAAGTAACACAACCTGAAAGTGCTACCAAAGGAATCACAGACTGAGGTTAAGTCCACCTGAGCCAGTCACATCAGTGGCCAAATCCAGAAACCAGGGATATGAGCATCTGCAAAGCCCACCCAAACCCTCCCCAAGGCCCCAGGATGCAGGAGAGAGGTCTCACCACACTGCAAGAACAAAGTGGAGATTCAGTATCACCTTTGCAAAGTGTGCTCACCGCCCTGGCCCAGGAGGAAGGTCTTGCTAGAATGCCTGACAAGGGAAGAAACTGAGGCCTGAGGAACTCAGGTGCCTTGCCGTGCTCAGACACCAGCCCCAATCAAGCCCCTACTCCCGGCCCACAACGACTTCCCAGGTGAGATTTCCAGGGTATCTGCTCTGCCAGCCTGGCAGAACCTGGCCTTTTCCTGCACACCAAATGCACCCAGCCACCTGAGGCAGACCTGGCCCTCTGCCCTGGTCCTGAGAGGGCAGGGGCCATCCGTGGTCAGCGTCCCCTCTTCCACTAGGAGGAACATCACCTGGTCCCCACCATATGGGCTACGTGGAGAAGGGGCAGCTGTCTCCACTCCAAGTTCCAGGACCGAGCACAATCTGCCTTCTTGGCCCCCCTCTGGATCCCCTGGAGGACAGGATCTGACCATTCCCTCAGCTGTCCAAGAGGGAGAGATCCCTGTCCCACCTCAGCTCTGCAAGTGGGGACATCTGTTCCTCCTCCAACACCCAGGGAGTAAAGGCACAGGTAACAATGACGTAGAGACACCGGTCCCCCTCAGGTAGCAAGGATGGAAGGGCATCTGTCCCTCCCAGGTAGCAAGGATGCGGGGGCACTTGCACCCTCACCTCCAGCTACCAATGGTGCTTGCAAGCAGCACCCAGCTCATACACCTGTGTCATCTTGCCCCCAGGTAGCAATGATGCGGGGGCACCTGTCCCTTCCAGGTAGTAATAATGTGGGGCACCTGTCCCCCTCGGGTAACAATGATGTAGGGACACCTGTCCCCTGTCAGGTAACGACAAGGTACTGGCACCTGTTCCCTCCTAGTAGTAATGATGTAGAGGCCCCTATCTCCTCCGGGGAGCAGTGATGTGGGGGCACCTGTACCCCATCAGGTATGGATGATGTGGGGTCACCTGTCCCGCCCACGACGCCCGGGGCGTGGGGACACCTGTCCCCCTCGGGCCGTGCCAAGCCCCGCCCCCGTCGCGCGCGCCCCGCCCCCGCCGCGCCCCCCCCCCCCGCCCCGTGCACGCGCCGGACACGCGCCCCCTCCCTCCCTCCGCCGGCCCTGAAGGGTCGGCGCGGGCAGCCCCCTTACCCGCGCGGCCCGCGTCAGGCTCAGGTCCTTCATGACCTCCTCGAAGGCCGCGGTCTCCTCCGCCTGCTTCTGATTGTGCAGCGCGATCTTCTCGCTGAATTTCCGCGGATTGTTCGAAGTCGCCATCTTCTCGCCGCCGCCTCCTCCTCCTCCTCCTCCTCCTCCACCTCCTCGCCCCCCCACTCGCCCGTGCCACCGCGCAAGCGCCGGCTGGGCCCACGGGCGGCGAGCTGTGCGCAGGCGCGCCGGCGGTCGTGAGCGCGGCGCAGGCGCACGGGAGCGGCGCGCGGCGCGGGGGCGAAGGCGCATGCGCGCGCCCCGGCGGCGCGCTCGGGGCCCGCGGGAAGGGCAGTGGGGCGCGAGTGGAAATTTCAGCGCCGGCGCAGTGATCCGCCGCCTGGCCCGCTGGACAGCGGCCGCCTGGCTGTTGGACAAGGACCGTGAACCGGCTGGGGCACTGGAGCCCCCAAAAGGGAGACGGCCTGACCCAGATCCTCCCAATTCACAAGGGTGGGGCCAGGCACTCCCCCAAGGATTGGTAGCACCCCAAAGTTGAACCTGGGTTTGGACTAAGAGCTCTGAAAACAGACTAGGGCGTTGGTCACTCATGCATTCATTCATTCAAGGAATATTTACTGAGCACCTACTATGTGCCAGGCAAACTGGGGTACAGGCGTGAACAAGCAGAGGTGATCCCTGCGCTTATGGAGTGTACAGTCAGAGAGGGGGCAGACATAGCACACAAATAACCAAGAACTTTTCAGATGGAGATAAATGTGATGCGGTAAATAACACCAGTGGCCAGCCACAGAACATTCGGGAGGGGGGCTCCTGCAGCCACCACAGACAGGGAGGCAGGAAGTTATCTTAGCTAAGACCTGAACCCTGCAATCGGCCCCCTCAGTCCATAAAACCTAGCGTTGCCTTTAACGACTTTTTTTTTTTTTTTTTTCTTCGTGAGACCGAGTTTTGCCCTTGTTGCCCAGACGAGTGCAGGGGCTCGATCTTGGCTGACTGCAACCTCCTCCTCCCGGGTTCAAGCCATTCTCCTGCCTCAGCCTCTGCAGTAGCTAGGATTACGGGCATGCGCCACCATGCCCAGCGAATTTTTGTATTTTTAGTAGAGACTAACGACCATGTTGGCCAGGCTAGTCTTGAACTCCTGATCTTAGGTGATCCACCCGCCTCGCCCTCCCTAAGTGCTGATATTACAGGAGTGAGCCACCACGCCCAGCCAACGACGGTCTTTTCACATTCCCTTGCAATGGGCATGTTGCTGTTCTCTGGATACCTGAGCCCAAAGAACGGGAGTTACAGAGCTTCAGCCTTCCCTCTGCATACTTCTCCAGTCCAGTCTTGTTCAAGGATGTCTATTTTGCAAAAAGGTGCTAACAGAAGGGTCCAGAAATCCCGTCAGGACTCAGCAGTGGGCCGGGCGCGGTGGCTCAAGCCTGTAATCCCAGCACTTTGGGAGGCCGAGATGGGCGGATCTCGAGGTCAGGAGATCGAGACCATCCTGGCTAACACGGTGAAACCCCGTCTCTACTAAAAAATACAAAAAACTAGCCAGGCGAGGTGGCGGGCGCCTGTAGTCCTAGCTACTCGGGAGGCTGAGGCAGGAGAATGGCGTAAACCCAGGAGGCAGAGCTTGCAGTGGAGCTGAGATCCGGCCACTGCACTCCAGCCTGGGCGACAGAGCAAGACTCCCTCTCAAAAAAAAAAAAAAAAAAAAAAAGGACTCAGCAGTGAAAGAATGAGCAGAGACTCCCTGATGGCAGGGTGGTGAGCCAGGGGAGCAGGAGGGGCTCTGACCCTCCCTTCCTCAAGAGAGGGACCCCCAGCCACCTATACTGAAAGTTTATATTCAGGAGGCTGCAGGGATTTCAGAGCTAGGGGCTGGGTGGAAGCTAGGAAGGTCAGCTGGGGGAATTCACGGTAGCTCTAACTGCACAACAAGCACACATTTTATTGGACTGAGGATGGCTGGAGGGGATGCTGACATTTTCCAAATATGATTTGATTCACGCTTTACAACAAGTAATAAAATGCCCAGGTTAAATATATAGATATAGATATAGATATATAGATATATACATCGATTTTCATTTGGAATGCCTTGGACATTGCCACTGCCCTACTTTATCTTTGTTTTGAGACAGAGTCTCACTCTGTCCCCCAGGCTGGAGTGCAGTGGTGTGACCTTGGCTCACTGCAATCTCCGCCTCTCAGGTTCAAGCGATTCTCCTACCTCAGCCTCCTGAGTAGCTGGTATTACAGGCATGCACCATGATGCCCAGCTAATTTTTTTTTTTTTTTTTTTTGGGATGGAGTCACGCTCTGTCGCCCAGGCTGGAGTGCAGTGGCCAGATCTCAGCTCACTGCAAGCTCCGCCTCCCGGGTTTACGCCATTCTCCTGCCTCAGCCTCCTGAGTAGCTAGGACTACAGGCGCCCGCGGCATCGCCCGGCTAGTTTCTTGTATTTTTGTAGTAGAGATAGGGTTTCACCGTGTTAGCCAGGATGGTCTCGATCTCCTGACCTCGTGATCCGCCCGTCTCGGCCTCCCAAAGTGATGGGATTACAGGCTTGAGCCACTGCGCCCGGCCCGCCCAGCTAATTTTTATGTGATTTTTTTTTTTTTTTTTTTTTTGAGACGGAGTCTCGCTCTGTCACCCAGGCTGGAGTGCAGTGGTGGGATCTCAGCTCACTGCAAGCTCTGCCTCCCGGGTTTACACCATTCTCCTGCCTCAGCCTCCCGCGTAGCTGGGACTACAGGCGTCCACCACCTTGCCTGGCTAGTTTTTTTGTACTTTTTAGTAGACACGGGGTTTCACCATGTTCGCCAGGATGGTCTCGATCTCCTGACCTCGTGATCCTCCCATCTCGGCCTCCCAAAGGGCTGGGATTACAGGCTTGAGCCACCGCGCCCAGCGAGACGGAGTCTCTGTGGCCCAGGCTGGAGTACAGTGGCATGGACTCAGCTCACTGCAACCTCTGCCTCCGGGGTTCAGGTGATTCTCCTGCCTCAGCCTCCCAAGTAGCTGGAATTACAGGCACCTGCCACCACACCCGGCTTATTTTTGTATTTTTAGGAGAGACAGGGTTTCACCATGTTGGCCAGGCTGGTCTTGAAGTTCTGACCCCAGGTGATCTGCCTGCCTCGGACTCCCAAAGTGCTGGGATTACAGACGAGAGTCACCACGCCTAGCCATCTTGTTTCTTGATATGATTTTGCGAACTTTGGTAACCTCCTATACTTTTTGCCTAACAAGCATATTCCTTCCACCACCCTACTCCCTCAACTTTTTAGTGTCAACAACTTGCATTTGGGGAACACTGGTTCTGACTTTCAGTCTGTGAGATGTGAATGGCCTGGTCTCACCACTCTCCCACCACACAAACACCCCTCCCTAAGGTGGAAGTCTTGGTCAATCAGCATAGCCCATTGCGCTGGCCATCAAGATTGGTTCAGACCAGGCTGGGTGTTGTAGCTCATGCCTGTAATTCCAGCACTTGGGAGGCCAAGGCAGGAGGATCATTTGAGTCTAGGAGCTTGAGATCAGCCTGGGCAACATAGTGAGATTTAATCTCTACTAAAAATTAAAAAATTACCTGGGCGTGGTGGTGCCTGCTTATAATCCTACCTACTCAGGAGGCTGAGGCAGGAGGATTGCTTGAGCCTGATAGATGGAGGCTTCAGTGAGCTATGATAATGCCACTGCACTCCAGCCTGGGTGACAGAGCAAGACCCTGTCTCAAAAAAAAAAAAAAAAAATGCTGGGTGCTGGCTCATGACTGTAATCCCTACAGTTTCAGAAGCAGAGGCGGGCAGATCACCTGAGGTCAGGAGTTTGAGACCAGCCTGGCCAACATGGTAAAACCCCGTCTCCACTAAAAATACAAAAAAAGTTAGCCAGGTATGGTGGCACACACCTGTAATCCCAGCTACTCGGGAGGCTGAGGCAGGAAAATCACTTGAATCCGGGAAATGGAGGTTGCAGTGAGCCAAGATAGCGCCATTTCACTCTAGCCTGGGCAATAGAGGGAGACTTTGTCTCAAACACAAAAGGTTAGTTCAGCTGGGCCAAAAGAGTGGACCCACACAGAGGAAAACAGAGCCAGGCCAGGCACGGTGGCTCACAACTATAATCCCAGCACTTTGGGAGGCCAAGGTGGGTGGATCACTTGAGCTCAGGAGCTTGAGACCAGCCTGACCAACATAGTGAAACCCCATCTCTAATACAAAATTAGCCAGGCATGGTGGCACATGCCTGTAATCCAAGCTACTTGGGAGGCTGAGGCAGGAGAACGGCTGGAACACAGGAAGCAGAAGTCGCAGTGAGCCAAGATCGCACTACTGTACTCCAGCCTGAGCTTCTGGATCCAGCCATTCCTGAAGCTAGACTCACCTGCCTTTTCAGTTATGTGAGCCAAAAATTTATTCCCTTTTGTGCTTGTCTATTTGTTTTCTTGTTTGTTTGTTCGCTTGTTTTTTCAGACAGGGTCTCACTTTGTCGCCCAGGCTGAAGTGCAGTGGCGTGATCATGCTCACTGAAGCCCCAACCCTTAGGCTTAGGTGATCCCCCCACCTCAGCCTTCCAGGTAGCTGGGACAGGTGTGCACCATCATGCGTGGCTAATGTCTTGTGGTTTTTGTAGAGACAGGGATTCACCCTGTTGCCCAGGCTGGTCTCAAACTCCTGGGCTCAAGTGATCCACTCCCCTCAGCCTCCCAAAGTGCTGAGATTACAGGTGTGCACCACCACGCCTGGCCTGCCGAAATCTATTTCAAGTCCTTTTTCTGTTCCTGGTTCTGACTGAGACTGCAGCTTCTGTGAGTCCGATGCAAGACTGGGCCTGCTACATATGTGGCTTCAAGGTTTTTTTTTTTTTTGAAACAGAGTCTTACTAGGTCTCCCAGGCTGGAGTGCAGTGGTACGATCTCGGCTCACTGCAACCTCTGCCTCCCAGGTTGAAGCAATTCTTCTGCTTCAGCCTCCAGAGTAGCTGGGACTACAAGTGTGCGTCACCAAGCCCAGCTAATTTTTGTATTTTTAGTAGAGATGGGGTTTCACCTTGTTGGCCAGGCTGGTCTCGAACTCCTGACCTCAGATGATCCTCCTGCCTTGGCATCCCAAAGTGCTGGGATTATAGGCGTGAGCCACCACACCTGACCGGCTTCTAGTTCTTGACAGCATCCTGTGAGGTCAGAGAAGAAATAAAGACAAAGAGCAGGGACAGCAGCTGCCCTAGCAACTTATGCACCAAAATTCATGCCTCACAGCTGACCTCAGCTGCTTCCACACACTGAGTTTTGTAGGCTTTAAATGAAGTTAATAAGCGTCCACTGCCTTACTCCTAAGAAGTGCTCCGTAATTGATGCCACTTACCCTGATCAATTATATATATCTTTTTTTTTTTTTCTTTTTTGAGACACGGTTTCGCTCTGTTACCCAAGCTGGAGTGCAGCGTTGTGATCTCGGCTCACTGCAACCTCTGCCTCCCAGGTTCAAGCAATTCTCCTCCTACTTCAGCCTCCCCAGTAGCTGAGATTACAGGTGTGTACCACGACGCCTAGCTAATTTTTTTTTTCTTCTTTTCTTTTTTTTTTTTTTTTTGAGACGGAGTCTCGCTCTGTCGCCCAGGCTGGAGTGCAGTGGCCCGATCTCAGCTCACTGCAAGCTCCGCCTCCCGGGTTCACGCCATTCTCCTGCCTCAGCCTTCCAAGTAGCTGGGACTACAGGCGCCTGCCACCCCGCCCGGCTAGTTTTTTGTGTGTGTGTGTTTTTTTTTAGTAGAGACGGGGTTTCACCCTGTTAGCCAGGATGGTCTCGATCTCCTGACCTCGTGATCCGCCCGTCTCGGCCTCCCAAAGTGCTGGGATTACAGGCTTGAGCCACCGCGCCCGGCCCTTTTTTTTTTTTTTTGAGATGGAGTTTCACTCTGTCGCCCAGGCTGGAGTGCAGTGGTGAGATCTCGGCTCACTGCAGCCTCCACCTTCCAGGCTCAAGCGATTTTCCTGCCTCAGCCTCCTAAGTAGCTGTGACTACAGGTGTAGGCCACCACACCCGGCTAATTTTTTTTTTTTTAGTAGAGACGGGATTTCGCCATGTTAGCCAGGTTGATTTCGAACTCCTGACCTCAAGTGATCCTCCTGGCTCAGCTTCACGAAGTGCTGGGATTACAGGCGTGAGCCACCGCTCCTGGCCCTGTAGGCTTTAAATGAAATTAATATGTGTCAACATATATTAATGTTAATATGTGTCTCGCTCCTAAGAGGTGCTCCATAAATGCCACTTACCCTGATCACTTACATATATCTGCACTAAGCCAGCTTCCAGACACAGGAAGATGGAAGAGAAAAGAATTCGGGGGCTAGCAGGGGTTACAGCAAGGAGCCATCCTGGGCATGTGCAGAAGTTAAGTCTGCTGCTCTTCCTACTCACCCCCATTCACCCCGCGCCTGCCTGGCGTGAAACTTGATCCATCCTAAACCCTGGTGATGAGTCAGAGGAAGCAGCCAGCCGGCTCATTGTGCAATGGCCAGACAGCAGCCCAAGCCCCCCTTCTTGCTCCATTGACCCCCAGCCCTGAGAAGGGCGAGGCTTCAGTGTCCAGTGACCCGGGCAGAAGCCGACCCTGAGGTTTTCACTTTCTTCCTTCATCAAAGGAACTTGCTGCCACCCAGTGTGGTCCAACACTGCTCCTCACAGCAGCCCTGGGTCTTTGCAAAGCAGGGCAGATACCACACTCCCATGGCTTGACACAGTGGCTCACGCCTGTAATCCCAGCACTTTGGGAGGCAGAGGTGGTGGATCACCTGAGGTCAGGAGTTCAAGACCAATCTGACCAACATGGTGAAACCCCGTCTCTAAAAAAAAAAAAAAAAAAGGCCGGGCGCGGTGGCTCAAGCCTGTAATCCCAGCACTTTGGGAGGCCGAGACGAGCGGATCACGAGGTCAGGAGATCGAGACCATCCTGGCTAACACGGTGAAACCCCGTCTCTACTAAAAAATACAAAAAACTAGCCGGGCGAGGTGGCGGGCGCCTGTAGTCCCAGCTATTCGGGAGGCTGAGGCAGGAGAATGGCGTAAACCCGGGAGGCGGAGCTTGCAGTGAGCTGAGATCCAGCCACTGCACTCCAGCCCAGGCGACAGAGCGAGACTCCGTCTCAAAAAAAAAAAAAAAAAAAAATTAGCTGGGCACGATGGCGGGTGCCTATAATCCCAGCTACTCGGGAGGCTGAGGCAGGAGAATCGCTTGAACCTGTGAGGTGGAGGTTGCAGTGAGCCGAGATCACACCATTGCACTCCAGCCTGGGCGACAGAGTGAGACTCCGTCTCAAAAAAAAAAAAAAAAAAAAAACCCTCCTCCTGGCAGCCCCCCATGCTTATGCCCGGCTCTGTTCTCACTCCAGCCACATGGGCCTCTTCGCTGTTCCCTCTGCCTGGATTGCGCTCCTCCAAGATGCTTTCATGGCTGGCTCCTTCTCGACTTGCAGGCCTCTGCTCTGAGAGACCCTCCTGAAGGGTCTAGCTGAAGTGGCCCTCCAGTGTCTCTTTCCATGACCCAGAAACATCCCACTCTCTGAAGGCAGCTGTTTCTAGGGTCTCATCCCTTGTAGATTGAGCTGAGATTATGTTCACCTTTCTCAAAGAGGCCAGGGCCAGGCCAGAGTTCCCTGTGTGCCTGTGGAATGTGGAAAGGGCACAGACACACATGATTTCATATGTGTTTTTGTTCGTTCGTTTGTGTGGTTTTGTTTTTTGTTTTGTTTTGTTTTGAGATGGAGTCTCGCTCTGTCACCCAGGCTGGAGTGCAGTGGCGCAATCTCGGCTCACTGCAAGCTCCGCCTCCCGGGTTCACACCATTCTCCTGCCTCAGCCTCCCGAGTAGCTGGGACCATAGGCACCCACCACCATGCCCGGCTAATTTTTTGTATTTTTAGTAAAGATGGGGTTTCACTGTGTTAGCCAGGACGGTCTTGATCTCCCGACCTCGTGATCTGCTGGACTCAGTTGTATGTTTGTTTTTAAGACAGAGTCTTGCTCTGTCACCCAGGCTGGAGTGCAGTGGCGCAAACTCAGCTCACTGAAACCTCCACCTCCACACCTGTAATGTCAGCACTTTGGGGGACTGAGGGGGGCGGATCACCTGAGGTCAGGAGTTTGAGACCAGCCTGGCCAACATGGTGAAACCCCATCTCTACTAAAAATACAAAATAACATTAACTCGGCGTGGTGGCGCAGGCCTGTAAACCCAGCTACTCGGGAGGCTGAGGAAGGAGAATCGCTTGACCTGGGGAGGTCAAGAAACTCTTGAGCATTTCTGTGGGGTTCACCACTTATCAGTGCTCAAGCTGTGTGACAATGGAAAACTGTCTTCGCCTCTCTGAGCCTCATTGCCCTCCTCTGCTAAATGTGGACGTGGTGCTCCTCATAGTAGGCTTTTGGAAAGATTAAACAGATAACACATGGAAAGCACTTAGCTCAGTGCCTGCTTCATCCAAGCACTTAGCAACTGTTAGGAAAGCAAAACGCTACTTCACAATGTTAGTTTTCGTGCTTTGCTTCTCAGCTCTTCCTTATATGGGATCTTAGTCGATTTGGGGTACCCACATTGTGTGGAGGTGAATTAGGGCCATTGGAGCTGAGAGGCAAAGAGGAAAACAATCCCTGGTCTGTCTTTGACTTCCAAAAGAGGCTCTCATCGTCCAGAGTTTTTAAAGGGCAAAGCAAAAGCCAGGTCTGATCATGGAGAGGGAAAGGACCCAAGAGAAGCCAGCAACGCCCCTCCTTACGATAAGGTTACAGGAAGACCCAGTCCCCTCATCCTCCCACCCAGGCTTGAGTGGTGGGTGGAGGGTGGGACAGGGTGGGCTGCCAAGGAGGGTAGTGAGGGGCTGGAACTGGGCAGGCAGGGGACCCAGGGCTCAAGCCTAGGGACCCAGCCACTTGCACTGAGGGGTAGATAGCTGAAGTGTGTGTTGGAAAACCGGTTGGTTGGCTGGGTGCAGTGGCTTGTGCCTATATTCTCAGCACTTTGGGAGGCAGAGGCAGGAGGACTGCTTCAGCTCAGGAGTTCGAAACCAGCCTGGGCAACATAGGGAGACTGGGACAGGCTCCCAGGGACACCTACAGTGTCCATGCCCTCAAACTTGGCCAAGGCCCCACTGACCTCCCAACATCCAGACCCCCATCCTACTGTCCAAGAGCCTGGGGCACTCACAGTCCCCACTCACCTGAAACAAAAGAAAAAAAAGAGAGAGAGGGATCCCTCGACCTCCAGGGGGCAGTGGCTGCTAAGGAGATGCAGAACGGGCTTTTCGTTTTGGTTGCCAGCATCTGGGTCCCCATCCAAGTTTGGGGAGTCCCCCCACAGAGGGAAGTTGGTCGCCCTGCTAACGAGAGAGGCCCCCAAGCCAAGGGTGACCCATGGAACTACTGGCCCCGGTTCCCACCTGTTCCTGCGTCCCTGCCCTCTCCAGTTCTTCCTTCCAGGTGGAAGGCACTTCCCCATTCCTGATGTGGGGCTCAGCCATGTCATTTGCTTGGCCAAAGACTTATGGGCAGGTCAGGCATAGTGGCTCACGCCTGTAATCCCAGCACTTTGGGAGGCCGAGGCAGGTGGATCACTTGAGGCCAGGAGTTCAAGACCAGCCTGGCCAGCAAAGCAAAACCCCATCTCTACTAAAAATACAAAAATGAGCCAGGCGTGGTGGCACACACCTGTAATCCCAGCTACTCGGGAGGCTGAGGCAAGAGAATCGCTTGATCCCGGGAGGTGGAGGTTGCAGTGAGCTGAGATTGCGCCACTGCACTCCAGCCTGGGTGACAGAGGGAGACTCAGTCTCAAATAAATAAATAGATGAATAAGCTGCTCTTGGTGGCATGCGCCTATAGTTCTAGGTAGTCGGGAGGCTAAGGTGGGAGTATCACTTGAGCCCAGGGGGTTGAGGCTGCAGTGAACCATGATTGCACCCCTGCACTCCAGCCTGGGTGACAGAGCAAGACTCCATTTCAAAAAAAAAAAAAAAAAAAAAGACTTACGGGCAGATATGATAGTGTGTGAGTCCTGAATTGAGACCCTACGAGGCCTCACGTGATTCCACTTGTCCTTAGACACCTGCAGAAGGAAAACGTGCCCTGGCTAGCTGCTGTTCCAGCAGGAGGCAAGAACCCGTGAAGCAGGGCCTCTGGACCACTCTGCATCCTTGCACTTGGAAGCAGAGCTGCCCGGCCAAGGCCAGCCTGAGCAGACACCACCTCCGCTGACTCACAGACATGTGAAAAACAAACGTTTATTGTTGCATGCCATTGAGACTTGGGGGTGTTTGTTGCACAGCAGTGGCTGACTAATACACATGAATGTACTCACTTTCACCGTTCCTGGGACAGCTGGGGAATGGCATGGGATACTGGCTGGGCCACTGGGATGTTTCCATGCAGGCACAAGTGCTACAGAGAAACAGCATCAGGGCAGGGCCATCTGTTTTCCAGGGGCAGCTGTGGCTGAGTGCCCAGGGCAGATGGCAGTGCCAACGGAGGCGTCTGGATTCTGCAGTGGTGGCAGGATCGTCCTCTGGCACAATTTCAGCTGAAGGCCTAGCTGCCTCACCCCTTTGATACCATTGTTTTCTTTTTCTTTTTCTTTTTTTTGTTTTAAGACAGGGTCTCACTGTGTTACTCAGGTTGGAGTGCAGTGGCACAATCGCAGCTCACTGCAGCCTTGATCTCCGGGGCTCAAGCGATCCTCACCTCGCCCTCCTGTGCAGCTGGGACTACAGGTGTACGCCACTATGCCAGGCTAATTTCTCTATTTTTTTGTAGAGACGGGGTTTTGCTGTGTTGCTGGTCTCCAACTCCTGGGCTCAAGAGATCTGCCTGCCTCAGCCTCCCAAAATGCTGGGAATACAGTCTCTAAACCAAAAAAAGAAAAAAGAAAGAAAGAAAAAAAGAGAGAGGCATAGTCGTGCCCCCTCCCAGAAATCATGGGCCACCAGTCATAACATCCCACCGCCTCTGACCTCCAGTCTCCTCGTTATGAGAAATAATGTCTGCACTGCAGAAAACACTAATGGCCAGATATGCTTGTCACCCCAAACAGTTCCAAAATTATAATGTAAATGTGGCAGATGCTGGAGTTTTCCCATCTCATGTCAGGGTTTTTTTTTTTTTTTTTTTTTTTTTTTGAGACAGAGTCTCGCTCTGTCGCCCAGGCTGGAGTGCAGTGGCCGGATCTCAGCTCACTGCAAGCTCCGCCTCCCGGGTTCACGCCATTCTCCTGCCTCAGCCTCCCGAGTAGCTGGGATTACAGGCGCCCGCCACCTCGCCTGGCTAGTTTTTTGTATTTTTTTAGTAGAGAGGGGGTTTCACTGTGTTAGCCAGGATGGTCTCGATCTCCTGACCTCGTGATCCGCCCGTCTCGGCCTCCCAAAGTGCTGGGATTACAGGCTTGAGCCACCGCGCCCGGCCTCATGTCAGGGTTTTTACTTGCAAGCAACAGAAACTGACTCTAGACTATTTATTTATTTTATATTATTTATTTATTTATTTATTTTGGAGTCTTGCTCTGTTGCCTGGGCTAGAGTGTAGTGGTTCAATCTTGGCTCACTGCACCCTCCACCTCACAGGTTCAAGCAATTCTCCTGCCTCAGCCTCCCAAGTAGCTGGGATTACAGGCGTGAATCACCACACCTGGCTAATTTTTGTATTTTCAGTAGAGACAGGGTTTCACCATGTTGACCAGGCTGGTCTCGAACTCCTGACCTCAAGTGATCTGCCTGCCTCAGCCTCCCAAAGCACTGAGATTATAGGTGTGAGCCACTGCATTCAGTCTGGACAATTTAAATAGACAACGTGTGTATTGCAAAACTGGTTGGTTGGCTAGGCACGGTGGCTCATGTCTGTAATCCCAGCACTTTGGGAGGCCAAGGCAGGAGTGCTGCTTGAGCCCAAGAGTTCAAAACCAGCCTGGACAACATAGTGAGACTGTCTCTATTTAAAAAAAAAAAGAAGGCCGGGCGCGGTGGCTCAAGCCTGTAATCCCAGCACTTTGGGAGGCCGAGACGGGCGGATCACGAGGTCAGGAGATCGAGACCATCCTGGCTAACCCGGTGAAACCCCGTCTCTACTAAAAAATACAAAAAACTAGCCGGGTGAGGTGGTGGGCGCCTGTAGTCCCAGCTACTCGGGAGGCTGAGGCAGGAGAATGGCGTAAACCCGGGAGGCGGAGCTTGCAGTGAGCCGAGTTCGTGCCACTGCACTCCAGCCTGGGCGACAGAGCAAAGACTCCGTCTCAAAAAAAAAAAAAAAAAGAAAAGAAAAGAAAAAAAAAAAAAGGCCAGGCGTGGTGGCTCACTCCTGTAATCCCAGCACTTTGAGAGACCAAGGCAGGCAGATCACTTGAGGTCAGGAGTTCAAGACCAGCCTAGCCAACATGGCGAAAAACTCATCTGTACCAAAAATACAAAAATTAGCCGGGAGTGGTGGCGTGCACCTGTAATCCCAGCTACTCAGGAGGAGGCTGAGGCAGGAGAATTGCTTGAACCCGGGAGGCACAGGTTGCAGTGAACTGAGATGGCGCCATTGCACTCCAGGCTGGGCGACAGAGTGAGACTCCATCTCAAAAACGAAACACAAAAAATTGTTTGGTAGCTCACAGAAGTGATGAGAAGGCTGGAAAACTAGGCTCAGAAAAACAGGCTGGAGGGCAGTGTTGCAATCACAGCTCCTTGCAGCCTAGAACTCCTGGGCTCAGGTGATCTTCCCACCTTCGCCTCCCCCAGTAGCTGGGACTACAGGTGTGCGCCACCCTGACCAGCTTTTTCTTTTCTTTTTTTCTTTTTTTGTAGTGATAAGTTCTCACTATGTCACTCAGGGCTGGTCTTGAACTCTTGGACTCAAGCGATCCTCCTGCCTCGGCCTCCTGAAGCTCTGGGATTACAGGCATGAGCCACTGCGCCCAACCTGAGTGTGCTCTCTTAACTTGCTCCTCCTGGCCACAAGATGGCTGCAGAAGCCCCTGGCATTGTGTCCTCATAAGAAGCAGTAAGGGAGGGAAGGGGGCAACAAGACCTCTCTCTCCCTTGTCCAGAAACACCCGACCCCTTCAAGCTTGCTGGCCAGAGCTGGGAAACGTGCCCAGATTGCAAACAACCCCAGCAAAAGGCATTGCCAAGAACGGCTCAGCTGAATCTTAACTCCAGAGGCTGGGCACATTGCTGCTGGGTTCTGATGGTGAGGAGGGAGGAATGGCTGCCCGGCTGGCCATCAGAATGAGAGTGACAGGAAGACGAGAACGAAGCAGGGGCCTTGCTGGGGGTGGAGCACCGCTTGGTGTCCTCCTTCCCCCGGGGTGTGCACACAGAAGGTGCCCATGGCCGCTAGTATGAAGAAGGCTGCCCTCACCTTCCCACCCCAGCACCTCTCCTTTGTGCAGCAAACATTCGAGCTATGCCCCGTCTGTGCCAGGCTCTGTGTAGGCGCTGGGCTGCTGAGATCCACGGCTGGGCGCCCCGAGGAAGAGCAGAGCCTGAGGCTGCACCGTGCAAAGTGAATCTCCAGGGCCCGTGAGAACGGACGAGCTGGAGCTGCTTCCTCGGAGAGGGAGCCAGGGGCTGGTTTCCAAGCTGGCCAGGTCCGGGGCGGATTCCCACCTCACACGGCTCCCCAGAGGCCCCCTTGGCCCTCACTTGTTGAGAGGCCCCAGAAGTCACACTTGGCCTCCCTCTTGCGGGCCTGCATCTGACCGTCCCGAGAGACAGCGTTTTCCCACAGCCCGAGCCCAGGTGCGAGGGAGGATCCTGCGGCCGGCGTCCAGGCCTCAGCGAGGAGGCAGGGCGTCTGGAAGTAGACAGGCTTCCCCCAGGCTCGGGGCGGTGCCGGGTTCCAGACCCCTCTGAGCCACCAGGCAGAGTGGGCTACGCCACTCCAGGGGTGCATGCACAGATACGTGTGTGTGCACACTTGTGTGTGTGTGTGTGCGTTTCACCGTGTACGGGTGAGCATGTGAACACGTTGCAGTGTGTGAGTATGGGCGAGCATGCATGTGCAGGCGTGCACGAGCACGGTCATGTGAATGTGTGCGCTGCGGCACGCGTGTGCAGGTGTGTGCGTATGTGTGAGTGTGCGCAGGCGTATTCTGCCTTTCTCTGAAGGACACAAACGTTCACAAAGTGAAGATCCAAGCCAGTTTCTGCTAAATTAAAAACAGCTTTTTCGTGTTTAAAGTTTACAATACGAAAAATAATTTTCCTTTCTTGGGGGGATGCGGGGGGAGGCTGAGGGAGGGGCAGGGGGCCCCAAGAACATTCCACGAACCGGCCTAGACGGTTATGCACAATCGATCCGGTTAGATACAGCAGCACCCCCGCCCTGGGCCGGCGCCCCTGCCAGCTCGTTGGGGACAAGATGTTCTGAGGTGTGAGCTGATCTGGGGGACTTGCAGCTGGCAAAGCTTCTCACTGCCCCCTGAAGGGGCCATGCCTCCAGTGGGGAAGGGTTCTCTTTGAGGGAGCTCAGGTCGGGGGTGGGGCTGGAATGTTCTGGTAAGTCCCAAGGAACTCGGCTTTCGTTTTGATGCCCCCTGACAATGTGGGCTTCTTTTAGGTTCCCAACCATGTTCTTATTTTAGCACTGCCCACCCCCTCACCCTCTAGTGTTACCCCAGCCCCGATGGCTGCCACACAGGAGCA
The DNA here is from genome assembly GCF_047675955.1 of Chlorocebus sabaeus. Taxonomy (NCBI): domain Eukaryota; kingdom Metazoa; phylum Chordata; class Mammalia; order Primates; family Cercopithecidae; genus Chlorocebus; species Chlorocebus sabaeus. Next base: position 44,310,798 of record NC_132909.1, read on the forward strand.
CCAGGCATGCGGGCGCAGCGACTTATGCACATCCAAGCGTGTGTGATATCCCAGGGCCTCCCCTCTAGGAAGGCCGTCCGGGAACATCAGGCTTTCTCTGCTAACCTGCAACCAGTAAGTGGCCTGCTCTGGGCAGCCCGGTTCATAGTTTGGCTGGCCATGATGAGAGTAGGGGGCTGAAGGCTCTTCCAAAGTGCCAAGGTGGGCTGGGTATGGTGGCTCACGCCTGTAATCCCAGCACTTTAGGAGGCAGAGGCAGGCCGATCACCTGAGGTCAGGAGTTCAAGGCCAGCCAGGCCAACATGGTGAAACCCCGTCTCCACTAAAAATACAAAAATTAGCCGGGTGTGGTGGTGTGCGTCTGCAATCCTGGCTACTTGGGAGGCTGAGGCAGGTGAATCGCTTGAACCCAGGAGGTGGAGGTTGCAGTGAGCCGAGATTGTGCCACCGCACTCCAGCCTGGGTGACACAGCGAGGCTCCATCTCAAAAAGAAAAACAAAAACAAAACAAAAAAAACAACAAAAAACGCCAGGGTGAAAGTCCTGGTCACACTTCCTGCTGCCTCTGCACCCCTGAGCCAAAGCCCAGCCCCCTGCCAACTCCTCTACAAGGCTGGAAAAGGCTGAGGCGGGGGAGAGGAGCCCCCAGACACGCGGAGGACACACGAGGAATCTGTGACCAATCAAACCCAAGCCGCACAAGCTCAGTGCTGGGCCGGCTCCATCTCTTCACCATAACATTTTTATTAAATAAAGGCAAATATTAGGAGACGACGTCTGCTAAGATAGGAGGTTAATTCTCTACACGGTGAGTGGGTCACAGAGACAAGACATCAATCGTCTGTTAGCAGCGAGAGAGACACTTCAAGTTGCCCCGAGAGTACAAATCCCATCTATGAGACAGCAGTGCTGGCTTCTTAAAAAAAAAAAAAAAAAAAAAAAAGTAAAACCAATCAAAAAGAAAAGGTTTAGAGGTTCATACATTGAAACAAATGTGGCTAGAGATGCCACAGAGCCCTTGAAGGGAAAGGCCTCACTGCCGGCTCGGTAGCAATGTTGACCCAAAAACAGGGCAGGTTGGGGAGTGGTGGGGTGTGGAGGGGTGGAAAGGAGGGAGGAGAATAAAGACACCCCACCAGACCTGCGGGAAGCAACACTGTGGGATTCTGAAGTTAGCGTCCCCCTCCAGTTGTGGGAAGGAGACCGCCCAGCCAACAGGGCAAATGTAGAGGGCCAGGATGTCTCAACCAGTTAGGGCCCCACAAGATGCCTAGTGCCAAATGGAAGGTCCAAGGCCCGTAAAGACCGTTTCTAGGAGTTGATATGGTTTTTCCTCCGGAAAGCAGATGAAGACAGAAACTGAGGCATGACCAGGGCCTCCCCTCAGCAGCTTGGAATGGGGGAAGGAGGGTACCCCAGGGGAGGCAGACACGTGCCCTCGTCCTCCACCCACTCTAAACCAGGGGCTTCCAAGCTGCCTCTCACTGCTCCTGGAGGTCCGTGTGTTATGGAGGTTTCTGGTGAGTTTATTTTAAAAACGCGCGCGCAGGAGACTTGGAAGGAGGGTGAGTCATATACCACTGACTTTGGGTTCAATGCTGATGAGCTCACATCTGAATGCCTGAAACTGTGGGGCTGGGAGGCGGCAGAGAAGTGAGATGGAGCTGCACAGGGACCCCCTGGAGACCTGAGATTCCACCCGCCAGTCCGCGGGGACTCAGGGGTGGGGGGCAGGCGAGGAAACCACACCGGGGACAAATTTGCTGCCACCACGTCTGATGCTTTGCGGGCAGGCTCCCTCGGATGGACTTAGAGCCAGGATCTGCTTTGGGAAGGAGGGAGGGACCCCTGGGAGGGGGGCCTATCAACGCAGCAGGCCCCTCAAGGGCAGCCCGGGCAAAGGGGGGGCACTGGGGTTCTCAGGCAGACGTGCACTCGCCAAGCCCCACTTGGAGACAACATGCGGTCAGGCCAGGGTCCCAAGGGTCTTGGGGGCTACCTCCTGGTCCCGGCCCGGGGCAGCAGGACAGGGGCACAGGCTATGCCCGCGAAGGACTCGGGGAAATGCAGGTCCCGCTCCCACTCGTCGGTGTCCGTGTTGTACACCTGTACGATGCCCGTGACGTTGTTGAGCCGCCAGTTGTAGCCCCCTACGATGTAGATCTTCCTCTCCAACAGGCAGCAGCCGGCCTCTGACTGGCCAGCCCGCATGGGGCTGACGCTGGTCCACTGGTCGGTCTCCGGCACATAGTACTCCACAGCCAGCACGTCGAAGCAGCGGTCCACGTGGTCCATGCGGCCCCCAAGGGCATAGATGCGGCCGCCGGCGCCCACCATGGCGTGCAGCACGCGGGGCTCGCTCATGGGCGCCTTGAACTCCCACTGGTCAGCCACGGGGTCGTAGCAGTGCAGGGCCTTCTTGTCCTCCACCGAGATCCCGTAGCCACCCGAGATGTAGAGGCGGCCCCCTGAGGCGGCCCCAGCGTGGCCCCAGGTACGGCGCTTCAGCGAGCAGGCGTAGCCCCACTCGTTGCGCCGGGGGCAGTACCGCTCCACGGAGGCCAGGCTGCCGGCGCGGTTGCGGCCGCCCGTGGCGTACACCATGCCGCACAGCACATTCAGCTGGAACTGGATGCGGCTCTCCTGCATGGCCTGCAGGCGCAGCCAGCGGTTCAGATGGGGGTCATAGCGGTAGCAGGCGTCCACTGCGCCCTCGCCGCTGCGGTACTGCAGGTGCTGGCCCCCGGCCACGTACACAAAATTGTCCAGCACAGCCACGCACGTGTGGCTGCAGCCTACCTCCATCTCCGTGAGCTCGCGGAAGTGGCGGGCACCTGGCTCAGGCAGCTGGTAGACCTTGCTGCTGACCGAGCGGTCGCTGTCGGTGTAGGGTGTGCCGCCGAAGGTGACCAGCGAGGGCACATCCGAGCGCACGGCGGTGCGTGGAGACTGCATCTCGTGCTGCCGGAAGGGCAGCACCTGGTAGTTGAAGGCCTCCAGCAGGTACTGGCGGCACAGCACGTCCTCCACCATGATGTCCAGCGTCTGCACGCTGTCCACCAGCTCAGACGACTGCATGAGCGGGAAGCGGATGTGGCAGAGCACATGGCTGGCGCGCGGCCGACGGGCCGGGTCATGCTGCAGCCAGCGGACGGCCGCGCGAAACAGGTCGATCTCGGCGCAGCTTTGCAGCCGGTTGCTCTGCAGGAAGAAGACCAGGCGCTCCAGCGGCAGGCGGAGGAAGTCCTCCTCCTCGGCGATCTGCAGGAAGTGCCGGAAGGTGAAGGCATCCACTGACTCCCGAAGCGAGGCCAGACTGAAGGTGGTGGCCATCTGGCCAATGTTGAGGCAGGTCTCCACGCTCATGGCCGCCTTCAAGAACTCCTCGCACAGCTCCACCACGGGCAGCATCTGTAAGAACACAGCCGCGCCCAGCACGTCCTGCACACAGTCCAGGTCCAGGGTCACCTCGGCGCTGTAGGCGAAGTCGATGATATGCCGCAGGCCGCGGGCTGACACGCCCTTGAGCTCGATGACATCCTGGCTTGCCTCCCGCATGCCGCCGGTGAACATGGCCCTGGAGGGCAGAAACACAGTGTGTGGCTCACAGTGGCTGAGGGGCGTTATGGCCAGCCAGGAATGATCTGGCCTGGGGAACAGTGGCCCCGGGACACAGAATGCAGGGCACAACCAGCAAGAGGAAAGTAGGCGGACTGCTCATTAAAAACATGCAAAGAGGCCAGGCGCGGTGGCTCAGGCCTGTAATCCCAGCACTTTGGGAGGCCGAGGCGGGTGAATCATGAGGTGAGGAGATCGAGATCATCCTGGCTAACAAGGTGAAACCCCATCTCTACCAAAAATACAAAAAATTAGCCAGGCGTGGTGGCAGGTGCCTGTGGTCCCAGCTACTCTGGAGGCTGAGGCAGGAGAATGGTGTGAACCCAGGAGGCGGAGCTTGCAGTGAGCCGAGATCAGGGCACTGTACTCCAGCCTGGGAGACAGAGCAAGAGTCAGTCTCAAAAAAACAAAAAACAAAACAAAACAAAAAAAAACATGCAAAGGCTGGGCGCAGTGCCTCACACCTGTAATCCTAGCACTTTCGGAGGCTGAGGTGGGTGGATTACCTGATGTCAGGAGTTCAAGACCAGCTTGGCCAACAGGGTGAAACCCCGTTTCTGCTAAAAATACAAAAAATTAGCTGGGCATGGTGGTGGGCACCTGTAAACCCAGCTACTCGGGAGGCTGAGGCAGGAGAATTGCGTGAACCCAGAAGGCTGAGGTTGCAGTGAGCCGAGATCATGCCTCTGCACTCCAGCCTGGGCGACAAGAGCGAAACTGTGTCTCAAACAAACAAACAAAACGTGAAAAAAAAAAAAAAAGGTTTTGAATCCCACCCAAGCCATGCATCTTCCTATAAACAGCAACTCCCTGCTTGGCCCCTCTGCAGGGAGCCCTGCCCCTGCCCCTTCATGACTAGTTCGTGACTCTTGTGTTGGAGCTGCAGGAGCAGTGGCCCGGGTCAGCCTCACCCACAATGTGCCTAGTGGGGGGCAGTTGGAGGGGCCAGGTATGGCAGTGCAGGAAGAGAACACACCCTGTGGCTCTGGGGACAGATATGCAGCCCCACCTGACACCTGAGCTCAGGAGCTACAAGGCCAGTGCTCTGGAGGTGCCGTGCACCACAGTTCAGCCCTCACCTGCTCACTGACCTAAGCAGGCAGCTCTGACATGCCCAGCCCGAGTCTCAACAATCATCATGTGAAGAGGGGAAGGTAATGTGGGTCCCCAGGAATGGATCCCCCACCAGGAGGCTGTGTTGGGGTGACTGCTGTCTCCAGAGACAGGCTCAGGTGGTCAGGGAAGTGCCTCCCACCCAACAGCTATGTCCCCAGCCTCCACTGAGACCCCAGCTCCGCCTTTGTACTGCTCTGCTCTGGGAGGCAGAACATGAGAGGGGGAGGTGACACAGGCCCCCGTGAGGGAGGGCAGTGGGGAGGCACAGGGCTCTAGGTCACAGTTCCCCTACGGCGTTTAGGGTGTTCCCCAGCAGAAGAGGGGAGAGCACCCCAGCTCCAGGGGAATGGGTGGTTCCTTCCAGGAGGTGCACTGGCATGGCATAGCAACTCTCACTCCAGTCGGTGCACCTCCCCTGATGGCTGTCTGAGGAGGACAGAACATCCCTTGTGCATTTTGACCTACAGAGGACTGTCCCCTAGTCTTGCGCCTCATGTGAGCCAGGTTCAGGGCTACAGGGGCAAAGACAGCTACCAGGGCGCTGTCTCTGGGCTGCCCACTGACATCTGCCCAACGAGCCGCTCTTCAGCATCTCTGAGCGGGCCAGGAGCAGGAACTACACTGCCAGCAATCCAGACCCTGCCCCGCTTGTCCCCACGGGTCCCCGCTGGCCCTTGGGCATGATATGATGAAGGCAGAGGCGGTCGCGGGCGACAGGAGGGAGCTTTGCCTTTTAAGGTCTCGCTGGCTGTAGTGCCAGCACAGGGGAGCCTTTAAAGGGCATGGCTGGCTGGGCTGGCCCACCCGTCCCCAAATCCAAAATAAAAATAGAAGCAGCGCCCCAGTTGGCTCGGCTGCTGCGGCCCCCACAACAGCCTCATTGAGCCCATGGGGCAGGCGGCCCAGGCCTCGGGGAACGTGCGGCTGAGTGGCACACCTGGCCTGGGGCCTGGGAACCGCCCCAGGGCGGCCCAGCTCTCTCTGGCAGGGTCACTGCCTGGCAGAAAGGAGGCTCACCTGCTGGTCACCCAGGGAGGGAGATCACCCAGCCCTGTAACAGCCCCCAGCTGGTGAGGAAGATGCACCCCCCACCCCACAGCCCTGTTCTGTGGTGCTCTCACTTCTGGCCTGGCCATGGCACAGGGACAGACAGACCCTCGTGCCTGCCATGGCCTCTCCTGTCACATGGGGGAAGTGTCCACGGCTCAGGGTGACAGGCAGGAGAACTCATTCGGGCCTCAGACAGAGCTTGGGACACGGCGTTGGCAGACACAGGGTCCCTGCGGCCGTTGATGCCCCTCCAGTCCCTCAGCTGTCCTGCTCCAGGTGTCCTGAGAGGATGCCCTGAGGGTAGGGGCTTGTGCCCGTTTCACTCTCTCATCCCTGCTGGATCCCAAGGCCTAGAATAGTGCCTGGCATACAGCAGGCATCAAGTAGAGACAGATCGGGCCAGGCGTGGTGACTCACGCCTATAATTCCAGCACTTTGGGAGGCCGAGGCGGGTGGATCATGAGGTCAGGAGATCGAGACCATCCTGGCGAACACGGTGAAACCCCGTCTTTACTAAAAATACAAAAAAATTAGCTGGGCATGGTGGCAGGCGCCTGTAGTCCCAGCTACTCGGGAGGCTGAGGCAGGAGAATGGCGTGAACCCAGGAGGTGGAGCTTGCAGTGAGCTGAGATTGCATCACTGCACTCCACCTTGGGTGACAGAGCGAGACTACGTCTCGAAAAAAAACAAAAGAAAGTGGGTGCCATCTGCCCTGTCCCTGTCCCCACAGGCAGATACCCCTTCCAGCTGTCCAGGGCCAGCGCTTACCTGAAGTAGTCGCTGCAGGCGGCCAGGACAACCTTGTGTGCAGGAAAGGCCTCTCTGTTGATGGTCAGCACAACATCGAGGAGCTGGCCCTGGGCGCGGAGGGTGGCCAGGCCCTGCAGGAGGCTGGTGCTGTGGCTGGGTGCCGAGAAGGTGCACTTGAGGGCCCCGTTCTTGTCCGCCGTGCTGTGGGGAGAGCAGAGGTGGGGACACAGCCCAGAGGTTCACACACACACTACGACCTTGAACACAACACTCAGTGCAAGAAGCCAGACACAAAAGGCCGCACTGCGTATGACTCCGCCGACGCAAAATGCCCAGAACAGGTAAATCGGCAGAGACAGGAAGCACATGGTGCCACCAAGGGCTGGGGGAGGGGAGGGGCGAGTGACTGCTGATGGGGTGGGGTCTCCTTTTGGAGGGATGAGAATGTTCTGGAACTAGATAGAGGTGGTGTTTGCACACCACTCTACTAAATGTGAATCTACTAAATGCCACTGAATTGTCCACTTTAAGACAGTTTTATGTCATGTGAATTTCACTTCAATAAAAAAACCAAAGGACACATGGGAGCCTTCTTGAGTCCCCTGCAAGCCCCGCCACAGCCCCTCGCAACCCAGAGTATACAAGCCCTCTGTGGTCCAGCCCCCACTGCCCCTACTGCCCCCTTGTCCCCTCTTCTCCAGCCCCACCAACCCTTTGCAATTTCATTTGAGAAAACTGTTGAACGGATCAATGAATGAATACCTTAGGAGCCATTAACACACCACTTGTTCCTCACAACACAACAGGGGGTGGACCCTGGTGCCACCTCCAGGGTCAGTTCCCTCCAAGACCCTCACCCCCACCGGGCTGAGGCACCCTGCTGTGTCCTCGTGGCCTCTGCCCTCTGGAATTTGCTCTCCCATTCCTGGGACCCACGCCTGCCCGTAAGCGAGGGCCAGGAATGCGGGCACTGATCTTTCCAAGAAAGCGGGAGGAGACGGAAGGCTCCTTGGCCCCACTGCCAGCCAGCCCCAAAACCACAGTGGGCATTAAAGAGCCAACGTCAAACACAGGGTGCACAGTGGGCATTCAGTCAACATAGCAGCTGCCACCAGAAGGCTCTGACCTTCCCCTCAGGCCACCCTTCCAGAGACCCTTGGGAAAGGGTAGGTGACCAAGACAAATTGCTGGGGAGAGGGGCTGAAGGGCCAGGCGCTGACCACAGGCCTGCAAGGCACTGCAGGCAGAGAAGTTGCCCAAGCCCTATCCCTGCCTGCAAGGCGCTCCATGTCCTAGAGGGTGGGGACACAGCACGGAGGACCCAGTGTGGGGCCTATGCTCAGTGGAAAGCCTTTGAGTCCCTGGGGAGGCAGGACATATGCTACTCAGAGCCCAATGCCACGGTCATCTGGGCTGGCCAGGAATGATGCGGTGCCAGGGGTGCAGTTTGCCGCGGAGGGTGGGGGTGCAGCCTTCTGAAAGCTGACAAGGGCAGGGAAGGAAAGGGGTTCAAATGCATCCTGAGACTCTGGCTTGTCCCCATGGCCTTTCCCCTGCCAAGTGGAGGGGACACTCACCTTTACTCCTCCCTTCCTCCCCTCCCCACACATCCGCCCCAATCGCACTTGACCAGGCTGCTGCGGTGAGCCAAGCCTCGGCTCTTTTTTCCCTAGACCCATGACAGATCCACAGTTCCGAGGCTTGTGAGGAACATGTCACAGGCTCATGGGCTGCCCTCCCCTGTCCAGCCTCCCCAACAGGGGTCCAGCACCTGCCTGGACATCTCCAGGGGCAGGGTCTTGTTGCTTCCCATGAATGCCACGCCCTCTCACCGACACCCTTCGAGAGGTGTCCAGGCTGCCTGGAGCCAAAGCCGCATCCTGCATGTGCCTCTGAGTACCCTCAAGGTGACCACGTCCCTCTTTGTCCCTAGCTTGCCTCACTGGCTTTGCCAACTCCTCTTCCCTGCCCATGCGTGCAGGGATGCAGCGTGAATGAGATAAAGTAGGCCCCGTCCTCATGGGCATGTGGTCCAGGCAACGGGAACCAAAAGAGGTCAGATCACCCAGAATCAGCTTCATGTTGCAGCTGTGGCAAGGGTTGTGCCATTGGGCTCCAGGTGACTCCTGCGGTCTTTCTGTGGACACTTGTCTCCCAGAAGTATGCATGGGCCTTGCCAGCCTTTGCCATTTTGCTTTTGTTCTGGTTTTTCCTTAAAAGTTCAAGGAGATTTGGGGGGAAGGATGGGAGGACTTCTTGTGCCTCCTCTAAAGCCCTTGGAGGCAGGTGTGCATGTGTACATTTTCATCAAAGGAAACGCGTCGCACTGGGGCAAGTTCATCATGGGGCCACTCAGTCCTTAGGAGCATATTTACCATGCTCCTCCATATATAAAGAGCATCAAGAAATCAATACAAATGAGCCAGGCATGCTGGCGTGAGCCTGTGGTCCCAGCTACTTGGGAGGCTGAGGTGGGAGGATCACTTGAGCTCAGGAGGTGGAGGCTGCAGTGAGCCATGTTTGTGCCACTGCACTCCAGCCTGGGCGACAGAGTGAGAACGAAAGATGCACAAAGAATGTGGGCTGATGGTTCCCAGGAAAGCAAGCAGAGCTGGCTGGAAGGATGTAAGAGTCAGCCTCGCTTGCAGTCAGGGAAGCACACTCATGGGGGGTTTATGAAGCAAGGTGACCCCCCGGAGGGCAGCTGGGTAGACCCAGCAATACTCTAAAGGTTCATGTCCTTTACCCAACAACTCCATTTCTGAAACTTACCCAAATACAGTCTCTAGGGGCCACAGACGAGAAATAAGCTAACCACCCTTAGAGGAGATATGCAGAATCACAGCACCTTCCAAGAGAGGGCTGCCCTATAGCTGGGTGAGGAGGCCGACGCATCCTGGGAAGATGTCGCATCCAGGGGATGACGTCAAGGCTGCAGGAGGAAGGAAGAGGCAGAGTGCACACAGTGGGATGCGATTTGGGCTCAAAGTGCCACACATATGCATCTGCCCATGAGTGCACAGAACATACCTGGAGAACTGAGAAGCTGGACAGAGAGAACCTCCCTCTGGGGAGGAGAGGGGCCGCTGCCCTGCCCCCTGCTGTTCTGATGACTGAGGAACAGGAAACCAGGGAGGTGGGCCGGTGTTCCAAGCATGGGATCTCTGGGTTCCCCAGCAAGCGGAGAGGGTGCCCAGAACCCAGAAGGCAAGATCAGTTCAGCTGGCTGGCAGGGCATCTCAGAGCAGACATCAGGGGCCAGCAGCCTGGGCCAAGCAAGCTCTGGGTAGTGGGAACTCAGCAGTCACTCAACCACCCAGGCCTCAGCTACAAAGCAGGGGCAAATGACCATCCAGCTCCCCAGCCCCGGGGCCACTGGAGGATGAGATGAGCAAACGCAGAGCCCTGGGACCCAGGCTGCCACCAGCACGTGACGACTACACACTCGGAGAATTTGGATGCTCCCATCTGGAAGTTAGGACACCCCAGGCCCAGAAAGCAGGGTGAGGCCCATTCACTGCTGGTTACAGGGCGCAGGGCCCACACTGGACCAAAGAGGGGAGGAAGCAGCTTGTCCTCCCCAGGCCTCCTCCTCGTGCCCTGGTGATGCCTGACGCGTTCCACATGGCTGTTTCCTTCCTCTCATCTTAGGGATGGGACAACTGTCCCTGAGGCCCCTGACGTCATCCTCACTGCTGCCCCTATGAAGCCAAACCCACCCCGCTGCAGCCCCTCCTGGGGAACTCAGGGAGGGAGGAGGCCAGTAGGGGCAGGAGTCCCCCAGCCTGGACAGAGAAGCGAGACGCAGCCTGGGCGGAGGTGGGCAGGCGGAGGAGGAGGGAGGGCTGGGGCCAGGGCTGATGACTAAGGTCCTCTCCAGCCGGCCACTGGGAGGAGGGGAAGGACCCATTACTCAGGCCGGTCCAGACAGGGGGCGGCCGGCACGACGGGGCCACAGGCCCCCAGGAAGGCGGTGGCCCTGAGCTGGTCCGAGTCTCCAGACGGCCACTCAAGTCACGGTCACCCGCACGTGAGTCATCGGAGCCAATGCGTCAGCAGCCCCGGTCAGGGCCGTCTCAAGAGGCCATTGCTGCCCGCCCTGGCTGCACCCTCTGCCCGAATCTGGCCTCTGAGTGGCCACACGCCCCCGCTACAGGCCTGGCCCAGGCTGGGGGCCATTCTGACACCCGCTTGCCACTGTATCCCCTCAGCAATATCATCGGGCACCCTAGCCAGGCCCAGGCCTGTGCTGGACCCGAGGACACGCCCAGGTCTGCCCTGGCGACACCACCCCTGCTTCTCTCAGATGTCCCGGTGCAGGGGTGTGCTGGGGCTGACGTCCATGGAGCCCGGGTAGGGTAAACTCCCCCAGGTGGACCGCCTGTTATGGGATTCCCCAGATCTCTAAGGGTTGCCCGGGGACCACCTGCCTGCTACTGACACACTCTGTGGAGGCTCCTTCCCTCCCCACACAGGTCCTCCGTGGGGCCCTCGAACCCTTGCCTGAGAGTCTGCTCTGGGGGAACCCAGCCCAAGGCAGGATGGCCATGTGGGGTAGGTCACAGGAAGCTCAGAGTTGCAGGGGCTGTGGCCCGGCGCCCTAGTGATGAAGCCTCGTGGGAGGATTAGGAGCGGGGGAGGTGGGGGCTGCCTCGGGAGCCAACAGTGAGGGGCACGCACCTGTCAGAGCAGGCGCCCCTCCTCTGGCCCCGGGCTGGCCTCATCTCCATGGTCGGCTTCCCAATACACGAGGAGCGATCCAAAGCCCCAGAACGGTTCTTTTCATTGGAATGTCCAGAAAAGAAAAAAAAAAGGCAAGAACAAGAAAGAATTTCATGGAAACATTTCTTTGGGGTTTTGTAAAATCCTTTCCCACCCCCACGCGGAGCCCAGTGCTTGGGCCAGAACGGAGCCTGCCGGCATTGCCCCTGACAGGCGGTTCTGACGCGCATAGTCCCTCACTTCCCCTCAATGAGGAGAGCACTTCCACTTTCAAAGCCAATTTTGGTTTTATTGTCCATGTGGCTCGAAGGAGCGCAGCAGCGCAGCACAGCTGGTTGGCTCCCACCCCGGCTGATGCGATGCCGCCCCAGGGTCCCAGTGCATGGGTGAGGAAGAGTCTGTACTTCAGGGGACAGCAGGGGACATCAGGGCCAGCTGAGAAGCCACTGCCCACTCTCTAGCCTCTCTCCCAGCCAGTCCCAGGTCGGCAACTGGACCAAGACCATCCTGAGAGCTTTGTCTGAGATCCAGCAAGAGAGGGAAACAGAGGCTCGGAGAGAGAGTGGCAGAGACTTAGAGAGAGGGGACAGAGATCCAGAGGGGAACTGGGACCCAGAGAAAGAAAAACAGAACCCGGAGAGAAGGGGACAGAGACCCAGAGAGAGAGAAATAGATTCAGAGATAAAGGGACAGGACTTAGAGGGTACGGAGACCCAGAGGGGAACAGGGACCCAGAGAAAGGTAGACAGACAGAGACCCACAGAGAGGGGGACAGGGACCCAGAGACAGGGAGACAGACAGAGACCCACAGAGAGGGGGACAGAGACCCAGAGAGAGGGAGACAGAGACCCAGAGAGAGGGAGAGGGAGAGACAGAGGCCCAACAAGAGGAGGAGAAAGAGACCCAGAGAGAGAGGAAGACAGAGACCTAGAGACAGGGAGACAGGGAGAAAGAGATCCAGAGAGAGGAAGAGGGAGAGAGAGACCCAGAGAGAGGGAAAGGGAGAGAGAGACCCAGCAAGAGGGAGAGAAAGAGACCCAGGGAGAGAAGACGACAGAGACCTAGAGACAGGGAGACAGAGATCCACAGAGAGGGAGAGGGAGAGACAGACCCAGAGAAAGGGAGAGGGAGAGAGAGGGAGAGGGAGAGAGAGACCCAGAGAGAGGGAGACAGAGACAGGGAGAGAGAGACAGACACCCAGAGACAGGGAGACAGACCCAGAGGGAGAGGGAGAAACAGAGACCCAGCAAGAGGGGGAGAAAAAGACCCAGAGAGAGGAAGACAGAGACCCAGAGACAGGGAGACAGAGACCCAGCAAGAGGGGGAGAGAGAGACCCAGAGAGAGAGGAAGACAGAGACCTAGAGAGAGGGAGACAGAGACCCAGAGACAGGGAGATAGAGACCCAGAGAGAGGGAGAGGGAGAGAGAGACCCAGAGAGGAGACAGAGACCGAGAGAGAGAGAGAGAGAGAGAGAGAGAGAGAGAGAGAGATAGGGAGAGAGGAACAGAGAGCCAGTGAAAGGAGGGGAAGCAGAGATGGTGGCAGGGGTGGGGGTGACAGCAACCTGGCAGTGTGGGAGGTGGTGTGGGGCTTGGGTGCCAGAGCTGTGGGGGGCCTGGAGTCCCACCACCAACCTCTCAGCCTCACAGCCACCACCCTGCTCTCCAACCACACTGACACCTTCTCTCATGACCCTTCCCACCCACTCTGACCTCACCAAGCAGGCACAGGTCTTCACACGCAGCCTCGCAAATCCCCAGCAGCCGGGGAGGTCACAGGCTCAGTATCCTTCTCCAAGATGAGAACACCTCGGCCCAGCGTGCCCCCGCCCTCCCCCCACCCCTGGCCACCAGCAGCTGCAGTCCTCGCTGGCTCTTGGGCACGCGCCTCGAGGGTAAAAGGTACAAAGAGGCAGGGTCCCACCCGTTCCACAAAGGCAGCTCCCCCAGTACTGTTGCCATGGTGACCACAATGCTTCGCCGCACTGGGGACAGCTCCCAGCCCACAGGATGGAGTCGCTGGGTTCCGGCACCTCATGCTGGCCCTCAAACGCTCCGGCCCCCACACTCACGTCAGCAAGCTTTCCCATGGGACAGTTCAGAGGCCCCTGAGGCTGGCCCGCCCTGCTTCTCCCCCAGACTGCCCAAGGCTACTTCCTGGGGTTATTCCTCCTGATAAGGGGCCGCCCCTTCCAAGGCACCTGCTGTTCTCTGCCTCCCTGGGTTCCCGTGGGAGTGGAGGAAAGATAATGGCTTCTGGATAGACAAGTGGGAGAGCCCAGGAGCGGGTGCAGGGCCCCACTGCAGTGTCCCAGCAGGCCAGGACACTCAGTCACTGACAGACCCAGAGACTGGAACAGAGGAACAGAGATGGGGAGACAGAGACCCAGAAACAGAGGGACAGAGACACAGAGATGGAGACAGAGACACAGTGACAGAGACAAAGAGAGACCCAGAGACAGAGACAGGGAGACAGAGACCCAGAAACACAGAGACTCTGAGACAGGGAGACAGAGATCCAGAGACTCACAGACGGAGACACAGACGCAGGGACAGGGAGACAGAGACCCAGAGACAGAGACATATACCCAGAGACAGAGACACAGAGACTCAGAGACAGGGAGACAAAGACCCAGAGATGAAGACACAGAGACTCAGAGATAGGGAGACACAGACCCAGAGACAGGGAGACAAAGACTCCAACCACACTGATACCTTCTCTCATGACAGAGACAGGGAGACACAGACCCAGAGACAGCGAGACAGAGACCCAGGGACAGGGAGACAGAGACCCAGAGACAGAGGACAGAGACCCAGAGATAGGGAGACAGAGACCCAGAGACAGCGAGACAGAGACCCAGGGACAGGGAGACAGAGACCCAGAGACAGGGACAGAGACCCAGAGACAGAGGGACAGAGACCCAGAGACAGGGAGACACAGACCCAGAGACAGAGGGACAGAGACCCAGAGATAGGGAGACAGAGACCCAGAGACAGAGGGACAGAGATGCAGAAACAGAGGGACAAAGACCCAGAGACAGAGACACAGAGACAGAAGGACAGAGATCCAGAGACAGGGAGACAGAGACCCAGGGAGAGAGGGACAGAGACTCAGAGACAGGGAGACAGAGACTGCAGCTCAGGGGCCGCCAGGGTGCAGCTGTCTGTGTCTCCCTCCTGCTTGACATGCTGGTTTTCTCCGATATCCTCACAAATCATTTTGAACAGGAACCCCACACTCCCCCTCTGTGCTGGGAGGGCAGGTGTGCTGGGCAGGCCAGGCAGGGTCAGAGCCACCCGAACCTCGCAGCCTCCCCACCCACCCACCCTCAAGCCTCCTCCAAAAGCCCCGCGCCACTGAGGCAGACAGGGCTTGCCATGAGCTGCACCTGTTGGCCCAACTCACAGCGTCCTGCATGGATGCCCTCTGACCCCTGTGAAGGAGCCCTGGCCTTCCCCTTCCTCCCAGCCTCCTGATCCGGAGCCATTCCCTGCCTGTCTGTCCTTGGCTTCAGCCTGTCTGTGCCTGCTGGGTGGGGACAGAATGACAGGAGACAGGGCATCTGGGAGTGCCTAGCAGGAGGCCACTGTACCACCTGGCACCCCCAGACAGCCCCCAAGTGACGGCCAGGGACGCCAAGGCTCAGAGAGGGTGGCGAGCTGTTCAGGGAGGGCAGGCAGGCAGGTTTCGGAATCCAGGATCAACTGGAAAGGACCACCACCAATGACCCCAAGGACCCAGTGAGGTGGCAGAAGACACTCCCTCCTCTCAGGCTCTGCAGGTTGAGAGGTGAAGCCCACAGAGCTGGGAGTAGAAGGCTGAGGCCCGCCCACCCCCATCCTACAGTTCCCCCGCAAACCCCACTATGAAGCCAGGGCAAGCTTCGTGGCCTCCTGTTCCCTGAGCCTTGCTTAAACCTTCCCGAAGACAGGGGGTCAGAGGTGCAGTGCTTTGCAAGCTGTCATCTCAGGAGCATGGGGGCATTCTAGATGAGGAAGTGGGCTGGAGGAATGGGTGGGTGGATGATGGATGGATGTGGCCACCTCTCACCCGCTCCTCAGGGGTCACCATAAGCCCAGTGCCCTCAAGGCCAGGCTGTGATCTCCTGCCCTAATCCCAGCCTCTGACCAATGCCACCGGGAGTCCAGGATGTGTGGGGCTCTGACTGCGGCCGATGGACAGGAAGATGCTATGCATAGCGCCCCTCATCTTGGCCTTGCCCAACTCCAGCCACTTCTCAAGGCCATCAAGAAGGAAGCCCCACCATCCAGACAAAGGCCCAGAAGACAAGGGGGTGTTCAGACCCCACCTCCCTGACCAGCTGCAAGCTCTCTGCCTCCACAGCACGAAGACAAGGGGGTGTTCAGACCCCACCTCCCTGACCAGTGGCAAGCTCTCTGCCCCCACAGCACCCCTCCCATCCTGGCTCATGTCCAGATGACAATGCTGGGGTGTCCCCATCAGAACAGCCTTCACTGACCAAGGGAACACCCAGTCTGTGCAATCTTGGCTCCTGGCCCACCTTCTGGCAGGCAGTCTCTGAAGGGGCACTGCTACCATCCCATCTTACAGATGGGGAAATCGAGGCACAGACAAGTTCAGCCACTGACCCAAAGTTATACAGTAAACAGAGAGGGGAGACACCAGGCTTGGCCAAAGGAGGCCTTCCTCAGCCAACACACGGGTGCTGGTTGGTCTCTCCCTAGCCCCAGGTGGGTGGGCCTCTGATCGTGACCATCACAGATGGGGAGACTGAAGCTCAGAGGGCTGAGACACCTCACCAAGGCTCTGCCTGAGCTGGGAGGATGGACATGGAGCTGAACAGCAGGAAGAGCAAGATGGGCTTTTCAAGGCTGGCCCCAGGCAAGAATGTGGATTTACCCCACTAGTCCTCCAGCTACCCTGCAAGAGAGGGAACCCCACTCTGTAGACGAGGGGGCAGTGCCTGCCAGGTCCCACTGGGAGAGTCTCAGTCTACAGCTCATCAGCCACCCCACCTCCCTGATCCCCAATTGGGCCGTTTTTGTCTTCCCTGCTCCTCACTCCATCTGCCACATCATCTGTTTCCAGCCTGTCTCCCCACAGCTGAAAGGGGAACCCCATGGAAGCTGGGCAGGCAGGGTTCTGTCTCCTGCAATGTCCTGGTGCTCACCACCATGCCTAGAGTATGGCTGGAGCTCAGTCATGCTTGTCAGCTGGATAGGTGGACAAGCAGTCAAGTGAATGGACAGGTAGATGGATGGGTAAATGAATGGGTGGATGGGCGAATGGTGGATGGACAGATGAATGGGTGGGTAGATGGGTGAATCGGTGGGTGGATGGGTAAATGGGTGGGTGAATGGATGGGTGAGTAGGTGGATGGAGGGGTGAATGGATGAGTGGATGGATGGATGGGTGGGTGGATGGATGGGTGGATGAAAGGGCGTGTGGATTGATAGGTGAGTTAATAGATGGCTGGATGGACAGATGAATGGATGGGTGGATAGCTGGGTGGGTAGATGGATGGATGGGTGAATAAATGGATGAAAGAATGGGTGGATGGGTGGATAGACAGGTGCATAGGTTGGTGGATGGATGGGTCAGTGGATGGTAGATGAGTGGATTGGTGGATGGTGGGTTGGTGGATGGATAGTGATAGGTGGGTAGATGGAAGGGTGTCTGGATGGGCAGGTGGATGGGTGGATGGATGGGTGGGCAGATGGTGGATGAGTGGATTGGTGGATGGGTGGGTAGGTTGGTAGATGGATAGTGGTAGGTAGGTGGATGCATAGATGGAAGGGTGGCTGGATGGGCAGGTAGATGAGTTAATGGATGAGTGCATGGAAGGGCAGGTGGGTGGGTGACAGACAGACAGGCAGATGGATGGGTGGGTGGGTAGATGGAAGGGTGGGTGGGTCGGTGGGTGGGTAGATGGAAGGGTGGGTGGGTGGGTGGGTGGGTAGATGGAAGGGTGGGTAGATGGAAGGGTGGGTGGGTAGGTGGATGGAAGGGTGGACTGATGGATGGGTGGGTGGGTAGATGGATGAGTGGGTGGGTAGATGGAACGTTCGGTGGGTGGGTGGGTGGGTGGGTAGATGGAAGGGAGGGTGGATGGGTGGGTGGGTAGACAGAAGGGTGGGTGGATGGGTGAGTGGAAGGGTGGACTGATGGAAGAGCGGGTGGGTGGATGGATGGATGGGTGGATGGATGGATGGATGGATGGATGGGTGGTTGGATGGGTAGGTGGGTAGATGGAAGGGTGGGTGGGTGGTGGATGGAAGGGTGGACTGATGAAAAGATGGCTGGATGGGGGCAGGTGGGTGGATGGGTGGTTGGGTGGATGGACAGGTGGAGGTATGGATGGTCAGGTGGGTGGGTGAACTGGTGGACACAGGAGTGAACAGGTGGGTAAGGAGTGAGTGGGTGGCAGACAGATGAATGGTGGATGAAGGGTGAGTGGATGGATGGACAGATAAATCCGCATCTTTGCACTGGGCCTTCCCTGAAGAGCCCCTGTCTTGTTCTTCCTGCTCCACATCCATCCTCCAGGATCAGGCAGAGCCTTGGTGAGCAGTCTCAGCCCTCTAAGCCTCAGTCTCCCCATCTGCATCATGGTCATGATCATAGGGCCCACCCACTTGGGACCAGGAAAAGGCCAAAAAGCACCTGTGTGCTGGCCAAGGAAGGTCTCTGCTGGCCACACCTAGTGTCCCTCTGCCTCTTGTTTACTGTGTGGCCTTGGATGAGCCCCTGAACCTCTCTGTGCCTCAACTTCCCCATCTGTAAAATGGGATGATAGCCGTGCCCCTTTTCTAGGCTGCCTGCCAACAACAGAGCCAGGAACCAGAACTGCACCACCCCAGCTGATGGCCTTGCACAAAGTGGGCGCTCCCTCGGTTCGTGGGGGCTGTTCTGATGGGGACACCCCAACACTGTGGTCCAGGTACAAGCCAGGATGGGAGGGGTGCCGTGGCGGCAGAGAGCTTGCTGCTGGCAAGGGAGGTGGGGTTTGAAGGTGAGTGGATGGGTGAGGTGGCAGGTGGATGGCTCCCAGGTGGCAGCACTGGGCTGGAGCCCAACTCTTTTTTTTTTCTTTTTTTTTTTTTTTCTGAGATGGAGTCTGGCTCTGTCACCCAAGCTGGAGTGCAGTGGTGCAATCTCAGCTCTCTGCAACCTCCGTCTCCCAGGTTCAAGTGATTCTCCTGCCTCAGCCTCCCGAAATATAGGCGCCTGCCACCACGACAGCCAATTTTTTTTTTTTTTTTTTTGAGATGGAGCCTCCCTCTGTGGCCCAGGCTGGAGTGCAGTGGCGCCATCTCTGCTCACTGCAAGCTCCGCCTCTGGGTTCGTTCTCCTGCCTCAGCCTCCTGAGTAGCAGGGACTACAGGAGTCCGCCACCACGCCTGGCTAATTTTTTTTTTTTTGTATTTTTAGTAGAGACGGGGTTTCACCGTGTTAGCCAGGATGGTGTTGATCTCCTGACCTCGTGATCCGTCCGCCTCGTCCTCCCAAAGTGCTGGGATTACAGGCATGAACCACCGCACCCAGCCAATTTTTGTATTTTTAATAGAGATGAGGTTTCACCACATTGACCAGGCTGGTCTCAAACTCTCGGCCTCATGCCTCGCAATGTGCTGGGATTACAGGTGCGAGCCACCGCACCTGGCCTGCTGGAGCCCAACTCTTATCTTAGCTCACTGCTCATTCCTCTCCATGTGACCTCCTGGCCTGAGTCCTAGTGCATGTGATCCTTTGGGATCCACACGAAGCCTGCAGCGGGACTCTCCTGCACATCCAGTTTCTGGGCCTTTGCTCATGCTGTGCTCTGTGCTCAGTGGCCGACCCTCTTGCCTTCAGACCCTCCCTTCTCCACTGCACTCCTGAGCCCACCAGCATTTCTGCGCTCAGCCCCTCTGCTGCCTCCACCCCAGAGCCTTCTCTGCCATGGCCTTCCTCACCCTCATGGCCCAGTTGGGTGCCCATCCAGGGCTGATGAGTGGGCAGGTTTCGGCCTGAGGCTTCCCTTTCCCATTCCTTCCCACTGAGGGGAGACTGCTTCTGTGACAGCCCATCCCCCAACTCGGTCCCACTGCGTTGGGCCAGGAGCAGGGACCACTTGAATGAGCAAATCCCTTCACTCTACAGTTCAGGCAAGTAGGTACATGACTGCACAGCCCCAGAGCACTGCTTGGAAACCCAGCGAAATTCCAGCACTGCTGAAATCTAGCATCTCGGGGTGGCAACGTGCTGCAAGGCAGCCCACTCCACTGTCTCCACTGGCAGGACAGGTGTTGAAGCCCCAGAAGGGACAGGGCTGCCACACGGCACTGCTCATCCCCAGCAGAGCCGGGCCAGATGCAGGCACTCCACAGCTTAGCCCAGAGCCTTCCAAAGACAACACAAATTTCAGTGTCAGAGGAGGTCTGTCATGAATATCTTCATTTTTGGGGTGTTTACCATCCCTCGCCTCTTCTCATAAGGCCACCCTGTTTTCCTCAGGAACCTCCTGTTGTCTATTCTTAGCCCCAGTGTTGGAGATCAGGCAGACCCCATTGCTGGGCTGAAAATATGGATGTGACGCAGACTGGACAGAGGCTCTGGGGCCCCTGGTCGTAGGGATTCATCCTGGGATGGGGACTTGGGACTTGGCCTTTCTGATCCAATCAGAGCCTTCCCTGGGATTTTTACTGGAGCCACCAGGATGAAGGGTCACCTTCCCAGAGGTGTTGGCGGGCTAGAGGAGTGGCAAAGTGAGGTCCCCTTTCTACCAGGTGGGCAGCACCCAGACAAGAGGAATGGCAGGGCTGAAAGAAGGGAACCACAGATTCCAGCCTTCAGACCTCGCACCCCAACGTACCTAAAACCGGGTGTCTCCTTGCACTTTTTAAAATGTGAACTTCGAGTCTTTAACTGACAGCAGTGTCTTGGGTTTCTGGCTCTCCCCACCAAGAGGGGCCTCGGATGTCAGGAGCCTCAGATCCGTCCACAGCATTCCAGACGAGCCTCTGGAAAAACCGCTGTGGCCTTAACACTTTTCCAGCTGCCGCCTATCCCTACAGTGCACACGAGCTTCCTACCCAGGCTGAGGGGCGAGTAAGCCCCGACGAAGGCCATTCTGAGGGCGAGTGGGCGGTGGCCATCCCCAGCCGCAGCCCCGCCTGTCTGTGACAAGACAGACGGCTCCACTCCGTCCGCCACGACTCCCAGAAAAGGTCAGCAAGCTGCCCGCGCCCCTGACCAATGCGAAAGTTCAGCAGCTCTAAATGCTAACAGACTGGAGGCGTGACTGAGCCTGGAACGGCAGAGGGGCCCGGTGCCATCAGCCTTGGCGAGGAAAACATCACCCGTCATCTGTGCAAGTGACTCACGTGGAGTGTAAACATTTGTGTGCTCCTGACCCCCCGCTTCACACGACAGAGAGCCACGAGGACCCGAGGAGGGGGAGCCAGAGGAGAGACCTAGAGAAGCCCTCCTGGGACAGGACAGACTTCACCAAGAAGAATGCACACTTCTGACTCGAACCTCAGTCCTGGAAGTTTTTCAGAGAGGATGACTCAGGTTGATGGCAACAGAGAGGGTGCCTTGGGGGTCCTCTGTGGGGCTCCCCTACGTGTCTGTCACCTCACAGTCACCTTGACACTCCTTCTACCCCGCTCCGGGAAAATGTCCCGCTCTCAGCTCCAGTAACAGACGATCTGGGTGATCACATGCCTCTCTGCTCTGCCTCCTTCGGCAGACTGCCTCAAATTCTAACATCCCGTGGAGAGCAGAACTCTCCGGATATCCAGCCCAGACCGCTCCCGCCCGCCCGAGTCCGTCTTTGACCCCTGTGGAATTTCACAGTTGTGGCGTCAGTAAACATCTTCGGCCTCGATCCTCGGGTGACCCCCCTCCAGGCCTTTACAAGCCTGAAGGTCCACCCCTCAAGGTCTCCTCCAGGCCCAGCCTGTTCAATTCCGGAAGCCCTTGCCCTCGCAGGAAAGGTCTGTGATTCCCCCAAGGTGCCGGTTACTTCCTCCCGGATCACAATATTTTCAGTGTGCACCGTGGTGGTGCATACAGAGCGATCAGGCGCTCCGCTGCGCGGTGAGGGGTCTGAAATCACGCTGGACATGCACCAAAATCCGCTCTGCAGAGGAGGAATGCTAGGGAATTGCTGGCGCTGCCGTTGGAGACGAGTCCTGTGAATTCTGCACGGCCCTCTCCGGAGAGACATGTGGAAGGGGCGGGGTGGGGGGCAGGAAGGGACTGGAGGCTGGGGTTAACAAGTGTTAAGAGAGCAGGTCCGCACAGCTGCAGAGCGGCTACCAGAGGAGGAGGGCGGGGCTGCCGGCAGCAGGAACCCAGTGGGCTTGGCCCCCACTTCCACTTCAGACAGCTGGACAGGGAGAGAGCGGCTGTCGTTTGCCGCCTTTGCTTTAACATGCAGGGCTGAGGTTTTGCTCACTCACTAAAGACAGCACACGGAAAATGGTACGGTGCCCTGGGCTCTGTAACAGGGCTGGGTTACTGACAACACGCCTGTGAATTTCTGCTGCTCTGCCCACACCCTGCTGGTTCAATGAAGCGAAGAGGAAGAGGTGGATGACCCTCGGCCAGCCTGGGCATGCAGAGCTAGGCCAGGAGGCTTCCCCTCCGGTATGCGTCGAAGACTGTGCGGGGTGGGGTACTCATTGGAGCTGTACTCAAGAGCATCCACCCTGTGCCAGCAGCTGTGCCAGCACCAGGACCACCACTATAAAGAGAACCGATAAAGCCCTGCCCTTGGGGAACGCACATTCTACAGGGACATGGGTCCTCAAGCACAGAGAATGTACCATGACGACAGGGCGAGCAGTGGCGCCACGGCGGACACAGTGGCCAGGCCCCGAGGAGACAACACTTGAGCCGTGCAAATCGCTGGGACAGGACATTCCAGTGAGCGTGCTTCAGAGCCCAGCAGAGCCATCAGGGCTGCAGAAGCTCAGGGGCCCGGCGGGTCACATCAAGAAGTAGATTTTGTTCTGAGAGTGAGGGAGCCACTGGCAGGTGTCCGGCGGTGCAGTGAGGTGGTCTGATGCCTGCCTGAGGAGGGTCCTGCTGGCTGGAGTTAGGGATGACACCCAGGAGGGGAAGAGCCAGGAGTGGCTCTGAGCTGGGATGGGGAGGAGACGGCAGGAGGGGCTGGCTCCAGGCTGTGGCTCGAAGGTGGAACACACGAGAGATGCTACCTGGGGACCTCCCGGGCAGCTGCAGCCAGACTGAGGCCTTCTCTCAGGAGGAGGGACATTCCCAGGACTGGGACCCGCTGGTGGGAAGACCTGAAGCCCTCAAGGACTGTGGGAGCTCCACGTGGCACGAACCCTGAGCAAGGAGAGGCATGAAGGGCTTTTCTGGAACACAGGCAGGGCTGCGAATCCCCCAGGCCAGGTGGCGTCTCCAAGTCCCTTGCTTGTTGCAGGCAATACAGCCTCGCAGGACCAAGGACAACCTGGACCTTCAGCCTGCCCAGTGGGGAGGAACCAGCCACCACTATCGGTCAGCACAAGCTCAACCTCCAAGCATCCCCAAGCCTGCGCGCGCCTCTCCATCCCTCCAGGGCCCACCTTGGCTGAGGCTCCCTTGTCTCTTGCCAGAGGGATCCTTTCTTTTCTGAAACAGTCTTGCTCTGTCGCCCAGGCTGGAGTGCAGTGGTGGAATCTTGGCTCCTGGGTTCAATCAGCTCTTGTGCCTCAGCCTCCAGAGCAGCTGGGACTACAAGCACCCGCCACCGCGCTTGGCTAGTTTTGTCTATTTTTAGTAGAGACTGGGTCTCACTATGTTGCCCAGGCTGGTCTCTAACTCCTGACCTCAAGTGATCTACCCGCCTCGGCCTCCCAATGTGCTGGGAATACAGGCATGAGCCACCGCACTCGGCCTACAGAGGGATCCTTTCAAAACAGAAGGCTGACCGATATGCCCCTCACCCAAACCCTGCCCTGGCCCCCTGGCCCAGCCAGCCCAGAAATGACCGCACGATGTTCTCTAACTCTTGCTGGCATGTATGCGCCCCACGGGCAGGACCCATCTGTCCCATGGACCCTGCATGTCCAGCACCTGGCACAGGAGGACACAGGAGACTGTGGCACCCACACAAAGGCAGAGAAAGGTGTGTAACAAATCCTGTCCACAGAGCAAAGAGCTGGGGATGCCGGGACACATGCTATCCAGTCACCCCATGCCTTCAGTAGATCCCACCCGCTTCTTCCAGGATCCAAGGCCCCAAGTCGCTGAATTATTTCTATCTTTGTCCTTCCCCTTCATCCTCCTCTCTCCCTCCTCAGTCTCCTGTTCTCCATCTTTCTCCTCCTCTCTCCTCCTCTCTTCCTCTTCCTCCTCTTTTCCTCCTCCCTCTTCCTCCTCCTCCTTTTTCTCCTCCTCCTCTCTCTTATCTCTTCCTTCTCTTCCTCCACTCTTCCTCCTCCTGCTCTCTTCCTCCTCCAGGGCCTCTCAACACCAAATCTAAAACATCCCCTAAAACCAAAGGGTAGGTCTCTCTCTCTCACACACACACATGCACACACGCAAATATCAGAAAAAGGAAAAAACGAAAGAGCTGGAGTGAGGAGAAAGCCTCACTTTTATAGTGTCTGAACAGAGATGGGTGAGATAAAAAGTAATCGCTGTGGGGGAGGTGGGATGACATTCGCACGGGCTCCCTGGAGATGGTGCGATTGTGGGGGAGGGTAATAAAACCTTTCTTCCCCAGTAACTATGGACCACGACAAGGAGGCCGTCCCGGAGGTCACAGCTACCGGGTGGAAACAGTCCAGCTGTGACGATCGCACTGTGCGATTCAGGGTGAAGTGAGTGCTCTCAGAGCAATTCCACTCCCAGAGCTCTCGGGACCTGCCAACAAGGAGGGGAGGAGACGGTGGCCTCCCTCCCAGAGAAGGGGCTCAGCTGTGAGGGGCAGATCGAGTGGCCTGGATATGGCCTGGCCTGCAGGTCAGTGCCCCTCTTGAGCTGGCCCAGTTCCACCTGCCCCCATCCCTGCTGAGATGCTCCCGCCCCCTCCCCCACTGAGCTCCTGCTCCCAGGCCTGCTCCTGGCCGGACCTGCCCTCTCCAGCTCACGCTGGATGTGCTTTACTCTCCTGCTGCCCCTGCTGCTGTCCCTCTCACGGCCACCAAATCATGGCACTACTGTCTTCCCAAAAGCTCAAGCTGACCCTCTCCTTTCCTTGCCTGACACACGCACGCCACATCAAGCCTTGCTGGCACCGATGATCCCCTCAAGGCCCATGCGGGCGTGGCAGGCAGGATGGCAATGTCCCCATCATGGGCGATGTCAGCACCGCCACAGTAACACTGATGAGGCACATGCGGCCTCTCCCCACTCATTTCCTCCCAGACACCCCCCACCTGGTGGGCCTAGAGCCCCATTTCCCAGATGAGGAATCTGTCACAGCCACACCCCACAAAGAGGGACCCACAGTCACCCATGGGTGTGATGAGACACCTCATGCCGCGATATCTGACCACATTTTCCAGGAGAAGGACTTGAGTCCATGTCTTGGAAGGGTCAAAATCTTCCTTCTAAAAGGGGCACGAGGTTGGACACGCTGGCTCATGCCTGTAATCCCAGCACTTTGGGAGGCTGAGGCAGGTGGATCACCTGAGGTCAGGAGTTCGAGACCAGCCTGGCCAACATGACGAAACTCCATCTCTCCTAAAAATACAAACTAGCCAGGCTGGTGGCGGGCGCCTGTAGTACCAGCCACTTGGGAGACTGAGGCAGAAGAATCACTTGAACCCAGGAGGCGGAGATTGCAGCGAGCCAAGAACATGCCACTGCACTCCAGCCTGAGCAACAGAGTGACATCAAAAAAATAAAATAAAAAAGAAAGGGGCAAGAGGCGAAAGGAAAGAGAACTTCCCCAAAGTAGCAAGAACCTCCTTGGAAAGCCACCTCTTCCCCCAGGTATTCCTAGCAGGAGCTGGGGGGCTGGACCCTTCCAAGGCCTCTGGGCTTGGTGGAGATGATCTAGATTGTGGAGAAATCTTCGACAGGCAAAGTCCACTGAGCCAGACTGACTGTGACGAACCCACCGGGCGCAGCGTCTCGGCCACAACTTTCCATGCAAACACTTTCAGCAGGCAGCAAAGCCCCTGGGCACAACGTCCCAGCCAGCCATCACTTCTTTTTTTTTGAGATGGACTCTCAGTCTGTCGCGCAGGCTGGAGTGTAGTGGCACGATCTCGGCTTGCAACCTCCTTCTCCCAGGTTCAAGCAATTCTCCTGCCTCAGCCTCCTGAGTAGCTGGGATTAAAGATGCCCACCACCACACCTTACTAATTTTTGTATTTTTAGTAGAGATGGGGTTTCACTATGTTGGCCAGGCTGGTTTCAAACTCCTGACTTTGTAATCCGCCTGCCTCAGGCTCCCAAAGTGCTGAGATTACAGGCGTGAGCCACCACGCCCAGCCTAGCCACCACTTCTTATGCAAACGCCTGAAGACTGCACATCCCTCACCCAGATCCCCCCATCTCACCCCCAGGAACAGCATGACTCAGCAAGCCCGGGCCCTACCCAGACATCTCCAGGAAGCGTAGGCCAAAAAGTGTGGATGCCAAAGGTCCATGTTGGAGAGGCTGCGAGGCCAGAAGGTTCCTCCAAAACTCTGGTAGCCAGGTACCTCACAGTCACAGAATTTTAGTTGGGGAGGTGCAACTCCCCAGAGGGTTTGCCTCCCCTTGCAACACCCCAAGTGGCCCAGGCCTCCTTTCCCTCCAAGGAGTCTAGACCCCACGGCCCAAGCTGGGAGGAGGCCAGCTGGTGAACAAGTGTCCTTTGTGCCTGCAGCAAGGACCCCACCTCCTCTCCGTGCACCTCAGCCAGGGCAGCCCCACTCTGTCCATCCCTGAGGTTCGGCTCAGTCGTTAACGACCATCTCTACTAGGCAACGGGTTTTTTGTTGATCCCTCGAGATAGGAAGGAAGGAGAATAAGCTTTTCTCTTTCTTTTTTCCCCCTTGGTTGCAGAAGACAGAAGTTGGAACAAACAAGTTATATAACGTTGGGGGCGGTGGGAGGTGGGGGAGCACAGTCCCTCCTGGGGACAGTTTCTTGAGTTGTGGTACCGCTGGAAGGGCCAAGGGGAAGACAGGAACTGCCCCCGCCCCTGGCCAAAAGACAAAACCTTCGTGGGACAAAAAGGCAGATGCGGGCATTGCCTGGCAGGCTAGAAAGGCAGTCACAGAGACTAAGACCAGCCCCCAGTGCCCCCCAGCAGCCCCACAAGCCTCCCTGGAAAGGCCAAAGATCGACCTGATCCCATAGAAGGGAATTCCCACCTGCCAGACTGCAAGCCTCAGAGAGCAAGAAGTTTTTGCACACCCCCATCACTCCCTTCCTCCCTCTCTCTCGGCCACGTCTCTGGGACACTTCCTCCTGTGTCATTCATGTTCCAGGCACACAAGAGGACACAAGAGAGACAGGCTCTCCAACCTCAAGGCACTTGCAGAGGAACACAACAACTACGTTAGGTGGTGACCAGCATGATCAAGAATATACAACAAGCATGCGCCCCAGCAATTCCGCTCCTAGATGTGTACCCCAAAGGACTGAACATGAGTGTTTAGACAAAAATGTGTACACTCACGTTCATGGCAGCATGATTCATAATAGCCAAAAGGTGGAACCAATCTAAGTGTCCATCAACAGATGAATGGATAACTATGTGGTGCATCCACACAGTGGAATATTACTCAGCCATAAAAAGGAATGAAGTGCTGATTTAGGCTACAACATGCATGACCCCCAAAGCATCATGCTGAGTAAAAGAAGCCAGACTCAAAAGGCCACATAGTATATGATTCTATTTATAAAACTTGAAAACAGATAGAGACAGACTGCAGATTGGTGATTGCCAGGGGCTGGGCAATGGAGAATAGGGGGTCAGCGCTAATGAAGATGGGGTCACCTTTTGCGGGGGACAAAGATGTTCTAGAACTGGACAGCAGTGATGGTTGTACAATTCTGTGAATGTACTAAATGCCATTGAATTGTTCACTTAAAGTGGGTGAATTTTGTTATATATATTTTACCTCAAAAACAAAAAACAAAAATACAGGTTGGGCATAGTGGTTCATGCCTGTAATCCCAGCACTTTGGGAGGCTATGGCAGGAAGATCACTTGAGCCCAGGAGTTCAAGACCAGCCTGGGCAACATAATGAGACCCTGTCTCGGCTGGGCACAGTGGCTCACGCCTGTAATCCCAGCACGTTCAGAGGCCAAGGTGGGCAGATAACCTGAGGTTGGGAGTTGAGACCAGCCTGACCAACATGGAGAAACCGCGTCTCTACTAAAAACACAAAATTAGCCAGGCATGGTGGCACATGCCTGTAATCCCAGCTACTCGGGAGGTTGAGGCAGGAGAATTGCTTGAACCTGGGAGGTGGAGGTTTCAGTGAGCCGAGATCGTGCCATCGCACTATAGCCTGGACCACAAGAGCAAAACTCCGTCTCAAACAACAACAACAACAAAAATGAGATCCTGTCTCTATAAAATAATATATATATATTTTTCAGACAGAGTCTGGTTCTCTCGCCCAGGTAGGAGTGCAGTAGAGTGATCTCAGTTCACTGCAACCTCTGCCTCCCAGGTTCAAGCAATTATCTTGCCTCAGCCTCCCTAATAGCTGGGATTACAGGCACGTGCCACCAATCCTGGCTACTTTTTGTATTTTTAGTAGACAAGGGGTTTCACCAAGTTGGCCAGGCTGGCCTCAAACTCCTGACTTCAAGTGATCCACCCACCTCGGCCTCCTGAAGTCCAGGGATTACAGGTGTGAGCCACCGCCCACAGCCCAAAACAATTTTTAAAAATTAGTCAGGTGCAGGCCGGGCGCGGTGGCTCAAGCCTGTAATCCCAGCACTTTGGGAGGCCGAGATGGGCGGATCACAAGGTCAGGAGATCGAGACCATCCTGGCTAACACAGTGAAACCCCGTCTCTACTAAAAATACAAAAAATTAGCCGGGCGAGGTGGCGGGCGCCTGTAGTCCCAGCTACTCGGGAGGCTGAGGCAAGAGAATGGCGTAAACCCGGGAGGCGGAGCTTGCAGTGAGCTGACATTCGGCCACTGTACTCCAGCCCGGGTGACAGAGCAAGACTCCGTCTCAAAAAAAAAAAAAAAAAAAAAAAAAAAAAAAAAAAAAATTAGTCAGGTGCAATAGTAGATGCCTGTAGTCCCAGCTACTCGGGAGGCTGAAGCAGGCGGATTGCTTAAGCCCAGGAGGTCAGAAGGCTGCAGGGAGCTATGACACTGCATGCCAGCATGGGCGACAGAGACTCTGCCTCAAACCAAACCAACCAACCAAACAAAAAACCACAACAAGCTGGGCGTGGTGGCTCACGCCTGTAATCCCAGCACTTTCGGAGGCCCAGGCAGGCGGATTACCTGAGGTCAAGAGTTCCAGACCAGCCTGGCCAACATGGAGAAACCCCATCTCTACTAAAAATACAAAATTGGCTGGGCTTGGTGGCAGGTGCCTATAATCCCAGTCACTTGGGAGGCTGAGGTAGGATAATCAGTTGCTTGAGCCCGGGAGGTGGAGATTGCAGTGATCATGCCACTGCACTCCAGCCTGGGCAACAAAAGCGAAATTCCATCTCAAACACACACACACACACACACACACACACACACACATACACACACACAACTAGGTAACTAGAAAAAGTGTCCTGGGGACTACTTGAGCTTGCACGGTCAGGCAGGTAGCTCTGAGGAGTCAGAACCTTGGAGAGTGGAAGGATGAAGAGGAAGGAGGTGTTGGCAAGTTGAGAAAAGGAGGTGGGTCGTGCACCAGGCCTGGCTGTCCTACTTGCAATAAATGAAGGAACAGACGAACAACTCTACAAAGACTCAATGTCTCAAAATGACTTTTGGGAGAATGTCTTGTACCAATCTCCGTCAAAATATGATCCATTTTCTGCATGCTCCATCTTGCCACATTAGGGGTTCTCCCCACACTGGCACCTGAGGCATGAGACACCCCTATCAGTTGCTCCAAACAGTGATTTTTCACTAGGATAGAGGAAAGGGGACAATGACAAAGATGTCTTTTAAGAAAGAGGGCCGGGCGCAGTGGCTCATGCCATAATCCCAGCACTCTGGGAGGCCGAGGCGGGCGGATCACGAGGTCAAGAAATCGAGACCAGCCTGACCAACATGGAGAAACCCTATCTCTACTAAAAACACAAAAATTAGCCAGGTGTGGTGGCATGCACCTGTAATCCCAGCTACTCGGGAGGCTGAGACATGAGAATCGCTTGAACCCGAGAGGTGGAGGTTACAATCAGCCGGGATCACACCACTGCACTCCAGCCTGGGTGACAAAGCGAGACTCAGTCAAAAAAAAAAACAGAAAAAATACAGGCAACACAACTTAAAAATAAGCCAAAGATTTGAAAAGACACTTTACCAAAGATACGAATAGCTAAGAAGCTCATGAAAAACTGTCCAACATCATTAGTTATTAGAGAAATGCAACTTAAAACCAAAATAAGACTGGGAACAGTGGTGTGCATGCTTGTAATCCCACTTATTCCGGAGGCTGAGGCCAGAAGACTGCGTGAACCCAGGAGTTCCAGGGTGCAGTGAGCTGGGATCGCACCATCGCACTCCAGCCTGGGCGACAGAGTGAGACCTCATCTCACAAATAAATAAATAAATAAATAAAAACACCAAATGAAGACACCAGCATACACCTTAAGAATGGCTAAAACTAAGGACAGGCCATACCAGGTGTTAGTGAGGATGAGGAGGAGCTGGAACTCTTGAACATTGCTGGTGGGGATGCAAAATGGTATAGCCACTTTGGGAACGAGTTTGGCAGTTTCTTAAAAATTAAAACATGGCCGGGCTCGGTGGCTCACACCTGTAATCCCAGCACTTTGGGAGGCCAAAGCGGGTGGATAACCTGAGGTCAGGAGTTCAAGACTAGTCTGGCCAACATGGCGAAAGCCCGTCTCTACTAAAAATACAAAAATTAGCTGGGTGTGGTGGCGCATGCCTACAATCCCAGCTACTCAGGAGGCTGAAGCAGGAGAATAGCTTGAACCCAGAAGGCAGAGGTTGCAGTGATCCAAGATCACGCCACTGCGCTCCAGCCTGGGCAAAGAGAGAGACTCCATCTCAAAACACACACACACACACACACACACACACACACACACACACACACACACACATATATAGAAACATAGCCAGGTGTGGTGGCTCACACCTGTAATCCCAGCACTTTGGGAGGCCAAGGTGGGAAGATTGCTTGAGCCCAGGAATTCAAGACCAGCCTGGGCAACATGGCAAGACTTTGTCTCAACAAAAGCACAGAAAAAATAGCTGGGTGTGGTGGCATACACCTGTGGTACCTACCAGCTACTTAGAAGGCTGAGGTAGGAGGATCACCTGAGCCCAAGGAGGTCAAGGCTGCAGTGAGCTGTGATTGCACCACTTCACTCCAGCCTGGGCAACAGAGTGAGACCCTGTCTCAAAAAAAAAAAAAAAAAAATTTAAACACATCTACCATATGAGCTAGTCATTCCACTCTTAAGTATTTACCCAAGAGGATGAAAGTATATGTCCACACAGAGACACATACCCAGATGTTCATAGCAACTTTATTTGCAGTTGTCAAAATGGAAATAACCCAACGGTCCATCAACCAGTTAATGGATAAACAAACTGTGTCCATCCATACAATCTCGTCTGGATGGACATAGTTTGTTTATTTTCACTCCACAGTGAAAAAGAACAAACTTCTGATACAACAACACAGATGAACTTCAAAAACATTATGTTAAGGAAAGAAACCAGACGCAAAGGCCACATGTCTGATTCCATTCTTAGGAAATTTCTAGAAAAGACAAAGCTACAGAGAGTGAAAGCAGATCAGGATGTCCCCGGGGCTAGATGTTGGGGGAGCAGGGTTAATTGCAAACGAGGTTGGGGGAACTCTTTAGGTTGATGGAAGCATTCCAAAAAACTGGATTGTAGTGAAGGATGCACAACTCAGTAAATGTACTGAAACTTAATGATCTGGGTTGAGCACACTGGGAGGCTGAAGCAGGCAGATCACTTGAGGTCAGGAGTTCAAGATCAGCCTGGCCAACATGGCAAAACCCCATTTCTACTAAAAATACAAAAATTAGCTGGGCATGGTAGCGTGCACCTGTGGTCTCAGCTACTCAGGAGGCTGAGGCAGGAGAATTGCTTGAACCCAGGAAGCAAAGGTTGTAATGAGCCAAGATCACACCACTGCACTCCAGCCTGGGCAACAGAATAACACTCTGTCTCAAAAAAAAAAAAAAAAAAAAAAAAACTTAATGAACTGATAAATTAAAATGAATGAATTAGCTGGGCACAGTAGTTCACGCCAGCACTTTGGGAGGCTGAGGCGGGTGGATCACCTGAGGTCAGGAGTTCAGACCAGCCTGGCCAACACTGAAACCCTGTCTCTACTTAAAAAATACAAAAATGGTCAGGCGCAGTGGTTCACACCTATAATCCCAGCACTTTGGGAGGCCGAGGCGGGCGGATCACAAGGTCAGGAGATCGAGACCATCCTGGCTAACACGGTGAAACCCCATCTCTACTAAAAGTACAAAAAATTAGCCGGGTGAGGTGGTGGGCGCCTGTAGTCCCAGCTACTCAGGAGGCTGAGGCAGGAGAATGGTGTAAACCCGGGAGGCAGAGATTGCAGTGAGCTGAGATCCGGCCACTGCACTCCAGCCTGGGCGACAGAGCAAGACTCCATCTCAAAAAAAAAATAAATAAATAAAATAAATAAATAAATATATATATATAAAAAGTTAGCTGGGCTTTAGACCATGCAACTGCACTCCAGCCTGGGCGACAGAGCGAGATTCTGACTCAAAAAACAAACAAACAAACAAACAAAATTAGCTGGGTGTGGTGGCACGCACCTGTAGTCCCAGCTACTCAGGAGGCTGAGGCAGGAGAATCCCTTGAACCTGGAAGGCAGAGGTTGTGTCACTGCACTCCAGCCTGGGCGATAGAGCAAGATTCTGTCTCAATAAATAAATAAAAACAAAATGAATGAATTGTATGTCATGCAATTAATTATATCTCGATAAAGCTGTTTATAAAAAAGAGCCATGCGCAGCATGGTGGCTCACATCTGTAACCTTAGCACTTAGTGAGGGGTAAGGCAAGAAGATTGCTTGAGCCCAGGAGTTTGAGACCAGCCTGGGCAACAGAGCAAGACCTGGTCTTTACAAAAAATGTAACAATTAGCCAAGTGTGGTGGTGCACACCTATAGTCCCAGCTACTCCGGAGACTGAGGTGGGAGGATCACCTGAGTTCAGGAGTTTCAGGCTGCAATGAGTCTTGATGGTGTCACTGCACTCCAGCCTATATGCCTGGGTGACAGAGCGAGACCAGGTTTCAAAAAAAAAGAAAATAAAAGCCCTAGCCCCAGGTTATCCCACTCCAGTGCCCAAGGCAGGGACCTGGGGTTCACTGTCCCTCTTCCCTGTCCCTTACTTGCCAACTCATACCCAATTTTCTTTTTTTTTTTTTTTTTGGTTGAGACAGAGTCTCGCTTTGTCACCCAGACTGGAGTGCAGTGGCCGGATCTCAGCTCACTGCAAGCTCCGCCTCCCGGGTTCATGCCATTCTCCTGCCTCAGCCTCCCGAGTAGCTGGGACTACAGACGCCCGCCACCTCGCCCGGCTAGGTTTTTGTATTTTTTAGTAGAGACGGGGTTTCACCGTGTTAGCCAGGATGGTCTCGATCTCCTGACCTTGTGATCCGCCCGTCTCGGCCTCCCAAAGTGCTGAGATTACAGGCTTGAGCCACCGCACCCGGCCCTCATACCCAATTTTCAAGCCCTGGCCACTCCCTGAATATCTCTGAAAATCCTCTGATATCTCCTGGCTCCCTACTGCAAGACAATCTTGCCCCATACATACCCCAGAAGGCTGATCACCCCTCTGGACACAAACGTCCTGGGTTCCCCACGGCCCCTCTGGCAGACCAGACTCAATGCCCACAGACCTAAGTCTCAACGTGCCACTCAGCATCCTCAGGAACAGGCAGGGTCTTTGCCTCCTCTGTGCCCCAGCCCAGCCATCCCTCCTCCCTTCCTCACCCATCCCATGCATGTTCCATTCAGTACCAAATCACACAGCCAGGTTATCAGGCCATTCCCTCCAGCACCAGCCCAGAGGTCCAAAACTCCACAGCACGTAAGTATCAATAACTTCATCATTTATCATGTTGACTGAAATTGTTGGCTCCTGGAAGCTCACCAACAAGAAAAAGCCTGAATTTCCTCCTTGGCCTGACCCGGGTGGCAGGCTAGAGGAGGAGCTGGGGTGGGAGGGTCTGGCTTTGCCCAATAGGAAAAGAGCAGGAGATCACACTCCCTAAGGCAGGTGTTCTTTCCCTTCGACAATTCAATACAATGCATGCATGCACATATCATTAGTTACCGATGATAACTAATTGTCATGTAAACCTTGAGGTTCAAGCAATCCATATCAGGACTGGGCCATGGGGAAAGAGGGCCTCCCTCTGACAAAAGGGGTGAATTCTGTCCCCTTGTCTGAGGGCAAGACCTTTCTATAAGTCCTTTAGCCTGTTGGGGATGTGGATTTGGACCCCATGGGGATGGAAGGGATGAGAACTAAAGAAGAACCCTCTTTACGTTCTTTATAAACCCCTGGAGTTCTCCCATCCACCTCAGGTTCCCTAGACCCACCCCAGCCCCTCAGGGGCCCTGGCACCCCCAGGCCCTTTCAGCTTCCCCATCTCAGGCTCCCAGATTCACCTGAGTCCCCCACCGAGAGCCTCCCACAGTCTCCACTCCTCCCAGGGCCCCTCAGCACGCTCTCAGGACCACCTTTAGCCACCTCGGGGCCCTTCGGCACCTCCCAGGAAGCCTTGGGCCTTAGCCCCTTCCTCAGAGCCCCCAAGACACCTTACCACCCTCAGACTGGCCATGGCCCCAGCTCAGGCCCTCTCTGCTGCCCAGGCCCTTTGACATCCCCAGTTGCCCCACGGCCCAACACAGTCAGGAGCCCCTCGGTTTCCCTTCAGACCCCCACGATTCTCAGGCACCTAGGGTCGCTCGAGGGACGCCTCGAGACAGCCCCGCTCCAGCTACCTCCTTAGTAGCCCTCGGCTCCTCCAGTACCCCACGGCCCTGTGAAGTCCAAATTCTCAGCGAAAGACCCTCGAGCCGTGCCAGGCCTCCCCTTAACCCCTCAGGACGCCCAAGACTGCCCACAGGTGCCCTGGGCTCCAAGACAGGTGCAGGTCTATCCTGCGGGCCGGGTCTCACCTGTTCGGGCGCTCGGGACCGGGGCCCGCGCCGAAAGCACCTCCGCCACCAGCACCGCCGCTGCTACCGCCGGACTCCGCCATCTTTCCCCCGCCGTCGCGCGTTCGAGTGACGGGAGCCGCGCGCGCAGGCCCGGGAAACCGAGACGCGGGGGGCGGGGCGGGGCCAGGTCTGTGGAGGGGCGGGGCCGGGACCAGAAACCAAGGATTGGGGCAGGCCCGGAACCAGCGGGGCGTGGCCTACGGAGCGCCGGGGCGGGCCTGGGATAAAGGGAGGGGCCTGCTATGCAGAGGGCGGGTCCAGGGCGGGGCCTGGGCTAGGGGTGCGGAATTGGGGCGGGGCCCTGGCGTGAGGGGCGGAACCAAGTCTGAAATGGAGGCCTTTCTGGGCTGAGAGGGCGTGCTGTCTGTGGATAGGTGGGGCCGGGGCGGAGCCAGGACAAGTAGGTGCGGGATGGGGTTGGTCCCTGGGCTGAGGAGCGGGGCGGGGTCTGAAGAAGGGGCAGGCCCAGGGCAAGAGGAGGAGGGACAAGGGTCCGGCTTGCGGAGGAGGCGGGGCGCAGGCTGAAGGGCGGGGCCAGGTCTGAGAAGGGACAAGGTGGAGGTTAGGAATGCGGTGGGGGCGTGGTCGGGGAGGTAGATAGGAGAAGATGGGTCTGAGGATGGGACGGGTCTGGGCAGGAGAGGGGAGGAATGTGAGGATAGGTGTGGTCAAGCGAAGAGAGGGCCTGGTCTGCGGAAGGGCGGGGCCTGAGGGGCGGAGCCTAATCTGATGGGGGTGGGGCCGGGCTAAGTGAACGGCAGATCTGAGGAGGGGCGGGGCACATGCAGGTGTTAAGGAGTGTCTGTGAGTCACCTGGGGCGCTGTCAGGCGTGCCCGGGGCGTTGGCTGGGCGTGGTTATACTTTGAGGCGTGAGAGCCACAGGGAAGAGAGCTATGGGTAGGGTGGGCGGTAGCGTGAGATGGAGCATGGAGAAATGGGTCTCTGAGCTCTGAGAACCACACCCTCCCTCTCCCCACCCTGCACACCCGACTCCAGTCTTACCTCCTTCCCAGGCCTCTTTCAGGGGCGAAACTCACCCATGCCCAGGCCTCAGACTTCCAGCCCCTCATGGGCCCCCACCCTCCCCTGACATACTCTCTTCAGAGCCTCCACCCTCAGACCCCAATCATCTGCCCTTAGGTTCCCAAGCCTCCTGCTTCATACATTCTGGCTTCTCATACTCTAAAACCCTCCACATCCAATTATCTCCCATCCTCTACTCAAATCTCAACTCCCACTCCCCAAAATTCCTGCCCACAGATCCTTCAAACCTTACACCCCTAAAGTCTATTCCACCGGACCCTACACCCTCAGATCCCCAAGCACCAGCCCTCCCGACACACTGACCCTCAGCCTGGGCTCAAAGCCCTGCATCTATAGGTATCTAAAGCATCTAGAGCTCTTGGGGGCACCCCTCACCCCCTCAACTCCGGTAGGGTCCAAGCTCCCAGGATCCCCTCTGTAGCTTGGAGCTCATTTATTCTTTTACCCTCCAAGTCAGAAAACTCTGACTTGTGCAGTCTCAGGCAGAGAGCAGGGATCCAGAAGGAGCTCAAAGCCCTCTCTCCAGTCAGTGCTAGAAGGTGGTGGCTATGGGGCTGGAGACCCCATAGAAAGAAGGAAGGGGCCTGCTTGGGTGGACTCTTGCAGTTGGACCACACTCAACCAGCATCTCCAACAGAGGGCCTGATACAATAGTAGGTGCCCAGTTGTTACACAAAATGCTCTCAGATGACCGTGTGCAAGTTGACAGATACCAAGTGCTGAAGGGAACTGCTAGCATCTCCAATACACAGTAAGCACTCCACAAATGTTGAATGCACGCGTGCATGAGCAGCTCACGTTCCGGCAAGCTCTTCACACACACACACACACCCTCGCCTGCCCCAAGTCAGCACCACCGCGGAAGTCTTTGTTCCAGACGAACCACATGCAGGCATCAAACCTCACTCAGCAGCGACCTACAGCTGACACACCCGCCACAAATAACATCTGAAGTCAATGGTGTCCATATGCATACACACTTCATAAACATCCAGATTTGACCCATATGTCAGACACACAGACACACAGCTGAAGATAAGAAAAAAGAGGTTCTCTGGGCTTCTGGCTGTGTGCACACACAGTGTGCTGTAGACTCATTGCACTTTAGACACACTGTGTGATCTGTCCTCCAAGATCACATAGCACAGGGCAGCCAGTGCAATGTCCCTGGGCCAGGAGCGTGCCTAGAGGGTGGCCTGACAAAGAAAAATTAGGAAGAGGGAGAGGAGGGGGGAGGAGAATGGGTGGGAGGCAACACGAGGTGCTTCAGGTCCTGAGGGCTTTGGGGATCATTTTTGGGGTCCTCTGCATGAAATGAGAAGGGAGAGGGGGCTTGTAAGCAGTGGCAATGTAATTGACACTGGGTTTTTGTTTTGTTTTTGAGAGGGAGTCTCTCTCTGTGGCCCACCCTGGAGTGCAGTGGTGCGATCTCGGCTCACTGCAACCTCCACCTCCCAGGTTCAAGCCATTCTCCTGCCTCATCCTCCCAAGTAGCTGGGATTACAGGCATGAGCCACCACGCCTGGCTAATTTTTTTTTTTTTTTTTTTTTTTTTTTTGAGTCGGAGTCTCACTTTGTCACCCAGGCTGGAGTGCTGTGGTACAATCTCGGCTCACTGCAACCTCTGCCTCCTAGGTTCAAGTGATTCTCCTGCCTCAGCCTCCCAAGTAGCTGGGACTACAGGCATGTGCCACTATGCCCAGCTAATTTTTGTATTTTTAATAGAGACAGGGTTTCACTATGTTGGCCAGGCTGATCTCGAACTCCTGACCTCAAGTGATCTGTCCGCCTCGGCCTCCCAAAGTGCCAGGATTATAGAGTGAACCACTGCACCCAGCTGACATTGGTTTTAATGGTGTCAATTTAACAGTGTTACAGTGTCTGACTGTTTAACAGTATCTGACAATTGGGGGACAATATCTTGAATTTGGGACATGAGTTAGGAGGCATATAATCCAGGGAAAAATGGTAGGGCTCATCCCAGGGTGGTGGACATGGAGGGGTGGGAGGTAGTCCTAGCTGAGATGCACTTTGCAGGTGGGACCAAAAAGAGATGGAACAGATGGGATGTTGAGCGAGGCAGAGTGAGGCCAGTGACCTCTGCCACAGCTGTTGGCCTGAGCCCTAGTGGCCACTATCACTGGGATGCAACAGAGACAAGTGGGGGGACCTGGAGGGCCTACGCCGGTGACTGCACACGCTTATCCAATAATGCTGACCTGTGGTCTGGTAGAGCTGGCAGGCAGGAACACAGCAGGCAGCGTCCACAGGCCTGGCCACCATCTGGCCCACAGCTGACATGGCTTTCCTGGAGGCAGGGGCCACGCCACCTGCTCTCCCACTCCAGACCAGCTGCAAGGCTCACATTCCCAGGTCAGAGCTTGGAGGCCGCCCTTATAATCCCCAGGTGTTATGGAGGAGGAAAGTGAAGCCTTGGGGGAAGGCTTCGAGTTCCTGTGGTTTTAGGCTGGGGACAGTGTCTACCCTGTCGGGTGGTCACCACAGAGTGGTCCTGGGGCAAGCTCAAGGTCCCCCGACACCAACTCCCTGTCCTCAGGCCTGTTTGATTTTTCTCCTAACAAACTCTGTTTTTTTGTGACGGAGTCTTGCTCTGGCACCAGGCTGGAGGGCAGTGGCACAATCTTGGCTCGCCACAACCTCCGCCTCCCAGGTTCAAGCAATTCTCCTGCCTCAGCCTCCCAAGTAGCTGGGATTACAGGCATGCACTACCACACCTGGCTAATTTTTGTATTTTTAGTAGAGACGGGGATTCACTATGTTGGCCAGGCTGGTCTTGGATTCCCGACCTCACATGATCCGCCCTCCTCAGCCTCCCAAGGTGTTGGGATTACAGGTGTGAGCCACCGCGCCTGGCCCTAAATTATTTTTAATGGAGGCAGCACCTCCTTTCAGGATCATGAGTGGGGCTTGCTGAAAACACCATGATCTCTTTCTGTCACCCCAGCCAGCAGCCTCCTGCACCTCCTTGAAGTCATGAATGCACGGGCCCCACCTTCTTTTTTTATGTTTGATTTATTTATTTAAATTTTTATTGTTTTTGTTTTGTTTTGTTTTTTTGAGACAGAGTCTCACTCTGTCACCCAGGCTGGAGTTCTGTGGTGCAATCTCGTATCACTGCAACCTTGACCTCCTGGGTTCAAGTGATTCTCCTGCCTCACCCTCCCAAGTTGCTGGAATTACAGTTGCCCACCACCAGGCCTGGCTGATTTTTGTGTTTTTAGTAGAGACAGAGTTTCATTATGTTGGCCAGGCTGGTCTCAAACTCCCAACCTCAGGTGATCTGCCCACCTCGGCCTCCCAAAGTGCTGGGATTAGAGGCATGAGCCACCTTGCCTGGCTACCTTCTTTTTTATGTTTTATTTATCTGTTTTCTTAAAAGACAGGGTCTTGGCAGGGTGCGGTGGCTTACGCCTCTGATCCCAGCACTTTGGGAGGCCGAGGCAGGCAGATCACGAGGTCAGGAGATCGAGACCATCCTGGCTAACATGGTGAAACCCCATCTCTACTAAAACAGACAAAAAATTAGCCGGGTGTGGTGGTGTCCCAGCTACTTGGGAGGCTGAGGCAGGAGAATGGCGTGAACCCAGGAGGCGGAGCTTGCAGTGAGCCGAGATCACAGCACTTCACTCCAGCCTGGGTGACAGAGCAAGACTCCGTCTCAAAAAAATAAAAATAAAAATAAAATAAATAAGTAAATAAATAAAAATACAAAATTAGCCGGGCGTAGTGGCGCATGCCTGTAATCCCAGCTACTCAGGAGGCTGAGGCAGGAGAATCTCTCGAACCCAGGAGGCGGAGGTTTCAGTGAGCCAAGATCACGCCATTGCACTCCAGCTTGGGCAACAAGAGCAAAACTCTGGCGCAAAAAAAAAAAAAAGACAGGGTCTTCATCTTGCTCTGTCACCTAGGCTGAGTGCAGTGGCACGATCATAGCTGACTGTAACCTCCAATTCCTGGGCTCAAGTCATACTCCCTCTTCAGCTTCCTGAGTAGCTGGAACTATAAGGCACGTGCCACCATGCCTTTCTAATTTTATTATTTTTATTTATTTATTTATTTATTTATTTATTTATTTATTTATTTTGAGACAGGGTCTCACTCTGTCACCCAGGCTGGAGTGCAGTGGTGCAATCTCAGTTCACTACAGCCTTGACTTCCTGGGCTCAAGTGATCCTGCCACCTCACTCTCCCGAGTAGCTGAGACCACAGGCATGGGCCACCACACCCAGCTAATTTTTGCTTTTTTTTTTTTTTTTTGTAGAGTTGGGGTTTCACCATGTTGCCCAGGCTGTTCTTGAGCTTCTGAGCTCAAGCAATCTGTCCACCTCAGCCTCCTAAAGTGCTGGAATTACAAGCATGAGCCACCACGCCAGGCCTTATTTATTTATTTATTTATTTATTTATTTATTTATTTTAGAGATAAGGTCTCGCTCTGTTGCCCAGGTTGGAGTTCAGTGGCACAATCATAACTCACCGCAGCCTTGATCTCCTGGGTCAAATGAGCCTCGTACCTCAGCCTCTGGAGTAGCTGGGACCACAGGTGTGTGCCAGTACACCTGGCTAATTTTGTAAAAAAAATTTTGGGCCGG
This sequence comes from Chlorocebus sabaeus, assembly GCF_047675955.1. Lineage (NCBI taxonomy): Eukaryota > Metazoa > Chordata > Mammalia > Primates > Cercopithecidae > Chlorocebus > Chlorocebus sabaeus. Next base: position 44,351,066 of record NC_132909.1, read on the forward strand.
GTGCGGTGGCTCACGCCTGTAATCCCAGCACTTTGGGAGGCCGAGGCGGGCGGATCACAAGGTCAGGAGATCGAGACCATGGTGAAACCCCGTCTCTACTAAAAAATAGAAAAAAATTAGCCGGGCGCAGTGGCGGGCGCCTGTAGTCCCAGCTACTGGGGAGGCTGAGGTAGGAGAATGGCGTGAACCCGGGAGGCGGAGCTTGCAGTGAGCCAAGATCGCGCCACTGCACTCCAGCCTGGGCGACAGAGCGAGACTCCGCCTCAAAAAAAAAAAAAAAAAAAAAAAAAAATTTTGGGCCAGACGCGGTGGCTCAAGCCTGTAATCCCAGCACTTTGGGAGGCCGAGCCGGGCGGATCATGAGGTCAGGAGATCGAGACCATCCTGGCTAACCTGGTGAAACCCTGTCTCTACTAAAAAATACAAAAAAAACTAGCCGGGCGAGGTGGCGGGCGCCTGTAGTCCCAGCTACTCCAGAGGCTGAGGCAGGAGAATGGCGTAAACCCAGGAGGCGGAGCTTGCAGTGAGCTGAGATCCGGCCACTGCACTCCAGCCTGGGCGACAGAGCGAGACTCCATCCAAAATTAAAAAAAAAAAAAATTTGGTAGAGACGGTCTTACTATATTGTTCAGGCTGGTCTCGAACTCCAGGCCTCAAGTGATTCTCCCACCTCAACCTCCGAAAGTACTGTGATCACAGGTGTGAGCCACCACACCTAGTGTATATCTTGATTATAGGGGTATCTTAAGAGGATTACATTTGCCAAAACTCATTGAACTGGGCATTTAAAATGGGTGTGCCATTGGATATAAATTATGTCTTATTAAAGCTGATTTACTAAAAAAAACTCAGGCCAGTTGCAGTGGCTCAAGACTGTAATCCCAGCACTTTGGGAGGCCGAGGCAGGAGGATCACTTGAGTCCAGGAGTTTGAGACCTGCCATGGCAACATAGAGAGATCCCAACCCAATAGAAAAACAAAAAAAGGTGAAATCCACCCAATGTGATAGAACTAGGACTACCTCTTGGGGGGTGACCAACTGGGATCCCCCAGCTCTGGGGACTAGGGTGCTGAGAGGCTGCTGGGGATTCAACTGTCAGCCCATCCGACAAGATCTTGACCTTAGCCGGGCATGGTGGCTCGTACCTGTAATCCTAGCACTTTGGGAGGCCGAGGCAGGCGGATCACTTGAGGTCAGGAGTTCGACATCAGCCTGGCCAACATGGTGAAACCCCATCTCTACTAAAAATACAAAAATCAGCCAAGCGTGGTGACGCATGCCTGTAATCCCAGCTATTCGGGAGGCTGAGGCAGGAGAATTGCTTGAACCCAGGAGGTGGAGGTTGCAGTGAGCCAAGATCTCGCTACTTCACTCCAGCATGGGCAATAGATACTCCGTCTAAAAAAAAAAAAAAAAAACCGCCCGGGCGCGGTGGCTCAAGCCTGTAATCCCAGCACTTTGGGAGGCCGAGACGGGCGGATCACGAGGTCAGGAGATCAAGACCATCCTGGCTACCCAGTGAAACCCCGTCTCTACTAAAAAATACAAAAAATCTAGCCGGGCGAGGTGGCGGGCGCCTGTAGTCCCAGCTACTCGGGAGGCTGAGGCAGGAGAATGGTGTGAACCCGGGAGGCGGAGCTTGCAGTGAGCTGAGATCCGGCCACTGCACTCCAGCCTGGGCGACAGAGCGAAACTCCGCCTCAAAAAAAAAAAAAAAAAACCCTTGACCTCATGTTCCAAGATATTCTGAAAGGTACATTCTCATGGGAAAGACAAATCTGAGATACATAATTGATAAATGACCAAGGCCATTTCAGATGGCAATAACTGCCTTGAAGGCAATGAGCTGAGAGTGATCAAGTGTGTGTTGGGTGAGGGAGTACTGCTTCAGCCAGGAGATCAGGGAGAGCCTCCCTGAAGAGGTGATGATGTCCCAGCTTCAGTAAAAGCAGGGGACAGAATGTTCTAGAATATTCCAGGACATTCCAGAACGTTGTGCAAAGTTCCATAATATTCTGAGAGGACATAATGTGAAGAACCTAAGCCCAGTGCCAGGAAAAGCTCAAGGGATAGAGATGAGGCTGCACTGGCTCGGAGGAAGTGGGCAAGGCAGAGCAAGGATGCAGAGTGTCGACAAAGATGTATTGAGAGCAGCCTCCTTGGTGTGTGGGACACAGCTGTGACCGAGACGCCTAGCGCGTCGCATCTGGCAGAGGGAACATTTATTAAACCAATCATCGCACAAGCAAACAAGCCATCACTTAATTGTCACCATGATAAAAGCTGAGGCTGAGCCAGGAGGTCAGGCTGAAGAGTTGGCCAGAAGGAGCAAAGAGGGCACAGCCTCTAGGCAGAGGGAACAGCCTGGATGGGGGCCCTGAGGAAGGAGAGTGTGCCAGGAGTTGTGTGGAGTCCAGCAGGGACCTGAAGTCTCCTCTTTGTGCCCCAGGAAAAGACATCCCCATCCTACCCCCCAAGTGTTTACAGAATGTCCCCTGCGTGCCAGCTGGATGCTGGGGACACCCTCTCCCCATCTCTTCCCGGTGGATTGCCACCCCTGGGCTAAGAAACTCAGGGCTGTCACTAGGGAACCAAGTTGCCATGGCAACCCTGTGCTACCATTGCCATGACGCCAGCCACCCACCCACCCACCACCAGGTCTGTGTGCAGCTCAGGATGAAAATGGAGGGAGGGGCAGGGCTCTAGGACAGAAGAGGAAATTGAAGCTCGGAGACAGAGCTGCGGTGAGTCTGGCCTTCAGCCACATGGTCAAAGGGGCCTTTCTCTCCTGGGAGTCAGGATAGGGTCAGGGGTTGGTTACTGGGCAGAGCAGCCCTAAGGCCTCTGCATGGCATGCAGGGTTCTCTCCCAGACACCTTTGTTGGGTCATTCCTCTGCGATCTGCGTTTATGGGTGCTGGGATCACAGCTGACCCAGCCCTGCCCTCCCAGTGAGCCCAGTATTGAGTGATGTAGGAGGCAGAAAATGAACCCTTAAAGAAGTAAATAGGTTGAGCACAGTGGCTCACGCCTGTAATCCCAACACTTTGGGAGGCTGAGGTAGGTAGACCACAAAGTCAGGAGTTCAAGACCAGTCTGGCCAACATGGTGAAACCTTGTCTCTACTAAAAATACAAAAAATTAGCCTGACGTGGTGGCAGACGCCTGTAATTCCAGCTACTTGGGAGGCTGAGGCAGAAGAATCACTTGAATCTGACAGGCGGAGGTTACATTGAGCCGAGATTGTGCCACTGCACTCCAACCTGGGCAACAAGAGCAAGACTTGGTCTCAAAAAAAAAAAAGAGAGAGAGAAAGGGTTGAAGACATTGTAGGCAAACACAGACACCCCAGGACGCCTCTGACACACCTACATGCACAGACAGATCTAACACACACACACGCACACACCCACACAATGCTTTTCCTTCCACCTGGGATACCCTCCCTTCTCCCCAGATCATATTCATCTCTCAAAACCCAACTTGACTGCCATCTCCTCCAGGCAGCCATCACTCACCACCTGGTTGGAAGGGACTCCCCTCCCACTTCCACACACCTATGGAGCTCACTGTTTGTGCCCATACCACCTGGCATGACTCATTCTACATTTGTGAGGCATCCACTCTAGACCTAATCCTAGGCTGGTCACAGGATTCAAGAAGTGATCAAGGCCAGGCCCAGTGGCTCACACCTGTAATCCCAGCACTTTGGGAGGCCAAAAAGGGCAGATCGCCTGAGGTCGGGAGTTTGAGACCAGCCTGGCCAACATGGCAAAACCCCATCTCTACTAAAAATACAAAAATTAGCCGGGCGTGGTGGCTCACTCCTGTAGCCTCAGCTACTCGGGAGGCTGAGGCAGGAGAATCACTTGAACCCAGGAGACGGGGCTTGCAGTGAGCTGAGATCACGTCACTGCACTCCAGCCTGAGCGACAGAGCAAGAATTTGTCTCAAAAAAAAAAAAAGTGATCAACTACACACAGCTGTGAAAAGAGCAAACAAAAACACTGCCAGCCCAACTCGGTGGCTCATACCTGGAATTCCAGTACTTTGTGAGGCCACAGCGGGTAGATCGCTTGAACCCAGGAGTTCAAGACCAAGACCAACCTGAGCAACATAGGGAGATCATGTCTATACAAAATACTTAAAAAATTAGCCCTTGTGGTGGCACTCACATGTCATCCTAGCTGCTTGGGAGGCTGAGGTGGGAGGATCACTTGAGCCTGAGAGGTCGAGGCTGCAGTGAGCCATGATTGCACCACTGCCCTCCAGCCTGGACAACAGGTGAAAGAACAAAAATCAAACAAACAAAACAAAGGAAGGAGGAAGACTGCAGGTGCCGGGCAGATGCCTACCAAGTCCGTAACAGCATTGCAAAGCAAAGGGGAGCTGTGGAAAAGACTCCGAGGCCGGACCATTGATTCAAAATGAGGACAAGCGCATTTTGGTCTCCAAGACCAAAAGGCAGGAGGGATGGCACAGAAGAGGTGGCTGCCAGGCTGGCAAAGATCAAAAGCTCTTCATAGGTGAGCAGGAGAATTAGGTTCTCCCCCCTCAACCTCCTGAGTAGCTGGGATTATAGGCCTAAGCCACCACGTCCAGCTAATTTTTGTATTTTTAGTAGAGGCAGGATTTTGTCATGTTGGCCAGGCTGGTCTCGAGCTCCTGACCTCAAGCCATCCACCTGCCTCAGCCTCCCAAAGTGCTGGGACTATAGGTATAAGCGACCATGCCTGGCCTGTATTATTTTTATTTTTATTTATGTATTTATTTTAAGATGGAGTCTTGCTCTGTTGCCCAGGCTGGAGTGCAGTGGCGTGATCTCGGCTCACTGCAAGCTCTGCCTCCCCAGTTCAAGCAATTCTCCTGCCTCAGCCTCCTGAGTAGCTGAGACGACAGGCACGCACCACCACGCCCGGCTAATTTTTGTATTTTTAGTAGAGACGGGGTTTCACCATGTTGGCCAGGCTAGTCTCTAACTCCTGACCTCAGGTGATCTGCCCACCTCGGCCTCCTAAAGTGCTGGAATTAAAGGCATGTGCCACTGCGCCCAGCCAACAATTAATTCTTAATCAATGATGAATGTCATCAGAGCAGGGAAGATGGACAGGAATTGAAACATGGGGATCCTAGGGGATGCTGACGTGGCTGAGAACTTGGTGAAGCAGGACCAGGAGTGTGCTCCTGCAGAGGGGACTGCATGTGCAAAGGCCCTGGGGCTGGAAGGAAAAAGATAGGCTCAAGAAATCCAGATAGAACCTCACGCAGAAGGAGTGAGGGGCAGAGTCTCACAGAAGCGCTTGGAGGTGTTAGTGAGACCCAATCGTGGGAATCTCTGCTGTCTGGTGATATTTGGGCTCCTCAAGACAACGGTAAACCCCAGAAAGGTGTGAACTCTGGGATCAGATTTGGTTTATCCAAGATGGAACCAGAGCGCGGCTGGAGAGGCCGGAAGCCCCAAGAGGAGGAAGTGGGCACCGTTGCTGAGTGAGAGGCTGGGGCAGCTTGGACCTCGGTGGTTGCCATGGAGACAAAGAGATGCTTGTGGGCTAGAGGTATGCTTTGCAGGCCTAGGGGACAAGCCGTGCTGATGGAATGAAGTGAGGTGAGGACAGTTAAGAATCAAGATGCAGCCCAGATGTCTAGAGCCACTGAGATGAGAAAGTGGGGGCCAGGCAAGGAGACAGAGTGAGTCCAAATGAAGTCCCTTTCAAACTGGGCTGACCAGTGACAGTAGCCATTTAAATCCACAGTGGGGCTGGCCGCAGTGGCTCATGCCTGTAATCCCAGCACTTTGGAAGACTGAGACAGGTGGATCACTTGAGGTCAGGAGTTCAAGACCAGACTGGAAAACATGGTGAAAACCCGTCTCTACTAGAAACACAAAAAATTAGCCAGGCATGATAGTGGGTGTCTGTAATACCAGCTACTTGGGAGACTGAGGCACGAGAATCGCTTGAAACCAAGAGGCAGAGACTGCAGTGAGCCGAGATCGTGCCACTGCACTCCAGCCTGGGCAACAGAAAGACTGTGTCTCAAAAAAAAAAAAAAATTAAAAAATTAGCCTGACATGATGTCTTGTCAGAGACAGGATCTTACTCTATCACCCAGGCTGGCGTGCAGTGGTGCAAACACAGCTCACTGCAGCCTCAACCTCCCCAGGCTCAAGCAATCCTTCCGCCTTAACTTTCCAAGCATCTGGGAGTAGCTGGGACTACAGGCAGCTGCCATAATACTTGGCTAATTTTGTATATATGTATATTTTTTGTAGAGACAAGGCTTTGCTTTGTTGCCTGCATCTGGCCTAAAAAATTGTTTTAGAGAAAGGGTCTTGCTATGTCGCCCGAGCTAATGTGAAACTCCTAGTCTCAAGCAATCTTCCCACCTCAGCCACATTAGTAACTGGGACGAGAGGCACATGCCCCCACAACTGGTCAATTTTTTTTTTTTTAAATGAAGACGGGTACCTCAGCTGGGTGCAGTGGCTCACGCTGTAATCGCAGCACTTTGGGAGGCCGAAGCAGGCGTATCACCTAAGGTCAGGAGTTCAAGACCAGCCTGGCCAACATGGCGGAACCCCATCTCTAATAAAAAAATGCTGACCGGGCGCAGTGGCTCACGCCTGTAATCCCAGCACTTTGGGAGGCCGAGGAGGGCAGATCACGAGGTCAGGAGATCGAGACCATCCTGGCTAACAGGTGAAACTCCGTCTCTACTAAAAATACAAAAAATTAGCTGGGTATGATGGCGAGTGCCTGTAGTCCCAGCTACTCAGGAGGCTGAGGCAGGAGAATGGTGTGAACCTGGGAGGCGGAGCTTGCACTGAGACGAGATCGCGCCACTGCACTCCAGCCTGGGCAACAGAGCGAGACTCTGTCTCAAAAAAAATAAATAAATAAAAAATTTTAAAAATGCAAAAATTAGCTGGGCATGGTGGCATGTGCCTATAATTCCAGCTACTCGGGAGGCTGAGGCAGGAGAATCGCTTGAACCTGGGAAGTGAAGGTTGATGTGAGCTGAGATCACGCCACTGCCCTCCAACCTGGGAGACGGAGTGAAACTCAGTCTCAAAAAAAAAAAAAAGACAGGTCCCTCACCATGTTGCCCAGGCTGGTCTTGAACTCCTGAGCTCAGGCAATCTGCCCGCTTCAGCCTCCCAAAGTGCTGGGATTACAGGCGGGAGCCGCCACACCCGGCCTATTATTGTTATTATTTGAGAAAGTGTCTCAATCTTTCGCCCAGGCTAGAGTAGAGTAGCGTGATCTGGGCTCACTCCAACCTCCGCCTCCCAGGTCGAAGCAATTCTCATACCTTAGCCTCCCAGGTATCCGGGATTATAGACATGCGCCACCTCGCCCGGCTAATTTTTTTGTATTTTTAGTAGAAATGGGGTTTCACCATGTTGGCCAGGCTGGTCTCGAGCTCCTGGCATCAAGTAATCCTTCTGCCTCACCCTCCCAAAGTGCTGGGATTACAAGCATGAGCCACCGCACCCAGCCTTTTATTTTTATGTATGTATTTATTTATTTTTGGTCACTCTTCTCAGCCAGGCTGGAGTGCATTGGTGCAATCATGGGTCACTGCAGCCTTGTCCTCCTGGGTTCAAGTGATACCTCCGCCTCTGCTTCAGCTCAGCAGCTGAGATTACTGGTGCCCACATCTAGGCCTGGCTAAATTTTTTAATTTCTTGTCAAGATGAGTCTGGCTATATTTCCCAGGCTGGTCTCAAACTCCTATACTCAAGTGATCCTCCCGCCTCAGACTTCCGAAGTCCTGGGATTACAGGCATGAGCCACCGTGCCAGGCCAAGGGGCTTTTTTTTTTTTTTTTTTTTTTTGAGACAGGGTTTTGCCCTTGTTGCCCAGGTTGGAGTGCAATGGTCTAGTCTCAGCTCACTGCAACCTCTGCCTCCAGGGTTCAAGCAATTCTCCTGCCTCAGCCTCCCGAGTAGCTAGGTTTACACAGGCTTGCGCCACCTCGCCCAGCTAATTTTTGTATTTTTGTAGAGACAGGGGTTTCACCACGTTGGCCAGGCTGGTCTTGAACCCCTGACTTCAGTTGATCCACCCTCCTCTGCCTCCTAAAGTACTGGAATTACAGGCGTGAGTCACCACGCCCATCCCCTCCAGAGATCTTGAATATCTCCAGGGGAGGCCACTTGGTCAAGCTGTGGTCTTGGGTCAGGGGATGCTGGGAAGGACACCAGGAAAGACCTTGACTCCTCCCTCCTCTCATTTCCTGCCAGTGGTCCCTCTGACTGACTCCAGTGGAAAGAATAGGGCCCAAGTGGATCAACCTTCCAGGATCAGGGTAGGGTGAAGGGTGGAGAGTCTTACACGCAGCCCTAGTAGCCATCATCTAATTTGCTGCTCCAACCTGCCAACCCACTGTCACTCTGACAGCCTGGAATCGCTGGGAATCTCCACCCCATTGCCTGTGGGCTGGGGCCGTCATGCTCCTCATCCCGAGCTCTGCCCAGGGGATGAGGCCCTATATCAATCAGGAATCTCTGGTTTCGAGCAACAGGAACCAACTCAAGTTAACTGAATCTCAAAGCGGAATTACGAGATGAATCTGGAGGAGTCTGCAGAACAGACAGGAATGAGTGACAGAGTGAGACCCTGTCTTATTTTTTGTTTTGTTTTGTTTTGTTTTTGAGACGGAGTCTCTCTCTGTCACCCAGGCTGGAGTGCAGTAGCGCGATCTTGGCTCACTGCAAGCTCCGCCTCCTGGGTTCACGCCATTCTCCTGCCTCAGCCTCCGGAGTACCTGGGACTACAAGGGCCTGCCACTGTGCCCAGCTAATTTTTTTGTAATTTTAGTAGAGATGGGGTTTCACCGTGTTAGCCAAGATGGTCTCGATCTCCTGACCTCATGATCCGCCTGCCTTGGCCTCCCAAAGTGCTGGGATCATAGGTGTGAGCCACCGCGCCCGGCCGACCCTGTCTCATTTTTTGAAAAATAAATAAATCAAGCTAGCTGGGCGCAGAGGCTCAAGCCTGTAATCCCAGCATTTTGGGAGGCTGAGGTGGGCGGATCATCTAAGGTCAGGAGCTCAAGACCAGCCTGACCAACATGGTGAAACTGCGTCTCTACTGAAAATACCAAAATTAGCTGGGCGTGGTGGCATGTGCCTGTAATCCCACCTACTTGGGGACTGAGGCAGGAGAATCACTGGAACCCAGGAGGCGGAGGTTGCAGTGAGCTGAGATCATGCTACCGCACTCCAACCTGGGCGACAGAGCTAGATTTTGTCTCAAGAAAAAGTAGACTGGAAGCCAGGTGGCTACAAAATCAAGTCCTCTTCAACATGCAACTTGTCCCTTCATAGGAGGGACATCAGGCACAGGAAGGGACGCTGAACTGCCCCTGTCAGATGGGTGGCACAAGCCCTTTTTTTTTTTTTTTTTTTTTTGAGACAGAGTCATGCTCTGTCACCCAGGCTGGAGTTCAGTGGCGCAATCATAGTTCACTGCAGCCTCCACCTCCCCGCCTCAAGCAATCCTCCCACCTCAGCCTCCCGAGTTGCTGGGACCACAGGCTCAAGTCACCACACACACCCAGTTAATTATATACATATATGCTTTTTTTTTTTTTTTTTTTTGGTACAGATGGAGACTTGCTATGTTGCCCAGGACAGTCTGGAACTTCTGGGCTCCAGTGATTCTCCTGCCTCGGTCTCCTAAAGTGCTGGGATTACAGGCATGAGCCGCTGCGCCTGGCCACAAGCCAGTTTTCCAGGTATATCTGTAGCTGAGAGGGTGACTCTCAGCACAGGGAAGTTAGAGCAGAGGGAGTGCCCTTCCGAGGGACAGCTACTTTCAGTCCCTGGTGCCACCTGGGTTTCCAGGACTTTCCCATGTCAGAAAGGTCCTGCTCGGCAGGGGTCACAGCTATGCATGGGCCACACCCCAAGGGCAGACAGGCAACTGAACAGAAGCAGGCTCAGCCTGAGACTCTTTTATATACATGGTTTATTCCTCCCCAGCCCCAGACAAGCCCCAGGCACACACTGTCAGGGCATGGAGATGCCCACACCCCATCTTTCGGAAGCTGGGTCTCTGGAGATCGGGATGGGGAGAAGGGGGAAGCCTTAGCAAGATGCAGCTCCCCCTTGGCCTCAGCCCCCCCAGAGAGGGGACAGAGAAGGAAAAAGGATGGCGACACAGGACTGGGGTTCAAATACTGAGAAAGCCACACAATAGAAGACAAAAAGTAGCAAGCCCCGGAGAAAGCGGGGACAAGGAAGAACCAGCGCCCAATCCCACCCTCCTCCCAGCTGGGTCACTGCGTCCCCAGGACTCTGTGGGGCAAGGGGTGGGACTGGGAAGAGAGGAAAGATTTGGGGGTGGAGGGGCTCAAGGCTGGACCCACCCTGCCCTTGGACTTCTGGGCTCAGGGCAAGTGAGGCCCGAGGGGCCCCTGCAGTTAGCAATGATGGGGCCGGCGGAGGCCTACAGCTTGGTCAGGTCCAGCTTCAGCTTGTAGGGTGGCGGGCTGTCCTCATAGGCGTGCGACGGCGGAGGGTACAGGGGCCAATCAGGCTCAATCATGAAGCCCTTGTGCTGCTCCAGGGTCAGAGGCTGCAGGAAGAGAGGGGAGGAGGGAAGTGGAGAGAAGCAGAGCAGCCAAGCCCCCGACCCTGACGAGTCTCCTTCCCACCTCTGATTTTTTTTATTTTTATTTTTTGAGAGCCTCTCTCTGTCGCCCAGGCTGGAGTGCAGTGGCGCCATCTCGGCTCACTGCAACCTCCGCCTCCCGGGTTCAAGGGATTCTCCTTTCTCAGCCTCCTGAGTAACTGGGACTACAGGTGCACGTCACCACGCCCAGCTAATTTTTGTATTATTAGTAGAGACAGGGTTTCACCATGTTGGCCAGGCTGGTCTCGAACTCCTGACCTGAAGTGATCTGCCCACCTCAGCCTCCCAAAGTGCTGAGATTACAGGTGTGAGCCACCTGGACTCTGTGTGTGTGTGTGTGTGTGTGTGTGTGTGTGTGTGTGTGTGTGACGGGGTCTTGCTCTGTTGTCCAGGTTGGAGTGCGGTGGTGCCATCACAGCTCACTGCAGCTTTGAACTCTCAGGCTCAAGTGATCCTCCCATCTCAGCTTCCCAAGTAGCTGGGATCACAAACATGCACCTTCATGTCTAGCTAATTTTTTGTTTTCTTTTCTTTCTTTCTTTCTTTTTTTTTTTTTTTTTTTTGAGACAGAGTCGTGCTCCTCTCTGTCACCCAGGCTGGAGTGCAGTGGCGTGATCGCGGCTCACTGCAAGCTCTGCCTCCCGGGTTCACACCATTCTCCTGCCTCAGCCTCCCAAGTAGCTGGGACTACAGGCGCCCGTGACCACGCCCGGCTAATTTTTTTGTATTTTTAGTAGAGATGGGGTTTAACAATGTGTTAGCCAGGATGGTCTCAATCTCCTAACCTCAGGTGATTCGCCCACCTCGGCCTTCCAAAGTGCTGGGATTACAGGCTTGAGCCACTGTGCCTGGCCATGTCTAGCTAATTTTTAAATTATTTGTAGTGACTAGGTTTCACTATGTTGCCCAGGCTCTGGGCACCACAGAGGTGTCACCAACATACCTGGGCACCACAGAGGTGAGGCCCACACCACAGAAGTGTGGCCACCTCTGACTTCCTGTCTCCCCAACTAAGAGTGGATGTTCTGCTGGGTGCAGTGGCTCATGCCTGTAATCCCAGCACTTTGGGAGGCCGAGGTGGGAGGATCATAAGGTCAAGAGATCGAGACCATCCTGGCCAACATGGTGAAACCCCATCTCTACTAAAAATACAAAAATTAGCCAGGTGTGGTGGTGTGTGCCTCTAGTCCTCGGGAGGCTGAGGCAGGAGAATTGCTTGAACCCGGGAGGCAGAGGTTGCAGTAAGCCGAGATTGTGCCGCTGCACTCTAGCCTGGTGACAGAGACAGACTCCATCTCAAAAAAAAAAAAAAGCAGAAGAAGAGTGGAGGTTCTTCTGCCAATTCAAAGGGCAGTGAAACTGGCTCCAGGTCATGCAGCAAGTCTGAGGTCCTGGCTGGGTGAGTTGGCTCATGCCTGTCATCCTGGCACTTTGGAAGGGCAAAGCGAGAGGATCGCTTGAGCCCAGGAGTTTGAGACCAGCCTGGGCAACACAGTCCCCATCTCTACAAAAAATACAAAAATTAGTGGGGCATGGTGGCAAGTGCCTGTGGTCCCAGCTACTCAGGAGGCTGAGGCAGGAGAATCGCTTGAGCCAGGGAGGCCGAGGCTGCAGTGAGCTGTGATTGCACCACTGCACTCTATCCTGGGTGAAAGAGTGAGATCCTGTCTTAAATATATATATATATGTGTGTGTGTGTGTGTGTGTATATATATGTATATGTATATATATATGTAGGCTGGGCGTGGTAGCTCACATCTGTAATCCCAGCACTTTGAGAGGCTGAGGCGGATGGATCACCTGAGGTCAGGAGTCCAAGACCAGCCTGGCCAACATGGTGAAACCCCATCTCTACTAAAAATACAAAAATTAGCTGGGCATGGTGGCCCACACCTGTAATCCCAGCTACTGGGGAGGCTGAGGCAGCAGAATTGCTTGAACCCGGGAGGTGGGTGTTGCAGTGAGCCGAGATGGTGCCATTGCACTCCAGTCTGGGCGACAGAGCTAGACTCTGTCTCAAAATATACATATATATATATGAAAAAAAGAAAAAAAAAGTCTGAGGTCCTGGTGTCTGTGGGAGCAGGTGGCCAAATCCAGGGCCAGCAAGCAGCTCTCTCTGCCTCCATCCCCTCCCTCAGCCCAGCACCATTCACAGATCCCACCCACCTGGAACTTGAGGTGCTGGCCAGGCGCGGTCACCAGGGTGGAGCAGCTCAGCCACAGCATAACCAGCACGGAGAGGAAGAGGCAGCAGGCCAGGATCCAGCGAGGCAGACCCGAGCGCCTGCCCCGCCCGGCAGGCACCACTCAGCTGCCCGGGCCGGGACCAGGGAGACCCGCACCTCCAGTCCCACCCCCCTCCCACCCCCAGGGTCCTGCCACCCACCGGGACATGCAACTGAGGAAGTCATTGTCCTGCGGCTCTTCAGACTCCACCTTGGCCTTGCTGCTGGTCTTGACTCGGATCTTGGCCTTCCTCACCTTGTCCAGGGGGCCTACAGGGTCTGAGAGATCAGCTACCACTCAGCGACCACTAGGTCTTTTGCCAAGCAGCCACAATAACCATGACCAGGAGGGAGGAGGTCAGGACCTGGGTCATGGAGTCCTGGAATGGAGATCAGAGCCCTGGGAGATGGACCACAGAATGCTGAGAGAGGGACCATGGAACCCTGGGAGATGGACTGCAGAACCCTCGGGGATGAACCACAGAACCCTGGGAGTTGGACCACAGAACCCTGGGAGATGAACTGCAGAATCCTAGGGGATGAACCATGGAACCCTGAGAGATGAACCCATGAAACCCTGGGATATGGACCCTAGGAGATGACCCTAGGAGACGAATCCATGGAACCCTGGGAGGTGGACCATGGATCCCTGGGAGATGGACCATGGAACCCTGGGAGGTGGACCATGGAATCCTGGGAGGTAGACCACGGAACCCTGGGAGATGGACCATGGAACCCCGGGAGATGGGCCGTGGAGCCCTGGGGGATGAGCCATAGAACCCAGGACTTGAGAGATGGAGATCCCAATCCTAGAGGGTCTGCTTGCCAGGCAGACTCCTTGTGGCAGTGGGGTCACCCATGGAAGGAACACTGGTCTAGGTTGCTCCTTACCCACGTGCACCTCCAGGGCTTCAGGGTGGGAGCCTCGCCAGGTCACCTCCACGCGCTGCAGACGGCTCCCCTGGAAGCCGAGGCTCTCCACTACGGGCTGGGTCTGGGCCGGGAACAAGACAGCACAGAGAGGCCTGTGAGAACAGCATTCCTGGGCCCAGGCAGACCCTCTGTGACTGCCATGTCCCACGCCCAGCTGATACCCAGTTCTCCTGGGGAGACAGTAGAGAGGACACCATCCCATGCGCTGTGGGCTTGATGTCAGGAATGTTGTTTTCTGCTTTCATGGACTCCTCCATTTGCCTTAACCCCATCCTTTAGCTCTGGAAGTAGGAACATGATCCAGACCAAGCCAGTGGATTGCCTGAGAGATGATCATATGATCCATCCAGGGCCAATCAGAGTAAATCCCAGCTCAGTTAAAACCCCAGATGGGGCTGGGCGCAGTGGCTGACGCCTGTAATCCCAGTACTTTGGGAGGCTGAGGCGGGTAAATCACCTGAGGTCAGGAGTTCGAGACCAGCCTGACCAACATGGTGGAAACCCATCTCTATTAAAAATACAAAAATTAGGCAGGTGTGGTGGTGGCCACCGGTAATCCCAGCTACTCAGGAGGCTGAGGTGGGAGGCTGAGGCAGGAGAATCACTTGAACCTGGGAGGCAGAGGTTGCAGTGGGCTGAAATCATGCCATTGCACCAAGAATGAGACTCCATCTCAAAAAAAAAAAAAAAAAAAAAACCAAAGTGTTTATGACCTAGAGCCTCTGGCATCCACTTTACTGCCAAGAGGAAGTAAATGCCTGGGAATGAAGCCATCACAGAAGAAAGCAGAGTCAAGGCATGGAGTGCAACACTGAGCCCCTGGATCCAGCTGTGCCTGAAGCTCACCCACTGTGGACTTTGCATCTCATGAGCCAAGAGTAAATGCATCCCAGCTTCTTACCCTGCCCACCCATCTGCCACTGTGGCATGGCCCCTGTCAGGGGTCTCACCTGAAACACCACCACCTTCCCATTGTCAGTCTGCAAGTAGTATGTCCAGGTGGAGGAGACAAATCCCTGGGCTGAGTTGACGAGGTCATTGCAGAGGGTGGAAAACAAGTCCAAGAGGGAGAGGGCCCCACTTGGAGCCTCCAGGACCGTTCTCTGATGAAAAAAGGTCCAAGACACAAAGATGGCACCAAAATAGGGTATTAACCAATGATGGGAGGGGGCAGGGTGCGGTGGCTCATGCCTGTAATTCCCAGCACTTTGGAAGGCCAAGGCAGGCAGATCACTTGAGGCCAGAAGTTCGAGACCAGCCTGGACAACATGGCGAAACCCTGTCTCTACTAAAAATACACAAATTAGCCAGGCATGATGGTGCACGCCTGAAATCTCAGCTACCCGGGAGGCTGAGGCATGAGATTTACTTGAATCCGGGAGGCAGAGGTTGCAGTAAGCCAAGATCATACCACTGAACTCTAGCCTGGGTGAAACAGTGAGACTCCATCTCAAATAAATAAATGAATAAATAAACTAACAGGAGGGGAGCTGGGAGAATTCACTTGGATTGGATGTGGCTAAGTGATTTGAGCCAATTGGACTTCTTACAGTGAACACAGATCTCAGCGTGGCAGTTGGCTTCCTGTGTACCCTTAGGGAAGTGGATTGTGCTCTCTGAGCCCTAAAATGTGTACCATTCTCTTCCCTCATGGAGTAGCCATGAAATTTCAACTAGAGGATGCCTGCCAAGTGCCTGGCACAGCACAGGCACTTAATGCGTAGTAGTCCCTATGACTAAAAATATCATCATCCTCATTATTCTTATTTTGACAGCGTCAAGACAGAGCTCTAATGGCCAGGCATGGTGGCTCACGCCTGTAATCCCAGCACTTTGGGAGGCCAACGTGGGAAGATCACTTGAGGTCAGGAGTTCAAGATCAGCCTGGCCAACATGATGAAACCCTGTCTCTACTAAAAATACAAAAATTAGCCGATTGTAGTGGTGGGTGCCTGTAATCTCAGCTACAAAGGAGGCTGAGTCAGGAGAACCACATGAACCAGGGAGGCGGAGGCTGCAGTGAGCCGAGATTGTGTCACTGCACTCCAGGCTGGGCAACAGAGCAAGACTTCATCTCGAAACAAAACACAAAACAAAACAAAACAAAACAAAACGAAAAAGAGGGAGCTCTGAATCGGAAGGGCTGACAGTGCAGTGAGCTTTTCTGAACAGCAGTGAAAGCTGGGAAGGGGTGGAGGAAAAATGGGAGAAATGGTAAAAGGGCTTTCTGCAGAGTCCCAGCCCCTAGGTCTCTGGCTATGCTACATGACTTTCTGTGCCTCAGTTTCCCCTGATGCAGCATTGTTTGGACTACATCGACGAGCCGTTATTATTTCTCCCACAAGGCAGCGTGTGCATGCTCACAAGGCAAGGCTGCTCCACTCTGAGTCGCAGTTCTGAGCCCCTCCAGGTGACAGTGACCACCAGCTAATCACAGGGGAAGGGGGTGCCTAAGATGAGTGAGGTGAGGAGTGGCCACAGCCCTGGTGGCTTCAAATCTCACCCCTTGCACAGCCCTGTGTATGACCTGGGAGGTTGCCCCCTGGACACTAAATGGGGGTGACATTGTCCCTGGTGCCTCCGAGAGACACAAAGACATTTGGGACAGGTTGAAGTCAGGCTCGAACCAGGACAGATATTTGATAAACGGTGGCTGTTTTCTGCCACTTATTCCTCAAAAGGTGGTGGGGCATGGGGGGCACTGTTGCATGTCACAGAGATGACAACTAAGGCTGGAGACATGACGGGGCTGGATGGGGGTTGCCCGGCAGGCCTGGTAAAGAACGCAGAGTCTGGCAGAGTCTCTGCTTTTGAATGAAGATTACCCATGGGGTCAAGCAGGGGGGAGTACTGGGAAAAGGGACCCAGGCGCAGTCAGAGGCCCACCTTCTGCTCCGGCTCAGGCTCCGCAGGCTGGCTCCAGCAGCCATGGCTACAGGCCTGCTGCTCTGCCTCCTTCACATAGGCTTCCACGCAGGCTGTGGGAAGTGGGAGGGGGTGACTGGGGACGGCCCTTCCCAGGTCACCTCTTCCCACCCTGGTACACCCTGCCGGCGGGCCCTCACCTGCTTCACACTCAGTTTGGGTGGCATTAGGCTTGGAGCTCCTGGCCACGAATCGGCAGATGGAGAAGAGGCGGCAGCCACGCTCGCAAGCGCTGATCAGAACAGCTCTGTCATAGGGAGACTCCGAGGCGCCCTCCAGCCCCGCCTGGGGGAGGGTGGGACACGGAGCTTAAGTCATGGGGAGGGGTGGGAGGAGGGTGGGGGGACTGGAGCATTCAGGAGAGGCAGGGGAAGGCTTCCCCGCTCCCCACCAAATCTAGCTAGATGGAGATGAAGTTGGGAGAGGCTACAAATAGTGGGGGCTCTTAGCTCTGAGGAGGGAGATGGGGAGGGAGCTTGAGAAGAGAACTGGACAGTGAAGGTGGAGAGAAATGAGCCTTCCCCCAACCAGGCTCCAGGGAGGAGGGGAGAGATGGAGAAAGATTCTCAGACCTGGAGGAGGAGGGGGAGGCTCACAGGAGGGGGTTTTGGTCACACTCAGATCAGGCTTGAATCCTGGGGAGTGGTGATATGAGCAGGGGCTGTAGCTCTGAGTGGGGAGGGAAGACGATGTGGAGGAAGAGTGAGGTGGGGGGACCGTCAGGCCTGAGGGAGCTGGGGGTTGGGTGCTGGAGGGTCCTTACGCAGCAGTGTGTGGAGGGAGCCCGAGAGGTGGTATCAGCCCTTTATCACAAGGACCTGCATCCCCAAGCCCTTCCCCATCAGAGGGAACCCCATCCCGTCCTCCACCGGAGGAATCTCCGCATTCCCGACCCCTACCTCCCCAGGGATACCCCACCACCACCAAAGTCTCCTGCTGTCATCCAAGATAAGCCCATCCCAACGCCTCCCCCTTCGGAGAGATCACGCGTCCCCCGCTGGCACCTGGCACCGCACGCGCCTCACCTGCGAGGGCCGCGGGCCGAGGTCGCGGTCGCGGCACCGCAGCTGGCAGTTCTGCGTGTCACCGAGCTGGGGGGCGAAGGGATCGCGGGCGGACGGCGCGGAGGCGGCGGGCGGCGATGCCAACAGCAGCAGCAGCAGCAGCAGCAGCGGCAGTGGCACCAGTGCCACCGCAGCCATGGCCGGGCGGAACGCGGGGGTTGCGGGGGACTCCGGCTCAGGCCGGGCACGGAGGATGCAGCGGCTGCGGCGGGGACCGGGGCGCTGACGTCACCCGAGCGAGGCAGCCTGGGAAGGGGGGGTGGGAGATGCGGAGAGCGGGCGGGGGAGCCGAGCTGCGGCACCCGCGGGGTGCGGGTCGGGCAGGGCAGGTGCATCACGGCCCCCACTGTCTATCCCATCGCGGGGATCCCAGGACACCTCCCTGGTGCCCACGGTGGGGGGGGTGGATCTCTGCTGGCGCTTGGTGCCAAAAGGAAATATATAGGGGGATGGGATGGAGGGGGCTATTGGCCAGGGATGTCGAGGAGAGTAGAAAGCCTGGAGGAGAAGGCGATGTGTGCGCCTACCACGCGGGAAAGAGGAGAAAGAGGTGTCCAGGCTACAAGGGTCAGCGAGGATCCTGAGGCGAAGAGCTTGTTGCAGGAGGAGGGAGGGCGATGGGGCTGGAGTCCAACCAGGGAAGGGAGAGGGAGGAAGGTGAGGGTCGCAGGACCTGGCAGCTGAAGCCTGGCATCTTCTCCTTTGACACCCAGGTTAGAAAGGAGACAACTTGTGCGCAGTTTGCCTCCTCCGGGAAGCCCTCTGAGCCCCTCCCTTTCTCCTTCAACCTCGCCTGCCTCTGGCCCAGCCCTGATCCACTGACCTAGGGGATCTGGCCCTATCTCCGCAAGGCTGGAGACCCCTGGGCTGGGGCTTAGTGGGAGGGAACACAGAGGTATGCTCAGGAGGGGAGGGGGAGATGCTAACATTTCTAATTCTCGTGGGAAAACGGGGCAAATAGCGACACTTCTGACCTCCATAACCATCACACCCCAGGGCGATGGACTGTAGCCCCAGGAGTCGAATCTCGGGTTAGGGGGTACCCCCAGCTTCCTTTCCGCCAGGCACGGGAGTGGGGACGCCCCTCTAAACCCGGATCCTCTGCAAAGATGCCGCCGCTTTCGCTGGCATGCCTGGCGCAGGTGCCTGCAGAGCCGCGCAGCCGCCCGCGGGTCCCCCACCTACGCTCCGCCCCTGCAGACGGGGCGACAGCCTCGCAGGGTCGGCGGGTCAGAGGGCGGCTCAGGTTCCGGCCCGGGAGGAGGTTGTCCCGGGTGGGGGCCTGGCGCACCCCCTCCCCCGGCCTGCGGCCGCGCTTTCATCTCAGCTGCCCCGGGCCGGCCCCCACGTGGCTTAATCAGGCGCGGCTGTGCCTGGCGGACCCCGAACATCTGGATCCCGGTGCGGCCCCTCCCCCGCCCCGCCCCGCCCCTCCCCTCCCATGCTAGGCCGCTGCGACCCGGCGGCTAGGGCCTCCAGCCCGCAGTTTGCGCCAGAATCCAGCAGAATTCCGCTTCTAACCCACCAGCGCGCCAGGTCCGCACCTTGGGAAACAGCCCTGTGCCTTGTGACCAATACTGTCCCCCATTTCACAGGTGGGAAACTTAGGCTCCGGGACGCGTTGGCAAAGACAGCATTCAAGCCCACACATGTTAATTCCAGAGGCCCGCGTGCGCCTAACCCCTCCACAATTACTGTCCTTCATTCATTCCAACAAAACACTTTTTCCTGCAACAACCCTATAGGATAGGTACCAGCAGCGTTGCCCTTTTATAGGGGTGAGGAAACATGCTCAGACTGCAAAGTGGTTCTGTCCAGGTGACAAGGAGAGAAGCAAAGAAAAGCCGGCAGAGCCCTGCCAATGATGGGAGGGGACCTTTGGGCATAAGAGGCATTGCTTAAAGCTCATCAGGGAGGAGGGACACCCCGCGCCCTTTTGCAGAAGGAGAAACTGAGGCTGGAGGAGTGGGTCGATCACCCAGGTTGCCCGAGGGGAGAAGGGAAAGAGGCTGATTACCGCCCACCCAGCCCCCTTTCCGCTGCACTAGGCCGCTGGGGGGGTTGAGCGGAAAGAGGACTTGACCCCGGCCCCCAAGGTGAGCCCCCGCGCCCCTCCTGCTGTTCCCGGGGGAGCCGGTCCAGGTGAGGGGCGGGCGGGCCGGCGGGCGGCCAGGGTCGGGTTTCAGGAAATCCGCCGACATTCCTTCGGGGCTTAAGAGGGAAAGTTGACTCGGCGCCGCCCTCGCCCCCCCCCACTTCCTACCCCCCGGGGCGGCCTGGCCGGGGGCGGCAGGCGGGGGGCGCTGAGGCCGGCCTGGGCGTGAATCAGCGGCAGGCCAGGCGTCCGGGAAGCCACAGCAGCCGAGGTCAAGGCAGGCAGCGGACAAGCGCCCTTTGTCCCTTGCCGCCCTCACCACGACCCTGCTGACCCCCACCTCCAAGCAGGGTACAGGCTGGGGAGGAGGCAGGGTACCATGGCGCCGGTGGTTGTTGCTGAGGGTTGTTGGGGGAGGAAGGAGGGATGTGGCTGCCCCCCTAAAGCAGCTGGTGCCTCCTGGGATCCAGACTTCAGAGGTTTCTCAGGGTACAGATGGGCAGGGAAACTGGCCTCCCTGGGGCAGGTCTGCAACTTTCTAGGCAGATCCCCTAGGCAGGTCTGCAACTCCCCAGGCCCCGCCTCCAGTTCCTGAAGTCCAGAGTGCATTAAACTGAGGACCCAGGCATCCCTTCTCTCCAGACTCAGCCTCCAGGGCAGAAATTATAAAGCCTAGGGTACACACAGGCCCTACTTTCCTATGCCACAGACCCTGAACCAGGTGTCCAGACCTTCACTGCCCCTTAGTTCCTGAAAGCACCTGCCTGGAACACCATACTGGGGGGGTCTTGAGCATGGGGCTCTCAGAATGGGAGAGGCAGCTCTCAGCCTTGCTCCCTCCCAGTGCTTGTGGGTCCCCACAGGACCCTGAAGGTGCCACTTCCACTGCCCCTTCCCTGGTGCACCCTCAGTGCCCTGGAATCATGAGGGAGCTGGGAATGGAGGACCCCCCAACCTAATACCTCTAATCCAGAAGTGACGTTTTTGAGTGGAGGGTGCAGGACTAAGGAGGGGTCCCTCCCCCACCCCAAGGGGAGGCCCTCCCTCCGCCCGAGGGGAGGCCCTCCCTCCATCTGCCCCTTATACGTTCCCAGCCAACTTCAAGTACTTGGGTCAATATTTGTCAGAAGTTCCGTTGACGCTAGCTCCCTTTTGTCCTCAAGGAGATGATGGAACTGGGGAGGAATGGGTTAAACTTCTGGGGGCCCTAAGGGCACTCTGGGGTCAACTCCCTTTCCCTGAAGTCAAAGGTGTGGGGTAAAGGTCACCCAAGGGCAAAGGTCACACTCCAGGGTGGGGCTGGGCAGTATTGGAAAATGGTCCCTCCCTTTCTATGGGTAAGAACAAGAGGGATGTCTACTGGCTAGGGTCACACAGCAAGACAGAGAGTGTGTTCCAGGCTTGGACCCCAGGCAGCATGACTTGCTGGGACTGAGTTTCCTTGGAAGGACTAAGTTCTCCATCCTCTGCTTTTGCAAATATTTAGTGAGTGCTTTGCTTTCAGCCCTCACTGGGCCCACCATGGGGTCCAAAGGGGCTGAGGCTGCCCACAGTCTAAAGAAAATCAGTTGCACAAGAAATGAAATGGTTGGAAGAGTTGTGTTTCAAAAACAATAAAACAAAGTGAAGGAGAGGGAGAGTGCTGGGGGAAGGGTGGAGGGCCTCTCTGAGGAGGTGGTACTGGACCTGTGACCTGATGGAGGAGAAGGAGCTAACTGGGGAACCTGTGGGGAACAGCATTCCAGCAGAGGGAACAGCCAATACGCAGAAGCTGTTCGATAGTAACAAGCCTGGTATGTTTGGGGAAACAAGGCTCCAGTGGCTGGGGCGGAATGAGGGAGAGGAGGGGGAAGAGGAGAGGAAAGAAGAGGAGGGGAGAGCATGGCGAGAGGGTGATAGGGCAAAGATCTGCTTTTTCTGCTTTTAAAAGCTCCCTTTGCCTGGTGTGCAGAGAAAGGCAGAAGGGTTATCAGAGAAGCCCCGAGGAGGCCGGGAAGGATCCCTGAGGGAGACCGTGGGGCCTGGATCTGAATGGGGTGGGGAGAAGGGGTCGGAGTCTCAGAATGGAGATGTGTTTTGGAATCAGAGCCAACAGGATTTGCTGATGAATTGGACATGAGGGATGAGCGAAGGAGAGAGTTGTCACGTGCACTTCCAGGTCTCTGGCCTGAGCACCTGGATGGATGCGGGAGCCCTTTCCCAAAACCAAAATGACTGGAAGAGAAGTAGAAATGGAGGGGGGAATAAAATCAAGGTTTTGCTCCAGAAGCCTGAAATCCTCCCAGAAGGGGGTGAGGCGTCTCTTCCCGGAAGGGGCTGAGAGCATCTGCAAACAGGAGCCATGGGGGAGTAGTGGTGAGTATCCTAAAAACTCAATTCCAGCCAACAACTGCCACCTCCACTTAACCTCAAGGTCCCCTGGCAGGTAGGACTATGGCTCCATGTTTCAGAGGGGACAAGCAGGCCTGGGGGTCACCTCTGCTCCAGGAGATCCTCCAGTGCTGTGCTAAGGGCTTGGATTGTAGAGACTTCTGCTGCCTTGCGTCTTCCCACGGAAGCTCTTAGGCTGGGTGGTGCCCACTGTGCAGAGGAAGAAACTGAGGCACAAAAGGCCTGGTTTTCCAAAGTAAATGCCAGCGTCTCTCCTTGTCTCTCTTCTCCATCCAGAGTTCAGATGGGGCAGGGGCGCCCTGGGCCCGTATGGGCTCCCATCCCCCAATCTTGTTTTTTGATAGTCTGGAGTCTGAACTGGAGATTTAAGTAGAAGAGGGTGGGGCTTCAGTATTGGGCAGAAAAATGGGGGCTCCGGAGCCCCCCTGAGACACTTTTGCCCCCTTGACTGGTTGGGGACCTGGGGAAATAATCCAGGCCTCTAAGGGACTCCTGGAAAAGGGGACTTGGAGCCGTTCCGTTCCCTGGGCGCTGCAGCTGGGGGCGGGGCTGCGACCCAAAGTGGGTAATTGCACCCTCCAACTCTCATTTCAGGCACCCCCATCCGCAGCAGCCTTGGAGGCCAGGAACCCTTTATTCTTGGGGGCCGCATGGGGGTGGGGACCGGGAGGAGGGAGATGGGACGCCCGGGCCGGGAGGGGTCCCGAAACTCGAGCAATGGCCAAAAATAATAACACGGAGAAGGCTCTTTGCGCAAAAGAAGGAAGACAAACTGCGTCGCTCCGGGCAGCCGGCGTTACCTGGAGTCGGCGGGCGGCGGCCGCCGGAGCGATTACTCACCGCGTGGCGCACCCCACCCGCGGGCCGCTGAGTGGATTTTTCCGTGGCGGGGTGTGAATAGGTCCCGGGGGGAGAGCTTCTTACCGCTCTCCTCCTGGGAATCCCTACTACTGCGGTGCGGGACCCAGTTCCCGCGCAGGCCTGGGTCCCCGCTCCCACAGGGGACTACATCTCCCCGTCTGCCCACGCAGGAGCTCCCTCCCGAGGCCCCCGGGGCGCCCAGAGCAACCTCAAACCCATCCCGCGCGCGAGGGGGACAGCGCAGCCAGGGAGAAGGCGAAGGACTCCGTGCCTTCCTGCTTTTTCTCCTTTCTTCCAGCAAAGCCTGGGGCCGAGGCTACCCGCGGAGAATCGAAAAGAGGAAGGATGAGGTGGGAGGGCTGGGACCCGCGCGCCGAGGGCGTGGGGCTGGGGGTGACTTTTAGGCCCCTGGGAAGGCAGAGGGGCTGGAGATGGGGGTAGGCGGGACTCAGGGACCGCTCGGTGGGGGGGCGGGGCCAGAGCTGGGGTGGGGGCCGAGACAGAAGATTGGGCGGTGGAGGGGGGAATGGAGGAGCTGGGGACCAAAGGGGCCACTGAAGAGGCACTGGGCTGAGAGGAGGGTGCAGGGAAGTGGGCAGGGTTATGGAAACGGGATTGCGGGTGCCGGGTCCCAGACTGGGGGTGGGAAGCCTGGAGCTGGCAGGGTTGGAGAGGGAGGTCCTGGGCCGGTAGGGGTTGAGTAAGTGGGCTCTGGGCCGCGGGATAGGGTGCGCGCGGTTCGCAGAGGGGCGGAGGCCGGACGGGCGGGGCGCGCGGTGCCCGCGGGCTGGCGGGCGGCGGGGAGGCCGGTGCGGGGCCCGCCGCCCCCCCGGGGCCGGGCCGGGCCGGGGGCGGGGCCGGGCGGGGCCAGCGGCGCATTAGCGCCTTGTCAATTCGGCTGCTCAGACTTGCTCCGGCCTCCGCGTCCGCGCCCAGCGACGTGCGGGCGGCCTGGCCCGCGCCCTCCCGCGCCCGGCCTGCGTCCCGCGCCCTGCGCCGCCGCCGCCGAGCCGCCGCCCACCGCGCGCCCCCGGCAGCGCCGGCCCCATGCCCGCCGGCCGCCGGGGCCCCGCCGCCCAATCCGCGCGGCGGCCGCCGCTGTTGCTGTCCCTGCTGCTGCTCTGCGTCCTCGGGGCGCCGCAAGCCGGATCAGGAGCCCGTGAGTACCCTGCGCCCCGCTCCTTCCCCCCTGCCAGAGCAGAGGGCGGGCGCCCCGGGGGCAGCCGCGGGGGGAGGGGGCGCGGGCGCCACCTGGACGGCTGGGAAACAAAGGAAGGCGCCCCCGGCGCAGCCCTCGGGGCGCCCTCACCTGCGGGGCACACGGCGCCGCAGCCCACTGCCCAGAGAGTCCTGCTTCCGCGCCCGAGGCCCTGTTACCTGGGCAGCTGGGCCGAGGGCTCCAGGCCAGGCCCCCGGGGGCTGGAAAGATCGCGGCCTGAGACCCTCTGCACGCCAGGACGTGGCGGGCGCACGCGTCTGCTTCGGTAGACTCTGAGCCGCTGGGACTGCAGGGCACCGCTCCCAGGCGGGGGCGCACGCGGTTGGCGCGCTGGGTGCGGGCCCCCAGCGGGCCCCCCCAAGCGGAGGGATGAGCCCCACGGGGAGGGCGGGGCTGCAGGGGGGCCGCTCTGGCCGCCTGGCGCGCAGCCCGGGGTCCCCGGGGACTTGCCTCTCCACGGGCCGGCGCCACCGCCCTCCCCCTGCGGGACCCGGTGCGCGGGGATCCGCGGAGTCCCCGCCACCAGCGGCGCTTAGAACTGTTTTCGACCAGGCTGTGTCGGGCAGAGAACCTCCAGCGAGAGGAATCTTTGTGAGAGAGTGGGTGAGAGGGAGAGGGAGCGGGAGCCAGTGAGTCCGGGCACCGGCGGGCCCAAACTTTGAGGGGGCCCACTGGGAATCCGCTGCCCTACGGGCCAAGACCCCCGCCCTGGAGGGACTTCTGGCCTCAGGCACTCTGGGGCCCCCCATCCAAGGAACACCCCCGCAAGGATACGTCTCCATATCCAGACCCGCTCTGGGACACACCCAGAGACACACAAAGAATCACACTGGCTTGTGGCCCGTCACCCTCGCCCTCAAACTCGCGCACATTGCATCCCAGATGCACATTCGCACACCATCGCGGACGCACACATTCCATCCCCGACACACACATTCATGGTCACACACATCCCACAGGGGAGGCGACCCAGGGGCTCAGAGGCAGGCACCACTCGCCCTAGACGTTCAGTCCACGCACCCCATCCAGGCGCAGGGGCCACCCCGGGGGTCCACGAGCACACACGGCTCCCAGGCTCACCCACCCTGTGCTGGGCTGTTTTCGGGCTGCCTGTAGGGCTCCTCCGAGAAGGGGCAGAGTGCGGGCATCCTCTAGGGGCACTTGCTGAAAGCCTGGCTTTCCTCTGGCATCTGAGCAGGTGAGGGGCTACCTCGGGCCCTCCCAGGGCCCCTGATGGCTCTGCCAGGCAGTGGGCAGCGCCTGTGAGTGCCACTGTGAGCGCCAAGCTTTGTTTTCAGCCAGTAGAGCAGCAGGCAAAGGTGTGTGGGGGTGGGGGGGGTGTTGTAAGTGTGTTTTTTCCTTTAAGGGGGGAAGAAATTAAATAAAAGATTCTCACACCTCGGCAATATGTTTCTACTTACGGTGTGTCTCAGCACCTGACCAGCAGGCGGGTGGGTCGTAAAGTGTCTGCAGGTACCAGCAGAACGGGAGATGGGGACCCCCGTGGGGACCCTGGGATGGAGGCCACCCTTCCGCCCTGGTTGCAGAGAATCTCACACTTTTCCCTTTTAAAACACATGGTGTTCCTTTTTAATAACGGCAGTGGCTCCAGATTGGGAAAAGAGGAGAGAAAAAACTTTTAAAGGCCCCAGCTCTGCGGGAAAGGAGGGGAGGCAGGGAGTGAAAAGGGGGCTGTTCAAAAGCGCAACCTAGGGATCTGCTTTGGGGAGCCCTCTAGGAGGCCCTCCAAACCAAGCCAAGCCCCCACCAACTCCAGCTCAGTGGGCTGTTCCGAGCTGCTCCCCCGCCTGGCCTGGAATGCGTGCGTCCCTGTCCCCAGTGCCTTAGCCCATTGTTTGTGGAGGCCTGGAGGGAGTGCCTAGTCAGCCGGGACCCCAGAACTGGGAGGGGCTGTCATCTTTGTAGTTCCTGGGGGCTGCAGGCTTCTGAGCCCTCTGGACATTGGATTGCAATCACATCTCATTGATCTCCCCAGCAAGTAGAACATATTTCTCCTCCCATTTTATGGAGGAGAAAATTGAGAACTGGAGAGGGGAAGTCAATTGCCCAGGTTCTCCCACTGGGGTTGCACCCATATCCTGGGAGGAGAAAGTGTCCTTCTGACCTTACCGGCTGGGGCTAAGAGGGTGGGAGACTGGCCTGTCCAGGCCCGCCTGGCCTTGCCTTCCCCCCACAACCCGTCACCGCTCCGTGTCCCCCGCCCAGCCCCGGGAGGGCAGCTGCAGCTGCTGGCAAGTGAGCCACGCCAGCCCAGGCCAGGCGGGTGTGGCAGAGGGGCAGTGCCCCCCAGCCAGGACCCCCCAGAGAGCCCCTTCCTAGCCAGGCCATGGTGGCGGGTGTGGAGGCCGGAGGGGCGAGACCCATTCTAGGAGGGCTGAGAGGGGCCTGGGGTCTGGGCAGGCCTGGCCGTGCCTCCCACTCTGTTGGGGGGGCCCAGGCAGGAAGCGGTGGGTGGGCCAGGGCAGAGACGCTGGCACGCCCGAGTTCATGCAGAAGGAATTCCGAATTAGCGGGCGGCTGGCTGCCTGGGACCTCCAGGGCGGCCCCCTGGCCCCCAGCCCCCCGCCCCCCTCGGCCGCCCCCGCCTCCTCGGCTCTGGCCCGCTCAGCCGGCTCCTTCGCACGGACGGGGAGACCTCCGGCGAGCCCTGGGCCAAGCCCCAAGCGCAACTGCGATTCCAGGCTCCAGCAAGACAGAGCCCTCGAGCCAAGTTTGCCCCGGAAAATCATCAGGGCCGTCCCAAGAACCGTGTCCACCCCACCTCGCCCATCTGGGGCAGTGAGGGCAAGTGCCGGGCAGCGCTGGCATTCAGGGGGCCTCCCGGGGGGCCGGGATCACCCTGTCCTTGGCTGCCATCTCTGCGAAGCTGGGCTGCCCTTGCCTCCTGCAGTCCGTTCTTCCAGCCGCCTGGGGAGTCCTTTTAATGCAAATCTCACCGCATCCCTCCCTCCCCGGCTGAGAACCCTGGAATCCCTCCTCCCTGCAGGTCAGGATCTCGGACCTCTCAAACTTCATTTCCCACCGCTTCTGCCCCAGGACCTTGGCACTTGCAGCTCCCACTGCCTGGACATGCTCTATTAGATAATGTCACAGCTACTTCTCTTACTTTATTCAGGTCTCTACTCAAAGGTCACCTCCCCAGACAGGCCTCCGGAGCTCCTGCCGCTGCTCTGTCTTCCTCCAGCTCCTGCTGTACTTTCTCCCCTATTTATTGTCTTAGATATTTATTTATTTATTTTTCCTGCTGCTTCCTTGGATTTGATGCCCACAAGGGCAGGACTTTTGTGTGTCTTGGTCATCATCCCAGTGCCCACAGATCCTGACACAACTGTAGGTACTCTGTGAAAGAATAGATGAACATGTGAGGGAACAAAGGAGTGGATGAGTCTTTACAACCACTCTGGGTGGAAGGAGAAGCCCCTTTCCAGAGGCTCAGAGAAGTAAACACTGAGGCCGGGTGCCGTGGCTCACGCCTGTTATCCCAGCACTTTGGGAAGCCAAGGCGGGTGGATCACTGGAGGTCAAGAGTTCAAGACCAGCCTGGCCAACATGGCGAAACTGTGTCTCTCCTAAAAATACAAAAATTAGCTAGCTGGGCGTGGAGGTTACGGTGAGCCGAGATTGTGCCACTGCACTCCAGCCTGGGTGACAGAGTTAGACTCTGTCTCAAAAAAAAAAAAAAAAAGGTAAAACACTGAGTCAGGCTGTGGGCATTCGAGCCCGGGTCAACTTGGTTTAAAGATCTCGTGGGAAAATGTTGTCTCCAACAGTATTTTCACTCTACTCAAACAACCCCGTGAGGTTTGTTTTGTTGGTTTTTATAAATTTAAATTTTAATTTAAATTTTTTGTTTCTTTTTTGAGACACGGTCTCACTGTCACCTAGGCTGGAGTGCAGTGGTGCAGTCATGGCTCACTGCAGCCTCAACTTCCCAGGCTCCAGTGATCCTCCTGCGTCAACCTCCCAAGTAGCTAAGACCACAGGCATGGGCCACCACCCCCTCCCCACCTGGCTAATTTTTGTATTTTTGGTAGAGACAGGGTTTTACCATGTTGCCCAGGCTGGTCTCAAACTCCTGACCTCAGGTATTACTCCCACCTCAGCCTCCCAAAGTGCTGGGATTACAGGCGTGAGCCACCACATCCAGCCAACCCTATGACATTGATGCCATGATGCCCACTTCCCAGATGGGGAAACTGAGACTCAGAGAGGCATTGGGAGGTTGGCCTATGCACCCCCTCCTCCTTCTCTGGGCCTTGGTTTCCCTATGGACAAAATAGGTTCTTCTTAGGTTCTGGTCTCCAGAAGGGGAACTCCTGGGCTGCCCTGATGGCCAGCAGGAGAGGAGGCATCAACCACCCATGGGCATCTCCAAGGCTCCTGTGCCTAGCACCCGACTCACACACAATCTGGTTCAGGAAGTCCTTTCCCCTCTGACTTTCACAGTAGCCCAGGAGACAAAGAGCTTTCTCGTTCCCACTTTGCAGATGAGGAAAACTGAGTGGAGGGAAAGAGCAATGATGTCAAGTCCCTTTGGATGGAAGTTGGGGACGTGCAGTTTGCCAGGGCTGCCTTTAGTCCCAGAGGTAGGCAGTGTGGAGCAGAACTTTGGAGACCAGAAAATCTGGGCCTAACTAGTATGGCCTTCCCTCATTCCTGCAAGGAAATTCAATCTTTCAGAGCCAGAGTTTTTTCATCCTTAACATGAGCAGGATTGGCCGAGAAAATGTAGGTAAAGTCTTAGCCCTGTATTCAGAACACAACAAGTGCCCAATAAATGGTGCTCTTAGTCCGGGTGCGATGACTCATGCCTGTCATCTCAGCACTTTGGGAGGCTGAGGCGGGTAGATCACTTGAGGTCAGGCGTTCGAGACCAGCCTGGCCAACATGACGAAACCCTGACTCTACTAAAAATACAGGCTGGGTGCGGTGGTTCACCCCTGTAATCCCAGCACTTTGGGAGGCTGAGGCAGGCAGACCACGAGGTCAGGAGTTCGAGACCAGCCTGACCAGCATGGTGAAACCACATCTCTACTAAAAATACAAAAATTAACCGGTCATGGTGGCGGGCGCCTGTAATCCCAGCTACTTGGGAGGCTGAGGCAGGAGAATCGCTTGAAACTGGGAGGTGGAGGTTGCAGTGAGCCAAGATAGTGCCATTGCACTCCAGCCTGGGTGACAGAGGGAGACTCTGTCTCAAAAAATAATAATAATAATAACCATAAATGGTGCTCTTAATGATTCAAGTAAGGGTCAGGGCTTTCATTTTAAGCAGTGCCCTTCCCCCACAGAAACACCTATGTGTGAGGCTCTGGGAGTATCACAGGAAGAACCCACAATCTTTTGTTTCTAGTTGCCAAAAAAGAAAAACAAAATGAGAATGAAAAATAAAGAAGGTTAGGCACAGTAGCTCATGCCTGTGATCCCAGGACTTTGGGAGGCCAAGGTGGGAGGATCGCTTGAGGCCTGGAGTTCAAGACCAGCCTAAGCAAACTAGCAAGACCTCATCTCTGAAAAAATATTTAAAAAGCCAGGTGTGGTGGTGCACACCTGTAGTCCTAGCTACTCGGGAGCTGAGATGAGGGAGAATCGCTTGAACCCAGGAGATCGAGGCTGCAGTGAGCTGTGATCATGCCACTGCACTCCAGCCTGGCCGACAGAGTGAGACCCTGTCACTAAAAAAATAAAAAGCAAAGCATGCCTGGGTGTGTTGGCTCACTTCTCTAATCCCAGCACTTGAGAGGCCGAGGGAGGTGGATCACGAGGTTAGGAGTTCGAGACCAGCCTGGCCAATATGGTAAAACCCCATCTCTACTAAAAATACAAAAGTTAATCAGGCGTGATGGTGCACACCTGTAGTCCCAGCTACTCTGGAGGCTGAGGCAGAAGAATTGCTTGAACCCGGGAAGCAGAGGTTGCAGTGAGCTGAGATCGCGCCACTGCACTCCAGCCTGGGTGACAGAGCGAGACTCCGTCTCGGAAAAAAAAAGCAAAGCATAGTGTTTATCATAACGATGTGCTAAGCAAGAGTCACTTGGACCCGAATGAGCCTGTATGCCCGAGTTGTGTGACCCCTCAGAGAACCTTAAGCACGTCAGTGATGAAGAGTTTTTTTTTTGTTTTTTTTGTTTTTTTTTTTTTTGAGATGGAGTCTCTCTCTCTGTCTCCCAGGCTGGAGTGCAGTGGCCGGATCTCAGCTCACTGCAAGCTCCGCCTCCCGGGTTTACGCCATTCTCCTGCCTCAGCCTCTCGAGTAGCCGGGACTACAGGCGCCCGCCACTGCGCCCAGCTAGTTTTTTTTTTTGTATTTTTTTAGTAGAGACGGGGTTTCACCATGTTAGCCAGGATGGTCTCGATCTCCTGACCTCGTGATCCGCCCCTCTCGGCCTCCCAAAGTGCAGGGATTACAGGCTTGAGCCACCGCGCCGGGCCAGTGATGAAGAGTTTTGAAAGGCTCCAGTGTTGGAGTCAGACAGACCTGGACAACTCTAGGTCTGTCAGTTTGTCCACCAGTGTTGCCCTGGGCATTTAACCCGACTGATCTTTACCTTCCCTATCTGTAAAATGGGGGACAATTATTAACAGTGCCTTCTCAGGACCGCCATGAACCCTGGAGGTCCTGGCACGGTCGGGGGCTTGAAGGGTCCCCACCCTGGCCTGACACGTGCTCCTCTTTGACCCCAGACACAGCTGTAATCAGCCCCCAGGATCCCACGCTTCTCATCGGCTCCTCCCTGCTGGCCACCTGCTCAGTGCACGGAGACCCGCCAGGAGCCACTGCTGAGGGCCTCTACTGGACCCTCAACGGACGCCGCCTGCCCCCCGAGCTCTCCCGTGTGCTCAACGCCTCTACCTTGGCTCTGGCCCTGGCCAACCTCAACGGGTCCAGGCAGCAGTCAGGGGACAACCTTGTGTGCCACGCCCGCGACGGCAGCATCCTGGCTGGCTCCTGCCTCTATGTTGGCTGTAAGTCGGCACCCAGAATACCCCAGGGGTAGCCCTTGGAAGCGGCATCTCCCTCTGGAGAGAGGCATGAATCGTGGGCCTTCTGGCCGGGGGATGAGTGGTGGGCACACTGGCATGGCTATGCAGGTCTTTGAGGTGGGAATGAGAACCTGGAGACCCGGTCAGGCGAGGTGGCTCATGCCTGTAAGCCCAGCACTTTGGGAGGCTAAGGTGGGTGGATAACTTGAAGCCAGGAGTTCAAGGCCAGCCTGGCCAACATGGAGAAACCCCATCTCTACTGAAAATACAAAAATTAGCCAGGTGTGCTGACAGGCACCTGTAATCCCAGCTACTTGGGAGGCTGAGACAGGAGAATCGCTTTAACCCCGGGGGTGGAGGTTGCAGAGAGCTGAGATGGCACCATCGCACTCCAGCCTGGGGGACAGAGCGAGACTTTGCCTTGAAAAAAGAAAAAGAACCTGGAGATCGGATCACCAGCCTGTCAAGAGCCCGTGCAGGTGTCACACCAACTGTGCTGACACTTCTCAGCACAGGGCTGAGACTGTCCTATCTGCCCTCCTTCCACTCCAAGGTGGGGGCCTGGCGGGTGGGCAGCAACCCCTTGGCCCAGGCTCAGCTGGTCCAGACCCTCAGCCTGCTTCCTGCACCCTCCCCCTCTCCCAGTGCCCCCAGAGAAACCTGTCAACATCAGCTGCTGGTCCAAGAACATGAAGGACTTGACCTGCCGCTGGACGCCAGGGGCCCACGGGGAGACCTTCCTCCACACCAACTACTCCCTCAAGTACAAGCTTAGGTTAGTGGTGGCCCGAGGGCGATATGTGTGTCCCAGACTGGCTGTGTGACCTTGACCAACGTGGACCCTCTCTGAGCCCCCATGCGCTGTCTGCACCCTGAGACTGCCATGGTGAGGTCTGGGGGCCAGAAGGAACCCTCATATGTCCTGTCCCCCTCCCATCCCTGCAGGTGGTATGGGCAGGACAACACGTGTGAGGAGTACCACACAGTGGGGCCCCACTCCTGCCACATCCCCAAGGACCTGGCTCTCTTTACGCCCTATGAGATCTGGGTGGAGGCCACCAACCGCTTGGGCTCTGCCCGTTCCGATGTGCTCACGCTGGATATCCTGGATGTGGGTGAGCCCCCAGTGTCTGCTAGGCCCCTCCCTCGGCACCAGCCCCGCCCACTGGGCATCCCAAGAGGTCCCTGCGCCTTCTCATTTTTCCTGGGATCCCGCCTGCCCCTCCCCAGCCCGGCAACTCCTGGGCTGTCCCTGTTAGTTAGAGGGAAGGTAGGTAAGTAGCTGAGCATCCGCTCATCAGTCCGCAGCCCCCAGAAACAGCCAGGATACCCCTACTCCACGGAGAACACCTGGCCTGGCCACCTCCCCCTCGGCAGCCCAGGTGTGCAGGAGGGGGCCCTGGGGAGAGGGGAGGGGACGCCCAGGTCGGGAGGCGCCCCAGGAAGCCGAGGCCTGGAGCTGGGGGGCGCAGGGCGGGAGGCAGGAAATGGATGATCTGTGAGCAGAATTGAGCCTAATCTAATTAGGGTGTTTCTCAGCCCCAAGCAGGCCTGTGCCTTAACCCTTTAGGCCCCTCACCAAGGCCTCAGGGGGAGAGGCCACCTCACCCTGCTGCCCTCAGGGGCCCCCAGAAGGATCCTCAGCCCCCCCAACACACACGTACTCCAGGGTTGTAGCCCCCATCCCTACCCCCGCAGCCTCACTCTTCCCCACATCCTAAAGCTACAGTGGGAAAGTTCTAAGCCTCAGTTGCTTCTCTGCACCCAGCAAAATGTCACATCAAAGATTTCAGTAAGAGTGGAAGGGAGGTGAGCGTCGGGCGGGGGTGGCAGGGGGGTTCCCAGAAGGCTGACGGCCTGACAGTCCCCTGACCTCCTAAGCATGATAATAATATCATCAACCCGGCAATGTCTGCTTTCCCATAGTCAGTTGAAGATAGGATTATGTTTCGCCCGTCACAGATAATAATGGTGATAACAGCTAACATTAATTAGGTGCTGAGTGTTTCTCCAATATTATATATGGTGTAATCCACCAATCCTGGAAGTGGGGGCAGAGGGAGGCGGAGGAAAACAGAGGCAGGTGCCATCTGGGCCAAGTGCCCTGGGTCACACTGCTGGGGGGAGTTAAACGCAAACAGTTCCAGGCTGAAAGGGGCCCTCCTCCGCCCCGCAGTGACCACGGACCCCCCGCCCGATGTGCACGTGAGCCGCGTTGGGGGCCTGGAGGACCAGCTGAGCGTGCGCTGGGTGTCGCCACCCGCCCTCAAGGATTTCCTCTTTCAAGCCAAATACCAGATCCGCTACCGAGTGGAGGACAGTGTGGACTGGAAGGTGACCCGCTCATTCCCTGACTCCGCCCTTGTTCCTGCCAGGCCCCGCCCCCGCTCCTGCCAGGCCCCGCCCTCTACTCTGACCCTGTCCTGGCTGTCCAGGTGGTGGACGATGTGAGCAACCAGACCTCCTGCCGCCTGGCCGGCCTGAAACCCGGCACCGTGTACTTCGTGCAAGTGCGCTGCAACCCCTTTGGCATCTACGGCTCCAAGAAAGCCGGGATCTGGAGTGAGTGGAGCCACCCCACAGCCGCCTCCACCCCCCGCAGTGGTGAGCAACCCCCTAGGGCTGGGTGATCCAGCGGCCAGTCCCAAACCAGCTAGAGCCTCTGTTTCCTTGTTTTGTTTTCTTTTCTTTTTTTTTTGTTCTTTTGAGATGCAGTCTCATTCTGTCGCGCAGTGGCGTAATCTGCACTCACTGCAACCTCTGCCTCCCGGTTTCAAGGGATTCTCCTACCTCAGCCTCCCGAGTAGCTGGGACTACAGGCACGCACCAACATGCACAGCTAATTTCTGTATTTTTTAGTAAAGATGGGGTTTCACCATGTTGTGCAGGCTGGCCTCGAACTCCTGACCTCGGGTGATCTGCCGATTTCGGCCTCCCAAAGTGCTGGGATGACATGTGTGAGCCACCATGCCCAGCCTGTTTCCTGGTTGTCTCCAAGAGAGTAGAGGTCTCAAACTTGTGGCCCCCCCAGAGCTGAATGTGGCCCTTGGATCTATTTTCTTTGGCCTGTTGTTTGGGGAAAAAAAAAAAAAAAAAAAAAGTTCGACCAAGTAGTAGAAATTTAAAACCAGGAAGTTTTTACACAAATATCCTAGATTCCTTAGAAAAACAAATTCTCTAGAAAATGTAACAGCATGGCCCACAGCCCCCATCAGCAGTGGTCACCCCTTCCCAGGACCCTCACTCTCCATTTGCCCATCCCCACCTGGCCTGTTTTGGACACTCAGACTCCCTCCTAAGAGGGCCAGTGAGGCCAGGCACGGTGGCTCATGCCTGTAATCCCAGCACTTTGGGAGACTGAGGCTAGCGGATCACGAGGTCAGGAGATAGAGACCATCCTGGCTAACACAGTGAAACCCCATCTCTATTAAAAATACAAAAAATTAGCCGGGTGTGGTGGCAGGCGCCTGTAGTCCCAGCTACTTGGGAGGCTGAGGCAGGAGAACGGCAGGAACCTGGGAGGCAGAGCTTGCAGTGAGCCGAGATCGCGCCTCTACACTCCAACCTGGCCAACAGAGCAAGAGACTCCGTCTCAAAAAAAAAAAGAAAAAAAAGAAAAAAAGAGGGCCAGCGAGTTTGAGACCCCTGCTTCTAAGGCCAATGGGCTGCCAACTCCCACTTTGATGGACCTCAGTTTCCCCTTCTGATCAAGGCAGGGGGATGGGAATGATTAGGTGCCTAGATCTGCCTCCTCTTGCTGTCTGGGGTTTCTCCGGGTCCACAGGCCTCTACTCTCTCTTTTGTGAAATGAAACAAAAGCTGTTACTTGGAATGTCTGGCCTCCGTTTCCCTATCTGGAAGGTAGGGTCGAGAATCCCACTTGCCTTGGGCTGTCGTGAGGGTTGGATGACATAATTTGTGGCAAATGCCCACATGGTGGGTGCCACCTAAGTGCTTGCAGGCAGTTGGCATGGAGGTACTTATTGTCCCGTCCCCCCAGGGTTTCACTGCAAGGGAGACCGCTTTTTCTCAGGTGAGGACACTGAGGCTCTAGGAGGTCACACGGGTCTGAACTTAGTTCACAGGGAAGTCCAAGCTCACTCTGGCATGAGAGATGATAGGGAAACTGAGGCCCTGAGAGGGTCCCAGAGCTAGGGAGGGGTAGAGTCAGGCTCCAGTCAGCTCCCCAGCCCCTATCCCGGGCCCCTCCAGGTTCGGGGGTGGGCGGGAGCAAGCGCAGCCGGGAGGGGCCTGAGCCTTGGCCCCTGCTCGTGCCCGGCACCTGCGATTCTTGCACAGGAGCCAGCAGGCCGCTGCGTCCGCAGGGGAGGCTGGGGAGGCCGGGGAAGGCCAGCAGGGGCGGCGGGGGCCGGGGCCGTGCCAGGGCCTGTCAGCGGGTCCCCGGCTTTATTTATGACGTGAGGCCGATGTCCTTATCCGCCGGCCTACTGGGGGGCTGGCTGCAGCCGGCAGCTGGACCGACAGGCAGGCCTCCCACCTGGTCCTCCCGGCCCACTCCCTGTCCCATGGGCCCATGCTGGGGACTGTCCCATGGGGTCATGTTGCACTTGGTCTCCCTTCATCTGTCACTCTTCCTCTGTGTCTATGTCTCGATCTCTTTGTCCCTATGTCCCCAGGGTTTCTGTCCTACCCTGATCAGGCCTTTTCCTCCTGGGCTGACCCCCTTCGCTTTCACCTACCCTGCGTCTCCATCTCTCCATCCCTGGCCTCGGCTCTCTCATCCGTGCATCTTTCTTCCTTTCTCTTTTTCAGCCCCCTGCTCTGTCTGTCTCTGTGTCTCATCCCCCCCGGCTCTGGCCTCTCTCATTCTCCCCTCCCCCTACTACACTCGCACCTGGCTCAGGCCACAGGAATCGGGTTCCTGGAGGAGATGTGGAGGAGGAGCCCCTTCCTTCCCCCGCCCCCCCCACCTCCCCAGGGGCGCAACCGGGCCAGGGGCGCAGCTGGGCTGCTGTGCAGGGCCTGGGGAGGACTCGGTCCCTGAGAAACCGGGAGGGAGGTTCCCCGAGGGGAACATGGTCCTGCCGCGCCGGGGTCTTCCCTCTCCTGCTCGCGCGCACCCCCTGCCGGGCGCGCCCTGACACTGCCGCTCCGCCCACCACCAGAGCGCTCGGGCCCGGGCGGCGGGGCGTGCGAGCCGCGGGGCGGAGAGCCGAGCTCGGGGCCGGTGCGGCGCGAGCTCAAGCAGTTCCTGGGCTGGCTCAAGAAGCACGCGTACTGCTCCAACCTCAGCTTCCGCCTCTACGACCAGTGGCGTGCCTGGATGCAGAAGTCGCACAAAACCCGCAACCAGGTAGGAAGGAGAGACCCGCGGGCGTGGGTGGGGACAGGGAGCTGGGGGGCCCAGGAAACAGGGGAGGGGGAAGAAAGCAGGCTGTGGACGCAGGTCTGCAGTCCCCACGACACCTCTGCCTTCCTTCCAAGCACAGGACGAGGGGATCCTGCTCTCGGGCAGACGGGGCACGGCGAGAGGTAAGGTGGGCCTGAATGGGTGTGCGGGAGGGAGCAAGGGGAGGGCCCCTTCCGGTGGCTGCAGGTCTTGTTCACACCCCCACGCCTCCCAACCCCAGCCTTAGAGTCGCTGAGATGGAATCCGTCCTCTTCCTTTGTTATTTATCAGCATTTATTTAGTACTTACTGTATAACTGGTATTGTCTCCTTTAGCCTAAGAACATTCAATGCCCTGAAAATGTCCGAGTGGAATCTCCTCCGAAATGAATGAACATACTCACCCTAGTTAGCAATGTATGGGCACCTACTGCATACTGGCCCCGCACCAAATGCTTTACCTGCAGCTCAGATAGCCTCGCCAAGGCCCAGAGAGGGGCAGGATCCTGCCCAAAGTCACACAGCCAGAAACGGTGGGAACAGGACCCGAATGAGGGCTCCTTCAGTGGCTCTGTGGTGCAGCCCTCTCCCGGGCTCCCTGCTTAGCTCGGCTTCCCCTCTGCCTGCAGGTCCTGCCAGATAAGCTCTAGGGGCGCAGGCCACCCTCCCTGCCACATGGAGATGCAGAGGCCGAACCTAAACTTGGGCCACCTCTGTACCCTCACTTCAGGGCACCTGAGCCACCCTCAGCAGGAGCTGGGGTGGCCACTGAGCTCCAACGGCCATAACAGCTCTGACTCCCACGTGAGGCCACCTTTGGGTGCACCCCATTGGGGGTGTGTGTGTGTGTGAGGGTTGGTTGAGTTGCCTAGAACCCCTGCCAGGGCTGGGGGTGAGAAGGGGAGTCATTACTCCCCGCTACCTAGGACCCCTCCAAGAGTCCTTTTAAATAAATGAGCTATTTAGGTGCTGTGATTGTGAAGGTGAGTTTGGGGCCTACTTGGCCTGGGGTGGGGGCTGTAAGATTTTAGGGGAATGTGAGGCATCTTAATGACCCTTTGAGATGAGAATTTTCACCTCCCAGGACTTCAGACTGTCTCTCCAGTATTTGCAAGGTCTGATTCTGAACTCCTTGGAGAATGTGATTCAAAATACCTGAGTCGGCTGGTCCCTAAGGCTCATTCCTATAATCCCAGAACTTTGGGAGGCCAAGCTGGGAGCATTGCTTGAGGCCAGGAGTTGGAGACCAGCCTGGGCAACAAAGGGAGACCTCATCTTTACTAAAAGTAAAAAATCAGCTGGGCGCGGTGGCTTACACCTCTAATCCCAGCACTTTGGGAGGCTAAGGCAGGTGGACCAAATGAGGTCAGGAGTTGGAGACCACCCTGACAAACATGGAGAAACTCCAGCTCTACTAAAAATACAAAATAACTGGGCGTGGTGGCGCATGCCTGTAATTCCAACTACTCAGGAGGCTGAGGCAGGAGAATCACTTGAACCCAAGAGGTGCAGGTTGCAGTGAGCCAAGATGGTACCACTGTACTCCAGCCTGGGCAACAAGAGCAAAACTCTATCTCAAAAAAAAAAAAAAAAAAAAAAAAGAACTGGGTTCATGGTGGCATGTGCCTATAGTCCCAGCTACTTGGGAGGCTGAGGCAGGAGGATCGTTTGAGCCAGGGGAAGCCAAGGCTGCAGTGAGCCGTGATCTCACCACTGCACTCCAGTCTGGGTGACAGAGCAAGACCCTGTCTCAAGCAAAAAAACCTCAGAGTTTTTAGGGAGGGTGGGAGTCTTCTACCCATAATCCCTGGCCCTGTGGGGGTCCTCCCCTCCCCAGGCACACTGGCTGCAGTACCCTAGGACACAGAGATGGCAGAGCAGCTACAGAGGAAGGGCTTTTTATTGTGGGAGGTGTCTGGAACTGCACAAAGGTCAGCAGCGCAGTGGGGCGCGACCCCAGCCAGCTGGCGGTTAGGGCTGGGCTGGACTCCATCCGCCCCTTTTCCCATCTCCCTCGGCGCATCCCTGGGGAGCCGCCATCACTCGGCAGATTCCGCATCAAACCTGAGGTCCTGGAGAACCTCGCTGATCGCCTCCATGGTTTTAATTACCCTACAAGAGCGGATGGGAACTATAAATAAAACC
The DNA here is from genome assembly GCF_047675955.1 of Chlorocebus sabaeus. Lineage (NCBI taxonomy): Eukaryota > Metazoa > Chordata > Mammalia > Primates > Cercopithecidae > Chlorocebus > Chlorocebus sabaeus. The sequence goes on from NC_132909.1 coordinate 44,389,921, forward strand.
CAGATGGGGCGAATTAGCTGCTGCCGCGAAGCTGCAAGAGGGCTGTGGCTGTGGTGAGCCCCGGGCCCTCCTGCCCGCCGCCAAACCTCCAGGCAGCACTAGCAGCAAGAGGGACCGCTTAGGTGCCTGGGAGAAGGGGTGGCCCCATAGGTCACAGTGGGCTGAAAGAAAAGGCCATCTGGGCTCTGGGCACAGTGGCTTACGCGTGTAATCCAGCATTTTGGGAAGAGGCAGGCGGATCACCTGAGGTCAGAAGTTCAAAACCAGTCTGGCCAACATGGCGAAACCCCGTCTCTACTAAAAATACAAGAACTAGCCAAGCGTGGGGGCAGGCATCTGTAATTCAAGCTACTTGGGAGGCTGAGGCAGAAGAATCGCTTGAACCTGGGAGGCAGAGGTTGAGGTGAGCCAAGATCGCGCCACTGCACTCCAGCCTGGGTGACAGAGCAAGACTGTCTCAAAAAATAGAAAGAAAAAAACGAAAAAAAAAAAAAAGGACCGGGAGTGCTGGCTTATGCCTGTAATCCCAGCACTTTGGGAGGCTGAGGCGGGCAGATCACGAGGTCAGGAGATCGAGGCCATCCTGGCCAACATGGAGAAACCCCGTCTCTACTAAAATACAAAACATTAGCTGGGCGTGGGGCACATGCCTGTAGTCCCAGCTACTTGGGAGGCTGAAGCAGGGGATTCATTTGAACCCAGGAGGCGGGGGTTGCAGGGAGCTGAGATCGCGCCACTGCACTTCAGCCTAGCGACAGAGTGAGACTCCGTCTCAGCAAAAAAGAAAAAAAAAAGGCCATCTTGGTGGGATGTGTAGCATCAGGAGGTTATGAAGCATGACTGTCAAATGTGTATGTACATGAGTGTGTGTGCTTGGGGGCTGAGAACAGGCATCTGAAGGTTTGTGCTCAGTGGGGCATGGGCGACAATATCCAAGCTCCACGGACGGCCACGTGTGCAGGATTGGCATGTGTCGAGGTATACAGCAGTGTCCCAGCAATGCACGGCGAAATTGACGTGAAGTTTCACGACTATGCCGTCTGGAGAAGTGTATATCTGAGGGCCACCAGATGAGAACACCATTGTACAGAGGCAGAGGGTTCCTCTGCTGGGTCTGACCGTGCCAACCCTGGTGCAAATCAAGCATAGCCAGGCGGCTTGGGCAGCAGCGCTCACTTCATTTTCAGCTGGTGCATCTGTACAGCGTCCTCCTGCCCCGCCAGCTCTGGCGTCTCCATCAGCTGCAGCAGGGCCACCTGGTGGGGGAATGAGCAACGCGAAGGATGTCTCCACCGGCAGAAGCCACCCCCTGTCCTCCCAGGATGTTCAGGAAAAGACAGAGGCACCCAGAAAGGCAGTGCCCGGGTAGAACCACAAGGGGCAGTGCTTTGTGTAGGAAGAGTCCGAAATTCAGTTTAGAGGGGCTCTCAGAAGGCAGACAGCGAGCATGCCAGAGGCAGTGCTGAGCGTGATGTGGGCGTGGCCTGGGAAGAAAAGTGACGTCTTAGCCAGGCAGTGGCTGTAGGGGTGGGTTAGGCTGCGCCTCATGGTCCCAAGGACTGGACCCAGGGTGTTATTGGTATAATTCCAGGATAAAAGTAGGCCAAAAAGGCTGGATGCGGTGGCTCACGCCTGAAATCCCAGCACTCTGGAAAGCCGAGGAGGGCGGATCACTTGAAACCAAGAGTTCGAGACCAGCTTTGCCCATATGGCAAAACCCCGTCTCTACTAAAAAAAAAAAAAAAAATACAAAAATTAGCCGGGCGTGGCGGGGCACACCTATAATCCCAGCTACGCAGGGGGCTGAGGCAGGAGAATTGCTTGAACCAGGGAGGCAGAGGTTGCAGTTAGCCGAGATCGCGCCATTGCACTCTAGCCTGGGTGACAAGAGCGAGACCCTGTCTTTAAATAGAAAAGAAAAAAGGCCAAAAAGAGGCTGAGACGGGTAGCTCATGGGGGGCGTGGCCTAGGAATTCCAGAGCAGAAATCGGTGTGGGCGTGGCTTTACGTAGATGTGACCGGCCACACACACACACACACACACACACACACACACACGCATGGTTGCAGGGCCTAGTAGGCGGATCGCAGGAGAGAAATAGGCAAAAAAACTAAAGCTGTGATGGAGGAATACGGAGGAGGCATAGCCTGGGAACCCCCTCGCCTGTATCTACGGGAGGTTGAGGGTAGGACAGCAGAAGCGGAAGAGTGTGGGTGGAGCATTGTTGGGGCGGGACCTGGGCGTGCTGGAATAGCATTTAGGCGGGGCTGGGAGAAAGTGGGAGTGCTCTAGGAATAAGAACAAAACTTGGAAAAAAATTGGGGATAAACAGCAAGGGCAAGGTCCAAGAATCCTCAAGTGAAGACTTAATACAGGATTGATGTGGGACTGTAAGGGGTGACGTCTGTGTATGAGATACTGGGACCACCCCCAAGTCCACCAACCAGGGGTGCGCCACGAGAGGAACCATTCAGGGTACTAGGGACGCGGCGGGGAATGGGTGGTGGCCTCACCGTGCCCAGCCGCGTCTGCTCCAGCTCCTGCAGGCTGCGCACATGGCTGGCGAGCAGCGGCTGCCTGCGAGGCCCGGCCAGCTCTGCTTCCACCGCCAGCACCTCCCGCGAGGCGGCGGCGAAGGCCTGAGTCACCTCGTGCACTGTGCTCCGGTAGCGCGCGAAGTCGTAGTCCGGGCCGCTGCGCAGGTACTGGCGGTGGCCTCTGCGGCAGGTGGGGACCCTGAGGCCGCGCCCCCCGGCTCTCAGGCTCTGCACCCGCGCCAACCACCTAAAAGGCCCCCAGGAAGTGTCCCCGGACCCCAGAGGGGAGGACTGGTAGCTGGAAGGACGCTTCCTGACTTCCGCAGGGGAACCCGAGACAGGCCCACCCCTGCTCTTGGGGAGGAGAGAGAAGCCACGAGGAGTGGGTCGTCGGGTAGTGAGGACGTGCTGTGGGGCCTTTCTCGTGAAGGTGAGGACTCGGTGCCCCGAAATCCCCGCCGCATCTGACTCTGCAGCCGCGCGAGGACCCAACTCCTCCTCCAGGCACGCCCGCCGAAAGCACGCCCACGCCCAGAGCGGGCGGGGAACTGAACCCTGAACCCCTGCGCACCCCCACTCACTCCTCCAGTCGGCGGAAGCCCTGCGCGCGCTCAGCCTGCAGCTGGTGGATGCGCTGCACCAGCGTCCGGATCGGGGCGTCTTTCTGTGGGGCGGGGGACACGGCTGGGGTATGTAACCGGCGCCCCTGGGTCTCCGCCGCCCGGCCCGCGCCCGTTCCCACTCGGGCCTGGACTCACCCAGGGCCACGCCGGCTCCTTGCGTCCGGGAGCTTCGGTGGTCTCCTCAGCAGCGGGCGCTGCGGGGACCGTGGGCTCCGCCGCGGTCTCGGTGATCATGACTGCGCAGCCTGGCCAGGCTCCGGAGCAGGTCCTTCCACTGCGTCCGACGCCCCCTACAGGCCGGGAGGTCCACGGACCCCCCCACCCTGCGGCTGGCCAGCCACGAGACCTCGGGGAAGAAAGGCCAGCCAAGACCGCGGGCCGCCCAAGCAAGCCCTCCATCCTCCACCCACCCTTCTTGTTCCGGTCCAGCGATCGCGTTTTTCCTTGAATGTGCGGCTCTGAATACAGAACAGCTGTTAGCCTTGAGTTCGTTTCTATGCTTGTATCTCAACACCGACTTCCACGTGAAGCGGGTATTGAGCGTGGGTTTTGACATTCAAGAGCGTTAAGTAAGCCTGGGCAACCTAGGGAGGCCCGCTCTCTACAGAAAAAACAGCCCGACATGGTGGCTCCCGCCTATAGTCCCAGCTACTCGGGAGGCTGAGGTGGGAGGATTGCTTGAGCCTGGAAGTTGGGGGCTGCCATGAGCTATGACCGTGCCACTGCACTCCAGCCCGAGCGACAGTGAGACTGCCTCAATAAAAGTGCAGTGGCTGGAACTCCACCGACATTAACAGAGATTCACTGGCTCTCCAGAGAATCACAGGGGTGAAGACAAGATTCAGTGACAGGGACGGTGTCAACGGCCCTCCGAATTGAATTGGGTGTCTTATGTAATAGCCCTGAGCCTGGGGCATAGCAGGGGCCAGTACGACCTCAAAGTACAGAGAAGGCCTTGGAGCTTCCTGCTGGAGGGATCCAGGGGCTAGATTGAGCTTTGGAAAGCTTCCTCTTCCAGGGGCCCAGCCGGAGGAGTAGGAAGATGCTGGTAGCCTAACCTAGTGAAGAGGGACCAGCTCAGGTATGGGGTGACAGACACCAGCCTTCAAGGGGGAAGGGACTAGGCTGTTAGTGAGTCAGGAGTTTTTCCTGCTGATGGGTTCGTGGTCTCACTAACTTTGAAGAATGAAGCTGTGGACCTTCGCGGTGTGTGTTACAGCTCAAAAAGAGTCCACAGACCGGGAGAGTGAGCAGCAGCGCAGTTTATTGAACAAAGCGAAAGGAAAGCTTCCACAAGCTGGAAGGGGACCCAGAAGGGTTGCAGTTACTGGCTCGCTAGGGCTTATATCCCGGTGTTACCCCCTCCCCTTTCTTTTTGTCCATTGAGAGTGGTTCTTTTTTCAATCCTCCCTTGGAGTGTTTTTTGTTTTTTTTTTTTCTTTTTTTCTTTTTTTTTATTTTTTGAGACAGTCTCGCTCTGTCACCCAGGCTGGAGTGCAGTGGCGCCATCTCGGCTCACTGCAAGCTCCGCCTCCTGGGTTCACACCATTCTCCTGCCTCAGCCTCCCGAGTAGCTGGGACTACAGGGTGCCACCACGCCCAGCTAATTTTTTGTATTTTTAGTAGAGACAGGGTTTCACTGTGTTGACCAGGATCATCTCAATCTCCTGACCTCGTGATCCACCCGCCTTGGGCTCCCAAGTGCTGGGATTACAGGCGTGAGCCACCGCACCCGGCCTGGAGTGGTTAATTTTGAATCCTTCACTCCATTGGTTAAGAACTCAAAACCCTGAGTCACAGGGGTCTTCTGTAAAAATCCCTGAACTGGCCCGGAAAGTCCCACCAACTCCACCCCTCAGTCCCCTCTCTCAACGGGAGACCCCAACTGCTGTTGGGGTGTGGGACAATGACGGCTCTAATTGCTTCCTGCTAAATAGGGGCATAGAACGGGTCCTGTAGCTGAGGTTTCCTCGTGAGAGGTGGTTTGGGTGTCAACGTCCGGGTATGGGCTGGCCATCTAGGGTGCTGATAATAGGTGCTGGTTGAAGTTATCCAAGGTTCCATCTGCAGTACCATTTCTAGTTTCATTGATTCTATTCAGGAAGAAACGAAGCAGATGAGGGAATTGAAAAGACATGGGCCAAAGGTTACTCCAAGAATAAGGAGGGGACCTAAAAATGGAAGAAGCCAGGAGAGAACACGCTGTGAGAACCCTGAGGTAGCTTCGGTTGTCCCACTGTGTAGTCTGCTGGCTCTATTCTGAAGTAATTTAATTCCATCTCTGACTATGCCTGATTTACTGACAAAGAAACAACATTCCTCGCTCAGAAAAAGGCATGTTCCTCCCCTTTCAGCAGTGAGGAGATCTAGTGCTCGCCGGTTCTGGAGAACCACGGCTGCTAATGAGGCTGTTTGGTCCTGGATTTGAGTAAGTTGGAGAGAGATTTCATCTAGGCTTTCTCTTAGTTCTTTAGAGAGAGTTAAGGATACTGTGAGCCCAGTGGTTCCAGTTCCTAGGGTGGTAGTAAATCCTAAACCAGCCAATAGAGGAAGTAGTGAGATTGCTCTCCGCTGAAGCTTACCATGAATGGGCACAGCTACTGCCTCTTCTGAAAAGGAATAAGTCACAGGAGGTACTATGTAGGCTAAAGTACAAGTTCCTGTCCAGTTGGTGGGAGGCAAATATAGAAGGATCTTCCACACACAAAGAAAACTCCTTGTCAGGGTTCTATACACCCCTGTAGCTGAAAATCTCATAAGGGCTGGGGTTGGTCTAAATTCATTTCTCATTCCCATGATTTGAGGGTTTGGGACAAACAGACGACTCCTTGCGGTTGGAGCTGAATATAATTTGCCAAGGACGTATTACGGGGTTCCTCTAAGGCAAACCGGTGGCTAGCAGCAATAAGAAAAACTCATGCTCCACAGACAGGAAGCAGGGAGCAATGGGGTTTTTTTAACCCTTCGCCTGTGAGAGAGGAACAAAGTCCCAGGAGGGGAATATCCTGGGCAAAGGGAAGTCTGCCCCAGCAGTAATTGCTTGTTTTGGCCTCTGGTGGGGAAATTATGTGACTTGGGTTGGTAAATCTTAAGGGACAGGTGACTGAAATAGGGTTTCCAAGGAGCTCATGTTTATTTCCACAAAACGTAGGGGTGCCAGTAGTGATACTGTAGGAATTAGGATATTTGAACTCTAGATCCAAGGGAAGCGTATAGTTGCAGCCAGCCATGTGTCCCACATCTTGTGATCCTGGGAACACTTGACGGGAGATACAAAGGAGTAGAGGCGAAGAGAAGGAGGTTATTGTGCCCACAGAACCTATGATTGGGATGACTGATATAGTGAATTGTCGGAGAATGGCAGCGACTGCTTTTAAGGCTGCTTGAGCCCTGTCAGGGAAATTGGACCTATCACTAGGATGAAAAAATCCTGGGCCCTTAGAAGTGTTAGCTATGTATAAGGCTGTAGAGCTTTCCACCCATATGTTGAGGGGGGCCGGAACTGCTATATATAAGGGGGAATGAGCGTTCATGAAAACCCAATCGGATGAGTTACTCTGGCTGGGATGTGCTTCAAATAAAAACCTGGAGGACAACCGGGCACGGTGGCTCAAGCCTGTAATCCCAGCACTTTGGGAGGCCGAGACGGGCAGATCACGAGGTCAGGAGATCGAGACCATCCTGGCTAACACGGTGAAACCCCGTCTCTACTAAAAAATACAAAAAACTAGCCGGGCGAGGTGGCAGGCGCCTGTAGTCCCAGCTACTTCGGAGGCTGAGGCAGGAGAATGGCGTAAATCCGGGAAGCGGAGCATGCAGTGAGCTGAGATCCAGCCACTGCACTCCAGCCTGCGCGACAGAGCGAGACTCCCTCTCAAAACAAAACAAAACAAAAAAAAAACCTGGGCCGGGCGCGGTGGCTCAAGCCTGTAATCCCAGCACTTTGGGAGGCCGAGACGGGCAGATCACGAGGTCAGGAGATCGAGACCATCCTGGCTAACACAGTGAAACCCCGTCTCTACTAAAAAATACAAAAAACTAGCCGGGCGAGGTGGCGGCGCCTGTAGCCCCAGCTACTCGGGAGGCTGAGGCAGGAGAATGGCGGGAACCTGGGAGGCGGAGCTTGCAGTGAGCTGAGATCCGGCCACTGCACTCCAGCCCGGGCGGCAGAGCGAGACTCCGTCTCAAAAAAAAATAAAAATAAAAATAAAAAAAAAAAACCTGGAGGACATGTTTATAATTCCCTCAAGATTAGGGGAAGAGGTTGAACGGGAAAAGGTTAAGACTTGGGCAAAGGCAAGGAAAGGTAGAATGTTAGAGTACATTCTGATTTTAAAGCAAGAACTGAGGTAGAACTTACGAGCACTGATTAATTTCCTGTGGTTTTTCCTTCTGAAAGAGGATACGTAGGTCTTCCAATGACTCACAAGTATAAGAAGGTTTGTCTGGCTGACTCTTAGATTCTCGAACTAATGATTCTGTGGGTTTTTCAGGCTGCGTCCAAGGTTTGATTTGGGTGTGATAGATCCAAGACTCCACTTTACTTGACTGCAGTTGGAGTGGAGAGGGTAACTGAATATCTTCCTTCCCAGAATACATTTAGGGATGGGGAGGTAGAGGAGAGCGACTTGACTAATACTAGATGCCCGGGATGGAACAATGCTTTTCCCTTTTCTCAGTGGCATCCCTCGGGTAATGTCTTAAGGATTTGTTGGTACCTAGAAGTTATGTCCTTGACTAAGTTGGCAGTTTCTCGATCAAGTAAGAGGTTGTTTGTGAGAAAAGGCCGTCCATATAGCATTTCATAAGGACTGAGTCCTATCTTGTAGGGAGAATTTGGGATCCTTAATAATGCTATGGGCAAGAAGGTAGGCAGGCCATAGGAGGTGAGTTTCATGTGTTAATTTCCTTAAGTGCCTTTTGAGTATTTCATTCATCTTCTTGACTTTCCCTGAGGATTGTGGTCCCCAGGCACAATGAGGGTGATACTGTATTCCTAGCGCCTTGGAAATTCCCTGAGTCACCGTGGTTCTGAAAGCCAGGCCATTATCATTTTGTAAACTACAGGGAAGTCTAAACCTAGGAATTATTTCATGGACCAGGGCTTTGATTACCTTCTGGGCCTTTTCTGTCTTACAGGGGAAGGCTTCAACCCAATTCGTGAAGGTATCAACACAAACTAGTAAGTATTGAAGTCCTCGTGACTTAGGCATATGAGTGAAATCTAACCGCCAGTCCTCTCCAGGGTAGCGGCCTGTCCTTTGTTCTCCCTGAGGGGGTTGGTGATGGACCAAGGGGGTCATTCCTTTGGCACACTTAGCAGGCCTTGACTATCTGCTGGATAGTTTTAAGGAGGTCTCGTCCAGTGAACAGAGATTTGGCCATTTGATGGGCATACTCAATACCCATATGGAATGTTTGGTGAAGGGTTTTAAGTATTTTCCATTGATTAGCTGCGGGTATGAGCACCTTTTCCTCCTCAGTAGCTAACCATCCTTAGGGGAGAAAACTATGTCCCTGTGAAAGTCCCCATTCCGCCGGGCGCGGTGGCTCAAGCCTGTAATCCCAGCACTTTGGGAGGCCGAGACGGGTGGATCACGAGGTCAGGAGATCGAGACCATCCTGGCTAACACGGTGAAACCCCATCTCTACTAAAAAATACAAAAAACTAGCCGGCTGTGGTGGTGGGCGCCTGTAGTCCCAGCTACTCGGGAGGCTGAGGCAGGAGAATGGCGTAAACCCGGGAGGCGGAGTTTGCAGTGAGCTGAGATCCAGCCACTGCACTCCAGCCTGGGAGACAGAGCGAGACTCCGTCTCAAAAAAAAAAAAAAAAAAAAGAAAGTCCCCATTCCATTTCCACAGGGGAATACTGGGGCCTGGTCTCCTGAAGAGGGTTATCCCATACCAAGGGTCCCTCCATAGGTGTTTCTAATGGGCGGTCCCGTCTTGTGGCAACTTTGGCCTTGGCGTCTGCCCAGCAATTTCCTTCTGCCTCCTTTCCTTTGCCTTTCCAATGGCCTCGGCAGTGCAAGACTGCCACTTCCTTGGGTTTTTGTAATAATTTCTTTTTCTTTTTTTTTTTTTTTTTTGAGACGGAGTCTCGCTTTGTCGCCCAGGCTGGAATGCAGTGGCGCGATCTCACCTCACTGCAAGCTCTGCCTCCTGGGTTCACGCCATTCTCCTGTCTCAGCCTCCCAACTAGCTGGGACTATAGGCGCCCGCCACCACGCCCAGCTAATTTTTTATATTTTTAGTAGAGACGGGGTTTCACCATGTTAGCCAGTATGGTCTCGATCTCCTGACCTTGTGATCTGCCCATCTCAGCCTCCCAAAGTGCTGCGATTACAGGCGTGAGCCACTGCACCCAGCCAGGTTTTTGTAATAATTTCATAATTTCTTCATGGTATTTAATGGGTGTTCCTCCGGAGGTTAGGAACTCCCTTTCTTTCCATATGGCAGCATGGGCATATAGAACTAGATAAGCACATTTGCTGTCCATATACACATTTATTCTTTTTCCCTTTCCCAGCTCTAAAGCTCGGGTAAGCGCCACCAGTTCTGCTAACTGGGCACTGGTCCCTGGGGGAAGCTGCTTTATCACTAACTATGGCATATCCTGCCCTTCGTAATCCCTTTTCTACAAATGAACTTCCATCAGTATATAGGTTGAGGTCAGGGTTGGTTAAGGGTACCTCTAAAAGATCCTCCCGGGCAGCCTAAGTTTGGGCTATGACCTGTTGACAGTCATGTTCTATTGGTCCTTCTTTTTCTGGGAGAAAGCCAGGTTAAGAGCTGCACAAGTGCGCATCTGAAGCACTGGTCCCTCAAATAATAAGGCCTGGTACCTAAGTAGGCGATTGTCTGACAGCCACAAATCTCCTTTAGCACTTAGCATGCCATTTACATCATGAGTAGTCCATACAGGGAGGTCTCTCCCTTGTATTATTTTGACGGCCTCTGATACTAAAATGGCCACTGCAGCTACCACCCGTAGACAATGAGACCAACCCTTTGCCTCCACATCAATTGCTTTTCTCAAGCATGCTACTGGCTGTGTGGTAGTCCCTTGAGTCTAGGTAAGGACTCCAAGAGCTATCCCATTCTTTCTGTGACATATAAAGAGAGATTTTGTCCCGTAGCTGGACTCAAAACTGGGGCTCGTGTGAGGGCCTGTTTTAGGGTTCTGAAGGCTGCCTCTGCCTCTGGTCCCCATTGTATCAAATGAGTGTTAGTTTTTTGGGTCTCCTTAATTAGAACGTAAAGTGGCCTGGCCATTTCGCCACATCTGCGGATCCACAGTCAGCAAAAGCCGGTTATTCCAAGAAACTCTCACGACTGTTTTAATGTCTTAGCGTGAGGATAAGCCAATAGAGATAGAGACTGGATACGTTCTTTGCTGAGAGCCCTGGTTCTTCTAGCCCAAACCAGCCCTAGGTATTTGACCTGCTGTAAACAAAGCTGGGCCTTTGATTTAGATACTTTGTAACCTCCATCAGCTAGAAGGTTTAAAAAATTTTGGGTAGCCTGATGGCACAGGGTCTCCGAACACGTAGCTAGACATAAGTCATCCATATATTGAAGAATTAGGGTCCCTGGGTGCAAGAAGTGACTTAAATCTTGGGCGACTGCTTGGCCAAACAGGTGAGGGCTATCTGTAAATCCCTGGGGCAAGACGGTCCAGGTGAGCTGCGATGTTTGATCTGAGGGATCCTCAAAGGCAAATAGGAATTGAGAGTCAGGGTATAGAGGGATACAGAAAAAGGCATCTTTAAGATTCAGGACTGTAAACCACTCTGCTTCTTCTGGTATTTGAGAGAGTAATGTATAAGGGTTGAGTACAGCTGGGTATAAAGGAATTACGGCCTCATTCAGGAGCCTGAGGTCCTGCACCAACCTCCATTGACTGTTTGGTTTTTGTAACCCTAGAATTGCGGTTGGTACAGGGGCTGTTACAACATCTTACTAGGCCTTGGGCTTTTAAATTTTTAACAATACCTTGTAATCCCTTTTGAGCTTCAGGTCTTAGGGGGTATTGTCTTTGGTAAGGGAAAGAGGTGGGGTCTTTTAGTTTGATTTGGACTGGACAGGCGTTCTTTGCCCTTCCAAATTGTCCTTCTAATGCCCAAACCTCAGGGTTGATTCCTTCCTCAAGTAGGGGACAACAGATAGATGTTTTGTTCCCTGTATTCATACAGATGATAGCTCCTGCTTTGGCTAGTATGTTCCTCCCCAGTAAAGGTGTGGGATTCTCAGGTATGACGAGAAAGGCATGCAAGAAAATTAAGGTTTCCCAGTTACAGCTAAGGGGGTGGAAGAAACACCTGGTTACAGGTTGTTCCAGGATCCCTTGGATGGTAACAGACCTTGAGGACAGCCATCCAGGGCAGGACAGTAGAACTGAGAAGGCCGCACCAGTGTCCAGGAGAAAGTCGATTTCCTGGCCCTCAATGGTTAAACTTACCCGGGGCTCTGTGAGGGTGATGATATGAGCTGGTGCTTGCCCCCGGCACCCTCTGTCCTGTTGCTGGATCATCTGGTTGGGGACTTCTGGCCCAGAGAACCTTCGTCCTCTGAGACAGTGTGCCTTCCAGTGATCACCCTGGCAAAGTGGACATGGGTGAGGTGGCGGCTTATTTCTCACTGGACAATCTTTTTTTTTTCCTTTTATTTGAGAGGGAGTCTCGCTCTGTTGCCCAGGCTGGAGTGCAGTGGCTGGATCTCAGCTCACTGCAAGCTCCGCCTCCCAGGTTCACGCCATTCTCCTGCCTCAGCCTCCGAGTAGCTGGGATTACAGGCGCTTGCCACCTCACCCGGCTAGATTTTTGTATTTTTTAGTAGAGATGGGGTTTCACCAGGTTAGCCAGGATGGTCTCGATCTCCTGACCTTGTGATCCACCCGTCTCGGCTTCCCAAAGTGCTGGGATTACAGGCTTGAGCCACCGCGCCCGGCCTGGACAATCTTTTTTAAAGTGTCCTTGTAAACTGCACTGATAACAAGCCCTGCTGGGCGATCGGCCTGCTCCATTTTTTTCTCCTCTCTGAACTGCCAAGGTTTGTTTGTCTGAGGGCCACGACTAAAGCTGCAGCCTTTCTTTTATCCCGCTTTTCCTTTTTGGCCTGTTCCTCTTGGTCCCTGTTATAGAACACCGAGGTTGCCAGGTTTAATGATGCCTCCAAATTTTGCTCGGGGCCCAAGGCTAACTTTTGGAGCTTTTTCCTAATGTCTGCAGCTGACTGAGTAATACATTTGTCCTTTAAAATTAACTGGCCTTTGAGGGAATCTGGTGACAGGGGAGTATACTTTCTCAAGGCCTCCCTCAGCCTTTCGAGGAAGGCAATAGGGTTTTCTTCCTTCCCTTGGGTTACGGTAGACATTATTGAATAGTTCATGGGCTTTTTCCTAGTTCTCCTTAACCCTTCTAGGGAACAGGTCAGTAAATGTTTGCGACTCCAGTCCCCATGATCTGAGTCAGGGTCTCAGTGGGGATCCATACTGGAGACTGCTTGCTGGCCAGTAGGAAACCGCTCTCTTCTGATGTCATTCTATCACTTATTTGACTGAGGTACCAGGTGTCCCCAAACTCTCAGGCTGCTGTTAAAGCAGCATTCTTCTCATCAGAGGTTAGGGTCTGATCAAGCAGTAACATGACCTCTCTCCAGGAAAGGTCAAAAGATTGTCCCAGACCCTGTAGGACATCTATGTATCTGTCGGGGTCATCTGAGAACTTTCTTAAGTCTGTCTTAATTTGCTTTAGATCAGAGAGGGAAAAGGGAACATGTACTCGGGTTGGGCCAAATTCCCCTCTTACAGCCTGAAGAGGACATAGTCAGGGGCCAATGGGGTCTCTTGGCTCTTTGAAGGCTCTTTGTTCCCTTTTGGGCTGTAGAAGCCAGAGAGGTTCAGCATTAGGAGGAGGAGCCGTGGGGAGGCCTGGGTATGGGGTATAGACTTTGAGCACTCCCTGTGGGGTGCAGGTTACATGTCTTACACAATCGTGGGTTATCCCTTAATGGGAAGAAGGTCTGAACATACGGTACCTCGCTCCACTTGCCTTCTCGTTTACAAAACAGATGTAGTTGCAGGATGGTATTATAGTTTATACTTCCCTCATCTTCCCAGTAAGATGAACTCCTTAAAGATTGTACATAGACATAGCAATTTTAAGGTGGGGAGGGCAATGGGGCATTGGGCCAAGGCTGAAATGGCATCTCATATACTAAGGCCTTTTGTCCCAACCTTCCATCATAAGAATACGACTTTTGGCCGGGCGCGGTGGCTCAAGCCTGTAATCCCAGCACTTTGGGAGGCCGAGACGGGCGGATCACGAGGTCAGGAGATCGAGACCATCCTGGCTAACACAGTGAAACCCCGTCTCTACTAAAAACACAAAAAACTAGCCGGGCAAGGTGGCGGGCGCCTGTAGTCCCCGCTACTCGGGAGGCTGAGGCAGGAGAATGGCGTAAACCCGGGAGGCGGAGCTTGCAGTGAGCTGAGATCCGGCCACTGCACTCCAGCCCGGGCAACAGAGCAAGACTCCGTCTCAAAAAAAATAAAAAAAAAAAAAAAAAAAAAAGAATACGACTTTTGATCTCCCTGTCCATGGTCTATTATATTACTTAACTCCCACAAATGCGAGTGGTATCCCAAATGGAAGAGCTCCACAGTTCGAACTGCTGATCCCAAACAAGAGAGATGATAGGTGATATGGTTCCCAGTGAGGTGGGGACGACAGAAAATGGCCTAAGCCTTCCAGTAGCCATTGGCACACACTATATTGTCCTGGGTGTTGCCTTGGGTATCGAATATGGGGAACAGGTCCTGTATATTTGTATTGTTGCCCATCTACATTAGAATAAGCCATGGGGACCGGGCACGGTGGCTCATGCTTGTAATCCCAGTACTTTGAGAGATCGAAGTGGGTGGATCATGAGGTCAGGAGACAGAGACCAGTCTCACCAACATGTGAAACCCCATCTCTACAAAAAATACAAAAATTAGCCGGGCGTGGTGGCACATGCCTGTAATCCCAGCTACTTAGGAGGCTGAGGCAGAATTGCTTGAATCCTGGAGGTGGAGATTGCAGTGAGCCGAGATCGCACCACTGCACTCCAGCTTGGGCGTCAGAACGAGACTCCATCTCAAAATAAATCAATAAGCCATGGGACATCAGGAACATGAATCTGAGGGTTGCCATCCTAATTGTTTTAGATTCCTAATCTAGAGGGTTTTCATCCCGGGGATAGAGAGAATCCTGGAGACAGGGTCTCAAGAGTTCCCTACAGATGTTTGGATCCAGGAGGCATGCCTCTAGAAGGGTGGGTGAAGCACGTGTGGGCGGCTGTTTAACAAAGGTTTCACACAGCACCATCATTTCGACCGGGCGGTACTGGGAGCTCAGGGATACTGTTTTCCACCCTTGGCCAGCCGTTGGTTCAACCCAGAAAATGCAGAGGAAGTGGAAACTGGTTTTTAGGCAAAACGGGAGTTGTCAGCCCTTTCTCAGAAACCCTTACACCTGTGTCGTTAGTCTGGCGGCCATGCTGCTTGTTTTTAAATGGCCAACAGGTGTCTGGTGTTTGTCCTCAATTCTAAAGTAAAATAGAGCAGAGTAGCAAGCGGAAGAGTTCCAATGTTACTGCTTTGGAAATCCCAGGTGAGCCCCCATGATGAGTCAGTTTTTCCTGCCAATGGGTTCCTGGTCTCGGTAACTTCGAAGAATGAAGCAGAGGACCTTTGTAGTGAGTGTTAACAGTTCAAAAAGAGTCCACGGACCAGGAGAGTGAGCAGCAGTTCAGTTTAGTGAACAAAACGAAAGCTTCCATGCGCTGGAAGGGGACCCAGAAGGGTTGTCATTGCTGGCTTGGGTGGCTAGGGCTCATTGGCACTGTTACTTCCTCCCCTTTCTGTCCATCAAGAGTGGTTCTTCTTTCAGTCCCCCCTTGGAGTGGTTAATTTTGAATCCTTCACTCCATTGGTTAAGAACTCAGGGCCGGCCGCGTTGGCTCAGGCCTGTAATCCCAGCACTCTGGGAGGCTGAGGTGGGCAGATCACAAGGTCTGGAGATCGAGAAATTAGCCAGGCGTAGTGGCGGGCACCTGTAGTCCCAGCTACTCAGGAAGCTAAGGTAGGAGAATGGCGTGAACCCAAGAGGCGGAGCTTGCAGTGAGCTGAGATTGCGCCACTGCACTCCAGCCTGGGCGACAGAGCGAGACTCTGTCTCAAAAAAACAAAAAACTCAAAACCCTGAGTCACGGGGGTCTTTTGTGAAAGTCCCCAAAGTGGCCCAGGAAGTCCCACCAACTCCACCCCTTGCTAGCATGCATCATTGCCCATGCACTGGCTTCACTGACACTGAAAACGGGCCAGCAAGGTGCCTCACCCCTGTATTCCCAGCACTTTGGAAGACTGAGGCAGAACTGCTTGAAATCAGTGCAAAACCATCCTGGGCAACATAGCAAGACTATGTATGTAAAAAAAAAAACAAAAACAAAAAACGTAGTAAGGCCAGGTGCCGTGGCTCACGCTTGTAATCCTAGCACTTTGGGAGGCCGAGGCAGGTGAATCACAAGAGGTCAGGAGTTCAAGACCAGTCTGGCCAACATGGCAAAACCCCATCTCTACTAAAAATAGAAAAATTAGGCCGGGCGCGGTGGCTCAAGCCTGTAATCCCAGCACTTTGGGAGGCCGAGACGGGCAGATCACGAGGCCAGGAGATTGAGACCATCCTGGCTAATGTGGTGAAACCCCGTCTCTGCTAAAAATACAAAAAAAAAAAAATTAGCTGGGCGAGGTGGCAGGCGCCTGTAATCCCAGCTACTCGGGAGGCTGAGGCAGGAGAATGGCGTGAACCTGGGAGGCGGAGCTTGCAGTGAGCTGAGATCTGGTCACTGCACTCCAGCCTGGGCGACAGAGTGAGACTCCATCTCAAAAAAAAAAAACAAACAGGGGCCAGGCGCGGTGGCTCAAGCCTGTAATCCCAGCACTTTGGGAGGCCGAGATGGGTGGATCACGAGGTCAGGAGATCAAGACCATCCTGGCTAACACGGTGAAACCCCATCTCTACTAAAAAATACAAAAAAAAAAAAAAACTAGCCTGGCGAGGTGGCGGGCGCCTGTAGTCCCAGCTACTCGGGAGGCTGAGGCAGGAGAATGGCGTAAACCTGGGAGGCAGAGCTTGCAGTGAGCTGAGATCCGGCCACTGCACCCCAGCCTGGGCAACAGAGCAAGACTCCGTCTCAAAACAAACAAACAAACAAACAAACAAAAACACAAATTAGCCAGGCATGGTGGCGTACACGATAAATTCCAGCTACTCAAGAGGCTGAGAAAGGAGAATCGCTTGAATCCGAGGTGGAAGCTGCAGTGAGCCGAGATTGCGCCACCACACTCCAGCCTGCACAATGGGCACAAGGCTGCATCTCAAAAAAAAAAAAAAAAAAAAAAAAAAAAAAAAAAAAACAGTGATAAAAAAACAAGAGGCTTTTAAGTTGAGGAATTTGAAGCCAGCCTGGGCAACATAGCAAGACCCCATCTCTACAAAATATTAACCGAGTGTGGTGGCACAAGCATGTAGTCCCAGCTACTCAGGAGGCTGAGGCAAGATCCCGGAAGATCAAGGCTGCAGCAAGCTATGATCGTACCACTGCACCCCAACCTGGGTGACAGTGAGACTGTCTCAAAATTTTACATCAGTAAATAATACAACAGGAATTAAGTCTTTGCTCACCCCAACACATCTAAGAAACTCCTGACCTTATGATTTACCCGCTTCAGCCTACTAATTACAAACTTTAAAAACACCAAATTATCTGAGCGTGGTGGTGTGCACACCTGTAGCCCTGGCTACTTGGGAGGCAAAGGAGAGAGGATCACCGGAGCCTGAGTTCCAGGGTACAGGGAGCCATGACCACACCACTGCACTCCAGCCTGGGTGACCTTAAGGGGAAAACACCAAGGCTTGCCCTTCTTAAGAGGCACAGCACTGACTGCAGACTGAGAGTGATGTCATGGCCTCAGGTTCAAAACAGAACTGGGCCAGGCATGCTAGCTCACGCCTGTAATCCCAGCATTTTGGGAAGCCGAGGCAGGCGGGTCACAAGGTCAGGAGATCGAGACTATCCTGGCTAACATGGTGAAACACCGTCTCTACTAAAATACAAAAAATTAGCCAGGCGTGGTGGTGGGCACCTGTAGTCCCAGCTAGTCGGGAAGCTGAGGCAGGAGAATGGCGTGAACCTAGGAGGCAGAGCTTGCAGTGAGCCGAGATAGCACCACTGCACTCCAGCCTGGGCGACAGAACAAGACTCCGTTTCAAAAAAAGGAAAAAAAAAAAAAAGGAGAATAAAATAGAGCAAGAGATGAAAACTACGTCTCAAAAAAACCCCAAAAAAACTGAGAACTGGGTCAGGAATGGCAGTTCTTGCCTGTAATCCCAACACTGAGGGGCTGAGGTGGGAGGATAGCTTAAGCCCAGGTTCAGGACCAGCCTGGACAACACAGTGAGACCCCATTTCTATAAAATAAAAAAATTTGAGAACCAATGTTCTACACCATTGGGTGTACCTAATTTTCTACCCATTTCCACACACCTAGGCACTTCAGGGCCAAGGCCTGAGGGACACCTGAAAGTGCCTGATGGATCCCAGCAATGACAAAACTAATCCTCAGTCCCACCAATTACAGGACTGAGGTTTTTTTTGTTTTTTTTTTTTTGAGATGGAGTCTCGTTCTGTCGCCCAGGTTAGAGTGCAGTGGCGCGATCTGGGCTCACTGCAATCTCTGCCGCCTCCCAGGTTCACGCCATTCTCCTGCCTCAGCCTCCCGAGAAGCTGGGACTACAGGCGTCCGCCACCACACCCGGCTAATTTTTTTGCGTTTTTAGTAGAGACGGGGTTTCACCGTGTTTGCCAGGATGGAGTACAGATGACAAATCCAGAGTCAGGGGCATAGGACAGGGACCAATGCAGGTGGGACAGAATCTAGGACAGAGGACCCCACAGGTGGCACAGAATGGAGTGCTAAGTAGAGTCCCTAAGGGAGATGCCCACTCTTTAGCTACCTCCCTGGACAGACCAGCCATGAGAACACCAGTTGCTGCTCCAGTCAACGAAAGGGACACTTTATTGAGGCTCCACGGCCACGGGGCCTGGGCAGGAGGTTGCCCTTCAAGGAAAGAAGAGCCTTATTTGACCTTCTTCTTGGGGCGCAGGTTGTTGGTGTGGCCACACTTCTTCTTGCGGCAGTTGACAGCACGAGGGTGAAGGCGAGCATAGCACCTGCAAAGAGACAGGAGGGGCAGATGAGGGCATACTCCGACTGTGGCAGCCCCCACAGCCTCCCAAGCATCGGAGCACACATACTTGCGGCAGATCATCTTGTCGCAGTTGTATTTCTGGGCAAGCTGGCGGAGGGAAGGCTCAATAATGCCACCTCGCAGGCGCAACACCAGGTGCAGGGTGGACTCTGCAGGAGACAGCCAGAAGGACGGCGACTGAGCCCAGCCCTAGCTTCTCAGTCAGAGGGGCAGGGCCCTCCAGGGCCTATAGTCTGGTGCTTTCTCAAGTGTGATGGGGACACCAAGTCGGGATCCCCCGAGTGTTCTATGTGTGGAAGATACACTGTCCCAGCCAGGCCTGCCCCATGAAATCTCCATCTCAGCACTGACCACGAGCTCTGGGGGAGTCTGAGACACACATGCCAACTGAGGTATCCATCTGAGTTTCTAATATGGAAGCCGACTTCTAAGTGGTTCAGGCAAGGTCAGACACTGAAGTCTAGGCTGGGCGCAGTGGCTCACGCGTGTAATCCCAGCACTTTAAGAGACCAGCCTGGCCAACATAGTGAAACTCTGTCTCTACTAAAAATACAAAAAATATTAGCCGGGCGTGGTGGGGGGCACCTGCAATCCCAGCTGCTTGGGAGGCTGAGGCAGAGGAATTGCTTGAACCCGGCAGGCGAAGGTTGCAGTGAGCAGAGATCACGCCACTGCACTCCAGCCTGGGTGACAGAGTGAGACTGTCTCACAAAAAAAGAACACTGAATTCTTGTCACTCCAATAAGTGACACTAATTTCCTTATTGCAATGATAAAAAAATTCACATTATGACTTTTTTTTTTTTTTTTTGAGACGGAGTCTCGCTCTGTCGCCCAGGCTGGAGTGCAGTGGCGCAATCTCGGCTCACTGCAAGCTCCGCCTCCCGGGTTCACGCCATTCTCCTACCTCAGCCTCCCGAGTAGCTGGGACTACAGGCGCCCGCCACTGCGCCCGGCTAATTTTTTTCTATTTTTTAGTAGAGACGGGGTTTCATCATGGTCTCGATCTCCTGACCTTGTGATCCGCCCGCCTCAGCCTCCCAAAGTGCTGGGATTACAGGCGTGAGCCACCGGACTCTTTTTTTTTTTTTTGCCTCCTAAGTTCAAGCAATTCTCCTGCCTCAGCCTCCTGAGTAGCTGGGACTACAGGCATGCACCACCATGCCTAGCTAATTTTCGTATTTTTAGTAAAGATAGGATTTCACCATGTTGGCCAGAATTATCTCTATCTCTTGACCTCGTGATCTGCCTGCGTTGGCCTCCCAAAGTGCTGGGATTACAGGCCTGAGCCACTGCACCCAGCTAATTTTTGTATTTCTAATAGAAACAGGATTTCACCACGTTGGCCAGGCTGGTCTGGAACTCCTGACCTCAGGTGATCCACCCACCTCACCCTCCCAAAGTGCCGAGATTACAGGCGTGAGCCACTGTGCCCAGTCCCATTATTTTTAACAAAACACAAGTCATCTGAACTGCTCCCCAACCCCTGACTAAAGCCATCAATGCTCTTTTCCTAGAACCTGGGGATCTTGGGTTCCTGCCCAGCAACCCCAACCCTGGTACCTTTCTGGATGTTGTAGTCTGAGAGAGTGCGGCCATCTTCCAGCTGTTTGCCAGCAAATATCAGACGCTGCTGGTCAGGTGGGATACCTGAGGGGGAGGAAGGCTCAGTTAGAGGCTCTGTGGAGCATACTACTGGCAGTGTCCCCGGCAGGGGAGTTCCAGCACTACCCCCAGTCTCTCAAAAGGCGAACTGAGGTAGAGATAACAGATGTTCTTCAGATCACATGGAGAAACATGGGCAAAACAGGTCTGTCTAAAGCCAGCAGCAACCCACTCAGGACTGAAACTCCCCTGGGCAGAGAGGGATTCCCAGTCCATAGCCAAAGCCCCCACACCCAGTCCCGACTCACCCTCCTTGTCTTGAATTTTGGCTTTGACATTCTCAATGGTGTCACTGGGCTCGACCTCGAGGGTGATGGTTTTGCCCGTGAGGGTCTTCACAAAGATCTGCATGTTTGCGTCTGCTGGAGGAAGGGAGGCAGGAGAGACTGGTGAGCAATGCATGCCTGAGTGGCGCAAGCTCAGGTGCCTACACCCCAGATGCTATCCCTTTGCCTGCACCGAGCCCAACTGGTCCTGCCCCAGTACCTGTCTTCCTTCCACTCCTCCAAGCCTGGCCCTACTAAGCTTCTCACACACCCTGGCCTGGAGTCTACACATGTCCTGGAACTAAGGACCACATGTCCTCCACCCTCCTGACTGCATGGGCGCTCTTCAGGAACACAGACTGTGGTTATTCTCCTTAGGCTTAGCAGCAGCAGGACTCGTCAGTATCTCCTGATGGAATAAATACCCTTTGGCATCATCTTGCCAGATCCATCTTCCCTGAGAACCGTCCCACCCTCTCCCACCACAGCCACGTCCTGATCTCCTCCACAAGTTGCTCCTGCTGCCAGCCTGGATGGGAAGCCATCCCCTACAACACACATGCCTTCCTGTCGCAGCGTCTCTCCTCTCTCCAACTCCAAGCTGGGGCACCCAACACTCTTAGCTTCCTTCTCAATTACGCCAAAACTCTCCAGACCCCACTTCTTGCCTTGACCCCAAACCACAAACATCACTTAGTATCTACCAACCACTTGCCAAGCATTGTTTACATATAAAAGTTGACTTAAAAAGGCAAAAGAATCGACCGGGTGCAGGGGCTCAAGGCTGTAATCCCAGCACTTTGGGAGGCCGAGGCAGACGGATCATTTGAGGTCAGGAGTTCAAGATGAACCTGGCCAACATGGTGAAACCCCGTCTCTACTAAAAACACAAAAAATCAGCTGGGCGTGGTGGCGGGCGCCTGTAATCCCAGCTACTCGGCAGGCTGAGGCAGGAAAATCGCTCGAGCCCGGGAGGTGGAAGTTGCAGTGAGCCGAGAACTCCAGCTTAGGCGAAAGAGCGAGACTCCTTCTGAAAAAAATACAAATAGTCTAAAGAAGAATCTAAAAGGCAGACGCTACCACCAGCCCCTCCTTACAGACACAGTAATGGAGCCAGGTATGAACACTCAGCTCGAGGAATTTAGTATTTCCAAAGTATTTACACGCAGTGACTGGCAGAGTTAACGCTACACGCTCAATACCCCTCTCTCATTAACTCGGATCTGCCCAGAGGACGCCTTCCCGCCCGAGGCCTCGTGGGGTCACGCTGGCAGGCAGAGCACACAGGCTCCTCTCCAAAACGGCGCTCGCCTCCTGGGCCCAAGTTTGGGCTCGGAGCCGCGACCTCGAGAGCCTTGCCCAGTCACCCCGCCGAGACTGGCCCGCATGAGCCGGTTCAGGGCCACCTCTTCTGCCACCCAGGCCCCTGCGGCCTTCCGCAGGCCCCCACCCGCCCTCGGACCGGCGCCCACCCGCTCGACCGCCGCCACCAAACCAGCTCAGCCGCCTCGCTGAAGAAAAAGAGGACGGCGGAACCGGAAACCACCTAATCTCCGCCGAAGGCGCTTGCGCACGGAGCACGCCGGACGCCTGCGTCACAATTCGCGCCGCGCCTTGGGCCGCGTCCTGCCGCCATCTTGGATGCTGGCAAACGAAGCCGTAGCGCACGTGGGTGAGCGTCGCCCACCCGCTTCCGGGTATGGGCCCCGCCCGCCGAGTCACTAGAGGAAATGATTGCACCTCTCCCGGTGTTTGCGCCCGCTGCCTCTGGGCCACTGACAACCGCTGACGCTTGGCGGGCCCTCAGCGAATACTTGAACGGAGTAGAGGAGAACATTTTCTAATAAAGCAAAGGTATTAAGCAGAGGACTGCGGGTCCAGGACGCACGAATCGGGGCTTGGAAAGCACCTAACACCTGGAATCGGTTGTTATCAAGCTCTCGGCCGCTGTGCCTAAATGGATTTCAGGACAGCAGCAGGGAGAGCTGACGGAACTACCGCATTCGACCAGAAAGGTGGTGGTGCCTGACAAAAGGTTCCAAGCGGGACTCAAGGTCTTTTGTTTTTGTGACGGAGTTTCGCTCTTGTTGCCCAGGCTGGAGTGCAGTGGCGGGATCTCGACTCCCCGCAACCTCCGCTACCCGAGTTCAAGCAATTCTCCTGCCTCAGCCTTCCTAGTAGCTGGGATTACAGGTGTGCGCCACCATGCCCAGCTAATTTTGTATTTTTAGTAGGGACGGGGGGGGGGGGGGGTCTCTCCATGTTGTTCAGGCTGGTCTCGAACTCGCGACCTCAGGTGATCCGCCGGCCTCGGCCTCCCAAAGTGCTGGGATTACAGGCGTGAGCCACTGCACCCGGGAGGGTCTCTTTTCAACGTAGGATCCAGATTTGTGGGTGGCTAAAAAGTGCCAGGGCAGGCTGGGCCCGGTAGTTCACGCCTGCATTTTGGGAGGCAGAGGCAGGTGGATCACCTTAGGTGGGGAGTTGGAGACCAGCCTGACCAACATGGAGAAACCCTATCTCTACTAAAAATACAAAATTAGGTGGGCATGGTGGTGCATGCCTGTAATCCCAGCTACTCAGGAGGCTGAGGCAGGAGAATCACTTGAACCTGGGAGGTGGAGGTTGCAGTGAGCTGAGTTCATGCCACAGCACTGCAGCCTGGGCGACAGAGTGAGAGTCCATCTCAAAAAAAAAAAAAAAAGAAAGAAAGTGCCAGGGCGAGTGTAGTGGTTCACACTTGTAATCCCAGCACTTTGGGAGGTCAAAGAGGGAGGATTACTTGAGGCCAGGAATTCAAGACCAGCCTGGAAAACATAGCGAGACCCTGAATCTACAAAAAAACAAAAAAATTTTTTTAATTATCCAGGTGTGGTGGTGCGCACCTGTAGTCCCAGCTACTTAAGAGGTTGGAGGATTGCTTGAGCCCAGGGGTTTGAGGTGCAGTGACCCATGATTGGACCACTACACTCCAGCTTGGGCAACAAAGAGAGATGCTGTCTCCAAAAAAATAAAAAATACAAAAGTGCTGAGTACTGAGAAGATGGGGAGCAATGTGAAGTCACCTATAGGCTTGACAGGGGTACCTGTTTATTTCCTTGAACATTTGCAGGCGCTACTATACCAGGCAAAAGCAGATACTCTCATGTCTGGGAAGATGCCTTTAGGAACATAATTTCTTTTTCTTTTTTGAGACAAGAGTTTCGCTCTTGTTGCCCAGGCTAGAGTGCAGTGATGCGAACTTGGCTCACTGTGACCTCTGCCTCCTGGATTCAAGCAATTCTGCCTCAGCCTCCCAAATAGCTGGGTTTACAGGTGTGCGCCACCACGCCCAGCTAATTTTTGTATTTTTAGTAGGGACGGGGTTTCACCATGTTGGCCAGGCTGGTCTCGAACCCCTGACCTCAGGTGATCCACCCGCCTCAGCCTCCCAAAGTGCTGGGATTACAGGCATGAGCCACCAAGCCCG
This sequence comes from Chlorocebus sabaeus, assembly GCF_047675955.1. NCBI lineage: Eukaryota > Metazoa > Chordata > Mammalia > Primates > Cercopithecidae > Chlorocebus > Chlorocebus sabaeus. Next base: position 44,413,795 of record NC_132909.1, read on the forward strand.
GTCGTAACAACATAATTTCTAAGTACTCAGAAGATGAGGTAACCCTCGGAGTGTGTCTGATGGGGAATGGATTTAGTGTGGCTCCCAGATCTGGAGGAAGACTGAGATCTGGAGGAGGAATTATGAAAGGAGGATGGGAACGGTAGTATTGTGAGCATTGAGAGCAGCGTGAGGGAAGACCTAGCAGGTGATGGGAACTTGGGTAGTTCTAGCTCCCACCAGGGGGATTCCAAAAAAGGGCCACGTCTCTTTCTAGGTCTGTGGTGCCTGACTGTCTGCACCTCCCTCCAGCAGGGTCCCCAGCCCCACATCCAGCACTTGCCCATCTTTTGGGTTGCCTGGCCTAAGGATGGAAGAAGCCATGGCTAGGTGTACTTTTCCCTTTTTAGTAATGGTATCTTTTTATTGATAACTTCCCAACAGCATCTGTAAACATTGGGTACAAAAATATTCCATTAAACTCTTTCCCAAGGTGGCTCCGTTTGCTCCATGGAGGCCCTCAGAGAGGCCTGCTGGCCCCTCAGGTTCCACGCCTCTATTCAGAGAAACACAGGCCTCAGCATGCTCAGGGCTGAATGGATGGCCAGCCTCCATCTCAAGACTTCTACCTGTCTCAGAAACCTCTTTGAGATACCAAGGAGACAGTATTTGATACTTTTACGGAGCAAGGGGCAGGAAAAGCAGAATTAGTAGGTGCAGGGGTGGGCTGGGGTGAACTCAGAGGAGACCGTGCTTGTGCACCTCAAGGAGGTCCTGACCGGGGGTGGGGGACATCTGGCTCTGGTCTCTGGGAACCTTTCAAGCATTCTTCAGAGCAGATGTCAGGCTCAGCTCTGGAAAAATTCCCGTGCCCAGCCCTGCGACTCCAGCCGGAATGGGCGTGCCCTGGCATGGCAGAGGGGTCTTGCAGAAGAGAGGTGTTCTGAGGAAGGAAGGAGCCAGAATTAAAGACCCCCCAGGAATTTCACACCCCTCGGGAGACAGCCCTGTTCCCCTAGGAGCCCTGGGTGACAGAACGGGGCAGCAAAGGAGCCCTGGGTGACAGAACAAGGCAGGGTTACCCGCTGCCACCTTGTATGCCGCTGTCCTGAGACCCCTCAAGGCACTGGGCAGTAGGTCTATTCGCCCGTCGTCTCCTCATCATCTGTCTGGCTGCGGCCGTTGATGGCTGGGGAGCCAGGCTGGACATGGGACAGGTCCTCGAAGCCAGGGCTCAGGGAGGGCGAGACAGTGTCGGGGCTGGTGTCACATGAGCCCGTGCTCTGTTCTGAGGTGGCGATGGTGGTCGTGGTGCTGGGTGGGATGGGGTCTTCATCCTCTTCCTCCAGGAAGGATGCCTCTGGGATATCTGGAGGAAGGAGGCCCAAGAGTTGGTTTTGTCACCTTGCCGAGCACTGTGATGTAGGATTTATTGTCCATGTGACCCATAATGGCTGCCCTCACCCCATGGGGCATGACTTGGCCCTTTTTTTTTTTTTTTTGAGACGGAGTTTCACTCTTGTTGCCCAAGCTAGAGTGCAATGGTGCAATCTCAGCTCACTGCAACCTCCGCCTCCCGGTTTCAAGCAATTCTCCTGCCTCAGCCTCTCGAGTAGCTGGGACTACAGGTGCCCGTCACCACGCCTATCTACTTTTGTATTTTTACTACAAACGGGGTTTCTCTATGTTGGTAGGGCTGGTATCGAACTCCCGACCTCAGGTGATCCACCCGCCTCGGCCTCCCAAAGTGTTGGGATTACAGGCATGAGTCACCGCGCCCGGCAGACTTGGCCCATTTTTATTTTGTAGAGGAGGGAACTGAGGTCCAGGCAGGGAAGAGCTCTCTCTTCAAGGTGAGGTGAGGAAGGGACACAAGCTCTGGGGTTGGGCCTACAGGAGCCGTGAGGGCAAGCCTGGCTCACTGCACTACCTGGGCTAGGTACATGACCTCCCCTCAGCCCGGCTCTCTGCTCTGTAAACTTGCTGTTGGAGGCCCTAGGATGGAGAGCCGTCGGCCTTTTCAACAGGTGGGGTGAACCCAGGCTCAGCCTGCAGAGCCCTTTAAGGTGGTGGCAACATGGAGTGGTACCCCAGAGAACAGACGAGCTTTCTAGCCAGACGGATGTGCACTCAAGTCCTGCCCCTCTGGGCCTCTGTTTCCCTCTCCATGAAACGGGGATACTCACAGTCCTCACTTCATGGGTGACTGTGGGTAACAGCCTGGTTCACAGGGGCTCATGATGCACACAGGGATAAGGATCATCATGCCGCTTATCCACATTCCCTGTGCGGCCTCCCCACAGGGCACGGACTCCCGTCCTAGCGCCAGCCTTGTAGGCTGCCGAGAAGACCAGGCCAGCACCCCGCCCCCGACCCTGCCCCAGGTTTCTCCAGACCCACTGCCCATTACAGCCTGGTCTCAGTATCAGGCCCCAAGGTGGCCTTCCAGAAGCCTGCCCTGGGCGGAGAGTGCTGACATGCTCGGGAGCCGGAGCCCTGCGTGACACTTACGGCTGAAGGCCTCTGGGTGCTGCCTGGCCAGTTTCCCTTTCAGCGTCCTGCAGGGGAGAGAAGGCACACAGGGCTTAACCTGCTGAGCAGGCAGGCCAGGCCTTGTGCCAGTCACAGGCCCCTGCTGCCGGCTGAGGGCAAGGGGAGACGGCAGTGAGAACGCCACACTGTTCATCACCTCACATCTTCATTCTCTCTAACAGAGTGGCCCAACAGCCACAGCCCTGACAGTCGCCCACCAGCCGGCCTCCAGCCCCAGGGTAGGCAACAACCCCCAACTAGTTAAGACTCTGGGTGCTCTGAGCCTAGGCACTGGCTGGGGGCTCCCCCTACAAGGCCCCTTCTTACATGTGGCCGCCTCTACTTAACTTTTTTTTTTTTTTTTTGAGACAGAATCTCGCTCTGTCACCCAGGGTGGAGTACAGTGGTGCCATCTTGGCTCACTTCAACCTCCACCTTCTGGATTCACATGATTCTCCTCCCTCAGCCTCCCGAGTACCTGGGATTACAGGCACGTGCCACCATGCTCAGCTGATTTTTTGTTTTTTTTTTTTTGAGATGGAGTCTCGTTCTGTCGCCCAGGCTGGAGTATAGTGGCACGATCTCGGCTCACTGCAAGCTCCGCCGCCTCCCGGTTTCACATCATTCTCCTGCCTCAGCCTCCCGAGAAGCTGGGACTACAGGCACCCGTCATTGTGCCCAGCTAATTTTTTTGTATTTTTAGTAGAGACAGGGTTTCACCGTGTTTGCCAGTATGGTCTCGATCTCCTGACCTCGTGATCCACCTGCTTCGGCCTCCCAAAGTGCTGGGATTACAGGCGTAAGCCACCGCGCCTGGTGATTTTTTGTATTTTTAATAGAGACAGGGTTTCATCACATTGGCCGGGCTAGTCTCAAACTCCTGACCTCAGGTGATCTGCCTGCGTCAGCCTCCCAAACTGCTGGAATTACAGGCATGCACCACTGTGCCTGGCCATTCCTGCCTTTTCATTATGTGTCTAGCAGTATGTTACCTGTTTGTTTTTTTTTTAATTTGAGATGGAGTCTTGCTGTGTCACCCAGGCTGGAGTGCAGTGGCGCAATCTTGGCTCACTGAAACCTCCACCTCCCGGGTTCACACCATTCTCCTGCCTCAGCCTCCCGAGTAGATGGTACTACAGGCGCCCGCCACCACGCCCAGCTAATTTTTTGTATTTTTGGTAGAGACGGGGTTTTACCATGTCAGCCAGGATGGTCTCGATCTCCTGACCTTGTAATCTGCCTGCCTCAGCCTCCCAAAGTGCTGGGATTACAGGTGTGAGCCACCACGCTCAGCTGCACTATGTTACGTTTTTGAAGAATAAATAAACTGCAAGGCTGAGCGTGATGGCTCATGTCTATAATCCCTGCACTTTGGGAGGTCAAGGTGGATGGATCACCTGAGGCCAGGAGTTTGAGATGCGGCTGGCCAACATGGGGAAACCCTGTCTCTACTAAAAAAAATACAAAAATTACACAAAATACAAAAATTAGGCTCACACCTGTAATCCTACCACTTTACAAGGCCAGGGCAGGTGGATTGCCGGAGCTCAGGAGATCGAGACCAGCCTTGGCAACACGGTGAAACCTCATCTTTACTAAAATACAAAAAATCAGCTGGGCGTGGCAACATGCACCTGTAGTCCCAGCTACTCAGTAGGCTGAAGCAGGAGAATCGCTTGAACCCAGAAGGCAGAGGTTGCAGTGAGCCGACATTGCACCACTGCACTCCAGCCTGGGCAACAGAGCAAGACTCCATCTCGAAAATAAAACAACAACAACAAAAATTAGCTGGGCATGGTAGAGTATGCCCGTAATCCCAGCTATTCAGGAGGCTGAAGCACAAGAATCGCTTGAATCCGGGAGGCAGAGGTTGCAGTAAGCCAAGATGACGCCACTGCACTCCAGCCGGGCCACAGATCAAGACTCTGTCTTGATCAATTAATCAATCAGTAAATAAACTTACGTCAAGATTTTATCCCAAGGTTGGAATTGTCCCAGACACTTAAGTGCACAGCAAAGCCTTGTAAAACAAACAGAAATCTCCCCTTTATACTGGTATGTGAAGGAAACTGAGGCTTAGATGGGGAGGTGGAGGCAGAGGTCAGCTGGGGCCCTGGGGTGGGGCTGAGCACCCACCTGATCCGGCGGAAGATGCTGTCCAGGTCCCGTTTCATCTCTACCAGGGTCCTTGTGTGGTGCAGGAAGCGCTCGCTCATCTGCTGCAGGCGGGCGCTGGACAGGTTGTTGAAGTTGAGCAGCATCTCATTGGTCTTCTCAAAGCGGTCCAGCCTGATGGTGGAGAGAGGGCATGAGCTGCCCAGCTTCGGGGCCCTGCCCAACCTGGCACAGCTGACTGTTCATGCCAAGCCCTTGCCTGCTTCACAACCTCTGCATGGGCTGTTCCCTTGTCCTGCAGAGTTCTACCTACTCTTTGAGCCACCTAGCAAACTCCTATTCAACCTTCAAAACCCTACTTAAGGGTGTCCTTCTCATGTAGCCTTGTCTACCTCTTCATTCAATCAGACTCTTTTTTTTTTTTTTTTGAGATGGAGTCTTGCTCTGTTGCCCAGGCTGGAGTACAGTGGTGCGATCTCAGCCCACTGGAAGCTCCGCCTCCTGGGTTCAGGCCATTCTCCTGTCTCAGCCTCCCGAGTAGCTGGGACTACAGGTGCCCGCCACCACGCCTGGCTAATTTTTTTTTTTAATTTTTAGTAGAGACGGGGTTTCACCATGTTAGCCAGGATGGTCTCAATCTCCTGACCTCATGATCTGCTCACCTTGGCCCCCCAAAGTGTTGGGATTACAGGCGTGAGCCACTGCGCCCAGCCCAATCAGACTCTTTTAACTCCACTAGCCCCAGGTTGTTCCTCTGGCCCAGCCCTGACACCATAGGGCCAGGAGGGTCTGTGTCTGGCTTTGTCTCCCCTCAGTCTGGAAGTTCCCCAGAGTCACATCTGAATCTGACTTGAAACCCGCCTCTACTGAAAATACAAAAATTTGCTGGGCATGGTGGCACATGCCTGTAATACCAGCTACTTGGAAGGCTGAGGCAGGAGAAATCACTTGAACCCAGGAGGCAGAGGTTGCAGTGAGCCGAGATCGAGCCATTGCACTCCAGCCTGGGCAACAAGAGTGAAACTCTGTCTCAAAAACAAGAAACAAATAAACAAAAAACACTGCATATGGCCCCCTCTGGTCCTTCAACTCTCCCCACCCCAGGCCTCGGGACAGGAGCCCCTGCGGCCCCCGCCAAGCCGTCCGCAGCTGCAAAACCTCCCCAAAGCCCTGCTTCCCATGCCAAGGCCTCGCCTCCAGGCAGACAAGGAATTTACTTTGGAGCCAGCGACAGATTTGCTCATTTCCTTCATTTTATCACCAGTGTGGGCCCCGGGTAGGGGCGGGCAAGACAAGAATGTTGGCCAGCCCGTGGATTCCTTCCCACACTCACATCCCCCAGCCGCCACTCACATGTTCTTCTGGGCCAGGATGATGGCGTTGACATCATCTGTGTTCACCATGCTCAGGATGCGGCCGCAGAAGACCCTCGAGGCCGAGTCCGGGAGGTCCATCTCTTCCTCCTCCTCCGCTGCCTGAAACAGGCAAGAACAGAGTGGTCTGCACCAGTCACCAGGTGAGGTGGGACCAAGAGGCCAGGCCGGGAACCCCATGTGCTGGAATCTAACCCAACCGTGGTGGTATCCTACAGTGGGGATGTGTGACTGTGGCTCAGTCATGCCACCTGAACCTCAGGTGTGCCAGCCCAGGAATTTGGAGGTATTGGGCAAACTAGGAGAGGTTGTATTTGTAAACTGTACCCAAGCACATTAGAATCCCATCACCTCCCACTTCCATGAGCCCAAGGCCATAGGCACCTCTCATCTGCACAGATCTGCCAGCTTCCTCCCTCATCCCCCGTCACACACCTGTTGTCCTCACAAGCTGAACGTGTGTGGCTGCCTCAGCAAATCATCACCACCTCCAATGTCTCCTCTCCCAAGAGGTCAGGGACCCCTATTCCGGTCACTCTTACTGCTTCTCTTACTCCTTGACCTTGCTTTTTTATTTCTTTTTGATACGGAGTTCCACTCCTGTTGCCCAGGCTGGAGTGCAATGGCGCGATCTCAGCTCACTGCAACCTCCGCCTCCCGGGTTCAAGCGATTCGCCTGCCTCACCCTCCCAAGTAGCTGGGATTACAGGTGCCTGCCACGATGCCTGGCTAATTTTTGTAGTTTTTAGTAGGGACGGGATTTCACCATGTTGGCCAGGCTGGTCTTGAACTCCTGACTTCAGGCGATCCACCCGCCTCAGCCTCCCTAACTGCTGGGATTACAGGCATAAGCCACTGCACCCAGCCTACTTTACCTTGTTTTTGTTTGTTTGTTAAGAGACAGGATCTCGCTATGCTGCCTAGGCAGCTCTTAAATTCCTAGGCTGACACGACCCTCTTGCCTTGGTCTCCCAAAGTGCTAGGATTACAGGCATGAGCCACCGCACCCAGCCACACTTTACCTTGATTTAATTGCTTCACTGGTTCACATCTTCATGAAATTATCCTAGTCATCAGCTAACCCATTTGCCTGTCACCCCCACAACAATGTCAGCTCCAAAAAAGCAGAGGTGGCCGGGTACGGTGGCTCACGCCTATAATCCTAGTACTCTGGGAGGCCGAGGCCAGTGGATCACCTGAGGTCAGGAGTTCAAGACCAGCCTGGCCAACATAGTGAAACCCCGTCTCTACTGAAAATATAAAAATTAGCCAGGCATGGTGGCAGGCACCTGTACTCCCAGCTACTTGGGAGCCTGAGGCAGGGGAATCGCTTGAACCCGGAATGCAGAGGTTGTGGTGAGCCAAAATTGCGCCACTTCACTCCAGCCTGGGCAACAGATTCTGTCTCAAAAAAAAAAAAAAAAAAAAAAAAAAAAGGAAGAGGCATGTCTGTCACCAGAGCCTGACCCGGAACCTGGTTCATAGCAAGGGGCTGCCAGAATGTCAGAATGTTGTTGTAGGGAAGGGCAACAGAACTTTTCAAACTCAGCTCTGACATGACACTTTCTTAAATTTAATTTTTTTTTTTTTTGAGACGGAGTCTCACTCTGTTGCCCAGGCTCGATCTGCTGACCTCGTGATCCGCCCGCCTCGGCCTCCCAAAGTGCTGAGATTACATGACATGACACTTTTATTAGCAAACTAAAGCCAATAATTGCAGGCACTCACAGCCAATCCGTGGGCCCCAGTAACCCAGATGGTTCTGAGGTTCCCAGTTTTACTGGCACACAGATGACTGTAATGGCAGGCAGGGACTTCCAGAAGCAACGAGGGGAGGAGGGGCTACTGCACTAACCCTCCTAGGGAGTTCAGGAAAAATCTAGGATCTTGATATAGTTTGCCTCTGAGGCCCACACACTTAATAGCCAAGAAACAGAGAAACCTACTTCTACTGGATCAGAAAGGGTTTCAGAGGCCGGGCGTGGTGGCTCACGTCTGTAATCCCAGCACTTTGGGAGGCTGAGGTGGGCAGACTACTTGAGGTCAGGAATTCAAGACCAGCCTGGACAACATGGTGAAACCTCCATCTCTACTAAAAATACAAAAATTATCCAGGCATGATGGCGGGCACCTGTAGTCCCAGCTACTCAGGCGGCTGAGGCAGGAGAATTGCTTGAACCCAGGTGGCAGAGGTTGCAATGAGCTGAGATCAAGCCACTGCATTCTAGTGTGGGCGACAGAGGGAGACTCCATCTCAACTTAAAAAAAAAGAAAGACACCTGGAGAGGGAGGTCCATAGCTAGTGCCACAGACGCACAGTATTGGGACCTTCTAGGATACACTCCTGCTTCAAAACAGGACTCTTTTCTGTCTCTGGCTCCTAGATGTGAGGGCTGGGGGGTTCCTGGCACTTCCCTCCCGTCCCTCAGCAACTTCCTATCACAAGAAGCCTTCTCTGATTACTGCTAGTCTGCTCCACATACACAGTGAAATTGACCCAGCAAAAGCTCTGATCCCAACTCCAAATGTAGATTTATTGAAGAAACGCAGAGAGGTAGGCTGTTTGACCATGGGAGAGCCACTTCACCCTTCTGAATCAGTTTTTTTCAACCATAAAACGGGAATAAGGTAGAATGACGATCTCACAGTGCTGTCTGTGGCAACTGAAACCAAATGTGATAATGAGTGGAGCTCAGGACAGGCTGTTTCTCCAAGAGGAGTGTGAAGAAGTCCCGGGACAGGGTCCGGGAATCAACATTTTGACAGCATCCCAGGGGTCTCTAAGAACATATTACGGGCAAACACTTGTAGAGCACTTCAGTTAATCCTCAATCACTGTTACGAGGCAAACACAATCATCTCCGAGTGAAACTGAGGCTCACAGGGGCGGGCTCAGTTGCCAAAACTCACACGGAGAGAGAGAGAAGCACCACGGTTCTATATCCAGGTTATTTAACAGAATTTAACTCAGCCATCCAAGCTCTGAAAAACCCCAAGTGGGGAGGGGCTCAAATACCCCCTCACGCCCCGTCCCCTACAATACGGGGAAACTGAGGCACAGACCGGGCAACGCCCAGCTCCAGGTTACACGACACACCCAGAACACAGGCGGCCCCAATTTCTATGCCCCTGATCCGGATCCAGATCCAGCCCGCGGCGCCGCCTGCGTATCCATTGAGCAGACGGGGAAACTGATGCCTGTGCGCAGCAGGAATGACCAGATGTGGCCAGCGGCGCACCCCATCCGACCGCAGCCCGGGGGCCGCGCCCAACCCGGACCGGTTCCCCGAGGCCCTGGAGTCCCCAGCCCCACCCCAAACTCGGCCCCGGCGTCGGTAGCGGCTGCACCTGCACATCTGGCGGCCTTGCTCGCGCTTCCGGGATGGCGCCCGCGCCGGCGCAACGTCACCACGCACCGATCGTGCGAGCGCGCGTGGGGGCGGCGTACCCTGGAGCCGCTTGCGTGCGTGGAGTCACGACAGGAAAAGGCGGGGCTTAGACGGAGGGGCAGCTCGCGGGCGCGTCACAATGAATAGCCAATCAAACAGTTCGTCTCGCGCCTGCGTATTTCCAGAAGCCCAGACTTCAAAGCAGCCCGGAAGAAGGAAGGCTGGGAAGTGTCCCATTTTTATAGATGGTGTAACTGACTGGCGTACCAGAGCGGTAACCCTCCCCAAGGTCGTAAATGCTACAGTGGTCAGCGACCAAAGCACACTCAGGTGTCCTGCTTTCCAGGCAGGGAATCAGACTCATCTGTGTTCAGACAAACCTGCTCCACTTTTGCTGATTTTAGTCTGTTTCCTTTTTTTTTTTTTTTTTTCCCCAGGCAGAGTTAAGCTCTTGTTGCCGAGGCTGGAGTACAATGGCGCGATCTTGGCCCACCGCAACCTCCGCTTCCCAGGTTCAAGCGATTCGCCTACCTCAGCCTTCCCGAGCAGCTGGAATTACAGGCATGCGCTACCATGCCCGGCTAATTTTGTGTTTTTAGTAGAGACAGGGTTTCTCCATGTTGGTCATGCTGGTCCTGAACTCCCGACCTCAGGTGATCCGCCCGCCTCGGCCTCCCAAAGTGCTGGAATTACAGGCGTGAGCCACCGCGCCCAATACTGGTTTCCATTTACACTTCCACGTTGTTTTGGAGGAATGCGCTGGGGAATTTTTAAAAAAGGGTTTACGGGCTGGGCGCAGTGGCTCACATCCTGTAATTGTAACCCGAGCACTTTGGGAGGCCGAGGCGGGCGGATCACGAGATCAGCAGTTCGAGACCAATCTGACCAATATGGTGAAACCTCGTCTGTACTAAAAATAAAAAAAATAAGTCGGGCGTGGTGGCGAGAGCCTGTAATCCCAGCTACTCAGGAGGCTGAGACAGGAGAATCGCTTGAACCCGGGAGGCAGAGGTTGCAGTGAGCCAAGATCGCACCACTGCACTCCAGCTTGGGCGATAGAGCAAGACCATGTCTCAAAAACAAAGAAGGACAAACTAAAAAATGAAGAAAATGGGCCGGGCGCGGTGGCTCACGCCTGTAATGCCAACACTTTGGGAGGCCGAGGTGGGCAGATCACGAGGTCAGGAGATGGAGACCATCCTGGCTAACACGGTGAAACCCCATCTCCACTAAAAATACAAAAAAATTAGGCGGGCGTGGTGGCGGGCGCCTGTAGTCCCAGCTACTCTGGAGGCTGAGGCAGGAGAATGGCATGAACCCAGGAGGCGGAGGTTGCAGTGAGCCGAGATGGCGCCACTGCACTCCAGCCTGGGCAACAGTGAGACTTTGTCTCAAAAAAAAAAAAAAAAGGAAGAAAATGTATGATGAATTTTAAGTTCATACTAATTTGTGTATACGAGCACCAGGTTTCTGTAATAAAAATGCCTCACAGCTACAATTGGGGGAAAAAAAAAAAAATGGGCCCGTGACCCGAGTCTGTGGTCCCAGCTACTCAAGAGGCTGAGGTGGGAGGATCTTCTGAGCCAGGAAGCAGAAGTTGCAGTGAGCCAAGATCCCACTCCAGCCTGGTCAACAGAGTGAGACCCAGTCTCAAAAAACAAACAGGCCAGGCGCAGTGGCTCACACCTGTAACCCCAGCACTTTGGGAGGCCAAGGCAGGTGGATCACCTGAGGTCAGGAGTTTGAGACCAGACAGGCCAACATGGTGAAACTCCGTCTCTACTAAAAATACAAAAAAAATTTAGCCTAGCGTGGTGGCAGGTGCCTGTAATCATAGCTACTCAGGAGGCTGAGGCAGGAGAATCACTTGAACCCGGAGGGCGGAGGTTGCAGTGAGCCGAGATCATGCCATTGCACTCCAGCCTGGGTGACAAAGTGAGACATTACTGCCACCATGCGCAGCTAATTTTTTGTATTTTTAGTAGAGACGGGGTTACACTGTTGCCAGGCTGGTCTTGAACTCCTGACATCGTGATCCACCTGCCTCGGGCTCCCAAAGTGCTAGGATTACAGGAGTGAGCCACCGCGCCCAGACAAGGATGCCTTTTTTTTTTGAGATGGAGTTTTGCTCTTCTTGCCCAGGCTGGAGTGCAATGGCAGGATCTTGGCTCATCGGAACCTCTGCCTCCCCAGTTCAAGTGATTCTCCTCCCTCAGCCTCTTGAGTAGCTGGGATTACAGGCATGTGCCACCACATCCAGCTAATCTTGTATTTTTAGTAGAGGTGGGGTTTCTCCATTTGGTCAGGCTGGTCTCAAACTCCTGACCTCAGGTGATCCGGCCACCTAGACGTCCCAAAGTGCTGGGATTACAGGCATGAGCCGCCGCACCCTACCTAGGATGCCTTTTTTTTTGAGATGGAGTTTCGCTCTTGTTGCCCAGGCTGGAGTGCAATGGTGCACTCTCAGCATACTACAACCTCCGCCCCCCGAGTTCAAGGGATCCTCTTGCCTCAGCCTCCCCAGTAGCTGGGATTACAGGCATGCGCCACCACACCCTGCTAATTTTGTATTTTTAGTAGAGACGAGGTTTCTCCATGTTGGCCAGGCTGGTCTCGAACTCCCAACCTCAGGTGATCCACTGGCCTCGGCCTCCCAAAGTGCTGAGATTACAGGTGTGAGCCACCACTCCTGTCCGCTAGGATGCCTTTTTTAAAGTGAGATAATCCAAGTTAAATGTTTGAACAAAACAAGGTGAATAGTAATCGCTACATAAATGTTTGCTTTTGAGAAGTGTGTCATTAGGTTTAATAAATAAAATTAGGCCGGGTGCGGTGGCTCACGCCTGTAATCTCAGCACTTTGGGAGGCCGAGGCGGACGGATCACGAGGTCAGGAGATCAAGACCATCCTGGCCAACATGGTGAAACCCCGTCTCTACTAAAAAAAACTACAAAAATTAGCTCGGCGTGGTGGCGCATGGCCATAATCCTAGCTATTCGGGAGGCTGAGGCAGGAGAATCGCTTGAACCAGAGAGTCAGAGGTTGCAGTGAGCCGAGATCGTGCCACTGTACTCCAGCCTGGGAACAGAGTGAGATGCTGTCTAAAAATATAAATAAATAAATAAAATTAATATTTACAAGTAATTATTGTTATTGAGATTCCATACGGTGTGTATGTTATGAATTATATTTATAACTTCTCTGAGTCTCTGTTAATTGCAAGTCTGTGTAATCACAACATCTATCTCTGACGGTTGTTGAGAGCTTGGAAGATAAACACACAAGTTCTTGGGCACATGAAGACTGTTTCAGAGCCCTGGAATTACACATACCTGAGTTTTAAATCCAGCTCTGTCACATCCTAACTGAATGGCCTTGGGCAAGAGGCTTAACTTTATGAAATCACGTAGGCAAAATCCTTACAAGAGTTGGAACACAGTAAGCCCACAGTACACTGTTGATAATATCGCTCCCAGGTTCTGCTGTCATCATTCATGGGAAAGTCAACGACTGGGAGGCAGAGGCTGGAAGATCCATTCAGCCCAAGAGTTCAAGGCCAGCCTGGGAAACATTGAGAACTTGTTTCTAAAAAAAATTAACTGGACATGGTGGTGCACATCTGTAGTCCCATATGCTTGGGAGGCTGAAGCGGAAGAATTACCTGATCCCAGGAGTTCCAGGCTGCAGTAAGCTAGGATAGGCTGCAGTAAGCTAGGATTGCACCACTGTACTCCAGGCTGGGTAACAGAGGGAGACCCAGTCTCAAAAAAAAAAAAAAAAGAAAAGAAAGAAAAAAGAAAAAGAAGTCAATGAGGACTGGAATTCTTTTTTTTTTTTTTTTGAGACGGAGTCTCGCCCTGTTGCCCAGGCTGGAGTGCAGTGGCCGGATCTCGGCTCACTGCAAGCTCCGCCTCCCGGGTTTACACCATTCTCCTGCCTCAGCCTCCTGAGTAGCTGGGACTACAGGCGCCCGCCACCACCCCCGGCTAATTTTTTTTGTATTTTTTTTAGTAGAGACGGGGTTTCACCACGTTACCCAGGATGGTCTTGATCTCCTGACCTCGTGATCCACCCACCTCGGCCTCCCAAAGTGCTGGGATTACAGGCGTGAGCCACCACATCCGGCCTGGAATTCTTATATATTTAATTCAACAATTGGTTTTTGTTGTTGTTGTTGTTGTTGTTTTTGAGATGACTGAGTCTCGATTTGTCGCCCAGGCTGGAGTGCAGTGGCATGATCTTGGCTCACTGCAACCTCTGCCTCCCGGATTCAAGCCATTCTCCTGCCTCAGCCTCCCAAGTAGCTAGGATTACAGGTGCACGCCACCACGCCCAGCTAATTTTTGTATTTTTAGTAGAGACGGTGTCACCATGTTAGCCAGCTTGGTCTTGAATTCCTGACCTTGTGATCCACCCACTTTGGCCTCCCAAAGTGCTGGGATTACAGGCATGAGGTATCATACCCAGCCTGTTGCTTTTTAATTTGAGACAGAGTCTCACTTTGTCACCCATGCTGGAGTGCAGTGGTGCGATCTCAGCACACTGCAACCTCCTCCTTCTGGGTTCAAGCGATTCTCCTGCCTCAGCCTCCCCAGAAGCTGGGATTATAGGCGCCTACCACCACACCTGGCTCATTTTTGTATTTTTACTAGACATAGGATTTCACCATGTTGGCCAGGCTGGTCTCAAACTCCTGACCTCAGGTGATCCACTCGCCTTGGCCTCCCAAAGTACTGAGATTACAGGTGTGAGCTACTGTACCTGGCTACAATTTTTTTTTTTTCTTTTTGAGACACAGTCTCACTCTGTCACCCAGGCTTGAGTGCAGTGGTGCGATCTAGGCTCACTGCAACCTCCACCTCCCGGGTTCAAGCGATTCTCCTGCCTCAGCCTCACGAGTAGCTGGGACTACAGGTGCCCGTCACCATGCCCATCTAATTTTTGTATTTTTAGTAGAGACCAGGTTTCACCATGTTGGTCAGGCTGGTCTTGAACTCCTGATCTTGTGATCCGCCTGCCTCGGCCTCCCAAAGTGCTGGGATTACAGGCATGAGCCACTGCGCCTGGCTATAATTCTTGTATTTTTTTTTTTTTTTTTTTGAGATGGAGTCTCGCTCTGTTGCCCAGGCTGGAGTGCAGTGGCCGGATCTCAGCTCACTGCAAGCTCCGCCTCCCGGGTTTACGCCATTCTCCTGCCTCAGCCTTCCAAGTAGCTGGGACTACAGGCACCACCTCGCCCGGCTAGTTTTTTGTATTTTTTAGTAGAGACAGGGTTTCACCATGTTAGCCAGGCTGGTCTCACTCTCCTGACCTTGTGATCCGCCCGTCTCGGCCTCCCAAAGTGCTGGGATTACAGGCTTGAGCCACAGCGCCCAGCTCCCCTGATGTTTTCTACACACTGGACCTGAGACAAAAACATGTTTTTTTGTGTGATCAGGGGAGAGGATAGAAAGTTATGGGAACATTCAGTCTGCTCAGAGATGGGGACATTGGGGGGTCAGGTTTGGGGACTGGAAGGGTTTCTCTGCCACTTTTTTCCATTTCATTTCTTTTTGTGTGTGTGTGATAGGGTCTTACTCTGTTGCCTGCACTGAAGTGCAATGGCGTGATCACTGCTCCAGCCTAGCAACAGAGTGACTCCATCTCAAAAAAAAAAGAGAGAGAGATAGAAAAACCACCTAAGGAGACAGATTTATGTCTAGATATGTCCATAATTACATTAAATACCCATAGACCAAATCCCCCAGTTAAAAAACAAAGATGGAGGCCGGGCACGGTGGCTCACACCTGTAATCCCAGAACTTTGGGAGGCTGAGGCGGGTGGATCACCTGAGGTCAGGAGTTCAAGAGCAGCCTGGCCAACATGGTAAAACCCCGTTTCTACTAAACACACACACACACACACACAAATTAGCTGGGCATGGTGGCATGTGCCTGTACTCCCAGCTATTCAGGAGGCTGAGGCAGGAGAATCGCTTGAACCCGGGAGGCGGAGGTTGCAGTGAGCTGAGATCCTGCCACAGCACTCCAGCCTGGGCGACTGAGCAAGACTCCATCTCAAAAAAAAAAAAAAAAAAGATGGAGCCGGGCATGGTGGCTCATGCCTTTAATCCCAGCACTTTGTGAGGCCGAGGTCAGAGGATTGCTTGAGCCCAGGAGTTTGAGAACAGCCTGAGCAACATAGCAAGACTCCATCTCTACAAACAATAAATATATTAAAAAAAAAAAAAAGTAACTGGGCATGGTGGTGCACACCTGTAGTTGAAGCTACTGGGAAGGCTGAGCTGGGAGGATTGCTTGAGCGTGGATGGTTGAAGCTGCTGCAGTGACTGTTGATTGTGCCACTGCACTCCAGGCTGGGCCACACAGTGAGACCTTGTGTCAGAAAGAAAGAAAGAAAACATCAACCAAGGAGAAATGGTGTGTAATTTTTCTTTTTTTCTTTTTTTGAGATGGAGTCTAGCTCTGTCTCCAGGTTGGAGTGCAGTGGCGCACTGGTTTCAATTTTTATAATTGTCCCAAATAAGAATCAGATTCACTGAGGTAATAAAAGGATGTATGTATATGTGTGTATATTAATAGGCCCAATTGGAATCTGAAAGTCTACTTTTGTAGATATTGTACAGATTAATGCGTTGATTAGAATGTTGAATAGGATAATTACTGTGGTTATTTTCTGACAATCTTGGTCTAAGTTTTTTTGAAATCCTCAACACTGTAATATTTAAAAAAATAGACACAAAGTCAAAGTAAAAACCTCAAAGAGGTTGCCCACTGCAACCTCTGCCTCCCAGGTTCAAGTAATTCTCCTGCCTCAGCCTCCTGAGTAGCTGGGATTACTGGAGTGTGCCACCACACCCAGCTAATTTTTGTATTTGTAGTATAGACGGGGTTTCACCATGTTGGCCAGGATGGTCTCAATCTCTTCACCTCGTGATCAGCCCGCCTCAGCCTCCCAAAGTGCTGGGATTACAGGAGTGAGCCACCGCAACCAGGTGTGCAATCTTAACAAAGTGCACTCTAAGGCAAAAATGAAAGAAGTAAAGAGGGGCACATCTTAACAATGAAAGGTTCGGTTCAGGCCCGGCGCTGAGGCTCATGCCTGCAATCCCAGCACTTTGAGAGGCCGAGACAGGTGGATCACCTGAGGTCAAGAGTTCGAGAACACCCTGGCCAACATGGTTTAACCCCGTCTCAACTAAAAATACAAAACTTAGCCAGGCGTGGTGGCAGGTGCCTGTAATCCCAGCTACTCGGGAGAGTGGGGCATGAGATATCACTTGAACCCAGGAGGCAGAGGCTGCAGTGAGCTGAGATCTTGCCACTGCACTCCAGCCTGGGAAACAGAGTGAGGCTCTATCTCAAAAAAAAAAAAAAAAAAAAAAAAAAAAAAAGGTTCAGTTCACCAGGAAACACAACAACTACAACTCTGCATGAAGCCAATGATATGGCCTCCAAGTAGCGTATTTTTGTTGTTTTGTTTTTGAGATCAAGTCTCACTCTGTCGCCCAGGCTGGAGTGTAGTGGTGTGATCTTGGCTCACTATAACCTCTGCCTCCTGGGTTCAAGCGATTCTCCTGCCTCAGCCTCCTGAGTAGCTGGAATTACAGGCGCCTGCCACCACACCTGGCTGATTTTTGTATTTTTAGTAGAGACGGGTTTTCACCATGTTGGCCAGGCTGGTCTCAAACTCCTGAGCACAGGTGATCCACCTGCCTCGGCCTCCCAAAATGCTAGGATTACAAGTGTAAGCCACTGCACCCAGCCAAGTATTTGTTTTATAAGGGAAAAGTAGGCTGGGCATGGTGGCTCACGCCTGTAATCCCAGCACTTAGGGAGGCTGAGGCAGGTGATCAACTGAGGTCAAGAGTTCGAGACCAGCCTGATCAATATGGTGAAACCCCGTCTCCACTAAAAATACAAAAATCAGCCAGGCTTGGTGGCTAGCGCCTGTAGTCCCAGCTACTCCGGAGGCTGAAACAGGAGAATTACTTGAACCTGGGAGACAGAGGTAGCAGTGAGCCGAGATCATGCCACTGCACCCCGGCCTGGGTGACAGAGCAAGATTCTGTCTCAAAAAAAGGGAAAAGTAAATATAAGTAAAATGTTTGCCTGCAAATACCTGTTCAATGAGTGCCAGCCATTATTATTGGTGGTGGTGGTGTTATTTTGTGGTTTATTTTAGTAGCTTGTTTATTTATAATAATAATTATTATTATTTTAGAAACAGCGTCTTGCCTTGTTGCTCAGGCTGCAGTACAGAGCTTTGATTATAACTCACTGCAGTCTTGACCTCCTGGGTTCAAGGGATCCCTCCCACCTCAGCCTCCTATTTATCTGGGACTACATTTTTAAATTTTCTGTAGAAGCTGGGCGTGATGGCTCATGCCTGTAATCCCAGCACTTCAGGAGGCTGAGGCAGGCAGATTACGAGGTCAGGTCAGATTACACGTTCGAGACCAGCCTGGCCAACATATTGGAACCTCCATCTCTACTAAAAATACAAAAAATTAGCCAGGTATGGTGGCAGGTGCCTGTAATCCCAGCTACTAGGAAGGCTGAGGCAGGAGAATCGCTTGAACCCGGGAGGCGGAGGTTGCAGTGAGCCGAGATCATGCCATTGCACTTCAGCCTCATGAGACTCCATCTCAAAAAAAAAAATTAGTCGTGTGTCATGGCAGGCGCCTGTAATTCCAGCTACTCAGGAGGCTGAGGGAGGAGAATCGCTTGAACCTGGGAGTCAAAGATTGCAGTGAGCCCAGATTGCTCCACTGCACTCTACGTGGAGAACAGAGGGAGACTGTGTCTCCAAATAAATAAATTAATAAATATTCTGTAGAGGCAGGCTCTCACTATGTTACCCAGGTTTAGGTTGCCCAGGCTGGAATACAGTGGCGTGATCTTGGCTCGCTGCAACGTCTGCCTCCCGGGTTCAAGCGATTCTCCTGCCTCAGCTTCCCAAGTAGCTGGGATTACACCCGGCTAATTTCTGTAATTTTTTTTTTTTTTTTTTTTTTTTTTTGAGAGGGAGTCTCGCGCTGTCGCCCAGGCTGGAGTGCAGTGGCCGGATCTCAGCTCACTGCAAGCTCCGCCTCCCGGGTTTACGCCATTCTCCTGCCTCAGCCTCCCGAGTAGCTGGGACTACAGGCGCCCGCCACCTCGCCCGGCTAGTTTTTTTTTTTTGTATTTTTTAGTAGAGACGGGGTTTCACTGTGTTAGCCAGGATGATTTCTGTAATTTTTGTAGAGACAATTTTCACCACATTGGCCAGGCTCGTCTCGAACTCTTGACCTCAGGTGATCCACCTGCCTCAGCCTCTCAAAGTGCTGGGATTACAGGCGTGAGTCACTGTGCCCAGCCGAGACTTGTTTCTTTTATTAGTATTGTTGTTTAGTGCAATTCCTCCTGCCCCTGTAACAGAGATGCAGAAGGAACTCCACTGTGCAGATATAAACATAGGGGTTCAGGTAGGTTATAAAAACAAAAAAGTTAAAAAAATAAAAACAGTTAAAAACTGGGGTTCAGTGATAGATGGGGAATAGTCTAAATCCCTCAGACCGTGGAGTCGCCCAGGGATTATTTCATGCCCCTTCCCAGGTGATTTTTTCTCGTTTTCTTTTTTTTTTTCAGGTGGAGTCTCACGCTCTACCCCCTAGGCTGGAGTGCAGTGGCATAATCTTGGCTCACAGCAACCTCCGCCTCCTGGGTTCCCGCCATTCTCCTGCCTCAACCTCCCAAGTAGCTGGCACTACAGGCGCCCGCCACCATGCCCGGATAATTTTTTGTATTTCTACTGGAGACGGGGTTTCACCGTGTTAGCCAGGATGGTCTCGATCTCCTGATCCACCCGCCTCAGCCTCCCAAAGTGCTGGGATTACAGGTGTGAGCCACCGCACCCGGCCTTTCTCCTTTTCTTTGAGACAGGGTCTTGCTCACTGCAACTTCCATCTCTGGGGTTCAAGCAATCCTCATGCCTCAGCCACCCCAGTATCTCAGATTATAGGTGTGCACCACCATACTCGGCTAGTTTTTGTATTTTTAGTAGAGTCGGGGTTTCACCATGTTGGCCAGGCTGGTCTAGATTTCCTGACTTCAAGTGATCCAGCTACCTTGGCCTCCCAAAGTGCTGGGATTACTGGCATAAGCCACCACACCACCCCCCCCCAGGTGATTTCTTACATAGCTCTGCTGTGCTGCCATCTTTTCTGGCTGTCCAACCTCCCTTCCTTCCTCAGTGGTTTTCATGAGACCCCACCACTACCTTCTGTGCCACAGGCACTGTGCAAGTCTCCTAGCTATAACAATGAGAAACAACAAAGGCTTCCCAGACTTCGGGGCTCTTCCAGCGTAGAGGGCAAGGCAGAGGTAAATCAAGGCAGTGGCTCACTCCTATAATCCCAACAGTTTGGGAGGCCAAAGTGGAAGTATTGTTTGAGTCCAGGAGTTCGAGACCAGCCTGGGTAACATGGGGGAAACCTCATCTCTACAAAAAATATAAATATTGGGCTGGGCGCGGTGGCTCACGCCTGTAATCCCAGCACTTTGGGAGGCCGAGGTGGGTGGATCACGAGGTCAGGAGATCAAGACCATCCTGGCTAACACGGTGAAGCCCCATCTTCACTAAAAATATAAAAAATTAGCCAGGTGTGGTGGCCAGCGCCTGTAGTCCCAGCTACTCATGAGGCTGAGGCAGGAGAGTGCCGTGAACCTGGGAGGCAGAGCTTGCAGTAAGCCGAGATTGCACCACTGCACTCCAGCCTGGGCAACAGAGCGAGACTCTGTCTCAGAAAAAAAAAAAAAAAAAAAATAGCTGGACATGATGCTGCACCTGTGGTCCCAACTACTCAGGAGGCTGAGGTGGGAGGACTGCTTGAGCCTAGGAGGTAGAGGTGGTTGCAGTGATCTGAGAATCTGAGATTGTGCCACTGCACTCCAGCCTGGGTTTCAAAGTAAGACCCTATCTCAAAAAAAAAAAAAGGCAGAGATATAGGTAAACTAGTTTGGGAAGCCGAGGCAGGCAGATCATGAGGTCAGGAGTTCCAGACCATCCTGGCCAACATGGTGAAACCCTGTGTCTACTAAAAATATAAAAATTAGTTGGGCAGGAGAATCGTTTGAACCCGGGAGGTGGATGTTGCAGTGAGCTGAGATCATGCCACTGCCCTCTAGCCTGGTGACAGGGCAAGACCCTGTCTCAAAAAAAAAAAAAAAAAAAAAGAAAGAAAGAAAAAAAAAGGACAGGCATGGTGGCTCACGTCTGTAATCCCAGCACTTTGGTATGTTGAGGTGGGAGGATCACGTGAGGTTGGGAGTTTGAGACCTGCCTGACCAACATGAAGAAACCCCGTGTCCACTAAAAATACAAAATTAGCCAGACGTGGTGGTGCATGCCTCTACTCCGAGCTACGTGGGAGGCTGAGGCAGGAGAATCGCTTGAACCTGGGAGGCGGAGGTTGCGGTGAGCTGAGATCGCGCCATTGCACTCCAGCCTGGGCAACAAGAGTGAAACTTCTTCTCAAAAAACAAAAACAAACAGTCAAAAAAAACACAAGTGAACTAGTTATGAAGTGGACGTTCATCAACTTCATTGTGCCAAGACAGCCAAATGAGGCACCTGGTCTTGCCTTGGGGAGGTCTGGGAGGGCTTCCTGTAGGAGGCAACCTGGGAACTCCAACTTTAGAAGTTAGTTATCTCCAAAAAGCCATTTACCACCTCCATCATAGCTACCTCTGAAAGCTGATGTCTGACTAATCCATCCATCCATCCACCCACCCATCCACCCACCCACCCATTTATTGAGCTTCTATAGATGCCAGGCATGGTTCAAGGAGGTGCTGGGTACAAATCAGGTAAAAATCCCTGCCAGGATGGAGCAGAGTGGGGAATGGTCCCTCCAACCACAAGCAAATTAAATGACAAGATAATTCTGGAAGGGAGTAACTGCTAGGAAGGAAATAAAACTGAGTGAAGGAGGGAGAAGTGTTCCGGTTTCAAAACAAGATCCATAAAAGCTTAGCTAATCAAGGATGCCACCTTCTCCCCGGGTCATGGGGACCTTATCAGCCTCCAGCAGACAGTGCATGGAGGAGGAACTCCTCCCAGTGGCCCTGCTGGCTCAGTCGCCTGCCCAGCAGTAATTGAGCGCCTCCGGTATGCACCAGCCAACCTTCTGGACATTAAACTGGGTGGGGGATGGGAGGCAAGTTTCTGTATGCCTTTGGGCACGTCACTCCCCCTCAGGCCCTCAGATTCACTTCTGTAACTAGGGCTTCAGGATGGGTCATTCAGCAACCCCAGAGCTGCCCTGTCCGTCAAGCCTGAAGTCTTTAAGGAAATAGCATTTAGAGCGGACTGTCCCCCAAAAAAGCCCCCAAGGTGAGAGTGCATAGATGGGGGTGTTTATCCCCATTTCGCAGATGATCAGGATGAAGCTCAGAGGAGAGGCAGGAGTCGCACAGGCTGCGCGATACTGACCCGCGTCGGGGTCCAGGCCAAGGTCCCCCGCCTCCGCCCCAGTAGCCGGGAGGCTTCGGTCCCTTTAAGAAAGCCCCGCGGAGCCAAGCAGGAAGGGGGAGGTGCCAACGCCCGGGACGGACGCCTGCACCAGCCAATGGATGCGGCAGTCGCGGCAGCGGCGGCCAATGGGCACGGCAGGGGCGGGGCCAAGCGGCTGAACCTGGTTCCCGAGGCGCGGCGGCCGCGGCTGGGGGCGGGGAGGGGGGCGCAGGACCCCAAGCGGGGGTCCCGGAGCCAGAGGCAAGTATCCTGGGGTGCTGGGGGCGCCGTGCTGGCCAGGCTGCTGCCCTGGCCTAGACTGGTCCGAGGGCTAGTGCGCCGGGGGCTGCGGCCGATGGGCGGGGCGAGGGGCCGCGGGGGCGGCGAGCCGGGGGGCACTGGGGTCGGGGGTGCACGAGGGGGCGCGGCCGGGCGGGGGTGGTCGGGGATGGGGGTCACTGGGGGCGAAGGGGATCCAGTGGGGGGATCCCGATGGAGGCGTGCAGGGCCAGGGGCGCCCGAGGCGTGCGGGGGTCGGGTGCCCCAGACTGGTGGCGTCAGACAGGCGTGGGGCGTTGGGGGCCTGGGTCACGGCTTGACTGAGGGCCCGGCTGGGGCTGTGGGGCGTCAGAAGGGCGTGGGGTGTTATGGGATCGGAAAGGGGGGGCGTCTGGGGACACTGGAGTGTTTACGGCGAGACGGAGCCGCTGTGGGGGGAGCTGGCCCGTGCTGGGGGCGGTGGTGGTTGGGGTGGGGGTGGGAGGGGAGGCCGAATTGTGCGGGCGCGGGGAATTATGGGGGTGGGGGCTGGGAGGGTCTCAGAAAGTGGGGCCCCGAGCCCGGGAGTAGCAGGCTGGTGAGGGCTGGGGAGGGGATGCGGCCGGCTTGTTTGATGGCTGTGCCACACTCTTCTGAGCTTGGGGCCTGGGGGACGGAGGGATTGGTTGTTTGTTCAGGAGGCCTGGGGCAAGGAAGAGGCTGTGGACTGTGGTGGGACCTCAGCCACTCCTGAAAAGGAGGCTGCTTTGGAGGGGTGGGACCGAGGCCTGATGAGAGGAGGATGGTCTCCTAGAGAAGGGTTTGGGCCAGGGTCCCTGATGCTGGGGTTGTGGGGGATAGTGTTAGATTCAGGGTGTGAAAGGAAAAAACGCTTGGGGTTTCTGGGTGATTACGGTTGGTGCTTTTGGGAAGGGTCTCCCCTTTGGGGAAGGGTCTCCCCTTTGGAAAAGAGGCTGGAGGTGGGAGGCCCTGGTAAAAGATTCAATTCCCCCAGTGGCCCTAGAGGCTCTAAAAATGGCTTCCCTAAGGCCTCAGAGGCTGTCCTCTCCACAAAAATCCCAGCACCCCTCGCTTAGCATAGAATCAGGCAAAGCCACAGGGCCTGAAGCCCCAGGTTCAAATCCTCCTTTGGCCTTTGGCTTTCTCTGTGACCTTGGGCAAATGGCTTTGCCCCTCTGGCCTGTTTCCTGTTCTGTAAAATGTTGCGGGGAATCTTCCCTACTTCCTTGAGTGTTTGTAAACATTAAATAATAATTAGCTCTAAGAATGGCTAACACTATTTGAGCCTGATGCCAAGGGCTTGATGCGTGGGTTAATTTCTCCCAACAAGGTGGGGTTGTTATTATACCCACTGTATAGATGAGGAAACTGAGGCCTGGAGCCCTTGAGTTACACAGAAAGTGATCGGCAGTGTGGGGAATAGGTACAGTGGAGTCTTTGAGGGGCTGTGTAGGATTCTGACCCACATCTCTGCCCCCCACTTCCAGGGCCAATTCCCGTCCCCCCAGCAGCATGGCATCGTGTGCTGAACCCTCTGAGCCCTCTGCCCCGCTGCCCGCCGGGGTCCCACCGCTCGAGGACTTCGAGGTGCTGGATGGGGTTGAGGATGCAGAGGGGGAGGAGGAAGAGGAGGAGGAAGAGGAGGAGGAGGATGACCTGAGTGAGCTGCCACCACTGGAGGACATGGGACAACCCCTGGTGGAGGAGGCTGAGCAGCCTGGGGCCCTGGCCCGAGAGTTCCTCGCTGCCATGGAACCCGAGCCCGCCCCAGCCCCGGCCCCGGAAGAGTGGCTGGACATTCTGGGTAAGGAGCAAGGGTGGATCGGGGTGACCTTGGCCCTGGCCCTCTTGTCCCCTGAGCCTCATTTCCCCATCTGTGCTGTGAGGGTTGGAAGTCACATGGTTACCACCATGATCACCAGCCAGAGGCAACTACTGGAGATGCTTCACGTTGATGTACCCCATTCATTGACTCACACACATGTACAATGTGCTGTGTCCCTGTTTCCCAGATCTGGTGACAGTGGCTCAGAGAGGCTGAGTCCCCTGCCCAGAGTCACACAGCCAGCACGCCGGGCACTGGCAGCTCCTAACCCCATCACTGCATCTTTTTTTGGCATTTGTCTGACACATGTTTGGGCTCTGACCAATGTGTCCCGAGTGCACGCCAGCCTGGGCAACACAGCGAGACCCCACCTGCAGAACCAAAAGTGTGTCCTGGGATCAAGTAGATCGGAGGAATGTTATTTTGTTCAGCCTTCTGGTTGGTTCACAGTAGTCATAGTATTGTAAATGCTCAGAGAAATCCTAAAGAAGAAAACTAGGTGAGCCCACACCTGTTCCCCCCAACGTACTCTATCACAGCAACTGAAAACAAGAGAAATGTTAGTATTCTGTGGAAGACGTCTTACTGCTAGTATAGTACTGATACCTAATATACCAAATAATGCTGGTCCTATGCAAATAATAAGATATCATTACCACTATCAGTTGTACTAACAATAGTATAGTAATAGTACCTAATCATATTGACACTGATGGAACAGAAATATTGCTAAACGTCATCACCAGTACTGATAAAAATCTTACTACTTTTTTTTTTTTTTTTTTTTGAGACAGAGTCTCACTCTGTCGCCTAGGCTGGAATGCAGTGGTGCGATCTCAGTTCACTGCAACCTCCACCTCCCAGATTCAAGCAATTCTCCTGCCTCAGCCTCCTGAGTAGCTGGGATTACTGGTGTCCGCCACCATGCCCGACTGAATTTTGTATTTTTAGGAGAGATGGGGTTTCACCACATTGGCCAGGCTGGGCTCGAACTCCTGACCTCATGTGATCCACCTGCCTCGGCCTCCCAAAGTACTGGGATTACAGGTGTGCGCCACCACGCCTGGCCTCTCATTTTTGTATTTTTAGTGGAGACAGGGTCTCACCATGTTGGCCAGGCTAGTCTCAAACTCCTGACCTCATGTCATCCTCCTGCCTCAGCCTTCCAAAGTGCTGGGATTACAGATGTGAGCCACCATGCCTGGTCATTTTTTACTTTTTGTAGAGACGGGGTCTCACCATGTTGCCCAGGCTGGTCTCAAACTCCTGGGTTGAAACAGTCCTCTCACCTCAGCCTCCCAAAGTTCTGGGATTACAGGCATGAACCACCATGCCTGGCCTTTGCTTAAGTTCTAAATTCATCCCACTTGGTGCTGTGGTGGAGACACGGTGTCACAGGGCCTCTGCTAACCGAGAGCCCCATGAGTACCTCATTTCATGGCTGGGTACATGTGAGTCATTGCACCTGGCCTTTGCTTAACTTCTTTTTTTCTTTTTCTTTTTTTTTTTTTGAGACACAGTCTCGCTCTGTCGCCCAGGCTGGAGTGCAGTGGTGTGATGGTGTGATCTCGGCTCACTGCAACCTCCACCTCCTGGGTTCAAGCTATTCTCATGTCTCAGCCTCCCCAATAGCTGGGATTACAGGCAGCCACTACCACACCCAGATAATTTTTGTATTTTTAGTAGAGACAGGGTTTCGCCATGTTGGTCAGATTGATCTCAAACTCCTGGCCTCAGGTGATCTACCCGCTTTGGCTTCCCAAAGTGCTGGGATTACAGGCATGAGCCACCATGCCTGGCCTTTGCTTAACTTCTAAATTCATCCCACTTGGTGCTGTGGTGGAGACACAGTATCATAGGGGCTGTCCTAACCAATAGCCCCATGAGTACCTCATTTCATGACTGGGTAAACTGAGGCCCAAACATCTCAGGGCTAGGATTTCAGCCTGAGGGTGGGGAGACTGGGTTCTTTTTTTTTTTTTTTGAGACGGAGTCTCGCCCTGTCGCCCAGACTGGAGTGCAGTGGCGCGATCTGGGCTCACTGCAAGCTCCACCTCCTGGGTTCACGCCATTCTCCTGCCTCAGCCTCCCGAGTGAGTAGCTGGGACTACAGGCACCCGCCACTACACCCGGCTAATTTTTTGTATTTTTAGTAGAGGTGGGGTTTCACTGTGTTAGTCAGGATGGTCTCGATCTCCTGACCTCGTGATCCGCCCGCCTCGGCCTCCCAAAGTGCTGGAATTACAGGCATGAGCCACCAGCCCGGCCGAGACTGGGTTCTTGCCATTTTGAACAGACGCTGGCCTAAGCTTTTGATTCTCCCACACTGGCCTCTCAAATAGCTGGAAACCTGGCCAGTCTTAGTTTTCTTAAAAAAAAACAAAACAAAACCAGCCGGGTGCAGTGGCTCACGCCTGTAATCCCAGCACTTTGGGAGGCCGAGGCGGGTGGATCACGAGGTCAGGAGATCGAGACCATCCTGGCTAACACGATGAAACCCCGTCTCTACTAAAAATACAAAAAATTAGCCGGGCGAGGTTGTGGGCGCCTGTAGTCCCAGCTACTCGGGAGGCTGAGGCAGGAGAATGGCGTGAACCCGGGAGGCGGAGCTTGCAGTGAGCTGAGATCCGGCCACTGCACTCCAGCCTGGGCAACAGAGCAAGACTCCGTCTCAAAAAAAAAAAAACAAAAAAAAAAACTAGACCAACCATTATTCACTGAGCTGGTCCCTAGCACCAGCACTGTCACCCTAAAGTCTGTCCCGTCCTGCCCAGTGTCCTGCATGTGGGATCCCCCACTGTGGTGGCCACGTGGCCACTGGAAGTTTGGCTTGTGCCCCAGTGTTGGGCCAGCACCCTCTGGACAGCTAGTGGGCATAGCTGAGGGTAGGAGTGGGGGCTCAGGGGAGCGGCTGCCTGTTTAAGCCACCAGGTGACAGGCTGCATGTCCCTGGACCCTGGCAGGGAACGGGCTGTTGAGGAAGAAGACGCTGGTCCCAGGGCCGCCAGGTTCGAGCCGCCCAGTCAAGGGCCAGGTGGTCACCGTACATCTACAGACGTCGCTGGAGAACGGCACACGGGTGCAGGAGGAGCCGGAGCTGGTGTTCACTCTGGGTGACTGTGACGTCATCCAGGTGCGGACTGGGGTGGGACAGGGCAGGGGCGAGGGGCGCGCCTCACTGGGTCTGAGTCTGCCTGACTGCCGGCTATCCCCACGCACCCCAGGCCTTGGATCTCAGTGTCCCACTCATGGACGTTGGGGAGACGGCCATGGTCACTGCTGACTCCAAGTACTGCTACGGCCCCCAAGGCAGGTGAGAATCGGCCATCCTTAGGGTCTCTGCAGGTCTCAGGACGGGGATGGGTGGAGTGGGTGTACCCCTCGGCTCATCATATCTACCTGCCTGTTTTATAGACGAAGAAACTGAGGCTGGGTGAGGTGGCTCACACCTGAAATCCCAGCACTTTGGGAGGTTGAGGTAGGATTGCTTGAGGCCTGGAGTTCCAGACCAATCTAAGTAATATAGACCCTATCTCTATACAAAAATATATATAGCTGGGTGTGGTGCACACCTGTAGTCCCAGCTACTGAGGAGGCTCAGGCAGGAGGATCACTTGAGCCTAGGTTTTCGAGGCTGCAGTGAACCAAGATTGCACCATGGCACTCCAGCCTGGGCAACAGAGTGAGAACATGTCTCTAAAAAAAAGAGGAAAACCGAGGCTTAGGGAGAGGAACTTGTTTGTCAAGTCCCACAGCTCCAAGGCGGCAAGTCACTTCCCCTGCACTTTACTGAGGAGGGAATGACCAAGGGCGGAGGGTAGACGGATCCGGGGCTTGAGCCAAGCTCGCTCCTTCTAAGCCAGCCCAGCGGGTTTAGGGGTCACCAGGTCTGAGTGTTGCCCCTGCCTGCCCCCACCCCACTAGCAGGAGCCCATACATCCCCCCGCATGCGGCCCTGTGCCTGGAGGTGACCCTGAAGACGGCCGTGGACGGGCCTGACCTGGAGATGCTCACGGGGCAGGAGCGCGTGGCCCTGGCCAACCGAAAGCGGGAGTGCGGCAACGCCCACTACCAGCGGGCGGACTTCGTCCTGGCCGCCAACTCCTACGACCTCGCCATCAAGGCCATCACCTCCAGCGCCAAAGGTGACCGCTTGGATCAGATCCCCACCACCTCCCCTGCAAAGGTGTCCACTCCGTGCCAGAAACTTCCAGCCCCAGAGAGCCTCAGACTCAGAACATTCTAGAATAGCCCAGAATATGAGTAGATCCCCAACTGCCCCTAACCTAGGGCCTGTTGCAGACTCGTGGTATATCCCAGACCAGTAGAGTGTTGTAGAGTGCAAGTGGATATGGGGACAGGGTGACAGTAGACAGGGCCAGTTTACACACACCATGGGCTAGGCCCTTGCTTGCTTAAGGCTCCATGTTGTAGCTTCCTCAGGAGAGCCCCAGGAAAGCGCAGCCCTTGGTCCTGGGTTAAAATTGGGGAAACTGACGCCAGAGAGGCAGCCTTCACAGAGGGGTGGGTGTCGGGGTGTCTGTTGGTGTGGTGACGGCCGCTGTGGGGGGCATTGTCTCCCAATAGTGGACATGACGTTTGAGGAGGAGGCACAGCTCCTGCAGTTGAAGGTGAAGTGTCTGAACAACCTGGCGGCCTCGCAGCTGAAGCTCGACCACTACCGCGCGGCCCTGCGCTCCTGCAGCCTTGTGCTGGAGCACCAGCCAGACAACATCAAGGCTCTCTTCCGCAAGGGCAAGGTGGGCCACACCCGCGTGCCAGGCCAGGTCACTCAGCCCAGGGTATAGGAGGTGGTCCCTAACCCTGCATTTGAGAAAGGCATACGTATCAGCCAGCTGAGCTCTGTGGGGTGCAAGTGGAGAAACTGAGACCCAGACGGGTACAGGAGTGTGGCCTGGTGACAGCAATTTATTGGCTGAGGCCAGATTCGATCCTCAAGTCTTGGGTCCCCAACCTTTGGCCCAGTGTTTTTTGTTTGTTTGTTTTTTTGAGACAGTGTCTCACTCTGTCACCCAGGCTGGAGTGCAGTGGCGTGATCTCAGCTCACCACTGCAACCTCCTCCTCCTGGGTTCAAGTGATTCTCCCGCCTCAGCCTCCCAAGTAGCTGGAACTACAGGTGGGAGCCACCACGCCCAGTTAATTTTTGTATTTTTAGTAGAGATGTGGTTTTGCAAGCAAGACTGTCTCCAAAAAAAATAAGGGCAGACATGACCATGCACATGTCTTGCTCTGTCACCCAGGCTGGAGTGCAGTGGCACGATCTCAGCTCACTGCAACCTCTGCCTCCCGGGTTCAAGCGAGCACATCCAGCTTATTTTTTTGTATTTTTAGTAGAGACGTGGTTTTGCCATATTGGCCAGGCTGGTCTCGAACTCCTGACCTCAAGTGATCTGCCCGCCTCAGCCTCCCCATGTGCTGAGATTACAGGCATGAGCCACTGCACCTGGTTTGGCCCAGTGTTGAGAGCTCCTCACATAGAACCCTCCATGGATCCCGTTTTTTCTCAGAGTTAAGGTGGAATCCTAGTCACAGCCCTGGGCCTGGTGAGTCACGTCTATAATCCCAGTACTTTGGGAGACCGAGGCAGGTGGATTGGTTGAGCCCAGGAGTTCGAAACCATCCTGGGGAACATGGTGAGACCCTGTCTCTAAAATAGAAAAAATAAATAAGTAGGCCGGGCGTGGTGGCTCACGCCTGTAATACCAGCACTTTGGGAGGCTGAGGCAGGTGGATCACCTGAGGTCAGGAGTTCGAGACCAGCCTGGCCAACATGGTAAAACCCTGTCTCTACTAAAAATACAAAAATTAGCTGGTGGTGGCAGGCGCCTGTAATTGCAGTTACTTGGGAAGCTGAGGCAGGAGAATTACTTGAGCCCAGGAGGTGGAGGTTGCAGTGAGCCGAGATCGTGCTACTCCACTCCAGCTTGGGAGACAGAGCAAGACTCCATCTCAAAAAATAATAATAATTTAATAAATAAATACATAAATAATTAGTTGGACATGGTAGTACACACCTGTAGTCCCAGCTCCTCGGGAGGCTGAGGCTGGAGGATTGTTTGAGCCTAGGAGTTTGAGGCTGCAGTGAGCTATGATCATGCCATTGCACTCCAGCCTGGGCGATTGATCAAGAACCTGTCTCTAAAGGAAATAAAAAAAAAAAAACAACCTATGGAAACATCCATTCAGCCTCTTGCCAGTGGAGGTGGTGAAGGAGGAGGTGGCGAGGTGGGTGCCTAGATCTCCAGCTGAGACAGATCCACGGGGGAAGAAGGAGCATGTTGCGGGGGCCAATGCCAAGCTTAGTGTGCGTTAATGGAGTTTGAGGGCTAGGGGAGCAGTTTGGGGGTGGCTGGAACCCAAGGATATTACCAGAGCTCCATTTGGGACTTGTATGAGTAGCCAGGAACCTGGCGGTTTTTTTTGTTTTGTTTGTTTTTGAGACGGAGTCTTGCTCTGTCACCCAGGCTGGAGTGCAGTGGTGTGATCTCAGCTCACTGCAACCTCTGCCTCCTGGGTTCACACCATTCTCCTGCCTCAGCCTCCTGAGTAGCTGGGACTACAGGCGCCTGCCACCATGCCCGGCTAATTTTTTTGTATTGTTTAGTAGAGACGGGATTTCACCATGTTAGCCAGGATGGTCTCGATCTCCTGACCTCATCATCTGCCCACTTCAGCCTCCCAAAGTACTGGGATTACGGGCGTGAGCCACCGCGCCTGGCCTGTTTTATTTAAATTTATTTTTTATTTTTTTTATTTTTAGACAGAGTCACACTCTGTCACCCAGACCGGGGTGCAGTGGCATGATCTCGGCTCACTGCAACTTCTGCCTCCGAGTTCAAGCAGTCCTCCTACCTCATCCTCCTGAGTAGCTGGGACTACAGGTGCATGCCACCATGCCTGGCTAATTTTTGTATTTTTTAGTAGAGACGGGGTTTCACCATGTTGGCCAGGCTGTTTTTATTTATTTATTTATTTATTTGAGATGGAGTTTTGCTCTGTTGCTCAGGCTGGAGTGCATGACACCATCTTGGCTCACTGCAGCCTCCTGGGCTGGGTTTCTTGAAGGATAGTGAGGCCGAGGTATGGGTCCAGAGTGATGCCGCCCCCTTCCCCTTACAGGTGCTGGCCCAGCAGGGGGAGTACAGTGAGGCCATCCCCATCCTGAGGGCGGCCCTGAAGCTGGAACCTTCCAACAAGGTGAGCAGGACAGGGGCACCCTGGGACTTGCTCGGCTGGGAAGTCCCTCCTGTGGTCTGCCTCAGGTCTTTCTTGCTGTGGTTCTCTGTTGTGCTCCCACCTGGGCAGTGGCACGGGGTAGGTATCTGAAGGGTCCTGGTCAGCTTGTGAAGACCCTCATGACGGCCACATAGGCAGTCTGGGCTCTCACCCCTCCAGCGGCTGAGGGCACTGCCAGCCTGCTCCATGCCAACGTCCTTGGTCTTCCTTCCAGAACCTTCTGTCTCCTGGCTACTTTGTGCTCTGCTCCATTGACTGGCTCCCTAGGAGGGATGGGGTCAGCAGCCCTGTCTTTGCTAAGCCCAGAAAGGGGCAGATGGGACCCCCATGTCCCAATGGTCACAGCACCCAAACAGTCTAGGGTCCCAGAAGAGCAGAGTGCCAGTGAAGACAGGTTGGCCGCTGCGTGTTCTCAGCTTCCCTGGCTTTCACAGACGATCCACGCAGAACTCTCGAAGCTGGTGAAGAAGCATGCAGCACAGCGGAGCACAGAGACCGCCTTGTACCGGAAAATGCTGGGCAACCCCAGCCGGCTGCCTGCCAAGTGCCCTGGCAAGGGTGCCTGGGTAAGCTGGGGCACAGAATGGGCAGGGGCTGCGTGCAGGGCATGCCTACCAGAGGGATTTTATTTTGCATACATGAATGTCCTTGGAGACTGGGCCATCCTGGGTGATGCAGGAGACATGGAGAAGGCCTAGCCCTGTGTGATCATGAGTGGAGTTGAAGGTGGAATTCAAACTGGAGGGCTGCGGGTGGGGAATGGAGCCTCTTCCAGGGCATGAGGGGCAGTGTCCTGGAGGAGGGACCATTTGATTTGGGTTTTGCTGTGTGAGTAGGAGTTTGCCAGAAAGTGGCAAATACATGGTCAGGCAATGATTTGTTGGGAGGTCTGTTTGGGCTATGCTGGCAGCTGAGGCCCCAGAGGCCAGTCTTGACCTCCCTCCACCCTTCTCTCCCCTCCTTTTTATCTACAGTCCATCCCATGGAAGTGGCTGTTTGGGGCGACTGCTGTTGCCTTGGGGGGTGTGGCACTCTCTGTGGTCATCGCTGCCAGGAACTGACCACCCAGGTGGCCGCCACTCCCTCTGCACACCATGGACCCTGCCCTGCGCTCCCCAACTACCCCAGGCTCCCTGTCCACTGCCCTCCCTGGTCTAGCCCCCTCCTCCGGGTTAGGGGAGCAGGGATTGGGGGTCGTGCAGCCCAGCCAGCAGGAGGGACTAAGGCCCTCTAGGAGGAAAGCCCAGAGGGAGGGGGCCCTCATTCCTTCAGACCCAGTTTTCCCCCACCCTCCTTACTCTGCTGGGCTAGGTCTCTGCCAGGGCCGGCCTCAGTTTCTCCTCAACAGGCCTGGGGGCAGCCCTTTCCCTGCCTAGTCCCCGCCTGAGTGCCAGCCCCCCTGCCCCGCCTGCCGCCCCCTGTCCAGGCTCCCTCCCCGCCACAGTGAAATAAAGCCTCCCATCCTGCAGTTTCCACAGACTCCTGAGCTTTCTTCTTCCGCCACCTGGGGCTGGGCCAGAGAAAGCCTGTGATGCATGTGGAGTCACACAGCATGGTGGATGTGGTTGAGCCAGCTGGAGCTGGGGGTCTCCTCTCCAGGCACAACACACTCGCTCTACAGAGGAGAAACTGGGGCATAGAGAAGTGGGGTGATGTAGCAGGGAACAAGTGGGTTGAGAGGTCTGACTCAGCTGGACTCTGGGGGTGTTCCTGCCCAGCTCCACCCATTACCCCAGCATTCACTGTTTCCTTACCTGAAATCCAGGACCCCAGTGGGTCCTAACTTGAGGCTGCTGCATGGGTTCTGTGGCATCATTGCTTTACCTAGTGGATGTGCTGAATTCAATAGACAGATGGTAGGAGGATGACGAGCACAGGAATTTGAGGCTTTAGCGAGCTATGATTGCACCACTGCACTCCAGCCTAGGCTGGAAGACCTCACAAGAGTGAGGTCTCTCTTTTTATTTTTTATTTATTTATTTTTGAGACAGAGTCTTACTCTGTTGCCAGGCTGAAGTACAGTGGCACGATCTTTGCTTACTGCAACCTCCACCTCTCGGGTTCAAGCAATTCTCCTGTCTCAGCTTCCTGAGTAGCTGGGACTACAGGCGTGCGCCACTACGCGCAGCTAATTTTTGTATTTTTAGTAGAGACAGGGTTTCACCATGTTGGTCAGGATGGTCTTGATCTCTTGACCTTGTGATTCGCCTGCCTAGGCCTCCCAAAGTGCTGGGATTACAGGTGTGAGTCACTGCGCCCAGCTTTTTTTTCTGTTTTTTTTAAAGAGGCAGGTGTAGTGTCATGGCCTGTAATTTCAGCTCTTTGGAAGCCAAGGTGGGAGGGTCGCTTGAGCCCAGCTTGGTCAACATAGTGAGAGTCCATCTGTGTTTTTTTTTTTTTTTAAAAAAGAGTGCGCCAGGCACTGTGGTTCCCACCTGTAATCCCAGCACTTTGGGAGGCCCAGGTGGGTGGATCACTTGAGCTCAGGAGTTCAGACCAACCTGCCCAACATAGTGAAACCCCATCTCTACTTAAAATACAAAAATTAGCTGAGTGTAGTGGCGCATGTCTGTAATCCCAGCTACTTGGGAGGCAGAGGTTGCAGTGAACCAAGATCATGGGACTGCATTGCAGCCTGGGCAACACAGCGAGACTCCATCTCAAAACAAGAGACAGATGGGGTCCAGGGGAGAGGATGTGAATGTCTGGATGCGGCCTGTGAGGAAGCACAGCTGGAGGCCCAGGAAGACCTCTCCCAGAGGATGTGTGCACTGATATTTCAGTGATGGCAACGGTCTGCCCATGCAGGGAACTGACAGCCCCAGGGCTGGGCAACAGCATGCCTTGTGCAAAGGCCCTGGGGCCAGATCTAGCCTGGTGCATTCCAGATGGATGAGGCTGGGTATCCCGCAGAGCCACACCCTGCAGGGCTTCAGGGGCCATGAGAAAGGGCCAGGGTTGATGCTGGCAGGTTCCCTGATCCCATCTGGCTCTCCCAACTCCGGACTCTGGGAGCTTCTCCCATGATGCCGCTCACCAGTATAGCTAGGATGGGCAGAGCCAGCACTGGGGCCTCTGTCACCCCAGCACCTGCACCTTCTTCTTACTGTTCCATCTTGCCCCCAAAAATGAGGACATCCCTGAAAATAGACCACTACATTCATCTCACCTGCATCTATCACCTTATAGCCCAGGAGGGGAAGCTCCCTGCCACAGCCACCCAGCAGAAACTGGTGCAGAAGGGAGGTTGGAGGCCCTCCCAAAGGCCTGGGACTCCAATCTACACCCCCACCTCACTCACTCACCCGCCGCTTCCAGGCCCTTGTTCTCTGTGTCACCTGGATAACTTGAGGCTGGGTGTGGCTTGAGTCTGTGCCCTCTTTCCAGTGGTTAGCCCCAGGTTCAGGCAATTCTCCTGCCTCAGCTTCCCAATTAGCTGGGATTATAGGCATGAGCCACCACACCCAGCTAATTTTTTTTTTTTTTTTTTTTTTTTTTTTGCATGCCAGCTCTGTCACCCAGACTGGAGTGCAGTGGCATGATCTTGGCTCACTGCAATCTCTGACCTCTGACTCCCAGGTTCAAGCGATTCTCCTGTCTCAGCTTCCCAAGCAGCTGGGATTACAGGTGCACACCACAATACCTGGCTAATTTTTTTATTATTTATTTATTTAGTTAGTTATTCATTTATTTTGAGACGGAGTCTTACTCTGTCGCCCAGGCTGGAGTGCAGTGGCGTGATCTCAGCTCACTGCAAACTCCACCTCCCAGGTTCACACCATTCTCCTGCCTCAGCCTCCCGAGTAGCTGGGGCTACAGGTGCCTGCCACCACGCCCAGCTAATTTTTTGTATTTTTAGTAGAGACGGGGTTTCACCATGTTAGCCAGGATGGTCTTGATCTCCTGACCTTGTGATCCGCCCACCTCGGCCTCCTAAAGTGCTGGGATTACAGGCGTGAGCCACTGCGCCTGGCCTATTTATTTATTTTTGAGATGGGGTCTTGCTCTGTCACCCAGGCTGGAGTGCAGTGGCCCAATCTTGGCTCACTGCAGCCTCCACCTCTTGGGTTCAAGCAATTCTCCCACCTCAGTCTCTCAAGTAGCTGGGATTACAGGGGCATGCCACGAAGCTTGGCTAATTTTTTTTTTTTTTTTTTGAGACAGAGTCTCGCTCTGTAGCCCAGGCTGGAGTGCAGTGGCACAATCTTGTTGACTGCTACCTCTGCCTCCCGGATCCCGGTTCAAGTGATTCTCCTGCCTCAGCCTCCCGAGTAGCTGGGATTACAGGCACTCGCCAACATGCCGAGCTAATTTTTATATTTGTAGTAGAGACAGGGTTTCACCATGTTGGCCAGGCTGATCTTGAACTCCTGACCTCGTGATCCACCGCCTCGGCCTCCCAAAGTGTTGGGATAACAGGTGTGAGCCACCGCTCCTGGCCCTTTTTTTTTTTTTTTTTTGAGATGGAGTCTTGCTCTGTCATCCAGGCAGGAGTGGCATGGTGCATCTTGGCTCACTGCAACCTCCGCCTCCAGGATTTAAGGGATTCGCCTGCCTCATCCTCCTGAGTAGCTGGGATTACAGGCGCGTGCCACCATGCCCAGATAATTTTGTATTTTTAGTAGAGATAGGGTTTCACCACATCGGTGATTAACTTTCTTTTTTTTCTCTCTCTCTCTGTTACCCAGGCTGGAGTGCAGTGGCACCATCTCAGCTCACTGCAACCTCCACCTCCCGGGTGCAAGGGATTCTTGTGCCTCAGAATCCCTATAACAAGCATGTAATCCCAGCACTTTGGGAGGTCAAGGAGGGTGGATCACCTGAGGTCAGGAGTTCAAGACCAGCCTGGCCAACATGGTGAGACCCGGTCTCTACTAAAAATGCAAAAATCAGCCAGGTGTGGTGGCATGTGCCTGCAATCCCAGCTGCTCAGGAGGCTGAAGCAGAAGAATTGGCTTGAACCCAGGAGACAGAGGTTGCAGTGACCTAAAATTGCACCATTGCACTCCAGCCTAGGCAACAAGAGTGAAACTCATCGCCAATATGTGTTTCTGTGTGTATGTGTGTGTGTGTATACATACAACCTCTTGACTTTTCATAATGCAAAGTCAACTTGTTTCCTGTTCATGTAGCACACAAATCCTTTTTTTTTTTTCCCCCGAAACGGAGTATTACTCTGTTGCCCAGGCTGGAGTGCAGTGGCCTGATCTCGGCTTATTGCAACCTCTGCCTCCCGGGTTCAGTGATTCTCCTGCCCCAGCCTCCAAAGTAGCTGGGATTACAGGTGAGTGCCACTACGTCCAGCCCATTTTTTTGGTATTTTTGGTAGAGGTGGGGTTTCATCTTGTTGGACAGGCTGCTCTCGAACTCCTGGCCTCGTAATCCACCTGCCTCGGCATTCCAAAGTGCTGTAATTACAGGCGTGAGCCACCACGCCTAGCCAGCACACAAATCTTTTTTTTTTTTTTTGAAACAGAGTCTCGGTCTGTCACCCAGGCTGGAATGCCGTGATGTGATCTCAGCTCACTGCAACCTCTGCCTCCCGGGTTCACACCATTCTTCTGCCTCAGCCTCCCAAGTAGCTGGGACTACAGGTGCCTGCCACCATGCCTGGCTAATTTTTTGTATTTTTTAGTAGAGACAGGGTTTCACCGTGTTAGCCAGGATGGTCTCGATCTCCTGACCTCATGATCCACCCGCCTCAGCCTCCCAAAGTTCTGGGATTACAGGTATGAGCCACTGTGCCCAGCCCAGCACACAAATCTTAAGATACAGAATTTCTTCAATCCAGGAGCTCCTAAGTCTTGTTTTTTTCTTAGAGACACGGTCTCGCTGTGTCACCCAGGCTGGAGTGCAGTGGCGCAGCTCTCTGCAGCACTGACCCGCCCCCCTGCACTCAGGTGATCTTCCCACCTCAGCCTCCCAAGTAGCAGGGGCTACAGGCATTTGCCACTGCTCTCAGCCAACATTTTAGTGTTGAATTGCAGCCTAGATCTGGCTAAATGTGAGACTGATAGTTAATATTTCACTCACTTGCTTGATGCACTTTTTTTTTGTTGAGATGGAGCCTCACTCTGTCACCTAGGTTGGAGTGCAGTGGGGTGATCTTGGCTCACTGAGACCTCTGTCTCACGGGTTCAAGTAATTCTCCCGCCTCAGCCTCCCGAGTAGCTGGGACTGTAGGTGTGTACCACCACGCCCGGCTAATTTCTTATTTTTTTTTTTTTTTTGAGAGGGAGTCTGGCTCTGTGGCCCAGGCTGGAGTGCAGTGGCCGCATCTCAGCTCACTGCAAGCTCCGCCTCCCGGGCTTACGCCATTCTCCTGCCTCAGCCTCCCGAGTAGCTGGGACTACAGGCGCCCGCCACCTCGCCTGGCTAGTTTTTTTGTATTTTTTAGTAGAGACGGGGTGTCACCATGTTAGCCAGGCTGGTCTCGATCTCCTGACCTCGTGATCTGCCCGTCTCGGCCTCCCAAAGTGCTGGGATTACAGGCTTGAGCCACCGTGCCCGGCCACGCCCGGCTAATTTCTTTTTTTTTTTTTTTTTTTTTGAGACGGAGTCTTGCTTTGTCGCCCAGGCTGGAGTGCAGTGGCCGGATCTCAGCTCACTGCAAGCTCCGCCTCCCGGGTTTACGCCATTCTCCTGCCTCAGCCTCCCGAGTAGCTGGGACTACAGGCGCCCGCCACCTCGCCCGGCTAGTTTTTTGTATATTTTTTGGTAGAGACGGGGTTTCACCGAGTTAGCTAGGATGGTCTCGATCTCCTGACCTCGTGATCCGCCCGTCTCGGCCTCCCAAAGTGCTGGGATTACAGGCTTGAGCCACCGCGCCCGGCCCCGCCCGGCTAATTTCTATGTTTTTATTAGAGATGGGGTTTCACCATGCTGACCAGGCTGGTCTTGAACTCCCAACTTCAAGTGATCCGCCCACCTCGGCCTCCCTTAGTGCTGGGATTATAGGTGTGAGCCACTATGCCTGGTCGCTTGTTTGATAAACTTTTTAAAAAGGTTTATTAAAGGAAGGAAATGTCCTTCCTGGCCAAGCAAACTGCCAGTGCCAACCAATATCTGGAGTTGAAATAGCCCTGCAGGACCGGTGCGTGGCTCAAGCCTGTAATCCCAGCACTTTGGGAGGCCGAGACAGGCGGATCATCAGGTCAGATTGAGACCATCCTGGCTAACACGGTGAAACCCCGTCTCTACTAAAAAATACAAAAAAACTAGCCGGGCGAGGTGGCGGGCGCCTGTAGTCCCAGCTACACGGGAGGCTGAGGCAGGAGAATGGCATGAACCCGGGAGGTGGAGCTTGCAGTGAGCCAAGATTGCACCACTGCACTCCAGCCTGGGCGACAGAGCGAGATTCTGTCTCAAAAAAAAAAATAAATAAATAAAAAGAAAAAATACAAAAAAACTAGCCGTGCGAGGTGGCGGGCACCTGTAGTCCCAGCTACTCGGGAGGCTGAGGCAGGAGAATGGCATAAATCCGGGAGGCGGAGCTTGCAGTGAGCCGAGATCCGGCCACCGCACTCCAGCCTGGGCGACAGAGCAAGACTCAGTCTCAAAAAAAAAAAAAAAAAAAAAGAAAATAGAAATAGCCCCAGAGCTTCCCAGAACATGCAAATTATGACATGGTCCGGGGATGGGGAGGAGAGAGGCCCCGAATGGCTGGACTAGGATTGTGAAATTGAATGTGGTCATTCACTTGGCCACTTCATCCTCAAAGGTTTGAGCTGGATGTGGGTGGTGAACTGGAGCATCCAGTAGGTGTGATATTGCAGTTGTGTTGAAGGCATGGAATGCTTTTCATGGGTGGCAAAGGGTATCCCTCTTGGATGGCATAGCTGTGCAAGGTATGCCAGCTGGACCACGTATGGTACCTTTGGAGAACGACGGGGATGGCTTTTTCTTTCATACCAACACATTTACTAACACCTCCCATGTACCTGGCCTTGAGCAGTGACCCAGGCGGGCCTTACCCGACCTGCTATGGGCTGTGAATTGGAAGTGAGCATTGCAGAAGGAATTTTGCATGTGTACGCGAGCTCACATTTCTGGAGCATTTGAACAGGGCGAGCTACATGTGCCCTTGTCTCGTCATCGTCAGAGGACAATCAGGTAGATGCTGTTACACTCCCTGTTTCCTGGATGAGCAAACTGAGGAACAGAGAGGGCAACACATGTCCAAGACCACACATGGGGCAAGGGGCAGGGTGGGGTCACTGCTTCCATCAGAGAGCTCACCAGGTGGACTACGTGTCCGGGGGGCACTCTAGGGTAATCAACTCACTTGCAATATTGTGGATGACCTAGTTCTTTTTTTTTTTTTCTTGAGACAGAGTCTTGCTGTGTCGCCCAGGCTGGAGTGCAGTGGCGCGATCTCAGCTCACTGCAAACTCCGCCTCCCAGGTTCATGCCATTCTTCTGCCTCAGCCTCCCGAGTAACTGGGACTACAGGCACCTGTCACAATGCCTGGCTAATTTTTTTTTTATTTTTAGTAGAGACGGGGTTTCACTGTGGTAGCCAGGATGGTCTCGATCTCCTGACCTTGTGATCCACCCGCCACGGCCTCCCAAAGTGCTGGAATTACATGTGTGAGCCACCACGTCCGGCCTTGTCTGCAGAAATTTTTAAGAACTAGGTCACCCATGGCCGGGAGTGGTGGCTCACGCCTGTAAACCCAGTACTTTGGGAGGCTGAGGCAGGTGGATCACTTGAGGTCGGGGGTTCGAGACCAGCCTGACCAACATGGTGAAAACCTGTCTCTACTAAAAATACAAAATTAGCTGGGCGTGGTGGTGCATGCCTGTAATCCCAGCTACTCAGGAGGCTGAGGCAGGAGAATTGCTTGACCGGGAGGCAGAGGTTGCAGTGAGCCAAAATCATGCCACTGCACTCCTGCCTGGGCAACAAGAGTAAAACTCTGTCTCTAAACAAACAAACAAACAAACAAACAAAAATGTCTGCAGATGGCCAGGCGCAGTGGCTCATGGCCTATAATCCTAGCACTTCCTAGCACTTTGAGAGGCTGAGGCAGGAGGTTCTTTTGAACCCAGGAGTTTGAGACCAGCCTGGGCAACATGGAAAAATCCCATCTCTTCAAAAAATACAAAAAATTGGCCCAGTATGGTGGAGCATGCCTGTAATTTCAGCTACTTGGGAGGCTGAGGTGGGAGGATGGGTTGAGCCCAGGACTTCGAGGCTGCAGTGAGCCAAGATCATGCCACTGCACTCCTGCCTAGGTGACAGAGTGAGACCTTGCCTCAAAAAAAAAAAAAAAAAAAAAAAAAAGGCCAAGCGCAGTGGCTTACGCCTGTAAAACCAGCACTTTGGGAGGCCGAGGCGGGCGGATCATGAGGTCAGGAGATTGAGACCATCCTGGCTAACACGGTGAAACCCCGTCTCTATTAAAAATACAAAAAATTAGCTGGGTGTGGTGGCCCGGGCCTGTAACCCCAGCTACTTGGGAGGCTGAGGCAGGAGAATCTCTTGGACCCAGGAGGCAGAGGCTGCAGTGAGCCTGAGATTGTGCCACTGCTCTCCAGCCTGGGTGACAGAGTGAGACTCCATCTCAAAAAAAAAAAAAAGAAAAGAAAATGGAAGGCTGGGCTTGGTGGCTCACGCTTGTAATCCTAGCACTTCAGGAGGCCCAGACAAGGAGGATCAGTTTGAATTCAGGAGGTGGAGGGTGCAGTGAGCCATGATGGCGCCATTCCACTCCAGCCTGGACAACACAGCAAGACCCTCAAAAAAAAAATAGGAAAATGAAGCTGGACTGCACCATCGCTCAAGGCCTGTGGGGATGTAGGATTTTATCCTATTAAAAGTATTCATCTCATAAGAAAAAGTTTACCAGCTCCTCCTCCACCTACCGGTCCAGCACCTTCCCTGGGTGGAAGTCCCATCATCCCACCCTAAGGGATGCCCTATAGGTCCAACTCAGCTTCCAACGCGCGCGCCTCGTTTACATAGCCACGCCCACCCTCCCCAGCCTGCGGCGGCGCCTACCCACCCACGTGTTTCGCGCCGGCTCCGCCCCTCCACGCCCTCTCTGCGGCTTTCCACAGAAGCCAAAGACGGAAGACTGTAGAGATCTCATAAATAATGCATCACGTCAGCGGCTGTCGGGGCGGGGCTTTGACGCGCCTGGCTGAGTCAGGGTTATGTATAATACTATGGAGGTGGGGCCTGGAGGGGTGCGCGTGTTGAGGCGGAGTTCGTTCACGGAAGTGGCCGCCTCTAGGGCCTGAAGAGGCGGGGCCATCAGTGCCTTATGAATTTGCAACAATTTGGGGCGTTGACTGTGGGCCTTGTGCGGCCCGCAGGGGGCGTGGCCAGGCGCGTTCCTGAATAATGCAGTACGCTGCCTGGCGGTACGGCGGCGACTGTTGGCTTCGCGGGACTCTGGGGGGCGTGGCCAGCCGCGTCTCATGAATAATGCAGCACGTCAGCGGGCGGCGGGGCGGGGCGTGGCCGGCGCGGCGGCGCTGGAGCCGGGAAGGGGGCGCGGGGGAGAGATGGTCGCAAGATGGCGGCGCTGAAGGAGGCTAGGAGCTACGGGCTGTCGTGCGGGCGGGTTAGCGACGGCAGCAAGGTGTCGGTGTTCCACGTGAAGCTCACCGACAGTGCCCTGAGGGCCTTCGAGAGCTACCGCGCCAGACAGGTGAGTGGCATGGCGCCGGGCGCGC
Source organism: Chlorocebus sabaeus (assembly GCF_047675955.1). NCBI lineage: Eukaryota > Metazoa > Chordata > Mammalia > Primates > Cercopithecidae > Chlorocebus > Chlorocebus sabaeus. The sequence goes on from NC_132909.1 coordinate 44,455,724, forward strand.
CAGTGGGGAACGTCGGGGCGCGGGCTGGCCTCGCGCGCCCCTCACTAAGGCGTCCGGGCTCGGAGACGCTGGGTCTGTGGTGCTGCTCGCGGGTCCCTGGGCCGGCGGGGCGCGGAGTGGGCGCCCGTCCGGCCTGGAGCGCTGAGAACCGCGTTCCTTCTCAGCACTAGGAATACAGGCGGGCGGCCCGGGGCTGCTGAGGAGCCCAGACTCGCGCGCCGGGCCGGGAGGGCGTCGGTGTAGGCACCTGGCGGCGTACGGGGCCTTTCTGGCCTGCCCCGCACCTGAGCGGGATCCAGTTTGCGCACCTGGCGGCGGGGCGAGGAGGCGGTGGGCCGCACGGTCTCGGCACCGTGATAGGGGGAAGGTGGGGGCTTTTCCATCTGGGGCCCGGGTAGGGCCGTTGGTGGGGGTGACTGTGCTGTCCTCATGGGAAGCAGCGATCGTCTGTGTGCCTGGCAGGGGGTGGTCAGCGGGGCACTTGTGGGGGCCTGTTCTGTCTGGGTGGGAGGCTGTCTGCAGCTGGGGGCCGGCTTTGACGCGTTCCGATGAAGCCCCTCAGGTTGGGCCACTTTCGTTCTTGGGACGGGGAGTTTGGGCAGGAACTGACAGCTTGTCCCAGCTTTCTGCTCCCCTTACGCCCCTTACACCCTGTCTCCGTACACCCTTGGAGAGTGGAAGTGTTGGGGGCGGCTGTGATGTTTTCCTCAGGGCACATGTAGGGGTATCCCTGCCACCCGGGAGGAAACTCTGGCTACCACATCTGGCCGCTGACTCTGGAACTTCTCAGAGGCAGATTTGGGCCCATCTGGGGGAAGTTTGAGGCGTTTCGGTTCTGCCACCTGGCTGGTGGTGGGGAGGGGAGGCTGCCGTGTATGTTCTCTTGGGCCTGACTTTGGGGCGCATCTGGGGCCGTGGTCAGAAACCTGCCTTTTTCATTTCTGTTTGTGTCATGGCCCCCCCCTCCCCCCCGTCTGTGCTGGGTCAGAAGTTGCAGATGACCAGTGGTCAGGTCCCGAGGGGAAGTGGTTTAGGAACCTTGTAACTCCTTTTCTGGAAATTGGGGGCTTCATAGCCCTAAAGGGAGTGGGGGTGGGTCTAGTCTCAGACTCAGAGAGCCCTGCTCCCTGCATGTGTGTGTTTGTGTATACTGGTGATGGTGGTGGTGGGGGGGTGCCGCGGGCGGGTGAGGAGGGAGACTAACTAGGAAGGAATGTGGCTTTCTTCCTGCCCCGAACTTGTTCAGCTCCATTAGCTAAGCCGAGAATTTCTTCCCCTGTTTGGTTTCCACTGCTCTCCCGGTGCCCACCCCTTCCGTGCTTCTTTCCCATGTCTTTGGGTAATTTCCTCCCTGTCCTGGTGTCTCAGTTTTCCCCTTCATAGAATGAGGATTTCATTTTTTTCGGAAGAGCAAGTTCGCATCTTGTCAAAAAGACTCCCCAAGATGAGGCTAAGGCGCCCCTGCAGGTGAGGAGGAGATGGTGGCAGCGACAGCAGCTGCTGGCCCGTGACCAGCCAGAGCCTCTCTTCCTGGTAGAATTCTGGCCCTGGGTCTTTTTCCCTGAGCGATTCTGACTTGTCCTGCAGGAAGGCAGGCTTTCCTAGAAACAGCTGGGGGAGAGATCATGAGTCATGTAACTACGATGGACTTGGTACCTGGTCACCACTGTCTTCTGCGCTTTGGGAACCAGGAGCCCCGCCTTCTCTCTGATGCTGCTCTTGCTTGCTTCAGTACAGAAGGTCTGCCTGTGTGTCCACCTCATGCTGTCACACAGCTATTTTTACTTTAGGGTATTGGTTACATCCCCTCTCTAAGCTGGATCTTCCTCATGTTAGGGTGAAGGTAACTGTGGACTGTTACTCTCGGAGCCCAGCTGTGTAGGGCAGTGTGTTGACCAGCCAGGAGGGGCTCCCTAGAAGAACTTCTCCAAGCCATCCAGAGCAACTTGGCTGGCTGGATTATATTTTGGGGTGATTCAAACTCGGGTTTTTCTCAAAAAGCTGTCTGGTAATTTAAGTGGCTTGGCCACTTTCTGTCTTTTTTTTTTTTTTTTTTTTTGAGATGGAGTCTTGCTCTGTCGCCCAGGCTGGAGTGCAATGGCTGGATCTCAGCTCACTGCAAGCTCCGCCTCCTGGGTTTACGCCATTCTCCTGCCTCAGCCTCCCAAGTAGCTGGGACTACAGGCACCCGCCACCTCGCCCAGCTAGTTTTTTTTTTTTGTATTTTTCAGTAGAGACGAGTTTCACCGTGTTAGCCAGGATAGTCTCGATCTTCTGACCTCGTGATCCGCCCGTCTTGGCCTCCCAAAGTGCTGGGATTACAGGCTTGAGCCACTGCACCCGGCCTTTTTTTTTTTTTTTTGAGACGGAGTCTCGCTCTGTAGCCCAGGCTGGAGTGCAGTGGCGCAATCTCGGCTCACTGCAAGCTCCGCCTCCCGGGTTCACGCCATTCTCCTACCTCAGCCTCCCCAGTAGCTGGGACTACAGGCGCCCGCCACTGCGCCCGGCTAATTTTTTTCTATTTTTTAGTAGAGACGGGGTTTCACCATGGTCTCGATCTCCTGACCTTGTGATCCGTCCGCTTCGGCCTCCCAAAGTGCTGGGATTACAGGCGTGAGCCACCGCGCCCGGCCTTTTTTTTTTTTTTTTTGAGATGGAGTTTCATTCTGCTGCCCAGGCTGGAATGCAGTGGCGCGATCTCGGCTCACTGCAGCTTCTGCCTCCTGGGTTCAAGTGATTCTCCTGCCTCAGCCTCCTGAGTAGCTGGGACTACAGGCACATGCCACCGCGCCTGGCTAATTTTTGTATTTGTAGTAGAGACAGGGTTTTACCATGTTGGCCGGGCTGGTCTTGAACTCCTGACCTCCAGTGATCCGCCCTTCTTGGCCTCTAAAAGTGCTGGAACTGCAGGTGTGAGCCACTGCTCCCAGCCAGCTCAGCTACTTTCGAATTTAATCTTGCCCATGGGGCAGTACGGTGGATGGACTTCTCTAAGGACAGGGCACCTCCATGCTCTCTGTGGTTTTGGGTAGTGAGCTTGAGGAAGGCAGCTTGAAGAACTTGATTGTGTAACCAGAGAAGTGTACTGGTTATGGACAAACTCTCATGTGGACAGCTCTATCAACCAGCAGCCAGAGTTTTCTATTCCCCATGCTGTGGTTATACAGTTTGCCAATTGCAACTTCTGGAGAGGGCTTTTATTTTTAGTTGTTGTTTTTTTTTTTTTTTTTTTTTTGAGACGGAGTCTTGCTCTGTCGCCCAGGCTGGAGTGTAGTGGCACGATCTCAGCTCACTGCAAGCTCCGCCTCCCGGGTTCACACCATTCTCCTGCCTCAGCCTCCCCAGCAGCCGGGACTACAGGCACATACCACCAGCCCCGACTAATTTTTTGTATTTTTCGTAGAAGCGGGTTTCACCGTGTTAGCCAGGATGGTCTCGATCTCCTGACCTTGTAATATGCCCTCCTCGGCCTCCCAAAGTGCTGGGATTACAGGCGTGAGTCACTATGCCCGGCCAATTTTTGTTTTTAATTACGAAGAGGCTTTTACAAATTCAGGTGTGGCAGGGGCTAGAAGGGAACTTGTTGTGGAACTTTCTCTTTGGCTCCTAGGAGCAGGTAATCCTAGCTCTGGGAACAGCCCAGGTAGAAGCCCTCCTGTTTTCTCTCCCCAGAGGGCTTTGGTGTTGACTTGGTAGCCAGCTGGAGCAGCATGGTGGAAGGTAAAGGCGCAGCAATACCCGTAGCTGCTGGCCTTCTCATTCTACCTTGGACTTCGTGCAGTTTTTCGTTCCTTTTTTTTTTTTTTTTTTTGAGACAGGATCTTGCCCTGTCGCCCAAGCTGGATTGCACTGGTGTAATCTCAGCTCACTGCAACCTCCACCTCCCGGGTTCAAGTGATTCGCCTGCCTCAGCCTCCCAAGTAGCTGGGACTACAGGCACCCACCACCATGCCTGGCTAATTTTTGTATTTTTAGTAGAGGTGGGATTTTACCATGTTAGTCTGGATGGTCTCAAACTCCTGACCCCTCAAGTGATCCACCTGCCTCAGCCTCCCAAAGTGCTGGGATTATAGGCCCGAGTCGCTACTCTGGGCCCTTTTTTTTTTTTTTTTTTTTTGGTTTTTTTTTTTAGAGGCGGGGTTTTGCTCTGTTGCCCAGGCTGGAGTGCAGTGGCGTGATCATAGCTCACTGCAGCCTCAAACTTCCAGGCTCAAGCCAGCCTCAGTCTTCTGAGTAGCTGGGGGCCACAGGTGTGTACCACTGCCCCGGCTAAGTTTTAAATTTTTTTGTAGAGACAGGGTCTCACTATGTTGCCAAGGCTTGTTTCAAACTCCGGGGCTTAAGTGATTTCCCTGCCTGCCTCAGCCTCCCAAAGTGCTGGAATTACAAGAGTAAGCCATCGTGCCTGGCCTAGTTTTGTTGTTGTTTTTTGAGACAGAGTTTCACTCTTGTTGCCAGGCTGGAGTGTAATGGCCATATCTCGGCTCACTGCAACCTCAACCTCCCAAGTAGCTGAGCTCACAGGCATGCGCCACTGTGGTCTGCAAATTTTGTATTTTTAGTAGAGACAGGGTTTTATCATGTTGGTCAGTCTGGTCTTAAACTCCTCACCTCAGGTGATCCTCCTGCCTTGGCCTCCCAAAGTGCTGGCATTACAGGAGTGAGCCATCGTGTCTGGTCTAGTTTTTCTCTTTCTTTTCTTTTCTTCTTTTTTTTTTTTGAGACAGGGTCTTACTCTGTCACCTAGGCTCGAGTACAGTGGTGTGATCATAGCTCACTGCAGCCTCCAACTCCCAGGCTTAAGTGATCTTCCCACCTCAGCTGCCCAGAGTGCTGGGACCACAGGCATGAACCATTGTGCCTGGCCCCTTTTTCTTTTAATCCCAGCACTTTGGGAGGCTGAGGCGGGAGGATCCCTTGAGGTCAGGAGTTTGAGACCAGCCTGGCCAATGTGGTGAAAACCTGTCTCTACTAAAAATACAAAAAAATTAGCCAGGCATGGTGGTGCGTGCCTGTAATCCCAGCTACTTGGGAGGCTGAGGCAGGAGAATCTGGGAGATGGAGGTTACAGTGAACTGAGATCGCACCACTGCACTCCAGCCTGGGTGACAGAGGGAGACTCTGTGTCAGAAAACAAAATGACGGCCAGGCACAGTGACTCACGCCTGTAATCCCAGCACTTTGGGAGGCCGAGGCAGGCGGATCACGAGGTCAGGAGATCGAGACCATCCTGGCTAACACAGTGAAGCCCTGTCTCTACTAAAAAAATATAAAAAATTAGCCGGGTGTGGTGGTGGGTGCCTGTAGTCCCAGCTACTGGGGAGGCTGAGGCAGGAGAATGACAGGAACCTGGGAGGCGGAGCTTGCAGTGAGCCGAGATCACACCACTGCACTCCAGCCTGGGTGACAGAGCGAGACTCTGTCTCAAAAAAAAAAAAAAGAAAAAAGAAAACAAAACGAAATGTTCATGGGTTGTAAGGTGGCTGTTCTTGTGGATCTCCCGGTTTGCTCTGATGAGTGATTTCCGGGAGAGGGGAGAGTGGAAGCATGGACACACCCCCTCCTTCCAGTACAGTGTCACTCACCTGTGTGGGGAAGTACCCTCTGGTCACTCTGAGGAAGTAACCCTCCCAGGGGCACTTGGGTTGTAGTTCATCATTAGGGGTTTGCATGGGCTCTGTTGCTGAATCATGAGCTTCTGGATCACGAGCTCCTTGGTGGAGAGGAGCACACTGTTCAAAAAAAATTGAAGGCCCGGGAAGGGCTTCATGAGGCCTAGGGATTGGAGCCTCTCTCTATTTGAATCTCAGCTCTACCTGCCTCCTGAGGCCATGGGTGAGTGCCTGACCCTCCCATCTCCGAATCCTTTTCAGAACTGGGGTCAGCAGTACTTGACCTGCTCCCTCATGTTCCAGATCCTTCTCTCAGGGCTGTGAGGATCCTGGTGCCTGACCCTTTCTGAGTTCCAGATTCTTTCCTTTTGGGAGGAGAATAACCTGACCCCTCTTGTCCTCTGAGCCCTTAGTGAACATACCCAGAGCTGGCTCCTGGGGGGCTGGTCCCTGCCTGGAGGTTCATACAGCGCCGGTGGGAGACTCTGGATCACTAATCTAACCCAATATGATTGAGCCTCTGGTCAGTGCCCATGGCTCAGGGTCCGGATACCCACTAGTGATTGAGATGGGCCCTTCATGTCATGAGCTGACATTCTAGTGGCAGGAGACAGAGAATTCATGAGCAGGAAGGATGGCACAGAAATTAGCAAGAGGAACTCACCGTTGGTCAACGTTAGTGATGGTGAGGGGTACAGGTGGGGCAGTCAGTGGGTGCTTCCAGCAGGTGACACGGAGCTGCAGTCTGCTGGGGGAAGGGTCCCAGGCATGTCTGGCATGCTCTCCCAGGGAAGGGTATGAAGGGAGTGGAGGTAGAGAGGTGCTGGGCCTCAGGCCTGTCACCAGTACTGGGCGCTTCTGGGTGGCCCTGGAGCTGTGCTGGGGGCTACTGTCTGCTGCTAAGTGGGTGGGCTGCATGGATGTCATCCTCGGCACTGGTGGCAGGAGGAGCCTTACTTTAGCCTGTGATCCATTCCCACAGCAGGGCCCCAGAGGCCCAACTTGTCTTCCCTTCCCGGTGGGCACCCCCCTTGGTTCTGAGCAGGGCAGCTTCTTGCCAGCCCTGCCTGCTTTTCAGAGAAGGCCTTTTTTATTTTTATTTATTTTTATTTTTATTTTTATTTTTTTTTATTTTTATTTTTTTGAGACAGAGTCTCGCTGTCGCCCAGGCTGGAGTGCAGTGGCCGCATCTCAGCTCACTGCAAGCTCCGCCTCCCGGGTTTACACCATTCTCCTGCCTCAGCCTCCTGAGTAGCTGGGACTACAGGCGCCCGCCACCTCACCCGGCTAGTTTTTTTTTGTATATTTTTAGTAGAGACGGGGTTTCACCGGGTTAGCCAGGATGGTCTCGATCTCCTGACTTCGTGATCCGCCCGTCTCGGCCTCCCAAAGTGCTGGGATTACAGGCTTGAGCCACTGCGCCCGGCCTGAGAAGGCCTTTTTTAGAGACCTAGTGCTAGTGCTGCCCCTCTTGGCCCTGGGCTAGACCCCCATCCCTTCCCATGGGTGCACATCATCTTGACTACTTGCCAGGAGAGCAAGTTTATGGTCCCCTTTCATGACAGGGACAGATGTGGCTCTGAGGGGTGGCATCACCTGTCTGAGGGCACTCGGCTGTCCTCACTGGCCCATACTGTCTCTTGAGTGCCCACGCCAAGCTCTCATGTGAGGTTGCAGGGGGCTTGAGCTGAAGGGGACGCAGCTCTGAAGGGGAGTCACACTGGGGTCCTGAGCCCCGCTTAAATACAACATTCCGCGTCCCCAAGAGGCTCGAAGCTTGGTGACATGAGTGAGCAGATTCCTCCAGTTGCTGGCTGTGCTGTACCCCTTCCCCCAAGAAAGTGGAAAGGTGATGGACACCTACACCTGTGGAGGGTGCCCCACCCCACCAGTGCTGGCTGTGCCACCCACAGTACTGTATTTCATCACCCGTCTTCCCTGTGGTGGGAGCAATTCCTGTTTCTCAGGTGAGGATATGGGCGGAGATTTGGGAGGAGGCTGAATCACCAGGCGGGATCTCCCAGCTGAGAAGTAGCTGAGAACCCAGAATCCGGGTGTCGTGGCCTGGGCTCTTCCACCTCTAAGGGCTATGGCCGCTGGATGGACTGGGGTGGAGCAGGTGGGCTGCCAGGGGACATCAGGAGTGGCCCACTGGTGCACCGGGGTATGGTTTGCTGCTGTATTTCAAGGTGAGCATTTGGTGGTTCTAGGTGGGTTCTTCCAGAAGGTGCTAGAAGAGGACAAGCCAGCTTGAGTCTGTGGGCCCAAGCTAGTGGTTTCTGCAGGAGGCAGGCAAGAGTGTGTGTGAGGGACCGAGCTCTGCCCTCGGCACTGTGACCCTTGACTGTGCTTCCAGCTGGTTGCCCTGGCTGTGATTGTGTGTAAACAGCAGGCAGCGCTCACTCGGAAACCCACCCCTCTGTTGACTCACGGCCAAGGCCAGAGTTCGTCACCTTTGAAGCAGTTTTGACATCACACCCGGATTGTGACATCCCGCCCGGGAGACCTTGAGGGAGGAACCCGCCAGCCTGACAAACAAGAGTGCTTCTGTGTTCCACGTAGCCCTGGGCTCGAAGCAGCTGCCCAGGGAAGAGACCCTAGTTTTCAGAGGTCTGCTTCTTAGGGGGCATCAGCCTTGTTTAAGGCACCTAGCAGGGCACAGACTTGTGATTGATACTGCACCTTTTGGGGTTGGCCTCTTCTGTGTCCTTTATTTTAGGGCCTTCCCGTTGTGCTTTCTGCCTTGATGAATTAAGTTGTCACACTTTCTCCTTGGTCTCTGAATCTCATGAACAGGGTTGTCTTCAGTCTCACCTATGTAGTCAGCCACAGAGTCCAAAGGGACACGCAGAACAATGCATCCAAATGGCCTGTGACCTGCAGATGCAGTGAATGACAGAGATGGCCATGACGTGGTTATTTTGTCTCTTCGCTTTTTATTTCTTTTTAAAATTTTATTTTATTTTATTTTATTTTTTGAGACAGAGTTTCACTCTTGTTGCCCAGGCTGGTGTGCAATGGCGCGATCTCGGCTCACTGCAAACTCCGCCTCCCAGGTTTAAGCGATTCTCCTGCCTCAGCCTCCCGAGTAGCTGGGATTACAGGCATGCCATGCACCAACACGCCTGGCTAATCGTTTTGTATTTTTAATAGAGACAGGGTTTCTCCATGTGGTCAGGCTGGTCTCAGACTCCTGGCCTCAGGCGATCTGCCCATCTTGGCCTCCCAAAGTGCTGGGATTACAAGCGCAAGCCACCGCGCCCAGCCGTCACTTTGCTTTTTAATGAAAAAAGCTGGTATCCAAAAAAACCATCCGCAGGGAGACTATTCCCCCAGATAAAAGCGTCCTAGAGACCTCCCGCCTCCTTCTGACCTGGCAGTGGGCCCCGGAGTCTGATGCTAATTATATCTTCCAGGGCTGGACCCTCCTGGCCAAGTGGAGACACAGCTCCTGGCTGAGGCAGCCAGGCCAGCAGACGTGTTTGTGACTCCTGCAACCCTCTGAAGGGATGGGGCTTCGAGTTCTGGTCAAGTTTGTGGAATCACTGAACTGTTTTTTTGTTTTGTTTTGTTTTGTTTTGTTTTGTTTTGTTTTTGAGACGGAGTCTTGCTCTGTCACCCAGGCTGGAGTGCAGTGGCGCGATCTCGGCTCACTGCAACCTCCGCCTCCCGGGTTCACGCCGTTCTCCTGCCTCAGCCTCTTGCGTAGCTGGGACTACAGGCACACACCACCATGCCCGGCTAATTTTTTGTGTTTTTAGTAGAGACGGGGTTTCACCGTGTTAGCCAGGGTGGTCTTGATTTCCTGACCTTGTGATCCGCCTACCTTGGCCTCCCAAAGTGCTGGGATTACAGGCGTGAACCACTGGGCTTGGCCTGAACTCCTATTTTAAAAGCAACCTGTGAAGTTTTTTTTTTTTTTTTTTTTTTCATTTTTACTATAGCAGTATAACTCAGGGTAGAAAATCTGCAAAGTACCTAAAAGTAGCAAGTCTGTTCTCATCGCCCCAGGCAATCGCTGTTGACACCTTTGCACCCTCCTCTGTCTCGCCTGGGAGCGCCGCGTCGTCATAGTGGCTCAGTTATATGGTTTTGTGTCTCTTCTTCTGTAAACACTTTATGTTTTAATGCTGCACCTTCTGTGCATCGTGGAGCCTGACAGGTCAGTATTCTTCGAGCATTTTTGTGTTCTTGGCACTGTGCTTGGTTCTGGGGATGCCCAGATGCTGCGGGCCTTATGTGTGTGCAGACCAGTCCACTATCCCGTAGTGAGGCTACACAGTGATGAGGTGAGGTGAGGGAGGTGACCCAGCACAGGCCATGCCCGTGTGTCTGTGAGTGGAGCCTGGAGCATGAGGCTGCGATTTTGAGGCCAGGGAAGGCAGCTCAGCCCCCCTTGGCTTGGTCCTCCTTGGAGAAATTGAGCTGCTGGTGATGGAGGACTGTGGTCAGTCCTTCTCACCGTTCTTCAGATGGAGAGACCGCAAGTATGTGCGCCAGTCTGAACACCCCTGTCCTTCCTCCAGGCTCACTGGGGGCCTCAGGTCTTCATGAGATGCTGTTGTTGCGCCCTGTGTCCTTTTTATATGCTTGGTGAAAATGTTTTCATGAGGAGGGTCTCTTGAAGGATTCTGAGAACTGCATATTGGGGATCAGGTACATTGGTGGCACTGCTCCCACTGACAATTTGAGCTCCAGGCTGCTGGTACCCTCCCTGAGCCTCAATTTCCCAATTCAGGTGAAGTGATGTCCTGGAGGTTAGACAGGCTCATTCTCCCTGGCTGTGCAGGAGGTATCAGCTGCTCTCCTCGTTGACCAAAAATGATCCCAGAAAGCAAAACCCTCCAAAATTTAAAATAGCCTCTCCTGTAGCTCTGCTGTTAGGGTTTTATTGTTTTTTTTCTGCAATAAAGAACTGGCTTCCTTGTTTTGGATCACTGCAACCTCTGCCTCCCAGGCTCAGGCAGTCCTCCCACCTCAGCCTCCTGAGTAGCTGGGACTACAGGCACCCATCATCATGCCTGGTTGATTTTTGTGTGTTTTTGTAGAGATGGGGTTTCACCATGTTGCCCAGGCTGGTCTCGAACCTGAACTCAAGCGATCTGCCCGTCTTGGCCTCCCAAAATGCTGGGATTACAGGTGTGAGCCACCGTGCCTGGCCTGTTTCTTTATTTCTTTATTTTTGAGACGGAGCCTTCTGCTCTGTTGTCCATACTGGAGTGCAATCACATGATCACAGCTCACTGCAGCCTCAACATCCTGGGCTCAAGTGATCCTCCTACCTCAGCCTCCCCAGTAGTTGGGACTACAGGCATATGCTACCACACTCAACTAATTTTTTTTTTTTTTTTTTGAAACGGAGTCTTACTCTGTCGCCCAGACTGGAGTGCAGTGGTGCGATCTCCGCTCACTGCAAGCTCCGCCTCCCGGGTTCACGCCATTCTCCTGCCTCAGCCCCCGGAGTAGCTGGGAGTACAGGCGCCTGCCACCACGTCCGGCTAATTTTTGTATTTTTAGTAGAGACGGGGTTTCACCATCTTGGCCAGGCTGGTCTTGAACTCTTGACCTCATGATCCACCCACCTCGGCCTCCCAAAGTGCTGGGATTACAGGCATGAGTCACTGTGCCCGGCCCTTTTTTGTTTGTTTGTTTGTAGAGACAGGGTCTCACTGTGTTGCCCAGGCTGGTCTCAAACTCCTGGGCTCAAGCAGTCCTCCAACCTCAGCCTCCCAAAGTGCTGGGATTACAAGCTTGAGCCACTGTGCCTGGACAGCTTCCTGGTTTCTTTAGCAATTTCCCCACTGGAAAGCCCACAGCACTGTCAGAGGGATCTGGGACCCCTGTACATTCACCTTCTCCATCAGGCCACCTCCAGTGGTGTGGTGGGTGGTGGGCGGTGGGCAGGGAACCAGACTGATGGCCTGTGGTGTGAATGGACCACATCGTGCTCATCCGTTCCTCTGTCCATGGGCATTCGGGTTTTTTTCACCTCTTGACTGTAGTGAACCATGCTGCTGTGAACAGGGCATGTAAGTATCTGTTCCAATCCCTGCTTTCAGTTCTTTTAGATACACACCCAGAAGTGGACTTGTTGGATCACCCAGGCTGGAGTGCAGTGACATGATCTCGGCTCACTGAAACCTCTGCCTCCTGGGTTCAAGCAATTTTCCTGCCTCAGCCTCCCAGGTAGCTGGGATTACAGGTGCCCACCACCACACCTAGCTAAGTTTTCTTTTTTTTTTTTGAGATGGAGTATGGCTCTGTTGCCCAGGCTGGAGTGCAGTGGCGCTATCTCGGCTCACTGCAAGCTCCGCCTCCTGGGTTCACGCCATTCTCCTGCCTCAGCCTCCCGAGTAGCTGGGACTACAGGCGCCTGCCACCACGCCCGGCCAATTTTTTGTATTTTTAGTAGAGATGGGGTTTCACCGTGTTAGCCAGGATGATCTTGATTTCCTGACCTCGTGATCTGCCCACCTCGGCCTCCCAGAGTTCTGAGATTACAGGCATGAGCCACCACGCCTGGCCCACGCCCAGCTAATTTTTATATTTTTAGTAGAGACGGGGTTTCACCATGTTGGCCAGGCTGGTCTTGAACTCCTGACCTCAGGTTATCTGTCCACCTCGGGCCCCCAAAGTGCTGGGATTAGAGGCGTGAGACACCGTGTCTGGCCTCATGCCAAATTGTTTTCCACAGCGGCTGCAGCATTTTACATTCCCACCAACAGTGCACAAGGGTTGTGGTTTCGCCATGTCCTTGCCCCCACTGATTTTTTTTTTTTTTTTTTTTTGAGACGGAGTCTCGCTCTGTCGCCCAGGCTGGAGTGCAGTGGCCGGATCTCAGCTCACCGCAAGCTCCGCCTCCCGGGTTCACGCCATTCTCCTGCCTCAGCCTCCCGAGTAGCTGGGACTACAGGCGCCCGCCACCACGCCCGGCTAGTTTTTTGTATTTTTTAGTAGAGACGTGGTTTCACCGTGTTAGCCAGGATGGTCTCGATCTCCTGACCTCGTGATCCACCTGTCTTGGCCTCCCAAAGTGCTGGGATTACAGGCTTGAGCCACCGCGCCCGGCTGATTATTTTTTGATGGTAGCCATTTTAATGGGTGTGGGGTGGTCTTGGAGCCTTTTAAATACCCTCATTTGTGTGACTGTCGTGTGAGAGCTAGGGCCTGCAGGGCCTCTGATGCCCCTGGATGGACTCAGGAATCACTTGGTCACAGGTGACAAGAGGAAGGTCTTGAGTAGGATCATCTGGGCTCAGGTGAGAGAAAGGGACAGGGAGAGCCTGGTGTGGCCCTGCAGTGGGGGAAGCTGGGGCTGAGTGGAGATGACAGTGGCTATGTGCCCTGCTTCTGCATAGCCAGCGTGTGGTTGCCCGGCCTGTGTCGGGACACAGGTCTCTCTTTTTTTTTTTTTTTTTGAGACTGCATCTCACTCTGTCACCCAGGCTGGAGTGCATTGTTGCGACTCTTGGCTCACTGCAACCTCCGCCTCCCAGGTTCAAGCAATTCTCGTGCCTCAGCCTCCCAAGTAGCTGGGATTACAGGCTTGTGCCCTGATGCCCAGCTAAGTTTTTTGTATTTTTAGTAGAGACAGAGTTTCACCATGCTGGCCAGGCTGACCTCAAACTCCTGGCCTCAAGTGATCCATCCGCCTTGGCCTCCCAAAGTGCTGAGATTACAGGTGTGAGCCATCAGAGACGGGGAGAGGGGAGAGCATTGACCTGTGTCTCTATCTGTGCTTACCCTGGAGACCTGAGATCGGGTCCCTCTATCCAGAGTAGGCTGATTGGAGGGGGCCTGTGGGCCAAGGGGCCGAGTTGGGGTAGCCACCCCATCACATTGTCCTTCCTTCAGAAGGGTGACTCCCCACCAGGAACCCAAAGGGCTTGGGGTGGCCTCTTCTCCTCCCACAGGCCTGAGGAGGATAAGCTGGATTGGGAAGTTCCCTTTTCCTTTCCTAAAACAGTGATTTTTCGGGGGACATTCAGCTTCCTGCTATGGATCTTGTAGCCCCCCACACCTGGAAGGAGTGACCTTAGGGCCTCAGTGAGGCACTGTGATGATGAGGATGCCTGCTTAATTGCATCAGGGTGCCTGGTTCACAGGACCTCCAACCTGGCTGCTGTGGGGAAGGGCCCTGGTGGATGCTCCTGCTCACAGCTTCTCTGAAATATTATTCCTGAGATCTTGAGGGGAATTTGGGCTGCGTCCACCTCATGTTTGCGCCATTTCCCCATGGAATTAGTGGTAGAGGTGTCTCACAGGGTCTCTTTTTGTGTCCTCAAGGAAACTGAAGCCTATAAGGTCTGCCTAGGGTCACTGCCATAGTTGCCTATCCCCACAACAAGGCTTGCTGCCTTGTTAGGACACGGAGAAAGTGGGCTGTGGTGTGATCTTTTTCAGCAGCAACCCTGGAGACTACAGCATGTTGGTAAACTGTGTCCAAAGGGCCAGGTCTGGCCTGCCACTTGTTTTTGTAAAGAAAGTGTTAATTGGGACACAGCTGCCCACTTGCTTACCTGTAATTTATAGCTGCTCTTGCCCTGTGACGGCAGCCAAGGCTGCAACTGTCTAGCTCACAAAGCCTGAAATACCGACTCTTTGGCCCTTCACAAAAGAAGCTTGCTGGCCGCTTGTCTAGGCTGTCCAGCTGGGTGTGTAGGCTGTCCAGCTGGGTGTGTGGTAGGAAGACTTGGTGGAACCACTGTCCTGGGGCCAGGCTCAGGCCTTGGGCTCCCAGGCCCCTGTGCAGTGCCAGGCAGCCCTGTGAAGCCTTGCTGTTGGCCAGAGCCCGTTGAGACTTTGGAGAATCCTTTTGTTCTGGCCCCTTTATTTCACTAATAGGACATCTAGAAGATAATGGCTAACTTGAGGTCATACAGTTAGTGCATATGATGTCAAATCTTGAACTTGAGGGCATCCACTCTGGGACAGGCTACCGTCCTGGCTGCTGACTCCTGTATTGTATTTTATTATTTTTATTTTATTTTACTTTATTTTAATTTTAATTTTTTAGAGAGAGGGTCTGGCTCTGCTGCCCAGGCTGGAGTGTAGTGGTGTGATCATAGCTCACTGCAGTCTCTAACTCCTGGCCTCAAGTGATCCTCACGCCTTGGCCTCCCTAAGTGCTATAGGTGTGAGCCACCACACTCAGCTGTGACTCCTATTTTGATCTCATGAAAACTCAAAATGTTTCTCAGCCTGCATGGGAGTCCCTGGGTTTTCCAGGAGTTTTTCTCAGCAACTGCGTCAATCCTGACATAGCTTCCAGTGGGAACTGGTCTCTTTATTTGTGACCTGTATGTGACCTTTGGAATTGAAAACAAAACACAGTAATGCGCAGCCTGGATGGGAAGGGCTGGCTACGTGTCCCTTGTGGAGTTGGAAGCAGCTGCCGCATGGAGGCAGCCCCAGCCTGTTGCATCCTCATCTCTGGGGATGGAGCTGGGGGTCAGGCGTCTGCCTCCAGATGGGTAGTGGGGCCTGCAGAACCTGTGTCTGATCCTAGTTGAGCTCTGAATGCAGTCCCTGGGCTTCAGCTGCGTGACTGTGCAGTGGGGCACAACCTACACAGTGCAATCTCCTACACAGAGGGATTGTACCCAGTGGGGGTTCAGCTGCCTCCGGGAGTGTTTCTCCTGTAGGAAGCTGGAGGGATGAAGCCCCTGCCCTCACATGGCCCACTGCTTTGCAGCAGGGAGGTACGCCATAAACCAGGAACAGCCAGATCATGGTGGCTTCAGACTGGCTCGGTGTGCAGTGGTGTTGGACTTGGGCAGGCAGGCATCTCCCTCCACAGGAGCAAGCTTACCCTGGGCTGGGGAGACTTAGGATACCCTTCCAGATCTTTCTTAGCTTGGGGCAAGTGCTGTGTGCAGATTAGATTCTTTGTTAGATACCAGTGGCCTGAAAGACTCAGAGGAGGACTTCTTGGGCAGTTCTCTGCCAAGGGGCTGTGGGTCTGTGGCCAGGCTCTGGCAGCGGACTTGGCCTGTTTTCACTCTTCTTATCTGGGGATGTTATCTCTCCCTTTTCAGAGTTGGGTGTGACCCTTGAACTGCCACAGGCCAGGCACAGACCGTGCAGGGAGGTGTCTGAGGGCAGGGACCGGGTGCAGCTAGAAGAGCATGTTCCTTCCTCTCCTGGTGGCACTATTTTTGGAGTTGGATGCTCACAGATGCCTGCTTGTTCCAGTGAAATGTGCTCAGCTCACACTGGATCTGGCAAGTGGGAGGGGACAGCCAGTGCTGGCAACCTGTGTCCAGCTCATCTCCAGGCTGCCCTGGCTCTCTTACCTGTGCACAGGGTCCTGCTGGTCGAGGGCCATGTGCCTGGAGCCACATGACCCCATGATGTAGGAATCGCTTCCATCTTGTAGGCCAGCTCCTTGTAGATAGGAAGTAGAGCCGTGTTGAGAAGGATTCTGAGGTGATGACTGGCCTAGAGTGGAGGATCAATGAGACAGGGTCCCTGGCGCTCTGATCATACCATCTCTGTGGGGAGGGTTCCCTCTAATCTCTGAGCTGAGGAGGATAACAGACTCCTAGGTGTGCAAGGTGAGGTTTACATGCTGTTGAATAGAAGTCCGCTTTTGTTTTTTCAGATGGGGTCTTGCTCTGTCACCCAGGCTGGGATGCCGTGGTGTGATCGTAGCTTACTGCAGCCTTGGCCCCTGGGCTCAAGTGATCCTTCTACCTTAGCCTCCCAAATAGCTGGGACTACAGGTGCGTGGCACCACACCTCGCTAATTTTTTATTTATATGGAGACCAAGTCTCCCTGTGTTGCTCAGGCCGGTCTCAAACCCCTGGCCTCAAATGATCTTCCTGTCTTGGCCTCCCAATGTGCTGGGCTTACAGGTGTGAGCCACGGCACCCAGCCGAGCAGAAGTCTGGGCTGATGCTGCACCCCAGAGGCACAGGGGCTTTGGATCCCTTTCTCCCTGGGGGAGAGGGTAACTTGCCACGGTCTGCTCTGAAGCAGCACAGGTGTCCCTCCACTGTGGGAGGTGACTTAGGAGCAGGCGCTCCTGGAGGGTGGCCCAGGCAGGTCGCTGGAGGGTGCGGGAGACAGGGTCCAGGCCTGGGGTGGTGCCAGCAGGGCTGTCTCCACGTTGACTGTGGGGGTCTGGTTCCAAGCCAGGCTGCAGACCCAGCTGCTGCGTGCGGTGTGGCCTGAGTCCCGGGGCAGCAGCCTGGGCATACATGGGCACCCAGCTCTTGGAGGGAGGCTGGGTCAGTGGGCCTAGGGGCAGAGCTCCTGGTGTCTAAACTGTTGTCCCAGGGATGGCTAAGGGACAGCATGGGGGGCCCAGGCTGCCACTTTTGCCTCACTGGTATTGACCACGTGTGCTGGGTGGTGTGTGAAGTACAGAGCAAGACACAGGGCAGGAGTACCTGACTGTACAGTGGTGCCACCCTCTGGGCCTCAGTTTCTCCCTCTGTAGTGTGGGGTCATCCTGTGGGTGGGAGGTCAGGTCAGTGCCTGCAGCCCCTCCTGCCATACACATTCACCTCTCCTTAGTTTGCTTTCCTGTCCGTGGGGTGTTTCGGGGTTCAGGGAGCTGTGTCCTGGCACATCAGAGGAACACAAGCCACTGTCCCATGGCCCCCTTCCTCTCCCATCCTCTTCTCCCCTCCCCTGTCTGTGTGCCTGGTGCCCCGGGTGGCTTGCAGGTTTCCTTTCCCAGCTCAGCCCTTTCCCATCACAGAAACCCCAGCTCTCTCCCAGGCTAGTTTATAGTGAGGAGCCCGCGTTCCTGAGGGCTGTCGAAGCACCAAAACATAGGAAACTCTAGATGAGGTGAAGAGCATGTGTGTGTGCATGGCACAGGCGCTATGGCCCTGCCCAGTGCTCTGCACACGTGCCTTCCTGCCTGCCTGGGAAGTGGGATGAATAATGGCAGTAACTGGGGCTTACCGCCGGGTGCCCTTACCCGTGGGAGGGTGTGACTGGCCACAGCATCCTTAGGATGAAGAATTGAGTAGGGAAGAATAGCAAAAGCTATCTTCAGTCCTAACAAGAGCCTAACTAGTTGGGATTACATTTGCCGTTGGGCGAGGTATGGCAGATGCGGAAGAAAGCACACCATGGAGGAGAAGGGAGGAGGGTAGGAGAGGATGGGAGAGGAGTGGGGGCTGCAGGGCAGTGGCTTGTGTTACCCCGATGGCCTGGTATGTCATAGCCCTCCGGCACACAGAAGTTGCCCATCGTTCTCAGTCCCCTGAGATTTGGCCACGATGGCAGGAGGGTGAGATATCCTGAGCCTTGACCTGCTGCTCCCACAGCCCTGGCAGCCCAGAATAGTTAAAGCCTGGGTTGTCTCCACAAGGCAAGAGTTTTTGCCTCTGCTGGAGCTGTGGACTGAGAGCTCCTGTGTGCAGGCATCACACATCCCCAGGCCAGCTGCCTCCTCGGGTGCTCAGGGCTGCGGGGGCTATGTGTCCCTCAGGCACTATCCACTGGACAGGTGGTGGCAGGGCTCCATGGAGAGTGTCCCAGAGTAAACAGGTTCTAGTATACACAGTGTTTCTCATGATAGCCCATGGGGTGTGTTGGTGGGGGGAGACACAGCTCATGTGCCCGTGTCACTCTTGGGCCTTGGCAGGGATGCAGCTGGGAGAGTTCTGTTTATTTAAAGTTGAGCCTCAACTTTTCTGCTGTGACTTATTAACCCATTGATCCACCCTGTGGGCGGTGCCAGGCTCTCCTGAGGCCTTACAGGTGGAAGTGACCTCTGCTGACCAATGACAGAGAGCATCACTGCTCTGATGACCAGACGCAGACTGCAGGTTCTGAAGCCCGTAGCTACTTCCCCTTCCTCCCAGGCAGAGATGAATGTGACAGGGATCAGACGTACATGGCAATTTCAGATGGGAGTTGAAGAATGCTGAGCTCTGTAGAAAATATAGGGGAAATTTAGCAAAGCAAGTCACACGTCATGGATTTCAATCAGGATGTGCCTTGAGTTGTGGGTAATCCTGAAAGTCACAGATTACATTGAAAAAACAGGGCAGGAGTGGCCTCTGTGTGTCTGTGAGCACACCCTTGGGTAGATGGCTGACAGATGCCCTTTGCCCACCTCCCTGCCTCCTCAGCCTCACCCCTCCAGCCTTTCTGTGCTGTCCCTGGCCTGTTGGCACACGTGGCCGAGGAGGCCAAAATGAAGTGATGCATGCTTGGCAGGGGTGCCAGCACAGGTGACCCCTGCACCCACCGTGACGGCCAGCAGATCCTCCGCATGCTGTAGCCACCAGGTGAGGCCTCCATGGGTGCCGAGGAGTCGGTGCTTCACTGAGCCCCTCGGATCAGGTGGGGGGATGTGAGTGAGCAGGGTGTCCACATGGATACGGGTGGGGTCAGACCTAGCGTCTGGCCAGAGTGTGTGTCCTTAACCTTGGCGGGGCAGCAGCCAGGCCCCCAGGTGTGACTCCAGTTAGCCAGGTGCATTCTGAACAGGAGTGAAGAGTGACAGTCCCGTGGACCCTCATCCAGCCTGCAGCTGGGAAGGCTCCCTGAGGAGGGAAACTTGGCAGGACCCAAGGAAGGGTGGTGTTATTGAGCCCTGGGTGGATGCTTTGGAAAAGCCCACTCTCCACTCCTGCTGGTGCCAGGCAGCCAGAGTGACAGGTTCCCGTCCCTTCCCACCACTGCTCAGACATCTCCTCACAGCCCCTGAGTTCTCAGCAGCCGTGACTGCGTGTCCCCTGAGCTCTGGGTGTCTGGGGCCACATCAGCTCACTTGGTGAACTGTTACTAGATGAACATGTGATGGGGCCAGGTGAGGAGGGACGTGTGTCCTGCAACAACCTGTTCTGTCTGTTCCGTCACCTCCAAGAGCCCACGTCCTGCCTGAGATTCCCGGTACGGGCAGCTCAGCTCCTCAGAGCCTAGCCAGATGTGCCCCCGCCTTGCTGGGGCTCCCTCGCTCGCATGGGTCTGCTTCACTCCCTTGCTGTTCTCCAGCTTTGCCAGATGCTTTTTCCAAAAATAAGACAGAAAAACTCTGTCACCTCCTTTTTATCCCACTTATCACCCCAGGGTGGGGGTGCTCCCTCCCAGATGCCATAAAGACACCCATGGCCCTGACTGCTGGGCGGGCGGCGCCACGGGATACTCTCCAGACCATATATGCTCACAGGGATGTCCCTGCACTAGGTGCCAGCCTGGCACAGTGCGGGTTCCCTTTTCTTTTTAAATCAGGTTCCTGTTTCACCACATTAAACCAGCCGTAAAGTGCCTCTTTATAAAATAAGCAGGTAATAGGGAGCCACTCTGGCAGTGACCAGGGAGCTCTACAGGGCAGTGCCGCCGAGCCCTGTGCCTGTGTGTGGTGGGTGTGCAGCCACTGGAAGTGCCGAGCTGCCTGCCTGGAGCACTGGCCTGCCCTGTTAGTAACCGAAGCTCTGCTGGGCATTGGCACACCCAGCCAGGTGGCCCCATGGTTTCCCTAGACAGGGGCTTTTGGATTCTGCATTGATGGTCCAACACTTCTTCCCTAAGTTGTCTTAGAAGCAAAAACAGGAAGGTCATTGGGTTTCTTTGCAGAACACTAACCCATGCTGCCACCCCGTGTTCCCACTCCTCCTCCTGGCATCTGCAACATGACAAGTGGCAGGTGTCTGGTGTCCGTTGTCGTTGGGCCGTCTCTCTCGTTTAAACACTGTCTCTTCCTCCTTGGCTTCTTCAGTTGTCTTCCCTCAGAGATGGGATTTTGGGAAGCCCTGTGTGCGGATTACTGGGACTTTTGTGGTTGGGGACATTTGACCTTTTAGTTGTAAATGTCTGCTCTAATGCAGGTGGTTGCAGGATTTCCCTGGCGGTGGGGGTGCCTGTTGGCAGAATTGACTAAGGTGAGCTCACTGCTGGGTTCTGGCACAGTCAGCACAGGCCTGGCCCTCACCTGGGACACCTCCCTCCCTTCCTGGTCTACTCCTGGCCTGCCCACAACTCAGAAGATGTAGGTGGTGCTCTCCATGGAGGATGGCTCCAGGGGGCCTTTCTGTATCCACAGCTGTTCCCACAGCCCACCCTAGGGTGGTCATGTCTCTCTCTTACTGTCCTGGAATCCTTCATTCACCTCTGGGTGCTGGACTAGGGGTGTGCATCCTCAATGGGCTATCCGGCTGTGGTGTTGGGAGCCTTCTGGATGCTCCGGCCCCGTGGAGCTGTGGGGCTCCGGGCAGCTGAGTGTGGAGCATCAGAGCATCTCCCACTTGCTGTAAGCTCCTTGTCCCCATGCCAGGTGCTGCTCATGCCTCTGTGGGATGCACTCTAGCAACCTCTGGGGGCTCTGTGGGGGTGACTCCTGGTTCCTGATCGTGTGTCTCCTGAGCCCAAACCACCCTCAAGAGGCTCCAGGATCTGTCCGCCAGGCTCCAGTGTTTCCTTCTCTTCCTCTTGACTCTGCTCAGGGCCTTTCTTTGGAAAGGGCTGCCCTGATCACTGGTGCCCATGCTGCCTCCCCTCCTTCCTGCCCACCCTCAGACATGTAGCTGGAGGCCGAGGATGTGGGGGAGATGCTCCCCAAGGATGGACCATTTGTGGGAGAGTCCGAATTTGCCTGGATCGGTGGTTTCAACTTTCTTTTGCTTTTATGTTATGCTACCACCTCTTGGGCCCTAGCCAGGTGTGTCCGATGGACCAGTAGGAAGTGCCTGGGGTTGGGCAGATCCTGTCCCAGTGAATTCTGGCTGTCCTCGTGTGCTCCCCTGAGTAGCCGGCCTCTGGCTTGGCCTCCATCTCATCTGCCCAGCTCTGAGCTGGCTGTGCCATGAACGAGTGTCTTGCTCCCTCCTCCCAGTGGCCCCTCACTCCAAGGCCCCGGCTGGCCTGGAAGAGCTGCCTTGAGGTGTGTGGCAGGTTGGAGGGTCTGCCTCATTGTCAGAGGCATGGGCCCCTCTTCGCCGACAGTGGGCCCATCTCAGGCCCTTTCCCACGTCCTCTCGCTCAGCAGGATTTTTGATTCCTCTTAATTTGATTCCTCTTAATTTTTGATTCCTCTTAATTTGGTGCTGGGCACACATGGTATCTCGCTGTCATCTGGGTCTGCCTGGTGGCTTCTCGTGTGTTTTGCCCACTTGTGTTACTCTCTGTGGTCCATGCTGTGCTCACCACTGTTTCCCATTGAGTGGTTTGGCGTGGAGTGGGGTTTGCTGTGGCACAAGTTGTCTGCATGGCCCCTGGAGGTGTGCCGCCTGCTGCCCGCTGATGCAGATGGTGAGAACAGTGTCATGGCCTGCTCGTTCTTCTCCCAGGTGTGCGCCCACATGTTTGGGATGGGACAGCATTGCCTCTCCCGCTGTGAGTTTTGGCCCAAGTTCAGTGGTTGGAGGTTGGCCTGCCTTCCCTGCAGGTTCTGCTCTGTGGAGTTGAATTTGGCGAGCAGTCGCCATGTGTTCACTTTCCTGAGTGTGATCTGTGTGCACATTGGCTGGTATGTTTTGAAGCACCCAAACCATCTTAGGCTGTTTTTGAGAGTCTTGGGTATGCTTCAGTGTACCTCAGTGATGTATTAAAAAGTTAAAGCAGTGTTTTTGAGTTGAAAAATAGTAAGCTTTGTAAGGCCCCTGACAGTTCCCAAAGCTGTTTTACACACATGGTGTGTTCCAGCCCGAGACCACCGTCTGCCATGCTGCCCCAGGCCTGGCACAGGGAGGGCTCACTAAGAGGTCGCAGGGCACCAGAGTTGTGCCGACCTCCCCAGGGGACCAGTCGACCCCTCCATCGGCGCCAACACACAGCTGCTTCCTTGAAGGAAGTTTTCAGTTCCCGTCTCTCCTTTTGTGAGAATGGACTCTCTGGGAACGAAGCTGTGCCAGGTCCTGCCTGGAGAAAACTGGATTCTGTGTGCAAGATTTCAAATGTCGCAAGCAGCCCGTTGATGGAGCAGCTGTGAAAGTGGTGGGAGAAGTGGACCTCTTGAAGAGCACTTGGTGCAGCCTAGTGGGGTTCATTTACAAACCCACGATATGCTCAGGAAGCCTCATGGTCACACCTGTCTCAGGAGTGAGGAAGGCGGGAACAGGAACGTGGCTGGTGGTCTCACTTTTTTTTTTTTTTTTTTTTTTTTTTGAGACGGAGTCTCGCTCTGTCGCCCAAGCTGGAGCGCAGTGGCCGGATCTCGGCTCACTGCAAGCTCCGCCTCCCGGGTTTATGCCATTCTCCTGCCTCAGCCTCCCGAGTAGCTGGGACTACAGGCGCCTGCCACCTCGCCCGGCTAGTTTTTTGTATTTTTTAGTAGAGACGGGGTTTCACCGTGTTAGCCAGGATGGTCTTGATCTCCTGACCTCGTGATCCGCCCGTCTTGGCCTCCCAAAGTGCTGGGATTACAGGCTTGAGCCACCGCGCCCGGCATTTTTTTTTTTTTTTTTTTTTGAGACAGAGTCTTGCTCTGTCGCCCAGGCTGGAGTGCAATGGCACGATCTCAGTTCACTGCAACCCTCCCGGGTTCAAGCAATTCTCTTGCCTCAGCCTCCCGAGTAGCTGGGGTTACAGGCACCCGCCACCATGCCCAGGTAATTTTTATATTTTTAGTAGAGATGGGATTTTGCCAGGCTGGTCTCTAACTCCTGGCCTCAAGTGATCTGCCTACCTTGGCTTCCCAAAGTGTTGGGATTATAGGTGTGAGCCACCATGCCTGGCCTCATGCTTTGCTTAAGCACTTAATGGGTTTGCTCTCACTTTGCTGAATATTATTTGGGGTCATTGATGCAGTTTTTTTTTTTTTTTTTTTTGAGACGGAGTCTCGCTTTGTCGCCCAGGCTGGAGTAGTGCAGTGGCTGGATCTCAGCTCACTGCAAGCTCCGCCTCCCGGGTTCACGCCATTCTCCTGCCTCAGCCTCCTGAGCAGCTGGGACTACAGGCGCCCACCACCTCGCCCGGCTAGTTTTTTTGTATTTTTTAGTAGAGATGGGGTTTCACTGGGTTAGCCAGGATGGTCTCGATCTCCTGACCTCGTGATCTGCCCGTCTCGGCCTCCCAAAGTGCTGGGATTACAGGCTTGAACCACCGCGCCCGGCCATTGATGCAGTTTTGAGAAAGGTCACTGAGCATGTTCTGTGGTCAGATGGCTCCCTCGGCCATGCTCTTCCTCCATTGTGGGGTCTGTCCCATCAGCCATCCCTGGTGGGTTCTCCTAGAGGGCCCAGAGCCCCCCAGTGTCCTTTCTCCCAGCCCTTGTCTCCTGTGCCCCGTCTGTTCCTCTGGCTCGGGAGCAGATGCCGTGAGGTGGTGTGACTGTGGCTACTCATACCCTGACTATGGCCCCTGAAAGGAAGGATGGGGTTATTCCTATTTTACAGGTGAGAAAACTGATGAGGTCAGGTGTCAGGTCCATCACTCACAGCCACACGGTGGGCTGAGGGACCATCTCCCCAACCCTGGGAAGTCTGCAGGGGCCCCGAGGCCTTGCTCCCTTGCTCATGGCAGGACTTGTATTTGTGTTGTGTTGTTTTGTTTTAAAGAATGCTGCTTTATTTCCAGCATTTAGAAGCTTACAGGCAGCTACTGGAGGTCACAGGTATGGTAGAGTCCAGTTTGTGCTGTTAATACATTGTTTCAGCAGCCTTGCAAGTTAGAAAATCAGCCCTGTGTGACAAAGCCTGGAGAGGTTAAGTGTCTTCCTGAGGTCACACAGCTTTTAAATGGCAGATCATGAGTTGGAAGGGAATCTTCTGATCTCAGTTCTTGGGCCCCAAGACAGAAGTTTTGCTTTCAATTCCCAGCAGCCGCTGGTGGCCCTTGTGTCATTCCTATTGAGCCCTCCCATCCGTGCTGGGATGGGTGAAGTGTGTTGCTGGGTTCTGCAGGTAGGAGAGGCCATGACACTGCCTCAAGAGCTGCCTCAGCTTTAAGGCCGAGGCTAGCCTTCCCTCCTGGCATCCTGGGCTTGAGTATGAGTGGCCTAGGGTGGCATGCAGGAGGGAGCCAGCCTTTAGTTTTGTCCCTAGTGCATACATTTGTGCAGGTTTTGTTGTTGTTGTTTTTTGGAGAAGGAGTCTCGCTCTGTTGCCCAGGCTGGAGTGCAGTGGCGTGATCTCAACTCACTGCAACCTCTGCCTCCCAGGTTCAAACGATTCTCCTGCCTCAGCCTCCTGAGTAACTGGGACTACAGGCGTGTGCCACCATGCCTGGCTAGTTTTTGTATTTTTAATAGAGGCAGGGTTTCACCATGTTGTCCAGGCTGGTCTCGAACTGCTGAGGTCAAGCGATCCGTGCGCCTTGGCCTCCCAAGTGCTGGGATTACAGGCGTGAGCCACCACACCCAGCTGTCTGTGTTCTTAACCCAGCCTGTCTACCCATCCGGGGGCAGCAATATCCTGAGAGGCCGGCCCAGCTGCTGGTCATTGGGGAGGGTCTCACAGGGTCCCTGAAGCTAAACCAGACCTTCTGTCCTGGTCGTGACACTGCCAATTCTATTTTCCCAGAATTGTAGAAATCCAGGAGTTTGGATGGTACTGTGCAGTCTCACACCGTTGAGTTCAGCTGCCTGGCATCAGAAAGACAGTTTCGTTTTCCCTTCCTAACTCAATAGACCTCTGGATTGTCTTCTAGCGGAGGCGGCTGCCCTAGGGTCCCGTCATGTCCTGCTACTATGAAGCCCCTCTCAAAATCTAATTTCAGGCCAGAAAGAAATAGTTTTAGTGATCCAGGTTGGCTCTGGCCAATACTGAGCAAAGTTGAGTGGAAGGTAGAGTTCCTATATAATTCTCCCCCCCTCCCCGCACCCGCAGCCTGCCCCATTCTCAGTGCCCCATCCACCCCACAGAGTGGCACATTTGTTTCCCATGGATGAATGAGCCTGCATTGACATATTTTTTTTTTTTGAGACCAAGTTTTGCTATTGTTGCCCAGGCTGGAGTGCAATGGTGCCCTCTTGTCTCACCCAACCTCCGCCTCCTGGGTTCAAGCGATTCTCCTACCTCAGCCTCCCAAGTGGCTGGGATTACAGGCATGAGCCACCATACCCGGCTAATTTTGTATTTTTAGTAGAGACAGGGTTTCTCCATGTTGGTCGGGCTGGTCTTGAATTCCCGACCTCAGGTGATTGGCCCGTCTCGGCCTCCCAAAGGGCTGGGATTATAGGCATGAGCCACCGCGCCTGGCTGACTTTTTTTTTTTTTTTTTTTTTTTTTGAGACAAGAGCTCACTCTGTTGCCTAGGCTGGAGTACAGTAGCATAATCATAGCTCACTGTAGCCTTGACCTCCTAGGCTTAGGTGATTCTCCCACCCCAGCCTCCCATGTAGCTGGGACCACAGGTGTGTGCTACCATGCCCAGCTAATTTTTTTTTTTTTTTTCAGACAGTCTTGCTGTGTTGCTCAGGCTGGTCTGAAACTCTGGGCTCAAGTGATCCTCCCGCCCAGGCCTCCTAGAGTGCTGGGACTACAGGTGTGAGCCACTGTGCCCAGCCTGACATATTTATCATCTGAAGCCCTGAGTTTCCATCAGGACACACTCTTGGTGCTGTACATTCTATGAGTTTAGACAAATATATAATGACATGTCCACCATGGTAGTGCCACACAGTCATGTCACTGCCCCCAAAATCCTCCCAACTCTACCTACTCATCCCTTCTTCCCCTCTGCCTGCTGACATTCACTGATGCTCTCACTGTCCCCATAGTTTTATTTTTTTCCAGCGTGTTCTGTAGTTGGAACTGTGCAGTGTGCAGCCTTTCTAGACTGGCTGCTTTAGTCATAGGCTTTTAAGGCCCCTTTATGTCTTTGCATGGTTTCCTAGCTCATTTCTTTTTATATCCTGTTGTCTGGATGTGACATGGTTTATTTATCCATTCATCTAATGAAGGACATCTTGTTTGCTTCTGAGTTTAAGCAATGACAAATAAAGCTGCTGTAATTCGTATTTTTCATGTGCAGGTTTTTGTGTGGATGCACGTTTCCAGTGCTTCTGGGCAAATACTAAGACGTGCAATTGTTGCATTGGATGGTAAGAGTATGTTAGTTTAGTTTTTCAGGAGTCTGTTGAGGCTGCACCATTTTGCATGCCCACCGGCAATGAATGAGGTTCCTGTTGTCCTGTGTCCTCGCCAGCACTTGGTGCTGTCTGTTCTGGGTTTTGGGCATTCTAACAGGCATGTGGTGGTATCTCATTGTCATTTCAGACTAGACTTTTCCTTCTGGATTTTTTATATTATTGAAGTGATGTCTGCCCGCAGTGGAAAACTTAGTATCGTAGGCCACAACCACAGGTTCCTGTGCTGCCCGCCTGGCCTTGGCAAGGACCTCCCTCCCCAAGTCCCCACCACCTGAGTGGACAGCAGCAGCCTGGATCTGGCCTCACCTGCTGGCAGGGGACACTGGAGAAGGGCCTGTTCCTGGGCTTGTGCCAAACCCCAACCCTACTCCACACCTCCAACTCGTGATCTCTCTAGCTCCTGCCAAACTATGTTTCTAATAATGTCAAAAAAAAAAGTTGTTACCTGCACTTGACCTGGTTTTATTTATTCTCGAGCCCAGGAAGACAGGCTCTGTTACCACAGGAAGTAGAGGAGGCGCTCTGGGTGCAGTGTGAGGCTGAGTCTGGTCAAGTCTCTGTCTCCTGAGTCATCCCTCAGGGAGACTTTGAGCTCTTTCTTCACCCAGTGTTGCTGCACAGCAGCCCTCAAGCTCTTCCTGCATGCAGGGGAGTTTTCTGGATGAGGCAGTGGCCTGGCCACCTTGCGGGGCTCACGGGTAGTTCTCTTCACACCCACACCCATACACTCAGGCATGACCATCACAGCTCCGGTATCAAGTTCTGATGTTTGGCCCAGTAGTACTAAAAGGTGCTTGTGTGGGGCGCAGCCATGGCCCCTCCTGAGTCTCAGTTTCCCCATCCATAAGGAGGGAGTATCCCTATCTGTCCTGGAGGTTGTGGGGACCAAGTGGAGTGTTGGTAGCACTGTGCCTGCATCTGCATGTCCTCTGCAGTCCCCATATAAACCTCCCACATCACTTCCAAATACCCACTGTGTGGAGCAGGTAGGGTAGGGGCTCTCGGAGGACAGGCCCTTTCAGGCCCGTGTGGCAGGAGCCTGCTCCTCAGTCTTCTACCCTAAGCCTCATAGTCCAAGGTAAGATGAGAAGAGGCTTCAGTGGGCCTACCCTGGCTGGCGCTGTCCACGTCCAAATGTCCCCCACAGCCCAGGTCTTGGTCAGTATTGGGAAGCTGAGGCGCGTGGGACGTGCCCACCTCCCCATCCCCCCACTGCAGTGCATACTGCCCTGAGTGGCCACTCATGGGGAGGCGGGAGGACTGACTTCTGCTCACTCAGCCGGGGCTTGTGGCTCCTCCTTTTCTCCTTAGTGGGGCAGCCACTGCTGCCTGTCACTCTGCCCGCCAGCCCTATCTCCGCAGCCTCCTGGCCCTCCTCCTTCAGCTACAGCGGGAGCTGGGCACCTTCATGCAGGGCACTGCTTCCAGGAAGCCTCTAGTGTCCTCCTGACATCTGAAGCAAGGAAGTTGCAAGCTGTACTACCCAGGGCAGCCAGGCGGGTGCTGCGCCCTCTCTGATGGGGATGTGAGTGAGGGAGGGAATGGTGGGGCCCACCAACTCCCGCTGGGGCTTTTTGCTGCTGTTGCCAGTTCCCCTCTACATCCCAGCAGCCCATGGTGCTGGTGATGTGCACATGGGTGGGGCCAGGCCCTCCCCCACATGCTCCCGAGTCTTGTCATGCCAGACACTGATGCTCCCCACACCTCCACAGACCACCCCACGAGGCCTGCAGTCTCCTGGGGTCAGCTCACCTCCTGCACTTCTGCTCTCGGCTCAGTGGCCCCCAACCCTTGGCAGTTAGAACAGCCCTGCAAGGGGTCCCCTGTGTCACTCTAGTTTTTGTCTACTCCAAAATTTGTGCCCAGGGGCTATGAATGGGCAGGGCCACATCTGTCTCATTAGCCGGTGAGTTCCCAGGGCCTAACGAGTTATAGCCCACACTTTGATTGAGTTAGTGCCAGCCTTCTGCTCCGGACCTCTGCCTTGCTGTCTTTTTCAACTCTCAAATCCTGGGCACATGGTGCTTCTGAGATCACACTTGCCTAGAGGTACAGGGTAGAGCTGTCCAGATGCCACCCGGATAGGGAAGTGGAGGAAGGTGAGGCTCTAGCTCAGGTATGGGTGGGGCCTCCCAAGCTCTGAAGGGAAAGACAGGAAGATGCCTCACCTGGTCAGAGCCCAGAAGGCTGGAGAGTGGGGGCTGTCATCAGCACAGGTGGGAGGGGGAGTAGGGGCAGAGGGTGGAAATCAGAAATTAACTTCTGGCCTGGTGCAGTGGCTCATACACCTGCAGTCCCAGCACTTTGGGACGCCATGGTGGGTGGATCACTTGAGGTCAGGAGATCGAGACCAGCTTGACCAACATGGTGAAACCCTGTCTCTACTAAAAGTACAAAAATTAGTCAGGTGTGGTGGCAGACACCTGTAATCCCAGCTACTTGGGAGGCTGAGGCAGGAGAATTGCTTGAACCCGGGAGGAGGAACCTGCAGTGAGCTGAGATCATGCCACTGCACTCTCATCTGGGTGACAGAGCAAGACTCCCTCTCAAAAAAAAAAAAAAAGAAACTCACTTCCTTCTCTTCCTTCCTACATAGGTTGGGAGCTGATGCCGTCCTGGCTGACACCGTCTATATCCAAATCTCTCCTTTTTCTCTGTGTGACCTTCCCCTCCCCTCCCCTCCCCTCTTTTTAAAATTTTTTTTCGAGGCAGAGTCTTGCTCTGTTGCCCAGGCTGGAGTGCAGTGAGTGACTTGATCACAGCTCGCCATAACCTTGAACTCCTGGGCTCAAGCGATCCTCCTGCCTCAGTGTCCAAATAGAAGCTTTTTTTTTTTGTGACCGTTCACTCTGGGCAGTGGAGAGGAGGGGTGAGGTTGGAGTAAGGGAGAAAGACCTGGAGGTATCTTGGGGTCCTCTGGTCTGTGTGAACCTACCTGTCCTTGGATGGATTTCTGGTACTGATTATTGTTTCTGTCTACCTGCTCGGGACAAGAGGCCGTGAACTCACTTTACTGTGCCCTCGTAGGTTAGATCATCTTTCAAGTGTCTTCAGGATTGTTCCCGCTGGGGAGCATCTGTGTGTGGGGACAAGAGAGCAAAGAGCTATGAGGAGTGGTCAGTGACTCACCTAGCAGGCCTTTCCCAGGCCATGAGAAAGGGATGGGGTGGCTGATGGGCCTGCAGGCCACTTTCTTCCCTAGCCCCCGTTAGGGAGCTGGGCACTTCTGGGGCATGGCCTGAGGTGGGGCTGACTGAGCCTTGGGAGTCCAGGTGGAGGCAGCTAGACCAACACCTCCCCTCCAGGTGTCTGTGGAGTGTGGGGCCGTCTGGCTGCCGTCGCTCTGCGTGCCCTGCCTGTCAGGTTGCCAGCGTGGGTCAGAGGTTGAGAGTACACTGTGGTCGTGTCATTCTCTCCTCCCAAGTATGGCAGCTCACTCCCAGTTCAGGGTCTCTGTTTTCCACCCAAGTTGGAGCACCAGGCCCTGCATTTGGGGAGCCAGCCCTCCCTGCCCTGGCCAGCAGTGGCAGCGCAGCCCTGGCCTCAGAGGGGCCAGAGGCATTGTTATGCTGCCCAGGGCCCAAGGCAAGCCCCTCAGGGCCGCAGCACAGAGCTCGTCTTTTCTGGAAGATGTGGGCAGAGCTTCCCCACTGGCCTGGTGGGCCACCCTGGTGGCAGCGGCCCTTCTTTTCACCAGGGTTTCTGAATTGCCCCATGGGATCCCCAGCCCTGTTCCTGTATTCTCTCAGACAAATCCCTGGACTTGTAGAAGTGGCTTGTCTCCATGGGATAAGCCCCATCTTTCCTTCTTGGTTGCCCTTGTGGTCTGGTCTCAGAGGGGATGATGCAGGCAGCATGCTCTTCCCTCCGCTTGTCACTGTTGGCTTTAGAAGCCACCTGGGATTAGGAGCAGCAGGTGACAAGGTCATGGTTTTTATTTGGAGGGTGGGAAACAGGTCTTGGGGAGGAATCATGAGAGGAGTGGGGGAATGAACTTGTCCTAGCCTTTCCTTGTGTCATCACAGCCTGGCCAGTGGGACTTCACGGCCCCATTTTCCAGAAGAGAAAACTGAGGCTCAGAGAGGCTCACTCATCCACCTAAGGCCATGCAGCTTAGAGGGCAGTGGAGCTGGGCCTGGGCCTGGCTGCTGGACTCCAGCCCTGCTCTCTGACTTGAGCTGCACTCTGCCAGCTTCAGCTTCTGTCACCTCCCCTCCTTGGTAGTTGAGGGGTCTGGGGATGCCTTTGGCAGAGAGGAGGAGAGGGCACGCTTGTGTGTCAGGAGAGTTATCAGTTGTTCAAAAGAAATATGTGACACAGTAACAGATTGACTCTTTTAACATGTTAATAATGAGATTTAAGTGGCAAGTCTCACGGCCATAATTAGTGGTGAGCTGAAGTGGCATTTCCAGATAGCGGCACAGCCATCACTGTATGCACTAACAGCACATCAGAGGCACAGATAGTGCTGATACCACTGTAGCTTATTGCTTATGTTTCAAACGGAAGGAATTGCTACATTTTAGTTTATGGAAAACAGATATGTTCCTTCATCCCACTCAAATTCAAGGACATCCCTAGGGTGAGCCATGCAGGAATGGCTGTCCTTGCACATAGGGCCGTGGGGAGCTGTCCCGTGCAGGAGACCTCTGTAAGCAGCGTCACCATGACGGATGAGGAAGCTTCCAGGTCTCCGAACCAGGCCTCCTCACAGAGGTGGGTAACCCCATGGTGTGGTCAGAACAGACCAGGTGGAGCCTGGATCCTCTCCCAGTGTCACAGTCTCAGTTGGGGGCTTAGAGGAGGTTTGGGAAGAGCCAAGAGCCAGTACCAAGAGCCAGCCTGGGACAATCTGAACATGAAGATTTTAAGGGCAGTGTCGTGCTCCAGGCCATTTACAAAAGGCAGTCTGTGAGTCTGTGTTGGTCAGGGCTCTCAGAGCAGAATCTAAAGGGAGTGTGTGTGTATGTATATTTAGAGAGAAGAGAGCTAGCTAGGTAAATATAAAGTCACATTTATTTTATTTTTTTTAAGACTGGGTCTCACAGTCTCACCCAGGCTGCACTGCAATCTCGACCTCCCAGGCTCAAGCAATCCTCCTGCCTCAGTCTCCTGCGTAGCTGGGACCACAGGTGTGTGCCATCATACCCAGCTAATCTTTTGGGGTTTTTTTTGTAGAGACAGAGTCTCACTATGTTGCCCAGGCTGGTCTCCAACTCCTGGGCTCAAATGATCCTCCCGCTTTGGCTTCCCAAAGTGCTGGGATTATAGACGTGAGCCCCTGTGCCTGGCCCATCTTTATTTTAATGAATCGGCTTAAGCATTTATGGGGTTGGGGGGACAAGGCCAAAATCTGCAGGGCAGGACAACAGGCTGGACACCCAGGTTACAGTGGATGTTGCAGCTCAAGCCTAGAGTCCTTCCGCCAGAGGCCTCAGTCATCTTCTCTCTGGGCCTTTAACTGATTGGACGAGGCCCACCCACACTTTGAAGGGTGATCTGCTTTACTCATAGTCTGCTGATTTAGGCCGGGCACAGTGGCTCACACCTGTAATCCCAGCGCTTTGTGGGGCTGAGGCAAAAGGATTGCTAGAGCCCACTGGAGTTCAAGACCAGCCTGGGCAACATAGTGAGACTCCATCTCTACTAAAAATTAAAAAAAAATTAGCCAGGTGTGGTGGTGAGCACCTGTAGTCCCAGCTACTTGGGAGGCTGAGGTGGGAGGATCGCTTGAGCCAAGGAGGTCGAGGCTGCAGCAAATTGTGATCACACCACTGCACTCCAGCTTGGGCAATAGAGCAAGACCCTGTCTCAAAGGAAAAAACAAAACAGTCTACTGATTTAAATGTTAATCTCATCTGAAGAATAGCTTCATGGCAACATCTAGACTGTTGTTTGGCCAAACAGGTGGGCAGTGTAGCCTAGCCACATTGACACGTGATGCTAGCCATCCTGTTGCTGGTGGTGAGCATGTGTGAGAATGACCAGGGAGAGAGAGGACTCCTCCCCAGGCCAGCGGAGACAGAAGCAGGGTTTTATGGCCACCGTAGCCAAGCTGCAGACAGCAGGCACTGCACCTGGGGCTGCGGGTGTGTGGTGGGTACCTGCTGGGAGCTGCGAGGGGAGGAGGGTGGCCGCACAGGGCAGCACTGCCTGGGCAGTCAGAGCTCATGGCTGATGAGGGTGGGATGCCTTCCGAGGGCCGTGGTCACTGTGTGGCTCTCAGCTGGGAACATAACACGCATTTGATCTCAGGAGATACCAGGCAGACCCAAAATCCAGCACACTCTGATGAAGAAAGTGAGGAGGGATCTGTGTTACCCAAAAACATTGAATGTCAAAGAATGGCCAAGAAACTTGCAGGTTAGAGGCAGCCAATGAAGGCAGCTGAATGCCATGCGCCACTGTCCACAGGCTCCCGCTGTAAGGAAGATAATGTGAGGTCGCCACCAAGTCAGGCAATGACCTGGGAGACGGACGGTGGCTTGAAGTGTCATATTGATAATAAATGTGAAGCTGGTGCCTGCCATGTCGGCCCAGAAGAGTATTTTTACTCTCAGGAAACACACTGCGTTTAGGGGCACAGTGTGGCAATGACTCCAGCCAGCCCTGAAATGGTTCAGGAAGCAAGTGTGTTGCTGCACCTAAGTTTGTGGATAATAGGGGTGGGGGGGAGCAGGTGGGAGAAATGTCACAGAATATGGCTGTTCTTTGTACTGTTCTTCCAGGTTTTCTGTAAGTTGAGATTGTTTTAGATTGCGTCCAGGAGAGAAGGCCACAGCAGGGCTCTCTGCTCTCAGACGCAGCCAGCGTGTAAACATGACTCTGTCTCACCTGGCCCGGCTGGCCCCACATGCTGGTGGCTGGATGCGTGAGGAACCAGCAGGGGCCCCACAGCGTGGTCAAGGCCAGCCCTGAATCTCTGCTAAGTGCGTATCTAAGTCCTTGTTCTGTTGTCCTAGTGCTAGGCCAGCAGCCCCAGGGGTTAGCAGAAACAGGAGGGACTGCCTCCTCCTGGAACTCCCTTTTAGATGGGAAGAGACCAACCTCGCATCCCAATCGGTGAGACGCTCATAGCCAGGGGCGGGGGCCCCAGTGAGCCCTCACAGTCGGAAAGCTTCTCTGATGAGGCCTTGGGGGAGGTGTCAGCTGGGTGGATCCCAGGAGGATCTAGACTGCAGTAGGCAAAGGGGTCAGCACTGAGTGTGAGTACCATGGGGGCTGCAGAGCTAAGCCTGCTGGGCGGTGCAGGGCGTGATCCAGTGGATACTTGGGTAAGATTCCCCTGTGAGGAAGCTAGAGAAGGTGCCAGAGCTGGCTGTGAGAGGCTTAGGGCTTGAATGGAGCAGCAACCAAGAGCCTGGGGCTCGTGAGGTCCCAGCGGGAGTGAGTGGTGGTTGGGGGAACCAGGGGCTAACATGAGGGGGATGGGACCTGCCGGGGGTGGCCAGCCCGAGGTCTGCCTAGGCCTGCATGACTTTCTCTAAACCTGTCCGCAGTGGGGTGGTTATCTGACCTGGCTGAACTTCAGCATTCTCTTGAAACTTCTGGAATTGTGCTAGAGTGCTTGGGAGGACGCCCCCTCGCTCACACCTGCACTGTGTTCTGACCTAGATCCACAGCACGCTTGGCAGAGCTCCTGCTGCTTCCTGCTTTCTGGTGTGTGTCAGCTTCTAGGCAAATACCCAATCCATGTCACCTTGAGCCAAAATCGGGTGCTTTTATTTGAAGGCAGGTGACAAAACGTTCTGTAAAAAGAGCAGCTGAGATTTCAGACTCCGGCTCCTTTGGGCTGTCAGGCAGGGCTCCTCCACACCCCCTGCAGGCGGGATGACGAAAGTGGGTCTGCACATGCAGGGACCTGCGCCTGCACCGCTTCAGTTCAGGACGCTGGTCAGCTGGTCCAGGACGCATGACCTGTGCCTGTGAAGAGTCGATCTGTCAGTGTGGAAGGAGAAAAGACACATCCTGACATAGCAGGGTGCCACTGCCTCGTCATTCTGGGAGAGTCCTGTGTTTCAGCTCAAGCTCTGTCACTTACTGAGCTGGTGGTCTTAAGCAAGGCACCTGGCTTCCTTGAGCCTCGGTCTCCTCCTTTGCTTAAAGTTGGCCCCCAAGATGCACTGTCCTGTCCATAGAAGGTCCCTGTGATCAGACTTTCCTTTGCTTAAAGTTGGCCCTCAAGATGCACAGCCTGGTCCATAGAAGGTCCCTGTGATCCGGCTTTTGAGGGTGTGTGGGTGCTGAGCACCTGGCAGAGCATGTTCTGTTCTAGTCCCCACCCCGTGGATGCTGGGAGCATGCACCCCCTCCCTAGAGCCCTGGATCCTGAGCCCCAGCGCCTCCTGGATATGCTGAGGTTTGGGGACTTGCCCTGGGCCAGCCCTGGCCAGCAGGTGCCCCGCTGGTCACAGGCTGCCTCTGCAGCTCCTATCCAGCTTGGCAGTGCCACACACTTCCTGCTGTGTGGTCTCCTTCAGGCTCTGTGGGAGCTGTGCCCTGGGTTCTGTGCTGCTGGTGGGGAGGAGTCCAGTTTGGTGACATTTCTTGTCAGGCTGTTTGCTCTGAAGTACAGGCATCTTTCTGGGAAGAAGTCAGTTGGCGGATCTTGGTGTACGCTTACCCACAACCTAACCCAATAACAGAGCCGATCCTTTTGTGAGATAAGACCTAGGTGGAGAGGCGGGCTGGGACCCACCTGTCTCGCTGCTCACCTGCCAGGTGCCTTGAGGCATGTTTGTCAGGATGGGCCCACCAGGTGAGGATGCCCACACCACACCACACTGCTGAGGTTATTACTGGGCAGGGACCACGGTGGACACCTGCCAGCCTGGTTGTGGCCAGAGTGAGGCGGGGCTGGCAGGCACAGGGCTTCTGTCAGGGTAGGTTAGAGTCTGGTGGCTGGGACCACGGCTGGATGGGCAGAGCAGGCCCTGCCAGCTGGGTTCTGAGCACAGCTCCTGAGTGTTTAGAGTCTGAAAGTACAGATTGTACTGAGAAGGCTCTACTTTGTTTTTCTGGGTAATAGAAGATCCCGTTGTTCCGAAGGTAAGCACCTGGGCCTGTTAGAAGCCACGTGTTCAACTTTCAGGAGGATGAGGATCTGAAGGGACTGATTCATTCTCTCCAGAGGAACAACTTGGCGGTGTTGTTGATGAACCTGAGCATCAGGCAGCTGCAGCGGTCCTCGTCCCAGAGATGTTCCTTAGTGGAAAACGCAGGCAGTGCTTATCTGGCCTGGGGCCTCCCTGAGGGGCCAGTGCAGCCTGGCTGTGGCCATATCAGGTTCTGTCTCAAAAGTTAAAAGTGTGCTGGTTTCATGCAGCTGCCTCTCTGTCAGACCCAGCAAGGTGGAGGATTTTCCTTAGACAGCACATTCTGGGATCTGAGCGCATCCTAAGTGCTCAAGGTGGCTCATGGTCATGCTGAGGGCAGCTGTACCCCAAGCCTGGCTGCTCCTCAAGTGCGAAGGAAGACTGAGGCCTGGCTGTCATGGCACCTCCTTGATGCCCACCTCAGGACACATTTATTACACTTGCTCTGTCCTCACTGGGCCTGCCCGTTTGAGGGGTGACCTTGCTCTCTGGGCTAGTTGGCTTGTCCAGATCTTCCCAGAAGCCTCTGGAGCCCTCGATGGGTTTTCATGGGGAATGCCAACCCATATGGGCATTGGTTCAGAAGCAGTTACTCCTTTCTCAGGGGGTCTTCCAGTGGGTAGCGGGGTCTGAGCAGCAGGGTCTATACGCACCGGGCCTTCATCATGTTCCTGAGTGATTAGGATTTACCCACTGTGCGGTGGTGGAAGCATCAGAGGTGTCAGCATGGCCTGTAGCTGATGGTGGAGGCCAGTATCTTGGGAGGCTTTGGTGTACTGCAGAGGCGCATGTGGGTGAGGTGGCAGGCGGGACCCTATGCCCACCTTTGTGGCTAGCAAGGTCACATCCCTGGGGTCCTGATGTAGCAGCTCCCAGGTTGCAGGTTCAAACTGGGAAGGGGACCTAAGAGCACCCGTGCAGTGGGTCCTGGCTGGGGGCCACGGGTCATGCCTTGAAGGGTGCCAGATTCTCTCGGCAGCCTCTTTTATTTTTCTGTGATCTGTGCCTGTCTTCTGGGACAGGGGTTTGGGTGCTTTGCAGAGGGTGCTTTGCAGAGGACGCGGTGGGCAGACAGTGAGACAAGGCGCTAAGAGCCGAGTCTGGTGCTGAGCTGTGAATCACCCAGGTGGCTGACGTGACACAGGGGCCCTGTGGAAGGGCGTGGTTTCTGCTACAGAGACAGGCTCCCTTCTCAGAACCGCCTGGGTCTCTGAGGGCCTCAGGGGTAGCCTTGGTGAGTGTGGCCGACCACCAGAGGAGGAAGGACGATCCTCCTGGGTCCTGAGTGTGTGCCTCGGGAGCTTGGCAAGCTACCATTTCCTTCTGACCTGGGTCTCATCCACGGTGGACACTCCCAGGACCGCACCCCCACTCTGGGTCACAGCGTACATCTTGGGTGGGTCTGTTGTACATAGACTGTTAGAAATGGGGCTCAGCAGCCTCTCTTCCTGCACCTGTTGAGCCAGTGCCTGACGCTGACCGTCCTGGGGGCCCTTAGCTAAGCTTCACACAGAAGCCCCTCCCCAGATTCCTTCCCAGGTTGCAGGGCTCCCACCCGAGGAGTAGCCCCCTCTGCAGAGGAGGTAGCATTGGGGTGTTTGTGCTGTGGGGCTTGTTGCTTCCTGCCATGGTCTCTCAGGGAGAAACAGTGGCTGAGGGGCTTCGTGGTGCATCCAGGAGAGTGCCTTACTGTTTTCATCCCCGTAGCTTTCTTCCTTTTTTTTTTTTTTTGAGATAGAGTCTCGCTTTGTGGCCCAGGCTGGGGTGCAGTGGCGTGATCTTCGCTCACTGCAACCTCTGCCTCCTGGGTTCAAGCAATTCTCCTGCCTCAGCCTCCCAAGTAGCTGGGACTACAGGCGTGTGCTACCACGCCTGGCTAATTTTTTGTATTTTTAGTAGAGATGGGGTTTTACCATGTTAACCAGGATTGTCTCAATCTCCTGACCTCGTGATCCACCCGCCTCGGCTCTCAAAGTGCTGGGATTACAGGCATGAGCCACCATGCCTGGCCCATCCCCGTAGCTTTCCCAATGACTGTGAATGTGGCATGAATTTGGTCAAGGGATACCCTCTGCCTCCTTCAACTACCAGGCCTCATGGGGCACCCTGGGCTGGGCCTGTATCTCGCCTCTAAGATGAGCCTTCCCTGGGTTGGGGGCCAGTACTGGTCTCCCTGGTCTCCCTGGCCCTGGGAGGAGATGGGCTCCCATAGTGGAGTGTTAGCTGTTTTCAGGGGAGCGGTGGAGGCAGCTGGAAAGCTTGAGTACGCTGAGGCTCATCAGAAGGGGCGGGTCTGCTCTGTGGTGTGGCTGAGGACGGGCAGCCTTGGGAGCGTGGCAGAAAGGAGGCGCTCTAACAGCAGTTGAGCTTGGAAGGTGCAAAAGTGAGGTGGCCCTAGAGACTGACAGGTCAAGGGCACACACATGGCCTTGTCTGCAGGGGAGTTGAGATGGAGGCCTGGAGGAGCCTCCTGGGGACAGGAGAGCCCATGGGCCGCGCGTCTGCTGGGCTCCAAATAGTCCCATGGAGGTGAATGGGGTGCGGGACCTCCTAGCCGCCTGAGCAGGAAGCACAGTGGCAGGACAGAGCTGCATTCTCAGGGACCCAACCCCCACGGAGGCCTGGCCTGGTCTCTGATGAGGGGATGGCCCATATCAGGCCCTAGATCGTTCTCATTCACCTCAGAAATGTCAGGAACCCAGGACTGGGAGAGGCCCATGCTGTGCCCTGGAGGACCCCAGTGACCTAGGTCAGTCCCTTAGCTTCTTCCATTGTCAGATGTGATCAGATCATGGTCACTGTTGTCTGGGGGAAAGCAGTTGTTGTCTGGCACTGCAGACCATGGGCAGAGGGCAGGTTTGGTGAGAGGGCTGCTTCTTGGGGGCCTTCCGTTTGAAATTCCTAGGTCCAGTACCTGTTGTTGGTGAGTTTTAGTGAATGATTAAAAAGAAAAACAAAACCCCTCCAGATGCTTGCACTTCTCTTGGGGAGCACAGGTGGAGGCAAAAGAGCATTGATTGTGAAGCCTCTTGTGCTTCCTTGCCCATTTTGTTTTGTTTTGTTTTAAAGACAGTATCTCTGTCTGTCACCCCTGCCAGAGTGCATTGGTGGAACTGTGGCTCACTGCAGCCTTGATTACCTGGGCTTAGGTGATCCTTCTGTCTCAGCACCTGAGTAGCTGGGACTGCAGGTGCACATTACCGCACTAATTTTTAATATATATTTTTTTCTTGAGACTGAGTCTCACTCTTGCCCAGGCTGGAGTGCACTGGTATGATCTTGGCTCACTGCAACCGCCCCCTCCCATGTTCAAGTGATTTTCTTGCCTCATCCTTCCGGGTAGCCAGAATTTCAGGCACCTGCCACCACGCCTGGCCAAATTTTGTATTTTTAGCAGAGACAGGGGTTTCACCATGTTGGCCAGGCTGGTCTCGAACTCCTGACTTCAAGTGATCCACCCACCTTGGCCTCCCAAAATGCTGGGATTACAGGTGTGAGCCACCACAGCGTCTGGCTGCCAAAGGGGAAATGTGCCTGTCACACTGGCACTTGCAGGTTCGCTCTGTTTCAGACTCTATGGAGCGCACTAGAGGGGACAAGGGGCCTGACCGTGTGGTCCAGGTGCCCCCGGGGTGTGCAGCAAGTGCCCACATGCCCACATGCGACAGCCTCTTTTCCTGTTTGAAGAAAGGCAGATGCAAAAGGTGGAATAATAAGGGGGAAAGGCAAAGTGAAGGTGTTGACAAGAGGGCTTGTGCCAGGCGTGGGTTGCATGGCTCTGAGATGCACTCTCTTGGAAGCAGGCCTGGGCTGTGCCTGGAGCATGACCCATGCAGGTGCAGGCAGGGTGGGCAGGGTAGGCAGGGTGCTTGTCCCTCCCTTGGAGGGAGACTTCTGTCTGTCTGATGAAGCAGGGCTCAGGGACATAGAAGCACTATAACTTGAAGAAGTGTGTAGTAAACGTTTGTCATATCCTGCTACGCTGGATCATGTGAGTTTGGATAAATTGTGAAATCCTCATGGGGACCCCAGGGCTCGGTTTTGAGGTTGGGATGAGGTCTGCTTTGACCTCGGGCAGCCCTGTCCTCTCTTAGTACCTCATTTTCCTCAGTTGTAACAACCAGAATCCGATCCCATGCAGTTTAGGATGGGAGTGGGTTAGTGATGGAGGCTGGCCATCTGTGGTGCCATGAGTCCTCGCATGTGATTTGGCTGTGATTTCTATGGACAGGGAGTTCAAGCAGCTCCCCCACCCCCAGCCATGATGCAGGAATGGATCTGAGGGCCTTCCCATGACTACAGAGGCCGCTTTCTGCTCACCTGCTGAGTGCCTTCTGGAAGAAAACCCTGCACTGCAACTGCCAGGTGGGCAGTGGCATCCAGGGAATATCCAGGGAGCATCTGTGGTCATGACCCAGAGCACATGCAGATGAAGGAATCTGGGAGACCCTTCACGGGGGGCTGTGGCTGCCGCGGGTATGTGCAGGAGTTACCCAGAGCTGCTAGTTTGGAAGGGGAGAGGGGAGTTGGTAAAGAATGGCAGTTTGGAGGATTTTCCTAAAATAGAGCTATTTTTAAAAAGATGGGAGTGTGGATTATAAGCTCACACTTGTAATCCCAGCACTTTGAGAAGTTGAGGTGAGAGGATCAGTTGAGCCCAGGAGTTTGAGACCACCCTGGGCAACATAGGGAGACCCCCATCTCTACAAAAGAGTTAAAAATATATATATAGCTGGGCATGGTGGCACATGCCTGTAGTCCCAGCTACTTGGGGATAAGCTGGGAGGATTGCTTGAGCCCAGGAGACTGTGACTGCAGTGAGCTGTGATAGTACCACTGCCCACTGCCTGGGCAACAGAGTGAGGCCCTGTCTCAAAACAACAGCAACAAAAAAGATGGGAGGAACTAAGACACAAAATCAAGACCGACCCATAAAAGAAAAAAACTGAAAAATTCTACTTCATCAAAATTAAGAACTTCTGTATTTTGAGAGATACTGTTAAGAGAATGGAAAGACAGGCGAGGTGCAGTGGCTCACGCCTGTAATCCCAGCACTTTGGGAGGCTGAAATCACTTGAGGTCAGGAGTTTGAGATCAGCCTGGCCAACATGGTGAAAACATGTCTGTACTAAAAATACAAAAAAATGAGCTGAGTATGGTGGCAGGCATCTGTAGTCCCAGCTACTTGGAAGGCTGAGGCAGGAGAATCGCTTCTAGCCAGGAGGCAGAGGTTGCAGTGAGCTGAGATCACACCACTGCACTTCAGCCTAGGTGACAGAGCGAGACTCCGTCTCAAAAAAAAAAAAGGAAAGACAAGCCATGGACTAGGAGAAAAATGTAAAATTTGTCTGATAAAGCTCTCATATTTAAAAAACCCTGAAAACTCAGTAAGAAAATGACCCAGTTTTTAAAAATGGTATAAAGATTTGGACAGCTTCACCACTGAAGCTAGAAGAATGGTACATTAGCCTGTAAAAAGGTGTGCAACATGCTTAATCAACAGGGAAACCCAAACATGAACCTCCATGAGCTGTCACTACATCAAACACCTATCAGAATGACTGACATTTTAAAGAAGCCGACAACACTAAATGTTAATGTGGACGGGAGCAACAGGAACTCTTCATTCATTGCCAGCGGCAGTACAAAATGGAACAGCCACTTTGGGAGCCAGCCTGGCAGTTTCATATTAAATTAAATGTATACCTCTCTAACCCAGCAGTCAGGCTCCTGGGTGTTCACCAAGTGAAATGAAAACATGTCCACAGAAAAACCTGTCCGTGAGTATTTATAGCTGCTTGATTCATTAATTCTCCAGACTGGAAACAACCTGTGTCCTTCATCCAGCAAATGGATGCATGGGAAGGTGGCATATTTATACAGCGGGGCAGTGCACAAGATAGATCTCAAAAGCGTCATGCTGAGTAGGTGGTTGACTGAATCATGGCCACAGCAGATTCCAGGAACCTGTGAGTGTAACCCTCTGTGGAAAAAGGGACTTTGCAGATGAGATTAAGTTAAGGCTCTTGAGATGGGGAGGTTACCCTGCATTATCTGGGTGGGCACTGTTTGTCATCACAAGTGTCCTGGTAAGAGAGGGACAGATTTGATGCCCACAGAAGAGGACTTGAAGGCCGCATGACCCCAGGGGCAGACATTAGGGTGATGCAGCCACAAGCCAGGGAGTGCCTGAGCCTGCAGCAGGTGAAGAGGCCAGGAAAGGTCCTCCCCTAGAGCCCTCAAAAGGAGGGAGCCTGCTGACACTTGGATTTCAGACTTCTGACCCCCAATCCATGAGAGAAACCAATTTCGGTTGTTTTAAGCCACAAGTTTGTGCTCATTGTTGCAAGGACCACAGGAAACCCATCTTGTGTGATTCCATCAATAAGACTTTCTGGAAAGGCAAAACCATAGGGACAGAAAACAGATCCAGGATTGCTGAGGGTGTGGCAGGAAGGGTCAGGCTCCGAGTGGGGACGTGGGGAAACTGGGCAGAAAGGAAGGTGGCCTGCTCAACACGCTCACCTGGGAAAAGCAAGCAAGATGCGTGGAGTGTGTGGAGGCCACAGTTTTGGGCAATCTGCATATTTTTGTCTACAAGGTTTCTGAAAAAACGTTTCCCATAAGCTTTCTGTGCACCTTTGTGAATGTAGATAGAAATATCTGCTGTGGGCTGGGTGCGGTGGCTCGCACCTGTAATCCTGGCACTTTGGGAGGCTGAGTCTGTTGAGTTGCTTGAACCTAGGCATTCAAGTCCAGCCTGGGAAACATGGCAAAACCCTGTTTCTACAGAAAATAGAAAAATTAGTCAGGTGTGGTGGTGTGCACCTGTGGTCCCACCTACTCAGGAGCTGAGGCGGGAGGATCACCTAAGCC
This sequence comes from Chlorocebus sabaeus, assembly GCF_047675955.1. NCBI lineage: Eukaryota > Metazoa > Chordata > Mammalia > Primates > Cercopithecidae > Chlorocebus > Chlorocebus sabaeus. Next base: position 44,498,303 of record NC_132909.1, read on the forward strand.
TAGAAGGTCGAGGCCTCAGTAAGCTGTGTTCACACCACTGCTCTCCAGCCTGGGCGACAGAATGAGAGCCTGTCTCCAAAAAGAAAGAAAGAAAGAAAGAAAAAATACTTGCTATGGCAGCCACTGAATTACACTTGGCTTGTAGCCATTTGGAGTCCCTTTCTTGCTCTTGCAGTCCCACCCAGCCTGCTGAACACACCACTGTCCTCCCAGGCTGGCAGAGGAGCTGCCATGGGTCTTGCCCGCTGCTCTGCCCTGACCGTGGCCGCCTGGCTGCTTCGGCTGGAACCAGTGAGGTCCACAGTGTGTCTGTCCAAGTTCCCTAGCTTGTTCGTGAGCCAGGCAAGCCTGTCCCTGAGCCAGCCAAGCCCATTGGGCAGGTCTTCCTTTGTTTTGTAGTTCATGGAGACAGCCCCACTCAGTCACTGTCTAAACTCTCTGTGGCCTCAGTGTCCTGCTCCAGTTCTGCCAGGAAGTCTCAGGGAGGATTCCTGAATAGTGTTTCCCAATCATGTGTGCTTTACTGGAAAGGGGGGGCCTGTTGTGGGGAGGTCATCGGCCAGGGCTCCTCCCAGGACTTCACCTTCCCTTTGCTGGACCACACGCTGTGGCTTGGCAGGGTGACCCAGCTCTGTAAGATCAGGACATGTGTGCTGACGCTGGTGCTTGGGAGAGTCAGCAAGATGGACTTCTGAAGAAGCAACAGATGCCTTCCTTTCTGTCATTTCCTGCGTCGGGGGTGGGGTAGCAGGCCTTGCCCAGTAAACAGTAGGGAGAACGTGCTGCCTGGGGAGAGTGGGCACTTCTGCTGAGTGGGTGCTTCTGGAGGGTGGTGGGAAGGATTGTGTGTCCTTGGGGCAGCCTTGGCACCTGCTGCCTTGGGCCTCATTGTCCCCCAGGCCGGTAGCACGTATCCTGGGACTTGGCCAGATTGGGCTGTGTGTCTCTTCTCTTCACTGTGCCTTCTCCCTAGTTTTTGTCTTTGTGGAGCGTTTTTTGTTTTTTTGTTTGTTTTTGTTTGTTTGTTGTTTGATTTTTACCACCTAGTCTCACTCTGTTGCCCAGGCTGGAGTGCAGTGGTGCCGTCTGGGCTCACTGCAAGTTCTGCCTCCCAGGTTCACGCTATTCTCCTGCCTCAGCCTCCCTAGTAGCTGGCACTACAGGCACCTGCCTCCACGCCCGGCTAATTTTTTGTTTTTTTTGTAGAGACGGGGTTTCACCATGTTAGCCAGGATGGTCTCGATCTCCTGACCTCGTGATTTGCCCACCTTGGCCTCCCAAAATGCTGGGATTACAGGCGTGAGCCACTGTGCTCGGCCAACTGCTAGAGTGTTTTTAAAACAATCCTAGATTTTTTTTTTTTTTTTTTTTTTTGAAATAGAGTCTTACTCTGTTGCCCAGGCTGGAGTGCAGTGGCGTGATCTTGGCTCACTGCAACCTCCGCCTCCCGGATTCAAGCAATTCTCCTTTCTCAGGCTCCCGAGTAGCTGGGATTATAGGCATATGCCACCATGCCCGGCTAATTTTTGTATTTTTAGTAGAGATGGGGTTTCACCATGTTGGTCAGGCTGGTCTTGAACTCCTGACCTCAAGCAGTCCACCTATGTCAGCCTCCCAAAATGCTGGGTTTACAGGCGTGAGCCACCGTGCCCGGCCAACAATCCTAGAGATCTTCTTATTCCCGTAACTTTTCCAGCCGGTAGCAATTTATACCCTCCGTCCTTTCCCCCTCATGCCATTTGTATTTGTTGAAGGGAGCAGGTCTTTTTTCCCATAGATTTTTCTGCTTTCTGCTCTGATGGTCGCTTCCCATGGCAGGGTCAGCCCAAGGCTTCTCCGCCCCTGCACTGCTTGACATTTGGGGCAGGAGGTTCTGTGTTGCCTACAGTGTTCGCTGAGCATCATCCCTGGCCTCCCCCGAGCCAGATGCTGGGGACTGTCCCAGCCCCCAGTGGTGAGGACCAGAAATGGCTCCAGACGTTGCCTCGTGCCCTGGGGAAGATTCACTCACCACACTTCCTGTAAACTGGTCACTCGACCTGGAGGTGGATTTCGTAAGCCACTTCCTGTTGCTTCATCCCTTGAAGTGTTCTTTGCCAGAGAGGAGAGGATCAGGGGATTCTGGCCCTGGAGACGTTCCTCCTCACCCTTTCCCCTGTCTCAGCATTGAGGGCTCTCGCTGCCTCCCACGCCCTGCACCCTCAACCTTTCTCCCGAAGGCATTGCTGTCTTTACGGGAGTGTCCTCATTGAGGGGGAGCTGCCTGCAGGAGTCTCCCAGTCTGTGTTCAGCAGCCCCAGTGAGCACCCAGGCCAAGCGACTGCAGGGCGCAGGCATCACTGCCCTGCTGTGTTGAGGTCTGTTCTCCGAGTCAGGGTATGAAGTCCAGTTGGGTCTGGGGAATGCCAGCCTCAGCACAGCTCAGTGCCTGCCTGCCCAGCCTTGAAGACCCAGCTGACCTGCTGACTTTATCAGGCCGACTGTGGCAACCCTACCAGGCTCCCCAACTCCCACCTGGGGCCCTGGCCTGAAGTACAGCAGAGGGGGTGACTTTCTCTCACAGGAGCTCCCAGTTCCATACCTCATGCTGGGTAATGAAAGATGGATTTCTGGCTGAGACGGGCGGATCACGAGGTCAGGAGATCGAGACCATCCTGGCTAACACGGTGAAACCCCATCTCTACTAAAAAATACAAAAAAACTAGCCGGGCAAGGTGGTGGGCGCCTGTAGTCCCAGCTACTCAGGAGGCTGAGGCAGGAGAATGGTGTAAACCCGGAAGGCGGAGCTAGCAGTGAGCTGAGATCCGAGCACTGCACTCCAGCCTGGGCGACAGAGCCAGACTCCGTCTCAAAAAAAAAAAAAAAAAAAGAAAGATGGATTTCTGCCACTCGAGGGCCTGAGAGGACTTGTCTACCAGTGTGGGGCCCAAGGAAGGTTGTCACCTCTGACCCTGCAGTGGGGATGATAGGACCTCTCAGAGGGTCTACAGAGACTCTGCAGAGACTGGGCAAGCGGTGGCCTGAGGCATGGCTCTCCCCTGCCAGGTGTTCTTGGGTGTGAGATGGGCAACACCCTGCAGATGTCATGTGCTACTGAGTTACCCTGTTAATTAGTGTGGCCTGAGGCCAACCCCAAAGCTTCTAAGGCAACAGGGAAATCACCTGTGCCACAGGCTGTTCCTGCCCCTCTGTCCTGCTGCACAGATGAGGTAACGGGGTGCTGGGCCCCCTGACAAGGGTTCGGCCATGACACCACGTATGTCGGCTCTGGAGGGAGCATCCAGAAGAGGGTGTGGTGGGCCACGCGCTGTCAGGAGTCCCCACTGGGCCAGGCTGGTGAGCACAGAGGGCGACAGCTGGTCCCACCGTGAAGGGACCTAGCTGGCTCTGCCTGTCTGCAGCTGACACTCACCTCCCTGGTGCCCTCGATTGGCTTGTCAGGGCACTGCAGCCCAGCTGCTTTCTGTGTTTTTTCTCATCCCCCCACTCCCTGTCCTTGTGTTCTCATCACCATCTGTTTAGCACCCCACTTTCAAAACCCCAGCCTCGCTACTGTTATTTATGCCTTTTTTTTTTTCTTTTTGAGACGGAGTCTCGCTCTGCAAGCTCCGCCTCCCAGGTTCACGCCATTCTCCTGCCTCAGCATCCCGAGTAGCTGGGACTACAGGCACCCACCACCACGCCCCGCTAATTTTTTGTGTTTTCTGTAGAGACGGGGTTTCACCGTGTTAGCCAGGATGGTCTTGATCTCCTGACCTCATGATCTGCCCGCCTTGGCCTCCCAAAGTGCTGGAATTACAGGCGTGAGCCACCACGCCTGGCCGTTATTTATGCCTTGAGTGATCTTTTGCAGAAACATCATGAGAAAAAAAGCCTTTTCCATTCATGCACATTCACTGTGCCCACGTCATCCTCTGCAAATCCATCTAGGGTCACTCTCCCTCCTTCTGAAGAACTTCTAGAACCTTCCTCACAGTGCAGACCAGCTGCTGACAGAATCTCTCAGCGTTTGTCTGAGCGAATCTTTATTTCCCTTTCTCTTTTCACTGGGCATGGAATTGTGGTCTGGCGGTGTTTCTCCCTCAGCACTTTGAAGATGCCCTTCCAGTCTCGGGGATGGCTCCTGGCATGCAGTGTTGGCACCTCGGCACTTGGGGCGACTGTTGTGACTGTGCTGATTTGCTCGTGAGGCGCCACAACCTGGTAGTTTTCCCGCTGGGGGCTGACAAGGCTTCTTGGGTCTGTGGATTTATAGCATTTGTTACATTTGGGAATCTCTGGCCACTCTTTTCTCAGATCCCCTGCCCACCCTCAGGACTCCAGTTACTTGTGTGTGGGATCCCCTGCTGTCGTCCGCAGGTCACTGAAGTGGTGTTCGTTTCCTGTAGGCTTCTTTCTCTGGGATTCGTCTAGGTGGCTTCTGTGGCTTTGTCTTCAAGTTCGCTGCCCTTCTGTGGTGCCTGCTGTGACTTCCACCTAGTGGCCGTTTCATTCCGATGCTCCATGTTTCAGCTCCAGAAGCCCCTCGTGGCTCTCTCACGATGCCCTTACGTCTTCCTCTTCAGCTGTTTTCCTTTAGGTGTGGAGCATTCCGAGTTCACAGTAGCCGTCCCGAAGCCCCTGTCTGTTCAGTCGGCATCTCTGTGCTTCCCACTTCTTTGTGCTGACTCATTTTCCCCCTGGCTTAGAGGTCTCGTTTTCCCACTGCTTCACGTGTCTGTAGGGTTCTGCTTGTAGATGCTGCCTGGCATTCTTATGAGGTGGGTCCCTGCCTGGTGGTCCACACAGGGCTGGCCATGATTTAGACGAGAGTTAGCCTTGGTGCCCATGTCTGTTAATGGCTTGATGCGTCCTGTGTGGACTGTCATCCTCGTGTGTGTGTGATGTTAGGAGTGAATTGCTCTATTGTTAACAAGGCCCTGGTCTCCTGCTGGAGGGTGGGGATACAGTGTGAGCCTGAGTGGCTGGGAGCCTGGCCATCATGACGGCCAACTTTCGTGGGGACAGGCACTTGAGGTCAGCCCTCCTGGCATCATGGAGAAAGGCTGGCTCTGTGGCCCCTCAACCCTTCTCCTCTGAGGCTTGAAGTCTCGTTCTCCATACCCTTGGGGGATAAGCAACTTGGCAAGAAAGGAGTCTTGCAGGCGACCCGCCTGACAGTCAGCTACCAGAACATGTTTAAATGCCTCACTGGATGGCGTGGCCCACAGGGAGTGTGGAGCCACGGGGTGGGTGGGAGGGCCAGTGTGTTCAAGGCCTGTCACCCTCAGCCTTGCACAGCTGGGGCTGCCCTGGCACAGTTCTTGGGGGGTTGTGCACCCTAACTGGTTCCCGTCCCTTGTCACCCTAATGGGCTTCGACATCATCACTGTTTTCTCAGCCCTCATCCCTGGCTCACGGCTGCACATGCAGAGGCCTTGCATGGATAGTAGACAGGGTGTTCATGTTAGCCCCGGGCTGACCCCTCTGCAGAGGTTTGCACTGTGAGAGACGGGCCCCACCTGCTCTCTGCAGCCGCTGCACTGTGTCCCTGCTCCAGTCCCCTGCTGCTCCCTGCTCCAGAACACCCTTCCCACCTGGCCTTGGTTATGTGCTCCCTGGGCCTGTGAGGATTGATGCTGTGAGTTTGGGGGCTCCCTGAGTGGGATGGGCCAGGCCATTCTGCCTTGGTGCTTCCTTTGCTCTGTGTGGTTCTTGTGTCTTATGCCAGTTCCCTTTCACTCATGCATTGAAAATGGTTAACGGACAGGACTCTCCTCTGCCTGTTCCAGAATTCTCCATGTTTGTGTCAGAGAATGTTGCTCCTGTGCCCCGAGTCAACAAAGATGACCCCGTGAGCTCGAGGGCAGTTGGGAAGGTGTAGCGAACATCCTATAAAATGTCCCCATCTTGTGCATAGTCAGTGAGTTTTGACCCTCTACCCTCACCCGGCTGTGGCCACTCCCCACTCCCACTTCCAGCCCTGGATACCCACTAGTCGGCTTTCTGTGTCTTTGGTTTTGCCTTTCCTGGGGATTTATAGAAATGGAGTCATATAGCCTGTGGCATCATGTGCAGCCTTCTTTCACTTGGCATGGTTCTCCGTATTCTGTCGTTTGATTCTCTCTCTGCCAGTTGACGGACATTTGGGTTACTGCCGCTTTTTGGATACTCTAAATAATTCTGCTGTAAATGTTCAGGTGTAAGTTTTTGTACGGAAGTGTGTTTTTCTGGGTGTATACCCGGGAGTGGAATTGCTGGGTGTGTTTAACCCTTTGTTTAACCTTTTAGAAAACTGCCAGGCGGCTTCCACAGTGGCTGAGCCTTGTCCATTCCTGCCAACAATGGCAGAGGTTCTGGGTCCTTGCCAACACTTGTTCTTGTCAGCCTCTTTTAGATTAGCTGCTCTGATGGGTACATTGCTATCTCTGTGGTTATTTTTTTAATGTTTTTTTTATTTTTTATTTTTTATTTTTATGGCTGTCAATCTAGGTCACTGTGGTTACAGTTTGCCTTTCCTTGATGAGTAATGGCATCCGGTGTCTTTCACACCTTCTTTGGTCCCTGTAGGTCTCTTTTTCATGTCTGTGTTTAACCAAATTCTTTTTTGTTGTTGTTGAGACAGGATCTCACTCTGTTGCCCAGGCTGGAGTGCAGTGGTGCAATCTCAGCTCACTGCAAGCTCCACTTCCTGGGTTGAAGTGATTCTCCTGCCTCAGCCTCCCAAGTAGTTGGGGTTACAGGCACCCGCTGCCACGCCCAGCTAATTTTTGTATTTTTAGTAGAGACGAGGTTTCATCATGTTGGCCAGGCTGGTCTCGAACTCCTGATGTCAAGTTATCCGCCCACCTCAGCCTCCCAAAGTGCTGGGATTACAGGCTTGAGCCACCGTGCCCGGCCTGTTTAACCAAATTCTAAGCAAAGATCACTCAGGAGCTGCTTCCCCAAGGTCCCAGCCAGGCCAAGGTCCCCTGTTCTCTGCAGTAGCAGCACAGGCTGGTGGTTGGGTCGTGTTTTAGGGTACAGGGCCAGCCCTTCCTGAGCTGCTGTAGACGAGACCCCCTTGTCGCAGCAGCACAGTGGCCCTTGTGACTGTAGCAGCTGTTTCCTGGTCCTGGAGCAGGACAAGGGAGTGGGCCGTGGATGTGTTGCACCGTGGACAGTGGTGGCTTGCTTGCCCCGTGAATCGTGCTCATTGTGGAGTGGGCCTGTGCGCCTGTTGAGGGGTTGCGTGCTTGAGAAGCATTGGGCAGTTTCTGGGGCATCACAGCCTGGGTGGTGGTAGCGTGCAGGGACACCATCCCTCTGTTCTCCCCTGAACAGCAGAATCCTTGGGGAGTCTTGGCAAAATCCTTGGAGAGCCTTGGCAAAGAAGGGGGCTCCTCGTAGACCAAAATGAGGCGCTCGGTGCCTCCCACTCTGGGCCCTATGCATGTCATATGTATATGGCTGCATGGTCTAAACTGGCCAAGCAGACCCATGACTCAGAGTAATCGTGGAGCAGGTGCTGAGAGGCCAACCATCTCTCACGTCCCAGGCGGCTTGCCCTGCTCCTAGCAGCTCCTGTCGTGCCCAGCTGATGGGCACTGGATGTGGGCAGTTGGAGAGCCCACCCCTTCCAAAGGTCAGGGCCCTGTGCCACCTCAAGCTGGAGTCCTGAAATGGTGCTGAGTGGCTCCAGGGGGCGGACCCTGGGCAGACCCATGGGGTACGTGTTGTCTCTGATACCGTCCCAGGTGTAGAGCTGCTCGGCTTACCCTGGGTCTTCGAACAGGTCTCTCCAGACTCAAGTAGTGCTTTGTCCTCTGGGGCGAGCTATGGGCAGACCAGGGTGGGAAGGAGTGAGACCTGAGCAGTGGAGACGGAGCCCAGAACAGGGTACTATGAGGACAGGAGCAAGGCCTGGGTGGGAGGGCATCTCAGTGAGCTGGACCTGAGTGGGACAGTGGGGCCAGGTGGTGCAGGGGTGGATTTGGAGACCGAGGATCATGGTGACCAGCCAGGACTACGCTGTGGGGTAGCATCTGGGACACTGAGATCCATGCTTAGGGCCCCAGGTTGGGAAGAGGGAAGAAGATACAGAGGTGCGATTCTCCTCTGGATCCCAGTTCTTTCTCAGACACTGCCAGAAGGCTGGTCTCTGAATAGCTGAAGCGTCAGTATTTATTTTGAGCTCTTTTGTATATTTTTTCCTTGGAAATTCCACTGCTCCAAGCTCAGTGACCAGCTGCCCTAAAGCCCTGTGGCTGCCCCAAGGCCGTGCAGCAGAGCTCTGCAGGCCTTGGGCTCCCACCCCAGGCTCCAAGGTGGCCCCACTGCACCCGCTCTGACAGACAGTGCTCACCCACCTGGTTGTTAAAAGCCAGTGTTTGTGAGACAGGACTTAGCCTGGTTGGTGGTTTCAGGGGATCCGCTGGGGCTGAGAGTGGAGGGGGCTGCTTTTACCTATATGGGACTTTGGGAGAGTCACGATCCAGGGTCAACCTTGACCTGACCTTGCTTTTTCCTGGCAGGGCTGTGAGCACCTTGAGCCTTGCCCTTCTCTCCCGGTGGATTCACAGGCTGGTGGTGGATTCCAAGGATGGCACACTCCCCACCCCTGCATCCTGGGCCTGCCGCCAGCCTGTTGCCTGTGTCTGGAGGCCCCATTCTTACCTGTCATGTGGCCCCAGCCCTCTGTCCATCTGAGGAACTCCTACTGATCCTTCCAAAACCCTGCTCCGGTGACCTTGCCTGTAATTTTCAGAGTGTGTGCATTTCCTTTCCCCTCTCTTGAGAACACCATCTTCACCCTGCTCCTTCTGTACCTGGGGAGGGAGTCTTTGGGTTTTCCCAGTGTCTTTATTGACGTTCCCCTCACGCTTTTTTTTTTTTTTTTTTGTAGGATTCTGTTTCACTGAGGCCGTCTATCCGATTTCAAGGAAGCCAAGGGGTGAGTTTCTGTTTTAATCATTCATATTTGGAATCTTGGGACTGGTATAGTCTCAGTTCTGTCCTTGCTCACTGGGTACAGCAGCAGCTCATGGCAGTGTTTGGGCCCTGTCTGCCTCCACGCAAGGCTGGGTTCTAGACCCCCAGGATAGCCGCTTGGCTGGGGCCACACCAGGACGTGTCTGGTGCCCGTCACAGGCTGCCTGGGTGATGGGCAACTCTCCTCTCCCAGTGGCCCCCTTTGTGCAACAATGTGCACCTGGCTTTCCAGTCTGATAGGGTAGGGGCCCCAGCCCCCAGCCCTGGACGAGTTAGGAACTGCTCACACAGCAGGAGGTGAGCTGTGGGTGAGCGAACATGACCACCTGAGCTCTGCCTCCTGTCATCGGAGCGTGTTATTAGATTCTTACAGGAGTGCGAACCCTATTGTGAACTGTGCATGCCAGGGATCTAGGTTGTGTGCTCCTTATGAGAATCTAATGCCTGATCTGAGGTGGATCAGTTTCAGCCCGAAACCATCCTCCCCTATGGCTCCCCGTCCCCCTTCCACCATCCATAGAAAAATTGTCTTCTGGCTGGGTACGGTGGCTCACGCCTGTAATTCCAGGACTTTGGGAGGCCGAGGCGGGCGGATCACCTGAGAGGTCTGGAGTTTGAGACCAGCCTGACCAACATAGAGAAACCCTGTCTCTACTAAAAATACAAAATTAGCCAGGCGTGGTGGCTCGTGCCTATAGTCTTAGCTACTCAAGAGACTGAGGCTGGAGAATTGCTTGAACCTGGGAGGCGGAGGTTGCAGTGGTAGCCAAGATCGCGCCATTGCCCTACAGCCTGGGAAACAAGAGCAAAACTCTGTCTCAAAAAAAAAAAAGAAAAAGAAAAAGAAAAATTGTCTTCCACGAAACTAGTCCCTGGTGCCAACAAGGTAGGGGACTGCTGCGTTAGGGGACACAAGGACCACGGACATTTGTGTGGATTTTGGTTGGGAGAGAGGTTCATAGAAACTCAGCACCCTCATTTTTATTGAAATATGTTTCCTTCTAAATGACCATCTTACGGAAAAATCAGGGAATGAGAGAAAGGGTGAGTTGTCTACCTTCCTTGACCGCCCGTCTTAGGACTCTGCATCTCCCCCAGCCCGCCCAATATGCCTTAGAATGGTTTGATTTTTCTTCTAGCCTTTATTGCTGGTTCCCCCACTATCCACCCCCGAGACAGAGTCTCGCTCTGTCATCCAGGCTGGAGTGCAGTGGCGTAATCTCGGCTCACTGCAACCTCAGCCTCCCGAGTTCAAGCAATTCTTGTGCCTCAGCCTCCCAAGTAGCTGAGATTATAGGCGCCTGCCACCGTGCCTGGCTAATTTTTGTACTTTTAGTAGAAACAGGGTTTCACCATGTTGGCCAGGCTGGTCTCAAACTCCTGACCTCAGGTGATCCACCTGCTGCAGCCTCCCAAAGTGCTGGGATTATAGGTGAGCCACAATGTCCGGCCTTGTTTTGTTTTTTAAGAGATAAGTCTCTGTTGCTGAGGCTGGAGTGTAGTGGCATGATCATAGCTTACTTTAGCTTTGAACTCTTGGGCTCAAGGGATCCTTCCACCTCAACTTCCCAAGTAGTTGGGACTACTGGTGTACACCATCATGCTAGACAAATTTTATTTTTATTTTTCTGTAGACGGAGTCTCATGTTGCCCAGGCTGGCTTTGAACTTCTGGGCTCAAATGATCCTCCCACCTTGGCCTCCCAAAGTGCTAGAATTACAGGTGTGAGCCACTGCACCCAACTTTTTTTTTTTCTTTTAGAGTTACCATGTCGTACCTAAATCAGTTTCTATCCACAGCCCGAGAGCTCTGCACAGCTGGGTGTGGTGATGTGGACATGATGATCCGCGGGCTTCCAGGTGCAGCCCAGGGTTCCGCAGAGACATGGAACCTCCAGGAGACGCGTGTCTGTGTGTGCTGATAAAAAGATGCATTGCGGCTGGGCGCGGTGGCTCAAGCCTGTAATCCCAGCACTTTGGGAGGCCGAGACGGGCGGATCACGAGGTCAGGAGATCGAGACCATCCTGGCTAACACGGTGAAACCCCGTCTCTACTAAAAATACAAAAAACTAGCCGGGCGAGGTGGCGGGTGCCTGTAGTCCCAGCTATTCTGGAGGCTGAGGCAGGAGAATGGCGTAAACCCGAGAGGCGGAGCTTGCAGTGAGCTGAGATCCGGCCACTGCACTCCAGCCCGGGCTACAGAGCAAGACTCCGTCTCAAAAAAAAAAAATTAAAAAGATGCATTGCAAGCAGTGGGCTCAGATGACTGTGGGCTGGGGAGTCTGTAACCCTCAGGGCTGACTGCAGACACCCAGTAGGAGCTGATGGAACAGTCCTCAGGCAGCCCCAGTAGGAGCTGATGGAGCAGTCCTCAGGCGGTTTCTTCTTCCTCCTGCCAAACCCCGATTTACCTCTTAAGGCCTTGAGCTGATTCAGCGGGGCCACCCAGACCATCGAGGATCATCTCCTTTACTTGCTTACAGTATCTGGGTTGTGGATGGTAACTATGTCCACAGAGTACCTCCAGGGCACCCCTAGATGGGATGTCGTGGAATAATGAATCCCCAGGGGCTGCAGCCTAGCCAGTTGACACAACCCCACACCTCCACCAGCCCCAGTTGGGTCTGTGGTCACCCTTTGGCCACCTCCTTTTTACCTTCCCCAGGACATTCTCTCAGGGGTCAGACGTTGGGGGCAGGGGCGGGCTGGCTGGGGCTTGCTGCCAGGGCAGCCCCACAGTGCCCTCTGGTGTCTTACAGCAGTCACTCTGTGCCTTCTGCTGCCACTGAACACCCGTGCCCCTCCACCCCAACCTGGGCAGTGGGGGACCCCTCATCCCCAACCCCCATCTCAGCGAGCCTGTCAGATGATACACTGCAGCCTGGCCATGGCTGAAGCACACAGTGGTGTCCTTGCGTGCAGTGTGCCATGTGTCTTGACCTGGAGCCTAAGCACATGTGTAGCGGGGGCTCATGTCACTGAGAGAGACCTGGGGTGGCTACAGGGATAACCTCCTTCTAGAGACAGAGTTTTGCCGTGTTGGTCAGGCTGGTCTCGAACTCCTGACCTCAGGTGACCCATCCACCTTGGCCTCCCAAAGTGCTGGGATTATAGGTGGAAGCCACCGCGTGTGGCCAGCAGCTTCACTTTAGTGGGCTGTTAGCTTCGGGGCTCTTGGTCCTGGGCCATGCTGCTGGCAGCCTGCCACCAGAGCCTGCACTAGGCTCATTGTTGTCGGAGCACCCCCTGGAGGTGTGTTCCTTCGTGGATCCAGTCAGTCAGCATCACCCAAGCTCCTGCGGTTCACTGTCTGGGTCTTGGGGCTGGAGGGACTACTCTTAGGTTGTCATCAGGTATACGTGCTGATTTGATGTTCAGGGTCCTGTGTGGGATTCAGGGACCCATTCCCCACGGACCCACTGGACTCGAGCTGGAGACTTTGTGACTTAGGGACCTTGGCCATGCTTCTCCCTCTGTTCATCACCTTCCTTGTCCACCTCAAGGGCATCTGCAGGTTGAACTTGAGGTCAGGAGAAGCAGTGTCCTTCCTGCAGCACAGAACAAGCTCAGCCTTTCGTGTGCCTCTCCTCTTATGTGGGTGCACCATGGCCAGCATAGGGTCTCGGCCTACGTGCTTCTGGGGTGGGGGTCTGATCTCGCCCAGCCACCTCCCGGCCTGTGCAACAGGTGCCCTCATGATGGCCAGGTGCACCTCTCCCTTCCCCTGTGCAGGGAGATTCGTCAGAGTCGCTTTATGGCATTTGCTGATTCACTGGGAAAGCTGAGCCTGCTGTGGTGTGTCCTGCCCCCGGGTAGCGTGCTTGGCTCGATGGCATTTCCTTTGTCCACGCTTGTGTCTAGAGCCTCTGCCCTTTCCCAGACCCCGAGTGGGGCTGACATGGATCTCAGCTGTCTGGGGATTCCTCCTAGGATTTAACCCTAGACAGGCCAGTAGACTCCAGAGGGGAAAAGAAACCTGCACTTTGTTGACCCCAGCCGTGAACTCCAGCAAAATCCCAGGTGATGATTAAAAAAAAAAAAAAAAAAAAAAAGGCTAGGGGAGCTGGGCATGGTGGTTCACACCTGTGATCCCAGTACTTTGGGAGGCTGAGGTGGGCAGATCATCTGAGGTCACAGGAGTTCAAGACCGGCCTGGATAACATGGTGAAACCCTGTCTCCACTAAGAATACAAAAATTAGGGCCGGGCACGGTGGCTCTAGCCTGTAATCCTAGCACTTTGGGAGGCCGAGGCGGGTGGATCACCTGAGGTTAGGAGTTCAAGACCAACCTGGCCAACATGGTGAACTCCCATCTCTACTAAAAATACAAAAAATTTAGCCAGGCGTGGTGGCGCGCACCTGTAATCCCAGCTACTTGGGAGCCTGAGGCAGGAGAATCGCTTGAACCCGGGAGGAGGCAGAGGTTGCCGTGAGCTTAGATCATGCCACTGCACACCAGCCTGGGCAACAGAATGAGACTCCATCTAAAAAAAAAAAGAAAAAGGAAAGGAGCAGTTGGTGTCCAGGGATGTTCCAGGTGTCAAGACTTCTGTGCGCTGAGGCAGGACTTGTATGGCAGTTTCTAGAAGGAGGTTTGGCAGGGTTTGTCTCTGCCAAGCAGAGACACAGCAGTGTCTTGGCAGCTAGGAATCGATTCCTTAGGAGTAATCAGTGTAATGCGTGCAAAGATTTAGCCACACGGAGTGCATGTTGCTGTGTTGTTTGTGACACAGACAATTTAGAAACAATCTAAAAATGCCTAAATTGGGAGCCATCCATGTGCTGAGGCTGAGCAGTCAGGGATCCTAGTTGGGCACAGCACATGGCTCTTCTCTGGCTGGCCATGGTGTGCCTGACTCTTGGAGTGGAAGCAGGTACTTAGAAAGTGCCCTTGGCTTGAGGCTGAGGAGGTGAGGCTCCCACTAGGCCAAAGGGGCTGCCTCCCTCCTAGAGGTTGTATTCAGCCACTGGGTCATGACTCTCTTTACAAATAACAACATATTTTATTCTGAGAGTTCTGTGGGAAATAAAAAAAATAATGTAGAAAACATTTCTGGCCTGAAAACGTCCCAGGCCAGAGAGAACCTGGTCAGTACGTTATTTGGGCTCCTGTGTGTGTTGTATGGATAGCACGTGGGGCCACCTACCTCACGTTCTTAGTTCTGTTTTTGTTTTAGAGATCCTCTGTCGCCCAGGCTGGAGTGCTGTGGTACAATCACGGCTTACTGCAGCTATGACCTCCCGGGCTCAAGCCTCCTGAGTAGCTGGGTTTACAGGCGTGAGCCACCACGCCCGGTTAAATTTTTTTATTTTTTGTAGAGACAGGGTTTCACTGTGTTGCCCAGGCTGGTCTTGAACTTCTGGGCCCAAGTGATCTGCCTGCCTTGGCCTCCCAAAATGTTGGGATTCCGGGCGTGAACCCCTGCGCCCGCCATCCTTATCTTTTTATTTTTAACTGCCCAGAATAGTGAGCATTTTTCCTTGTTTTTTTCAACCATTTTTGCTCTGCACCCCCTATCCCAGCTTAATATATTTCTTCAGAACCCTCCACCTCCCCACCTGTACTGTAAAAGAGGCTGTGCAGATTTTAGGGGGTCAGGTGGGGGGGTGCAGCAGGCCCCAGTTTGGGATGGATTTCAAAGGGAAGAGATGAATGGACTCTAGCAGAGACTTGAGCGGTGGTGGAAGCAGCGCCCTCTGGTGGCCATGGTCAGGTCAGCGGGAAAGGCAGCAGGCCTTAGGGACCTACGGAAGCACCCGGGGTGAGCCTGTGTGTGGCCTGGGCTCTGTGTCTGTGAGCATGGACAAATGCTTAGGTTTATGGCAACTCCTCCCCAACCCCCATAACCTGGAGCCAGGGCTGATTTCATACGTACCCAGACCTGCTGTGCGTGGGCCATCTGAGGGCCCCATGGCAGCCCACTGGTACACGGGTCACTGGGCCCATGAGCAGCCCCCAAGGAGCAACCAAGACCCCGTTCAGAAGGCCAAGCAGGGGCTGCGTTTCAAACCTTGTCCCAGAACCCGGGCAAGCTCTTGGCTAGTGCAGAGAAAGTGCCCGCATTCCTGGGCTGCTCCCATCCCGCTGGCTTCCCCACTGTTCCGGGCTGGTGACCATTAACCCGCAGCAAAACAGCCTGTTAATTGGAGGGCTCCCATGATGCTGTGTGTGCTAGGGGAGGCAGGGCTGTGAGGACACTCTCCCCATCTCCTCACCCCCACATCCTGAAGGACGTCAATCACCGTGCCCTCTGTATGTCTTCCCCTTGTCACCAGCGGCACAACACTCTCCCAAGCAATTGCTTTGAGGCCTGTGTCACCCCCTTCATGCATCCCCTACACCCTGCCACAGCTGCACACCTGGCCCTGGGTTCTGCACCTGACCCCGGCTTCTAGGATGGAGTTTGGGCGGCAGACGTCTACGCCTGTGTGGAAAAGAGCCAAGCAGAGTGAAGGGCCACTGTGAAGCCCCTACCCACGAAGAAGCAAGGTCTCTGGGCAGGCCCAGGAGGGGCACTGTCAGTGCTGACTGGGTGTGCAGCTGCCCTCGGCCACAGTCGGTGCCCAGACCCTCCTGTGGTGGCAAAGGGGGTGTCAGACTCCTCACCTCTCCAGCTGGCTGTGGCCTGGTCTCATTGCCAGCTCTGCTGAATGGCATCTCCCCTGAAGCCAGGGTGACAGGATGAATCCTGCCCGCCTGGGTGGAGCTGGGGTTTTCTTGGGAAAGGACTGCACGTGAGGGTGCCCAGCCCTCAGTCACTGTGGGGCAGGAGCCACTGGCGACTTAGGCCTCAGGCCAGGACCACAGGGGCAGTGGGGGTTAAAGAGATGACAGAGGAGGGCGGGAGAGCCACCCAGGCCGGGCTCAGGTTCCCACAGCCACTCCTTTTGGTTTCTCTGGACGTGTAGTCCCCGACTTCCCTGGCTGGCTCATTCTGGGTCACCACGTCACCTGTGCACCTGGCCACCACAGAGCCTCTCGGAAACCTGAGCTTCCCTCATCCCAGCAGCGTGTTTCCAGTTACTTGTATGAATGAGAATAAAAGTCATATCTGGGAAGGGAGGTGCAGACAGGGCAGGGTGGCACCTGTGTGTGTTGGGCGAAAAAACTCCTCAGTGACATCGGAGCAGGACAGGTCTAGATGGCCAGGGTCACCCACATGGCTCTGGCAGAGGCTTCAGGGTGTGTGTGGTTATGTTTGTGTGTGTGGCGGGGGGGTTGTGTTTGAGTGTGGGGGGTTCATGGTTGTGTGGGCTGTGGTTGTGTGCAGGTTGTGTTTATGTGGCTGGGGGTTGTGTGTGGTTGTGTGTGCGTTGTGTTTGTGTGGTTGTGTGAGGGGTTTGTGTGTAGAGGGGTGTATGTGGGGGGGTTGTGCATGTGTGGGTTGTGTGGGTTGTGCTTGGGGAGTTGTGTTTGTGCGGAGGGGTTGTGTGTGGGGGAGGTTGTGTGTGTGGTGCTGTGGGGGGAGTATTGTATGTAGGATTGTGTGGTTGGGGGGATTGTGTGTGTGGTTGTGTGTGGGGGAATTGTGTGGTTGTGGGGGTTGTGTGTAGGGAGACTGTGGAGGGGTTGTGTTTGTGTGTGTGGTTGTGTGTGGGGGGATTATGTGGTTGCGGGGGTTGTGTGTAGGGAGATTGTGTGGAAGGGTTGTGTTTGTGTGGTGTTTGGGGGAATTGTGTGGTTGGGATTGTGTGGAGGGAGATTGTGTGTGGAGGGGTTGGTTGTGTTTGTGTGTGTGTGGTTGTGTGTGGGGGATTGGTTGTAGGGGTTGTATGTAGGGAGATTGTGTGTGGAGGGATTGTGTTTGTGGTTGTGTGGTGTGTGGGAATTGTGTGGTTGGGGTTGTGTGTAGAGAGATTGTGTGTGGAGGGGTTGTGTTTGTATGTGTGTGTGGTGTGTGGGGGAATTGTGTGGTTGGGGTTGTGTGTAGAGATTGTGGAGAGGTTGTGTATGTGTGTGGTTGTGTGTGGGGGATTGTATGGTTGTGGGGGTTGTATGTAGGGAGATTGTGTGTGGAGGGGTTGTGTTTGTGTGTGTGGTTGTGTGTGGGGGATTGTGTGGTTGTGGGGGTTGTATGTAGGGAGATTGTGTGTGGAGGGGTTGTGTTTGTATGTGTGGTGTGGGGGGGATTGTGTCGTTGTGGGGGTTGTGTTTAGGGAGATTGTGTGTGGAGGGATTGTGTTTGTGTATGTGTGTGGTTGTGTGTGGGGGATTGTGTGGTTGTGGGGGTTGTATGTAGGGAGATTGTGTGTGGAGGGGTTGTGTTTGTATGTGTGTGTGGTGTGTGGGGGAATTGTGTGGTTGGGGTTGTGTGTAGAGATTGTGGAGAGGTTGTGTATGTGTGTGGTTGTGTGTGGGGGATTGTGTGGTTGTGGGGGTTGTATGTAGGGAGATTGTGTGTGGAGGGGTTGTGTTTGTATGTGTGGTTGTGTGGGGGGGATTGTGTCGTTGTGGGGGTTGTGTTTAGGGAGATTGTGTGTGGAGGGATTGTGTTTGTGTATGTGTGTGGTTGTGTGTGGGGGATTGTGTGGTTGTGGGGGTTGTATGTAGGGAGATTGTGTGTGGAGGGGTTGTGTTTGTGTGTGTGGTTGTGTGGGGGGGGATTTGTGGTTGTGGGGGTTGTGTTTAGGGAGATTGTGTGTGGAGGGGTTGTTTGTGTGTGTGGTTGTGTGTGGGGGATTGTGTGGTTGTGGGGGTTGTGTTTAGGGAGATTGTGTGTGGAGGGGTTGTGTGTGTGTGTGTGTGTGTGTGTGTGTGTGTGTGTGTGGTGGGGGAAGGTTTCCCTGCCATAGGGTGGATCATCAGAGGCTGTGTGTGTGTGATTTCTCTGATGCTGGGTGCAGGCTGTTTCTGCCTTCTCTGACCCTGATAGAGATGGGTGTTTGTGTTCAGGTGTGGCCTGGCGTGGTGGGCCCATGATGGGCTTTGGCCTCACCCTCCACCAGTACACTGGGTGGGCCCTGACCCCTCAGCTTGCGTTTCTGTATCAGCATGACAGGGACAAGGGCACCTGCCCTAGGGGGACACATTTGAGGCTGAGAGGGGATGCTGGGCAGACCCCAGCAGATGGGACAGCTTTTCTCCTGGGGCAGTGTTCAGCCTTGGAGAGGGGCAGGATGGGCCTCTGGAGAAGGGTCTGCAGGCCGGACACAGGGAGTGGCTGGTGCAGGGACTGCCTGGAAGCGCAGACCAGACTCTTCCTGCCCAGAGTGGCTGAACCCAGGAACTGTTCTTACCTTGGGAGCAGGGACTGGCACTGGGCTGGGTGCAGCCATGGCTTCCCTTGTGGGTCCCAGCCAAGGCCACACAGCAGGGCGGGGGAGTGGTGCTCTTCCACGTTCCCGGTGGCAGAAGCCCCGTCCTCTGTCTCACAGGTGAGGCACAGGCAGGCAAAGCCTCCCATGGGCGTATGAGGCAGCTCGGCAGGGGCGAGGGGGCAGGAGATTCAGCCGCAGTCTCTCCTGCGCTCATGGTGTCGCAGAGGAGGAGATGGGGCTTGGGTGCCAAGGGGGTGCTGCAGCCAGGGGACAAGACCCGAGGGCTCCCTCCATGTTGTCCCTCCTTGTTGACTGTTTGAACGCCCCTCATGTGTCAGTCTAACTGTGAGGACCTCGTGCCAAAGCCCAGGCATTAATTTAGGAAGAGCCACCTCTGTTGACAGAGGGTCTAGGGTCAGCCTGGAATGCAGTGGCCTCAAATGTGATGCTGCCCTGCACTGACCCTGGCCGGGACCAGCACAGTCCATCCATCTGCCTGCCTGTCCCTGACTGTCCGTCCTCCCAGGCAGGGCTGCAGGGGCACAGCCAAAGTCAGGCTGCTGTGACCCATGACAGGCTTGTCGGGGGCCAGTACTTCTGATCTGTGAGCCCACAGGACACAAGCCTACCTCATTCACAGCTGCAGCAAATGGAGACTCACATGGAGTCAGTGTCCTTTGTGGGGGGATGCTGACAGGGGGTTGCCAAGGAGGGGCGCCAGAGTTTCGGGTGACTGCCCAAGCCCCTCTGGTCGCATTTTACCTCATAGGATGTCCCAGGCCAAGGTCTGTCCGTTTGGTGGTGGGGAAAGTGAGTCGTGGTCCAGACAAGCCACTTTCCAGGGGTCACACAATTGGGGTGGGGGCCCTGCATCTGGGCGGGTGCTGAGCACTGTCCTCAGACAGCAGTGCTGTTGCTGCTGAAAACGGCCCCTGGCCCCATGCCCCCCCGCATAGGTGCCTGAGTCCCCTCTCTATGCAGTGTGTGTTGCTGAGGATGGGCCACCCGTCCGGTCACTGGCAGAAGAGCAGGGGTGTGTTTTAGGGAAAGGGGCCAGCACATTCCTGTTGTGAGGGTTGCATTGTGGGGACTCGTGCAGGAGATGCAGGCTGGGGGCCCGTCCTGCTGAGGACCTCCCAGTGACACCCCCTCCCCCTCCATGCAGCACATCTCCATCCCCCAGCCCGACTGCCCCGCCGAGGCGCGGACGTTCTCCTTCTACCTCTCCAACATCGGCCGCGACAACCCCCAGGGCAGCTTTGACTGCATCCAGCAGTATGTCTCCAGGTGAGGCGCCACCCCAACCCAGAGCACCCCACTGACTCTCAAGGTCACCCTGCCACCTCTGGACCAGGGTTAAGATGTGCCCCATTGAAACCGTGTTGCCTGAGACGGTGCTGACAGAGCCTGTTTTCCAGGCCAGGTGGTGGACTGGGGGCTTGGGTCCTGAACAGATACTCCCTGCATTGTCCCAGCTGCTGACCCCAGCTCCTGGCCTTGTCTTGCAGTCATGGGGACATCCACCTGGACTGCCTGGGTAGCATACAGGACAAGATCACAGTGTGCGCCACCGACGACTCCTACCAGAAGGCACGGCAGAGCATGGCCCAGGCAGAGGAGGAGACGCGGAGCCGCAGTGCCATTGTCATCAAGGCTGGAGGCCGCTACCTGGGTGAGCAGCGAGTTTGGCAGGGCTGCAGGGTGGCCAGGCAACTGCCAGTGTCGGGAGGCATTTGGGGCCCGTCCAGGCTGGGCACTGGCTGTGCCCTGCACAGAAATGATGGGCCAACTGAGGAGTCCCTGAGCAGGATGTGCCTGGACCAGAGTCTGGGTTGGGAAGAGAAGTCTGGCCACATGGGCCTGGGGGCCACATGAGGGGTGGGGGTTGGGCTGCAGCAGCTGCTGCCTTGTGAAGCCCGAGGTGGACAAAGCGGCCTGAGAACTCCAGGAGCTGTGAGTTGGTGGTCCCTGCTTTCAGGCTGCAGCCTTGGGGACCTTCACCTGTCAGGGAGGCCAACAGGCCCCCCGAAGATGGGCATGCAGCCTAGGGCAAGGCCCGTGTCTGTCTCTGGTGGCTGCCCCCACCCTCACCTGACCAGCCAGCTCCTCCCCAAGGCCACCACAGTCGGCAACAGGCAGGAAATGAGCCTCACAGGCCCTGTTGCCAGCGACCCAGCACTGCGGGAAAACTGTAGCCACTCAGCATCGACTTGGAAACAGTTTCAGCAGTTGAGAAGCCAACAGGCCTTGACAGTGGGAAGGAAAGTGCTGTTTGTTTACAGAGCTGCAGCACCCCGCCTCTTAATCCAGGCAGAGCGCCAGGAGTCATGGGAACTCATTATGGCGGGAGTAGGGTGCCGGGCTTCAAGAGAGGAGGGAGATGGCTCAGAGCAGACGACAGCCTTGATGGCTTTTTGAGTTTTCTCTTTAAGAAAAGTGGGGGGCATTTCAATTCCTCTCTCCTTCTGAAGAAAGTACGTGATTTCCCTTTGCTGAGCAGAGGGGTTCCCTCTGAATGAAACCCCAGGTGTGGGTGCAGGAGTTGCTCCTCCTGGTCAACACTGAGCCCAGGTGGACGTGTTGTATGGCTAGGGAGCCCAGGGCCATGATGTTGAGGCCCTGGGCTGTAAGCCCCAAGCACAGGGCTGCTATGGGCAGAACAGTTGAAGAGACAGCTGTACACGTGTTTTGTTTTTTGTTTTCTCTTTTTTTAAAGACGGGACCTTTCTCTGTCACTCAGGCTGGAGTGCTGTGGCACAATCATAGCTCGCTGCAGCCTCAAACTCCTGGGCTCAAGTGATCCTACCTCAGCCTCCAGAGTAGCTGGGACCACAGGTGTGTGCCACCACACATGGCTAACCTTTAGATTTTTTGTAGAGACAGAGCCTCGCTATGTTGCTCAGGTTGGTCTCTGACTCTTGGGCTCAAATGATCCTTTCGCCTGGGCCTCCCATGGTGCTGGGATTACAGGCATGAGTCAGTGCACATGGCCTCATACACATATTAATAAATCTGTGGGTCCTTTGGCCAAACACTTGATCAGAAATGTATCTTAGCACACCACTTTGGGTACAGTGAGGGCTTTTTTTTTTTTTTTGAGAAGGAGTCTCGCTTTGTCACCCAGGCTGGAGTACAGTGGCGTGATCTTGGCTCACTGCAAGCTCCGCCTCCCAGGTTCATGCCATTCTCCTGCCTCAGCCTCCTGAGAAACTGGGACTATAGGCGCCTGCCACTATGCCCGGCTAATTTTTTATTATTTTTTAGTAGAGACAGGGTTTCACCGTGTTAGCCAGGATGGTCTCGATCTCCTGACCTCATGATCCGCCCACCTCGGCCTCCCAGAGCGCTAGGATTACAGGCCTGAACCACCGCGCCCGGCCTTTTTTTTTCTTTTTTTTTTTTTTTGAGACTGAGTCTCGCTCTGTCGCCCAGGCTGCAGTACAGTGGCACTATCTCGGCTCACTGCAAGCTCTGCCTCCCAGGTTCACACCATTCTCCTGCCTCAGCCTCCCGAGTAGCTGGGACTACAGGCACCCGCCACCACGCCAGGCTAATTTTTTGTAGTTTTAGTAGAGACAGGGTTTCACCATGTTGGCCAGGATGGTCTGGATCTCCTGACCTTGTGATCCACCCACCTCGGCCTCCCAAAGTGCTGGGATTACATGCATGAGCCACTGCGCCCGGCCCCTCCCCCCCCTTTTTTT
The DNA here is from genome assembly GCF_047675955.1 of Chlorocebus sabaeus. Taxonomy (NCBI): domain Eukaryota; kingdom Metazoa; phylum Chordata; class Mammalia; order Primates; family Cercopithecidae; genus Chlorocebus; species Chlorocebus sabaeus. Next base: position 44,520,214 of record NC_132909.1, read on the forward strand.
TTTGAGACAGAGTCTTACTCTGTTGCCCAGGCTGGAGTGCAGTGGCGCAATCTCGGCTCACTGCAACCTCCGCCTCCCGGGTTCATGCCATACTCCTGCCTCAGCCTCCCGAGTAGCTGGGAGTACAGGTGCCCACCACCATGCCTGACTTCTTTTTTTTTTTTTGTATTTTTAGTAGAGACGGGGTTTTACCATGTTATCCAGGACGGTCTCGATCTCCTGACCTCGTGATCCACCCGCCTTGGCCTCCCAAAGTGCTGGGATTACAGGCGTGAGCCACCGTGCCCGGCCCAGTGAGGGTTTTTGAAACAGTTTATGTTCTGGTGGGGGACACTGTCTGTTAAGATATGACTGTGGCCGGATACGGTGGCTCACACCTGTAATCCCAGCACTTTGAGAGGCCGAGGTGGAGAGATCACGAGGTCAGTAGTTCGAGACCAGCCTGGCCAATATGGTGAACCCCCATCTCTACTAAAAATACAAAAATTAGCTGGGTGTGGTGGCATGTGCCTGTAGTCCCAGCTACTTGGGAGGCTGAGGCAGGAGAATCTCCTGAACCTGGAAGGTGGAGGTTGCAGTGAGTTGAGATTGCACCACTGCACTCCAGCCTGGGCAACAGAGTGAGACTGTCTCAAAAAAAAAAAAATTTTTTTGTGAATGTGCGTGTCCCTCTGTCTCACAGTGCCCCCCATAGGCTGCTCCTCCTCCCTGTTGACCAGTCTGGCCCTATATGGATGAGTGCAGCCCTGCTGTCAGGACTCCACTGAACAGACCCCAGAGGTGTGAGTGCTGGCCCTGGGTATTCTGAAAGCACGGCTTTCTGGGTTAATTTGACAGATCAGATTTTGAGAGAGAAGATCAGAGTGATGTTGTTATGAAGCACTTTTGGGGGAAGGATTTGAGGCACTGTTGAGCTTGCTTAGCTGACCGTGTTCCCAAGGATGCCAGGGCATCATTGTTCAGGACAATGCAGGGAGCAGCATGCTAGACCCTGCCCACATCTCTGTCTGCATCAGGAATAGAGGGGAGCCTGCTCTCCCCAGGGCTGTGGGCACAGCCACGCCTGCCAGAGGAGAGCTTGACCAGGCCTAAGGCCGGGGTGCCACTTGCACCAGGGTCTTCACAGCAGCTGCCGAAAGTGGCTCTGACATCTTTATTGACTTTAGAAAAACAAAAATGGCAGCCGCGTGGGGCCAGCATAGGACTCTGAAGAGCAGACTTGGGAGTGACTGCCTCTTGCAGTTCAGGGACCCCCAGTTTAACATCAGAAGGGTTTATAAACAGTCCCCACCTCAGGCTGGGCAGAGTGGCTCTGGCCTATAATCCCAGCACTTTGGGAAGCTGAGGTGGGAGGGTCCTTTGGGCCCATGAGTTTGAGACCAGCCTGGGCAGCATAGTGAGACCCCACGTCTACAAATAATAAAAAAAAATTAGCCAGGCATGGTGGTGCGGACCTGTGGTCCCAGCTACTCCAGAGGCTGAGGTGGGAGGATCGCTTGAGCCCAGGAGTTTGGAGCTACAGTGAGACATGATTGTGCTACTACACTCCAGCCTGAGTGACAGAGCGCGATCCTGTCTCAAGAAACAATCCTCCCCACCTCTCCCCAATCTTCCCGCACAAACACACTGCCTACCAGAGTTATCAGGTGATTTTGCTGTCCAGGATTTAGGTCGCCTGTGATAAAGTCAGTTAAGGCTCTAACACAGTTCTGCTGCCTGCACCTCCCACTTCTAAGGCTGTGTGCCCTGCAGGTGCCAGCCGTGGGCAGCAGGAGGCGCTCTTGGCCGCCCAGGGTCCCCAAGGAGCAAGCTGGCCTTTGCTGTGGTTGGTGTGGTGCCTGCCGCCAGCACTCTCTATAGTCTCAAACCTTTGGGCACCCGCTCAGCAGCACTGGCTTAGGACACGGCAGTGCCCTCTCTGTTCCCTAACACTTGGATTCTTGTTGCAGGCAAGAAGGTTCAGTTTCGGAAACCGGCCCCAGGTGCGACAGACGCGGTGCCCTCCCGCAAGCGGGCAACCCCCATCAACTTGGCGAGTGCCATCAGGAAGAGCAGTGCCAGTGGCATGAGCGGGGGCAGCGGGGTATCTCAGAGGCCCTTCCGTGACCGAGTGCTACACCTCCTTGCGCTAAGGCCCTACCGCAAGGCCGAGCTGCTGTTGCGGCTGCAGAAGGACGGCCTGACACAGGCGGACAAGGACGCACTAGATGGCCTCCTTCAGCAGGTGCGTGCCGCCCTGATGTCATGTCTTTACCAGTGGTCTCCGCAGATGGCCTTTTGCGGGTGGAATGGGCCAGAGCATGGAGACTGGGATTGGGGCTGGCAGGGAAGAGCCCTTCCTGGGTTCAGAACCTGCCTGAGAGCCAGGACCTCCTGGATTAGAACAAGCTTAGGGGGCCATGGGTGCATCTCTGGGCATGGCCCTGACTGTCCAGGGTTGAGAGGTGGGCTCAGCATGGAGCCCAGGCCCTCCTTCACTGTCTGCTGACACGCGGGCCCTGGGACCTGGCACAGTGGATCCAGGCTTCGGCTGCAGACGATTTGTGGACTCAAGGCCTGGGGAAGGAACCTACACGTGCCTGGCACAGCCTGGCGGGCCTCAGTGTGAATCAGCTGCCTGCTGCCCTCCACCTGCACCTCCAGGCGAGGGCTTCACATCTCGGACCATAAAGCTTCCGTCTGTGACCTGCCGTGTCCCTCCCTGGGGTTGGAGGCTAGGCCATCTGGAACGTGGTGCTGGCGAGTGGAGCCTACTGTTGAGAAACACCCCGGGCATTGGAGCAGGTGTGATGGCCCTGACTGCCTTCCACCCCGTCACCCATGGAGGTTCCTGAGGCTCCACCCTGGCTTCCTGGGGTCCCTGGGAAGGGGAGTGACTCACACTGGCTTCAGAACATCAGCCAGGGCCTGTGCAGACACAGCCCTGAGGTGAGCTGAGGATGGGTCTCCTCGGATCGCAGCTGTGGTTGAGGGGGAGGCACCGCTGAGCCTCTTGCACCTCTTAGGATGATGGAAGTGGGATGTTTGGGGTCACATCCAGCACCTCAGGAACACAGGTGATGCCTGCAGCAGAAAGCATACACTGTGGCATGCTGGGATAGCAGCTGTATAAAGGACGTTCTTCCATGTTTATGGAGCTCCTCATAGGCATCCCGCTCGGGTGCGCGCCTGGTAGGACTGTGCTGCACATTCCTTGGGAGGATGTCAACCCAGCCCTCATCCACCCACATCCTGCTCCTGAGGCAGGGCTGGCATGGTGCCAGCAGGAGTTGCTGAAGGGAGCTTGATGGAGTTATCAGGTGTGGAACCTTCATTGACCTGGCCAGGAGGTGCCTGTGCTGGGGCCTGGCTTCTCCAGGTAACTTTGGTTCAGCACCTCCTGGGAGCAGGCCCGGCCAGCGTCTGCAGGCAGAGTGTCCCTTCCCATGCCACTGTGACTTCCCCTGGACAGCTTGTCTTCTTCTTGCTTCTATATTCATTATGCAGCTGCTTCCCCCCAAGCAGCTATGGGGGTCAGCAGAACACTGTTGGCTTGCAGAAGAGGAGGGGGATGTGCCTCACCCACACTGGTCATTTCCAGCCCCTCACAGGCCCACAGACACCCTGAGGAACAGCAGTGACAAAATTGCACCCCTCAAAGGTGCTTGGCCCTCCCTGTGGAAAAATCTAGAGTAGAGATGGAAGGTGACCACCTCCAGGACTGGCTAGGCCCCAGGGAAACCCGCAGGCCTATCCTTCAAGGGGAGGGGTGTTGACGGCTGAGTAATGTTTAGCAAAGGCCGTTGACAGCCATAAAAATATTCAGCCTTTGACCTACTAATCTGGCTTCTGGGAATCCCGTTGAAGGACTGTTGCCAACCTGAAAAAAACTGCACACAGTAATGTCTGTTTATGCTACAGAGAAACTGGCAGCAGTTTGAGGGTGGAATATTACTCAGCTGTTAAAAATGCTCCCCATGGAATACGCTGTGACGCAGAGCCATGTCAGATGCAGCAGAAAACAGTGGCTACTGTGCCTGCAGCAAGATGGAGACCAGAGCGCCCTGCAGGCCAGCACACAGCACCCACTCAGGGCAGTGACCTGGAGCTTCCTCAGGTCCCTCTAAGGCAGATGTTCTGAATCCATCTTTGTTAGCAGTCTGGGAGACGAACTCAGCTTTTGTCAGCCAGCAACAGCAAGGCATGCTGGTTGTAGGGAAGGTGGGCTCACACCTGGCCCCGGAGGTACCCCTCACCCAGCATCCCCAGCTGTGGCTGACTCTGCCCTGGGAGTTGTGATCAGAAACAGGGTGGAGCCCAGTACGGTGGCTCACGCCTGTTTCCAGCACTTTGGGAGGCTGAGGTGGGAGGATCCTTGAGGCCAGGAGCTCAAGACTAGCCTAGGCAAAATACTGAGACCCTATCTCTACAAAAAAATAAAATTTGCTGGGTATGATAGTGCATGCTTGTAGCCCACCTGCTTGGGAGACTGAGGCAAGAGGATTGCTTGAGCCCAGGAGGTTGCAGCTACAGTGACCCTTGATCACACCACTGCACTCCAGCCTGGAAGAAATAGGAGCCGGGTGTGGTGGCTGGAATCCCAACACATTGGGAGGCTGAGGTCGGAGGATCGCTTGAGCCCAGGGGTTCGAAACAAAAGCCTGGACAACATAGCGAGATCCCATCTCTAACAACAACAACAAAAAAATTAGCTGGAGTATAGTGGTGCACACCTGTGGCCCCACCTACCTGGGAGGCTGAGGTGGGAGGATTGCTTGAGCACAGGAGGTCTAGGCTGTAGTGAGCCAAGATCTTGTATCAAAAAAAGGAAAAGCCGGGCGCGGTGGCTCAAGCCTGTAATCCCAGCACTTTGGGAGGCCGAGGTGGGCGGATCACGAGGTCAGGAGATTGAGACCATCCTGGCTAACACGGTGAAACCTCGTCTCTACTAAAAAATACAAAAAAAACTAGCCGGGCAAGGTGGCGGGCGTCTGTAGTCCCAGCTACTCGGGAGGCTGGGGCAGGAGAATGGCATAAACCCAGGAGGCGGAGCTTGCAGTGAGCTGAGATCCGGCCACTGCACTCCAGCCTGGGCGACAGAGCGAGACCCCGTCTCAAAAAAAAAGAAAAAGAGAAATAGGCTAGGGGGGCCAGGGGACAGGTGATAGGGTCTCAGGACTGCAGGTGGTAGCCCTCCCCGTTTTGGAGCCAGCCTGGCCCAGCACCTGTAAGACAGTTGAGTCTGGACCTGGCTTCATGAACCTCATTGTCCCTTCTGCACCCTGAGGATTGTGTGCGGGGGAACTAAGGGTGGGAGGCAGCACGGATCGGTAGTGGGCCATCCTCTTTCCTCTCCTCTGTCTCCGTCTGTCTGTCTTCTACTGTCTCTGCACACCTTCCCAACCTCGCCATAAGATCTTTTTTCTCTAGTCCCCCGTCTCTCTCAGGCTTCCCACAAAGTGATGGCTGGCTCTGTCTTGCAGGTGGCCAACATGAGTGCTAAGGATGGCACGTGTACGCTGCAGGACTGCATGTACAAGGACGTGCAGAAAGACTGGCCTGGCTACTCGGAGGGAGACCAGCAGCTGCTGAAGCGGGTGCTCGTCCGGTAATGCTGCCTTCCGTGCCCCAGCATGTCCCTACCCCCATGAAGGCAGCCAGAGCTTACCCAGAGGATGTTGGGGTGGTCTTGTGTGGTCCTGAAGGCTGCAGGGCTTGGGAGCAGGATGGAAGGGTCCAAACAGGCCTCTCTGGCCATCTTCCCTACAGCCCACGTGGTGCTCCAGGGCCTCCCATGGTGGGGGAAGGCCACGCCCACAGAGTGGGATGGAGGTGTGAGTCACTGGCCCCAACCTCGGAATCTTCAGACAAAAGGCTTCAGTCTGCCCGGACATTCCTCAGCTGTCCCCAACTTCCCCTCATGCTTCCCTCCACAACCTGGGCATCCCCACAGGGCCTCAGAAGTTCACTGGCTTTTTGAAAAGAGCCTCTCAAGAACCTGAAGTAGAGAGAAATAAGGCCAAACAACACTCCCGGCAGGTGTCATTAAGCAGAGTTAATTAAATGCATCCCCTCAGGCTAATTGGGACCCAGGGTCAGGAGTGGCAACAGCGCAGGGGAACAGTGGTTATGGAGGCAGGCGGCTAATGATTTCCTTCTCCACGGCTGCCAGTTACTGCCAGTTAGGGAGCTCTATTGGGCTGTGAAGCAGGCCAATCTGCTAATTAGTCCGTAAGTGATTTCTCGGGGACTCGGAGGTATTTATGAGTTTGTAGTTGTTTTTTGGAAGTTCAGCTGTTTAAAGCAGTAATTGCCTCTGGAAAGCAGAGTGAAGTTGGGGGTCCACTCTGCTCCCCTGAGAGGGTAGTGCCTGCCTGTCCACCCTGGGTGTGCAGGTCAGGGGCCTGCGGGGCACTGCCCTGGCTGGCGGCAGGCTGGCAGAGGGCACAGTCTTGGCAGAAGACCCCCCCCCATCCTCACACCCTGTGTCCTCTCCCTTGGCCCCCTGGGTTCCTCAGACCCTTAGGGCACTGGAAGGAGAACTGCCCAGAGCTAGTGGAGTGAGGTGGAGAAGCCTGGGCTGCATCTCCAGGGCGTTGGGGAGCTTCCCCAGGATGCAGGCTCCAGAGCTGCCTCCAGCTCCCGTGATTCGAGGCTCATGTTCCATGTGCTGAGTGAGCTGCTGGGCTCGTGCCAACTCCTTGGCACTCCGCTTTTACTCTCGGCCGGCATGGGGATCAGCACTGCCTTCACAAGCTTCCACTAGCGTGCAGGGGTAGGGTTAATGTCCCTGGGCCATAACCACATAGAAGGTGACCTGCAGTGCCCCCTGCACAACTGTTTCTTTTTTTTTTTTTTTTTTTCCTATTTAGCATCCCCCCCAAGAAAGCCCCATTTATAGCAGTTTTTGACACCATAGCCTCATATATATCAAAGCAGGGCCTTGGGGTATTTGTTACCAGCCGGCCTAGCCCAGGGCAGGCCGTTAGCCCAGTGCAGGCCATGAGACAGATGGGATGTGGGGGTCCAAGTCACTGCAGGAGCATCCTCAGCTGAGCCGGCACCACATGTGGCTCTGGGGGTGGTTTCTTCACTCATGTTCTCTTTGTTCATCACGTCCAACCCTGAGCTGTCCCTGGCATCCAAATCTCCTCTCATCACTGTCCGTGGGTCAGGGGTCCTACAGGTCCCCCCAAGAGTTCCTGGTTCCTCTGCCCGAGCCACACACTGCCTGGTGCCCTCACCTCCAACCTGAGCCACTCCCCTCTTATGTGAGCCCCATGCCAGAGTCTACACTCCTGCTTGTGCTCCTCCCTCATGCCAAGGGGGCACAGTTCCTGGAGCACCTCTCTGAGGACAGGGCTCTGGGAGGACTGCTGACCACATCTTCATGCCCAGACGATGGTCCTGCTGAGCCGGCGGTTGATCACGTCTAGACTTGTAGAGTCCAAAGTGCTTTCCCTCCGTGTTGAAGGTCAGAGGCTTCCCACCCCAAACCTGTGCTGGTCCACATAGCCAGGGGCTGGCCAAGCACCTACTCTGGGATGGTGGGCACCACTGCCCCTGCAGGCTGAAAACTTGCCTTATCCGTCCATCCGTCTTTCTATCCTGTGTGTGGTAGTGGAAAGGCCTATCCTACTGCACACCACCTCAAACTGCCTTTGGCAGGCTGCTAGAGTCTGTCCTCCTCTTCCTGGTTTTCATCTCTTGCTCTTTTTTATTCTCCTTTTTTTTTTTCCTTTTTTTGAAACGGAGTCTTGCTCTGTAGCCCAGACTGGAGTGCAGTGGTGTGATCTCGGCTCACTGCAAGCTCTGCCTCCCGGGTTCACGCCATTCTCCTGCCTCAGCCTCCCGAGTAGCTGGGACTACAGGCGCCTGCCACCACGCCCGGCTGATTTTTTGTATTTTTAATAAAGGTGGGGTTTCACCGTGTTAGCCAGGATGGTCTCGATATCCTGACCTTGTGATCCACCTGCCTTGGCCTCCCAAAAAGTGCTGGGATTACAGGCGTGAGCCACCGCACCCGGCTTTATTCTCCTTTTGGGAGACTTCTTTGACATTTCTCATCCCGTCTCTTAATTTACTAGTATTTCTAGTTTCTTTATTTTTCTTGAGACAGAGTGTTGCTCTGTTGCCTGGGCATAGAGATGGGGTTTCACCATGTTGTCCAGGCTGGTCTTGAACTTCTGACCTCAAGTGATCCGCTTGCCTCAGCCTCCCAAAGCACTGGGATTATATGCATGAGCCTATTATTTCTAGTTTCTGAAAGTCTTCCCTACTGCGTTTTCATAGCATCGTGTTCTTTTTTTTTCTTTTTTAACTGAGACAGAGTCTTGCTCTGTTGCCCAGGCTGGAGTGCAATGGCATGATCTCGGCTCACTGCACCCTCTGCCTCCTGGGTTCAAACAACTTGGTGCCTCAGCCTCCCGAGTAGCTGGGATTACAGGTGCCCGCCGCCATGCCTGGCTAATTTTTGTATTTTTAGTAGAGACGGGGTTTCACCATCTTGGCCAGGCTGGTCTTGAACTCCTGACCTCATGATCCACCCGCCTCAGCCTCCCAAAGTGCTGTGTGATCCACCGTGCCTGGCCTAACTCATCATGTTCTTATTTCATGGAAAGGATGTCCCTTTTCCCCTCCTCTCCCCTCCCCTCCCTCCTTTTTTTTTTTTTTTTTAAGAAGTCTCACCCTATCGCAACCTGGAGTGCAATGGCCCAATCTTGGCTCACTGCAACCTCTGCCTCCCCAGTTCAAGCAATTCTCCTGCCTCAGCCTCCTGAGTAGCTGGGATTACAAGCGCGTACCACCATGCCTGGCTAATTTTTTGTATTTTTAGTAGAGGTGGGGTTTCACCATGTCGTCCAGGCTAGTCTCGAACTCCTGACCTTAAGGGCCTCGGCCTTCCAAAGTACTGGGTTTACAGGCGTGAGCTACTGTGCCCAGCCAGGATGTCTTTTTTGTTTGTTTGTTTTTTGAGACGGAGTCTCTGTTGCCCAGGCGGGAGTGCAATGGCGCAATCTTTGCTCACTGCAACATCCACCTCCCAGGTTCAAGTGTTTTGCCTGCCTCAGCTTCCCGAGTAGCTGGGATTACAGGCGCCTGCCACCACTAATTTTGTATTTCTAAGTAGAGACAGGGTCTCACCATGCTGGCCAGGCTGGTCTGGAACTCCCAACCTCAGGTGATCCGCCCATCTCAGCCTCTCAAAGTGCTGGGATTATAGGCGTGAGCCACCGCGCCCAGCCCAGGGTGTCATTGGTAACCTACTCTAAGGATTTTTTGTCTTTTTTTTTTTTGAGATGGAGTCTCGCTCTGTCGCCCAGGCTGGAGTGCAGTGGCACGATCTCGGATCGCTGCAAGCTCCGCCTCCCAGGTTTATGCCATTCTCCTGCCTCAGCCTCCCGAGTAGCTAGGACTACAGGCGCCCGCCACGTCACCTGGCTAGTTCTTTTGTATTTTTTTAGTAGAGACGGGGTTTCACCGCATTAGCCAGGATGGTCTTGATCTCCTGACCTCGTGATCCGCCCATCTCAGCCTCCTAAAGTGCTGGGATTACAGGCTTGAGCCACCGCGCCCGGCCTATTTTTTGTGTTTTATGTATTTTATGTTTTTGAGATGGAGTCTTGGTCTTATTGCCCAGGCTGGAGTGCAATGGCATGATCTCTGCTCACTGCAACCTCCGCCTCCCGGGTTCAAGTGATTCTCCTGCCTCAGCCTCCTGAGTAGTTGAAGTTACAAGTGCCCACCACCACACCCAGCTAATTTTTTTGTATGTTTAGGAGAGACGGGGTTTCACCATGTTGGCCAGACTGGTCCCAAAGTCAGGTGATGCGCCTGCCTTGGCGGATCTAATGCTGGGATTACAGGCGTGAGCCATGGCACCCAGCCTGTTGATTTATTTTTTAACGTTTTCATCTCCCTGTGGAGTCTCTTTTCAAATGTATTTTCCTGTTCCTCTGTTTTGAGGTCTGACATTTGTTGCCTGGAAGCTGCAGTGCAGCCCTTGGGGACACTCTGCACAGCTTGGGGCCTCTGAATCCCGATGTGCCCTAGTCCTGGGCCCTGTTTCTTCTCCTGAGGCCACACATCTGGCCATCCTGTTATCTAGCTGTGGCCCAGGTAGCTTCCCAACTGCCTGGAGGAGTGGCCCGAGCCTCTTTGCTGCCTGACAGCCCTGGGCTCACTGCCCTGCAGCCCCACCAGCAATAATGAGGACCTGGAGTAGAGCTGTGGGGGATGGCCCCGCAGCAACCTGTTGTCCCCTGAGGTCGTGGTGCCTCTTGCTCTGGGCCCTGGATTCTCTGGATCCTGCAGCAGTCACCACTCATGCTTCTGCTCTGCTTTCCGGTGTCTTCACTCCTCCTTTTGTCTCTGCCTTGCCTGTTCAATGGACGCAAATGCCTGTCCTCAGTTTTCTGTCTTTAACTGGCAGTTCTGTTTATATCCACATGGTTCTCCTCTCAGGCCACCAGGGAAGTGACACCTGCAGTGGTCTGCAGCTGAGCCCATTGGTTAGGGAGATGGGCTCTAGGTGTCACTGGCTGACAGAATGGCCATGGCCCTGGACTTCAGTCTCCCTGCAGGGCCTGGAGCGGCACTAGGCTCCCCTGAGATGCACAACCCCCGGGAGTTGAACAGTTGGGTCAGAGAGGATACCCGTAAGCTGCAGGGTGGCTGGCGGGGGTGAGGGGCTCCACTTGCCCAGATCACATGGAGTGGGAGAAGGAGCATGCACCGGGGTGTTTCTTCCCTTCTTCCCCAGCTGCATCACCTGGTCATGCTGGTGGCCACTCTGCCGCCCTCCAGATCCTGCTGTGACCTGGGCTTCCAGGAAGGTTGTCTCATCCTAGGCCAGGGCCCTCCGTTCTCTTTTGCATTTTGGACAGTTTCTGCAGTGAGCGTTCTGAACAGGATGAACAGCTATCTTTAAAAGCAGGGTCCAGCACCCTAGTGTGTGTCCCTGGTCTCTCTGGTAGCAGGCACCTACACAAAGTGACCCTCCTCTGGGCTCAGGGGGAGAGTGAGTGGGGAAGTCCTCCTTTGGGTGAAGCTGGGGGCAGGATGGGCTCAGGCCCAGGCTCCTATGACCCCTTGGCCCTGCTCTGGATTTGGGAGCAGGGGGGTCCCTTCCTTGAGGCATCTCCACCGGGCCCCCATGTAGATATAGGCCTGGAGTCCTGCCTCTCCTTCGCAGGAAGCTGTGCCAGCCACAGAGCACCGGCAGCCTCCTTGGAGACCCTGCTGCCTCCAGCCCCCCAGGCGAGCGTGGGCGCTCGGCTTCACCCCCACAGGTAAATGGGGCAGGCCTGGGGTGGCTGTCCCGAGCACCTGCAGGGCACCCTGTGTTGCGTCAGTAACCTTTGTCACCTTCCTCACCAGCTCCTTGGAGTATGAGCTGCTCCGAGTTGAGCCGTCTCCCTCCGCCCAGGGACCAAGGGGGAAGCTGTCGGGTTGGGGTTGGGGCCAGATTTCTGCCATTGTGGCTGCAGCACCCCAGTGTCACAGTGCGGAACCTGGGACAGGGGGCAGCTCCCTGATGTGGGGTTGCCCCTGGACCTCCTGCTCCTGTGTCACAGCTATCGCTGGGGAAGCATGCTGAGCACAGCAGCGCTTTAGACCAGTCCCCGGGGTGGCCCACTCACACGCTGGGCCCTGCCCTCCCCCTGCATCTATCCCAGCAGGCTGATGGGCCCCAGCTGAGGCCACCCTGAGCAGTACCTGGGACCTGACTTGGTGCCCGGGCGCCCCCATGTGGCCAGTGTGGGCCTTGCAGGCGGCACTGGGTTTTCTGGCTGGGCCAGGGGATTGCCTGTTGCTGCCCAGCCGCTCTGTGCTCCCCTCTAAAATGGTCTCTGTTCCTCTCCAGAAACGGCCACAGCCTCCTGATTTCATCGACCCCCTAGCCAACAAGAAACCCCGGATATCGCACTTCACTCAGAGAGCTCAACCTGCCATCAATGGGAAGCTGGGCATGCCCGATGGCCGTGAGGCCCTGCTGCCCACCCCGGGCCCGCCAGCCAGCACGGACACCCTCAGCTCCAGCACTCACCTGCCCCCGCGGCTGGAGCCCCCAAGGGTCCATGACCCCCTGGCCGATGTCAGCAATGACCTGGGCCACAGCGGCCGGGACTGTGAGCACGGAGAGGTGGCTGCCCCAGCCCCTACTGCGCGCCTCGGCCTGCCCCTGCTGACGGACTGTGCCCAGCCCAGCAGGCCCCACAGCAGCCCCTCGCGCAGCAAGCCCAAGAAGAAGTCCAAGAAGCACAAAGACAAGGAGAAGGCGTCTGAGGACAGACCCCGGGCCCAGCCTCCAGACTGTGCACCTGCCACCCGTGCCACCCTCGGAGCCCCAGCAGACGCCCCAGGTAGGTGCCCAGGCAGGAGGGCGCTGCTGGGACTGCAAGTACTGGCCCAACACCCACCTCACCTTCATGGGGTGTCGAGGGGGCTCACGCTGTAGAAGCTGGGAGAGGGAGCCCTGTTGCCCCAGGCCCTGTCAGATTTGCTCTGTGTGCCCGGCACCTGGCACCCTATGTTCCTGCATCTGGTCCTCTCCCTGCCCATCTGGAGTGCCCAGTGTCACTTGCAGTCAATGTGCCAGGCCAACACTGGGGGCCGGAGGCCCAGAGCCTTATGGGGAACTGAGGCCACGGAAGGGGCTAACATGCGGAGAGGAATGGGGCCCAGGCCCCAGCTCTGACTGCAGGGAAGCCCCAGGAACCAGGGACATGCTGAGATCTGCTGGGGTTCAGGGAAGGCAGTAGGGGCCCAGGCAAGCCAGCCCTATTCAGGGAGAGGCAGTACAGGTGCGGATAGGCAGATTCTGGTGGGAGAGGGATAGCACCTGGACCTCCGTAGGCCCCGTACGACTGTTGTAGAGTGTAGGTTTCTGCTGTGGGGACAGGGCCTGGCAGGCTGGAGTTGGGGAGCCAGGAGACCTGGGCAGCTCCGAGCCCACAGCCCAGGCACCTGAACCGAGCAGCAGTAGCACCCGCCCAGCACCATGGCCATGAGCCTGTGCAGCTGTTTGTTTACAGGAACCAGCAGAAGCAGCGGCCAGCGTGCAGTGGCTGTTCCACCACCATGTGTGGCAGGGGCTGCAGTGGTCCCATGTGGTGATGGCGGCCAGTTGCAGATAGCCACCTCGCTCTCAGCACTGGCTGGCCCAGGGCAGCCCAGGTGGTGTCACCTGTTGTGCTTTTGGGTTGTGTCTCTGGGGAGGAGGCTGAGTCAGGGGCATTCCTGGGATGAGGATGGGAGTCCTTCTTCCATTATAGCTTTGCGTTGCTCAGAGGGCCATGCCCTGTCCCCTGCTGTGGCTGGAGAGCAGGTCCTCACAACTGTGGCTGGGTCTTACTGGATAGGAAGGACGACTTTTGGGGTTGGGTCAGCCCTGCCTCGTGCTGGGCTTCCCACCTCCCATGGGACTGCATGTGGAGGCCGAAGGGGAGAAGGTGGCCTCACTCCCTGGGCAGGCTCTCTGACCAGGGCCATGCTTAGGGCAGGACTCCTGATTCCCAGGACACACCCACACCCCACAGCCAGACCTGGGCCAGGATCTGTCTCAAATGGCCCAGGTCCAGGGTCCACAGACCACTCTGGGCTGTGTCCCTTCCTTGGATACCCAGTGTCTAGGTGCCAAGACAGGCCTGGGGACTCAAGGTGGTTTCCTATCTGGCCTGGTGCATGTCAGCCCCTAGGCAGCTCATCCCCGGCCTAGGAGCTGTCATCTCTACCACAGGTGAGAAAGTGCAAACCAGGGGTAGATGTCCCAAGCACCAAGAAAAGGACAGTAGAGTCACCAGAAGCTGAGCCTGGTGCTGGTGGTCCATGTTACCCAGGGTCCCAAAAGTGGTACATGTGCCTGTGCCCCTGCCCGGGACAAGCAAGTAGAGAGATGTGGACTGTGAAGGGACAGATAGGGAGAGGAGCTGCTGTGGGGGTGTTCCCTGGGGCCCCAAAGCAGGGACCAGCTTGGCCGGCCCCACACAGCCAGAGCTGAGCGGGAGTGGGGGCCACTGAGGTTTGCCAAGGGCTGGACTTTGAAGGGCCCACTGGTACCAGGTTGAGCTGACCCCGAGCCTTGATTTCCCCATTTGTCATGCTAGCTGGTGAAGATCTTGGGGCCTGTCAAATGCAGTGATGTTGACCAGCCTGACACATGACAGTTACCTGTCCTAGAATACCCACGGAGGCCACTCTGGCGGGAGCATGGGCTTGGCTTTCCCAGCTGTGCCTTGCCTGTCACTTCCTTCTGGCCTGGACCAGGGTCAGATTCATTCAATACATGCCCAGTGGGTTGCAGCCCTGGGAAGGCCACAGCCTTTTAAAGACAACCCAGGTGGGGGTGGTGGCGATATTGAAGGCAGTGCCTGACCCAGAGTTGGGACTGTTAAAAACTTTGTGGGGAGTGAGCTTTGTCCACTTTTGGGAATTTGGCAGCAGAGAAGCTGCTGTGGTCAGCCCAGATGTTACACTGAGAGAGAGGGCTCAGCAAACTGGAGATTGCAGACTCCTGCTCTCTCAGGGGATAGTGCAGAGGGCCCCTGAAAATGTGCACGAGGGCCAGGCACAGTGGCTCTGCCTGTAATCCTAGCATGTTGAGAGGCCAAGTCAAGAGGATCACTTAAGTCCAGGAGTTCAAGACCAGCCTGGGCAATATAGGAGAGCCTCTTCATCTCTACTAAAAAGTAAAAAAAAAAAATTCACTAGCTGTGGTGGTTCACACCTATAATCCCAGTGCTTTGGAAGGCCAATTCAGGAGGACTGCTTGAGGTCAGGAGTTTGAGACCAGCCTGGGCAACACAGTTGGACCCCATCTCTACAAAAAATGTTTTTAATTAGCTGGGCATGGTGGCATATGCCTATAGTCCCACCTATTTGGGAGGCTGAGGCAAGAGGATCACTTGAACCCAGGAGTTCAAGGTTGTAGTAAGCCATGATCGCACCACTGCAACTCCAACCTGGGTGGCAGAGCAAGACCCTGTCTCCTAAAAAAAAAAAAAAAGTGTACTGAGGATACATCTGAAATTGATAAAATCATTCCTGTATTGGAAAGAAAGTCACTTCAAGAAGGCCTAGGAAACGCACTAAATTGTAGTTGTGATCTGAGGGGATGAGGCGACTGTGGTCCTAGGTGACGGGCACTTCAGTCCTCCTGCCCCTCCTCCCTGATTGCCAAACCCTCAGGGGTGTTGTCATATGTGGCCAGGGCACCCCACCACATGGCTGAGGAGAGGACAGCTGCCTGGGGTCCCATCTAGCCATCAGCTGTGCAGCTTTGGGCAGGCCCCTGAAGGGCTGAAGGGCTGAGCATCATCATGGACGCTTTGCTCATGGATGGCCGATTGGGGTGGCCCATGGGCTCCTCTGGCTGGCCCTGTCCTGGAGCTGCCTTGTGGAGCCTGCAGTTCAGTGTCTAGTGGAAAGGATGGGACGATCTGGGTGGGGTGCAGACCAAGGGCCTGGAACTTTGTCAGCAGCAAGAGATGCAGGCCCTGCTGGCCATCTTGTCTTTGTCCTGCCTGGCCAGAGACTGGGATGCCACAGAGACTCGGGTCAGGCCAGGGGTCATTTGTTTTCAGCTTAGTGACCTTTGACATGCAGTCAGTGGAGGCAGCAAAGACCTGGCCTGGGGGAAGCTCTGACCGGTTGTGCAGGCTTTGGCCCTGCAGTTCCCTGACCTGTCTGCTGTTTGCCAAGAATGTGACTGTGGTGATGCCTGGGCGCTCTGTGTCCTGCAGGGCTTTGCCCTGGACACGCAGGTGCACATTGAACTCTGCTCGACACCTGGAAGGCATGTCCAGGTCCAGCAGCCCACAGTTGCCAGGTGCCAGGTGCTCAGCCCTTGTATCTGCCACACAGTCATCCCCTTTGCCGTCCCTCCATGTCCCTCCAGCAGCAAAGCGTGCACTTTTGATGCATGTCCCCATCCTGGCGTGCTTCCTGCAGACCAGTGCCATGGGTGCAGACTCAGGAGGTATGTGTTTGTTCTCGTAGGTTTAAACGGAAGCTGCAGCGTTTCCAGTGTTCCCACATCCACGTCGGAGACGCCCGACTACTTGCTGTGAGTGTTTGTCCGGGCCCTGCAGGCCAGTCCTCCCTTTTCTGGGTTCAGACCCCCTCCCCCAGCACTGCAGGTTATCAGAGGCAGAAAGCCACTGCAAGTCTGAGTATGTGAATTCCAAACATAGCAGCCTTTTCTGGGCCAGGCCCCCTCATAAGCCAGGGGATCACCCGAGAGGCCAGGCCGCCGGCGGAGCCAGGATGGCCGCTGCCTGGGTGGAGCTGGGTCCTTCCAGCCTCCACTTAGTGGCCCCTCTCTCCTATCTCAGGAAGTACGCAGCCATCTCCTCTTCGGAGCAGCGCCAGAGCTACAAGAACGACTTCAACGCCGAGTACAGCGAGTACCGCGACCTGCACGCCCGCATTGAGCGCATCACGCGGCGGTTCACGCAGCTAGACGCCCAGCTCCGGCAGCTCTCCCAGGGCTCCGAGGAGTACGAGGTAGAGCCGCCCCGCTGTCTGCTGTGCCCCAGCTCTGGCAGGAGCCAGGGCCCATTTGGGCGCGTACCATCGCCACCACGAGCCTACTGGCCTGCTTGGTGGCCCCAGAGTCTGGCCCTTCCCCAGGCAGCACTTCTCCCCCTGGTGCACTCCATGCGGCAATTCCATGGTTCTGGCCTGGCCCTGGGGCCCTGTTGTGGGAGTCCTTGAAGGCAGCCCAGCTTGTCAGCCTCCTTTGCAGTGGGGACAGCTGTAACCCACCTCCTTGGGTGGGGGCGATCCAGGGTACATGGATCGCCACACATTTGAGCACCGGGGGTCCTCTCACAGCCCAGGACACAGGGCTCTTGGTACCTGTGCCACACCCTCGGGAGACTCCGCAACTGAGCCCTGTCCAGCACCCTGGAGCCCATCCATGCTGCCACAACTGTAGCAGGGGGAGGTGACAGGTCCCTGTGTTTGTGGTCCCCTGGCTTGAGCTCACAGCTCCTTCAGCTGCCCTGTGTAGACAGAGTCTCCACCCTCAGCCACAGCCCTGGACACAGCCTCCCCACCTGCCACCTTTTGAAACTGGTGACCTGACTGCAGGGCTGGGCCCCGATTAATCAGATGCCGGGGTATCTCCTGGCCAAAGCCCCTTTGGCTTCCAAAGAAGATGACTCATGATAGGGTTCTAGGGGCTGCAAGCCACGGCTTCTTGGGGCATCTCTCCCTCCCCTCCCTCTTTGCTGCATGCCCCGCCCAGCCCCCCATCCCAGCCTCGCCGTGACATGGATACTTCCTTGTATCACACCCCCATGACAGCGGTGCGCCACCTGCTCTTGCCTCCAAGGGACCCGGCAGCCTTTCCCTCATGCCCCATCCACTCTGGAGCTACAGCCACTGCAGACCCATGGGGTGTGACTTGCCCCTGTACTTGAGGCTGCCCCACCTTCCCACTCCTCACCCTTCTCAGAGCACCTGGGACCACTCAATTTGAGTTTCCTGCAGGCGGGGATGCATTCTGTCATCTCAAAATTTTGTTTTTCTTCTAGACTACTCGAGGGCAGATTTTGCAGGAATATAGAAAAATCAAAAAGGTGAGTGTCTCTTGTGTTGGGATGGGCTCCAAGTGAGCCGTGGGAGCTGGAGGGAGGAGAGTGGGCCCAGGGCAACCTCCCTGCCTGCTACTTCTAAGGTGTGGGGGAAGAGCCTTTGGGTCTGAGGCCAAAGTTGCCCCGCCTCCCCCAGCCAAGTCTTCAGCTGTGGCATCCCGGCCCAGCCACACAAGCTGAGGAGGTGCGGGGAACCAACTCCCACTCTGCCCTTGGACCATAACCCTCCTTGCTGGGCACCAAGCCCAGGTTTTTGGTTGGGGGGGGGGGGTGGGCACTGGCCTGCTCACAGCGGGGAGTAGCACCCAGGGAGGCTCTGTGCTGAGCGTGACTGTGCTGTCCCGCAGACCAATACCAACTACAGCCAGGAGAAGCACCGCTGCGAGTACCTGCACAGCAAGCTGGCCCACATCAAGAGACTCATTGCCGAGTACGACCAGCGGCAGCTGCAGGCTTGGCCCTAGCCGCCCGCCCCGATGGCAGGGATCTGGGAGGGTGGGGGGAGCAAAAAGCCGGGAGAGAGGATTTATTTAAAAAAATAAACCCAAGGAAGATGCTCATCTGAGCCAGCACCGCCGGCTTTCAGGGCAGCCCCTGCAGACGTCTCACCCTGGCAGGTGGCTGCAAGCCCACCTCGGCCCTCCCTGCGCCTCCTGAGCAGTCCCTGCCTATGACGGGCTCCCCAGAAGCCCACTGCCTCCTCCCTGGCTGCAGCCCCCTGGGTTCAGCCTCCTCTCTCGCCAGAAGACTCCTAGGCCCTCAGGGCGGCGCGCCTGCCTTTTCTAGTTTTATACAAAGACAGCCACTTTTAGCTACTGCTAATGAGACTTGAGTCTATTTTTGTACAAAAGAGAAGCAAAATCTTTTTTCTAAACCTGTGCCTCCCTCTCCTCGGACACCCAGGGTCTAGCCGCTGCCCTGGGTCCTGCCTGCAGTATTACAGAGGCCGTCGAAAGGTGCAGCCGCGTTCTGAGGGCGCGGGGACGGGGCACGTGGCCTCTGCTAGTCTCTGGCTCTATGTTTAGGCACCCCCGTCCCCAGCCTCTCCTCCTCGGGCAGGGTCTCTGCTCCAGCAAGCAAATGGGGTGGCCTGGGTGGCTATTTTGAGAACTCCAGCTGGTGTCCCCAGGCAGCTGCTCAGAGCCAAGGGGGCAGAGGGCTTTTGGCGCCCCCAGGCCTGCCCTGTTATTTGAGGCCCTCAGCTGTCGGGGGCCACTGTGTTTCTGTGCTCCAAGTTGAGACTCGGCTGCAGCGGCGTCAGATTTTACTTTGTGATGTCCTCGGTTTCCCATTTGCTGCTGCTGCTCATTCCACACTGTTGAGACCTTGTAGTCTCGATGCTGCTGGCCTCCCTCCGTCCCTCTGTCCACTTGTGGGTCCTGGGGTCGTTTTAGCAGAGCCACCGCCAAGGTTTGCACTCAGGGAGGGGCTGATGGAGGGCTGGGTGCCTTGGGGTCAGGGAGGCCCCAGGGACCCGTGGGCAGAGCTGGGGAGCCAGGAGGATGGGTCCGCCTGCTCTGGGGGTGCAGGCTGTGCAGACACCCCAATTGCTGCTTTGTTGCTGTGCCTACTCTAGCGTCCCCGAAAGCATCGGGGGGCCACGCAAGTGTGCGTGTGTGTGCGTGTGTGGGGACCCCCCAGGGCATGGTGGGGTCTGAGGCGTATGTTCCCATTTAGGGCTGAATGAAGCCATGACTTGGGAAGGTGGTGGTGGGGGTGGCTGTGACTCAGGGCCCAGGGATCACATGGGGGTCACTGCTGCCATCAGCAGTCAGGCAGGGAGAGCAGAAATGCAAAAATACAGATGTGTCTATTTTTCTAAACTGGGGGGTGGAGGGGTGCCTCCTGATAGCTTCCAAAGAGCTGACCATGGAGGGCCCACAGTGCATCCCACCCCTGCCCAAGAGTCTCTCTCCTTTGGGATCCCCGGGTTCCCAGAGCTCCGAGGAAACTGATCCTTCATGTTTCAATAGCTGTTGTTGTTTTTCTCTTCTGGGCCGGCCAGGGAAGGGTCGAGCAGACTCCAGGGGGCCTCCAGGGTCAGCTGGACCCCGCTGTGTTGCCCGCAGCCAGCCCTGCGGACATGAGTGAGGTGGGATAATTTCAGGAGGTCCCAGCTTGGGACTGCCCGCCCCTCTGCCCTGGGAACCAGTCCAAGGGGCTGTCAGTTGAATTTGCCTTTTTGTTGTTGTTGTTGTTTTTGTTGTTTATTTGTTCTCCTTTTAAGGAATTATGAAGCTAAGAAAAGTTTTGTGTTTTGGGGGTTGGTGGACAAAGTTCTAGCTGATTAAATATGGTCTAACTTATTGATACTATTTTTTTTCTTTTAATGTTGTACTGTGGAGAAAAACTATTTTGAGCCATGGGGTTGGTGTTTACAAGAACTTTCCACTTTTGCCAAAATGTTACAATTGAAAGGCATCTGTGTCTTCAGTTTCCTAATATTTTCTTAAAAGATCTAGTGTCCTTTTTGTACACTAAACAGGTGAATGCTGACTTTTTTCATTCTCCAATAAATTTCACTGAACTGAACCCGGCAGCCCAGACTGCCTGGCTGGTGTGTGTGGTGTGTGTGGTGTGTGGGTGCTGGTGTATCTGTGTTTGTGGTGTATGGTGTGTGTGTGGTGTGTGTGGATGTGTAGTGTATCTGTGTCGGTGTGTGTTGGGTGTGATGTGTGGGTGTGTAGTGTGTGGTTAGGGTATGTGTGGGTGTGTTGGGGTGTGGGGTATCTGTGTAGGTATGTGGGTGTGTTAGGGTGTGGGTTCTGTGTTGGTATGTGTGGTTTATCTGGGGATGTTAGGGTGTGGGTGTTTGTGGGTGTTGTGTGGGTATGTTGGTGTGGGTGTAGTGTATCTGGGTGCGTGTTAGGGTGTGGTGTATCTGGACGTGTGTGTTAGGGTGTGGGGGTGTGGGTGTCGTGTATGTGTGGGGTGTGAGGGTGTTGGAGTGTGGTGTGGGTGTGTGGTGTAAGGGTGTGGGTGTGTGATGTATGTGGTGTGTGCTAGGGTGTTGGTGTGTGTGGTGTGTGTTGGATGTGGTGTGGAGTGTGGTATGTGGTGGAGGTGTGTGGGTGTGGTGGTTGGGTGTGTATGTGGTGTGGATGTGGTGGTGGGTGTGGTGTGTGTTGGGGATGTATGTGTGGTGTGTGAGGGTGTGGTGTGTTGGGGTGTGGGTGGGTTGGGGTATGGTGTGTGGTGTATCTGTGTGTGTGGTGTGGGGGTGTGGTGTGGGGGTGTGGTGTGTGTTGGGGGTGTGTGGTGTGGGTGGTGTGTTTGGTGTGTTGGGGCAGTGTGGTGTGTGCTGGGGTGTGGGTGTGGTGTATGTGGTGTGTGGTATGTGTGTGTGGTGGGGGTGGGGTGTGGTGTGTGTTGGGTGTGTATGTGGTGTGGGGGGTGTGGTGTGTTGGTGTATGGGTGTGATGTATCGGTGTGGTATGAGGGTGTGGATGTGTGGTGTGTGTTGGGGTGTGCGGTGTGTGGTGTGTTGGGTGTGTGGTGTGTGTTGGGGTGTGTAGGTGTGTGAGGTGTGTGTTGGGGTGTGTAGGTGTGTGAGGTGTGTGGTGTGTGTTGGGGCGGTGTGTGGTGTGTTGGGCTGTGGGTGTGGTGAGTGTAGGTGTGTGGTGTGCGTATTGGGGTGTGCGTGTTGGGGTGTGTGTGGGTGTGTGGTGTGTGCTAGGGATGTGGTGGGATGTGTGTTGGGGTGTGCGGCGTGTTGATATAGGTGTGGTGTATCTGGGTGTGGGGGTATGTGTGTGTGGTGTGTGTTGGGGTGGTGTATGGTGTGTATTGGGATGTGTGGGTATGGTGTGTGTTGGGATGTGTGGTGTGTGTGGGTGTGATGTGTGTTGGGGATGTGTGGTGTGTGTGGAAGGTGTGGGTGTGTGTGTTGGGTGTGGGTGTGCGGTGTGGGTGTGTGGTATGTGGTGTGGGTGTGTGCTGGGATGTGGGTGTGGGGTGTGTGGTGTGTGTTGGGGATGTGTGGTGTGGGTGGTGTGTGTTGAGGGTGTGTGGTGTGAGGGTGTGATGTGTTGGGGTGTGCAGTGTGTGGTGGTGGGTGTGGTGTGTTGGTGTGGGTGTGGTGGGTGTGGTGGGTGTGTTGGGGTGTGTGTGGTGTGAGGGTGTGGTGTGTTGGGGTGTGTAGGTGTGTGGTGTGAAGGTGTGTGTTTTGGGTGTGTGGTGTTGGTGTGTTGGGTGTGTGGGTGTGTGGTGGGGGGTGTGGTGTGGGGTGTGGTATGTGTTGGGGGTGTGGTATGTTGGTGTGTGGGGGTATGGTGTGTTGGGTGTGTGTGTGTGTGGTGTGAAGGTGTGTGTTTTGGGTGTGGTGTTGGTGTGTTGGGTGTGTGGGTGTGTGGTGTGGGGGGTGTGGTGTGGGTGTGTGGTGTGTGTTGGTGTGGTGTGGGGGTGTGGTGTGTGTTGGGGGTGTGGTATGTGTTGGTGTGGTGGGGTGTGGTGTGTGTTGGGGTGTGTAGGTGTGTGTGTGGTGTGAGGGTGTGGTGTGTGTTGGGTGTGTGTTGGGGTGTGGTGTGTGTTGGGGTGTGTGTGTGGTGTGCGGGTGTATCACAGCCTGGTTTCTGTGGTGGCTGTCCCTGTCCAGTGGTTGGGGGTGGGCTGGCATTGGGAGGTGATGTGGCCTGGAGCCGCCATAGTGAGGAGGGGTTGTTCAGGGGCTCTGGGTGGGACCAGATGAGAAGGCAAAGTTTGCAGCCTACCTGAGCCGTTGCCCTAGAAAGGACCAAATCAGAGGGCCCTGTAGGTGATAGGGGGGAGCAGCCATAGCGGGTGTATGAGCAGAGCAGTACTCTCTGGTAGGGTGGGCTTAACCCAGCATTGGGATTCCTTGGCCCCCTGTGGCATCAAAGGCCACAGGAGAGGGGCTGGGGATGGGGGAAACCAGCTGTGACTGTCTTCCTTTGATGAAAACAGCAGCAGGTAACGGTAATATTTTATTACCTGTTCTTTCCACACTGGGGCAGGGGCATCCCCTGTGCCACTAGTGGGGATGGGATAAGACCTGGTGGGAGCGGTGGCGGTGCAGGTGGAACTGGAGCCAGGGGCCATGGGGAACATAACGCTCATCCTGCCGGCCAAGGGCAAGAGGGGGTGCATTTAATAAGAGATAACACAGAAGAATAGGACCATGGGCAAAGGTCCTGGGCCTGCAGCTGTGGGGCCTGGTCTCCCTGCCGGTCCGCGGCCTTGGCCTATGTTCTAAGGCCACCCAGGAGTCTGAGGGACGCGGGAGGGGAAGTCATGCAACCCAGCGGGGCAGCATGTACCCTGCTCCCAGCATAGCCTGGCCATGCTGTTCTCCCAGGATAACATCTCTGTCCCCACACCCCAGGGCCAACATCAACCTCCTCCAGCTCACGGTCCTGCCTCCCCTGGCCCTCCAGCACCAGCCCTGCGCCAACAGCCCAGCAATACTCTGGCCATCACCCCCACAGCCCGCAGAGGCCACAGTCAGTCTCTTGATCTTCCTGAGCCATGGATGCCATCAGTCCAGTGCCCCGGGTATCCAGGAGAGCCTTCCCACCCTGATGACCTGGGCATCATGGTGGAGAGGGGCTCAGGCCTGCTAACCCCTCTCCTGCCACCTGCCAGGGGCCCCAATTGTCCTCTTTCCACTGGCACCCCTGTTCCTGCAGCCCCCTCCTGTACCAAGCTCCACCTGGGCTCTGCAACACAGCAGTGACTGAGAGACCCTCATCCCTGCCTTCAGGGAGCCCAGTTTGCTGGGGGATGGCAGTGCATCTCACCACCCACTTCAGCACACCCAGGCCTGACTGGAGGGGCCAAATCCCCTCCCTCAGCTTGTCAACTGCTGGGAGTGGAAGCAGCCCAGCCTCTACACCGAATCCCTCCAGCTGCCCCATGCCAGCTCCCATCCTCCGGCACCCCCGACAGGTGGCCCTGTGAACACAGGGGCTCCCCGGGGCTGGGTCTTGGGACCTTCCTTCCTCATGTCTCTCAACTACACAGGTTCCTGAATTGCCTGTTTCCTCGAGGCACAAGATTCCCCGATTCTCTGATCCTCTGATACCTACAGGATGTCCAACAGTTCCATTCCCAGAAATGGTATCGGACTTCACAAGTTATGGGGGTCAGTCCCACAGGGCTGCACCCATGTCAGATGCCACCCATACTTCTGGCAAGCAGGCTAATAAATTGGGAGTTCCCACCACCCCCACTTCAGGTTTGATAATTTGCTAGAACAGCTCACAGAACTCCAGAAAATGCTCACAAATGGAGGAGGCGCACAGGGCAAGGTATGGGGTGGGCCATGAAGCTTCCATGCCTTTTCCAGGCGTGCCACCCTCCCAGCGCCTCCATATTTTCCCCTAAACCCCATTATTATTATTATTTATTATTATTATTTTGAGACAGGGTCTTACTCTGTTGACCAGGCTGGAGTGCAGTGGTACAATCACGGCTCACTGCAGCCCACACCTCCTGAGCTCAGGTGATCCTCCCACCTCAGCCTCCCACACAGCTGGGACTACAGGCATGCGCCAAGCCAGGCTACTTTTTTTTGTTGTTTGTATTGAGATGGTGTTTCCCCGTGTTGCCCAGGCTGGTCTCAAACTCCTGGGCTCAAGTGATCCGCCCTCTTTGGCCTCCCAAAGTGCTAGGATTACAGGCATGAGCCACCATGCCTGGCCAACTGCCTATTTTTCGGCTTAGGTTCTATGAAGAATGTGTATCAGTGTGAGGAAACACTTTGTAGATCTTAAAGGGAGCAGACTGGGTGGGGGAGAGGGGCCAGCCTGCCCAGACTTCCTGGGTTCTGGGTAGCATTCCTTCCTCCAGGGTATGGGCAGGACCCTCCTGGAATGACGGTCTTCAAGGGAGCAGGCAGAGAGTGACCTTTGCCGGCTTTGTGGCTTTTTTTTCTTTTTTTTTACGGGAGAAGGGCTCCAGTTTCTCTGACCTGCCTTGGGGAGGAGGAATTCTGGTTTCTATGGTTTCCAGAGGAGAAAGGGGCTAGAGGTAGGAGGGCAGGAGAAGGTCAGAAAGACTCGATTCTGAGTTTTCCGATGCCCTGCTCAGGGCCAAGGCCTTGAGGGTGGCAGGGGTGGCGGGGGGAGGTTCTGTTTTGTGAGCCCCATCTCATTTGCATATATGTGATTGATTAAATCATTGGCCACTGGTGATTGAGCTCAATGTCTAACCAAGAACCAGGAACAACCAAATACTCTTTCACACTCCCTATCCCAGCCCTCAGCGTCTGCCCAAGACCCCAAACTGCCTCCCACGTAGCCAATTTTTCATCTGCCCTGCCTGGGTGGCTCAGGTGACTTAGCTTGTAGTCTTCTTTCAGTGAACTCCTCTTCACATCTCAAAACCCTTGCCAGCAGCCCCCTCATCTGGGGAGCCTGTCTTGCAGGGGCCCTGCCTGTGAGTTCTCACCCACTGGGGACAGGGATATCCCAGTCCACTTCCAACTCCCTCAGACTGGGGCCCCTTCAGGGTGAGGCCTGGACCCAGAGTCTTAAGCCCTCATCCTCCAAGGTCAGGCCCTGTCTCTTGCAAACGTTCCCAACTATCCACCTTTTGGGCCAGTTCCAGTGGTGGAAACTTTCCGGCCTCCAGGCGCTTGTTTTGGAAAGTTCCTGGGGGAGCTGCCCCGGCCTGCCCGCTGGGTTCCCACGCTCTCTTATCAGCGCGCATGAGGGGGGCGCCCTGCTGTGCAGGCCTCATTCCTCCCCTGCCTGGGCCCTGCCCGCCTGTGTGTCCCCTCCCCTTCCCAGCGAACAACCTCCCCCTCGGGTCCACCCCTGCCAAGCCCTGCTGCAGGTGGGGAAACAGGCCAAACAGGCCCCATGCTTGTGAGCCCCGTGGGGACACAGTAACTTTGTCCCCTCTGAGATGGATGGGAGCGGACATGGGGAGCCAGGGGATGGGACTGCCTGGTAGGTGCTGCTGCCCACGGAGGGGGAGTAGGTGGCAGCGTGGCTCCGAGGAGATTCTGGCTTTGGAGTTCTGGTCCTCTGCCTGTTTCCCCTGCAGTGTCTCTGACCCAGAACTCCTACCCCACCCCCAGAGGTCCAGCTTCCCTGCCCAGCTCCACTCCATGGCTTATGGCTGGGCTCGTGCCTCATTGTCCTCTTGTATAGGGGGAATAGGCAGCCATGCGCCCCTGGGGGCTGCGGAGCGAGCGAGGTGAACCTATACGCGCCGCGCTCGTGGACGCCCGGCCACTTCTGCCAGACGAGGACCCGATGGCCACGATGGCTCTGAGTTGTCGGGCCTCGAACCGGGTCTCCAGACATTGGGCCCCTCCCCCCCAACGCGGGAGAGGCGGGGAAGGGGGCGGGGCGGGGGCGGGGCCGCAGCGCTTTTCTCCGGAGGTCGCGCGCCCGAGAGCCCGCGCTGTTAGCCACCGCTGCCTGAGTCGACTCTGCGCCGGTGAGTGCGGTTCGGGGCGGGGATGGCCTCCCTGGGGACCCAGGCTGGCTTGGCCCGGCCACTTAGAGTCCCCGCTGACCCCCCTGCTCACCCCTGGACTCCAGCCCGCCACGATGGAGGCCGCCGCCCAGTTCTTCGTCGAGAGCCCGGACGTGGTCTACGGCCCCGAGGCCATCGAGGCGCAATACGAGTACCGGACGACGCGCGTCAGCCGGGAGGGCGGCGTCCTCAAGGTAGACCAGGGGGCTGGGGAAGGGGGCATGCTAGGGAGAGCGGGGCGGCGCGGGGAGAAGGGCATGGGACCCGGGGTTCACTGCGCGGCCTGTCTTCAGGTGCACCCCACGTCCACGCGCTTCACCTTCCGGACCGCCCGGCAGGTGCCCCGGCTTGGGGTCATGCTTGTCGGCTGGGGCGGGAACAACGGCTCCACACTCACTGCCGCGGTGCTGGCCAACCGGCTGCGTCTGTCCTGGCCCACGCGCAGCGGCCGCAAGGTGGGGGCGGGAGGGGCGTGGTGGGCTGGAAGGCTTGGTGGGAGTCCTTGCGGGCGGGGGCGGGAGTCTGCAGGGGGCGGGGCTCTGCGGGACCGGGGGACTCTAGGGGGCGGGGTTCTGCGGGGCGGGGGGGCTGCAGGGTCGAGAGACCTTCCCGGGGCTGGAGGCCTGCAGTGGGCTAGAGACCTGCAGGGGGCGAGGCTCTGTGCGGCGGGAGGGCTTGCAGGGGGCGGGGCCTGGCTGCAGGCGGACCCCGGGGAGGGGTTTCGCGAGGTAGCGGGGGCTCCTTGGGAGTCTTACAGGGGCGGAGCTTAAGGTGCGGGAGGTCTCGGGGAGGGGCCTGGGGGCAGCGGCTTCCGTCCTGGCTGGGAGCCCGGAACTGAAAAACGCCCGAAAGTGGGGCGGGGCTTGAGAGTCTAGGCGGGGCCCAGGCCGGGTCGCGGCCCCTTCGCCACGCCCCCCCGTCACCTCTCCGTGTCTGCTGCCCCCCCAAGGAGGCCAACTACTACGGCTCGCTGACTCAGGCAGGCACCGTGAGCCTGGGCCTGGACGCCGAGGGCCAGGAGGTGTTCGTGCCCTTCAGCGCGCTGCTGCCCATGGTGGCGCCCAACGACCTCGTGTTCGATGGTGGGCGGAGCCCTGGGCCGGGGTGGGGAGGGATGGGAGATTGGGTCTGGAGGGGCCCAGGATCCGGGCAGGGCCGAGTGTGAGGATCCCCCCAGGCTGGGACATCTCGTCGCTGAACCTGGCTGAGGCGATGCGGCGCGCGAAGGTGCTGGATTGGGGGCTGCAGGAGCAACTGTGGCCGCACATGGAGGCCCTGCGGCCCCGGCCTTCTGTTTACATACCCGAGTTCATCGCGGCCAACCAGAGCGCGCGCGCGGACAACCTCATCCCGGGCTCGCGCGCGCAGCAGGTGCTGTCCCATCCTGCATCCCTTGCTCCCTGCCACCTGTCCACTTGGTTCCCCCTTTTTGCCCCACCCCGTGAGTCCAGGCCCCATTTGACACCTGGGGAACTGAGTGACCCAGGCCTCTGAGTCTGAGAGCATATACACCCGCTCCATCCTCCCCACACCCTCTTCATCCTCCCCACAGTTGGAGCAGATCCGCAGGGACATCCGAGACTTCCGGTCTAGCGCGGGGCTGGACAAAATCATCGTGCTGTGGACGGCGAACACGGAGCGCTTCTGTGAGGTGATTCCAGGCCTCAACGACACAGCCGAGAACCTACTACACACCATTGAGGTGGGCGCACGCCCGGGTGGAGTGGGTCAGGCAGGGCCAGTCCCAAACACAGCTCTGTGCTGACTGCCCACCTTGCCCACAGCTTGGTCTGGAGGTGTCGCCCTCCACACTCTTCGCCGTGGCCAGCATCCTAGAGGGCTGTGCCTTCCTCAATGGGTCCCCGCAGAACACCCTGGTGCCCGGAGCCCTTGAGCTCGCATGGCAGCGCCGGGTTTTTGTGGGCGGAGATGACTTCAAGTCAGGCCAGACCAAAGTCAAGTCCGTGCTCGTGGACTTCCTCATTGGCTCCGGCCTCAAGGTGCGTGGGCCTAGGGGGCTGCGGAGTGCAGGAAGGGGGCCTGGGCCGCGAGCACCTGGCTTGTAGGGCCACAGGGCCTGCAGCTGCTGGGGCGTCCCTTGTACCTACAGACCATGTCCATCGTGAGTTACAACCACCTGGGCAACAACGATGGGGAGAACCTGTCGGCGCCATTGCAGTTCCGCTCTAAGGAGGTGTCCAAAAGCAACGTGGTGGACGACATGGTGCAGAGCAACCCAGTGCTCTATGCGCCCGGCGAGGAGCCTGACCACTGCGTGCGTGGGGCGCGGGCACGGGCGCTGGGTTGCCCGGCGAGGGGTGGTGGGAACCCGGGCAAACTCCTGCTGCACTCCAGGTGGTCATCAAGTATGTGCCATACGTGGGTGACAGCAAGCGCGCGCTGGATGAGTATACCTCGGAGCTGATGCTGGGCGGAACCAACACACTGGTGTTGCACAACACATGCGAGGTGCAGTTCGGCTTCAGGGGCTGCTGTGGGAGGCGGGGCTTGGCCACCACCCCCACCTCCTGACCCACCCGTCCCGCAGGACTCGCTGCTGGCCGCACCCATCATGCTGGACCTCGCACTGCTGACCGAACTGTGCCAGCGTGTGAGTTTCTGCACTGACGCCGACCCCGAGCCGCAGACCTTCCACCCCGTGCTATCCCTGCTCAGCTTCCTCTTCAAGGCGCCACTGGTGCCACCGGGCAGCCCGGTGGTCAATGCGCTTTTCCGCCAGCGCAGCTGCATCGAGAACATCCTCAGGTGTGCCCCAGCCTCCAGGTTCCCCATTCAGGGCCCAGATACCCCCTGGCTAAGCTATGCACAGGGCTTGGGGGGCTATAGGCGGTGTCTGGCTCTGCTAAGCTGTACGGCCTCTCCAGGGCCTGCGTGGGGCTCCCGCCACAGAACCACATGCTACTGGAGCATAAGATGGAGCGCCCAGGGCCCGTCCTCAAGCGAGTCGGACCCGTGGCTGCTGCCTGCCCTGTGTTGAACAAGAAAGGACCGGTACCCGCTGCCACCAACGGCTGCACTGGTGATGCCAATGGGCATCCGCAAGTGGAGGAACCCCAGATGCCCACCACCTGAGGCCCTGGTCACACAGCTTCCCAGCTGTTCCTCCCTGCTGCCCCCCAAGACCCCACCTTGCTAGGCCCCCACAAAGACAATAAAGGCGCTGCCACTCTTAGCCCTCCTTCCACCCAGGGTTCTTGGGGCCTGTGACCTGACTGCCTCCCTCTACTTTGACTCTGAGCGCCCAGCTTCAGTCCCACTCCCTCTGCCCATGGTCATCACCCCAACTCCCAGGGAGAGCCCAGAACCTGGAGCCTTGCTCTGCCCCCAGTTCTCAAAGGTGGGGCTAGATGGGGGCGTGGGGGAACATCAGACCACAGGGTGGAGGGTGTGGTGGCCGAAGGCCAAAAAGGGAATCTGAGACAAGCTACCAAAAACCAAAACCAGCTTCCATTTATTGATGGGCCCCACCCCCTGACGTCCTGGGGAGAGGGGCCCCCCAAAGAGCCCTCTGGGACAAAATACAAATGGCAGGAAGGGTCCATACAGAAAAGAACGTCTCTGAGGTCCTTGCGTTTTTAATAAAATGATAAGTCTTTCTTGTGGGGCCTCCCAGCCGGGCAAGCCTTGATTGGCCAGGAGTCCAGGTGCCCGAGGTGTGACCTCAGCCCCTCGCCCTGAGCAGGGGTGCTGGGCAGAAGCCTAGGCCCGCAGAGGCCCGGGGCTGCCGCCCCATCACACGCTCATGGTCATCCCTGGCGAGTACTGCGGAGAGAGGAGGGGGCAGCGCGCAGGGGCCGAGTTTAGCTTCGGAAGAGGCTGAGACCCGCCCCCAGGGACAATGGGGGACAGGGCAGGGCTGGGTCCTGGGCAGACGGTTGGGGATAGGAGGGAACGGGGGAGGGGCGATGCGTGGGGAGGCCGCCCTGGGGCGCGGGTCCCGGGGTGGGGGCGGATGGCATCGGGACGGTGAAACAGGAGTGGGAGGTGGTGGGGTGTGAGGAGAGGTTGGGGAGAGGGGAAGTATGCCGCGGCCGCCCCCCCACCTGGCCCGCCGCGGTCACGGTCTTGCTCTGGCCCCCCGGCCGCCCCGCCGGGGCCTGCCCGCCAGGCCCCTCCGGCCCGACGCCGCCGCGGGGGGGGAGTCGACGCAGTCGCTTACGCTTTCGCTCGGGAACGGGTGCAGGAAGGTCCCGGCGGCCGCCATCTCGCCGTCGTCCCGCGGGGTGCCCGGGGCGTTGCTCAGGCCGGCCACGGCGCCGGGAGAGCTCTGGGGGTGGCCGCGGTCAGCGCGGAACTCCCTGCCCCGCCCCCCGCTCCCACCCCTTCCCGGGTCCCCCCCCTCCGAAGGAGCGCGGCCCCCTTACCTTCGGCAACCCGTCCATGTCGCCCGAGCCTGCGGACCGACAGACACGGGCACCGGCTCAGACGTGCTGACGCCAGGACGCCAGGCCCCCCGGCCTCCAGGGGCCGAAGACCCTCGCGAGCTTCCTCCGCTGCCGCGCCCCCACCCTGCCCAGCCCGCCAGGAACCCCGGGACTGAGGCCAGGTGGAGGGTTGGGCCTGGGGGGGAGGGGCGGTCAGTGCATCCCCTGGTTTGGTCGCTGGATCCCGCTCCAGGTGGGGGCAGCCCCTGTCACTGAGTGGTCCCCCGGGGGCTCAGGGCGCCACTAGACGCCTCCACCTGACAGGCGGGCTGACTGGTGAGGGGAGGCAGCCAGGGAGCGCACGGGCCCGGAAGGCAGGAAGGCAGCGTGGGCAGGAGCAGGGACGCCCACTCACCCAGGGATCCGTTCACATGGTGAGGCTCCATCGCGCTCATGGCGGCCATGGGGCCCTCCGGGCCAGGGCCGAGCGGGAACTGCAGGCATGAGGACAGCGTGGGTCTCTGGCCACCCATTCCCTCAGTGGGGTCACCACCTCGAGAAGCACCCCCGCAAGCCCCCACTCACATTAGCCCTGCCGGCGCCCGGCCCGATGGGGTTCATGATAGTATACATGTTTTCGCTGGAGTTAGTGGAATCTGGGGGAGATCAGGGGACAGGAACGGTGCCAGGTGTGACGGGGTTTCCCCCAACCATACCCACCCTAGCACACCCCGCCTCTGCCTAGGTCATACCTCCAGGGCTAGGCATGATGGGTGTTCCAGGGGGCCCACCTCCTCCTGGGGGTCCCTGCACACAGAAGGAGACAGGAACCGTGAGAAATGGCCCCTCATCTGCCATCCCACAGCCCCTGCCCAGGGGTGGCCCAGCCTTGCTCAGACGTACCGTGTAGCTGCCGGGGGATGAGGAGGAGTAGGGGATCTGGGGACAGGGGCAGCTGTGAGCAGTCAGCCAGGCGGCTTGCCCAGTGCCCCTCCCACCCCACCCCAGGCCTGCCCACCCAGCCTTAGGCTCACCGAGTTTCCACTGGGGCTGGCCCACGGGCCACGAACTCCTGGGCCCCTGGAAGAGACGGTGGGTGACAGACTCCAGGGCTAGTCCATGTGGATCACAGCCCCCACCACGCACCCCCCACATCCTGCTCCACTGTGTCCCCAGACAGGCCACAGAGCAGATGTTGCTGGAAAAGTGGCCACCGCGAGCGGCCAGGTTCCAATCTCAACCCATCACTGGCCCCAGGGGACTAACTGCTACTTCAGGCCTGTCTCCCCTCAGTGGCCATGAAATAAACAATATCCAAGACTGTCCTGAGGATTCAGAGCCTGCCCCAGCTGACCCAGCCATGAAGCTAGTGGTGGCCTGTGAACTGCACACTCCGGGGGTCCCCGAGGGTCTTACATGTTCATGGCAGGCAGGCCTGGGCCAGTAAGGGAGTTGGGTGGGGGCCGCATGCCACCTCCATAGCTCTGCAGAGGCAAAGGGGCTGTGAGGGGCAGACCGGGGACAGCCCGAAAGCCCCACCCACCAGGGCTCCACTCTTACCTGGGGCCCCACGCTGGCCATGCCCCGAGGAGGCGTCACCCTCTGCATTGGGCCGCCCATGCTCGGATGCCCTGGGGTGGGGCAGAAGGAAGGGGACTTGGACCTGGACCATTCCCCAGTGTGGACAGCAGGGAGGCAGCAAGGTCAGGGCTCTGAGAGCTGGAATTCTGATTGATGGGGGGATGGGGGGTGGAGCTTCCCTACTCACCCTGGGCTCTTGGGGAGGGCTCCATGGCGCCAGGGAGGAGGGGCTGGGAACCGGGGAGGCCTGCGGGAGGCTGCAGAGGGGGTACGGCGGCACTGAGTGTGGGGTGCTCTCTCCCCGGCCCAGCTCCTGCCCCCCTCCCATCATCCCTTTCTCACCTGACTCGGCATCCGCAGGGCGGGCCGGGGGCCCCCTGGGAAGCGCGGTGACATGAAGGGCTGGAAGAGGTGGGCGGGGATCAGCACCTCCCCCGACCCTCTGGCTCCCAAAGCTACCACATTCCTGCTATGCTGGGGGACCCCCGACCTGGGGAGCCCCCTCCTCCAGACCAGTCAGCAAAGCCTGGCGGTGCCAGCCGGCCAGGACATCATGGCTTGGGGGCAGGAAAGGGTGGCACTGGGGGAGGGGATGTGTGTGTGTTAGGGGCAGGCACCACAGCTCCTTACCTGACCGGGAGGCCCCATCATGGGGGCGTTGGGGTTGTGGGGGGATGGCTGGGAGCCCGAGGGGCCCTAGGAGGACAGAACCAGGTGGGTTGGGGGGAATGAGGTCCTACTGGGTTTGGCTGAGGAGGGGAGGGGCTCCATGGAGGCAGAGGGGT
Source organism: Chlorocebus sabaeus (assembly GCF_047675955.1). Classification (NCBI taxonomy): domain Eukaryota; kingdom Metazoa; phylum Chordata; class Mammalia; order Primates; family Cercopithecidae; genus Chlorocebus; species Chlorocebus sabaeus. The sequence goes on from NC_132909.1 coordinate 44,552,989, forward strand.
GGGCCAGCCTATGGGACAGGGACCCTGTGGGAAGGCTTGAGGGCAGGACTCAGGCTCCAGTGGTCACCAGGACCCTGTGCACCCTGTGCACACGCATGTACAGGCCAAGCGTGCAGACACCCACCCTCCACTGCACTCGGGCCCTCCCTCGATGGCCCCTGAAAGGCCCACCTGGGCACACCTGCGACACAGAGGACCCTCCCACCCATCTCCAGCCTGCTGGCCTCATGACCTCTGCCCACGTGGGACTCTCATCCTCAGACGCATGTTCACCCAGAGTTGGGGGCCAGGGGACTCCAGTCTGGGCCATACCTGGAAGAAGCCAGCTGCCATGGGGCCTGCGGCCATTGCGTCACCTGGGGCCATACTCCCCATCACAGGGCTGGGGGCAGCTGCAGCGCTCTGTAGGGGTGCGGGAAACCGAGAGGGCCAGGTCAGGGCACTTGGACACTTCCTACCTGGGGTGTGCCCCCTCCTCTCTGCAGGTGGCTGGCCCCACGGGACAGCCAGCTGGCATTGTTCAGTGAGCACACTGGGGTTGTCGCCTGAGGATCTGTGGGTCTGAAGACCCTGTAGGACCCAGGATCCAGTGCTGCCCTCATCTCACACAGACCTGCTCCCGACTCCAGACCCATCCCAACGGGCCCTGCATCGTCCTGGCTGGCAGGACAGCTCAGCTGGGTCCCCAGCTCTACCCAGGACACCCCAAATAAACATACACACAAATACACCGGCAGTTTCAAGAGCCTCTCTGAAGGCTCTACCTTAGAGCAGCTGTGGACCCCTGCCCCACCCCACCCTGCCCATCGTCCAGGAGGGAGGGGGAAAAGCAGGATTCTGGGGTGGGGTTCCCTTCCCTCAGCCTCTCTCAGATGGAGAAGGGGAGAAGACACGGTGCTAGAGGGGGCTTCCTGTATCTGCCAGAAATTCTGGTGGCAGCCC